>NC_060120.1:450946329-452251746 GCF_021461395.2 Schistocerca americana | reverse complement strand
TTGTCGTCCATGAAGACGAATGCCTCACCAATTTGCTGCCGATATGGTTGCACTATCGGTCGGAGGATGGCATTCACGTATCGTACAGCCATTACGGCGCCTTCCATGACCACCTGCGGCCCACGTCAGCCCCACATAATGCCACCCTAAAACAGCAGGGAACCTCCACCTTGCTGCACTCGCTGGACAGGGCCCATCTGTACAGCGCTGCATGGTGTCGTGGTTGCAAAGATAGACCTCACCATGGAAATCGGGAGTGAAGTTGCACAACATGCAGCCTATTGCGCACAGTTTGAGTCTTAACACAAAGTCCTGTGGCTGCACGAAAAACAATATTCAACATGGTGGCGTTGCTGGCAGGATTCCTCCGAGCCATAATCGTTAGGTAGTGGCCATCCACTGCAGTAGTAGCCCTCGGGCGGCCTGAGCGATGCATCTCATCGACAGTTCCTATCTCTCTGTATCTCCTCCATGTCCGAACAACGTCGCTTTGGATCCCTCCGAGACGCCTGGACACTTCCCCCTCCGTCTAATAGGCGCTGCTCATGCATGGTCGTTTATATCTTTGGGCAGGCTTAGTGACATCTCTGAACAGAGAAAGCGACTGTGCCTGTGATACAATATCCATAGTCAACGTCTATCTTCAGGATATGTGTATATTCTCACTCAGTTCTAGATGGTTCACTGCTTCCAGTTTTTAGGGGCATATAGTAAGACAATGATACATAAAGTAAGCAATCGTTGCGAGGTATCGCCCGACAGGTATGCAACACACCCAGTGTACAGGTAGTGCAGGTACAATGTTAACTGGCCAAAGCTACTAGGAAAACTAATGTAGTCTATGCTTGCTTACGGTAGTTGTCGGTAGCCTACGGTAGTTTTACAACTCTAATTATATTTTTTGACTTAGCATGAAGGAGCTACAATATGACACTGAACTCCACTTTACACAGTCGTCCTCTCTCTCTTTCTACCCATTTGTTGTCGAACAGTTCCCTATGAAAGCTATGACCCATTCAGTACCAGGTAAACACGTTACTGGATCACGATTTTCACGTAAATCATTTTTTCGGTAAATTTACTTGCACTGTGCATTTCACACAGTTCTTCTACAGCAAATATAATCCGCAGATCACTGTACAGTATATTGCCTGATCTCAAAAAGCAGATTATACCAGATCCCTCGCCCCACCCCTTCCGCCCTCACACGTCATTTGATAGATATGTATACTCTGCTGACCATCAAATTATTGTTCGTCGTTAATTCGCCGGGCGGATTCGATCTGGGGTCGGCGCACCTCCCCACGCCGAAAGAGCCGCTTTATCGCGCACAGCTACCTGGGAGGGTGTAAATATCACATAATAAAGTTTTTTGGTTGGAGTAGTGGCTACTTCGTGCATTAATGAGATTAGAGGTTTCTCACAGGCTCCAGAAATGTGGAAACTGTATGTTCTACCATCATCCACACATATTCTCAATTAATCGGATCGCTATCGCTTCTAACACAAAGATTCTTAGTTTTTGTCACTTTCACCTTCAGTAGCATGTAAACACTCTTGTTTGCAGCTATCCTCAGTTGCTTTTGCTCGCGTCGTTGCTGAATAATGAATATAGATGCGCTACACTTTTGCTCTATTTGAGCTCTAGAATTTCCATTAACGACTACCACAAACATCTCCAATGTTTTTGGAGCTGCCACGCGCTAAACTTGGGGAAGAGTCCAATAACATAGTAGTTCAACTTCTGTCTCTCTGTCAGACTGTGGAAAATTCCGTTGTGTCATAACATCGCCTTATATGGTAAGGAGTGGGGTATGGGCGAGGAAGATCAGGTGAAAGTGCAGGAGACTCTTAAGCTTGCGAGTGGGTAGAATATGCAAAGGGAAAGGAAAATAGTTTGTAAAGCAAAAACGGCAGATTAGTAATTGAGATCAAAGAGAGGATTAGGACGTAAAATTATTGTAAAATGTGTAATAAATAATTTCCCAGAAACTGTATGTATGTAGAAAAGATCATGACTGACATCGAGAATGTAAATTAATTTAAAAGTATTCAGAAAAACGAGTGGATGTCATATTCTAAGTCAGAAGAGGCGCATTTACATCGACAGTATACTACAGTACATTCTAAGTGGTGAGTAATTTAACTTTCTAAAGATATGTGCTAATTATATGTGAAACAGTGCATATGTGAGGCTGTGTGGGTTTACCACAATGAATGGGTATTGCCGTCGTAGTCAAGTAGAACGTCGATGGATGTTTCAAGAGGATAATTTTCGGGGTCTGAGTACTTAACCTAAACCAATAACCTTCCACTATTCTAGATTTGGCCCACAAAAGCATCAAACGAGAGGTGTGAAAGTCCTCAACGTTTTGATCAATAATGTAAAGATTTGTTTGGTCGTGACTGAATCGTTGGTAACAAAGAGCAGAAAACATAATTACACAAACTGGTCGTTTCCTTGTTGTTACGTTCTTTTGTTTATTACCAGAAATTTTTCTTTCGCCTTCAAAGTATACCTACATTGATAACATAATTTTAGTGTTCAAGCACCATTTAATGAGTAGGATATAAATCGTCAAATGTTCAGATTTAGGTAAACCTGTCAAAATTATTGCATTGAAAATTAATTTAAGATGCCAAAGCTGAACACTGTGAGCATCGATTACACTCAATGAGAAGTTGTAGGCCTAAGCTGAACCACAATGAAAATCGGTTTAGTGGATAATAATGGAATACATGACCGTACAAAGGTAAAACATGACTACGGAACAACGTGCTGATCATATAGAAAACTACACTTTCAACAACACACCCAGCTTTAATCCTTTGTGTAAGTACAGATGACCGCAATTGAAGACAATTCGAATATAAAATTAGACTAAGAAACCCAAACAAAATTTACTTTTCCCTCCAACATTTCTATCCAGCAGGACCAGAACAACCAAGCTGGAACTCTACGACACAATCATCAGACCAGTAATGCTGTATGGAGCGGAAACATAGATCATGACCAAAACAGAAGGTCACCAACTCTCGGTCTTCGAAAATAAAATGTACAGACATATGTCTGGGTCAATATTTGGCTAAGCAACAAAGAGACGTTAGAAAGACAATAGAAATGTTTCTGTATGTAATGGATTAGGATCGGGACATGGGCAGGAAAGGTCAAACAAGTGAGAAAGGCATTATGGTGATTTTTATTATTAACCGTCATTCACACTATTTGTTCAATATGAGCACCGGAGACGTCGACGAGATACCGTACAGCGCCATATTTGCACCTGGTGGTCAAAATTGGAACTTATTTTTTCCAGAGCATATAGCTTCCGCTTTAAAGCATTAGCATATCTAGCAAGTTCCTATATCATACAGTTGTTACAGCCCACACTGGACCCCAGTGAGTAGCTACACTTTAACTGTAATCCCGCGGTATTCAGAAAATATCCCCGAACAACCGCCGAAGTTTTGGTATTTTTCAAAAAAAGCATTGGTTATGGTTTCACAGGATGTATTGTCAACCACAAAACTGTAACTATCTCAAGCGATTTTTGGAAGATTGAAGACTGCTCCAGTGATTGGGGAACATATTTTCTAGCGTCCTGATGTTTCCTTCAAATTTTTCTGTGACTTATGAAGGTGGCCCCGATGATTGATAGAAAGACCCCAATATAAGTTTATGGCGACCCTTGGTACTCAGTTTTGCCCAAAAAGTCTCGCATACAACTTCAATTTCTATCCTTATAGATATGAATTTATTGTCTCCTGTGACGAATACACCACATCCACTTCTCAATAGGTTATGATTTCTATGTACACTTAGTTTTCATCCTAAGCAATTTCAATGAATTTACTTGGTACTGGTATAAACATGGTCTCAAAATGTTCAATGTTCTTTAAAATTACGTATTTGTATCTACTAAGCTTGTACAATAAAAATAGTGGTACAGCTTAACTAGCTGCGAATGCCTCAGAAGGGATGTTGAACCTCTTGTTGCAAGTCTATCAATCGGACGCACTTCGACGACTTGTATGCCACTAACCCATCCCCGTAATCCGGGGAAAGGGGACCTGCATTTTAGTGTGAAATCCGAACCACGTGTAATTCCTGACACATCTTCGCATCACTTAGAGGTGAAGGGTAGGGTGAAGACATTGAAATAATTGAAAATCCGACTGTGATTTGATCTCGCGACCTTTCGTTTTCCAGGAATGCACTTTACCACCATGCCACGAGGAGCCTGTATGTTTATACAAATACACTACTGGCCATTAAAATTGCTACACCACGAAGGTGACGTGCTACAGACGTGAAATTTAACCGACAGGCAGAAGATGCTGTGATATGCAAATGATTAGCTTTTCAGAGCACTCACACAATGTTAGCGCCAGTGGCGACACCTACAAAGTGCTGACATGAGGGAAGTTTCCTACCGATTTCTCATACCCAAACAGCAGTTGACCGGCGTTGCCTGGTGAAACGTTATTGTGATGCCTCGTGTAAGGAGGAGAAATGCGTACTATCACGTTTTCGACTCTGATAAAGGTCGGATTGTAGCCTATCGCGAATGCGGTTTATCGTATCGCAACATTGCTGCTCGCGTTCGTTGAGATCCAATGACTGTTCGCAGAATATGGAATCGGTGGGTTCAGAAGGGTAATACGGAATGCCGTGCTGGATCCCAACGGCCTCGTATCACTAGCAGTCGGGATGATAGGCACCTTATCCGCATGGTTGTAACGGATCGTGCAGCCACGTCTCGATCCCTGAGTCAACAGATTGGGACGTTTGCAAGAAACAACCATCTGCACGAACAATTCGACGACGTTTGCAGCAGCATGGACTATATCAGCTCGGAGACAATGGCTGCTGTTACCCTTGACGCTGCATCAGAGACAGGAGCGCCTGCGATGGTGTACTCAACAACGAACCTGGGTGCACGAATGGCAAAACGTCATTTTTTCGGATGAATCCAGGTTCTGTGTACAGCATCACGATGGTCGCATCCGTGTAAGGCGACATCGCAGTGAACGCACATTGGAAGCGTGTATTCGTCATCGCCATACTGGCGTATCACCCGGCGTGATGGTATGGGGTGCCATTGGTGACACGTCTCGGTCACCTCTTGTTCGCGTTGACGGTACTTTTAATAGTGGACGTTACATTTCAGATGTGCTACGACCCGTGGCTCTACCCTTCATTCGATCCCCTGCGAAACCCTACATTTCAGCAGGATAATGCACGACCACATGTTGCAGGTCCTGTACGGCCCTTTCTGGATACAGAAAATGTTCGACTGCTGCCCTGGCCAGCACATCCTCCAGATCTCTCACCAATTGAAAACGTCTGGTCAATGATGGCCGAGCAACTGGCTCGTCACAATACGCCAGTCACTACTCTTGATTAACTGTGGTATCATGTTGAAGCTGCATGGGCAGCTGTACCTGTACACGCCATCCAAGCTCTGTTTGACTCAATGCCCAGGCGTATTAAGGCCGTTATTACGGCCAGAGGTGATTGTTCTGGGAACTGATTTCTCAGGATCTACGCACCCAAATTGCGTGCAAATGTAATCACATGTCAGTTCTAGTATAATAAATTTGTCCAATGAATACCCGTTTATCATCTGCATTTCTTATTGGTGTAGCAGTTTTAATGGCCAGCAGTGTACGAATGTCACGAATGACTGGCAACCATTTCCTACGAATGATAGCTCCCCACGTGCGGACCAGAACTTCCGGTGGCGGCAGACGATGACAGGAGCCCGTGCGACATCAATAGCTCAACTCAATGGCCCTCGCCGCTGCTGGCCCAGTTGGACCATTGTGTCACACGCCGCGCCACGCCCACCTTAGGCGTGCGCATGCCATGTGTGACGTCACATCACGAAACGTATCTCGCATACGACGCTGAAAGAAGATATATGTGGGCTCATGCAGAAGAGAAAAGACAATATTTCTTATCGATTACGATCAGGAAATAAAACAGGAAGAACAAAAGAGAGATTGCTATTCTGTGTGCAGTAACCTCTGCCACAACTATATGGTGGGTTGCGGAGAATAGTTGTAGGTACAGAAACTTTTGTCTCAAACGTAAGCTCCATAGAACGCAATTCATCAGGGACGCATTGAAAAACTGTTGGATATAATTGCCTAATCAACATCTGTACTCCGCAAGCCACCTTTCCGGCATGTGGCGGAGGGTACTTTGTGTATCACTGTTGCTTCTCTCTTTCCCTGCTCTAAGGCCGGCCGTTGTGGCCGAGCGGTTCTAGGAGCTTCAGTCCGGAACCGCGCGACTGCTACGGTCGCAGATTCGAATCCTGCCTCGGGCATGGATGTGTGTGGTGTCCTTAGCTAAGTTAGGTTTAAATAGTTCTAAGTTCTAGGGGACTGATGACCTCAGCTGTTAAGTCCCATAGTGCTCAGAGCCATTTGAACCATTTGAACCTGTTGTAGTGGTGGTGGTGGTGGTGGTGGTGGTGGTTAGTGTTTAACGTCCCGTCGACAACAAGGTCATTAGAGACGGAGCGCAAGCTCGGGTTAGGGAAGGATTGGGAAGGAAATCGGCCGTGCCCTTTCAAAGGAACCATCCCGGCATTTGCCTGAAACGATTTAGGGAAATCACGGAAAACCTAAATCAGGATGGCCGGAGACGGGATTGAACCGTCGTCCTCCCGAATGCGAGTCCAGTGTGCTAACCACTGCGCCACCTCGCTCGGTGAACCTGTTGTAGGCCCGAATGGTTCGTAGATGTCTAATCTCTCTAATTTTACCTTCATTGTCTTTTCGTGAGATATATGCGGGTGGAAGCAATATATTGGTTGATTGTTCTAGGAACGTACGCACTTGGAGTTTTTAACAGCAAACAACAGCATGATTCAGAACGCCTCTCCTGCAGCGAATGCCATTGGAGCTGGCTGAGTATCTCTGTGAGGCTTTCACCATTATTAAATAAACCTGTAGCGAAACGCGCTGCTCTTTATTCGATCCTTTTGTGGGAAGATTACATTTCCTGAGGATAGTTCCAATGAATTTCTTACTTGCGATTAGTTTTGTGCGGTCGTTCCTCTTTAAATCACTCCATACACGAACTCTCTATATGTTTCCAGTGATTATTCTTCAATAGTGTAATCATACACTCGTGTTTAGAAAAAAACAGAACACCTTAACGACCAGAGATAGGACGTTCATATTAACAGGACATGTATGCATTAGTATGTTCTGCAGAAATGATTAGCATTTCAACCATGTCGGCCCGGGAGTTCAAGGTCAAAAATTTACATCTACTTCAACATGGATACTCTGCAAATCACATTTAAGTACTTGGCAGAGGATTCATCAACCACCTTCACAATAATTCTCTATTATTCCAATCTCGTACAGCGCGCGTGAAAAACGAACACCTTTATCTTTCCGTGCGAGCTCTGATTTCCCTTATTTTATTATGGTTATCGTTTCTCCCTATGTAGGTCGGCGTCAACAAATTATTTCCGCATTCGGAGGAGAAAGTTGGTGACTGAAATTTCTTGAGAAGATTCCGCCGCAACGAAAAACCCCTTTGTTTTAATGATGTCCACCAGAAATCCTGAATCATGTTAGTGACACTCTCTCCCCTATTTCACGATAATACAAAATGTGCTGCCCTTCTCTGAACTTTTCTCGATGTACTCCGTCAGTCCTATGTGGTAAGGATCCTACACCGCGCAGCAGTATTCTAAAAAGAGGACGGACAAGCGTAATGTAGGCATTCTCTTTAGTAGCTCTGTTAGAAAATTTCTAAGTGTCCTTCCAATAAAACGCAATCTTTGGTTAGCCTTCCCCACAACGTTTTCTATGTGTTCCTTGCAATTTAAATTGTTCGTAATTGTAATTCCTAGGCATTTAGTTGAATTTACGATGTTTAGATTTAACTGATTTTTCGTGTAATCGAAGTTTAACGGATTCCTTTTAGTACTCATGGGGATGACCTCACACTTTTCGTTATTTCGGGACTATTGCCAATTTTTGCACCATAGAGGTATCTTTTCTAAATCGTTTTGCAATTTGTTTTGATCTTATGATGACTTTACTAGTGGATAAACGACAGCGTCATCTCCATACAACCTAAGACGGCTACTCACATTATCTCCTAAATTGTCTCCTAAATCGCGGTGCAGCGCCACCTATCGCTAAAATGTGCCTGCAGCTCTCGTTGTCGAGATACCGAAGGTAATGGATCAGTATGACTTGGGCAGACGTGCAGGATGCCTCGCAGACTTATGCGCGAACTGTACTGTCAAATCAGTGAGATTGAGAGAGGGTGAATTATTGGCATGAAATAATGTGGTGTATTAATAATGGGAGTTGCTGCCAGTGTGGGACTTAGAGTTTCGGCAGTGCAACGGGTGTGTGCCGAATTGTTCAGAGAAGACAGTAGAACACAAGATGGGTCAGGTCGCACCACCCTGAGTAGATCGACACATCATCCGAATGGCATTGCTATCGGGGATGTGAGTCCGTTCATTACGGCACGGGTTACATACGCGTCGTCCACTTTTGACGAATGTGCAGAAACCTGCTAGACGACAGTGGCGTATGTAAGGACGCCATTTGGGACAGGAACGGCATTAGATAGTGTTTCCTGAGGAATCCATGTTCTGTTTGTTTTAAAATGATGGCCGCAATTTAGTACACCGCAGTTAGGGGGATCGGCATAACAGTGACTGCATTCGCGCAGGACATACAACGCCAGCTCAACGATTTATGGTGTGGCGTGCTGTTGGGTACAGCCACAAATCACAGTTGGTGCGTGTCGAGGGCACTGTGACCAGTGTGACCGACGTGAATGACATCCTACGACCCGTACAGGTACTCTTTCTGCACAACACACCAGTCATCATTTTTCAGCAAGACAATGCACGATCACATGTTGCTGCGCGAACACGTGCCTTCTTGGTGTCACGCGATGTCAGTCCTTACCTGTGGCCTACCAGATCACCAGACTTATTGCCAATCGAAAATGTGTGGGATATGGTGAAACGAGGGGTGCAGCACTGTGACTCACTGCCAAGGACCACAGATGACAGATGAACTTTGGAACCAGGCGAAAGCAGCATGGATGGCTATACCACAGTACGCCATTCGCGCCTTGTACGCGTCGATGCCATTACACATGGAGCAAGTTATCAGGGCTGATGGCGGACCCCGTGCCTGCTAGGCAACAGGATATATGATGAACTGAGGAGACTGAATTCTAGTCGTCACGGCGGAACATACTAATGTAAATGTCCTGTGAATAAGAATGTCCTGTCTCTAATCGTCCAAAGTGTTCTGGTTTTTTTCTTTTTCTGAACACGAGTGTACAGTAATCTGCTTATGTAAAGGGTCAACTGCCACTCCCTGCACCATGTGTCTGTCCTCTGTAGGTCTTCTTGCGTTTCGCTACAGTTTTCTCGCTTTGCTACTTCTCTGTATACACAGCATTATCTTCGAAAAGCCTCCAGGAACTTTCGTCGTTATCGACTAGGTTATTTATATAAATACTAAGCGAAAAAAAAGACACATCACGAATTATTTATGAAATTGGTCACGACAGAATAGACCGAGCGAGGTGGCGCAGTGGTTAGACACTGGGCTCGTATTCGGGAGGACGACGGTTCAATCCCGCGTCCGGCCATCCTGATTTAGGATCCTCATCAGTGAAACAATATTGGATAAAGACGTTTACTATTTCACCATTCTCTACGTAATTCTCCGTTTCGATGTCATTATGGTCACTACTAAGTGTCTAGATAGATAACTTCGATCCGTTAATGACTTAATTTAATACCAACAGTTCTCAGGATTTTCTGTCAAGTGTTAGAAAGGATTTTACTTACGAATTCATTGAACGCTTCACACATGGCTCTCCTTATGCTTCTTCCTCTTGCTACTTAGCACCACGGAACCCATCTGGACTCTTTGCAATGGTCTTCTGTTTCTTCTCAGCCCAGAAAGCTTTCTTCTCCTCTGACCACTTCGATCAGCTTGTTCCTGTGCCATTTTTTTCTGGCGAGGGACACTGGAAATATCCATTGTCGAGTGACCTGGTGGAATTTGGAACGGTTCTGTATGGTTTGTAATGTGATTGCAAGTTGCTTCAAGTCTGATATCACTGTGGTGATCCTCTTGTTCCGACTTCCCCTCTACTTCTCATGGTGAAGATCCAGTTCGTGAGTCTGCAGAGGTTCATGCAAGTCATTTGTCCATAAAACGCCAATCGCCTTTTCTTTGTAGATGTGATTATGTCTTCTTGGAGATGGTACAGCTTACTTTCGTGTGTGGTCCTTTAGGTGCCATACCTTCTCTTATTGGCCCCAGTATTCTCTTTAGGATTTTCCGGTCCTGAGTGGATACTTCCAGTCAATCAAGAGGCATTAACGGATGTGCAGTATGGCGAACCTTATAATGTTCTATACAGAAAATAATTTTTTGCGATCACATGTTGTTGTTGTTGTGGTCTTCAGTCCTGAGACTGGTTTGATGGAGCTCTCCATGCTACCCTCTCCTGTGCAAGCTTCTGCATCTACCAGTACTTACTGAAACCTACATCCTTCTGAATCTGCTTAGTGTATTCATCTCTTGGTCTTCCTCTACGATTTTTACCCTCCACGCTGCCCTCTAATGCTAAATTTGTGATCCCTTGATGCCTCAGAACATGTCCTACTAACCGGTCCCTTCTTCTAGTCAAGTTGTGCCACAAACTCCTCTTCTCCCCAATTCTATTCAATACTTCATCATTAGTTATGTGATCTACCCATCTAATCTTCATCATTCTTCTGTAGCGCCACATTTCGAAAGCTTCTATTCTCTTCTTCTCCAAACTATTTATCGTCCACGTTTCACTTCCATACATGTCTACACTCTATACAAATACTTTCAGAAACGACTTCCTGACGGTTAAATCTATACTCGATGATATCAAATTTCTCTTCTTCAGAACCGCTTTTCTTGCCATTGCCAGTCTACATTTTAAGTGTCTCATTTCCTAAACTAATTCCCTCAGCATACTCATCAACTGGAAGACTCAACAAGCAGAGTACACCGAAATGTAAGACCTGTGCCCTTGAACATCAATATCATATACGACGGTTGGATCAAAAATGCATACTGCTCTTAGAAGACGCATTCGTGAAGCAAATGTCACAATGACTGAGCGTGGAATCTAAGATAATCATATTTTGACAATATCTTGAAAAACACAGGTATGTATACACTACCGATAGTTAACAGTGGACTGCCATCTCAGGACTACGTTATTTCAGATGACCAAAGGCTCTAATGCTACAGAGTAAAAACTGTTGATGTAAAAAAGGAAGGGAGATGGCACTACAGACTTACGCAGTCAGTTGTTTTGAAGCCAGAGTGGGCGCAGCCTGGCGCCATTTGAAGTAGCCTAAAACATAATCAGACTACTGTTTACGATCGCTTCTTGCTCATTGTTGCTGCTCTATTTCGGATAACCAGAAACAGAAGGAAGTGATGTGAATAGCATGCTTTCGTAATCCATTTAATTCAGCTTTTACTGTATTTGTATCGCTAGCAAATGAAGCTGAACTCCGAAACCAATGTTTGTTTGCTTACTGGTATCGGTACTGCTTCTTGTTCGTTACATTTTCAGCTTTCAAAAATGGTTCAGATGGATCTAAGCACTATGGGACTTAACATCTGAGGTCATCAGTCCCCTAGACGTAGAACTACTTAAACCTAACGAACCTAAGGACATCACACACATCCATGCCCGAGGCAGGATTCGAACCTGTGACCGAAGCAGCAGCGCGGTTCCGAGTTGAAGCGCCTTGAATCGCTCGGCCACAGCGGCCGCCTTCCAAAAAAATGGTTCAAATGGCTCTGAGCACTATGGGACGTAACTGCTGTGGTCATCAGTCCCCTAGAACTTAGAACTACTTAAACCTAACTAACCTAAGGACATCACACACAGCCATGCCCGAGGCAGGATTCGAACCTGCGACCGTAGCGGTCACGCGGTTCCGGACTGTAGCGCCTAGAACCGCTCGGCCACTCCGGCCGGCGCCGCCTTCCAGCTTTCAAGTCGTAGGCACAACACTTTAAGTGTTCAAGTTTGCAAAAAACTTACCTAGGTGTCCTTTGCTAACCCATAAACGTGTGCGGTGAGGAAAGAAGCAAGGCATACTATCGTCTGTCGTGCTTGTCAACAAAGTGAATAATTACTGAACTGCATAAAAGTATACCTCCATACAAAATAGAGTTCTTATTTTATTAGAGTGTCAGTGCATTAGTGTCACTGTAATATACCCGTCTTTTCGCTTCGAAATCGTACTATGATGCGTCATTCAGTGTTGGCCAATAATAGCAACTTACAGCGTAAAAAAACTATATAATTTTTTAACATCTTCCAGAATTGTGGAATGCTATAAATGTGATTAAGGGAATGGTCTGAAACGCTTAAGGCACCTTAAAATGGATATTTTGCTTTATCATGTATGTGGGTAAATTTCTGATTATGATAGCCTGATCTGAGTAAGATGTAGGCCCACCTTTCCAACAGTAGCGTATTTGCTCTTCTTGTCGTAATATTTCTCGCCAGTAGTTATGTTAGTTTTTGAGGAATAATCAAACATATCACAACTGGAATGGACGTCTACTTTGATAATGTGCTTGATTTTACTTTTAAATTTCGTTTTGAGGTTTTTAAAGTTTGTAAGTCTATGCCATGATTTGTGACGTACCAATACCGTAATTAGTTACTTAGTTTCATTTCCATGTATCATTTGCACGAGAAATAGTAGTGATACGGTACGAGTCATTGTATACTGGCATCAATCTTTTCTTGTAAATGTGCAACCATGCTGATCATTTATTAGTTTTAACGTTTTTTAGTTAAAGATAGACAGATGTTAGTCAGTAATTCCTATCCATCACCATTTACGCATTACGGTAATAGATAACCTTCCGCTGAATAGGAGGAGTTATCAAAAAGAAACGTTTTCAGTTTAGTTTCAAATTTTACTTTTCTGTGTGTCAGGCATTTTATACCAGTGGGTAAGTGATCAGAACTTCTGATTGCAGCGTTGTGAACCCCTGTTTGTGCTACAGACAACCTTAATGTGGCACAATGAATGTCATTTCTTTTCTTCTTTTATTGTAATTATATACATCGTTGTTCCTGTTAAAGTGCATTGGATTATTTGCAACAAACTTCATGAGGGAATAATTATAGTGTGTAACGGATAGACTGCTACTCACATGCCGAGCACAAGGCAGGCACGACGAAAAGAGTGTTCATATAAATTTTCAGCCAAAGTCTTCTTCAGAAAGCAAGAACAACACACAAACATGGTCATATAATCATGCACACGTAACTCACGTACATATGACCGCTGTCTCCGGCTGCTCTAGCCAGAGTCGTTGTTAGAGGGGAGGAAATGTGAACGATGAATAATAATTATCGACGAGAGGAGTTTAGGGTATCAGATGCTGTCTCAACAATCAGTGTGGTTACGTAGCCGTGTGTTGTGCAGGGCGAAACCATAGATAAAGCGTCGCTCGGATGTCGGAGCGTTTGCGATTTGGAAGACAATGAAAAACAGAGGAAAGAAGAGAAGTGCGGACACTGAGTAAAGTGAGGCAAATCTAAGTCAAATGACAGAAATAAAACCGCTACAATAAAAGTAATCAGTGCAACAATAATTCATGTATACAAAAGAAAATATTCATTGTATTGCTTCACTTATAAATGAAATGTGATTCATTTAACTTTAGATTATGATCAGATCGATTAGTATACCCGTAAACAACGCAAGCTGGCATTTTTTATAAAACAACTACGTTTCAATACAATCAAAGTTCCCAACACTGTCGAAACTGGGCACGGAAATGGATCGGAATGACGTCACAGGCAAGTATCACAGTGGTGAACTATGAAAGTACGAATGGGGTGGACTTTTGTTTTGGACTAGTTACGATGGCGGACATCAGCTTAAAGTTTGCGACGTAATGACACCTCCCTTCTTTTTCTACCTCCATGGTAAAAACATAAGTAGATCTGTACTAGAGACGTTGGTGAAGTCAGAGGAAGCACTAGTTAAGAATGTGGTTCCTATCTACAGACAGCCTTCTGTTGGGGTAGCGTAAGGAAAGCAAAGGCTAGTGGGAACTACCTTTCAGAACATGGCAACCAAGTGAAATGTACAAAGGAAAACAATGTCTTGTAAGGACCATGTATTGGTATAATCGTAATGTTGTATAAACAACATTTTTAAATAGTAATTACAATAACTGAGCTTATCAGTCAATGAAGAAATATCAACATTACAAATTTCCGCTACAGTATATTGGCTTCTTTACCACTAACAACATGATAAGTTAACAACCATAATGGTTAATGTCAGTGAATTTTTTATCAGACCACGTTTTAGATGAATAAATGATCATTTAAGCCATATCCACGAGTACAAAACCTTTTTTTTCTTTCTGCATTTTAACATCGAGCGCTCAAAAGTAGTGAGGTCAAACAATTGTATACATAATACAAGAAGTTACAATTGTAGAATCAGGGGTTGTTAGGAAATTATACTAGACAATAAACCTACATTACAGATCAATAAGGCATGCATTTAGCACAGCTTAGAGCTAGCGCTACAACTGACATGAAACGAAGACCTTTGGCTACCAATAACATAAAACCTAGACCTCAGGCTACTGCTGAAATATTCGTTGAATGTAACTGATTACAAATTAAAGCTACAGTATTTACATTACATTAACGATGCAAACAGAGACATCGAAGTAATAATGCACACAGAAATATCATTTGTATATCATTGTGTCAATTATTTAAACAATTAATTCTTATAGAGTAATGTTCTTACAGTGTGATATTAGACCTTTTGGTCGTCTGAGGCGATATGAGCCTGAGATGGCAGTGTATGGCAACTTACCTGTGTTTTCAAGATATTGCCAAAATATGGTTTCTTACATTCCACGTTTTGTCATTGTGACGTATGGCATACGAATGTGTCTTCTATGAGAAATGTGCATTTTTCATCCAACAGATGCTGTAATTGTGTAGGTACTGAATATGACGGTTCAACTTGTCAGTGTATACTACATATATTTTTTGTGTTTGTTCAGTCTTCCAGTTGGTGTTGGATAAAATTAGCGAAAGTGGTCAAGAATAAATTTAAATATATACATCTGATAATAAAAAAATGTTTTTTGTAAATAACTTAGGGTTGTAGCTAGTTACCTACACAAGTTTTAAATGCAATGTTTGAGTTATAGGTTCTTCGAAAGATACTCTTTACACTAATTTTGGCTTCTTTTAGTTTCTGTTTGCTTTCAGACTCTTATTAGTGAGTGTGATGGTGCTTAAGAAAACAAAAAGTTTACAACAAAACAGAGCGCAAAGAAGAGAGGAGAGCCACCGAGGTTGGAAGAGGTAATCTGCAATGTTTCGACAGTCACCAGTAATTACACAGGGTAGCATGATTACACGCTTCTTCTCTGCAGCTAGATATCCTTTCGGATCTTCTTCATTTTTCGCGTAGTTCAGTAGTCTATTGACACAGTGGAAGCAACCGAAGCAAACATACTAACAATAAGACCCAGAAGCAGTTAGTTGTGGTCGTTCTAAAATCATTCACGGATTACCTTACTCGGATTGGAAAGGCTGAAACTAGCGCTGAAGCAACATCATGTATCGCGTGGAGTTTTAAGCAACTGTGTTACAGCATTATGTGCCAGTATGACCTTCTTTTGCCGCGACAAAGAGAAACCCTTTCATTAGGATTTAATCTCGCGAAACAGCAAAAAGCCGCAAAGCCCAGGTGCTATTAAAACGAAGGAGGAAATATACTCCTGTTGTAGAGTAGGCAAAGTGCTCAAAGAGTTTGAAGCTGTGTACGTTGCCACAAGCATTGGTAGATGAAACCATTTTTTTCATCTTGGCTGTACTATATTTTAACTTTTCATTCGCTCATTTGGCTAGACCATACGAAATAAGCATACTTCATCTCAATATTTACGGTGCCTCTTTATCTCATGTCAATATGGGAGGAATACAATACTTTTTGCTAAGTGTTACTGTTATCAGAAATTTTTCCATATGCAAAATGCGTTGTGATGGCATAATCAGGCGGTAACACAAGCTTCATTAATACTACTTTGTCTTGTGTCGTGACCAAGAAGCACTATTTTCTTTTATTTTCCTCTTCCTATTTTGTTATTCCGTTAGAATTGTGGATAATATCTGGATATGTGTACAGAAGAGGCCCACTCCGCGAATGCAAACTCTTGCATCGATAGGGCTTAACAATATCATCTAGAGCCTGGAGTCCACTTGTATCACATGTAATGGTTAGAGCGGATTTATTTTTTCCTTTCACAAAATATTCAGATATGTTGCTTTTTCAGTGAGTCTATTTAAGCATATGGTTATCACCTTTTCTGTGTTACGCTTTACTGGGGGAAAATAAAAGTAAGGAAACAGCAAAAGCACGACACATAAAGCCCGCCATGTCTAATACAGTGTAGGAATACTTTTGGCATTCAAAGTAGCTTCCATTCCTCTGGGAATAGATAAATACAGATTCTGTATGGTTTTCAAGGGAATCTAATATCATTTTAAAAATTGGTTCAAATGGTTCTGAGCATTATGGGACTTAACTTCTGAGGTCAACCTAACTAACCTAACGACATCACACACATCCATTCCCGAGGCAGGATTCGAATCAGCGACCGTAGCGGTCGCACGGTTCCAGACTGTAGCGCCTAGAACCGCTCGGCCACCACGGCCGGCTCTAATATCATTCTTCCTGCAAAATAGTGCCATGTTCGGGTGACGTTGGTGGAGGTGTATAATGATCATGCGTCCTTCCCTCCAAAGTAGACAACCAAGGCTCGATAACACTGAGATATGGTGATGGCCGAGGAGACGCGTCAGTACGTCCCCTTACTGTGTGAAGAGGGGTGGAGCAAAGCATCACCGCTGGGGAACAAACATAGTACCATAGGATGCGCACGATCACCCAAAATGGTTACACAATCCCTGGCAATAATGAGACCTAGTAGTGTAACCATGGTGTCCATGGTATACCATAAAATGTCCGCCCCGATAGCTGAATGGTCAGCGCGATGGACTGACGTCCTAAGGAGCCCGGGTTAGATTACCGGCTGGGTCGAGGATTTTCTCCGCTCAGGACTGGGTGTCGTGTTGTCTTCCATCATCATTTCATCCCCATCCGGCCCGCAGGTTGCCCAATGTGGCGTCGAATGTAATAAGACCTGCACCAAGACGGTCGGAGCTGCCCCGTAAGGGGCCTCCCGGCCAATGACGCCAAACGATCATTTCCATTACCACAAAATGACTACCCAAATCATCATCGAATGCGTGTCATGTTTCGCTCTTGGGAAATAAATTCAGCCAGAACTTGGAAACAATGGGAAACAAGACTCATGAGGAGAAATGACTCTCTCCCATTGTTCCATAGCACTGGTTTTATAACTTTGGCACCATGTTTTCCTGTTACAGGCACCCACGGTGATGAGTGGTTTTAGAATTCCAGCTCACCCTGCTTATGCAGCTCCCTTCGTACTGTTTTGGTGCTGACACTGTTCGAGAGTGCAACATTCGTTTCTACAGTGATTTTGGAAGCCGTTGCCGTCTTATTTTTTAAACAATGCTCTTCAAAGACCGTTCTTCATGATCACTCAACACACACTTTCGTCTGTGTTGTGACTTACTGGATGATGTTTTCCGCTTTCCGTGTATGCGGTATAAATCTTCGATACGGTGCCTCCTCTGAAACACCAAACACTTCGGCTACCTCAGCTATCGAACGCCCGCCCATACGAACACCATTAATTTTACCGATTTCGTATTCACTTAGCTCCGACATAATCCAGTCACAGCTACATAGAACACTGTTCTGATCACTACTGGCACTTGCTACGTATTGAGAGCATTGCACAGATACCGTTCGTGGTCCAATATAACAGCGGAACCTGTGTGAGTGGCTAGCATCTGCTTTTATGCTCAAGCGTGTGTTTCTCACTGTTTTTCCCTATTTGGTCCAACCCCTGTAAATTTATATCGGTGTGCATGAGGGCGTCTGCAGAAGAAACGAAACGACGTTTTTATATGAGTTAGACATAGTTTAGAGGGCATCACAGACTTGGATTAGCTATTAAATACTCCAGAAATACTAACAGCATATTGACAGTGAATAACTTCAATCACGCAGCGCTTCATATCTGAATTTTAAGGAAATTAACCGTGTACAATTAAACAACAAATTCCGGTACATATAATACTGTTTAACACCCGGTGCAGCGTTGAGACTACATAGCATGCTCATGAACTCGTCCAAATAATACGCAGCTTGCGGTGATGCGCGTGTAGTCCTGACTTCACATTAGTTTATCAATTTAAATTTTAGATTTTTTGTAACCGTATTTATATTTAGAATACCTGTGTCCATATGTTAGTCCACGAACGGAGCACGTAAAATACGCAGTTTCCAAATAGCTTCGGTAATTATAACTAGACAGCGAATCTCTCAATGTTCTCTCAATTGCTAAAAATGTATGGGAATCGGATGTACGTCCAAATTTCCATCTCCCCATCTCACTGTCCATCTCACCTCTCCTCTCTCATTGCCCATCTCCTCTTCCTCTCCATTTCTCTGTGCATTACCTCCTCCTCCTCCTCCTCCTCCTCTCTGTCTCTCTTTCTTTGTCTATCTCCTCCTGCCCCTCTCTCTGTCCATCTCCGCATTCCACCTCTCTATGTTCATTTTCTCCTCCCTTTCCGTACACCTCCTGTTCTCCCATCAGTCTGTCTGTGAACCTTGTTCTTAATTGTTGTTGCAAAAGGAAACCTTGATTATGGAAAGAAGTCGCTTAAAATGAATATTTAAATCGGTTTAGATCATTGGTGTACGGGTACGAGAGGGACCTCTCTAGCTACTGGATCTGTGACGATAGTAGCTTCAGTCAAAATAGTTTGCATGGTTTTAATCTGCTAACGTGTTTGATTACAAAGTTGCGGACGATTCAGATTCCGTAGTAGTATTCTAATCATAAGCACACAAGCCATACATACAACTTCCTTGTTTTCTGTTAAAACCGACTGCGAGGAATAAAACGAAACAACTCATTGCTGTGTAATCGAGTTCTGTTGGAAATTGTGTATGCAAAGAAATAATATACATTAGAAGAACAGTCTAATGCTTTGAATGCCTTGATATCATAGTTAAAATTGACAGCGAGAAAGGAAACTAAACCACCTACTTTCACAGTATAGCATAGCATTTTTTCTCGCTCTTGGTTTTAACAGAAAATCTGTACAGTGTCTCAGAAGAAGAACAGTCTCTGTTGCTAAATTATTTAATGTCAATGGCGCGTTTCACCCATTTGGGGCATCATCAGGTTGTTCACAAAAACAAGAATCAATCAGTTAGATACAAACGGAGGAAAAGGGCATGGTCCTATCTTGCCCGGCCACGCAGACAATGTGAACGACAAGTAGTAAAAACTTACGTAAAAGTAGTTGGATACGTACCCGTCAGTCATAAAACCACACATTCTGTAAAATTCACCAAGGTAAACGAATGTATTATAATCCGTCAGTCAGGAAACATCTGAACCATGAAGTGGACATAGTGAAAGGAGAGAAATAGCCAGATTAACACCGAGAAAGTACAAAAATGTGGCGGAAAAATTGTCCACGGTATTCGTACGTTACCTCGAGCACACCGGTCGGCTCAGCCGTAGCAGCACAAGATAGGGCCACGGTTACAAAACTTCGGTTCGAGCTGGACACGTCACAGTGTCTGTATTGGCGCGCATACAAACATTACTGTCACAAATTGAGATACAAGTGCCTCGTACAGTGCGGCAAGAAGTACCCAGATAGCACGCAGAACGACTTAAGGCACACTTTCGAAAAACAAAAGTGCATAAAACTAGTAATTAAAATCCATAAAAACAAACCAATGCAGATGCATAAAACCTGAAAATGAAATAAAAGTACCCTCTTATATAGAGTACGTCAAATGATTACATGAAAAACAACGGATCAGTATATTCATTAAAACTCCGTAATAAGGAGTAAAACAGCAACATTTTGGAGGATATTCATAGCGTATGCATTCTAAATCGATAAAACGTCAAGATACCGTGATCGGGGACAGTGCTGAACATCGCAAACAAGAGAGAAAAATTTACTTATGTGAAGATGGTATCTGTTCCTTCGTACATGTCCGAAAGAACAGATACCATTGGTGCTCTTGCAGCTCTCGAAGAGTGAAATTACAGTGAAATCCAGACCATTAGCTGCTTACAGGCGTTGATAAATATTAACGGGGACAGGTAAAAAATGTGTGCCCCAGCCGGGATCTCATGCTTACATGGCAGACGCTCTATCCGACGGAGCCACCTAGGACACAGAGGATACTAAGACTGCACGGACTTATCTCTGGCACGCTCTCAATGAGACCCACATTTACAGCTTGCTGTCCACACACTACATTTGTAGTGCCTCTGCCCACTATACTCATTATTCGCGGCAGTCAATCTACCGATTCCGTAAGAGTTTGAGTAATGTGAGTGCATCCGCACTGAAGAAGATCAAACTCTTACGGGAATCAGAAGACTGACTATCGCGAGTAACCAGTATAGTGGGCAGGGGCATTACAAATGTAGTGTGTGGACAGCAAGCTGTAAATGTGGGTCTCAAGGGGAGCGTGCCAGAGATAAGTCCGTGCAGTTGTACAGGGTGTTTAAAAAATGACCGGTATATTTGAAACGGCAATAAAAACTAAACGAGCAGCGATAGAAATACACCGTTTGTTGCAATATGCTTAGGACAACAGTACATTTTCTGGCGGACAAACTTTCGAAATTACAGTAGTTACATTTTTCAACAACAGATGGCGCTGCAAGTGATGTGAAAGATATAGAAGACAACGCAGTCTGTGGGTGCGCCATTCTGTACGTCGTCTTTCTCCTGTAAGCGTGTGCTGTTCACAACGTGCAAGTGTGCTGTAGACAAAATGGTTTATTCCTTAGAACAGAGGATTTTTCTGGTGTTGGAATTCCACCGCCTAGAACACAGTGTTGTTGCAACAAGACGAAGTTTTCAACGGAGGTTTAATGTAACCAAAGGACCGAAAAGCGATACAATAAAGGATCTGTTTGAAAAATTTCAACGGACTGGGAACGTGACGGATGAACGTGCTGGAAAGGTAGGGCGACCGCGTACGGCAACCACAGAGGGCAACGCGCAGCTAGTGCAGCAGGTGATCCAACAGCGGCCTCGGGTTTCCGTTCGCCGTGTTGCAGCTGCGGTCCAAATGACGCCAACGTCCACGTATCGTCTCATGCGCCAGAGTTTACACCTCTATCCATACAAAATTCAAACGCAGCAACCCCTCAGCGCCGCTACCATTGCTGCACGAGAGACATTCGCTAACGATATAGTGCACAGGATTGATGACGGCGATATGCATGTGGGCAGCATTTGGTTTACTGACGAAGCTTATTTTTACCTGGACAGCTTCGTCAATAAACAGAACTGGCGCATATGGGGAACCGAAAAGCCCCATGTTGCAGTCCCATCGTCCCTGCATCCTCAAAAAGTACTGGTCTGGGCCGCCATTTCTTCCAAAGGAATCATTGACCCATTTTTCAGATCCGAAACGATTACTGCATCACGCTATCTGGACATTCTTCGTGAATTTGTGGCGGTACAAACTGCCTTAGACGACACTGCGAACACCTCGTGGTTTATGCAAGATGGTGCCTGGCCACATCGCACGGCCGACGTCTTTAATTTCCTGAATGAATATTTCGATGATCGTGTGATTGCTTTGGGCTATCCGAAACATACAGGAGGCGGCGTGGATTGGCCTCCCTATTCGCCAGACATGAACCCCTGTGACTTCTTTCTGTGGGGACACTTGAAAGACCAGGTGTACCGCCAGAATCCAGAAACAATTGAACAGCTGAAGCAGTACATCTCATCTGCATGTGAAGCCATTCCGCCAGACACGTTGTCAAAGGTTTCGGGTAATTTAATTCAGAGACTACGCCATATTATTGCTACGCATGGTGGATATGTGGAAAATATCGTACTATAGAGTTTCCCAGACCGCAGCGCCATCTGTTGTTGAAAATTGTAACTACTGTAATTTCGAAAGTTTGTCTGCCTGAAAATGTACTGTTGTCCCAAGCATATTGCAACAAACGGTGTATTTCTATCGCTGCTCGTTTAGTTTTTATTGCCGTTTCAAATATACCGGTCATTTTTGAAACACCCTGTACTATCCTTTGTGTCCTAACTAGTCGGCTTTCGGCCGTGGTTGCGTACGAACCGGCTCCGCGTGCCGGACAGCGCACCGCAGTTGTTTACTTCCGCGTCGCGGTATTTCGTGTTGTGTAGCGTCCATTACTACTGCACCTCATGGCGCACTGTTACCGCCGAGCGACACTTAAAGTAACATTCCAAGCCGAACATGGACGACCACGCGTTTATGAAATTGAACGCTTCGTTCCTCGAAGAGAGACATCTGGACCCCTAGGAAGTGATAGGTATTCACTTCTCTATTACTGGCTGTATCGTCTATATTAAGACGACGGAGGAAGCATGTGCAGAGGTAGTTCAACAACACGCACACAAACTCAAGCCAGAGGTAACGGTAGATCACTCTGGTTTCGGTCTGCGAACAATTCGGGTCTTTGAACTCCCTTTCGAAGTGCCACAAGACGTGATCATCGAAGCTTTCCGACCCTGCGGCAATGTTATAGACACATCGCGGAATAATGGCAGACTTACACGAGATGTGACGTGTTGAATGGTGTCCGCCAAATTAGAATGGAACCCTCCAAACATGTACCATCCTATCTGCTGATAGGTGGCGTGCCAGCCATCGTTATGTATGATGGCCAACCGCGGACGTGTGCCGGTTGCAGACAAGAGGGCCATGTTCGGTCAGACTGTCCCCGCCGAAGTTTGCTCCTCGTCCCAACCAGTTACTCAGCTCCAAAAGCGACGGACACTTCTTTACCAGAAAAATATGCCACAGCTGTACGCAGCCCCGATGCGTCGCTTCAGGAAGCGCCTGTTCTCCCCCCGGCGCTCCCCACTGGCAATGACGGTGCTGCCAAGGCCACACCGGCACCCTCTCCTCCCACGGCTGTGACACCACCAACTCTCCAGAGCTCGATGGCCAGCCCGCCCGCTGCGATGGACATCGATGCGAGTGCGGTGCCGTCCTCTGCTTTTCCTCAGATGGGCGCGACCTCGGACATTGAACGTCCACATTCTGATACAGAACAGCACCTCAGAAATCTGCGGTCGCCCCGAAAACGGAAGAAGAGAAATCAAACGCCATCCGACGACACACTTTCTCATGTGACATCACAGGCAGTGGAACGGATACAAGACAGTTATCACCCTTCGAGCGCCCTGACGACGGGTGTGGCCGCTCCTGGTGTCCCATCTGAGGATCGATCCCACCCGACAACGATGGATTCCATGGAGGGAGAGTCCCTAGACCCCCCTACAGCAGCGTCACCACAATTTGCCCTCAATGAGCGCAACAGTCGCTTGCCACCTGTTCCATTCTCCTGGTGGTGGTGGTGGTGGTGGTTAGTGTTTAACGTCCCGTCGACAACGAGGTCATTAGAGACGGAGCGCAAGGTCGGGTTAGGGAAGGATTGGGAAGGAAATCGGCCGTGCCCTTTCAAAGGAACCATCCCGGCATTTGCCTGAAACGATTTAGGGAAATCACGGAAAACCTAAATCAGGATGGCCGGAGACGGGATTGAACCGTCGTCCTCCCGAATGCGAGTCCAGTGTGCTAACCACTGCGCCACCTCGCTCGGTCCATTCTCCTGGGCTGATGATGTCGACGATGGAGCAGATCGAACGAGATGGTGGCCCTCCAGTCGGGCAGTGCCCCATGGAGGTGCCTGACCCACCTTCCACCCAGTAATTGCGGCTACAATGGCTGCGTCGATGTTACATGCCAGCTGGACATCTCTGCCGGAACATCTTTGCCAACAGTGGGATCATAGCCACAACACTACCGCATTTCGTTGACGAATCTGGCCACCATTCGGGCTTCCCATAAACTGGCAATGTTCCGAGAGACCATTTATTCTGCCGATGTCGACATTGCCCTCCTCCAAGACGTGATCGTCGCTAATTTCAAGGCCCCACTGGCTACACGGCACACATCTCCCATGCTTCTGACAACGGTAGTGGAGTCGCCATCCTCCTCCGTTCGGGAATCTCTGCTAAAGATGTAGTGTACCTTCCTAATACTAGAGGTATGGCTCTCACACTGTTCGGCGTCCGCATCCTCAATGTATATGCGCCGTCCGGCTCCAGTCGACGTCGTGATTGACACACCTACTTTGCTGACGAGGTAACACTGCCTTTTGAGAGTCCCCTGGATGGAATGGTACTCAGTGGCAATTACAGCTCCATACAAGGCCCTGATGACCAACTTCCTCTAAGGCGCTGCAATCATGGACTGTGCGGCTGGTCCCAGCAGAGGTTCGAGTCTTCCCTCGGGCATGGGTGTGTGTGTTTGTCGTTAGGATAATTTAGGTTAAGTAGTGTGTAAGCTTAGGGACTGATGACCTTAGCAGTTAAGTCCCATAAGATTTCACACACATTTGAACATTTGAACCAACTTCCACGTCATTCCTCGTGTGCGGCCCTCTCCGTCATATTCGACAGACTTTAGCTTGTCGACACTTGGACACTTGAACAAAGGTTTCACATGTTATACGGCACATTCATCCAGTCGCCTCGACCGTATATACCTCACACGTTCCCTTGATGCCGACACTCGCCATGCCGAAGTATGGCCTCTGGCTTTCTCTGACCATAACGCCTACATATGCGATGTCGCACTCGCCCGCCAACGGGTATGGTACAGCCGCGGCCTGTGGAAATTAAACGTTTACCACCCGACCGTCCCTGATTGTCGACGGATCGTTGAGTATGTGTGGGCCCTCTGTCGTCGACGTCGCTCTGCATACACATCTACTTTATCCTGGTGGCTATACTACGCGAAACCAGCTCTACGCAGGGCATTGATGGGATATGCAAAGACTTACTTTTATTATGCGGTGCTTCGTGACTGCACTTCGATGGCATTCTCTCCTGTTCGTCAGACAATAGTGCATCATGCAAAGCGCAGATCACTTCACTCATGCGATGGCGCTTGGAAGGCACCCTTGTCAGGTCCTGCACCCGTGACCATATGCCTCATGAAATGCCATCGATGTATCGCCTCCTCACAGAACGCCGACGTTGTCGTCGAGCTCTCATCCATGAGCTCGCCGATGCGGAAGGACGACGATATACTACGCAAAACGCCATTGGTCACGCTTTCTATTCTGATTTCCGCCGTCTGTACGCTGCCGTCCCACATCCCCCGACCTTAACTGAGGAGGTAGCAGCACTGAATGTCAACACCGTGCCAGAGGATGGGGCTCAAGAACTTCAGGAGCAAGTGACCTCCGATGAAGTCCTAGATGTTATCAAGGTGGGAGCCTCCAACAAGTCCCCTGGACCTGAAGGCCTCCCCCTCGAATCTTTTGGCACCTACTTGGACGTCCATCTAGCGTGAATTGATGTCACCCTTGACGACGATCCCAGCCATCTCCCTTGATGGGGTCATCATCCTGGTCCCTAAGCCACATGGGCTATCGCGGATCTGTGATTACCGACCCATCACTCTACTCAACAGTGACATGAAAATTTTTACCCGTTTGTTGGCCTTAAAACTTAAGAAGGCAGCAAGATATGTCATTTCCCTTGATCAGACTTCTCTGGGCGGTGACAACGACATCCATACAGCCCACTGTCGTTACAGAAACATGATCGCGCTCGCGCGGTCGCAACATTTACCTGACGCGTTAGCATCGCTTGACTTCAGTCAGGCATTCGACCGTGTCGGACATACCTTTCTGAAATGGGTCCTCCAACACATGGGTTTTCCGGCTCGTATAGTAACAGTGGTAATGCGGCTCTTGAAGTGGACTTCAAGAATACTCTGTAATGGTCGCCTCACTGCGCCTGTAGCGATTGAGCTCTCTGTCCGATAGGGTTGTCCACTTTCCACGATGCTATATGCTTTGGCATTAGAGCCCCTACTCCAGGGTTTCGCCAACGCCTGGTGGGCCTCACATTGCATGGGAACCGTTTCTGTTGTACAGCCTATGCTGACGGTCTAGTCCCGTACCTCCGCAATGAAAATGATGTTCACGCGGGTGTGACTTGAGTGGCGACGTGTGGGGAGGTATCGGGCAGTTCTCTTAACATTTCCAAATCGAAGGTCCTGCTCATTGGTGAGGGTCTACCCGAGAGATATGTCGCTTCTCTAAGTGTGACCACCAGAATCCGCTATTTGGGCATTGATTTTATGAATGACCTCCGTCTTTCAGCGACAACCAACAGTAGACGTCTCCTCCAAACGACCAGGGCTGGCCTTCTGGACCACCGGCTTAGATCCCTCGACACTGTACAGCATGCCCAATACGTGAATGTTTACCAGGCCTCACGCATCCCCCATGTGGCACAAGTGTTCCCGGTTCCGATTACCCTCGCATGTCGTATGATGATGGCGATGGGATCCTTTGTTTGTACCGGGATGTTATTTAAAGTTCAATATTCCTCCCTTGCCCTCCCGTAGGAGCGTGGTGAAGCGGGCTTATTCCATGTGCCAGACAGAGTTACGGAACTTTTCGTTAGCTCCCAACTGAAAGTCTGTCGTCGCTGCCCGACGAGTCTGACCGGACTGCTTTTGCATGTATTCTCCATGTCAGCTTTAGTCATGTTATCAGACATTCCACCCCCCTTTTACCACTTTTGGCACTTCTTTCTTGAATTGAGTTCCATCCTGCACTCCTTACCCCTTCCACGTATACTCCGGACAAAGACTGTCTATGACACATTACAAATGTGTCGAACCTCCAACCCCATCGAACACAAGTTTCCCCAGATCATATAGTGTCGTGTGTGGAAAGCGGTGCGTGCTGGTTATCTAGACACCAGCATTCAGTCCAGCTGGTATATCACTGTCAATGGCAAACAAGTCCACCAGTTTCGTTTACACCGCATCCGCCTCGTTGACACACCCCTCTGTGTTCACTGTGGTGTAGAGGACACAGACGCTCATCGATTCTCATGTGCTCTGTCGTCTGATTTCTGGAGGCTCGCGCAGCATCTCTTGGCTTTCCTTACCAGACAGCCACCTGCTCAGATCAATTTCCTAACGCTTTTATTCCCGGATGTGATTCATTACCCCGCAACAAAAACTAACGCTGTGAATTGGATACTCTGTCATACGGTCCGCTACCTTTTTGGCCCTGATAGGAAATCAGGACTAGATTATTGGACGTACCTTAACGATCGACACTGTGCTCTTGTTCGCAACCACAGAAACAAGCAGTTCTTTACCAGTTTTCTATGGAGCGCCTTCCATGACCCGCCTTCCAGCTGGAACGTCCAAGCCATGACATGCTGGTGCTTTTTTGCTGACATTATGTTCTGAACGCACTACAAACGGAATCTCCATTAAAATTTCGAGCAGACTCGTTTGGACGTTCCGCCAATCGGAATGCGCTGGCGATTCCGGGAATTCTGGTACATAGACAATTTAATTAAAAAATTAAAAAAATGTAAAAATAAATACAGAAAGAAAATGAAATAAAAATATGCATACAAAAAACGCAAAAAACAAAAACAAAAATGCAATAAAAAGACTAAAAAAGCAAAAGCCCATATATAACTACTTTCATTTTCATCGCTACTCTATGTTCTTCCCCCCCCCCCCCCCTCCCCCTCTACTTTCTTCCTTCCCTACACCCTAGTAATAATAGGTTAGTTGTTTTGGGATAGGCATAGATAGGCGCCAACGTCTGAAGAGTTCCATTTTATTTATTTATTTATTTATTTGTTACGAGAAAAGTGGCGGTGGCAAGTAGATTTTTTTTTTTGTAGTTTCCCTTTCCTGCTCAGGGGTGGAACAAAAGTGGACAAAAAGAAAGAAAAGATAGCTCAGTCGGACAGAGCGTCTGCCATGTAAGCAGGAGATCCCGGGTTTGAGTGCCGGTAGGGGCACACATTTTTCAACTGTCCCAGTAGATATTTATCAACTCCTGTAAGCAGCCAACGTTCTGGATGTCAGTGTAATTTTCAAAAATATACTTAATCGTTAAAATAAAAAAAAACATAAGTTTTAAAGAGGTAAAGTCATCTACGATTAAAAAGCCCGGCTTCTACAACTTCCCACACAAAAATCAATAAATTGAGAGTACAATGTCTTGTGACTAGGGCCTCACGTCGGGTAGACCGTTCGCCGGGTGCAAGTCTTTCGATTAGACGCCACTACAACTACTTGCTTGTCGATGGGGATGAAATGATGATGATTAGGACAACACAACGCCCAGTCCCTGAGCCGAGAAAGTCTCCGACCCAGCCGAGAATCAAACCGGGCCCTTAGGACTGACAGTCTGTCACGCTGACCACTTTTTTCGCATGAGATCCGTCGAAGTTCGTTGTTGATCCTCCCACTCAGTTTTTTTATTACAGAGACCAACCGGCTCTCTGACCCAACACGCTGAGCTACCGTGCCGGCACCACTCAGCTACCGGGGGCGGACAAATTGAGAGTGATTCTGTCGACATAAAATAATCAATGTAGCAACATTCGGAACACGCGTTGTTTACAGCAGTTGATTTCAAATTTGCCAACTCTCTTTCTATTGAGGATTTGCTGAGATATCTCAGTAATGCGGTGCATCATAGATGTAAAAAAACTTAATTTGTATTAATGGGGGTGACAGGAGGAAGCGTAGATTATACAGTCCCTAGTCGTCGGTTTACGATAGTTGTCAAATTGAATAGTTCACCAGCTGATTAGCAGTACAGTAATCAAACATATTATCATACACTGGTACCAGTGTTCCGAATGTTGCTGCAATGGTTATTATATGTCGATAGTATGACTCTCAATTTGTTAGTTTTTGTGTGGGAAGTTGGGGAAACCATATTTTAAGGGGGCTTTTTAATGACCTTTTCTTATCGTCGATGACTTTACCACTTTATATTTTATATTAAGTGTCTTTATTTTAACGAGTAAGTATATTTTTGTCTCTTGTTTGCGATACTTAACACTGTCCCCGATCCTGGTATCTTGAAGTTTAATCGATTCAGAATTCATATGCCATGAATGTACTCCAAAATTTTGCTGTTTTGCTCCGTGCGACAGATATATTGACTCGTTGTTTTTCATGTAATCACTTTAGCTATTCTTTATATGGGGGTACGTTTATTTCATTTTCAGGTTTTATTCGTCTGCATTGGTTTGCTTATATGCACTTTAGTCACTAGTTTCATGCCTTTCGTTTTTCTAAAAAAGTGTCTTGAGTCGTTCTGCGCCCCACCTGAGTACTTCTTGCCACACTGTACGAGGCACTTGTATCCCAAATTGTCACATTAATGTTTGTATGCGCGGCAATACAGACATAGTGCCGTGTGCGGCTCATACCGTAGTTTTGCAAGCGTGGTCCTGTCTTGTACTGCCAAGGGAGAGCCGACTGGCAACATGCGCTCACCGTGGAAACTTTTTTCGCCACATCTTTACACTTTCTCTGTGTTATTTTGGCTGTTTTTATCCTTTCATTAGGTACACTTCATTGTTTAGATGTTTCATGACGGACGGATTAGATATCCGGTTGCCTCGGTGTCTTTTACTTTATATGTGGTTTTATGACTGATAGGTCAGCATCCAGCTACTTTTACGTATGTTTTTATTAGTTTTTGTTTGCGTTGTCTGCGTAGCCGTGCAAGATATGACCATGCCTTTTTCCTCCGTTTATACCTGAAAGGTTTTCTTGTTTTTGTTGACAGTCTGATGATGCTCCAAAAGTATTCAAGAATGGCTCTAAGCACTATGGGACTTAACATCTGAGGTCATCAGTCCCCTAGACTTAGAACTACTTAAACCTAACTAACCTAAGGACGTCACACACATCCATGCCCGGGGCAGGATTCGAACCTGTGACCATAGCAGCAGCTCGGTTCCAGACTGAAGTGCCTAGAACCGCTCGGCCACAGCGGCCGGCTCCAAAAGTTTGAAACGTGTCATTGACATTAAATAATTTTGCTACTGAGACTTGTTTTTGTTCCAAATCACTTTTAAACCGGTTGCTGTAACAGCCTGCCAAGATTAAATGGGAAAATATATGCAGTGTTGTTTAAAAAACTACATAGCCTATGTCCGTCTGAATGTTTATAAGAGTATTGTCCAAATATTTCATGTAAGTCGGTCAATAAGTTTTAGAAATTTTTGTTAACAACATTGGCCTATTATATCTTATAGTACTCATACACTGTACACATTAAAAATATGTAGCCTATGGCAGTCAAAATTTTATTACAGCATTGTGTGAAAATTGGAGGTAAAACGGTAAAGAACTTTTCGAGACTTTTGTTAACAATGTATCCCATTCATGCTAACATAAGGGAAAGAAAATAATGAGTCCAAAGAAAGCAGAGATAATGTTATACATCTGGTGGAACAGCGACAGTGAAGTGTCCTACGATTCAGCCGGGAATCGAACCCGGGCCGTTAGGTATGACATTCCGTCGCGCTGACTACTCGGCTACCAGGGGCAGACATAGATTTTAATGCTGACACTGAATCGTTTTGACAGTTTTAAGCTTTTTGGAGAATGTAATTTTAAAATTTCTTTACGTTTTTTATTTTTCATTTTCTGTAGCTTGTTATTCTATAACAAACCCCTGCCGCTCTTCATTCTGCTCTAATCTTAATTGCAGATATCTGATGATGGCAGTAGCAGAGTCAGCGTGATAAATAAAGAACATTTTAATAGCGGTCTAGACAGTTTTTTTTTTTCACAAAATATGTGACGTTTTATACATTTATGACGGTTCCATTTATAATCATTACTTACGATTTCTTAGAGTTACTAATTTTCTTTCTATGGTGGTTTGAACTCATTTTAGACTTATCGACGAATCCAGTGTTCTAGACCAGCGTCACTTGCTTTGAGAGATTAATCTCTGTCATGAATTAAATTCTAAAATAAGTATGCATATAATGTTCAATCCCTAATGGCTTACATCATGTTCAGTCATCAAGTTTATAAAAATCATCTGAAGGAAAAAATGATGTATAACGGAAGAAGATGACATAAGCACATGCATAAACGCTCACTTTAAAAGCCGAATTTTACCTGAGCTGACATGACATTTAAGTGAACCCATCAACTCGCCATCGTCATTGCAGCGAGGTTGCACATGTACCGTAGTTCACCTGTCATGTTTTCGAACGCTCCATCATTTTCGCTCGACGTCATGTCCTGTTCCCAGTGTCTGTTCTCAGGAGAAGGCATCCCCAGTTCGAGATCTCCTTTCGTGCCAGTTATGCACTATGATTCAGCGGAATGATAATGAAAGCTATACACTTACGTATTATATCTAAAGGGCACAACCTATTTCGATGGAGCGTTCGGTCTGTTAGAGCCGGCGTTAACTCAGCAACATGAATGCTCCAGATCATCTTGCCACATGTTACGACAGACACTAAAAAAGCGTTTGCGTAGGTTCCGTCTTTTAGCGAACGCTTGCCAACCGATTTCTAGCTATGGACTCAGCAGCAAGGGCGAGACAGTAATAAAACCAGTGAATACGACGGATGCCAGAAACCGAGGACTAATTTTTACACATATTCCGGAATACTTAGAGTGCCATTACCGTTGTAAGTCCATAACTATTTTCGTAAATTTCCTATCTACAGAATGCATTATCATTGCGCAAGTCACATTAACCAAAATATCATAAGTTCTCGGGTAATAAAAATAGAGGTCTCACAAAAAATCAGGGAAGGAAGTGGAAGTGACAGCTTTTGGAGTTAAAAGGTTTACGAAAGCTCTTCCAAAATTGGGTCATGAGATCAATGTTGGCCATGTAGCGCGAACTGTATTGCATTTTGAGTTCTATTAATTCCTTTCAGCACAACAGAAGGAAAGAAAAGACTAGTTACTAAGGCTGTAATTCGTTTAAAGATATTACTGAACAATCAATAATTACAGGATCGTATCATCAAGAAAGTAGCTGAGTATACCTACAGTTTTTCATTTAACTGAGTATGATAGCTCACTGTAATCTATTTAATGAGCTCGAATGCATTAGAAAATATTCTAATTAATAAACCTACTCTACAGGTAGAAATATGTAGAAATAACACATTTATGGCCATTTAAATTGCAACACAATAAAGGTGACATGCACTAGATTTCAGATCGGCATGAAGTGAGCAGTATTCTTAGATACGTAAAAGATTGCGTTTTAGTGCAACTGCACAAAACAGGTAGCAGTAACTCCATCTGTATCGAGTATATAATGAAAGATTACGCACTGGCTTCCTTGTTCAGAAATCGCATTGGAATGTGGTTTTTGTTTCTTAACCTACGAAATTAATGATTCTTCCCACTATGTTCTATAAGCAATTTAGCCATTGATGAATACTGCTATGTCACTCCGCAGTATTGGGTTCAATCTGTTTGTTTTAGTGGGAACTAGGGAGGCGGAGCCATAACCTTCCATATCACTTTTCGTTCGCTAGCATTCTACAGGATGCGCCAGAAGAAGTTTGCTTCCCTTTTTCCTCCTATTCCTCTCTACTAGTACTTACAACTTGCATGCAACAAAGAATACAACAGCCGTGCGGTTAAAGGCGCTGCAGTCTGGAACCGCAAGACCGCTACGGTCGCAGATTCGAATCCTGCCTCGGGCATGGATGTTTGTGATGATGTCCTTAGGTTAGTTAGGTTTAACTAGTTCTAAGTTCTAGGGGACTAATGACCTCAGCAGTTGAGTCCCATAGTGCTCAGAGCCATTTGAACCAAAGAATACAACAGAAATACTGATTCTATAGAATCTCTGTTCACTGCAGAAATGGATGCCACAAATAGCGTTCCGTTAAGAGGGTTACTGGTAAGCGCTACATTTATGTTCACAAGTTACTAACATACTACATACATTGAAACATGTTCAGTATGAAACTCAGGGGACCGAAATATTTTCCTGTTATGAAAGTATCTCGTATTGAACGATACATGCGAAAAAAGAACCAGAAAACCAAACTGTGTTTCCGATCTCGTCAAATCTTATTTTAGTAAAATACTTCGATTTACTTCTAAAATTTACTGTTGTAGGTACATACTGTACACTGGAAGCCTGTATATGGCACATTATTGTATTGTGCAGTGAGATTTTAAGTAACAAATTTTCCACAAACTGTTTGATGTCGTCCATCATTTCACTCTTTTTGCCATTCGAATGCGCATCTAAGTAGCCTGCTCATACTTTCCTGACGTTCCCCATTTCTGACGTAACGGAGAACGTAGCGGAGACAGGAATTTCAATGATGATTTTATTGCCAAATGATCGATACGATCTTTTGAGCTCTGAACAATCTCAAAAGTGTCTTCGTTTGTCAACATCGGCTGAAAAAAAGTCATCCAGTGATGCTATAAGTTTGTCTGATGACGCAGTAACGTTCTCAAACGTTTCTATAATGTCGGCTCAGATCCAATATACGCCAAAGCTTAAGGCGCTAAAGAAGCTTATATCTTGGAGACGCAGGGAAAATATTATTTTTTTCGCTACGACTTTCGTTTTCCAAACTGGATTTTCGGAACAATCGGTATCCATTTGTCTTGCGAGTTCATTGAGTTTTTCCAGCAGTAACAAACGGTACGGTCCTTATAAGAGAGCGTTTGATGCATAGGGAGATGTTTCGCAGTTCTCATATGTTTTCTTTTTGGCTGGATCATTCTTCAATCGAAAATTGCACTAACTTGCTCTCTTTTTAATCGTTGTCAACAATGCAAAGTTAACAATGCCAAACTTTCTACAGTTTTCCATTTTAGACAACCGTTTTCCATAAACTGCTGTAAGTAGTTCCGCGGTTTGTTATAATTCTGGTTTTCTTATTATTGCACGTAGAAATTTTATTTACAATATCTTTATTTCTGAACAAAAACACGAAACGATTTTAATACGAAATTCAAAAATTTCCACACAAAATTTACTGACTTCGATACAACCATCACCGAAGTATTTCTATGCCAGCAATACCCAAAGACAAGCGGTGACATAGGAGCAGTTGCAACCTATAGCTTACTGTGTTCGTGCTCACGAAATGAAAACCAGTTAATGTAGGTGACTTGGCGGCGGCAGGAAATAGATATGTTTGTTCGCCACAGAATCGAAATTTTATGGGTTGAAATGTTATTCGTTTTATGTTAAAAGAATAAGTATTTGTGAAGTTCCGTAGCATTTTGTTGAGACCCGAGTGTTATTTCGCAATAACCGATTTCTCGTGTGAAGCGTCCAGCATGCATATAAGTTGATGTTTTGGCCGATGTAAACAAGAACGCCAAAATAGACTAATCAGTATAGACTTAACCCCTCAATGATCGCTCTATTTCGATAATAACAACCAGTAGCTCACTAGCGAGGTCACCATACAGCAGCGATGTCTCGACAGATAGGTGTTGTCATCATTATTAAATTTAAATGGCATTCAAATACACTACCATACTGGAGACTGACTGAACAGTACCATAAATGCGAAGCACTTCAGCAATGAACTGCGTTCAGTGCGCTGAAGAACGTAATTTGGATTCGACTTCCACAGTGTGAACATTTAATCAGACTATTGCATATCTGTCCTATTGTTCTTTATTTCTGAAAAAATGGTGCACCTGAATTTTTCGGACAAAACGCATTTTAGACAGAATTTTAAAGATAATTTTGATGGGTATTTATATTATCTGGACCTGCTGGAAATGGAAGAGAACGAATTTAACTACAGAATTTAAAATGCATAGATTGTACAAAGTGACAGAGTGACTGCATTGAGCAGATCTTTTAAAACGAAGATTTTTCTGGAAAGTTTTCTGGAAAGTTTTTCAGTTCGATTATATCGACACAAAGAAATTGAGTAAAGATTAAGAACAAAAAATTCTGAGAAAATGGATGCACGTAACGTACCTTTTCAATGTAGTAGTTAGCAAAGATTTCTTTGCCACATAAAACTTCATATAAAACACTTTCCCATTTTAACGGCTTACAAATATATGTGTTTGAATTACAAACGGTCTTCTTGCTAGGAACTGCTATAAAATAACACGTTTAACTTTTCTTTATTTCCTGTAATAGATGTTTCAATACTTCGCGTCTTTTTCTGAACATAGTTGTCCCCTGACACGGCGTAGATAGCATACTTAAAAGTATCTATGCAGCTAGTCAGCTCGAGGCAGGCAGCAGTAGCCGGCGAAGACACAAGCAGTAACAGCGAAGTAACCGCTTTTGTGACATTTGCGAGTTCCTAAGCAGGAGCGAATATTATTATATCCTATGTGTGCTTTAATAGTTTAGTTTCTTGAGTTCCTGCGTGTTTATTTAATATCTAATAGCCATAGCACTCGCATTTTCGTTTGCGTCGGAAAGGAAACTGATTTTGTTACATATTCCAAGTTCCTAATCAGGGGAGAATTATTTAGTTTCATCTGAGAGCTACGATAGTTAGGTTTTTGAATCTCTGCGTATTAATCTAATTTATTAGACACAGTTCCTGCGTTTTCGTCGGGGCTGGCTCTCAGCACTATGGGACTTAACAGCTGAGGTCATCAGTCCCCTAGAACTTAGAACTACTTAAACCTAACTAAACTAAGGACATCACACACATCCATACCCGAGGCAGGATTCGAACCTGCGACCGTAGCGGTCGCGCGGTTCCAGACTGACGCGCCTAGAACCGCTCGGCCACTCCGGCCGGCTTTTCGTCGGGGTCTACAGTAGAGTTGCGCAGCACATGCCGATAGTCCGTTTATCAGCGTAGTTCAGTTTTCCACGGTCTTTAGTATAGATAGAGACTGCGGCTGTTGTGTACGGATGCGAGCCGAGTTCGTGACACTTCGCTCTCAGCTTCAGGCTGTGATGGCTTCGGTTACACAGCTTGAGGCTGCAATGGATGAGCACCACTGTTGTGGGCCGTCCGTGGGGAACCAACAGACGTCCAGCACGTCCGAGTCCTCACCGGTGGCCAGCCCAGTTACTGCTCGCGCTGAGGTTGACCCCTCACCTGTGGTCAAGTGGGAGGTCGCCCTGGGGCGTAGCAGGCGGCGAATGACTTCCCAGGCGGCTTCACGTAAGGCCTCCCCGGTTTGTCTGACAAACAGGTCCCAGGTACTGTCTGTGGCTAACACCGTCGCTGAGCCAGATGCTGTCGCCTATCCTGTTTCAGAGGAAACCTCTCAGCCTGCAAGATCCGGACAATCACATAGCCGGCCGCGGTGGTCTAGCGGTCCTGGCGCTGCAATCCGGAACCGCGGGACTGCTCCGGTCGCAGGTTCGAATCCTGCCTCGGGCATGGGTGTGTGTGATGTCCTTAGGTTAGTTAGGTTTAAGCAGTTCTAAGTTCAAGGGGACTTATGACCTAAGATGTTGAGTCCCATAGTGCTCAGAGCCACAATCACATAGGGTGGAAGCTCCAACGTTAGGCACGTTATGGGGCCCCTTAGGGACATGGGTGCCAAGGGAAAGAAAACCAAGGTGCACTCCGTGTGCATACTGGGTGGAGTGATTCCAGATATGGAACGGATCCTCCTTGATGCCATGAAGAGCACAGGGTGCAGCCAGCTGCAGTGGTTACTCACATCGGTACCAATGATGTGTGTCACTTTGGATAAGAAGAGATTCTCTCTGGTCTGGAGTGGCTAACAGAAGTGGTAAAGGCTGCCAGTCTTGCTTGCAAGATGAAAGCAGAGCTGACCATTTGCAGCACAGTCGACAGGACCGATTGCGGACCTTTGGCACAGAGCCGAGTGGAGGGTCTGATACAGAGGTTCAGACGGTTCTGCGACCGTGTAGGCTGCAGATTCCTCGACTTGCGCCAGAGGGTGGTTGGGTTTCGGGTTCCGCTATGCGTAGGAGGCGGCTACACGGGTAGCAGGGGCTGTGTGTCGTGGACGGTGGTTTTTTAGGTTGGAGGGAATCTGGAAAACACAAGAAGGGCTTCAGTCACAAAGGGTGCAGGCTGAACACAGGAAGAACAGATATAAATTGTCGTAGCTGTGTTGGGAAAGTACCAGAGCTCCAAGTGCTAATAGAAAGCACTGATGCTCAAATCGTTATAGCACTGAAAGCTGGCTAAAGCCGACTACAAGCTCAGCCGAAATTTTTGCGAAGAACCTAACGGTGTTACGAAAGGATTGACTAAACACGGTTGGCGGTGGCGTGTTTGTCGCGAAATTGAAGCAGATAGTTCCTGTGAGTTAGTATGGGCAGAGGTCATTATTGGCAACGGGAATAAAATAACAACTGGATCCTTTCACCGACCTTCCAATTCAGACGATACGGTTGGTGAAAGGTTCAAAGAAACTTGAGTTTGATTTCAAACACGTACCTGACTCATACGATTATAGTCGATGGTGGCTTTAATTTACCCTCGATATGTTGGCGAAAATATATGTTTAATTCCGGAGGTACGCATAAAACGTCATCCGAAATTGTGCTAAACGCATTCTCTGAAAATTATTTCGAGCAGTTAGTTCATGAGCCCACGCGGATAGTAAACGGTTGTGAAAACACAGTTGACCTCTTAGCAACAAATAATCCTGAGTTCATAACGAGCATCAAAACGGATACAGGGATTAGTGAACACAGCGTAACGATATTGAATATTGTGACCCCCAAATCCTCCAAAAATAAACAAAAATATACCAATTCAAAAAAACAGATAAAAATTCACTTGATGCCTTCCTGAGAGACAGTCGCCACTCCTTCCAAATTAATAATAAAAGTGTAGACCAGATTCGCTTGAATTCAAAGAGATAGTATCGGCAGCAATTGAGAGATTTAAACCAAATAAATGAACAAACGACGGAGCTGGTCCTCCTTGGTACACAAAACGGGTCAGAACACTGTTGCAGAAACAACGAAACAAACAAGTCAAATTTAAACACACGCAAAATCCCTAACATTGGCGATCTTTTACAGAAACTCGAAATTTAGCGCTGACTTCAATGCCAGATGCTTATAACAGTTTCCACAACGAAACTTTGTCTCGAAACCTGGCAGAAAATCCAAAGAGATTCTAGTCGTATGTGAAGTATGTTAGCGGCAAGAAACAATCAATGCCTTCTCTGCGCGATAGAAATGGAGATACTATCGAAAACAGTGCTGCCAAAGCAGAGTTACTAAACGCAGCCTTTCGAAATGCCTTCACAAAAGAAGACGAAGTAAATATTCCAGAATTCGAATCAAGGAAAGCTGCCAACGTGAGTAACGTTGAAGTAAAGCAAGTCTTCTGGTCCAGAGTGTATACCAGTTAGGTTCCTTTGAGAGTATGCTGATGCATTACCTCCCTACTTAACAATCATACACAACCGTTCGCTCGACGAAAGATCCGTACCCAAAGACTGAAAAGTTGCTCAGGTCACACCAATATTCCAGAAAGGTAGTGGGAGTAATCCACTAAATTACAGGCCCATATCATTAACGTCGATATACAGCAGGATTTTGGAACATATTTTGTGTTCGAACGTTATGAATTACCTCGGAGTAAACGGTTTATTGACACACAGTCAAATTGGGGTTAGAAAACATCGTTCTTGTGAAACACAACTACCTCTTTTTTCACATGAAGTGTTGAGTGCTATTGACAAGGGATTTCAGATCGATTCCGTATTTCTGGATTTCCGGATAGCTTTTGACACTGTACCACAGAAGACGCTTGTAGTGAAATCGCGTGCTTGTGGAATATCGTCCCAGTTACGTAACTAGATTCGTGATTTCCTGTCAGAAAGGTAACAGCTCGTAGTAATTGACCGAAAGTCATCGAGTAAAACAGAAGTGATTCCTGGCGTTCCCTTAGGTAGTGTTACAGGCCCTTTGCTGTTCCTTATCTGTATAAACGATTTGGGAGACAATCTGACCAACCGTCTTAGGTTGTTTGCAGACGACGCTGTCGTTTATGAACTAAGAAAGTCATCAGAAGATGAAAGCATATTGCAGAACGATTTAGAAAATATATCTGAATGGTGGGAAAATTGGCAGCTGACTCTAAATAACGAAAAGTATGAGGTCATCCACATGAGCGCAAAAAGGAATTCGTTAAACTTCGGTTGCACGATAAATCAGTCAAATCTAAAGGCCATAAACTCAACTAAATACCTTAACTACAATTAAGAACAAATTCAGTTGGAAGGAACACATAGAAAATGTTACTGTAGGCTTTCCCGGCGTAAACTATTGATGAAGGTTTCTCGGGTCTCCAGCCGGGTGGCAGCGTTGATATCTCGCGACGTTTCGGGAAGTGTCATACTACCCATCTTCTCGCGAAGAAGAAACGTCGCGAGATATCAACGCTACCAACCGGCTGGAGACCCGAGAAACCTTCATCAATAGAAGATGTTGTGGGAAAGGCTAACCAAAGACTGCGCTTTATTGGCAGGACACTTAGAAAACGTAACAGATCTACTAAGGAGACTGCCTACACTACGCTTGTCCGTCCTCTTTTAGAATACTGCTGCGCCGTGTGGGATCGTTACCAGATAGGACAGTCGGAGTACATCGAAAAAGTACAAAGAAGGCAGCACATTTTGTATTATCGCGAAATATGGGAGAGAGTGTCACTGAAATGATACAGGATTTAGGGTGGACTCATTAAAAGAAAGGCGTTTTGCGTTGCGACGGAATCTTCTCACGAAATTCCAATCACCTACTTACTGCTCCGAACGCGAAAATGTTTTGTTGACACCGACGTACACAGGGAGGAACGATCACCACGATAAAATAAGGGAAATCAGAGCTCATATGGAAAGATACAGATATTCGCCGCGCGCTATACGACATTGGAACAGTAGAGAATTGTGAAGGTGGTTCGATGAACCCTCTGCCAGGCACTTAGATGTGATTTGCAGAGTATCCAAATAGATGTAGATGTAGAAATAGATGCAGTCGCCGTCTCATGATTTCCAGATTCAATCGTTTATAAAACTTCTCTTTCATACTGTCAGCACACTATGTTTTGAAACTACTCTCTACCTTCCTCCTACCCCACCCTGGTCCCTGCCCCTCCTCCAAGCACACAAAAAGAAATTAGTCAACGTTATTTAAATATGGTCGCCCTCCCATATTTAAAACATGCTCACTTCACTTCCTCGATTTGTTTATTGCTCTGTGTACCCCAGACGTACTGTACCAGCTCTTTTTCTCGAAAACGATGTACCCAAGTTTTTTTTTCTTTTTTCTTTTTTTGACATGCAAACATTTTACATCGAATGAAATCGTAATATTCACAGACTCTGAGAACATCTGAAAAAAGTGGACACCGTATTTAACTCAGAATTTTAAATGCAAATTGAACAATTTTTCTGTGGGAAATTAAGCTGCAGTTTGATGATGTTATTAAAATACGTTTAACTGCAGTGGCGAGTTGAGCTACGCTTAAGTACAAAATGCAAATTTTTTAAGATGTCTTATGTGCTTTTACATTTCAAATTTTGTACTGAGAAAATGGTTGTTTTACACCTGCCATTTTATATAAAGAATTTTTTAAAGATTAAATGTAAATAAATTATTATCATTGACATAGTAAGAGAAATTTTCTTCTTATTTATATAGCGTTACCAAAGGGCACAGCCGGCCGAAGTGGCCGCGCGGTTCTGGCGCTGCAGTCTGGAACCGCGAGACAGCTACGGTCGCAGGTTCGAATCCTGCCTCGGGCATGGATGTGTGTGATGTCCTTAGGTTAGTTAGGTTTAACTAGTTCTAAGTTCTAGGGGACTAATGACCTCAGCAGTTGAGTCCCATAGTGCTCAGAGCCATTTGAACCATTTTTGAACCAAGGGGCACATATATCTGATCTGGTCACAGTATGCCCGGCTCACTTTTCCTTGTTAGTCAGCCATATTTTAAATACACGGTCCAGTCACATTAATGTTACCACTGCGTATATTCGACGCCAACGTGCAAAAGCCACTCGCAGACGGCAGGTGGCAGAGTATACAAAACGTGTCGATGCGAAGCGGGAAACAGTGCAGTCGCTGTCGTAATTCGGAAACGGAGTGATTTATTTGACATCCAAAATGACATTGTCGTTGCCTTGCGGGCAAAGTGTGACAACATTTCCGACACAGCTAAGTTTTTGGACTGTTCGCATGCCGCTGTGATTAGAGTGCATGGCAAAACGGCGCTATCCAAAACCGGCGCCGAGACAACTGTGGTAGCCTGATTGGTGACAGATGAACTTTCCAGATGAATTACGTCAAAAGCATTCTCTGGGTGATATCGTCATTCTGGAAGGCACAGTGGACCAAAACAGATATGCATCCATACTTCGGGACACTATCCACTCCTACATGGAGTTTGTTTTTGCTCGGCATCATGGCATATACAAGCAGGACAGTGAAATATATTACACACTCGCAGTATATGTGTGTAGCTCGAAGAGCACCCCTGGTCCCCTAACTCCCCGGATTTAAGCACAATCGAGAATCTATGGACCGCCTCGATCGGGCTGCTCACGCCATGGATCCCTAACCGAGAAACTGCGCAGCTGACCAAGGCACTGGAGTCGGCATGGCTCCACACCCCTAACTGGATCTCATCCTGTACATATCGCAGCGATCAGCACTGCAAAAGGTGACTATTCAGGCTTTTGACAGATGACCTCATCAATGTGGCCGGACACTGTAGTATCACGCCTAACGTACCTCTGTTATCAATTCATGTCCTTCTTTTTTTTGGGTGGGGGGGGGGGGGGGGGAGAGGGGTTAGAGGACGACTCGCACCAGACGCGCGTTATAAGAGCAACACTCTTCGAAGAGACAAATCTGAGATTATACTGAACGCTCGTTGAGACAGAGATCTTTCGTTTTGTCAGAGATACATGACGCGGGGTATGATTATGCTTTGAATAAGGCGGAATGTGTTTATTTCTGCTGTACTACAGTAATAACATGTACATGTGTCCTTTGGCCCTGATTTCCAAAAGAAAAGGTTATATTTACTTCTAATATTATCATTAGCTCCATTTTTAAAATGATTAACTATATAGTATGTTTGTTTGAAATTAGAAATATACAACCATATTACGATGCTGATTTAAGCATTCCACTGTCATACATTTTCTTTATGTCTTCATATCTCGTTCAAATCGTCAGCAACATGAAGACTGAGCCCAAAATACCACAACCTTCCAATTAAAAGAGAAAAACCGTCAGCTTTGAGAGATATATTCAGCGATATTAATTTTGTATTATCTTCCGGTTTGAAATTTTGAAACTGAATTAGTTCCAAAATTTTAATTAGATTTCAGACAGATCATCCGAGATGCATTGCCTAGAACGCATTTTGTCAGCAATAAACTTATTCACCAGTAGAAACAGAAAACCGTAACTCTGTATCGTGATACAACGTAGTAGTTTAGATTGGGCCACTATGCGGATACTAGAAGGTTTAAGAAATGGATAACGATTCACAGAGATACCGTGGAAAATAGCTAACGAAGCAAGGATAGGTTAAAGTGATGGTGAAATTCAAGGAAAATTCAACAGAAAATTATATGGATATGGTGAAGCGAGATTTCAGTATGTATGAAGAAAGTTTTAAGAGATCGTGACAAAAGCATTAAGAAAAGTCAGAGATCAAAAGTAATTTCGACAGTGACGTATTTAAAAGGATATAAGTAGTTAACGTTTAGGAAATGGTAAAGAGGAAGTGAAAAACGAAACTCTAAAGGAATATACGCCCTGAATATAACAATCATTGTGAACAGTAACTTCGTCTTAAAGAAGAATTACTCAAAAATAATGAGAACTACCTACTGGCAAAAGAAAATGAGTTCAGCAAGGAGCAAATCATTGTAGAATAGACTTTGACTATGCGAAATAAATTTAATGAAATGGAGAGGAGATCAGACGATCGTGATGGAAGATTTAAGGCAATTCTGATGGCATTAGCAGCGGAAGGAATAGCTCATCCTCACTTGATAAACAAAATGAAAATATTGCATAAACGTAGAGAGGTGACACAGCGGTCGAAAATTTAAAAAAAGAGGGAAATAATTAACAGTGTAAGGAACGAAGAGCGACCTTTTTTCTCTTATTTATAGTAGTTTTGTATGATTCATCTTAAGTATAACATTTTTTACCCAACAAGCTCTGAATATGACAGGAGTCTGCAAAAACTAAACAGAGGAATAAGACTTATTTCACCCATCTTGACACTCATTTCGTGTGCCGTATAAAAAGAAAAGAATTTTTTGAATTACATTTTGGCACTTTGTTAGTAGATCATTTAGCCATTTCATCTATTTCGATGATAGAGCAATTCTCTATGTATTTCATAACACACCTTATATTTACATTTTAGATTGTATTTTCTTATCTTTTTTCTTTTTGTAATCATCACAGACATAGAAACAGACACACACTAGAACTGGCACGTATTTTGGTTCCTGAAACTATAGGTCACATCCTCGGTATCTACGCTTTGAACACGCACTTAGCCCAGCATGCCTGCAGCTGTACTCCCACTCGCGACCTTCATTTCACGAGGCCGTTAGGCTACCCTAAGATACAGAAGGCCTTAAGTTTGCGGTCAGACGTTTCGATGTAACCTGCCGTCTGAGCACTTCGGCGCTATACAAACGCTTCGCGCAGACAAAAGAGCATTCTTATGGGCGCTGCTTCGGTAGCTTACAGCATACAATAATTTCCCTCTCCTGGCCGATAGTCCTACAGCCTTTCGCAATTTCTTTGTGTAGCTCGACGGTACTTTTCAGTACCCTGCAATAAGTGAATGTGGCGGGTAATATCTTTGTTTACTCGAAAGAATTTGGATAAACAGCAACTGTTACTCCACACGCCACAATTTTTTTCCACGCCCCTTGGTACATTCATTATTTTCAGTAGCTAGTGGTGTTCCCTTTCTGGCAAAATTTCACTTTGGCAGGTTCTTTATGGGCTTCATATTTTCTGTAGTAACGTTAGCAGTTCGAATTTCAAATGTTTCCCTGTTTTGCTTTTTTACGATTCCGTATTAAAAAAGATTCCAAGCTAGGTGTCCCATTATACGCCAAATTCCTTTCTGTCTTCGTTCTCGTATTTTCTGTAACTTCAAATCAATGGTTAATGACGATGTACTTCATAAATGAATCAGAGTGAAAGATAGAGAGAGAGAGAGAAGTACTACAAGAAGTGGAGCTATGAGAGGTGTCATGAGTCGTGTTCCAATAGCTAAAAAGTTGGCTCAGTACTGAAGGAAACCGCTCGTGAAATTCAATGCTACTGAACCAGTCACAACGTGGCATATGTTTTTAATCTGTCAGAAAGTTACAGTATGTTCCATTTCCTCAATGAATGGTCCTGAAACTTTTTCAGGCTTTCCAGAATCGTTCTGATAACACTGAATTTGGCACGCCGTTTCAGTCAAAACTGCCTCGAGCAGAACTTACGAAATATTAGTTGGTAGTGCGTTGACAGTAAATTAAATTACACGAAATTTTGTAAGTTTGCTTACTTGCGTCTTCTTGGTGGGAAGCTTATAAGAGCGATTAACCGTGCACAGTGTATTAGTTTCCAGGGAGGGTAGCCATACATACTGACACTGCTTGTTAGCATGCTTCATTTCTTTTCGGACCCTATAATATTGGTAACTTTTGTTTGTCTGAAAAGTATAACATGTGCATTTGGAATTGACTGAGTTTTATGATTATAATTTTGAACCAAATGTCAATGCCTTTTTCTTGGCCCTTCATCTTTGTCTGGATGTGTCGTTTATTCTACAGCTGATGCCTACCAATCATTCATCGGGTCTTGCACCTCTATTTGTTTACTTACAGGGTAACAGGATACCGGTAGACTAAAACTGTTCAGTGGCAGACATCATCCATACTCGAAAATAACAGCTAGCGTTCAAAACGCCTTACAGATACGAATCTCCTCATGCCAGGTATGTGTGTGTAACGGGCATAATGTACTCGCATAGGCACCTGACATTGAAGAATGGGCAGACGATATATTCGTAAACAGTCTTAAACGAGGACGCATGCCGACTGGAATAGTGTGTACACAAATGAGACATTAGCAGAACTTGAGTTACGTGGGCAAAATATATACGTTTACTGGAGCAACAAACCTTATTAAAGGAAACGACCTCGATTATAAAAACTTAAGCAGCAATGAAAATGAACACATTTTTGTATAAGTCCAAAGAAGCAGGTTTCAGAGTGCTATGAATATACGCCCAGTGTTCAGCATTTCCCTGGTTTCTGCAGTGAAGTGTAGCCGATAGACGTATCTGTTCATTGTCTGTTCAATGAAGAGGCATGCTTCACAACAAAGAGCGGTTTATGCAGCAGGAACAGGCACAGGCAGGATTCTCATACCGTGACAGGTTCAAGACAAACATTTCTCCACAAATACCGTAGCTGAAATCGTATATGGCTCATTCATGCTGTACAGGAAGAAGGAAAATATAATTCATTTCATTGAAGCTTATATATTCTTCGAAGCTGCTTGATCCTTTAACAATGAATCAATTAATATTCGTTTAACATCCACACCAACGAACATTTTTCATCCATCATTAGTTAAGAAATCCTCAAGTCTTGTCCGCGTATCGCAAACTGCAGACTTACCCATTAAAGTATGGTTCTACCGTTCCATGATGTTGTCCACTTTCCGTAACGTAGTCGTCTTGATCGTTTCCCATTACGAGCAGTTCAGACCCTCTTCCGTCAGTTCGTTTGGCTATATTCCCTGTCTAATTCCGTTCCATTTTCAAGACGGTCACTGCGATATCCTCCACTTTCGTCTTACTTATCACTTCTACATATTTCTTTTCATTGGCCTTAGGATCACTTGCAGTTTTTGGATGATACGCGGATGTAGACTGTGGTTGAAAGTATCCCTTCCCCTCCCTTAATGCGCTGCTCATAATGTCAGGTTTTGCATGCCATAGTAAGTAAGTGTACCACATTTTGTCAATATTTTGGACGTCTTTTCTGTCAGAATGAGTTAACGAAGAACGGTGAGTGAGTCTGAACGAGTTATTTTAACACAGACCCACAAATTATGACATTGCACCCAAGAAGCTCCTCACGAGTTGCAGAAGTTATTGTGTACTGCAAAGTGAAAACATCAAAGACGTTCTAAGCTCAGCCCTAGCTCCATTAGTTTTAAGAAGCCACCCAACTTCTTAGCGTACGAATTATAAGACCCAGTCGTCATACATCATTATCAACTGTTCCAGAGTACAGAGATCACCAACAGAATGATTCAAGTAGAAATGACAGGTACATATTTTCATGGTTGTTCTCCTGCCAAAAGCACGAATACACATGAAGGCAGTACGGGCAGAGCTGTCACCAGCCTGCGGAGCTCTGGAGGACTACTTTGTAGACTGTTTAGTGACGTAACATGATATGGCACCCAGACGAGCACTTGTGACCCAGCCTGGCGAATGGTGGTTCGATCAGTGGGCATCGATGGAGGTCGTTTTGATCGATATCAAAAGAAACGCAAGCAGTTGTTCGTGGGGAAAAAACTGGCGAGTAAGATGTTCCCCAGACTTTGAAAACAGTTTGTAATCGGGCATTTTCTATGTCAGTTTGGTTGTTGTTCCATACATAGTAATCGTCGAGATTCTAAGTAAATTATTCGGGGCGTTGGTTGCGCTAGGCCATTTCGCCCAAAAATCCGGAAATAACTGTACTCTATGTTTCAGTATTAATGGAAGCATGTGTATCTCAGTGTAAATGAAAGATACCCTCGGAGTTTAAAATTATAGTTAAAGTAATTGTTAGCTACTTGGCTATTGTACTAAGAACAAGTAGCGATAGACTCCGGGAGACTTAAGGTCGTGTAGTGTGTACGTAGTGACAGGGCATCAAACCCCTGATTCTTCTTTGGTCTTCAACCACCAAATGCTTGGCAGCAGCTCGCCACGCTTTTCTGTCTTTGGTCTTTCTCTTGAGAAAAATATGTGTGGTGCAACTGATGTCCTCCATGATCTGGTTGATGCATTCCAACCTCAGTCTGCTTTTGAGCCAGACCCATGTGTCCCTTCTATGATGGGTCAGCTTCTCAAGACACAGCTTCTCTTCCTCCACTCTTTGGAGCACATCTTCATTTGATACCTTGTCAACTCGGGCACTCTATACAGTTCTGCAGTAGCAATTCATCTCCAAGGCTATTATTTTGAGTTTTTCTGCTTTTGGGAGCTTCCGTGATTTGTTTCCCTACAGCAGAACTCTCCAGAAAACGTCTTTGTGAGGTCTTCCATGAGATTTTTGTCTTTTCAGATGGATTTGAAAAGCTTTCTAGTCTTATTAAAAGCAGCCAGTGCCTATAGACTCCACTTGTAATATCCTTCATTGATTTTCCATCTGATGTAATTTTATTTCCTAGGAATGCGAAGGATTCGACACTCTCCGGTCGCTTATTGTTAAGTGGACCCTGGGAAACGGAGTTTTGTCTACTCACCAATAACAATTTTGTTTTAGCTTTATTAATTCTCATGTTATAGGAAGAGCTGACATAATAATTAACAAAGCTGAAACAAAAATCTTAGTGGGGAGCAGACAAAACACTGTTGTCAGTGCTCGCTGAACGATGAGACACTGGAGAGCGTTGATTAGGAAGCGGATAATGGAACTTTTCTTCATTACATTGTTACATATTAGGGGGAACAAACCAGGAATGGTTTCATCCTTGAAATGCCTTACACCGTCCACAGCGTCCTTCTGTTTTAGAGTATTTTCTACCGTGGCCGCTCTCCATACGTCATCGAACAACCTTTATCTTGATGTACAGTTGCTGCAGCGCTGTTCGGTACTGTAAGCTGTAGAATTTGGACCACATCCTGTATGTGAAAACTGCAAGTGGAGCGGATCAGCAGAACCGGATTGCAGCTCAGTTGCGCGGGGAAAGGAACGAGCAAAACGAATTGATTGCTCGTACTTGTGTGACTAAGTACGGCTGGCAACTCTTGCGATGTTGGTTTTCATCGGTCTTGTAGTTCACACCGCGTTCCTAAAGACGTAGAGAGTACAATGAGTGGCGTTCATTGGTTTGACGTCCGCACAGCTCGTTGGCCTACGGAGTGAAAGGCGGTAAGGATGTGGGAGCCGCCGTTCGCCCACGCACCTCCTCGCAGCAGTTGTGCACCGGGTCAGAGAATGTCCACCACCCAGTCTCCCTACCCTCGCGTGAGTAGCTTATTACGTACCTTACCGGAACACTACTCTGTGTTTTTTTCAGTGCGTGGACATGTGCGAGGCATAAGACTTACGGTGACTAGCTCTTATTTCATAGTTACAGCTCACTTCGAAACCAATCACTAGACAAGGATCTTAATGAGCTCCTGTCATACCTACCAAATGCAAACTTATGTTTCCGGCCGGTTTATTGGAATTGGGAGCCCAGCACCAGTATGCGAGAATCTTTAATCCGTGGTTTCAGTTCTCTCTGGAACTGGCAATGACAGTAAATAACTACAGGGATCATGTCAAAAATAGACTAGTCCAAAAAAAAAATTATTTTTTGGAATAAACATTCTTTTTCTCTGGGACCAGCTCTACGTAAGGATACTATTTCTGTCTCCAGGTGACAGATGGGTCCACGTATACGGAGTGTCCTGCCCGCAGCTCGTGGTCGTGCGGTAGCGTTCTCGCTTCCCACGCCCGGGTTCCCGGGTTCGATTCCCGGCGGGGTCGGGGATTTTCTCTGCCTCGTGATGGCTGGGTGTTGTGTGCTGTCCTTAGGTTAGTTAGGTTTAAGTAGTTCTAAGTTCTAGGGGACTGGTGACCATAGATGTTAAGTCCCATAGTGCTCAGAGCCATTTGAACCATTTTTGAACGGAGTGTCCCAGAAAGAAAGGTCAATTTTTAGGGTTACGTTAGGAATGATCCTTCGAAGAAAAAAGTCTAATAAACATGGGATTAAAAATGCGTACCTTAAGCGCTATGAGCACGTCTTCATCTTCGATATTGTGAAAAAAATATCTTCTACTGAGAGGTTCTTGCTTTCCATATTTTGGGAGGTGATAGTGCTGGCCAAAACAAAAAAAGTGCAATAAACATGGACTCTAAAGAGCATACCTTAACAGCTATGAGTACTTATTTATCTTCACTAATGTGAAACACATCTCTTCGACTGAACAAGTGTTCACAGGGCCTAAGGCATGCAGTTGAGAGCCCATGTTTACTGTTTGCTTCGGTTCATATTGCCTCCTCCTAAAATTTTGATAGCAAAGAGCTTGCAGTAGAAGAGATTTGTTCCACAGTGTCGAAGATGAAAAAGTGATCAAAGTTCCTAAGGTATTTACTTCATAGCCCTTGTTTACTAGACTTTTAATTGTTTCTGTCATATCCGTGAAAACTGACCACTTCTGCTTCTACAAAAGCAAGACAAGTTCGACATCTGTCCACCAAATTTCAGTCTAGTCCTTGGGCAATATGACGGTAGAGTGCGTTACTGAGCTTTCCCCACTCCCGGCTAAAATATGCTCTTAACGTCTTTCCTAGGAAGTTGCTAGTAATTGTCTCAGCAGCGACTGACACTGGATGATACTACTTTGGTGTGTGTCCAAAAAGGCAAAAGAAAAAGAAGCAGCTCGAATGTATTAAACAGATGAAAAAGTAAAAGGCGTGGAACATGTAAACCATTTCAGGAAATTTGTCACAAGGCGAACACTTGGGCAAGAATGTAGGTAAGTTATTCGTTAACATTTATTGTTAATGTTGTTGATACTTATATACTTCAATATTTATATACTTCATTATTGTTTAGATATAGTGTCAACAGACTTGTTTCTTTTATGTAAGTGCACAAGGCTCCAGTGCTTTCAGAATATCGATGACAGCAAACAGCAACAGATTTCTGAGAGATTTTAACAGCCTGGTTACAAAGGACGACCAGGAGTCTCCTCTATGTGGACTGGACTAGTCACAAGTCACAGAATTTCACGGAAGCGGCCACGGAATGCTGACCAATTTAAAAAGAAAGATCACGAAACTGCCTATAAATGCAAACTTCGCAAGGTAAGCAAGTCCTGTACGCCAAGACGCTTTTTTTTACGCTTGCATATAATTTCCAAAAACAGACTCAATAGATTACAGCACAGCTTATTGACAGCTGGAATGTCACCTAAAAGCAAACAAGGTCACCATAATTCTAGACCTAGAAATCTCCCGAACTGTGTGAAATATCTTATGGGACATCACACAAATTCAGGGAAGAAAATCTCATTACTCAGTTAGGGACAATCTGAACCGGTGATACCTTCATGAAAATTTGACCATTTGTGACATGCATCAACATTTTCTTACCTTGTTATAGTAAACTAGCCTGCAAATAATACTGGTAAATTTTCAACACTATCAGCATAAGCCTTGGGTTCCCAAAGTCAGACACATGTGAAATATGAGTATCAATTGAGCAAAAGATTAACACAGCTCCAGATGATATAGTAAAAGCCCAACATGCAGTATAAAAAACTCTATACTTATAGCTGGTGCTTGTGTGACGGAAAACAGGAGACTTGCTATGAATGCAATGACAGGTGATGTAACACGTGTATACTTGGATTTCATGCAAAAGCTTTCTCTACCACACATTCAGAGGGGTCTTTTTTATTATTATTCACGACACTTGTGGTACAACATTTACGGCGTTCATAGATTAGATAATTCCTTGACAATGTATACACTCCTGAAGCATAAGGCTAAAATGGAGCTTAATGAAGTGACACCATGCTCTTAGATACAATAAATAACCTTTCAAAGGATAAAATGCACGATGAACTTATTCTGATCTCATTTGGATGCCACAGAATAGCAACAAAACAATGGTTCAGTTTCTGTGTTGGCTGGTTCCCGTTCTTACACTTTTCACTAGAGGGCAGAGTTTTCTTCCTGGTGGCCAGGAAAAACCTGAAAAGTATTGCAGAATTGTAGAAGAAGCAAGAAAGTACCCTACGCCATTTAACTTCAAGATAATGACTCATGAAGATTTCTTCTGTGTAAAGAGTGCTGCAGAACCTTCTCCTAAACTGAAAACAGCTAGGATGAGGATGCTCAACGTCGATGATCAACATATTAACGTCCAGCGAGCGTATTTTGGGTCTTGAAAAAGACACAATGTGAGAAGCAAAAGCCACATTCCAGAATGAGATTTTCACTCTGCAGCGGAGTGTGCGCTGATATGAAACTTCCTGGCAGATTGAAACTGTGTGCCCGACCGAGACTCGAACTCGGGACCTTTAATTTTCGTGGGCAAGTGCTCTACCAACTGAGCCACCGAAGCACGACTCACGCTCAGTCCTCACAGCTTTACTTCTGCCAGTATCTCGTCTCCTACCTTCCAAACTTTACTGAAGCTCTCCTGCGAACCTGCTTCGGTAGCTCAGTTGGTAGAGCACTTGCCCACGAAAGGCAAAGGTCCCGAGTTCGAGTATCGGTCGGGCACACAGTTTTAATCTGTCAGGAAGTTTCATATCAGCGCACACTCCGCTGCAGAGTGAAAATCTCATTCTGGACACATCCCCCAGGCTGTGGCTAAGCCATGTCTCTGCAATATCCTTTCTTTCAGGAGTGCTAGTTCTGCAAGGTTCGCAGGAGAGCTTCTGTAAAGTTTGGAAGGTAGGAGACGAGATACTGGCAGAAGTAAAGCTGTGAGGACCGGGCGTGAGTCGTGCTTCGGTAGCTCAGTTGGTAGAGCACTTGCTCGCGAAAGGCAAAGGTCCCGAGTTCGAGTCTCGGTCGGGCACACAGTTTTAATCTGCCAGGAAGTTTCAAAAGCCACATTAGTTCTCTTAATCTTCCAAAGTTCTACGAGCACCAATTGGATTGCAGCCTGCTAACAATAAGAACTTGTTGACTCTTGTACAGTACGTTGACGACCCTGTACATCGCAAATACTATAAGCCTTTATTGCAATAATTGCTCTCGCACATAGGAGATTAGTCTGCACAGAAAAATGTTGACAGTGTCAACGATGACAATTCTGAAGGTCATGAAAATGATTAATTACAAGAAATGTTTAACTTTAAATAATAACTTATATTTTATTAGTAATCATGTAATAAATACTCGTATTTGAGAATTAAATATTTTTTTATTGTTTCATTTCACTACGACTTCCGTAAAAATCAGACAAGTCCAAAGTTTGTTTCATATATTCTCAACCACTACGTTAAAAAATATATTCCTTTTATTTGCAATGATAAGCTGTTAGATAGCACATTGTAATAAATAATATTAACTTGTTTTATTCAGCACAAATTCAGCAAGACTGGCTTTTTTTTAAGTTTCTGAAAATTGTGATTTTCGGACTTCTCTAGTTCTTAGAATCTAACCTTCAACTGAATTATGACATATATCGTTAATTCACCATTCATACAGTGACAGCTGAATTGTCTGCCTAGTGTGCCGTCGCAGACAACACAGAAATCAGTAATTATATATTTCACGGGTGCTTACTTCTTGGTCACCACCAAACCGCATCGTAACCTTTACTTCTCTTCTACGCACATAAGACTTCCGCTAAATACTTAAATGACAACAATATACCCTTGAAACTTCCTTTTCCTTTCTCTCTCATGCCCCTGATCAAAACTATTTCAAAATATGTTATTGCTTGCCTGAGAAGGTGAAGTGTTAGATGCATATTTTGTGTAGTACTGAAGTATTTTTGACCGAGCAAATCGTCTTTAGCTCTAAGTTGGAAAAAAGGCTACAAAGTAAAGTTAAAAAAATGTAACAATACAAGCGATGCCATTAAAGTTAGCAAAAACAACATCGAAAATCATCAAACCTATACACACCTGGTGTCACAAGATGCGGTTTGTCAACAGTGGTACGAATGGCATAAAATTAATATCAAAATACTAAGGATATAGTAGGAAAAACTTATACAGTTAGTCACATGACATGTGCACAGTCATTGGGTATTAAACTATTACAGCTTAAAGGAGAATCTTCCGTCACAAAATAAACGTAATTAATAAAATTAAAAATTAAACAGTAATTTTTATTCAGAGGATATTTCGAGGTTTTTGGTAAATCAACACTTTTTAACTCAGATATCTGGTCGTCGTAGAAAAGCCAATCCAATATCTCTGCTGTAAAATTGTCACGTAAGAAAATATTTTTCTTTCGAACACAAACATGTTTTTTATCATTGCTTTCAATGACAGATGTCTAGTCCATCTGGGTAAGCAAACATTTTCTCATCAAGTCACTGACACCGAATAAATAAGAAAAAAAGTTATTTTGCAGTAAATCAGTACTAGATTACCGTGTTAAACTATATTCGCATTAAAGTACTTCACAAGATCTTTTATAAATTTGAGCTGCATGTTATTACCTGATGTAAGCTTAATAGTTACTTAAAAGAAACTGAGCTATTTTATTTCAATTACAATGGTCTTTTATCATTGTCGTAACAATTTGTGTCGATGACGCAGTCGGCTGATGCCCTCCACGTCGCGATTGCACGCTCGAGCCACGTTGTCGTCTGACGCCCGGGTCTGTGGTTTGAAGCCAGCTTGCTCTGACTGGACGCCTCTTGACTACAGTCTCACACGGTGAACATGCATAAAACAAAACGCCAGAACTCAATCTTACGATAGTCAAATAATACAAATAAAACATTTACTTTACTTACCGTGGATGGCTGGAGCGAGAAAGTATGTCTCACAGTTTACATTTTGTGACACTGTATCTTGTTGAAATATCCTGCCATTTTGCACGACAGCTTCCGACGCATTCCCCGCGAATCTTGCAAGCAGCTGTTTTCCGATACATCAAAATTCAACACTGTATACGTGAAAGACAGCTTATGCGGTCTACCTCATACTATAATTAACTTTACTGTGTTGAAATCCCTTGCTGGAATTGTGAGATATTTAGGAAACGTATTTATCGAATATAGTGATGGCATATTATTTCTGCCATGTCCCTGTTACGGGACCTAAGCCATGAGAGAGATGCTGAAATACATTAAAGACCACAGCAATAATTACTTGCTGTGTGTGTGTGTGTGTGTGTGTGTGTGTGTGTGTGTGTGCGGGGGGTGGGGGGAGTGCACGTACTCTGGCATAGTTTAAGACTTTCCATATCTAGGGCATAGAGGTTCAGTATTTTAGTTTGATAAAGGTAATACGGAAAGCAATCAGCCCTGCCTTTCGTTTCAGTAGCATTTCTACTTTCACTGTGGGTGACTTAGAGCAGTAATAGAAAGGTGGAACAAGGCCACCGGACGTACTGTGCGACCCCCAGGTCCTACGGAACCGGTACGATCAGAAAACCATGACGGCAACACGGCAAAAAACTTACGGCGGTGGAAGTCCACCGTCTATAGACCAAAGGCGGGTTGGTCACAACCGAATGGTGCAATTAAAAATTTGCTTCTTCGTTCTACAGGTTATTTTACTGCTACCTGGACATTACAAGTGTCACTTGTAAAAGTGGAAAACGGAGAAAGATAGACTCGTACTTAGAAGGGTGTAAGACATGGTTTCAACTTATCGGCTGGATGCTTATGTGTATTGAATGAAAACACAGAAAGCTAATTAAATTCAAGGGTGACTGATAAAAGCGATAAGGTTCGTATCTGGCACTGCAACGAAAACCAGGAAGCATAAACAATCGTTAACAGATTGGACAGAACAACTAATATGGAATTTAAATTAAGGACAGTGCTAAGCTGAAAGCATATGTAAGTTGTAGGCATAAAAACGACTTTCTAAACATCAGGTATGTGGAGGGGAAAGCTGAATACCCGAGAGATTTCATCCATTCGGGGAGCAACGTCATAGGAGCTGTCTGTAGTCAATGGGATACGGAAACCTGATTCACATAGCTGAACAGGAATTAAATGCCGACACAGAATTGAGGAATACGCATCTGTCACTGTACGTTTGGAGCACAGAATTGGATAGATCTTGGATAAAAGAAAAAGGGAACGCAACCATTTGAAACGCAACACTATAAAAGGAACTTAACTATCAAGCGCATGGGATAAGCTGAAATTCTGTCCTAGAGAGAGCAGGCAAAGAAAGAAAACAAAAAATCCTTGCTAGGAGAGGTGATAGGGTTCTAAAATATCCAGGAATAATAGCTGAACAGTCCGTGCAGTTGCATCTAATCGCGGTGCCAAGGTGGCGTAGATGGTTAAATCATGTGCCTAATAAGGAGACTCGGGTTCCAATCTCGGCCTTGATGCAAATTTTCATTTGTTGCCAATGAATTGTTTCATTGCCCGAATGCGATAGAGATAGGAATGTCTCCTTTCTGAACATATTCTACGTCAGGCCGAGGGATCAAACACAGCAATTGTATCTGTTCCTGTAGAATTAATTTGTCGTTGCAAGAATCAATGGAGGAGAAACAGTTTAGAGAAAGCAGAATACATACAGTGGGTTTCCGATGATGTTAGGCGTGACAGGTTTGCCGGAACCAAACAGAGAGATTATCGGCCCCTGCGGTTTAGGTTCAAATGGCTTTGAGTACTATGGGACTTTACTTCTGAGGCTATCAGTCCCCTAGAACTTAGAACTACTTAAACCTAACTAACCTAAGGACATCACGCACATCCATGTCCGAGGCAGGATTCGAACCTGCGACCGTAGCGGTAGTGCGGTTCCAGACTGTAGCGCCTAGAACCGCCCGGCCACTCCGGCCGGCTCCAGCGGGTTAGGGAAGGATGGGGAGCGAAGTCGGCCGTGCCCTTTCAAAGGAACCATGCTGGCATTTTCCTGAGGCGGTTTATGAAAATCACGGAAAACCTAAATCAGAACTCGGGTCTGAACCGTCGTCCTCCCGAATGCGAGTCCAGTGCGCCACCTCGCTCGGTAATTTCGACAGAGGACAACAATAAAAACAATGGAAAATGCCTGGAAATTAGAACTAAAAACAGCCACAACCATACATAAAAAGGTGGAAAAACCTTCATATTGACCTGAAATGTGAGAGGCTTTTAGAAGCTGTTACACCGCTCTGTAGAATGACAAACAAGAACTACTCTGTTATTTCTGTGTAGAAAGGATTCACCGAACTGTGTGTTGACGAAACGCCCATCTTTCATAGCCAAATCTTGCACGCTGCTTTTTTCATTTGAAACACATGGCCATATTTGTTTGAATTATGTGTTTAATTTATTCATATTAAAAGCAAAGAGTTTAGCATTTTGATTGGCACTGGGCCACTAACGAAAAAGTATCGATTAAAGTTTTCTTTCAAGCATGTTTGCCGGCCATTGTGGCCGAGCGGTTCTAGGCGCTTCAGTCTGGAACCGCGCGACCGCTACGGTCGCAGGTTCTAATCCTGCCTCGGGCATGGATGTGTGTGATGTCCTTAGGTTAGTTAGGTTTAAGTGGTTCTAAGTTCTAGGTGACTGATGACCTCAGATGTTAACTCCCATAGTGCACAGAGCCATTTGAATCATTTTCAAGCATGTTTTCAGGTAACTAGTCGATAACCGCTCTTCAGATAGTTAACTATTTTGGAATGGTGGAGCACAAAGATAGAGTTTGAGCAATACTATCTTGGCAGCGGTCACAAGTTGCAAATACAGCTGGGTGCTGCCCGGTGTCCAAGTGTGTGCTGCCTTCATAGATGGCGGCTAGTTTGCACCGTCCATCTTGTAGGCACTTGGCACTGTTCTGACGCGTGGCCCAGGAGAATAATGACAAAAGATGTTGCCTTCTTTTATGGGTGTGGTAAAATTCTTTAAATTCTCACGTCTGAACAGAAGTTAGTCCAGTCTGACATGTACTAGTTGCACAAGGAGTTACATACAGCATAACTGCCAACAAATATGTGTTTAATTTCCAAGGTGAAACAGTCACTTTGCAATTGAAAGGCAGTATATAGGTACCGGCAGACTGAACCAGTCACAAAATGAAGTATTCCTGTAAGTTATTAATGTTTGTCGTGCTGCTGAGTACATCACTTTTAACCGTATAGTTTATTGCAGTCAAATGCTCACGTACATTATTGTATGGCTAGAATAAGACGCTTCCGGTAGGAGCCTCACGTAAATGGTGACATGCATTTCTTGTGGGAATTCTGCGAAGATGTAGTGTGTCTATTAAGGAGATCGCATATTTGACCTTAATACGACTACTCTGACGATATCGGCGCACCACTTGGACACTTTATAATCAGTGAAGGTAAAATAAGAAAGAGTAAGATGCACACCGAAGCATATAGAAAGGTTTCCCCCACTCCATATCCGACTGCATAGGACAGGAAACAGGTGATACGAGAGTGATATAACCCGAGTGATGATTGTGGAGCCGATTCTAAAACGTGTGAGAGGTCCAAGATTAAGGAATTTGTTGCTAGCGCACTCGAGCAGATGTAATTTCGATGTATTGCTCACGCGCTGCCTGCGATATGTAACCTATAAGAGAATCTCAGACCAAAGGGCAGTGTTGTAAGCAGTAGGAACTGTGTAGCTGTAGTAGTTAGTTGTAGCTAGCAGTCTGGTGTATCGAGTTGGTTAGGCCGGTCGTGGGGAGCGATGGCGGTGCCTGAGTGTTGTAGTATAAGGTAAAAGCAGCCTCGCGCGTATGTAGTATTGTTGTATCAAGTCCCACGTAAATGTTTTTAAAAAGAAATCTCTTAATAATAATCTTTCTTATAAAAATTAACTTTTGACAATCATTCAACTCAATTTAAAGATTTACTAATTTCTCCAATCCATGGTCATCCTGATTATTGTAACGAAAAATCAGTTGTTTCTTTTTATACATGACAAATCAATCGGCCAGCATTGCACTGAGCTGTGCCAGAAAAATTTCTTATAGGAGCAGATGTATACGCGTTATCCGGCGACCTTATTGAGGTAAGATTTTTCAATTTATTCAGAATGATCATTCAGGGCCATGACGCACCGCTGCTGACATCCAAAATTTTCCAGTTTAAATTCACAGTCAATTATTGAAAGCTTATAAGTGAGCCACAATTTTATTGAGAGGTTAGTCTCATTGTATTATTGGTAGGTTACGGAATTTATCTGTTGGTAGGTTACACTAAATGTGAATGCTATACATAATAATTATAAAATATTTTGTGGGGAGGTTACAAACGTACATGTAAGTTTGAGTCACAGCTAAGGAATAGTTTCCAGTCTGGCGAAACGTCGAAAGTCAACTCGCCAAACTAGAATATAGCCTAACGGAAGCTGCACAATAGATGTAATGCTCACAAATGCTATCTGCTTCCAACTACGGACATTTTTTTGTTAACTCTGGTGACAACAGGTCCGGTTCTAGAACATTTTTGTATTCAAGAAATCATTCCTTCCCCCACACCTCCCCTCTCTTCCCGCCCTCCGAATTAAGTTGGTAACACCTTTGAAAACCATTCCAAACCTAGTGGTCGTGTGGAAGTGGTTTGCTTTTAAGGGTTCCGTACGTCAAACGGTAAAAACCGGTCCCTCATACGATCACTTTGTTATCTGTTTGTCAGACGGTTAAAATGCAATTTTTGCAACAACGGGTTGAACTATCCAGTTGGAATTTATGTCACACGCTATGGTCTACGGTCTCTTGGTGATTTCCAGATTGAATCATCTAAATCAATGCAATAAAAAGATACAGCCATTCAAGTCACGTATTTTTATAATCGCAATCTTACTCATGAAAACCCATAGGGTACTTCCCGTTGGCCTAGAATCATGAAAGTTGCTAAAAAATAAGGTTTCAGAGTACAAGTAAAGGAAAAAAATTCAAAACGTGTTACTCTGTAGTTATCTCACACGAAAAAAATATTTCGTTCATCTTCTGTTATCCGGCTTCAGACTTTTCTCGAAAGTCTTGGAATTCCTGGATCCGATACCTCGCAAGTATCAATGCCCATAACAAGCAAGAATCGTCGAGATTCCCGATTACAGAGATGGATGAGCTATTTATATACACAATTAACTTTGTGCGGAATCCTGAAAGCATGTGGCCTACTTGCACCTGGCCAGTTTTTTCTTTTAGTAATGGTTTATCAATTTGACCATTTACATTGCCGCCATTTTTCTTTAAAGACAGGTACTACGTAGACATTCCTCTGCATAGGCATTACTGAATTATTCGAATGTTAAATATTAAAAGGTATTTGCTGATGTCTTTGAAAGCTTTTAGTAAAAGCAGGAAGAACTAGACCTACTGTGTTGTTCTAGCGTTAGTGAAAATGTGCTATGAATGGAAACAATGGAAATACGAAGATAAAATATGTCTTAGTTTATTAATGAAATTTTTTTAATTCTATAATTTACTAATTACTTAACATTCTGTTGGGATAAGTGGGACAGAAATAAAATAAATTTATAATTTTATATTTACGTTTTACATATAACTGCATAAGTTGTGTGTTGTGTGTCAATAAAATACACCAGTAAGTAATTAAATTTAAGAAATTTGTCATGAAAGTAGTTGAAAATTAATAAACATAATCAAAATTTTTAATTATGGAACTGAAAAGTATATCACAAATTTGTATGTAGTACGAAAGAGCAATATCCTGTTAGTAAGGTCGTGTATAATCCCTGTAGTTCGTAATTGTATGTAGGGGAAAATGTTGTACGTTTGAACACTTTTCACATTTCGCCTCTGTAAGAGAAATTTAATATTCTTATTCCATTTTTAAATTCACTTTATATGTGCTGCTATCTTTTTTTGAAACTACAAAAATTACTCTGGAAAATTAACGTTATTCCTAATGTGAAAACACGTTCCAAGGTTCAATATGGTTATGAAACCTAGGAACAAATATTCTATTAAAATCTTGAAGCACTGCAGTCGAGAAAATCTTGCGAATGTTGTATTTAATCACCTATCTATTACATTATTACTCGACTACACATCAATAATCAGTAACAGAAATCAAATTAAGCAGAAGTATTATCACAAGCTAGTTACAAGTCAAACACATTTTGAAAGAGAAGCTATTGGAAACTAATTGTTAAGACATTAAAGAAACGCAGTTCATTTGAAAGTATCTATTCCAGCGTAAGCGACCTTCTTATTTTTCAAGGTACAAGACGATGTATGACAGATGACGTGTGGCTGAACTGTTCACATATTACATAAACGGTTCTAAAAATTATAGCATACGAGGTGTGGCTAGAAAAAAACCGGACTAGTACTGGTGAAACAATAAAACGAATGCAATAAGGCTGAAAGTCGCGTGGCCTGTCACGTGATTCTCGCTCCGCCTACTGCTCGAGTTTCATCTGCCTCCTGCACTCAGTCTGCCCGTGGCGTCTGTTTTAAGTAGTTGACGTTTTGTCTGTGCGTCGGAAAATGTTGAGTGTACAGAAAGAACAGCGTGTTAACATCAAATTTTGTTTCAAACTAGGAAAATCTGCAAGTGAAACGTTTGTAATGTTACAACAAGTGTACAGCGATGATTGTTTATCGCGAACACAAGTGTTTGAGTGGTTTAAACGATTTAAAGATGGCCGCGAAGACACCAGTGATGACACTCGCACTGGCAGACCATTGTCAGCAAAAACTGATGCAAACATTGAAAAAATCGGTAAACTTGTTCGACAAGATCGCCGTTTAACAATCAGAGCAGTGTCTGAGTTAACAGGAATTGACAAGGAAAGTGTTAGGCAGATTCTTCATGAAAGTTTCAACATGAACAAAGTGTGTTCAAAAATGGTTCCAAAGTGTCTCACAATTGAACAGAAGGAACGCCGAAGAATGATTAGTTCTGACATCCTGGAAAACATTGAAAGTGATCCCACCTTCTTACAAAATGTTATTACTTGCGATGAATCGTGGTTTTTTACTTACGATCCCGAAACTAAACGCCAATCGATGCATTTGAGAACTCCTGGTTCTCCACGACAAAAAAAAGCACGAATGTCAAAATCGAAATTCAAGGCAATGATGACTGTTTTTTTTTACATCAAAGGGATTGTGCACATTGATTGGGTACCAGAGGGACAAACAGTGAATCAGCATTACTACATTAGCGTCCTGGCTACCCTACGTGAGCGAGTACGGAGAAAACGGAACGATTTGTGGAGAAAAAAGTCATGGATCCTTCACCAAGACAATGCCCCAGCTCACAGTGCGTTGTCAGTGAAGACGTTTTTGGCAAAACACAACATTCCCATCTTAGATCATCCACCATACTCACCTGATTTGGCCCCCTTTTCCCTAAAGTCAAATCAGCTTTGAAAGGAACTAGATTTGAGACTGTTGAAGCAGTAAAAGAAAAAGCGACGGAAGTAATGTATGGACTTACCGAAAATGACCTGCAGCATTGCTATGAACAGTGGAAAATTCGTATGGAGCGGTGTAGAGACCGAGGAGGAGAGTACATTGAAGGAGATAACATGAAATTGTAAATAATTGTAAATAAATGTTTTTTCCAGCATCAGTCCGGTTTTTTTCTAGCCGCACCTCGTATATAAAATGCTGAAGAATGAACAATATATTTCAAATAACTTTAATATAGAATGCAGAGTGTAATTGTGCAGAACGCGAAATATTTACAAGTTCCGCACAAAATACAACCATATGTTTAGCGTGAGCAATAACTTTAGAAAAAGGCGTGAACTTCTTATGATGATCTCTAATGCGCATTCCTTCAGGTGATTCTAGAATCAGTCACTATACAAGCACCGACCCAAAAAAAAACACGATGCATTCCTAGGTACACCATGCTCTTGGTGCAACATTCTCCCCTACTAACAATTTTTCTCTTGATTAAAGATATTATACTGACATTTTTGTAGCCTTTAAATTAGTGAAATCTTTCAAAATAGACTCTGTACCGGTTGACTTCAAGGTATTGCTTTCAGTGACTAACGTTGACAGTACGCACAGTCGTTCTTGAGAAAGTGTTGACCCAAGATATGTCCTGAGTTTTGAAAAACTTGTTCCACGATCTACAGACAAAGGTAATGTCAAGAGATTACAAAGGTATTAAGAAATATGTCAGTAAAACTGCTGTTCGTAATATAAGATAATGAGCACCCAGAGAGAAGAATGCGATTGCGTCTCTCAGCTTGGCACCTCAAGCGGCCGCTTGTGTCTCTGGGGCGTTAATCCGGCCTTAGTTGACAACGACATGAAAATGGACGTCCCACCCAACAGTACAACAAACACGTAAGGAACTACTGTTGAAGTTACAAATTCTTGAATTATGTTAACTGGGGAAGGTTCCTGGACTGACCTAATTTTGTAGGGATCAATCGCGGGGTCCTAGAGCAGTGTCCATCTCAACTTTCATAAGAAATGCCAAGGTCAGCGGTGTTTTTGCTTGCGGAACACGCAGGAGATTACCCAATTGATGCTCTCACCGTCTGAATATTTAATGACGACGTAACGCTCCGAGGTCGGCTGGCTGGTTGCCGCTTAAATGTTGGCCGAGTATCTCTCGACACCGAAAACACGCATCAGAGGATTCTTTCGGCAAGAAACGGGACCATGTTATGCAATGTGTGAAGTGCCTACAGGAAGCTTTGCGCCTTATCGTTCTGTAAATATGTTTTATCATTGACACGATCGTCCCCTGCCGAAAAAGTAAAATCTATCGATGAGGAACAGTGATTAAGGCAATCAACTCGTATGAGAGAAGTAGCGGTTCAAATTCCCATCTTGCGCGCCTGATTGACTAAGCCGGTTAGGCCGATTGCCGTGATGGTATCTTTAGCCACCCTTGTCCAACTTAGCAACTGTTCTCTAGCAACACTGCTGGGCACTAAAACTGTAACAGCAAAACAGCGTCACCCAACGAACATCAATCGGCAGGAAGTGTATTACACATTTGACCATTTTTTTTTAATTTTCTATTTTCTTTTAATACGTGATCTAGATACAACAACAGACCAAATGTTACACATCAAATGACATAAGTAAAGCATAACTGTAAATAAGCATTATATTGTTTAAGGAAAAACTCTACACAAAATATCTACATGGACAAAAAACATTTTTTAAAAGAAAAAGAAAGTTTACCTATTCCATTTCTCCATCTGGCACACATTTATTTGTATGTTCATTCGGAAACCAGAAGGCACATGCTACTGGTCTACTAGAACATGTTGCATTGTTGGATCACAAATTTTGTAATTATAGTTCTGGAAGACACACTATACCACACGGCCCTACTCCACATTCCACTAATATCCTTGATGTCAGAGCCAAGCTAGATTGGAAATCCTTCCTGGCCCTCCCGAGGCTCATCACTTCACTGCTTCCGGATGACTGTTGTACGTGGTTGTTCTGCCGTGGTGTATCTCATTGTCGTGATGTATGGCATCTTCTTGGCTGTCTCTCAGCCATGTAGCTTTCTAGTTCATTAGCTGATATTTCAGCTGTCAGAGAGTTCACCTTATGCTACAGTTCTTCATTCCTTACCATATTACAGACTGTTGTATTACCAAAGATATTTCTGTCCTGGTCTGTAATACACCGTCTAATGGCACATTCCCAAACGATGTGGTATGGGCTGCAGATTCCTCCACATCCACAAGTCTCTACGCTGTGTTGTCATATTTTCGGTAAACACCTTGGATATGGACTATGTCTCGACAGGTAGCGTATAGCTCCCTTGGTCGGAAGTATGACATTCTTGACCTTTCTTTTATGTCAGGAAAGAACTTACAAGTACTCCTCCATGTTTCTTCTCTGTCTCAGATTTCTTGCCATTCTACAGCAATGCATGTCTTTATTTCCTGATTGTCATATTCGCCCTTCTATATACTTGTCTATGCTAATAACTACCGTTTCAGTGCAACCGCACAAAGTACGCAGGCATAATGCCATCTACATTTTGTTGTTGTGCTCTTCAGTCCTGAGACTGATTTGATGCAGCTCTCCATGCTACTCTATCCTGTGCAAGCTTCTTCACCTCCCAGTACCTACTGCAACCTACATCCTTCTGAATCTGCTTAGTGTACTCATCTCTTGGTCTCCCTCTACGATTTTTACCCTCCACGCTGCCCTCGAATACTACACTGGTGATCCCTTGATGCCTCAGAACATGTCCTACCAACCGATCCCTTCTTCTAGTAAAGTTGTGCCACAAACTTCTCTTCTCTCCAATTCTATTCCATACCCCCTCATTAGTTATGTGATCTACCAATCTAATCTTCAGCATTCACCAGATTTCGAAAGCTTCTATTCTCTTCTTGTCTAAACTATTTACCGTCCACGTTTCACTTCCATACATGGCTACACTCCATACAAATACTTTCAGAAACGACTTCCTGACACTTAAATCTATACTCGATGTTAACAAATTTCTCTTCTCCAGAAACGCTTTCCTTGCCATTGCCAGTCTACATTTTATATCCTCTCTACTTCGACCATCATCAGTTATTTTGCTCCCCAAATAGCAAAACTCCTTTAGTACTTTAAGCATCTCATTTCCTAATCTAATTCCGGCAGCATCACCCGATTTAATTCGACTACATTCCATTATCCTCGTTTTGCTTTTGTTGATTTTCATCTTATATCCTCTTTTCAAGACATTGTCCATTCTGTTCAACTGCTCTTACAGGGCCTTTGCTGTCTCTGACAGAATTACAATGTCATCGGTGAACCTCAAAGTTTTTATTTATTCTCCATGGATTTCAATACCTACTCCGTATTTTTCTTTTGTTTTCTTTACTACTTGCTCAATACACAGATTGAATAATATCGGGGATAGGCTACAACCCTGTCTCACTCCCTTCCCAACCACTGCTTCCCTTTCATGTCCCTCGACTCTTGTAACTGCCATCTGGTTTCTGTACAAATTGTAAATAGCCTTTCGCTCCCTGTATTTTACCCGTGGCACCTTCAGTATTTGAAAGAGAGTATTCCACTCAACATTGTCAAAAGCTTTCTCCAAGTCTACAAATGCTAGAAACGTAGGTTTGTCTTTCTTTAATCTATTTACTAAGATAAGTCGTAGGGTCAGTATTGCCTCACGTGTTCCAACATTTCTACGGAATCCAAACTGATCTTCCCCGAGGTCGGCTTCTACAGTTTTTCCATTCGTCTGTAAAGAATTCGTGTTAGTATTTTGCAGCCGTGACTTCTTAAACTGATAGTTCGGTAATTTTCACATCTGTCAACACCTGCTTTCTTTGGGATTGGAATTATTATATTCTTCTTGAAGTCTGAGGGTATTTCGCCTGTCTCATACATCTTGCTCACCAGATGATAGAGTTTTGTCAGGACTGTCAGTAGTTCTAATGGAATGTTGTCTACTCCCGGAGCTTTGTTGCAACTCAGGTCTTTCAGTGCTCTTTCTAACTCTTCACGCAGTATCATATCTCCCATTTCATCTTCATCTACATCCTCTTCCATTTCCATAATATTGTCCTCAAGAACATCGCCCTTGTATTGACCCTCTATATACTCCTTCTACCTTTCTGCTTTCCCTTCTTTGCTTAGAAATGGGTTTCCATCTGAGCTCTTGATATTCACACAAATGGCTATCTTTTCTCCAAAAGTCTCTTTAATTTTCCGGTAGGCAGTATCTATCTTACCCCTAGTGAGATAAGCCTCTACATCCTTACATTTGTCCTCTAGCCATCCCTGCTTAGCCATTTTGCACTTCCTGCCTATCTCATTTTTGAGACGTTTCTATTCCTTTTTGCCTGCTTCATTTACTGCATTTTTATATTTTCTCCTTTCATCAATTAAATTCAATATTTCTTCTGTTACCCAAGGATTTCTACTAGCCCTCGTCTTTTTACCTACTTGATCCTCTGCTGCCATCACCACTTCATCCCTCAAAGCTACCCATTCTTCTTCTACTGTATTTCTTTCCCCCACTCTTGTCAATTGTTCCCTTATGCTCTCCCTGAAACTCTCTACAGCCTCTGGTTTAGTCAGTTTATCCAGGTCCCATCTCCTTAAATTCCCACCATTTTGCAGTTTCTTCAGTTTTAATCTACAGTTCATAACCAATAGATTGTGGTCAGAGTCCACATCTGCCCCTGGAAATATCTTACAATTTAAAACCTGGTTCCTAAATCTCTGTATATAATCTATCTGAAACCTGTCAGTATCTCCAGGCTTCTTCCATGTGTACAACCCTCTTTCATGATTCTTGAACCAAGTGTTAGCTATGATTAGGTTATGCTCTGTGCAAAATTCTACCAGGCGGCTTCCTCTTTCGTTTCTTACCCCCAATCCATATTCACCTAGTACGTTTCCTTCTCTCCCTTTTCCTACTGCCGAATTCCAGTCACCCATGACTATTAAATTTTCGTCTCCCTTCACTATCTGAATAATTTCTTTTATTTCATCATACATTTCTTCAATTTCTTCGTCATCTGCAGAGCTAGTTGGCATATAAACTTGTACTACTGTGGTAGGTGTGGGCTTCGTATCTATCTTGGCCACAATAATGAGTTCACTATGCTGTTTGTAGTAGTTTACCCGCATTCCTATTTTCCTATTCATCATTAAACCTACTCCTGCATTACCCCTATTTGATTTTGTGTTTATAACCATGTCGTCACCTGACCAGAAGTCTTGTTCCTCCTGCCACCGAACTTCACTAATTCCTACTATATCTAATTTTAACCTATCCATTTCCCTTTTTAAATTTTCTAACCTACCTGCCCGATTAAGGGATCTGACATTCCACGCTCCGATCCGTAGAATGCCAGTTTCCTTTCTCCTGATAATGACATCCTCTCGAGTAGTCCCCGCCCGGAGATCCGAATGGGGGACTATTTTATCTCAGGAATGTTTTACCCAAGAGGACGCCATTATCATTTAACCATACAGGAAAGCTGCATGCCCTCGGGAAAAATTACGGCCTTAGTTTCCCCTTGTTTTCAGCCTTTCGCAGTACCAGCACAGCAAGGCCGTGTGGTTAGTGTTACAAGTCCAGATCAGTCAATCATCCAGACAGTTGCCCCTGCAACTACTGAAAAGGCTGCTGCCCCTCTTCAGGAGCCACACGTTTGTCTGGCCTCTCAAGAGAAACACCTCCGTTGTGGTTGCACCTACGGTACGGCTGTCCGTATCGCTGAGGCACGCAAGCCTCCCCACCAATGGCAAGGTCCATGGTTCATGGGGGGGATCTACATGTTACGCACAGAAAAGACTATGCAGTGGTATTCTCATTCAGAAATCGTATTTAGATTTTAGTTGTTTGTGAGACGTTTGTAGGTCGGAGTGTTTCGGAATTCGACAGTGGCACCATCACGGCCAGTCGAGGCTGCAGTTATGGGTTTCGCAGTGTTGCTGCTCGAGTTGGTCGGGATCCCATCACTGTCACATGAATATGGAATCGATGTGTTCACGAGTGCCATATTGAATGCCATGCTGTCTCTCAAGAGATCCGCACGATTAGCGCCTGAGAGGAGGACATATTATTCGCTCGCATGCCCAGTGTCATGCAGTCACGTCACGTACATTTATTCATGAAGTGAGGTTGTTTGCAACAAGCAAATGTGAACAGTGCGATGGCATATGAAGCACCATGAACGGCTCCCCTTGACGCGACAACGGAGAGACGCTCGCCAACAGTAGTGTTGTAAACGACTGCGCTGGACGCAGCAGTGAATCCACGTGGTGCATCCAGACGAGTCCTGATTTCGTGCGCACCATCACGCTGGACGTATACCCTTGTGGGGACTCCGAGGAGTACGTACGTTGCCACATTTCATTCGTCATCGTCACCTGGTGCTGGGAGCCGCTGGGTGTATAACACGACCGTCTCTCGTCCGCATAGCCGGTATTTCGGCCAGCAGACATTTACATTTCTGATATTGTAAGGCTGGTGGCTGCGTACTGTCTTCGAGGCCCCCGTGACATTATCTACCAACAGGATAACGCGATATTGCAGGCTGCCTTTGCTATCCTGGTCTACCTCTACCAGAAGATGTTCGACTGTTGCCCTGGTCAACAGTTTCTCCAGAACTCTCACCCAATGAATACGTCTGGTTCATGGGCTACCGAGAGACTGGCACACCACAACACGCCAGCCACTACAATTAATGAACTCCGCCTTGGTTCGACACGATGCTCAACCAGTTTAGAGCAGTTATTGCTGCCAGAGCATCAGCTTTATGTAGAAAATTTCGAACCCTGTACATCCCTGAATCTCTTATATATTTAATGATGTACTCCTGTTATACTGTATACATACAATACAATAAGTAAAATTATCTTCTTTCCTATCCTTCCTGGAGATGCGATTTTAAAATCCAAAGACCGTTGAGGCTATAACTTGTAAAATGGACTTCACTTTTTAAAAATTTTGTCTAGTCTAAAATGCTTGTAAATGAATCGTGTTAAAATTCATCTACATACTTTGCAATGGGTCAAACTGGTGAAAATTCATGTAAATTTACTGATGATACGCAAATCTATCGATGACTGTATGTGCGACATTCATGACAGCTGAGAATAGCCAAGGCAGTAGCCGCGCGGTCTACGGGCGTCTTCTCACGGTCCGTGCAGCTACCCCGTCGGAGGTTCGAGTCCTCCCTCGGGCATGGGCGAGTGTTTGTCCATAGCGTAAGTTAGTTTAAGTTGGATTAAGTAGTGTGTAGACTTAGGGACCAATGACCTCAGCAGTTTGGTCCCATAAGACCTTTCCACAAATTACACAAAATACACCACAATAAAATCATTAATGTAGAGAATGAAATTTGGGGAATACTGTTGTCTCTGTAATATATTTAAGTGATTAACATTGCAAGATTGCAGGTCAATGTGAACGCGAGATAAGCCATTGAAAATGTGAAATACTGGTACACTAATAACTGGTGCAAACACCAGAATGTTGAAAGTAAACATGCAAACGTGCATGAATTGTGTTGTACAGGTGCCAGATGTCAGTTTGCGGGATGGAGTTCCATGCCTCTTGCTCTTGGTCGGTCAATGAGGGAAAGCTTAATGCTATTTGTGGATGATTCTGGAGTTGTAGGCAGATGATGTCTCATATGTACCTGACTGAAGACAGATCTCGTGATCGAGTAGGCCAAGGCAACATGTCGATACTCTGTAGAGAATGTTGGGTTACAACAGAGGTATGTGGGGCGAGTTTTATCCTGTCGGAAAACACCCTCTGCAATGCGGTTCGTGAATGGTAGAACAACTGGTACAATCAGCAGTATGACGTACAAATTCGAGTACAGGTTGCGTGGGATAACCACTATAGAGGGCTCCTATTGACATACGGAATAGTACCCCAGGTGTAGGTCCAGTGTGTCCAGCACACAGACAGGTTGGTTGAAAGCCCTCTACTGTCCTTCTAACCATCGCACGGCCGTCACTGCCCCCAAGGCAGAACCAGCTTTCATCAGAAAACACAACAGACCAATCTGCCCTCCAATGAGCTCTCGCTTGACACAGCTGAAACGGCGGTGGTTTAGGATCACTGTAATGCGCGCTACAGGGCGTCTGCTTCACCTTGAAGTAACCCGATTTGTTATAGTTCTTTGTGTCACTGTGGTGCCAAGTGCTGATCAGATTGCTTCAGCAGATGCAGTACGACGCGCCAGATCCATATACCGAACTCGGTGGTCTTCCGTACGGCAGTGCCACATGGTTACCAGAGCCTGGTCTTCTTGTGACTGTACATTCTAGTGACCACTGCTGCAACCAGTCATGTACAGTGGCTACATTCCTACCAACTCCTACAACTTCTCGTAGTCCTATTACACCACCTCGTTCAAACTCGGTGAGGTGTTGATAATGGCGTCTTTGTCGCCTTAAAGGCATTCTTGACTGATATCAATTCACTACATCCAATATCAAAGGTAACTATCGCTCACAATCGTTACAGTGTGTATTTAAAGCAAACCTCCTTCCTCATAGTGGCACCACTAGCACCACTGTTACGCGACTGGCGCGAAATTTGAATAGATATTATCTTTCAGGTGTAGAAACACGCCTACAACTTCCGTTTATGTCGCACAACTCCTCCTTGGGATGTGATTTTTTTCCATCAGTGTACAGTAGGATGAAGAATACCTTTCTCATAAGAACTGGGCTATTAACAATAACTTAGAAGACGTTATTAAAGTGACCTTGGCCGCGTCCATAACTGAGTTGTCAGCGCGGCTGACTCCCGAGTGGGGAACCCTGGTTCGATTACCGGTGCTGCCAGGGATTTTTCCTTGTGGAGAAGACAGGTACAGGGTGCAATCGACTTCGTGAGCCCAATATTAAAGCCCTAATATTAAATGGGCATTGTTACCGTTTACAAGTGAGATTAGTTCTGGAACCTTTTCATAGACGATCCTGCACTTAACTAAAACTATATGAACATTTCCTTTTTCCGTTCTGCTATGATGTATGCTACCCTTTCTGGAACGGAACGCATCTCATCTGACCTGTGAAGCTCTATCCTAAAAGTTCCACGTACGCATGCCGCACTCCCCTACCCTAACAGCCGCTTCGTGCCTGTAGGTCACGTTTCACCTGTTAAGGAGGGTCTTACATTTATCCACTCAATAGAGGAGGTCGACAAAAACTAAAGGAAACCTAAATAAAAACGTGCTCGGAACTCAGTGACTCAAACTATTTTAATTTGATGTGGGCAACACAGCTCCCGTCAAAAACATGAAAACCTAGAGCGTGCTCGTGAAGCTCTCCTATTGTAAGGTGGAGGTTAATGTGTAGCTAGAAAAAATAGATAATACCTTGGGAGACTAGTACAGATTCGGAATGCGAAATAATTTGGATCGAACATGATCATCGAATGTTTCTGTAGATCCTCTGCTTCAGCAGTAGTAGTAGCGGGACATTTGAGGCGAAACATGGAGAATATTTTGCATAAACTTCCTGCTCATGTTATAGGATTAGGCAGAGATTTCGACATACCAGCTATATACTGGGAGGCTCAAGTGATCAGGGAGGGTTTTAGGGACAATGAGTCGTATGAAATCGTTTTAAGTGCCTTATCCAAAAATTACCCCGAATAGTTAATCAGAGAGCCAATTCGTGAAGGTAACAACTTAGACCTGTGGCGAGAAACAGATCCGAAATTTTCTACACAGTTAGCGCAGAACAAGGAATCAGCTATCATATGGTCGTTGCAGCATAACTGATTACTGCTGTAAACAAGATACAAAGAAAGATAGCAAAATCCTTATGTTTAACAACTGCGACAATAGACATATTTCGGATTGTCTGAGCGGTTAGTATGAAAACTTCATCTCCAGCACTGACAATCCTGTGTATCAATGGACAAAGTTCAGGAGCACTGTACTATACTCCTTAGCCGGCCGCGGTGGTCTAGCGGTTCTGGCGCTGCAGTCCGGAACCGCGGGACTGCTACGGTCGCAGGTTCGAATCCTGTCTCGGGCAGGGGTGTGTGTGATGTTCTTAGGTTAGTTAGGTTTAAGTAGTTCTAAGTTCTAGGGGACTTATGACCTAAGATGTTGAGTCCCATAGTGCTCAGAGCCATTTGAACCATACTCCTTAGACAGGTGTGCTCCGAGCACAATGTTAGAAAGCTGCTACGAAAACAAAGAGATTTGCAAACGTAAATATAGCCAAAGCTTCACAGACGGACAAAAACCAAACAATGCCAAAATTAACCTAAGGAGAGCAATGTATGAAGCGTTCGAATAATTCGAAAGTAATAAATCTGTCCAGACACTCTGTGACCGTAGTGGGATTGATGCCAAAATATGAAACATTTTCCAAAACTGTTTCACAGAAGAAGACCGCACCGTAGTCCCTCCTTTGAATTGTCACACGAACAACAGAATAACACACATCGAAATAAGCGACGCTGAGATAGAAACTCAACTGTAATCGCTACACAGAGAAAGGCTACTGGACCTGACGGGATACCAATATGATTTTACGTAGTGTACCGTACGCGCAAGAACTTACGCCTGGCCTGACCGAAGTGTCTGGAGAAGGAAAATCTCTGTAGGAACCAATATGGGTTCCGAAAACACCTCTTGTGTTAAACCCAGCATGTTCCGTTCGACCACGAGACCCAGACAGCAGCAACTATAGGCGCCCAGGTAGATGCTGTGCCCCTTGATTTCCGGAAGGCGTTCGATATGAATAAAATAGCATGGTACGGAATATTAGACCAATTGTGAGATTGGAGTGAAGAGTTTCTAACAAACAGAACACAGCATGTCGACGTAAAAGCAACTTCGGGCGCATCCCAAGGGACTATTATAGGATAAATACTTTTCAAAATATATATAAAAGACGTGGTACATAATGTCGGAAGTTCTGTGAGACTTTTCGTATGTGATGCTATTATATACACAGAAGTCGCGAGGCTAAAAAATTGTAGCGAAATGCAGAAAGATTTCAGAGGGTCGGCACTTGGTGCAGAGAGTGACAGTCGACCCTCAACATATGTAACCTCCCCACTATATTTGTTTCTGTGTGAAATTTATCAAAATACTATCACGAGTTATTTACAGACGAATGGAAAAACTGGTAGAAGCCGACCTCGGGGAAGATCAGTTTGGATTCTGTAAAAATGTTGGAATAGGCGAGGCAATACTGACCCTATGACTTAAGGAAAGGCAAACCTACGTTTCTAGCGTTTGTAAACAAAGAAAAAGCTTTTGACAATGTTGACTGGAATACTCTCTTTCAAATTCTGAAGGAGGTAGGGGTAAAATGCAGGGGGCGAAAGACGATTTATAATTTGCACAGAAACCAGATGGTAGTTATAAGAACTAGGGGGGGGGGGGGGGGGCACGAAATGGAAGCGGCGCTTGAGAAGGAAAGTGAGACAGGGTTGTAGCCTACCCCTAATGTTATTCAATCTGTATATTGAGCGAGCAGTAAAGGAAATAGGAATAGGAATAGGAATTACAATCCAAGGAGAAGAAATAATAACTTTGAGGTTTGACGACGACATTGTAACTTTGTCAAAGACAGCAAAGGAGCTGAAAGAACAGCTGAACGGAATGGACAGTGTCATGGAAGGAGGGTATAAGATGAACATCAACACAAGCAAATTGAGGATAATGGAATGTAGTTGAATTAAATCAGGTGATGCTGAAAGTATTAGATTAGGAAATGAGACACTTAAAATGGTAAAAGAGTTTTGTTATTTGGGGAGCAAAAAAATGGTTCAGATGGCTCTGAGCACTATGAGACTCAGCATCTGAGTTCATCAGTCCCCTAGAACTTAGAACTGCTTAAACCTAACTAACCTAAGGACATCACACACATCCATGCCCGAGGCAGGATTCAAACCTGCGACCGTAGTGGTCACGCGGTTCCAGACTGAAGCTCCTAGAGCCTCTCGGCCGCAGCGGCCGGCATTTGGGGAGCAAAATGACTGAAGATGGTCGGAATAGAGAGGATATAAAATGTAGATTGACTATGGCAAGGAAAGTGTTTCTGACGAAGAGAAATTTGTTAACATCGACTATAGATTTAAGTGTCAGGAAGCCTTTTCTGAAAGTGTTTATATGGAGTGTAGCCATGGATGGAAGTGAAACATGGACGATAAATAGTTAAGACAAGAAGAGAATAGAAGTTTTCGAAATGTGGTGCTAAAGAAGAATGATGAAGATTAGATGGGTAAATAACTTAACTAATGACAAGATACTGAAAGAATTGCAGAGAAGAGGGATTTGTGACACAATTTGACTAGAAGGGATTGGTTGGTAGGACACGTTCTGAGGCATCAAGGGATCACCAATTTAGTATTGGAGCAAAACGTAGAGGTAAAAATTGTAGAGGGAGGCCGAGAAATGAAGCAGATTCAGAAGGATGTAGGTTGCAGTATTCATTCGGAGATGAATGGGCTTGCACGGGATAGAGTAGCATGGAGTGCTGTATCAAAGACCACAACAACAATACAACTTGTCTTCATTTTAAATGCGCAGATGAAGTGAAACAGTTATCTGGCCTTAATCAAAATATGCACTTACCTCGCGTCTAGACAACATTGTTGCAGATTTCTCGAAATCACAACAGCAAGCAGGCAGCGGCTAAGCTAGATTGCTATTTCTAAATAAAATTTCCATACTATATGCAAACCATTTCATACCACGTGGTGCAATGTAGCAACGCGCAATGATAAACAGTGGGATGGGGAGAGTAACTATTTCTATGACGTGATATTCCAAGACAACGGTTTTAGAATGAGGTACGTATTCAAAAAGACAGAATGAAACTGTGTTTCCTTCACACATAACAATGGCCAGAAAAATATTATGCTTAACAAAGTGAACAATGATTTAAAAAGGGGAACAAAGTTAGCAGAGAATTTCTATAAAAATCAAACAGCTGAACCAATACACACATCAAAAAAGATTTGCATCACTTCGGTTCCGAGAGTTCCGGAACCTGTACAGAAAATTGGAATAGAAATCGACATAAACACCATTTCCGCCCTTTTATTGCTCGTGAATACCACACATTGCACGTTGCACCACCATACAACGAGACCTGCAGAGGTGGTGGTCCAGATTGCTGTACACACCGGTACTTCTAATACGTAGTAACACGTCCTCTTGCATTGATGCACGCCTGTATTCGTCGTGTCATACTATCCACAAATTCATCGAGGCACTCTTGGTCCAGATTGTCAACGGCGATTCGGCGTAGATCCCTCAGAGTGGTTGCTGCGTCATGTCATACATAAACAGCCCTTCCCAATCTGTCCCAGGAATGTTCGATAGGGTTCATGTCTGGAGAACATGCTAGCCACTCTAGTCGAGCGATGTCGTTATCCTGAAGGAAGCCCTTCACAAGATGTGCACTATGGGGGCGTGAACTGTCGTCCATGAAGACGAATGCCTCGCCAGTATGCTGCCGATATGGTTACACTGTCGCCCGCATCTCGTGGTCGTGCGGTAGCGTTCTCGCTTCCCACGCCCGGGTTCCCGGGTTCGATTCCCGGCGGGGTCAGGGATTTTCTCTGCCTCGTGATGGCTGGGTGTTGTGTGCTGTCCTTAGGTTAGTTAGGTTTAAGTAGTTCTAAGTTCTAGGGGACTGATGACCGTAGCAGTTAAGTCCCATAGTGCTCAGAGCCATTTGAACCATTTTTTGGTTACACTGTCGGTCGGAGAACGGCATTCACGTATCGTACAGCCGTTACGGCGTCTTCCATCACCACCAGCGGCGTACATCGGTCCCAGATAATGCCACCCCAAAACAGATGGTAACCTCCACCTTGCTGCACTCGCTGGACAGTGTATCTAAGGCGTTCAGCCTGACCGGGCTGCCTCCAAACACGGCCGCGGCTATTATCTGGTTGAAGGCATATGTGACACTCATCGGTGAAGAGAACGTGATGCCAATCCTGAAAGGTCCATTCGGCCATCTGTACAGCGCTGCATGGTGTCGTGGTTGCAAAGATGGGCCTCGCCATGGACGTCAGGAGTGAAACTGCGCATCATGCAGCCTATTGTGCACAGTTTGAGTCGTAACACGACTTATTGTGGTGCACGAAAAGCATTATTCAACATGTTGGCGTTGCTGTCAGGGTCCCTTCGAGCCATAATCCGTATGTAGCTGTCATCTACTGCAGTAGTAACCATTGGGCGGCCTGAGCGAGACATGTCATCGACAGTTCCTGTCCCTCTGTATCTCCTCCATGTCCGAACAACATCGCTTTGGTTCACTGCGAGACGCCGTTGTTGAGAGCCCTTCCTGCCAGAAAGTAACAATGCGGACGCGATCGAATCGCAGTATTGACCGTCTAGGCATGGTTGAACTACAGACAACACAAGCGGTGTACCTCCTTTCTGGTGGAATGACTAGAACTGATCGGCTGTCGGACCCCCTCCGTCTAATAGGCGCTGCTCATGCATGGTTGTTTACATCTTTGGGCGGGTTTAGTGACTTCTCTGAACAGTCAAAGGGACTCTGTCTGTGATAGAATATCCACAGTCAACGCCTATCTTCAGGAGTTCTGGGAACCGGAGTGATGCAATTTTTTTTTTTTTTTTTGTGCGTATGTTAATGCATGACTCAGGAAAGTGGGTGGTCTTTCTCTCAGCTCTGAGCAAGTCAACCAAGTTAACTAACTGCCAATAATTTCTACAAATTAGGCGCGCAGTGCTGCAGTGTTACTCAAACTTCCTCTCTTAAGAAAATAACTATTAAAATTTATATTCTCTTCGCTTTCCAGTATTACATCTTATTCATCCTTACTGTCCTTTACAATAAATCCTGCTTCATCTAACAGATACAATCACAAGTCAAACGTCCATTGCTTACTTCAACTAAGACTGTACTAGACAGCGCAGAGGGAAAGACTGTGCCACGACGAGACCAAAGATTGTTTAACAGTAACGTAACTTGCTCCTTCTCTGACTTGCTCGTCGATAACATGTTCACCTTACACATAAACTGACTGGGTGTTGTGTGATGTCCTTAGGTTAGTTAGGTTTAAGTAGTTCTAAGTTCTAGGGGACTGATGACCATAGATGTTAAGTCCCATAGTGCTCAGAGCCATTTGAACCATTTTTTTACACATATACAAATGTAACGCATTGCAGGTACGTAGGCAGAACTGTCCTTGGAAACAATCACATCCATAAAATATCTAGGCGTATGCGTACAGAGTGACTTAAAGTGGAAGACCACGTAAAATCAGTCGCTGCTAAGGCGGACGCCAGATTGAAATTCATTGGAAGAATCCTCACGAAATGTAATCCATCTACAAATGAAGTAGCTTACAAAACAATCATTCGAGCAATACCTGAATATTTTTCGGCGGTTTGGGATCCGTGCCAGATAGATGTGATAGACGAAACAGAGAAAATCCAAAAAAGAGCAGAGCGTTCCGTTACAGGTTCATGTAGTATGCGCAGATACGTCACGGAGGTGCTCCGGCAGCTGTGTTGGCAGACGTTGCAACAGTGGCGTTCTACGTCACAGTATGGTTTATTGTTAAAACTCAAAGAGCGTACGCCCCTAGAAGAGTCAACCAGTATATTGCTTCCTTCTACGTACATCTCACAAAAAGACTATTGAGATAAAATTAGAGAGCTTGGAACTCACACACAGGCTTACCAGCAATTATTCTTCCCGTGAACCATTTGCGACTGGAACAGAAGAATGGAAAAAAAGTGATGATATACAAAGTACCCTCCGCCACACACGATCAGGTGACTTGCGGAGTAGAGATGTAGATGTATGTAGGATGATCAGGGTTTAACGTTAACAGTGAGGTAATTGGAGATGGAACACAGGCACTGAGATGGATATCTGCAGTTACCTTTTCAAAAGAGCTATCCCAGCATTTGCCTTATCGATTTAGCGGAATCTTTGCAAGCCTAAATCTGGGTCGCTGGACAAGGATTTCAACTGCCGCACCACAGAATGTGAGGCCAATGTCTTACCATTGCGCCACATCGCTCGACAGGTTGTAAAGTAAATGCCGGAACCGAAATATCGATAGATTCCCAATTAGGAACATCAGCCCTCCAATCACAAATTGTTGCGCTGGCTGGAAAAAATAGAGTTCTAAAATGGGCAGAGATCTAAAACAAAACTCTCTCTCTCTTTCTCTCTCTGTATCGCAGAGAAAAGGGAATTTTAAAAAATCTGTAAATCTGTATTTTGAATTGTTATACTAAAATATAAGTAAAGCGTTAGCAGTTATTTAAAGCCACTGACTCATGACGCTGTTTCGTATTTTCTCCAAGTTCACACTGGAAATTTAAAAGTTTTCGAAACGAGCTTAGGAAATCAAAGTGTTTGATTCAACTTACGTATTTTATTCAAACATGATTAATTTGCATTAAAAGTAATATAGCCAATTTGTTTCTTTTATACACCTGTTCGTTGCATTAGTTCCTTTAACTGGAGTGATTATTTTTGTCTCATGTATGTGAATGCTTGAACGAACTTTTGGAACTGTCACAAGATTATGTTTGACTGAACCGTTTGCACGCACCTCAAATAAATCAAATGGTTTTGTACTTTAAATAGCATTACAAGCTGCTTGTCAATTAATCACTGAATGCACACGATTTTATTTTGTTTTCTGTTTTAAATAATTACAGAATTAAATGCCCAGTTTCGCTACAGATCAATTTCAGTCAATTTTGTTCACCGTGAAATTCATTCATAAATCTGCCTGGAACGCAAAACGTAGGCCAGCGTGCTCCTCTTTACATTTTGTGATAAATCAATAATTAATTCTCTGTCGTATATTGCGATTCAAGATTTTCTTTTCTTTCAAATGGTTCAAATGGCTCTGAGCACTATGGGACTTAGCTGCTGTGGTCATCAGTGCCCTAGAAGTACTTAAACCTAACTAACCTAAGAACAGCACACACATCCATGCCCGAGGCAGGATTCGAACCTGCGACCGTAGCGGTCGCGCGGTTCCAGACTGTAGCGCCTAGAACCGCTCGGCCACTCCGGCCGGCTTTCTTTTCTTCATTAGTCTACTACTATGCCGCTATCATTACACTTATTGACACTGTAAATAAAGTGTAACACACACACACACACACACACACACACACACACGCACGCACGCACGCACGCACACGCAATATTGCGCGCGCACGTGTGAGTGCACGCTGCGGTTCCATACATTTAACTCCAAGCTTTCCGTGGTGGTGTCGTTAAGCGGGTGCTCCAGTCGGATGAACTGGTTTTTGTGAATGTAACTGAACTTACTTCGGAGCTCTTGAAGTGTGGTATTCTCATGCCACTTGACCGCATTGTTAAGTGCTAGGGCCGGTCCATGTGGGCTTCTTAACCACCCTTAAACTTCCCTCTTATACATGGACTCCGTTACACTTGGATTTCCCTGCTACACTTTTGGACCTCCCTGTTACAGTTTTGGACTTCCCTGCTACACTTTTGGACGGCCGCGCTACACGTGGTCTCAGCAAGCACTCTCGCTTTCCGGGGCCGCTGGCGGCTCCCAGCCCCGCCACTTTCAGTTTCCCTGCTGCCCCAGTTCCGTGGCACAGATTACCGTAATTACAGAGTCAAATACATTTTCGCTTTCGTTCGACTCGTGTTGTTTGTCCAGTCTGTGTCGGGTTCAAATTTCACTATTACTCTTCTTCTGTGCGAGTGGGTTTCTCTACTTAGCTGCTCCAGTGGCATTTTTTCAGCGCTGAGATACATGCCTTTTCCTCGACCCGCACAATTTTGTCCCCAATTAGCAGAAAGCCTACATAAGAGTCTGAAGCGAATTCCCACTTTAATGACAATCATCTGCTGAGTTTCTCCCGGCAAATACAGTCTTCAAATAACATCCGGGGATGCAGCCACGTAACGTCCTCGACAATCCCGATATTTCGACGGGAGCTCACACTGCCATTTTCAAACAAAACTGCAGCAAGAGAATTAATACTTCAGTTTTCAGAGAAACTCCGGAAAGATAACACTCACACACACTGTAAACACTACCGCCATCACAAACCAGAGATGCCCGACGTCAGAAGTTATCGAAATTTTACAAAAGCCGAACAGAATCGCCATTACAGAAAATTGTCTTGGCACCGGTCATCCTGTGGAATATAAGAACACGGAGATTCTGGTATGTACTTGTAGCTATTGGGGAAGTGTTTTTAAGGAAACTGTTGAAATTAAATTAGCAAGTAACAATATAAATAGAGATGATGGGTTTTGTTAAAATTCTGCGTGGAATTCTGCTCTTCCTCCTTATGAGAAAACAGAGACAGTCTTTATGCTACCTCACCCGTTGATTATTAATTTCACTCTCGATAACTTCTAACTTCGGTCATTTCTGGTTTGTGGTGACGCTAGTGTTTATAGTGAGTGTGAGTGTGTTTTAAATTCTTTTGCACTGTGCTTATTTGCTGCAGTGTTACTTGAAAATGACGCGGTGTGCTTCTGTCGAAATTCGGCGGTTGTCGAGGACGTTACCTGGCTGAAATCCCGTAAGTTATTTGAAAACTTCTACTTAGCAGGTACTGTGAGGTACACTATATCAACATGACGGTTCCTTAACAATAACTGGTTAATAGTTGCGTGCCGGCTTCACTGTCTCATTTTGTTCCTTTATTGAGATTTTAAGCCGATCGAGCGGTTCTAGGCTGTACAGTCTGGAACCGCGCGACCGCTACGGTCGCAGGTTCGAATCCTGTCTCGGGCATGGATGTGTTTGATGTTCTTAGGTTAGTTAGGTTTAAGTAGTTCTAAGTTCTAGGGGACTGATGACCTCAGCAGTTAAGTCCCATAGTGCTGAGAGCCATTTGAACCATTTTTGAGATTTTAATCCACTCATAAGGGGGACACAATGTCGCTAGCCACTACATTTTGATTCAACGCTTTCCTAATCAGTCTTCCGAATAGTCTGAAACCAATCTCCGAACGGTTTAAGTTCTTTGAACTATCAAATCTGCAAGCGAATTCATAACTTCACTACAATTTGTAAGAGCTATCTTTAATGTTATTTTAAATTTATGCTTACTACTTGAACGGTTCCTTAATTTCTCAGTTTATGGAAAAGCTTAACTTGATCCTAGATTAATCCGTTTATATTCATGAAAAAAATTTTAGTTTTAAAAATTTCCTCATTTTCATGTCATATGTACAAAGAACAACACTTTTAATTTTTACTCATATTTATGAATTCTCTACTTGGTTTTATGAGCTACTGCCAGGAGGAGTTTCAGATAAATAAAAAAATAAACCAGTCTCCGTCTCTTTCTATAGCAACAGTTCTGACAGGTTTTTAAGAACATAAAAATTACAGATATAAACTTGCTGAACATCACAAGTGCATTAATGTCCTTTTGCATAATAGTTAACTGGGCGAGGTGGAGCAGTGGTTAAGACATTGGGCGCCTATTAAGAATGAGGTGGATTCCTGTCCCTGTTTAGCTATCGAGATGTAGATGTCCGATAGTTCTCCTAAACGGCATAAGACAAATGCTGGGGTGATTCCTTTGGAAAGAGAGGGCAAATTTCCTTCCTCATCCTTACCTCTGCCGAGCTTGAGCTCCTTGCCCAATAACGTATTTCAGATATTACGTGCTAATCTTAGAAACAAACACATATCTCTTCTATTCAGGTTTCAGCTGAACCAATCAATGTCCGCCCCCGGTAGCTGAGTGGTGCCGGAACGGTAACTCAGCGTGTTCGGTCAGAGAGCCGGGTGGCCTCTGTAATAAAAAACTGAGTGGAAGGATCAATCACCGAACTTGAACAGGATGTCTTGCGACGTCCGCAACGACCAAACACAACTTTCAATAACGAAAAAAAAAAAAAAAAATCGTCAGCGCGACAGAATGTCAGTCCTAAGGGTCCGGGTTCGATTCTCGACTGGGTCGGAGATTTTGTTTTGTTTTGTTGTGTTGTGTTGTCCTAATCATTATCATTTCATCCCCATCGACGCGCAAGTCGCCGAAGTGGCGTCAATTCGAAAGACGGGAGACCTTAGTCACACGACATTATTATAAGCTGAACCAATATGGTTCCCCCACTGTCAGTCAAAACTTACGAAACTATTCCTTTAGGAGACTGTGGAAAAATGAAAAAGAGCTTACGGCATTCTGGGCCGGCAGTCCCCCATTCGGGGAAGTTTGGCCGCCGAGGGCTAGTACTTATTGCATTCGACGCCACATTGGGCGACTTGCGCGTCGGAGATGGGGATGAAATGATGATAACACAACACCCAGTCCCTGAGCGGAGAAAATCTCCTGCCCCAGCCGGGAATCGCCCCTTGGCGTGGCATTCCGCCGCGCTCACCACTCAGCTAACGGGGGCGGCCTTAGCAGACTGTGACAATTGACTCACGTCTGTTCTGAACGAGATCTCGGCACCGTGTTCAAGTTCACCCCAGTCTGCGGGAGTCAGCCAGCTATTCAACCATACTAGCAATCAATCATTTGTGTGTGAAAGGCAATAGATAACTAGTATTATCTAACACTATCTTGCGCAAATATTTTCATTTTTACCTGCCTACTAAAGCCAACATCCCCCATAATGTTTTGTAGATTTCTGTCTTTGGCTACATTTACAATTTGCTCCTTCTCCTTCCAATGTTGTAACAAAATATCCTGGTAACTGCATCTTCTTCTAGCAGGGGTTTTGTTACACTCGTTTCATACTGTGCCAGAGAATCTGCTTTATCACTCACCGGGAAACAAAGATATTTTCACCGAGGTAACTGTAAATGAGGTCACAAGGCGTAAGTCTATCAATCCGCGATCAAGATGAATATAGTAATAACCTACTGTGGAGCACAGAATCCAGTTCAGACGCCGTTTAACTTCCGGCAGGACCAAATGTTCTCCAGGTGCAAGCTGTGTTACCTCTTTTAAGATAGATTATTAACGTGGGAACTATCGCCTAACGACGTTGCTGTCACATTCCAAGCTGAAATTAGCTCTTCCACTATGATCGTTTATTTGACGGCCTACAAACATCTCAGCGCACCGCGGCTTCTATCTTTTGCAAAACAACTGAAAAGTTAAAAAAACGACTACATTGAGGTGATGGGACAAAAAATATCGAAGGCCACCCTTCAGCTCGCATACTGGACGTCGTCACAAACATTTAAGGATTACGTCTTTTTAATACGTATGACTTCCAGGCCCACCATTCGTTTCGTTCGACACAGACTTTTTTACCTATACCCACCTCCAAGAGCTTTCGACGAAGTAGATCTTGAGTTGATTGCTGTCATTCACGCCAAGACAATTGATAAACTGTTACCGAAGGATCCCATCTTCCAGGACACTATACGGTTTTTGCAATGTGGGTGGCTGATATATAAAAAACCTCCTGCAACATCAAGAAGTGCAGGCTTACTGGCACTTCGCGATGCGCTCTCAACGTTAAAAGAAATGCTCCTCCTTCAAAGCGAAAACTGAAAAACCAGCGTTATCATCCCGAATGTTTTGCAACGCCATGTGTTAAAATTGCTACATCAAGTGCTTTGGGGGACAGTAATAACAACATGAATGGTTTGTGAGCACGTTTTATGACGAAGTACCCATCCATGTTTCCCCAGCAGACTACATGTGTCACTAACTATGAAGCACACATTACTATGAGGAATTCTGCGGCTCTCTTGTTTTTTATAACGTGCTATCTAATTTTCGCCGTGGTACAAACTTCACACGAAACTCCACTGGTTACAAGGTGAAGGAATTCTACTCGGACTGTTTTAGCGGTTTTGGCGATTTGTGGTGATTTTAAGTCAATCAGTTGTGGACAATTATTTCGTTCCAAAGGTTGAAAAACTTGCTGGGTACACAGTTCACAAAGATCGACCTCTGCGAGGCTTACTTTCAGCTATCATTGGATGAGGAACTCCAGCACATCCTGTGGATAAAGCCCCCTTTTGTTCCGTTCCAATACAACCGCCTACCTTCCAGCATAGCAAGCCGTTACGCCATTTTTCAACGATAATGACAGCAACTAACTCAGAGAATTCTAGTGATGGCTAACTATTTCAATGACATTCTCAAAACGAGCCGAAATGCCAAGGATCTCGCCGCAAATCTGGAAGTCGTCTTCTGTGCTTTAGAAGCAGCCATCTTGAAAAGCCGGCCGGTGTGGCCGTGCGGTTCTAGGCGCTTCAGTCTGGAACCGCATGGTCGCTACGGTCGCAGGTTCGAATCCTACCTCGGGCATGGATGTGTGTGGTGTCCTTAGGTTAGTTAGGTTTAAGTAGTTCTAAGTTCTAGGGGACTGATGACCACAGATGTTAAGTCCCATTGTACTCAGAGCCATTTGAACCATCTTGAAATGAATAAGAATAAGTCCCTCAAGTAGATTTACGGCGTATTTTTAGTGCTTCCGGCATCTGCACCGCTCCACGTTATGTTAAAACAATCCAAAACTAGCAGGCACCATGGACTGCCAAACAGGTAAAGTGAATTTTAGGACAGCTCAGTTAACAGCGCAAGTTCATCCCTCGCTTCGCCGCTATCGCCTAGACCCTCCATCAGCTGCTATATAAAAAGAGGCAAATGGAACTGATTTCCCAGCTGCAGTAAAGTCTTCGAAGGCGTGAAGCAGGTGTTCCTCCAACCGGCGTGTTTAGCTGCATATGACTGTTCTAAATTACTCATTGTGGCAACAGATGATTCGGACGGTGGCCTTGGAGCAGCCCTTGTAAAGTTAACGCAAATGTAGGAGATCGATCTGGCCGCTTGGAGTTGGTATGAAAAGAGGTGAATTTACTTGGGCAGCTGAGGACTGACTGTGCGGCCCCAGGGTTGAGGACACATCACAGCCAGTCCGGCCAGGCAAGGCAGGTACAAGGACGAGCAGCGGATGTGGGTAAATCGCAGTAAGGGGCATTTTGATGACGTTCGGTCGCTTAAGAAGAAAGACAATGTTGCAAGAACTGGTGGAGTGTCAGACAATCTTAAAGATGGCTAAGTTGCATCTCTCTGACATGTGACAATAACTCACAGACAAGTTCTAAAGCACGTATGAATACGTCTGCGATCTCAGATAAATGAGAAACATCCAATGGCACAACAACATTTAAGTATCTTTAAAACTACAGAAGATAATATTTTACATTGATTAAATATTTACACAATCAACCTCTGAATTACCAATTTTTAAATGCTTCATGCGATTTCGGCAAACGATATCTCAGTAATAGCGTTGCATGATAGCTATCGTCCCTGAAAGTCACTTATCTGTATCTGTTTTGTGTTTCGAATTATTACGTTACTCATATCTTCCCATTACGCAAATGTTTGTCAGGTCATCGTGTTTTTCACAATAACATAGGAACTGAATGCAACATGAATACATCGCATCTTGCCGTAATAATGGAGTTATTTAGTGAATATGTTATAATTGGCCAGATATTTATTTAACTATTGATTACAATTGCTAATTCAAAATTATTGTAATTTAAGAAGTGGTCAACCATATGTGTTGGCTGGCACTACATTTGGAAAGAGAATCATAAGACACTGGTTTATTTATTAATGAACACTCCTTTATTTTCATATATTGTGAATGATCTGAGTGTAACCGAATCTTTATAACATTTCCTCATTTAAATATTGTTATAATATACGAGGGTCGTTCAATCAGTAATGCTTCACATTCTTTTTCTCAGAACATATTTGTTGTTAAGAGGAAGAATTTGGTGGCGATATACGTCAACACGTCTTGTCCACGTCCTATTTTTCTGCCTAGTCTGGCCGGCCGGTGTGGCTGAGCAGTTCTAGGCGCTTCAGTCTGGAACCGCGCGACCGCTACGGTCGCAGGTTCGAATCGTGCCTCGGGCATGGATGTGTGTGATGTCCGTAGGTCAGTTACGTGTAAGTAGTTCTCAGTTCAACGGCCCAAAGAGATGGAAGTCCGAGGATGTCAAACCTGGACTTGGATGAGGTAATGATGTCCAATCCAATTTGGCGATGTGTTCCCGGGTTCTCAGACTTGTGTGTGGGCTTGCATTATCGTGTTGGAGCAAGATTTCTCCTAGATTCTTGTCCGATCGAACACGTCGGAAACGATTCTTGAATTTATTCAGAGTCTTCACGTATGCCTCTGAATTGATGGTTGACCCTCTTGGCATCACACCCCACGAGAATGACGCCATCACAATCCCAGAAGACTGTCAACATGACTTTTCCGGCAGAGGGGTTGCCTTGAATTTCTCCTTTTGTTGTGAACGAGGAAGATGCCACTCCATGGATCGACTTTTGTTTCGGCATGGAAATAGCAGCATCTCTTCTAGAAAACAAATTCTACACAGGCGAGTGTTGTTGACAGCCATCACAATCACTTGCTATTCAAATGACAAAGCACTTGTTAATTTCAGGTTAACATTCGTTACAGCTTCCTGAATATATGGAGAAATTTTAATATTACACTCCTGGAAATTGAAATAAGAACACCGTGAATTCATTGTCCCAGGAAGGGGAAACTTTATTGACACATTCCTGGGGTCAGATACATCACGTGATCACACTGACAGAACCACAGGCACATAGACACAGGCAACAGAGCATGCACAATGTCGGCACTAGTACAGTGTATATCCACCTTTCGCAGCAATGCAGGCTGCTATTCTCCCATGGAGACGATCGTAGAGATGCTGGATGTAGTCCTGTGGAACGGCTTGCCATGCCATTTCCACCTGGCGCCTCAGTTGGACCAGCGTTCGTCCTGGACGTGCAGACCGCGTGAGACGACGCTTCATCCAGTCCCAAACATGCTCAATGGGGGACAGATCCGGAGATCTTGCTGGCCAGGGTAGTTGACTTACACCTTCTAGAGCACGTTGGGTGGCACGGGATACATGCGGACGTGCATTGTCCTGTTGGAACAGCAAGTTCCCTTGCCGGTCTAGGAATGGTAGAACGATGGGTTCGATGACGGTTTGGATGTACCGTGCACTATTCAGTGTCCCCTCGACGATCACCAGTGGTGTACGGCCAGTGTAGGAGATCGCTCCCCACACCATGATGCCGGGTGTTGGCCCTGTGTGCCTCGGTCGTATGCAGTCCTGATTGTGGCGCTCACCTGCACGGCGCCAAACACGCATACGACCATCATTGGCACCAAGGCAGAAGCGACTCTCATCGCTGAAGGCGACACGTTTCCATTCGTCCCTCCATTCACGCCTGTCGCGACACCACTGGAGGCGGGCTGCACGATGTTGGGGCGTGAGCGGAAGACGGCCTAACGGTGTGCGGGACCGTAGCCCAGCTTCATGGAGACGGTTGCGAATGATCCTCGCCGATACCCCAGGAGCAACAGTGTCCCTAATTTGCTGGGAAGTGGCGGTGCGGTCCCCTACGGCACTGCGTAGGATCCTACGGTCTTGGCGTGCATCCGTGCGTCGCTGCGGTCCGGTCCCAGGTCGACGGGCACGTGCACCTTCCGCCGACCACTGGCGACAACATCGATGTACTGTGGAGACCTCACGCCCCACGTGTTGAGCAATTCGGCGGTACGTCCACCCGGCCTCCCGCATGCCCACTATACGCCCTTGCTCAGAGTCCGTCAACTGCACATACGGTTCACGTCCACGCTGTCGCGGCATGCTACCAGTGTTAAAGACTGCGATGGAGCTCCGTATGCCACGGCAAACTGGCTGACACTGACGGCGGCGGTGCACAAATGCTGCGCAGCTAGCGCCATTCGACGGCCAACACCGCGGTTCCTGGTGTGTCCGCTGTGCCGTGCGTGTGATCATTGCTTGTACAGCCCTCTCGCAGTGTCCGGAGCAAGTATGGCGGGGCTGACACACCGGTGTCAATGTGTTCTTTTTTCCATTTCCAGGAGTGTAGTTACACCTTTGCTGTAGTGAACACGTCTTCTTTCTGACATATAGAGTCTACAAAATCTGTACCCTTCACAATAACCACAAACAAACACTTCGAAAACCATGGAGTATGTTAAACCAATGGATCGATCGTTTCTCCCCATCGTTCGAAGCTTACACCACAAAGGAAATACACGGTTTGATCTTTATTAGCAATGTAAGAGAATCCATCTCCACTGAATATGTCTGTATGCTGCTTAATAGCTGACGACCAATACCTAAAGTATGCTATTCTTACGTAAGTGAGGATATTTGGCACACCTTTCACTGAACTGCTCGATGATGTTGGATCAGGAGATGAATGCAGATGTATTTCCATTCTAGGTGAGAAAGCCTTCCTCATAATGTGTTAAACTACACAATGGGGGATGAATGTAACATTTCACACTCGGTCACAGGTGAGCATTTCCCCATACTCGACAAAATATGACATTCCTGGAGATTGCATCAATCCGCATGCAGAGATCTCAGCAGTTCTAGTCATGATGTGGACTACAAAAGTTTATGATTGTTCCAAGAAGCAAAGGCGAGTTGTGGCTTATTAAGTCAAGACTTAGGGGTAAATTGTATTCTCTCTGTAACATATTATAATGATGAGATGGACGTGCTAATAGTGTACGTATCACTGTTTCCCAGCTGAGTCAGCAAGTTGTGGAGGAGGAGGTTCCCCACAATTTTCTTATCTCAGCTGAATCAGCAGGAGGCATATCCCCTGGCACTTCTTACCGCCACCAGTTTCCAGGTGTTTGGGAAAAAGCAATAATTCCTGCTCTTTCCCCTTGTCGTTTCCGAGAAACATGATCTCGAAGGTATGTGTGCTCTCACACTGCGACCACCATAGCAATCTCTTAGAGGAGGCCTGCTGCATTAAATTTTATGCTACAGAAAATTAATTGTAGTGAAATGAATTAAAACAAGGGCATCTGTTTTTACTATATACAAACCATACGAAATCCATGTGAGTGAGGCAACCACAAAGTATTCCAGATGATATACCATTTGTTGTGACATCACGAACTTACAGAGTGAACCATGGAAGAACGATGAATAGTGTGTTTGGCAAAATAAATAATGTTCATCACCCTGTTACTCGCAATTTTGACCAGAGACGTCTTCTGCATTTAAGGGGCAAAGTGAAGATGATGTCAGTTCTTTGGATGTCGAGTAAGTAAGTTTATTGCAAACCAGGTCACAGATCACAACTAATTGTCTGATACTATTGACTACACAGGACCAATGTAAGTCCTACATTGTGTCACATAACTGTTTATAAAGGATTTTAAATACAAAGAATAATGGCTGCCACACTGTAAACTGGCTGTCACTCTTCATTGACCATAATCCTCCATTGGCTGTAATTCTCCATTGAGCATCATCCTCCATTGAAAATAATTCTCCAGCGATCACAATTCTCCATCGACCATCATTCTGCACAGGCCATAATACTCCACTGACTGTCATTCTCTATTCACCATCACTCTCCACTGACTATATTATAATGTTGAGTATAATTCCTCATTGATCTCATTGACCATCATTCTTCAGTGACGGTAATTCCCTATTCATCGTCATTCTGCTCTGACAATAATTTGGTATTGACTGTCATTCTCGATTGACCACAATTTTCCACTGACAGCAATTCTCCACTGACGATAATTCTCCACGGACCATAATTCTGCATCTACATCTACATAGATACTGCGCAAGCGTGGCGGAGTGTACTTTCTACCACTACTTATCATTTCCTTTCTTGTCCCTCTTACAAACAGAGTGAGGGAAAAACGACTATTTATATGCCTTCGTATGACCCCTAATTTCTCCTGTCTTATCTTCGTGGTCCTTACGCGCAATGTTTGTGGGGGGCATTATAATCGTTCGGCGGTCAGCTACAAATGCTGGTTCTCTAAATTTTCTCAATAGTGTTTCTTGAAAATAACGTCGTTTCTCTCCATGGAATTCCATTTGAGTTCCCGAAACATCTCCGTAACATTTACGTGTTTGTTCGAACCTGTCGGTAACAGATCTAGCAGCCTGCCTGTGAATTGCTTAGATGGCTTCCTTCAGTCCGACCCGGTATGGATCCCAAACATTCGAGCAGTACTCAAGAATAGGTCGCACCAGCGTTCTATATGCGGTCTCCTTTACAGGTGAACCACACGTACGTAAAAATTCTCTCAATAAACGAAGTCGACAACGCGCCTTCTCTACCCCACTTCTCACATGCTCGTTCCACCTCATATCGCGTATGTACTTGAGCGACTTGACTGTGGTAAGCTGGACACTATGAATACTGTATCCGAACAGTACAGGTTTGATCTTCCTACTCATTCGCATTAAATTACATTTTTCCACATTTAGATCTAGCTGCCATTCATCACACCAACTGAAAATTTTGTCTAAGTCGTCTTGTGTCTTCCTACAGTCACTCAACTTCGACACCTTACCGTACACTACGGCATCACCAGCAAACAACAGCAGGCTTATGTCCACCCTGTCCCCCAAATCATTAATATATGTAGAGAAGAACAGCGCTCCTATCACATCTCCCTGGGGCATCCCTGACGACGCCCTTGTCGCTGACGAACACTCGCTATCGAGGACACTATACTGGGTTCTATTATTTAAGAAGTCTTCGAGCCACTCACAAATCTGTGAACTTATTCTATACGCTCGTACCTTCGTTAACAGCATGCAATAGGGCACCCGTCAAATGCGTTCCGGAAATCTAGAAATACAGAATCTGCCTGTTACCCTTCATCCATAGTTCTCAGTAAATCATGTGAGCAAAGGGGAATCTGAGTTTCGCACGAGCGATGTTTTCTAAAACTATGCTGATTCGTGGACATAAGCTTCTCAGTTTCAAGAAAGTTTGTTATATCCGAAATGAGAACACGTTCAAGGATTCTTTAGCAGACAGAAGTTAGGGATATTGGTCTATAATTATGCGGGTCCGTTCTTTTCCCCTTCTTATAACTGAAGTCACGTGCGCTTTTTCCAGTCGCTTGAGACTTTGTGCTGGTGAGAGATTCACGATAAATGCAAGCTATGTAAGGGGCCAATGCCGCAGAGAACTCTTTGTAAAATCGATCTGGGATTAATCCTGGAACTGGTGATTTATTTGCTTTCAAATCTTTCATTTGTTTCTCTACGCCAGATAAGCATATTACAATGTCGCTCATACTGGAGTCTGCACGATGGTTAAATGAGGTAAGTTTGTACGATTCTCCTGTGTGAACGATTTCTTGATCGTGAAACTTAAAACTTTTGCTATCGTTCTGCTATCTTCAACTGCCACACCAGACGGGTCAACAAGGGACTGAATGGAAGCCTTAGACGCACTTAGCGATTTTACGTAAGACCAGAATTTTCTCGGGTTCTCTGTCAGATTTTTTGCTAATGTATGATGGTGGTAGTTGTACGCTTCGCGTGTAGATCCTTTCACAGGTGCACGAATCTCTACTAAACTTTGCTTGTCATCATTTGTGCGTTCCCTTATTAACCGACAGCATCCGACGAATTTCGTTATTAAACCACAGTGGGTCTTTTCCATTCTTTATCCACTTACTAATCACATAACTCTCTAGATCACGATTTACAATCTGCTTAAACTTTGCCCATAATTCCATCACATCCATCGTACTGAAATAAGTGATGCCCGTTCACTGTCTAAGTCAGATGCTAACAACTGCTTATCTGCCCTATCTAGCTGAAACACTCTCCTAGCCTTCTTGACTGATTTATTAAACTTCGTAATCATAGTTGCTATAATGACGTCATGATCGCTAATCCTCGTTTCTGTACTGACGTTGTCGATAAGGTTTGGTCTATTTGTAGCTACAAGGTCTAAAAAACTTCCATTGCGTGTGAGCTGCCGAGCTAACTGCTCAAGGCAATTTTCAGAAAACATACTCAAAGGTATTTCGCATTACTGCCTGTCTGTCGGTCCCCCCTCCTCCCCCCCCCCCCCCATGATTCCATAGAAATCCCAGTCTATACTCGGCATGTTAAAGTCGACTCCAATTACTAACGCACGATCTGGGTATTTACACGGTGTTGACCGTAGACTTTCTTTGAATGACTCTAGAACTGTCACAGCAGAATCGGGTGGCCGGTAAAAACATCCATCAATTAACTTGGTTTCGCCTGCACCTATTATATGTGACCAGATGACTTCACTGTCACACTCAACTTCGACTTCAATAGAGAAGACATTTTTTTCAACTGGAATGAACACTCCCCCTCGCATGGCCTCTATCTGCCTTTCCGATATACGTTCCACGATTCGCGAAATATCTCAGAGCTTTCTACTTTGAGTTTTAGCTAGCTCTCGGTTCCAAGAATAATCTGAGCGCGAGAACTTTCCTGGAGGACAGTAAATTCGGGAACTTTATTACGAATACTTCGACAGTTTACTGATAAAGTTGTGACATTCGAAGTGTCTTTATTATAAACGCCGTTTGACTTATCTTGCTGCATATCGACTGGCGAGTGTTTATCAGAACACCTCAAACTACTGCCTAGCCTAAAAAATCCACATATGCTTCCTTTCTGAAGTGCTCCCTGCCCTATCAACTGGAGTCCTAAAAATCCCCACACGATAACGCAGGTCTAGATATCTGCATCCAAGACCGTCATAGAGTCGACGAAGCCTTTGGCTGAGACCCTCCACTCGGCTCCAAACCAAAGGATCCCCATCAACTCGGGAACGATGTTGCTAACTGTCAGCTCTGCTTGCACCCCGTGCACAAGGCCAGCAGTCTTCACCACCTCCTCCAGGCGCCTGTACGAACTGAAGATCGCTCAGATCCCATGCGACAGGCTTCGCTGGTGCCGATGTGAGCTACAACACGCAGATGATTACATCCTGCACGCGCGATATCCACAGGCAAGGCCGCCTCCATATCTCGGTTGAGGCCTCTTGCAGACATACCGAGTGCACATTGGCTTTCTTTCCAGCCCTGAACGCTATCTGCCTAAGTGGCTCCATAATGCGCCTAACATTGGAGCTCCCAATAACTAGTAAATCCCTCCCCTCATCTGCCTCTCGGACCTTGCTGAAGATATGGCCACCTGTCCACTGACAGGATGAATGGCTGAGCCCAGTTTTCCAGTATCCACATCAGCCCTTTGCCTCGAGCGACACAAATGCGTGACCACCCATCATAATTATCACCACTCGTCACAATTCTCCACTGGCCATAATTCTCCATTGAACATAATTCTCCATTGACATCCTTGTGTCCTAGCCCTAAACTTCCACCTATCATCAACCTCCGTTGATCTTCAATCTGCACTGATCGTAATTCTCCAGCATCAAGATAAGCCCTACTTTGCATCACCTACTTATTTATTAAAGATTTTAAATGCATAGGATAATGGCTGTCACGCTTGGCTGTTGACCATCATTCTCCATTGACCATACTTCTATGTTGATAATAATTCTACACTTACCATAATTCTCCATTGACCATAATTCTCTATTGACCGCAATTCTCCATTGACCTTCATTCTCCACTGAAAATCATTTTCCATTAACTGCCATTCTTCATTGAATGACATTCTGCATTGACTTTAACTCTCTATTGCACATAATTCTCCAGTGACCATAATTTTCTATCCACCATAATTCTCCACTGACGATAATTCATTAGTGTCATTAATTCTCAACTGATCAATTTACTACACTGATCATAATTCTCCAATGTCCATCATTATCCATTTACCACATTCTCCATTAACCATAATTCTCCTCTGACCATAATTCTCCATGACCATCATTCTCCACTGACCATCATTCTCCACTGAGCATCATTCTCCACTGACCATCATTCTCCACTGACCATCAGTCTCCACGGACCATCAGGCTCCACTGACCATCATTCTCCACTGACCGCCATTCTCCACTGACTGCCATTCTCCACTGACCACCATTCTCCACTGACCACCATCATTCTTCAATTACCATGATTTTCCAATGACCATAGTTCCTATTAACAATAGTTCTTCAGTGACCATAATACACCATGACTGCCATTCTGCACTGGTCATAATTCTCTATTGACTGTCATCCTCTATTGACCATCATTCTCCACTGACAACAGCTCACCACTGACCACAATTCTCCACTGACCATCATTGTCTAATGTTCATCATTCCCCAGTGACTATCATCCTCCAGTGACAATCATTCTCTTTGACCCCTATTCTGCTCTGACAATAATTCACAGTTGACTATAATTCTCCATTGACCATAATTCTCCAGTGACCACAATTCTTTATTAACAATCAATTTACACCAACCATAATTCTCTAGTGATCGTAACTCTTTATTGACCATCAGTCTGCACTGACCATAATTCTCGATTTACCACTTTTTCTGTCCTATAACATGGTAGTCATTGACGCCATGACATCTGTTTCTATGTTACAAATGAGTAGAAAATGGATTGCAGAAGATTTAAAAATCGCAAAACGAGTTGTCACTAAAGTTTTATTTATTAGAGAGGCCGCTGAAAATTTTAAAATTACCTTTTAGGACAGTGGAGATCAGATTGAAGAGTGGACATAAAGCAGACTCAAACTTAGGAAGGAAATATGCACACCATATTAACTCACCTGAAGCTGCAGCGAGATTAGAAAGAAGATTTCAGAAGAATACACTTCAGCTCCCTATCAGACTCGGTGATTAAAAACGTAAAATAACAATATTTATATAGTCTCTTATCATTACTTAAAAAATGTATGAATGAGATATTATTCTCAGTTTCAAACGTAGACCAGCTGTGCCTAATGCTGGATTGAGAAAAAGAAGATAATGAAGACGAGGATTGCAGTAAGGAATTTGATGATGATTATGACAAGGAAGAAGAAGAGGATGATTGTGATGACATTCACAATTCGAAAATGATCTCCAACAAATCACCAGCAGGTACTGAACCAAATAAATTAGTGGAGCGATTAGTATTCTTTTTAGCTTTGTAAGAAGTAGACAATAGTTCAGGTGATAATGGAATACATTTGTTGAAGAGGAAGTTCCAGAAGTATCAATTATTACCTGAAGTTATGGAAAAATAAAGTGAAATACTGGAAGCTTCAAGTGAGAACATAAAGTGTTACCTACACATTACAAGACATTGAGAGAACTTGTAACTCTTACCACAAAGTGATGTCATTGTTTAGTTTGGTAATACTCTGCTGTAAGTTTGATCTGCAGTAGTGTTCGTTTGCATATTTTTTGAAATCTGTTTTCACATAATTACACGATTTTAATATATTCTACAAAGGCCCAACTACTGCCATCTACTAACCTACAATTTATTTAAGTACCGCCAGTATGGTAGCTATATGCATTTTAACAAGTAATACAGACAATTTAGATGTGGAACTTTTTTATTTGAAGGCTAACAGCTTGAAAAGTATGTGAAATCTTACACATAACAGTGTTTTATTTTGCTCGAATTTTCGTAGATTTGTTTATTTATATTAACTTATAACGATAAGTATGCAATCTGTGTGTATTTTAATAAGTAATACAGACAATTTAAATGTGGAAATGTTTAATTTGACGTGTCATTGTACTTGTATGTCGTCAAAATCTACCATATAATAGAATTTATTTTACTTTGATACATATGAGTAATATTACTTCCACATTACGATAAACAGCCTGCAGGTGTTTTTTACTTAATAAATGACGAATAATTTCATTTAATTTTGAAATATTGACTCTGGTATTGTCTTTAGAGGCGTCACCTCTCTTTCACCGTCTTTGGTCATGTGTATCGAAATTTTAGTGATTCATCATAAAACAAAAGCACACTCCTTTTCTCTCTTAAAAAGTTTGTTTGTTTGTGTGTCTCTGTGTGTGCGTGTGTGTGTGTGTGTGTGTGTGTGTGTGTGTGTGTGGAGTGGTTTACATGCGGAAAAACTGGAAGTGTAATATTTTTGATAAATATTCCGGTAGTTTGGCTACTTTTGAGCACAGCCAAGATGGAGCTGCATTATGAGTGGTTCTTTCATTTTAAAGGATAATAAAATAGTAGGCCCTGACTGGAGGAGAGGAGAAGGAAGGTGGTACATTATGCAGCACATCTTTATACAATTTTATATAAGTATCAGGGAAATAATGCAACTTGGTGGAATTTGTACACATCATTTTAATATAAAATTCTGCTTGGCTGGAGAAGAGGCAGAGGGGGTATGGGGGAATAAGTCTTATGTGAGCTAGTTACTTTTTTAAATTTATTTATTGAATGTACATTCTGATTGTATGCATCTTTTAATGATTTGATTTGATTGGTTGGAAGGAGAAGGGGAGCGGTCTTCTAAATACTGTGCTAGGGCAGTACAGCTTTTTCCACCATCTTGAATATTTTTGATTGGTTCTTTCATTTTTAATACTTCACTGTGATTGGCTGGAGGTAGATGAAGCGGAAGGAAGGAGGAGGAGGTTTTTAGTGAAGAAGTGGGACAATGAAGTAATAAGGTATGAAGAGGGACACTTGAAATTCTCTAAGGCTATAGATAGTGCGATAAGGAATAGCTAAGTAGATAATTCAGTTGAAGTGGAATGAACATCTCTAAGAACAGGAATCACAGAGATTGGAAAGAAAACCGTACCTACAAAGAAGGTAACCACGAAGAAACCGTTTGTGGCAGAAGAAATATTTCAGCTGATTGATGAGATAAGAAAGAAAAAAAAATGTTCAGGTAAATTCAGGAATACAGAAAAATGCATGTGCCTTAGGAATGAAATAAATAGGAAGTGCAGGGAAGGTAAGGCGAAATGGCTGCATGAAAAATGTGAAGAAATAGAAAAAGAAATGATTGTTGGAAGGACAGACGCAGCATACAGAAAAGTCAAATCAACCTTCGGTGATATTAGAGGCAAGGGTGGTAACATTAAGAGTGCAATGGGAATTTCACTATTAAACGCCGAGGAGAGAGCGGATAGGTGGAGAGAGTGCATTGAAGGTGCTCATGGAGGGAAGACTCGTGTGATGTTGCAGTAGAAGAAGACAGGATTCGATACAGAAGAGATAGTATTAGGATCAAAATTTAAAAGAGCTTTAGAAGATTTAAGAGCAAGCAAGACAGAAGGGACGGATCACTTTCCATCAGAACTTCACGACTGTTCATGTTAGTGTGTAGAACGAATGAAAGTGGCGATATAACATCTGACTTTCGGAAAAACATCATCCGCACAGGTCCAAACATTGCAAGAACCGAGAAGTGCGAGAAATATCGCACAATCGGCTTAACTGCTCGTGCATCCAAGTCACTGACAAGAATAACATACAGAAGAATAGAAAGGAAAACTGAAGATCTACTGGATGACGATCAGTTTGGCTTTATGAAAGGTAAAGGCGCCAGAGAAGCAATTCTGACTTTGCGGTTGGTAAGCAAGACTAAAGAGAAATCAAGACACGTTCATAGGATCTGTCGACCTCGAAAAAGAATTCGACAGTGCTAAATGGGGGCAAAGTGTTCGAAATTCTGCAGAAAATATGGGTAAACATAGGGCAAGACAGGTAACGTACAAAATGTACAAGAGCCAAGAGAGAACAATAAGTGTGGAAAACTAAGCACGAAGTGCTCCGATTAAATAGGTGTAAGGCAGGGTGAAAGTTATCTTAATAAATAGAAATATGAGTGCAAGTTAGCTAAATTAATAAAAATATGACTGAAGTACTGTTTCTGATCGTACGATCTGAGCTGTGATAATAAATGAACTGTCATAATGAGACCTGTATTGTCGTAATGTGAAGACAAAGCTGCATTGTAATAAAATTTAATTGTCGTAATGTAAAGGGAAGTCTTTCATACTGTAAAAGTTAGCAATCTGACTGCAAGAATTTTGAACAGTATAAACTGCCTGAATAATCAACTTTGACATAAAACCCACAATAATTAGTTTTGCAAAACTGATCCCAAACTGAAAGTGATACACAACACAGAAAATATAACTGTCTCTGAACGATAGAAGTTGTCCCTGATTGGATAAAAAGAAAACATCGAAATATTTTGTCCTTACCTCTATTCTGCGCAAATCTGGATAATTCATTGCAGTACTCCTCTGTCTTGGGCGCAGCTATGCTAAATCTGCAAATTACTGTATCTGCACACAGACACATGTGAGGTACAATGAGTTCTCTGTTAGTTGGAAATCGAAGTATTTTCCTTTTCTACTTTTGAAAAAACCATGATCAATTAAAAATTGTAAGAGAAAGGTAGGTGAAAAAATGAAGTACGGGCATTAATGACAACACTAAGTTTTTTGTATAATGTGAAAAAGTCCGAAGGCTGATTTTAAATTTAATGAACGTCTTAACATCCAAACAATACACTTTCCTATCTTTGAAATCTAGCAACTCTCAGTACAATAACCTAGTTAGTCCGATGACGCAGCAATAATGAAAAAAAAGTAACATCTACATAATATTACCTCTTCCATTCCACTTCTGGTATACACTTAGTTCCATTACACTTCCTCCTTCACAAATTAGTATCCATTACAATCTTGATATAATCATGTTCATTAAACACATTGGTAAATTGAGACTTTACATTTGAAACATAACATTACAGTTGCTTCCTCACTCCAACACAGGTTAACTCTATATGCTCCTGCGCCTCTGCGCACACCAAAGATAATAACCTAACTTCTGCGATACAGCTGTACAATATCGCTGCTCGCCCACAATCGATTCAGATACCAAAATTATACCTGACACTTATCAAGCGATGTCGTCTTTCCCTACCGTTCAATCTATACATTGAAGAAACAATGACGGAAATAAAGAAAAGTTCAAGAGTGGAATTAAAATTCAAGGTGAAGGGATATCAATGATAAGTTTCGCTGATGAATTTGCTCACCTCAGTAAAAGAGAAGAACAATTACAGGATCTGCTGAATGGAATGAACGGTTTAATGACTACAGAATAGGGATTGAGAGTAAATCGAAGTAATGAGAAGTAGCATAAATGAGAATAGCGATAAATTTAACGTCGGGATTGATGATCACGAAGTAGACGAAGTAAAGAAATTCTGCTACCTAGGCAGCAAAATAACCAATGACATATGGGGCAAGGAGAACATCAGAAGCAGACTAGTGCTCGTAAAAAGGGCATTCCTGGCAAAGAGAAGTCTACTGGTGTCAAATGTAGGTTTTAATTTGAGGGAGAAATTTCTGATGATGTATGTTTGGAGCACAGCATTGTGTGATTATGAGACATTTACTGTAGGAAAACCGGAACAGAAGAGAATAGAAGCATTGGTGATGTGGTACTACAGAAGAATGTTGAAAATTAGGTCTATTGATAAAGTAAGGAATGAAGTGGATCTCCACAGAATCGGCAAGGAAATGAATAACATTGACAAGAAGAAGCGACAGGATGGTAGCCATCACAGAACAACTTTCATGGTACTAAAGTGAACTATAGAAGGTAAATAATAAATCGAAGAGACAGACAGAAATGAAGTGCTTTCGTACTGGTGGACAAGGAAGTCATTGTAGATGTCTCGAACTCCGAAAGGAGATAATATCTCGAACACCAAAAGGAGGCGTAACAGTAAATTGACAGAGCAGTAAAACCTGTCGGTGAAATCATTCATCAGATCTTGGCGCCCAACGCTGCCTTCTTTATGTGTTTCTCGAAGGTGTTCTTAATGTCCGCGGACAGGTTTCGCTACTGTTGCTTTCTGTGGTTTGACATATGCCGCCCCACCAAGACGAAATGACGAAAATGAAAAACGATTTCTGCAGAACACTTCATCCGATATGTGGGACGAGGTGCAGGTACCGGGAATTACATCGGACGAAATTGAAGTGTTTAACGTAACGCAGAACGGACGCTTGAGACACGAAACTTTCTGATTAGTAAAGGCCTGCCAGTCTTAGCTGTTGACGCCCGCCCCACCTGCTGTGTAGCCATTGGTGAGGGGAGGGGAGGGGACGGACTAGCTTCCACAACGCAGCCGCTGGCCTTTAACCCTCGCGAGAGAAACCGATTCCAGGTACTCAATTAGTTTGGGAGGCAGAGCCGGCACTGCTGCCGCCTAGAGGGAATTAGACCGGGAAAAATTTCCCGCCCATAATTGTAGCAGGAACCGGTATTATGCAGCCGGAGACCACTTATCCTTCTACGTGAGTCACAGCCGTTTCATGCGTACATATATCAAATAAGACAAGGTGGTATGCAAAACTGTGTGGTCAGACATACCTCACATGGAAAATGAAAGAGGGTAAAAGGCTTTCTCTAATCAGAGGATATACTGCTTGTGAAAGCAGAAACGTTCAGTCTACTCGATCTACGTGCTACATATACTGATTCATGATGATATTAATCTGACATAGATAATTAAGCTAACAATAACGTTACATACAAACCCTTTCTGTAGCAAGTACTCCACAGATCAGTCAAAAATCTGTTACATTCATATTTTCTATTATTTTCTACTGTTTTGCATCTTAAAAGGTTGATAATATTTGCCGACCTGATTGTCATTTAAGATTGAAACTAGTCGAAAACAATAAAAATATTAAAGTAGCAAATTTAGGGGATTTAAGATTTCTTATCTTGGTAACAACCAATGCATACCGGTATGATTGTAAAACTTGCTGATTTCAAACTAAATGAGAGTTACGGCACGGTGGTTGACGGCAGTCATTGCTTCGAAAGGTCTCTCTCTGTGCTAACAGCTTTATCGGTGCAGTTAACCTAGTCAACCATAGTCAGCAGACGGCAGTGTGTTCAGCGTGTTTAGTTATTCGTAAACAAAAGGCGACATAACACACGGAGTCGGAAGTCACAGGAATAATATATTAAACTGAACTTGGATTGGTTTCAGTTTGTCGATACACTATCTGATTAAAAGTATCCGGACACTTGACTGAAAATGACTTAAAAGTTCGTGGCGCCCTCCATCGGTAATGCTGGAATTCAATGTGGTGTTGGCCCACACTTACCCTTAATGATAGCTTCCACTCTCGCACGCATACGTCCAGTCAGGTGCTGGGAGGCTTTTTGGGGAATGGCAGCCCATTCTTCACGGAGTGCTGCACTGAGGAGAGGTAGCGACGTCGGTCGGTGAGGCCTGGATCGAAGTCGGCGTTTCAAAACATCCCAAAGGCGTTCTGTAGGATTCATGTCAGGGCTCTGTGCAGGCCAGTCCATTACAGGGATGTTATTGTCGTGTAACCACTCCACAACAGGCAGTACGTTATGAACAGGTGCTCGATCGTATTGAAAGATGCAGTCACCATCCTCGAATTGATCCTCTACAGTGGGAAGCAAGAAGGTGCTTAAAACATCAATGTTGACCTGTGCTGTGATAGTGCCACGCAAAACAACAAGGGGTGCAAACCCCCTCCACGAAAAACACGACCACACCATAAGACCACCGCCTCCGAATTTTACTGTTGGCATTACACAAGCTGGCAGGTAACGTTCACCGGGCATTCACTATACCCACACCCTGCCATCGGATGGCCACATTGTGTACCGTGATTCGTCACTCCACACAACATTTTTTCACTGTTCAATCGTCCAATGTTTACGCTCCTTACACCAATAGAGGCGTAATTTGGCGTTTACCAGCGTGATGTGGGGTTTATTAGCAGCCGCTCGACCATGAAATCCAAGTTTTCTCACCTCCCGCCTAGCTGTCGTAGTACTTGCAGTGGATCCTGATGCAGTCTGGAATTCCTGTGTGATGGTCTGGATAAATGTCTGCCTATTACACATTACGACCTTTTTCAATTGTCGGCGGTCTTAGTCAACAGACGAGGTCGGCCTGTTCGCTTTTGTGCTGCACGTGTCCCTTCACGTTTCCACTTCACTACCATATCGGAAACAGTGGACCTATGGATGTTTAGTGTGGAAATCTCGCGTACAGACGTATGACACAAGTGACACCCAATCACCTGACCACGTTCGAAGTCCATGAATTCCGCGGTGCGCCCCATTCTGTTCTCTCACGAAGTCTAATGACCACTGAGGTCGCTGATGTGGAGTACCTGGCAGTAGGTTGCAGCACAATGCACCTAACATGAAAAACGTATGTTTTTGGCGGATACTTTTGATCACATTGTGTAGGTTCAATGGAGATTCTCGTCGCACACAATAGTGAAATCTAAGATTGGTGGCAAACGGAAAGAAGTGAATATCGGCTCGTAGTCATACACCCTAGTTATTTCCGCCAGTCACCGCAACGTAGCAAGTAATATACTTGTATTCCTGTACCTGCGTAAGTTTAGTACCTGCAGATCACTATGCTTTCAAACATGCTTGCCTTATATACAGGAACAGAAAAAATATAGAAACACCAAATACAACACATTACCATGCCTTATATAGTGTAGGAAGCCCGTTGGCATTGAAGAAAGCTTCTAGTCGTCTCGGAGTGAATAGATACAGGTCCTGTATGTTTTTTTTGAGAACCTTAACCATTCTTCTTGCAAAATAGTGGCAAGTTAGGGTAACGAGGATGAGGGTGGATAGCGATCACGCACCCTTCTCTCCAAAGTAGACCACAAAAGCTTCTTAATACTGAGATGTGGCGACTGTGGTGGGCAGGGGAGATGCGACATAACCTGTCCTGGACGATGCGAGCCTTGTGAACAGGGGCGTGCCGTCTTTTATGTAGATTACTACTGTTCTGAATTACAGGCTCAACAGTTAGTTTTATATTACGACACTTGGTTACACAGGTATATGTATTTGTACAGCATTTTGCACATGGAGGACCCACTTGTTTTTAGAGCTATTGCCCTGGCAGCGACAGTAAACGTTCGGATTAGGGCAGAACGACAACGAAAACATAAACGCAGACGTTGTTGAGTTCGACCCTGGTTGAAAAGAAGGGACAAAGGCGAGGGATTATATTCACTGCTTATGAAATAACTGAGGCTCGAAGATCCGCATGAATTTCGGAGCTTCGTGAGGATGGAGATGGCCAGTTTCGAGAAGCTGCTGTCTATCACAGAGGATGGAATTAGCATGTGTGACACAGTGAGAGAGGCTGACTCACATTCTCAAAAGTAAGGATTAAATCGTATGTTTAAACGTTTTGTGATCATACCAGCCTAGATCACGCATAAATTACCAGTAAATGCCCTGTTACGTTGCAGGCTTGTTGTAACACTACGTTTCCTGGCTACTGGGGAATCATTTAGGAGTCCAGCGTTCAGCCACAGAATAGCACAGGTCACCATTTCAAAAGTTGGTGGCAATTTGCAACACTTTAAAGGACCAGTACTGGCTAAACTGCATGGACTTTTTTCCCTGTCACTGCCAGTTTCTCCTTTCTGCCATGCTGAAACAAAGCAAGAGATGCAATCAAATGAAACATGCCCTTCGTAAACTAAGGCATTACGATGCGAATCGAAAATCGACTCGCCGGCCGTTGTGACCGAGCGGTTCTAGGCGCTTCAGTCCGGAAGCGCGCGACTGCTACGGTTGCAGGTTCTAATCCTGCCTCGGGCATGGATGTGTGTGATGTCCTTAGGTTAGTTAGGTTTAGGCAGTTCTAAGTTCTAGGGTACTGATGACCTCAGATGTTAAGTCCCATAGTGCTCAGAGCCATTTGAGAATCAGCGTACAACGTTATATGCATATTACTCAAACAGGAATGATTGCCGACGTACCTTACTATGATACAGCGGGTTATACATTCACTTTTCCTCGCTATATGCTTAACGCCTCTTTGCTCCATTTCATTTCTAGAATACGAAGCAATCAATAGAAAAAATCCTTTTACAAATAGATAGTATAAAAGACAGTCTGCTGGCAAAAAAAGTTTTTCTCTGCATTTATGAAACCTACTTACTGAAAAAAATGCGAGGAAAAATCCCCAACACGAAAATCTGAAATTATCCGCCTAACAATAAGCAAATAACAAACAGAAAGCACTGTGGTAACCCCTTATTCACATGGGAGTTATCGCTGCCTAATGCGCATGCGCGGATTGACGGCGGTATAGAATTATTCTCTATTCTGGTGCGCGGATAATATGTATCTGCTAATTTTCGTAGTTTCACCCGTTCTACCGCTGGATGGTTGTCGCACTAGACTAGTACCGTTCGCAGCGGATCGTCTTGTAATACCCACTTTAGAACACAACATCACCGTTGAGCAACAAAGCCAAGGTGGTTACATAATCCTTGGCAATAATGCGACCTTCGAGAGTAACCGTAGGGTCCATGGAATACTACAGTATGTCAGCCCAGATCGTTACCGAACCCCCGCCATGTTTCAGTCTTGGAACGTAAACTCAACCAGAATGTGGAAACAATGTGTAACATTGCATTACTGAGAAGTGGTTTCGTAATTCCAGCTCACCTTGTAATTCCCCTCTCATGGAGCTCCCATCCTGTTGTTTTGGTACTGACAGTGTTTGCGAGTGTGATATACAATTGTGCAGTGATTCTGCAACTGTCGTTCCCTTATTTTTCGTCGCAGTCCTCTTCGATGACCGTCTGTTACGAGCACTCAACACACACACATTCGTCCGCTTTGTGACTTAATGGATGATGTTTTTCCGCTTTCCACGTGTGCGATACAAATCTTCGACACGAAGCCTCTTAAAACACCAAACACTTCTGCTGCCTTGGTTACGGAAGTACCCGTCATACGAGTACCAACAATTTGCCCACGTTCGAAGTCAGTTAGCTGCCGCGTAATGCACTCACAAGTACACAGAACACCGATCTGACAACGACTGATACTTGCAACGTACTGAGGACGTCGCACAGATGCTGTTCATGGTGAAATACAAAAACGACCTGTTGGCTTGCTTAGCACCTGCATTTATGTTCAAGCACACATTTCCCGCGGTGTTACCATAGTTTTGCCCAACCCCTGTAAATAACGCAAGTAGGTTGCAGTGCGCCATGACGGTGTAACAATATACTCAGTTTTCGTTGCAGTTCTTTACTCTTCGCAAGTTATGTTGCTTCGAGACTTTTTCCTAATGTGCAAACTTGTGTACGGTCCCACTGAAACGATACCACACAGGTGCGATTTAGTCTTTTCGGCATTCTGTACATCCGAAATCTTTAGTGTCAAAATTGTAGAGATAGTAGACTATCTTAAGCTGATTACCACAACATAAGGAATCAAGGTCGGAAAAAAGTTCATTTATTTTTTAGCATAAACGACCAATGCCTTGCAGAAATTATTAAGAAATGTACTTAAAATGAATAATACCTTATGCGTTTCGTTTTATGAATCAAAAAATCTTTAGTGGTTGCATTGCTGCCTGATTTTCATCAGCATGTGGAAATGTCACCTGTTTGCGCATTTTCGGAGGAATCCTGTGGTTGGCAAGGATGTTTTTGGCCTACATTCTCTTAGGTCTGCAACACTGGAAATTTATTGACGTGAAATACGACGACCTATATAGCCTTATTAATGTTTGTTTACGTTTTTCTGGCTAAACTTGTATCTTTGTGACACAGGAGAACATTAATAGTACGTATTTCGCGTAAATAAACATGTAGTTCCACATACCAAAGTGAATTTAGGCCAAAAACATCTTTCCCAAAGCCAGGAATACCTCGAATATGTGGAAGCAAACGACACTTGCAGGTGTACACGAAAGACAGACACCAATGTTGTTTTTAGGGCGGGCGACCACAGCGAAACCTCGACATTTTTTCAAAGAAAATTCCGCACTGACTGTATGAATGATTTTTATTAAATCTGCGACCGGTTTCGCTCCACTTATTGGTGCATCCAGGCAATATAAGCTATTTATAACATAGTAATGTTGAACATTGCCCTTTAGCCACTTCCCACCATTCACGTCCAATGTACCGTATGTGGTGAAAGCGGTAATTAAAATTTAAAAATATTTTTTTAAATTTTTTAAATGATGGGAGCGGCAAAGACCGTGCAAGTTGAGAGGAGCCGCGCGGCAGTGGACATGGCGTGACTGACTGGGTTTTGGCCATAATAAAAATCGTTTATACAGGCAGTGCGGAATTTTCTTTGAAAAAACAGACAACAACGCTACCACCGTCGACGTTTCAAATCAATAAACCGAAATGCTTATTTCAGTATAAATGTGCATTGTTTAGTATTTGCAAAGACGTATTTCATATGCCTTAATAATTATAAAGCAACTACACACTAAGACTACACAAATGAAGAACTTACAGAAATGTCTTTAACTCATAGCGACAGTTCACAGTAGCGAACGTTCAAACTACCGACCATCTGTGTCATTGCATACATTACGAAGGCGTCTAAGTTTTTTCCTGGTACCTGTAGTCTGCAGCAGGGACCGCCAGACAGTTCCTCTCCAGCGTCTGCAAGCGTCTCATATACTGCCAGTGTTATGTAGCGTTATAGGAAACAAACAAAAAAAGTGTGAGACACTGCTGTCGTGATAGCCATATGACTCAATCTCCTCCACATTCACACAATATGGTACCAAATCTTCAAGCGTTCGCGGACATAAATGTCGAAGGGGTATGGTGCACCGTCATCTTCAAACCACATCCCTCGCAACCCACAAGAAGTACAGTTTCCAACAATGGTGACTGCACATCTCGAATGAACAACATGTAACGCACCACTCAAAGTGGTCGCAGCAGCCAAAGGTCCTAGTAATTGATCAGCTGCCTCTAGTACCATGGAGGCTATTCCCTGATGTCGTAGCAGGTGCCCTATTATCCTGCCCTTCTAGTCAGTGTTTTTCAAATATCCGTTTCTTCACCAATACTGTGTAGAGCCCTCTCATTCTTTATTTTATCAGTCATACATCTCAAAATTCTTCCATAGTACCACATCTCAAATGCTTCCATTTTCTTCTGTTCCATTTGTCCCACTGTGCATGATTCAGTGCCATACAATGCTGTGCTCCAACTGTACATCCTCAGAAATTTATCCCTCCCATTAGGGCATATGTGTGGTACCAGTAGGCTTCTCATTACCAGGAATGCCCTTTTTGCCTGTGCTAGTCTGCTTTTTATGTCCTCTTTACTTCGTCCATCATAGGTAATTTTACTTCCAAGCCAGAACAATTTCTTAACTTCGTATACTTCGTGATCACTCATTTCGATCTTAAGCTGCTCATTATTCTCATTCCTGCTACATCTCATTGCCTTCGTCTTTTCCCAGTTTACTCTCAGTCCATTTTTTGTACTTGCTACACTGTTCATTCCAGTCAACAGATGCTATAATTCTTCTTGAGTTTCACTAAGGACACCAGTGTCACCAGCGAATCTTACCATTCATAGGCTTCCACCTGAATTTACCGTCACTGCATCTTTGATGTATAGATTGACCAGTAGGGGGAAAAACTGTAAGTAGGGGGACAAGGCCAGCGTTACCCTACGCTCCATTGTTGCCAAATTTATTCAAGATGGCGGATCCAAGATGGCGGCGATAGATATGGCACTGTCGCAATGATGTCATGGTGGGAAGATCAAATTTTGACAGGAAAATAGGTCAATGGGGTTACCTCCACTAACCTAACCCCTTCCCCTCCCCCCCATCCACCCTCTCCCATAAAATGGTGGTAAGTTCAAATTTTGGTGGGGAAAAAGGTCAACTGGGCTTCCTCCACTAACCTAAGAAAATGGCGGGAATAAAGGTCACTTGGGCTACCTCCACAAACCTAAGTAATCCGACCGCCACTTCCTCCTAAGAATTGTTGGGGAAAGGACTCAGCCTGTGCTGGGCTGCTGGATAGGATAGACATAAGTCTTTATTTTGCATGCAGTGTTTGTTTAAACAATTTGAGGCAGTAGCTCCATCCAGTGTGTTCACCATGAGGTCTGGAGTCCAACTGACGTAGTACACAGTACTGCCACCACAGGGCGCTGTAGTTCCTCCTGTGATATAATCAAAAATGGCAGCTGATGGGGGAAATGGTGGGAAAAGGACTCAGCCTGTGCTGGGCTGATGGAGAGTGGAAGGGGTGCACTTTATTTATTTTGGAACAATTTAGTTATGGACTGATTTCATGTAGATTATTTATTACACTGATACAAAACACCAGCTCTGATGTGCTTAGGGTCACAATACACAGCCTACAGACATGCAAACTACTCATAAATTATGTAAATAATGCAGTACACTGATGTACAGACATGAAAACAACTCGTAAATTGTCAAAATAATGCGTGTATAATGCTCTGCAAACACTCTTGCTAATTGTAAACTGTCGACATAATGCATTGCACAGCCCACAGACCGGTAAGCTACTCGTAAATCACCGAAATAATGCAGTACACTGATGTACAGACACGCAAACAACTCGTAAATTGTCAAAAAATAATTCATGTAAAAGGCTCTGCAAACAAGCTCACAACACTTAAACAGCCAAAAATGATGAAGCATACAAACACTCATTGCACGTAAAAAACGCTTTCAAACTATCATCGACCGAACTGTTCCAACGCGAACACGAGCTGACGCTGCCGCTAGCCACCGCCGCACAGACAAACGCAGGGGCATGAGCCATTGCTCTCAGGCACTTGCATCCTACAGCCGGCAGGTGAAAGTTGCGTCCATTTTCAGGTATACAGTTAGAATTCTTTGAGTGTTATACTTACTTTACCAGTCTATGTAAATAAAGCCAAGTCACCCTCTGGATACGCACGTGTTCTCCTAACCACCATGGCTGAGGTGTACCTGCTGATCCAGAGCCGAGAGAGATGTTTGCGTAGCAGCTCAACCTCGCAGACGCAGCTAAAAGATTCCCAATCTTATATTGGCGACACATGGCTATGTAAATATGAGCCAAGTCGACCTCTCGGAAATTGTAAAGTGCCACAGAAATAGTTTATGGTCACTTTTGTACGAGCTTTCATGATATCTCAGCTTGTCCGCATGAAAATTATTGTCCTAACACAACCTGTTTACGAAAATAGCCCAGAATAACACCGAATGCGCTCCTCCAAATAGTCCTAACCTGGCACCCCGTCCATCACGTGTTACCCTTCCAGCAAATTATTATGTCCTGCTTTCAACAAACATGTCAGAAACGCAAATGTTCTCAACGCTATGTAGATGCTCCTATGTACCGACACAAAAGATGTCTTGTGAATGAATGGAGCATTATCATCTGTTCTTACCGAATTTACACACCATATTACTAATGCTGCCAGTGTGGAAGCAATGTCTCCCTTTATCTTTCTGCAGACGAGACTTTCAGTGGCAAAACTATTTTGTACAGATCCCTGTATTCCACTGACAGTTAAACCCTGTAAAAGTGGCCTACAGATCGTCAAATACGGAAAGACTCTTACTCAAATACACTGCTCTGCCACTGGGGACGGGAGCTTGAATATTGAGCATGAGACCAATCTCCAACCCGACAGTATATCACCGCATACCGTGTCGACATAGTAAACATCCAATTCGTATCCTGAGCCATACAAATTCGCCCCTTTTGCAGCATTCATATAGCTATCGGCCGCCAGACACTCGTACATATACCGTGAAGACAGACAGCATAAGCACATGCACCGTAGGTATACTCCTCGCAGCACTAGATTTTTTCTCACAAGGTCGGACAGTCATCCACCGTAGCTGATGGTCATAAGTTATCCACTCTCGATGCTTGACCAGAGGGCCCACAGTGGACCAAAGTCACTCTTCAAATTGTTGTAGAAAGTGGGGCTCGTTTCCCCTTGGCACAAAGGCGTTACTGTTTCTGGCCCTGACCTGCATGCTTGCTTGCTTTCTACACTCATCTCCACTCTCTGGGATTACAAGATAATATGTGATCTCACATGGTTTTCTAGAATGTCATACCATTTACGCGATACTTCTCGATATCAAGCTCACAGCAATATCGCTTGCATAGCAGTAGTATCACTTGCACAGTATAATTCCGAAGATATATACTGGAAATTATTTATCTAGAAACCCAAACTTTAGCTAGGTGTAGCGTGCTGTAAACCACAGAGTAACTAAAAACGAATCCTGTCTGCGAAGACCTTATGTGAGAACTCGAGAAAATAGAGGAAACGGATATTTCCACTTGCGAATACTGATGTCGGTGATGTAACAGAGTCGAAATTGTTCTTATAATTTACAAAGTCAACTAAGGTGTTTCTCATGTCTAAAGAACCAGCAAACATGTCTTCCACCCATCTTTCACCTGCTAGATGCACACACCACAATCGATGTCCCCTCAACTAAATAAAGACGAGAAATGTGTAGACGCATCAACGGGACAACTTACATGGGAGGGAATAATCGACCAGCACACACAAACGCCCATAGTGAATCTTCTCAGATTTACACGCAATCACGAAAGCTATCCAACACATGCTAAGTATTAGTCCGATTTTCGGCTGTCTAGAAGACGACACGGTTAAGTCAACTACATTGCTCCATCCCAACAGGCCTCTCCATTCGGACAGCTCCTACCGTTAGCCGGAAACGTCAATTATTCCCAACACTGGCCACCAGCGCAGACAGAATCATCCTAGGAAACCGGCCATATATATATTTTATCACTTTACTTACAATTACATATTACGATCGCGATCTCAATTAGACAACATTCGACAGCGAGCGAAGTATCGGAAGTACACCCTGCTGACGGTTGTGGCTCTGGAAATAGAAATATCTGTACCGTTCATATGACATGATATACTTTCCCCTTTGCTAACACAGTATTCCACATCAAATCCATACCTTCCTTGCAACTGGACATAGTCAGTCCCTTTGCACATGGCGGAACACATACACCTACTTTATAAGCCTGATGTTCAAGGCGAACCTATTACGCATCCCCTACTACTAAGTATAATACTCCGCCAATAATTGATTTCTGGCGATATGAACTAATACTGACCAAAATCAGCGATGGATGGACATGTCTCATAAGTTTTTCTTGCGAGCGGAACAAAACCGACAGAAAATCAGCGATGGGTGGACATGTTTCATAAGTTTTTCCTGTGAGTGCTACCACTGTGTCCTAGAGAGGTGTAATCGTCTTACAGACTGCTATATGTTAAAAAAACACGATCGCAACGACCATATTACCATCACAATCGGTTTTGATTCTGTATTCATGTTAAAAGCTATACCGGCTTTATAAATCGATGTATGGCATTATCTCGAAATGAACTGGTTTTTCTAGACAATACTGTGACACTGGATATAGCTGGTGATCGCGGGGGTGTATATTATCAGACCAACAGTGTGGTTACACATAGCCCACGATGCAACCTTATGATAAAATCACTGAATTTTGAAAGTGATTCGGCTAAGGAACGTGGTATGAAATCGGTATTTGAAACTTGTAACCTCCCCACAAAATTGTATAAGTATTCTTATTCAAATGCTAATGGACATAGAGCTAAGTGTAACCTCCCAGCAATGGAATTTAATGACAATGACAATAAATGAAAAATAGCAATCTGAGCCATGTGTAAGCTCCCCACAAAAATGAAAGTCAATTCAATAAAAATGAAATCTCAGTGACAATGAAAACGCAAATAGACCGAAATGTCGATCTTAGGCCCTGTTCTTACCTCAGTAAAATTGCATCTGCTCTTATTTTTCACCATAGCTTGGAGGAAATGCATCGCAAAAATTCTTTGAACTGAAGTAAATTTTTTCTTTAAGGAAATGCATGGGAAATTTTCTTTCAATAAAATGTTTGTTTTGTTAAAATGCTTGGTTTGAAAACAAAATTATTATTGGGGCGATTCTTGAACAAATTAATTACACTTAAGACGCATTACATTATCAGATGAGCGCAATGCTGCTTCATTACCTTATTTAAAAAATATACCTCGTCCTGAATCTCGACCAGAGCCCCATGTCGACGCCCGCCGACTCCTCACACCCAACTGCGACTGTCTCTCGCGCGCTACTACATGCTCTCGCGACTCGCTACGTACAACTGCACCTTCCGACTCCCTACATGCAACTGAACTCTCGCGCGGTCAAGCGCAGACTAGCAACGATAAATAACTCTCTGGTCAGAGATTGTGTCGTGCCTCTCCATCGCTGTACTAAATACATACGCGTTTCATAACCCTCCACTGGGGGGGCAAAAATTTGACAGCGATGGTGAGTCATTTGGACTTGCCATGAGCAACAAATTTTTTCTCAATTAATCAACTTTTACAATTTACAGGATATTCAGATGTAGTACATGAATTAAATGTGGTGCACATGCACCGAGTACAAAACATTTCAGACAATGGCAATGAGTACAGAACATATGACATAAGTGCACAGTTACTGACGTTCAGTACAAAACATATTAACACATGACATAAGTGTACATGCGCTGAAAAACTCTTTAGCATTTTCATAACAAATAAACGCAGTGGTAAAAAATCATGTTGACAAGTGACATAAGTGCACATGCAATGCAGTTGAGAATATATCAGCAAATCACAAAATGTATTAATAAATGGCAAAAGTGCACACGCACTGTAGTACAGAACATATCAGAAAACCACAAAATATATACGTAATGAGTACAAATGGCATTAAGTGCACACGCACTGAAAAACTCTCTAATATTTTGACGACAAATAAACCTAATGAGTACAAATCATATTGACAAATGACAAAAGTGCACACGCACTGTAGTACCCTCTAGTATTTTTCTACAACAAACAAACAAATCAAGGAGTGTAATAAAGTGCACATGCACTATAGAAGTCTTTAGTAATTTCAGGATAACTGATCTTATTAACAAATGAAAGGAAGAGCACACGCACTGTATGTGACTTTTTCATTTTACAAGAATTAGGGAAGGAATAGGAAGGATTGCGTCATGGTTGTAGCACTTAGGATGCATGCAGCTGCACTGAAAGTCCATATCTTTCCACAGAAATACAACACCAAGTGAGACAATTTGCAGTTCTTTTCCCAGAAGTATTTATCAGCGTATCCAAGACACTGAAATGTCGTAGTAATATTCCCTGTTATCATTTTGGCAGTACATCAGGTACACCAAACAGTGGGACCATAATAACGTCTTCATCGCTTACGGTGGTGGACAGCATGTCGTGTCAACACCACGCTCTTACAAGGCACTCTAACGTAGAATTAGTGCAAAAACCAAATATAGTGCTCCATGATCATGAGGATGGACAGGACAAATGGATATTGCAGTAATTCAGGGTAGTTAGCTCAGAAGGTGAAGGAATTAAGTCACATAGTAGTCTTCATTGAGAATTACATTAGTAGTTTGCGGCATTCATAGCCCAGTTATTGAAAATTTCTGTACCATGTATTTAGTATTACAGAATAATGTTCATAAAATTAACTGATTATAGCAATTATTGGCATCATGGGTAATCGTATTACTATAAACAGTGGCAATCCTTGGCCAGTTACAAAGCATATTTAGTATGACAGAATAATGTTCATAAAATTAACTGATTATAGTGAACATTGGAACTTATTGGCCAATTATAAACCATCAGAAGTCATCATTGAAAAGGAGAGTCAATTATTGGCATAGCATTAATATAATTCATTGAGTTATACTAATTATTGGCACTCATTGGCCAGCAAGTATTAATTATTGGCAGTCATTGGCCTGTTACAAAACATCAAAAGTCATCATTGAGAACAGGAGCTAATGAATGGCATAGTATTAACGTAATTCATTTAGTTAAACTAATTATTGGCACTCATTGGCCAGCTACAAAACATCAAAAGTCATCATTGAAAACAGGAGCTAATGAATGGTATAGTATTAACATAATTCATTTAGTTACACTAATTATTGGCACTCAGTGGCCAGCAAGTATTGAATAGTACAAAACATTGTTCATCATTCAGTATTATTCAGAACTCTCTTAAATGGGTAGCATTATTTGGAACTGGTGATATAGCAATGCATTGCTTTGGGTAATTATAAGGGAAAGCAAGAAGAGAAAAAGAAAAAAAAATGCTTATAGGTTGTTCCTGTAAATGAAAAACGTGTAACGTCATTTGTCATGAGTCAGCTGTAGCAAGGTTGTGACACAACTGGGTAAAAAAAATGCAAGTACTAGTATAGGTTTAATAAGTAACAAGTTTAGTAAGTATCATGAAAGCCTTCTCCTGGAAAAAATACAAAATGGATTATTGAGCTGAAAGAAGAAACGCATACTATGCTGAAAAGTAGTGAACTTCGAATTAACAGGTAGTGACATGTGTATAAAAAATGTGTTCCATAGCTGTCCTTTCCAAAACCTTCAGTCATCATACCATACGATATAAAACATACTGTCAAAACAAACTGCAACAAATACTTAAATAACTACATAGCATAAATACATAAACTTCAACATCATTCTCATCTGTAAAGAAAAAACTTCATTATCCATATTATCATAACTTCATTATCATCATCACCTGTAAAGAAAAACTTCATTATTCATAGTACCATATTCTTCATCATTACTCTTCATCAGTATTCATTATCATCTGCAAAAAAAAAATCACTTCATTACTCATTACACAACTATTCCTTATCTCTAGCATATTTCATCACTAAAACTAAGTTGTGTAGTTCTGTCTGACAGCCTGCATCAATCGCCTTGTATTCTGAAAGAAAAAATTAGTTAAGACTGCTATTCCACGATGTGTATAGTATATTCTTGTTAATGCTTGTTAATTCTGATCCATTTACTCTTCCTCATAAGGTTTTTGTATCTTCTTTCGTCTATTCCGTAGTTGAAATTCCCATTTCTGTTTAATTTATTTCCTTTACGCATCATTTCTTTCTGAAATTGATGAACAAAGATTAATGTGTTGCATTTAAATCATATACCCACTAAATAACGACTGGTTTATGGTGACATAATTAAGCATACAGCATAACATGACAGAAAACATAATATGTCAAAAGCATAGACAGTGTTCAAAGGCAAAAATGTACAGAGAATATCACAATGCAGCAGCAAAAAAAGAAAAATGTAAAACAGTCACGATGTTGAGATATCATAGGGCAAAAAATGTCAAAGTCAACTGGTGTGTGTTATACCTTAACTATTTCACAGTGCATACAAACAAAACATGAAAACAATCGTACATACATAAGAAAGACAAAATGTGACGTTCGTTGTGTTCAGCTTGTATGTAGCGTAGTTAATAGAGACGAGAATTAAATACTTTAATGGAGAGAGAATTTGATAAAATTAATACGTCACTACATAGAATTGCATAATTATTCATAAAATACGTAAGTTTGTCTGGAAAAATATGCACGGTCTGATGTGTAACGACAAGAAGAGCGAACTGCTAACCTTACCTTGCCGGGCATTTGCCAAGAATAAAAATACGATAGTCATCAATAATTAGTCACATAAATATAATTGCATAAGTGGTCATAAAATGTGTAAGTTCATCTGGAAAATATGCACGGTCTGATGTGTAACGACAAGAAGAGCGACCTGCTAACCTTACCTTGCCGGGCACTTGCCAAGAAAAAATACGATAGTCATCAATAATTAATCACGTGAATATAATTGTATAAGTGGTCATAAGTGGCATCATAGCACGTTAAATCATAAAATGGTTTCATTCAATAAAGGGTTTAATGTTCGATACATGGTGGTTGCCCTTACTTTTCCTGGTTCTCAAAGTTTCGATGTGTACAACATTGGGGGGAGGAATGCTGCGAATCCGATATGGACCTGCGTATAGAAGTTCAAATTTACTGCACTTACCTTTTATTCTGCTGGATAAATAGTGTGTACGTACTAATATCTTCTGTCCAATGTGAAAGTCACGGCGTGTACAAACCTGTTTTTGCTGTCTTCTTCGGCGCTCTGCGGCACGTTTGATGTTGTTTAGCGCAATGTTAATCATTTCGTGGTGTCGTAATCGACGAGATGTAGGAAAGTTTACTAAGTCTTTAATTTTGTTAGGTGGTTCAGCATTTTTCAGTATAACAGACGGAGATAGCATAGTGGATTCATTTGGTATGGAATTAATTACATCTTGGAAGGAGAATATGTGTGTATCCCAGTCAATATGTCTTTTGTGGCAGTATATTCTACACAGTTTACCAATTTCTTTCATTAATCGTTCACAAGGGTTCGAAGAAGCATGGTACCTAGATATATACACTCCTGGAAATGGAAAAAAGAACACATTGACGCCGGTGTGTCAGACCCACCATACTTGCTCCGGACACTGCGAGAGGGCTGTACAAGCAATGATCACACGCACGGCACAGCGGACACACCAGGAACCGCGGTGTTGCCCGTCGAATGGCGCTAGCTGCGCAGCATTTGTGCACCGCCGCCGTCAGTGTCAGCCAGTTTGCCGTGGCATACGGAGCTCCATCGCAGTCTTTAACACTGGTAGCATGCCGCGACAGCGTGGACGTGAACTGTATGTGCAGTTGACGGACTTTGAGCGAGGGCGTATAGTGGGCATGCGGGAGGCCGGGTGGACGTACTGCCGAATTGCTCAACACGTGGGGCGTGAGGTCTCCACAGTACATCGATGTTGTCGCCAGTGGTCGGCGGAAGGTGCACGTGCCCGTCGACCTGGGACCGGACCGCAGCGACGCACGGATGCACGCCAAGACCGTAGGATCCTACGCAGTGCCGTAGGGGACCGCACCGCCACTTCCCAGCAAATTAGGGACACTGTTGCTCCTGGGGTATTGGCGAGGACCATTTGCAACCGTCTCCATGAAGCTGGGCTACAGTCCCGCACACCGTTAGGCCGTCTTCCGCTCACGCCCCAACATCGTGCAGCCCGCCTCCAGTGGTGTCGCGACAGGCGTGAATGGAGGGACGAATGGAGACGTGTCGTCTTCAGCGATGAGAGTCGCTTCTGCCTTGGTGCCAATGATGGTCGTATGCGTGTTTGGCGCCGTGCAGGTGAGCGCCACAATCAGGACTGCATATGACCAAGGCACACAGGGCCAACACCCGGCATCATGGTGTGGGGAGCGATCTCCTACACAGGCCGTACACCACTGGTGATCGTCGAGGGGACACTGAATAGTGCACGGTACATCCAAACCGTCATCGAACCCATCGTTCTACCATTCCTAGACCGGCAAGGGAACTTGCTGTTCCAACAGGACAATGCATGTCCGCATGTATCCCGTGCCACCCAACGTGCTCTAGAAGGTGTAAGTCAACTACCCTGGCCAGCAAGATCTCCAGATCTGTCCCCCATTGAGCATGTTTGGGACTGGATGAAGCGTCGTCTCACGCGGTCTGCACGTCCAGCACGAACGCTGGTCCAACTGAGGCGCCAGGTGGAAATGGCATGGCAAGCCGTTCCTCGGGACTACATCCAGCATCTCTACGATCGTCTCCATGGGAGAATAGCAGCCTGCATTGCTGCGAAAGGTGGATATACACTGTACTAGTGCCGACATTGTGCATGCTCTGTTGCCTGTGTCTATGTGCCTGTGGTTCTGTCAGTGTGATCATGTGATGTATCTGACCCCAGGAATGTGTCAATAAAGTTTCCCCTTCCTGGGACAATGAATTCACGGTGTTCTTATTTCAATTTCCAGGAGTGTAGATCGGAGAAATGTTTCTAGCTCGTAACATGCGTGTCCATATAGCAGAACGAAATTGTGATCCATTATCGGAAATTACTCTCATCACATGCCCTACATGAAATAGAAAATGCTTTACAAATGCTCTCGAAACAGTTTTAGCAGTAGCTTTGCGTAACGGAGTGAAAGTAACAAATTTTGAAGTGAGTTCAACAGCGACAAAGATGTAGCAAAAACCTCTATTAGTTCTCGGAATTGGACCAAAAATGTCTACTGCGGCCATATGTCTTAATTTAACAGGTACAATGGGATATAATGGAGGAATATGTGAAGTTGTGTCTGACTTAGCTTTCTGGCAGATTTTACATGACGCTAAAACTCGTCGTATACGTTTCTCCATGTTGGTAAAATAACAGTTCTGTCTCAGTATAAGAAAACATTTTCTGGCTCCGTAATGTGCATAACTTAAATGAGTATACCATATTAATTTGTTAACCAGTTCGTCAGTAATGCATAATAACCAATTGTTGCTGTCAGGATGAGAGCGGCGAAACAGAATGTCATTGCGTACAGTGTAATGGTTTCTAATCGTAACATTATTCTTATTTTGCCAGAGGTGTTTAATTTCTTTCCACACGTTGTCTTTATTTTGCTCTTTTGCTATGTCCTGTAATGACGACGAAATAAAATTTTCAAATGCAACTTGCTGAATGTACATGACGCTGAAATTTGCTTTGCAGAAGTTGGTTGCTACGTCTTGCTGATTGGTGCTGAGAGAACGCGATAGTGCGTCTGCTATAACATTTTGTGTGCCGGGAATGTGAACTATTGTAAAATTAAACTCCTGTAAATAAAGTTTCCATCTCCTTAATCTGTCGTGAGTGAATTTAGCCGAAAGTAAAAATTGTATCGCTCTGTGATCTGTGTAAACGGTGGTATGTCTGCCATAAAGAAAGTGCCGAAATCTCGTAAAAGCCCATACAACACATAATGTTTCCAGCTCTGTAACGGAATAATTTCGTTCAGCAGGCGACAAGATACGGCTTGCAAATGCGATGTTTTTAATTACTGTAGAGCCATCTTCTTCAATTTCCTGAAAAATATGTACGCCTAAAGCGGTGTTAGAACTGTCGGTGGCAATAGAAAAATTTCTGGTAAGATCTGGGTGCGATAAAAGTGGTGCATTCAACAAAGCCTGTTTCAGGTCCATAAATTCAGAATGTGCTTGCTTATCCCAGGACCAAATAGTGTTTTTACCTGTTAATTGGCATAATCTAGGTGTGTCTAAAGCAGAGTGATGAATAAATTTCCGAAAAAAGTAAATTAAGCCCAAAAAGCTGCGTAATTGCTTCTTCGTTGTAGGAACGGTAATGTCACGTAGAGCTTGAAGTTTTTCCGGATCAGGCGCAATGCCTTCTGCTGAAATTACGTGTCCAAGAAATTTTATAGAAGTTTTCCCAAAGTGCGATTTACTGAGATTAACTGTGAGTCCTTGTGCATGAAAAGTTTGTAACAGTCGTTCATGAATCATATTGTGTTCAGACCAGTTAGCTTCTGCGATAAGAATGTCGTCTACGTACGTCGTAATTCTGTCCTTAAGTTCTGTCGAAAGTATTGTGTTCAAATCGCGAATAAAAGCTGCAGAGGAAATAGTTAAGCCGAACGGTAATTTACAAAATTGATAACAGTCACCAAAACAGAAAAGCTGTGTACTTTCTGCAATTCGGATGAAGTTGAATTTGCCAAAATCCCGATTTCAAATCTAATGTGGAATAAATAGCTGTACCGTGAAATTTCTGTAGTAGTTCTTCTAATGTCTGTGGTCGATCTGTTTCATTAATAATTATGTCATTGATGTGACGTGAATCAAGTACGAGGTGAAGTGAGCCATCTTTTTTCTTAACAATATGTAGTGGGTTTATGTACGGACTAACTGCCGGTTCAATAATTCCTTGGTCGAGCATATCTTGCAATTCTTTTTTAACTTGTTCTCTGTGGATATATGGAATGGGATAATGCTTTGCTTTAAATGTATCGTGCTGTTTGACTTGAAATTCACACATAAATCCGGACATAGTACCAGGAATGTTGTCAAAAATTGGAGCTTGCTGTAAAAGAATTTTGCGTAGTTGCGTGCGTTCGTCGTCTGTATTTGCACTGCTTTGTTTAACTTTATCAGAAATCATCTGTATTACGTCGTAGTCAGCTTCGTCTGGAGTGTTATAGTTATGTACGTACGTATCTTTGAACAATGTGGAATTACAGTCTATGTTACGTGACGCAGAAATGACCTCTGTACGATTAATTGTTTGTTCTTCCGCAGATAAAGAATGCTGAAACTCTAAGGCCAATTGCACATTTTCATCCTTCAACATTAAATTGGAATTTTGAAAATCAACCACTGCGTCGTGTTGTACGAGAAAATTAGTACCTGAAATAACGTCTGTTGTCAATAAAGGAACAATCCAAAAATTTGAGTGAAAAGTATGACTTGCAATACAAAATGATAAATGCGTCTGTAATTTAACGTCTACTCCTTTACTCGATACTGCTCCTTTTACTTTCGTTTTGCCTAATGGTAATGTGGGATAGGTATTCTCTTTGTTACACTCGTTAAAAGTTTCCTCATTTATAACTGACATAGGTGATCCGGAATCGATTACTGCTGAAAATTTCGATGAACCAATTTTAATTTCGATAACAGGATGTGAAATGGTTTTCTGAATAACTGGTCTTTCCTGTAAAAGAGTGTCTCTGATATCGTCAAAAGTAATAACATTTTCGTGAACAACATTTTGCGTGTCAAAGGTAGTGCTTGTGTTACTGGAAGATACGACCTGTACAGTATCTTGTCAAATTCTATCTAACGTGTTACTATTTTCAGGAGGATGCTGTGGCATTTCTACTATTTGAAGAGTTCTATTACTTCTTCCAGACGTGTTACGCTCTGGATGATACCTACTGTCGGGTTCATTCATGAGAATATGTTCTTGCGGATGATTTTGCTGTTAGTAAGACCGACTGTTATTATATGTACGCTGATAATTGTGCTCATCATTTTTAGGTCTGTCGTGATAGTCATTCCTATACGGTGCATTGCGATAGGAATTGAAATACTGTGTTTTCTGTACGTAGTTGTTCCTTTGCTGCCGTGCGTTACTATTTGTTGGATCTGGGACTATACGTGCACGCGGCGAAACATTAAAGTTAGGTTGACCTTGTGCATTACATTGTTGGTTAGGTATTCCAACCGGCTGACTTTCATGCTGTTGTGGAGGAAAACGTCTATTGTTACTAAAATGCGGTTCCTGTTGCTGACAATTTTGACGATATTGATAATTGGAATTTTGTCTGTTATTGAAGTTTCGGTGGTTGTCATTCCTTAAGCGTCTGTTACTTTTACTATTGAAATTACTTGACTGATCGTAATTACTGTATGTTTGTTGACCTTGGTTATTATATGAAAAATTTTTGTTTACAAAAGAATCGTCTGATTGCTGCACTTCTAAAAGCTGCAGCAGATCCCTGAATGCCGAAATAATTTCTTTTTGTTGACCTGTTAAAAGTGACACTCTTAATGATCGTGGCAGTTTAGAAATGCATAATTGTAGAAGTGCAGATTCACTATAAGGTTCATTTAAATACTGGTTTTGTTGGACCATATGCTCAAAAAATTGCGTCACACTGGGAAAATTGGTGTTCTCATAATTCGGTAAACTAATTAACTGATCTTTAATTCCGCGCTGTGTCGTCTTCGACCAATACGCTGACAGAACAGCATTCTGAAATTCTTCTCCTGAGTAACATTGCCTCGCGATCGGTCTCATACGAGTTGCCGGTTCGCCTTCTGAAAAACTGCAAATAAATTCAAGTTTATGTGTTACAGGCCAAGTCGGTGGAAAAGCAAAGCTGAACTGTTGTATCCAATCCAGTGGGTGAATCTGTGTTCTGTCATTTTTAGACACTTTAAATTTTCTCACTGATAGAATATGTTTGTAATCAAAATTATCGTCTCTGTATGACGGAACAGGGTCTGTATTGTAAGAGAATCTATTTGTTTGTGTCTGTTCTGAATCTAAATCCCGTACTCTCTGTAGATTACCCATATTATACGCGCTGCGTGAGTCTGACAATTGTTCACAAAGCGGCGAATGCTGTGATATGTTATCAACTGAAATATTTTTTATCTCTGTTACCTCTTGCTGTAAACTTGACAATTTTCTATGCAATGTGTTATTAGATGAATTTATCTCATTAATTGTCTGCTGTAAATTTTGAAATTCAGGTGTTTGATTAAATGAAACCGGTGAAGTATCGTCTGATTTGCTGTCATTATTACTTTCAATATCGTCCATACGACTGGCCAATTCATCACATTTTTCAGTCAGTATTTTTACCTGATCATCGGTTTTAGAATCAGAGACATTAATCTGTTTTTGCAACTTACGTGTAGTTTCGTTCAGTTTTTTAACGTCGGCTTTGACGACATCGAAATCCTGTGTTAGTTCTAATTGTTCGAGTCTGTCAGTCACTGTTTGAAAATCTGTTGTGTATGTGTCTATTTTCGATTTAAGATCGGAAATTTCGTCACGTAATTCTGTGTTCGACTGTTTGACGGTATTAATTTCGTCGGACACTGTAGCAATATTGTTGTCTACGTATGTTTTTGCCTTCGCAAACAATCTACGTTTGTCTTCCTGTCTCTGTGCAGTGATTGTTTCAATTACCTGACGTTTTACTTTATTTTGATCCTGAATAAATTTGCGGAAACGCGTATCACTATTTTGTATGTGGTGATTAAAACGCTCGTCAATCTGAGTGTTCTGTTGGCCGAATTTCGCGTCAATCTTTTCATCCATTGTGCGCGAAAGTTCTGCTGTCATTGCTTTGAACTCGTCGCGTAATTGTGTAGCTTCTTCAGAGCATTGTTTAGCGACTTTACTAATTTCCGCTCTAAGTGTTTCTGTTGTGGCTGTTTGCATTTCCCTTAATTCTTGAGCAACAGATCTAATTTCTTCGCTATTTTTCTTTGAACAAGCCTCAATTTTCTCGCGTAACTGTTCCTTAGTATCATGACACTGCACGGCAACGGCTACAATCTGCTCGCTAAGCTGTCTGGAATTGTTGTCTAATTTTTCATTTAACTGTCTGGAATTGTTGTCTAATTTTTCATTTAACTTGTCTTGTTTCTCGTTCTGTTGTTTGACCTGTTCACTAAGTTGTTTGAGATTTTCGTCATTGTTGTCTAATTTTTCATTCTGTTTGTCTTGTTTTTCATTAAGATTGTCTAATTCTTCATTAAACTGTTTAGTCATTTGTAGCAACAATGCCATAATTGGATCCGACCCCAAATCAGCTTTCCTACTCTCTGTGCTGTTTGATTGCGTATCTGCAATTGTCGCGTTTTGTGCGACCATTTGGCCATTCTGTAATTTACAAAAAGGTTTGCCAGTCGAATGTACACTGTCGGACACTATTTCGGAATTAAATGGATCCGTCGTTCTTTCAGTACACTGTCCATTTTCATTAGAGAAATTTGTCTGTACGTTATTTGAATTTTCCAAACCGGGTATGTTAAGCTGGGCAGCGCTCATTACAATAGGGCTCCCCGCGTCATCAATTGTCGTCAAATTAACAGAGGAGACAATTGAGTTCATTTGATCATCATTAAGATAAAACTCATCATTAGTGGTTGGAACGCATTGATTGTCAGTGAACGCAATATTGTCATCATTACACTGCGTGTCACAATTACTATCGGTCACGTTGTTTAAGTCGGTAATTTCGTTCATAATACCTCGCGATACACTATTCACAGTCTTTCGCGGCATTTTTACGATAGTCACAATTGTTCACACATGAAATAAGCACAATGCAAAAAGCAACAAACACAAATACAACAGAGCAAAAAATTGCCGATGATCGGAGGAAAGAAATTCACAAAATTAGTAAAAGCGTTGCGCCAAATGCTAACTATATTTAAGCAAACAAGAGCAGATATCTGACTGTTTCTTAGAAGATTCCCAAAGAAATACGATCCTGGCCGGATATCGCCAAGTGTAACCTCCACAGAGAAATTTTTTGAATGACAATAATTTGAGTGTAACCTCCCCACAAAATTGTATAAGTATTCTTATTCAAATGCTAATGGACATAGAGCTAAGTGTAACCTCCCAGCAATGGAATTTAATGACAATGACAATAAATGAAAAATAGCAATCTGAGCCATGTGTAAGCTCCCCACAAAAATGAAAGTCAATTCAATAAAAATGAAATCTCAGTGACAATGAAAACGCAAATAGACCGAAATGTCGATCTTAGGCCCTGTTCTTACCTCAGTAAAATTGCATCTGCTCTTATTTTTCGCCATAGCTTGGAGGAAATGCATCGCAAAAATTCTTTGAACTGAAGTAAATTTTTTCTTTAAGGAAATGCATGTGAAATTTTCTTTCAATAAAATGTTTGTTTTGTTAAAATGCTTGGTTTGAAAACAAAATTATTATTGGGGCGATTCTTGAACAAATTAATTACACTTAAGACGCATTACATTATCAGATGAGCGCAATGCTGCTTCATTACCTTATTTAAAAAATATACCTCGTCCTGAATCTTGACCAGAGCCCCATGTCGACGCCCGCCGACTCCTCACACACAACTGCGACTGTCTCTCGCACGCTACTACATGCTCTCGCGACTCGCTACGTACAACTGCACCTTCCGACTCCCTACATGCAACTGAACTCTCGCGCGGTCAAGCGCAGACTAGCAACGATAAATAACTCTCTGGTCAGAGATTCTGTCATGCCTCGCCATCGCTGTACTAAATACATACGCGTTTCAAACTCCTTCATGCCGTCGCTAGATATTTCTCCAGTATTTGTAACTCATTCTATCTGGATGCCATGTCAGAGGTTCTGCAATATATCCACCGGGCTATAGGCGAAGGCTGATTGAGAAGGGTCACAAACAGTAGATTGTGTGCAGATTGAGGTCATAGAAATATACACCGGCTTTAGAGATCTGTAGTGTTGCACACTCTGGTAGAAATGCTGTCTGGGATTTAGAATCAAGTCTTTCCATTCAACCACATACCTGCATTGTATCTGATGGAGAAGTCCTTTAATGATTACAGCCACTAGCGAATCATATTTCTGGCACTCCCATATCTCTAAATGAGTCACCTTTTTTGAATCTGTCTGCTACAGTAAAATTTTAGATAGTCTCTTGCAACTGCTGCCATTTCTGCTGGTTTGCGCATGTGATAGTCCCAATTTAAGTTGGAACTGAGCAGAAGTGAGAGAGAGCCATATCCACCACCTTCAGTAACCCATGTAGAAACAGAGTCACCAGCGTTAGTGCAACCGGACCATGTTTTGACCATTTGGTGGAAATGAAAACAAGTTTTCATAGCTCTGCCAACAGTGTATAATGTGTAAGGTCAGAGCCTAACGAATCCTGTTTCTCTCAGCACGAGATAGTATAAAAGACAGTACAGGAACTAGGGAAAGGACGACGATTTTGCTACTGCTTTGTGGTGCGTACCCAAACTACATACAGATACTGCAGACCAAAGCATATCCACGTCCCTCAGGGCCATTCACGTCTATCACCCCAACATCCTATCACCATTATTCTGTACATCCAACACAGAAAAATTACGGACTATAAAAGCTCCACTAACTTCATCCAACAGAGAACTCCATAAGATTTTTGCTGCATCTCTCTCCTCCCATATATTGGAAACAAATACCATCTGTGTGCTGGCATCGAGCACATGTGATGATCCTGTTAAATATACAGGAAATATCATTGCACGGAAAAGTGTAAAGTTACATAGCCTGTGCTGTAGTAGGATGACCGTATCCCACAGACTATACTGTAAGTCGCAAGAGATGCTCCCTGTGACCCTGTGTCATTGTTTGAAACATTGCTTTATCTGCTGTAACACGCTTTGTACACTGCCATACATTTGGTTCTTCCCGCAACGACTATGAGGTCTGTGTGTGAGGTTCTAAACTGACATTAAGACGTTCTGATCCATTGCTTCTCACAGAAAACTAGACGTTCTGCGGTGTAAATCATGTTGTTATTGCTGCTACCATAACACACCACACATGCTGGATGATTTTAAATAAAAGACAGATACAACATAAGGAAACTGGAAAAGTTTGACGGCGTTGTAGACCATCTCCAAAATGCTGTCCGAGAGTGATTGACGACCTGTGCATTTAAGCTCATCTGTCAGAGTGATGGAATAGCTGATGGCTCTGTGTTAGGTTTCGAGTGATTCCTCATATTGCAGTCACGTACGTGATCACTGTTTTGGTGCTAGTCATCGCCAGAAGATGTTGACCCTCCTCCAAAACTCTTTTTCGATCTCAAACAAGCGATGTTAGTCAATCATTTTGCAGTAACCCACAGAGTACCAATGGGTGGATGGGAAGGAAAAGCAAGCAAGCATGCTGGGCGAGCCAAGAAACAGTAACGCCTTTGTGCCAAGGGAAATGAGCCCGTCTTTGTACAACAGTTTGGAGAGTGACTTCAGTCTACTGAGGGCGCTCTGGTCACGCATCAGGAACAGATGACTTGTGACCATCAGCTATGGTGCATGTCTGCCCAACCTTGCGGAAAAACATCTAGTGCTGCAAGGAGTATACCTACATTGCATGTGCTTATGCTGTCTGTCTTCACAGTATTTGTACGAGTGTGTGGCGGTCGATAGTTATAAGAATGATGCAAAAGGAGCGGAATTGTATGGCTCAGGATACGAATTGTATGTTTACTACATCGACACGGTATGCGGTGATATATTGTCGGGTTGGAGAATGATCTCATATTCAGTATTCAAGCTCCTATCCTCAGTGGCAGAGCAGTGTAATTGAGTAAGAGTCTTTCCATATTTGACGATATGTAGGCCACTTTTACAGGGTTTAACTGTCACTGCAATATAGCCATCTGTACAAAATAGTTTTGCCGCTGAAAGTCTCATCTGCAGAAAGATAAAGGCAGACAGTGCTTTAACACTGGCAGCATCAGTAATTTGGTGGGTAAATTCAATAAGAGCTGATCATAATGCTCCATTCAATCACAAGACATCCTTTGTGCCAGGACACAGGAGCCTCATTACAGTGGTGGAAACCTTTGCACATGGGAGATGTTTGTTGAAAGCAGGACTTAACAATTTCCAGGAAGGGTAACACATGATGAATGGGGTGCCACATGAGGACCATCAGGAAGAATGGACTCGGTGTTATTCTGGGCTATTTTCGTAAACAGGTTCTGTTAGGACAAGAATTTCCATGTGGACAAGCTGAGACATCACGAAAGCCCGTACAAAAGTGACCGTTAACTATTTCTGTCACACTTTACAATTTCTGAGAGGTCGACTTGGCTCTTATTTACATATCCATGTTGCGCCTTATAACACTGAGAACCTTTCAGATGCGCCTGCGATGGTGAGTCACTACGCGAACATTTCATAGTGATGTGTCAGCCACGCTGGGCAGGTAAACATGTGCGTGGCTAGATGAAGCTCGCATGTCCCAATAGGATCAATAGGAACAATACACCCTGTGCTATTCTGGGAAGCATTGGAACAGATTTCTATAGCGTGACCTGTTACGTCAGTATGGCATTGAGAACCTTTTAGATGCGATGGTGCACCACTATGCAAACATCTCTCTCAGCTCTGGATCAGCAGGTATGCCTCAGCTGTGGTGCTTAGGTGAATACGTGCATGTTCACAGGGAGACTTGGCTTTATTTACATAGGCATGTGACATCAGATTAATACTGGAAGAATTCTAACTGAATACCTGAAAATGGACGTGACTTTCACCTGTTGGCTGTAGGCAGCAATGGCCTGAGAGCAATTATTGCTTCCGCTCCTGTGCTCGGCTGTCCAGAGGTGGCTCATGGCGGCACGTGTGCATGTTGGAACAGTTCGCTGATATGTTGCGGTTGACATTAGTTCGAATGCGTTTTTTACATACAATGAGTGTTTGTACAATGAATTATTTTCAGTTGTTTAAGCGTTGTGAGCTTATTTGCAGAGCCTTTTACATGCATTATTTTTTTGACATATTACAAGTTGTTTGTGTGTCTGTACATCAGTGTACTGGATTATTCAGTGATTTACAAGTAGTTACCAGGCCTGTAGGATATGTACCGCATGATTTCGGTAGTTTCAATTAGTGAGTGTGTCTGCAGAGCGTTTTACATGCATTGTTATGACAATTTACGAGTTGTTTACGTGTCTGCAGATCAGTGTACTGCATTATTACGGTGATTTACGAGTAGTTTGCAGGTCTGTGGGCTGTGCAATGCATTGTTTCGACAATTTGCAATTAGCAAGAGTGCTAGCAGAGCATTATACATGCATTATTTTGACAATTTACGAGTTGTTTTCGTGACTGTACATGAGTGTACTGCACTATTTAGATGATTTACGAGTAGTATGCAGGTCTGTAGAATATTTACTGTGACCCCAAGCACATCAGAGTGAGTGTTTTGTATTGGTGTAATAACTAAACTACGTGAAATCCGTCCCTAAATAAACTGTTCAAAATAAATAAAGTGCACCCCTTCCTCTCTCCAGCAGCCCAGCACAGGCTGAGTCCATTTCCCACCATTTTCCCCTGCAGGCCGTCATCTTTGATCATGTCTCTGGAGGGATGACAGCGCCCTGTGGTGGCAGTACTGTGTACTACGTTGGTTGGACTCCAGACCTCATGGTGAACACAATGGGTAGAGCTACTGCCTCAAATTGGAAAATAAAGACTTACGTCTGTCCTGTCCAGCAGCCCAGCACAGGCTGAGTCCTTTCCCCAACAATTCTTAGGAGGAGGTGGCGGTCGGATGACTTAGGTTAGTGGAGGTAGCCCAAGTGACCTTTCTTCCCGCCATTTTCTTAGGTTAGTGGAGGAAGCCCAATTGATCATTTTCCTCACCAAAATTTGAACTTACCACCATTTTCTGGGAGAGGGTGGAGGGGGGGGAGGGGAGGGGGTTAGGTTAGTGGAGGTAGCCCATTTGACCTATTTCCCTATCAGAATTTGAACTTCCCATCATGACATCATTGCCATATCTATCGTCACCATCTTGGATCCGCCATCTTGAATAAATTTGGCAACAATGGAGAGTGGGGTGACGCCACCCTTGTCCCACTACTACTGCATCCCTGTCTTAGGCACTTTTTAATCCGAGCATTTCGTTGTTAGTCTTCCAATATGGTTGTTATCTCTAGGGTCTTGTACATCTTCTACGTTTCCCGACTTTTCCAGTATCTTACGCCCATTTTTCTCTAAATTTCGAACATCTTCTCCCATTTTACACCGTCGAATGCTTTTTGTAGGTTGAAGTATCCTACGAGTGTGTCTTGATTTTTCTTCAGCCTTGCTGCCATTATCAAGTGCGAAGTCAGTATTGCCTCTCTGGTGCCAAACTGAGCGTCATCTAACAGATCCAGAGTCCAGGGGAAAAAACGTGATAAGTCCAAAATTACAAAATTTCTGTTTTTCTCATAATTTAATACACTAGTCAGTGTAGTTTTAGCTGGTTTTACAGAACTGGTCAGAAACCTGATGAGTCAGCATGTGCAGGCGAAAAATATTATAAGTCCACGCAAAACAGGGGAATATCCTGACAAGTCCAGAGAATGCAACGATACAATTTTATGACTTAATAATTCCCAGGTCTATTTTCACTAATGTTATCGTTGTGTTATCATTGTTGCAAGAGTCATTATCGTGTATAAGTTGACCATTGTTGTTAGCTTTGTGGAGTATGTGAAGGAAGTTAGATCTAGCATTGTATTCTGTCAGTGTAAAATGAATAAAGAAGACAGTGACTCATCTACTTGCGAAGAAAACTATAGAATGCCATCAAAGAAGCTGACAAAGAATGGGAAGAAGTATGGTCGCGTTAGAAATACCTCCAAACATTAAAGCTGCAGTCACATGAAACAGGAGACCCATGTAAGTGCAAAAACAATTGTTTTGATATTGTCAGTGATGAAAATAAAAGGAATATTATTAATAACATGAGCCACTTTCAAAATCATGATGAAATAAACCTCTATTTAAGTTGTTTAATCACAGTGGTCCCTGTACAGCGCAGGCGTCCTAGAAGAGAAGAGCAGGAAGCAAAGTTTCGTGATGCAACATATAAATTCAGCGTTTGCATTACCATTAATGGAAGTGCCCGAGAAGTACATGTGTGCAAGCAAGCATTTATGCCGTTACATGGAATAAATATGGGCAAGGCAGATCATTTACTGAAGAAACTTAAATAGGGAGCCCAACCTCTACGAGACGGCCGAGGGAAACACAGATCCCGCCCACAGGCTTTGAAAGATGAAAACGTGCAGTAACAAGAGGGCTAATTAAATCATTTAAAGGTTGCAACAGCCACTACAGTTTGACGAAGTCTGAAAAAATTTACCTACCAGAGACATTGAATATTAAAAAAATGTTCCATATGTTCAAGGAAAAGTTTCAGGATCAGAACGTGTCGTATGAAACATACTGCACTATATTCAATTCAGATTTCAATATATGTTTTGGATATCCACAATCTTGTGGCTCCTGCGATGAGTATCTGGCCAAGAAGAAAAATTTGGAGAAGCAACTGACTTTAACATCATCTGTTGAATATAAAGGAAGGCTCCACACTGAACTTCGACCCAATGAAATAGCCCATGAATTGCATATCAGAAAACAAAAAGTGTTCTATGACAGTAAAAAAAAGGCAAAGATGGAACGTCAAAAACATCCATCCAAGGTTGCAATTACGATGAACTATAGCAAAAACTTTTCTTGTCCAAATATAAAGACAAATGAAGTATATTATAAACGACAGCTTTCTGTATTTATATTCAACGTTCATGTTTTGGCAACAGGGGACAGGCCGAAAAGGAGCAAACGAAGATTCATCGTTCCTTCATAATTTTGTGCACAATTTTCTAAATCCAGAAGTCAGACATCTGGAGATCTTCTGTGACTCCTGCGGAGGGCAAAACAAGAATGCCACTGTGTTCAGATTCCTTCACCATCTGGTCCATACAGAAAAACGATTGGAGTATGGAAAGATGACATTCCCCATAAGAGGTCATTCGTACCTCTGATGTGTTAAAAATATTGGTGTGATAGACCAAACTCAGGAATGTCAAATTCCGAGGGACTGGTGTCAGGTTCTTCAGAATTGACGCATATACCCTTCGCCTTTTGTCATCACTGATGTTGAGGAGCAACCAGAGATAATCAAATGCTGAGCAGAGCATCTGGACAATACAATATACAAGAAGAAACTCCCTTTCCAGTTCAGACCAATAAGAGAATTGGCAGTCACACGACACCATGCAGCACTGGTTCGGTATAGAGGTTCAAATGGTTCAAATGACTCTGAGCACTGTGGGATTTAACATCTGTGGTCATCAGTCCCCTAGAACTTAGAACTACTTAAACCTAACTAACCTAAGGACATCACACACATCCATGCCCGAGGCAGGATTCGAAACTGCGACCGTAGCAGTCCCGCGGTTCAGGACTGCGCGCCTAGATCGGTATAGAGGAAGCTACAATGGAGCATATGAGCAAGCTTCATTGCTTCTTCGTAGGAAGAAAGGGCAAGATTCCAGCCTGAAAGAAGGCGAGTTCAGCCTACCCTCCGCTAAATATGAAGGTATAGTAATTCTTTTGCAGCAGTATGATTCGAAAGTTTTTTTATTTATTGAAATAACTAGTTTTTTTGGTATTAGGCATATAGCTATTTAAATTAAGGGAATCTGAATTTTTGCAGGTGATCTTAAAATATCTGCTGAGACATACAGAGATTTACAAGACTTTAAAAGATTTTGCCGTAGTAAAGTGCAAGCGTATTTTTTTCGTCTTTTCCTAATCCACCATCTAGAAAGCACAAGACCTTTTATAGAAGATTATTAAATGATTATATGAGATAATTTGTTGTAATGTGAATTTGAAATCTTGTAGTTACCTGCAATATGTTATGGACTTCTCATGTTTTTCGTCTGTACGACCTGCCTTCGTAATAAAAATGCATCATATTATTGTAAATCCTAATCAGATGTGTATAATTTTAGCAGTACTCTTTCTCTGAAAGATATATTAAGGTCTAAAACAAAAATGAAGAATATAACTTGAAAAACTAAAATTTTATGAGTCTTGAATAAATTTCGTCTCCTGAAAAAAGTAAGAATTGTGACATCAGGATTTTCCCATGGACTGTTCATTTGTAAATGCTAAATGTTTGAATATTGTATCATACAACTATTTCCGGTAGATATTTATGAACTATTAGTTTAGTTTCTTGTCTTAACGTATCTTACCGATTTCGGTGTTTGGCCTTTCATATTAGGCAACCTGTTCTTTCCCAAATAACGTTAATCAAAAATCAGTGTTGTTGCTCCGTACGACCAAATAATAAAAAAACCAAAACAGAATCCCTTCTGTGATCACTTTGCGACATGGTGAAAACCTTTACTCCTTCCGCCTTCCTTCCCACTGAGATTGGAGAACATTGTCATTAGTCTGCTGAACCACTAATGCAGCACCTATTAAAAACAACGTCTTGTTAAATTTATATTAGCAGCTCTGCTGACGTAGTAATAGCACCACATTTGTAGCGCCATAAACCAATAACAAAACAATCTGACCAAGACTCGTTACATGGAGCACGTCAAAGCACACGGTGATACGCTCTTTTTCCGTAGCGGGCTCCACTTTCACGGCAAGCAAACAACTTAAATGGAAGAGGAAATAATAGCACACTGTAACCAAAAATTCGGAGGAAAGTCTTACACGCACAACACAACAAGAAATTGGCGTGTAGTCTCCCGTTACTTCCGTGAATTCCACGACAACGTATTGAAACATTATTGGAAAATCAATATTGCAAACCCGCAGGGATTAAACTCTTACACGAAGCTTATCTAGGGCAGTGTACGCATTTCACGCACGGTGTTCATTTTTAATCTCCCATCACAAAATTAAAGATACATTAATAACGATAATAAGAATACAGTAGTGCCAAAAAAGGAATATAGTAAGTACTAAATTATGTATAACTTTAAGATTATGGTTCACGTTGATTTCCTCATTTTTAAATTTTGTGCAGCCCGTTTAAATTTTTTACTAATTTTTCTTCCTTCGGCAACGAAAAAACTTGCACTTTCAGTGCTGTTGGATACTTTCCATTACACCCACTGAGATACCATCCGTAAGGCACCTTGTCTGTTACTAACAAAAATTTGAACTGTGGATCACAATAATAACATTAAGGACATTCTAAGAGAGTCACACTACGCAGCATGAATGAATTCGTAAGCTCAGCACAATGCTACACAACACCAGTCAGTTGCTGTTGTGACTACTCTTCCATCATGCTTTTCGCAGGCAGCGCACAGGCCCAGTCTAGGTGTCTGTGCTTGAGCGAACCAGTTTCTATCCAGGGCAGTATATTTCTACCAGTTAGGACGACGTGTGCTGATAATCTTTTCTGATTGCGTGTTCGTTCAATTTTCCGAGCACTACATCATGCTACAGCACGCATTATGCATTCCAGGAACTTACAGATGTATTTAGTACATATTCGACAACGTGTCATAATCCAAAGTGGCAATCACAGCTGACTGTGTACTGCTTTCCAAAGTTTCGCAACCAACGTTGATGAGGCACATAGTTGTTTGCGTTTAAATATAACTAGTCAACAAAACGTATCTTATACATTTTGGTAATTGAAGACCTCGCATCGGCTGTAATCTTCTTTTCCGACGAATGGTTCCACGTCTCAAAATACTCTTTAGGAACTTTACCTGCTAGAATCATTTTGAGAATTGTCACACCCTATATAGGACATGTATTGTTCAAATTGTCCGTTTTGTTCGTACTGTGTATCTCTCTTTCAGTTCGCAATCGTTCTGTGATCTATATGATTAGTCTGCAATGCACACTCGTTTGGAACAGACTGCATAGAACCACATTCAAAATATTTCTCTACCTTTGCACCCTATAACAGCACGTGAGAAAAATAAGCTAAATCTTTCTCTTATTTTATTGCGATAGCCTTTCCTCCACATGTTGGTGGAAGTCAACAAAATACTTTGGCATTACGAGAAGAAAGTTGGTGATGGAAATTTAGTAGAAAGATCTCACTGAATAAATAACGTCTCTTTTTATATGAGTTTCACCTCAAGTTGCTTAATTACTACGATTTTTGATCGGCGTCAAAACAGTAAATATTTATCTCATTGTTTAAAATTAAAATCTCGTTTCTTGTTTCCAAAGTGTATCGTATATGAAAGTTTCTCCTATTGCTTGGTTTCTGACAGGATTTTTTTTTGACGGTAGTTTCTTATTTCTTAGTAGGGGCATCTGCTAACACGAATGTTTGTTCTGCTGATCACTAAATAAGAAACGTGTCCGATGTAACAGTGGAAGAGAGATTTCTGTGACTGTAACTGGAGCAGTATGTATCTGGTGCAGTAGGCCTTTCGTTGCTCCTTGGTTTTTATGGACATCGACCTGGACAGGTAATAAGGAGACATGACTCTGCAGTACCGACCTGCGAAAGTTACGCTGGCGTGCCGTTCCGTTTCGTATTGATTTTGTTTTTGGATTGGGGTCTAATTATGTGAGTTCGTCGTATCGCTGAATGGTTCTGTAGTTAATTAATAGAAGTGTTACTGACGGTGATGGAAGGCACGAGGCCTATCTCGGGGAGATATGGGTGATGCCTCGAGGCGCGTTCTCATACTCACGCCCAAGCAAGCTGTTCACGCCAAATCGGGCTTCAAAGAGGCAGCCGCCAAAGTATTACTGCGGAGACCTGCATTGTCTACTGTACTCTGAATCTCTGGAAGTTCCATGTTTGTCATCGTTATAGACGTACGCTTAGTAAGCTTGCTAGTTGAAAATTAAGGTTTTGAGGTCGAAAGACGGCGTACAATTCTAGTATATTTTATGACAATGTTACTATCCTTCCAGGCAGCAATTTTACGCTTTTTCATGACCGCTTTCAGCTTGTTACAGTCAACTTCAGACATACTGGGACGGAAAAAATACGCAGTGCCAAGTAGGAGTCATGGGACGTAAACGGAAGCTGGTAGGCGCGTTCCTACGTCTGAAAGATGATGATTGTTCAGATGTCACGCCAGTCGCGTAAGAGAGGCAAGAGAGTAGGTAGTAGGTTCGCTTTAAATACACGCTGTAACGGTAGTGAGCGTTAGTTACCTGTGAGACTGGACGTGGTGAGCTGATGTCAGTCAAGAGGGCCTTTAATGCGACGAAGAATGTTCAAATGTGCGTGAAATCTTGACTGCTAAGGTCATCAGTCCATAAGCTTACACACTACTTAAACTAAATTATCCTAAGGACGAACACACACACCCATGCCCGAGGGAGGACCCGAACTTCCGCCGGGATCAGCCTAATGCGACAAAGACACCATTATCAACGCCTCACTTCGTTTGAACGACGTCGTGTAATAGGGCTACGAGAAGCTGGCTGTTCCTTGTGCGATATTTCAGAAAGACTTGGCAGGAATGTAGCCTCTGTACATGATTGCTGGCAGCGGTGGTCACGGAACGTACGGTCGCAAGAAGACCAGTTTCCGGACAACCATGTGACACTACCGAGAGGGCAGACCATGGTGTTCGGCGTATGGTTCGGGCCCATCGTACTCTTCTTTGGTATTAATAATCGCTTCAGCTGTATTTTGGTCCTTTATTACTGTACCACTACCGATTTCGTGGTGTTAAAGCCACACCTTCAGGTGACATATGATTAAATCGTTAGAGCGGAAAAGCTCGGAATCTTTTTTCCCAACATTCGTTGTCTGTCAAACACAAAACACCGCTAAAAGGCGATATGTCACGGATTAAAAACTGCCATCTGCAACAGCAATTTGAGCAGCAGTAGGCACCACAGTGATACAACGACCTCTAGAGACTGGTCACTTCAAGGACAGCACCGATCCAGACATCCTGCAGCGTGCATTCCATTGGCCCCAGACAATCGTCATTTGCAACTTCAGTGGTGTCAAGCGAGAGCTCATTGTAGGGCAGGGTCGAGGTCTGTTGCGTTTTCTGCTGAAAGCTGGTTCTGCCTCGGTATCAGTGATCGCCGTTTGTTGGTTAGAAGGAGGCCAGGACCTGCAAACAACCTGTCTGCGTGTTACACGCACTGGACCTACACCTTGAGTTATCGTCTGGAGTGAGATTTCATATTACAACAGAAGCACTCTCGTGGTTTTCTCAGGCATCCGGACTGAAATTTGTACGTCAACCTGGTGATTCGACCTGGTGTGCTGTTATTCACGAACAGCATTCTAGTGGGTGTTTTCTAACAATATAACGCTCGCCACATGCCACTGCTGTAAGCAAACATGTCTTACAGAATGCCGACATGCTGCCCTGGCCTGCGCGATCAACATATCTGTCTGCACTCGAGCACGTACGGGACATCATCAGTGGCCATTTTAGCGTTGTCCACAGCCAGCAGTAATCGTCCCTGTAATGACCGACTGAGCGCTACAGGCATGGAACACCATCCCACAAACTGAAATCCGGCACCATTACAAACAAAGCAATGCTTGCTCGTTTGCATGCATGCATTCAACATTCTGGTAGTTGCACCGGTTATTAATGTACCATCATTTGGCATTTGCTATGACTTATCTCACGCTTACATTAACCTGTTATTTTGCTATGTTAATCACTTAAATACGTCACGTAGACAAATGTGTTCTAGGAATTTTATTACTCCACTAGCTGACCCGGTGAAGTCTGTTCCGCATTAAAGCCAATAAATAATCAGATTTTGGATGTTTAAGTTCAATTCTTTGTTAGGAAATACAAATAAAAAAATTAAATATTTTAATGATTCTTTGTGTTTTTTGGTGCATAGCTTCCACTCTTCAATTAAGAACCTTGTGATACACGAATTTTTTTGTTTTATTATCAGGTGCAAGAACAAACAACGCAGATGGTCTTCCGACCAATGAACATGCCACATATAATTGACCGTGTGAAAAACATAGATCGGAAATTGAAGTCTTTTAAACTCAAACGGCATATCGGTTGGGATCATCGGGATCCTAGGATTAAGAACTTCCTCATCTTCGAATTTTCCTTTGAGTATCATCGCGCAAATAACATTGTTCACCATTTTACTTACCATCAAATGCGTACCGTTGCACAGTTTTGGTTGGTTTATGTTTCTAAGCATGATTACTACGGAGCCAACTTTTATGCGTAACTTGTGCGGTGGTAAGCCAGTCGTGTCCAAGGAGTTTAAAAATTCAGTTGGATAGTTGGTGGCTTCTTCTTCATTTGTTACACAGTCAATAGATTTGAATGAATGCATTTTACCAATAATCTCATTCTGAATTATGTAGTTTAGGTCATCTACATCTTTATTCTTAGCCGCTAAAATTGCTCGCTCACTCAACCATTCATTACTTTGGCAGTTAGTAATGATGTTTGGGAATACTTTGTTGATAAGTTCGTCTTTCGATGAGACAAAGTTACAGAAATTATGAGGAAATGAAATCAATCCGCTCGATTCTTCAAAAATGGCTCTGAGCACTATGGGACTTAACTTCTGAGGTCATCAGTCCCCTAGAACTTAGAACAAACCTAACTAATCTAAGGACATCACACACACCCATGCCCGAGGCAGGATTCGAACCTGCGACCGTAGCGGTCGCGCGGTTCCAGACTGTAGCGCCTAGAAACGCTCGGCCACCCCGGCCGGCGCTCGATTCTTCGACAGGTATTCGACCATTACCGATAGTCAGCAATTGCTGAGAGAAATCTTCAGCAGATGTATCATTAAGCAATACAGCCCTCATGTTTGTTGTCAGCTGAAGTTTCTTCACATAGCGCCATAGATTCGATGATTTGAGACAAGCCTTTATTTCGTCCGCAGCCGTTGGAAGTACTGGCAGCGTTTGGCGGAAATCGCGAGGCAGTAAAGTCATTGCTCCTCCAAAACATCTCGAGTCATTGTGCATTCGTCCCAGATGATGATCTTGGATGCTGATAAAACTTTGGCCATTGCTGAGTTTTTTTGTAATATTACATGTTGGTTCTTCAATAGCTTGAAGATTTAACAGTAATTTTAATGCTGAATGAGCCGTACGGCATCCTTCTAACAGTGTGGCTGCTATTCCAGAAGAAGAAACTACAAGCGCAATGTTGAATCTCGCACGAACAGTGGCTAAAACTACTGAAATGAGGAATGTTCAAAAAATGGTTCAAATGGCTCTGAGCACTACGCGGCTCAACTTCTGAGGTCATCAGTTGCCTAGAACTTAGAACTAATTAAACCTAACTAACCTAAGGACATCATACACATCCATGCCCGAGGCAGGATTCGAACCTGCGACCGTAGCGGCCGGACATGAGGAATGTCTTGCCAGTTCCACCAGGGGCATCTAGGAAGTATAAACCATCATTGTCTACATGTTGGTCTCTGTTGTTCGCTCGACGATTTCGCATTGCCAACCGTGCCGTTTACGGGCTACCTTACTTTACTCATGTGATTGAGAAGCACAAGTCGAGCCATACTAACGCGGCGCTCTTCACGGGCAATTTGTTGTTCTTCATTCCTTTCATTCGCAATGTTGTGTATCCTTCTTGCATTACGGCTTTGTCGAGAAATATTCGATCATCTTGGTCGCGGCATTGTTAATGATGATTCCAAGAAAATACAAATTATTTCTTTAAATTTTTAATCAATGATATATACTGATACTTAGCCATAGACGTTTAGCTGTCATTTGCGTTTTGTTATTCCATGTCAGATGCGTTTTTGTTATACCACGTTTTATAGCGGTCGAGCGGGATAAAAAGTATCCTATGTCCGTCTCTTGGTTTTAAGCTACCTCTCCACCAATTTTCAGCCAAATCGGTCCAGCCGTTCTTGAGTTATAATTAGTGTAACTAACACGACTTTCTTTTATATATATAGAATATAGATAGATGTTAATTATTTTTTGGTAATGCAATTTTTTTCGTCAGCGTATATAACACATATGCATATCTCGATGTCACCAGCGTTTTATCAAAAGATACTTCGCCAGTTGTTAGCAATTACATGCTATTGTTCAATATTAGTGAAGCAAACATTGCTTAAATGCAGATAAGATCTATATTGGCGATTTTTTAGTGTGGCCACCGTCTACAGATCTGAAGATAACTGATTCTACGTAGCCGAAACCAGACGTAAATAAACATTCTACGCTGTCTAGCCACATTTAAAGTGACCAGCTGTCAAAAGCCTAAATAACGACACTTTGCAGCGCGGACCGCTGCGAAACATGCAGGAAGACAGTCAGCGAAGTTCTGGAAGGTAGCGACAGGGATGTGGAGCCACGCCGACTCCAGTGAGGTGGCTGACTGCACTAGTTTTTTCGGCTGGCCGGGGGAGTGCGATATCTCACCATGGTGCTCTTTGAAACACGCACGTACAATGTGAGCTGTGTGTCATGTTGCATTGTCCTCCTGGTAGATTCCATCGTGCCGAGGAAAAACGACTGCATACAAGGGTGGACATGATCCCCAAGGATATATGCATACTTGTGTTGGTACACTATGTCTTACAGAATGACGAGGTCACCCAGGGAATGCCACGGAAACATTCCCCAGACCATAATGCATAATGCATGCGGGTAGTTTGCTTTCAGACGTTTCAAGTCCAACTGTCCGATGGAGCATAAAGTCTGATTCATCGAGAAAGGCCCACTGTCGACACTCAGTGGAGGTCCAGTAGCGGCAATGACGCGCAAATTTCAGTCTTCGTCGCCGACGAACAGCGGCCAGCACGAGTACATGAACCTGGCGTCTGGTGCAGGGGCCCGTAGGTAGCAACATAGCACCCATCACCTTTGAAAGAATGTTTATGAAAAGTGTGTGTGTTTGTGTTCAAGATTAACCACTCTCAGAGGTAGTGATAAGCAAAAAGAAGATTATAATTGCCATGAAAGTGTTACTACGCTGAGTCAGAAAATACTTCAAAAGTAGTTACACAGGACACGCTTCCACATAATTCAGTGCAACGTTTAATAAAAGGCTTGCATGTGTCAGTACAGGATAGAATACTTAAGTAAGCAGATTTTATTAATTTGTGTTAGCTTCACACTTGTTGCGACCCTCAGTGTAATGGGCATGTTTCCCATAGTATGTACTAATATATTTACAGGGAATGTAATAGCTGGCTTTCTTTTTCTCATAAAACTTAGCATGGAAGAATTGAATAAAAAATAAAATGAAATGAAATTAGAAATGATGCAGCAAGCACCTTCCCAATACTTGATAAATTCGCACCCTCTCTCTGCCAATACTACTGCATATGAAAACGTGTGAGTGAAAATCAGTGCAGGGAAGAATACAAAGACACTAACTAACTCATCTCAATCGGTACCACAAAACTCAGCACAATAAAGTAGCTTGGGATTGTACTGCTGCTAATCTTGCGCATTGTACAAATTATTCATCACAGCTCTCCAACAGGTAAAAGTAATTTCGTCAGATTACCATCGTCCACTACATGTAACTGCAAAACCAGCCACACTGTAACACTGCAAGCATTGTACACTAAAAGTACTGCAACTACAAGAACTGGAAATGGAATGACTGACTCTCTTCGAGCTAGGAAGACACGTGGCAATCTCTGAAGCCAAAGCATGTGATTGGCTGAGGGCCAAAGACTCACCAAAGGCAAGCTTTCTGATCCAGTGGTTATGCAAAGAGTGTACAAACGTATCACCATCCATATGTAATGAAGATGGCTGTAATAATATCGCAGACATAGTTGTGAAATAAAGATAAAAAAAAAATATTTGGTGAGGATGTGAAAGAGCCAACAACAGGCACCTTTCAATCGAGAATCCGCTTTCAATATCTCAATCTGATTACGTGTCTTTGCTAAATGGAGGACACTGTCGCTTTTTAAAAACCATCTGTAGATAAGCTAAGACACGTGACAACTGTGCGTGGAACCGAAATAGTGCCTATTCACGGTCTAATAAATAAAAGCTTGGGCACCTAGTTAACGGAAATGGAGGCCAGCCTGATGTAAATAAAATAAGAGCCACAACACATTTTCCAAGTCCAGCATCTTCGTGATTTCAGAGACTCCCTTGGAATATATTGTTTTTACAGACACTTCATAAGTGATTTCAGTTAAAACGCACGACCACTACAATAACTGCAGCAGTAAGACGTCAAATTATCTTGGAGTGAAGAGCCATAAAGGTATTTTCGTATCTTTAAGTAAGCCCTTACATCTTCATGTACCGTTTCACTTTTGACGGGAATGCTAATATGGAAGTACGCACTGATACCAGTGGCTATAGGGTAGGTGCACTTCTACTGCAGATTCAGTAAGTGGTCGAAAGAGTGGTTGCTCATCCTTCAAAGCGTCCTGCAGGTCTGATGACAATCACGCTATGACTGAGAATGAGTCCTTTGCAGTTGTTTGGACAGTTAGTTTTTGTATGGTAGAGTGGTGGATTAATCACCGTTGTGACTAACCACTATTCAATACGCTGACTGGCGAGCTTGGACTATGTGTGAGCATCATTGACATGATAAGCATTAAGGATTCAATAATACAGCATCTCAGAAGCAAACATAAATGGACACATACGCAGTGATACCGACTGCTTTTCACAGAATCCACTGGGAGGACGATAAAGAGTTGGTGTCCACAGCTCGTGATCATGGTTAGCATTGCTGCCTATAGATTGTATGATCCCGGGTTCGATTCCCAGCTGGTTCATAGATTTTCTTTGCTGGGAGACTGGGTCTTTGCGTTGACCTTCTCATTTCATCTCATATTCACTGACGTGTAATTCGCTGAAGTGGCGTCAGGTAGAAAGATGTACGCTAAGCGGCCAGACAACCCCAGATGGGGCCTCCTGGTCCATAATGCCGTACGGTCATTCGAACAGTGCTGATAATGTATCAGTCATCGCTGCACTAACGAACATTACAAACCAACAAAAGGAGGATCCAGCATTAATGAAGACCCTAGAGAAGGAAAAAGCTGTCAAAGGATCAATAAGATTAATGGTGCAACACTGCATAAAATGGGACGGTAAGTGTTTCTCGTCATCATTGCTCGTTTACGCTCTAACATCAGTCATCTTGGATTTACGAATACCCTCCATAGAATTAGTAGGAGGTATGCTGACTCAGTTGTCCACCGGTATGTCAGAGATTATGTAAGTCACTGTAGGGAACACCATCGAAGAAAACATGTGTCTCATTTACATCCAAGAGGTCTGGTACCACTTCCCCCCCGTAATTACTTCATTTCATCAAATTAAATTGATCTCTTGCCGAGGTTTCCCAAGTCGACTGATGGGAATAGATATATGACAATAATCAATTACTTCCAAACCCACTGCCCTGTCAACAAGGTTATACCAACTGTGGAAGCTCCAGAAATTGACAGATCTCTTGCCGAAGCACTGCAATTTTGAAGCATGGAGCACTACGTGCAATGTTCACTGCGCGTGGAAAAGTGTTTCAGTTGAGGCTGGTGTCAGAAGTAATTTCACGGTGCAGCTTCGCCACAGACGAATGGTCTCAACGGACTTTTTATTAGAAAATATATGCTCTCGGTATGAGATGCCTTTCATGAGATTACGTCGAATCTTGAAAACAACATGTTTAATGGCGTTTCTACTAATCAGTGCTCGAAAGTTTGGAACAAAACTAGATGCCTCGTTTTTGTTTCGACCTCACAATGCTTTACATCTACACCACACTCGCCAAGCCACCTTACTTTGTTTGGCGAAACGTACTTCCTGTACCGCTAACTGATCCCCCCTACCCCGTCCCACTGGCGAATGGCGTGAGGGGAGAATGATTGTCGGTAAGCCGCTGTATCAGCTCTAATCTCTCGAATTTTCTCGTTGTGGTCTTTGTGCGAGAAGTATGTGTGAGGAAGTAATATGTTGTCTGACTCTTCTCAGGAAGTGATTCCTCGAAATTTCAATAGCAAACCTCTCCGTGATGAAAAATGGCTCTGAGCATTATGGGACTTAACATCTGAGTTCATCAGACCCCTAGACTAAGAACTACTTAAACCTAACTAACCTAAGGGCATCACACACATCCATGCCCGAGGCGGGATTCGAACCTGCGACCGTAGCAGCAGCGCAGCTCCGGACTGAAGCGCCTAGAACCGCTCGGCCACAACGGCTGGCTCTCCGTGATGAACAACGCCTCTCTTGTAACGTATGCCAGTAGAATTTGTTAAGCATTTCGGCAGCGCTTTCGCGCCAACTAAACGATCCCGTGACGAAACCCACCGCTATTCGTTGCATCTTCTATATCTCTTCTATCTTCCCAGCTGGTAAGGATCCCCTATCAATGAACAACACTCAAACAAGCTGTCGAACAAGCGCCTCATAACTCGTGTCCTTCATGGATGAGTTACATTTCCTTAAGATTCTTTCTACAAATCTCAGTCTTGCATCTGCTTTTCCTACTATTTGTTTTATGTGGTCATTTCACTAAGGTCTCTCTGGATAGTTACTCTTCGATATTTCATGGTAGACAGTGTTTCCAGCAGTTTCTCATCATGAGTGCAGTTGTACAGCAGTGGCTTTCTTTTCCTATGTACTCGCAATATGTCGCATTTAGTTGACGTTCTGGGTCAGCTGCTGGAGCCTGCACCGTTCATCAGCTTTCTTCAGGTCATTCCACAAATCGACACTGTCTTCTGGCGTTGCTAGTGTGTTATAGACAACCACATCACATGCGAACAGCCTTAAAGATCATCCGACGCTTTCTACTATATCATTTATATGTATTTTAAACAATAACGTCCTTATCACACTCTCTTGGGGGATGGAAAAATCAAAAGTTCATCACCAAAACAGAAGAAGCCAAGAGAGTTGGCACGTATATCGACCTTGGGACTCCCATGAAGGACCGTGAGCGCTACAATGCCAAGTACCGACTCGTAATGTAAATTCCGCGGTGTAGACTAGATTAGATTCAGTTTTCCTTCCATTGACACAAAAATGAGATGATTCTCGCGGGTGTGGAACAAGTCAGAAAGTATAATATAAGCAACAAAGAGCATCTGAATATAGTACTCACTTCCCTGATCATTTGTCACGAGATTGTCAAAATATACAGGGTGCGTCAAAAAAATGTATACACACTTTGAACTGTCATAGACAATTTATTTCCCGTTCTACAAGGTTAAATATCTGTGAGAAAGTAATGTTATGTTTCTTCAACAGGTGGCAGCAGTGGCAAGGAAGTAACTGCAACATGGCGGACTTGCGTTTGAGCTTTGAAGCATGGAAGCAGATAATTAAGTGGTACTGGAGGTTTGAGAATGTAGCTGCGGTTCGAAGACAGTGGAGAAATGAGTATGGTACAGAACCACCTTCAAGGTTAACAATTACACGTCTACGAGACAAATTCGAAATTCATGGAACAGAGTGTGGTGTGCATATAGGTCGATCTGGGCGACCTCATACAGCTGCAAGTGATGATTCCACAACTGCGATCTTGGAACTGTTTCAGAGTTAGTAAAGTCATTTCAGATAACGGACCGCAATTCAGATCTGCTGTTTGGTCACACACGCTTCGGAATCATAAAATCTAACCTGTTTTTATTTCATTGTACTCACCACATTGTAACCCGTCTGAACGGATTTTGAAAGAAATCAATAAGCTTTGCAGACTTTATTGTCGCAGAAAGCATCAGTATTGGGACAGATATTTACGTTTATTTCAAAACATGCTGAATGAAATGCCTCATGATTCCACTGCTTTGCCACCTATTCTTGTACTGAAGAATGAAGAACCACGGAACAGAATCAGAGAGCTTGTACCTTTTCCAAATACACGTAAACTTCGACACAAAGACATAACAGATTTTGGGTGTTAAAAATATAAAATCTGCAGCAGACAAAAGGAGAAAACTACACGGTAAAGCAAATGCAAAGAAATTATATATTGGTCAGAAAGTTCTCATTAAAGCTCATTCATTGTCACATAAGAAGAAACACTTGAGTCGCAAATTCTTTCTGATTTACAGTGGACCTTACAGAATCCGACGCATACCACATGATAATTGCGTTGAAGCTGAAACTCTGCGTACTAGGAAGAGTTTAGGATTGCACCACATTTCACATGTAAAACCGTTTATTGAGAGATAATCTGCTTTTTAACTGTCTTTGGTATAAAATTTTTCATTTCACGTTACTATTACGCTTTGTCACACTTAGAAACCGTTAACATGCAACAATGTTTTGAAGTTAACTATCCAGTCAAGAACCTAGGCAACTTATTTAGACAGTAATTACGAATGCATTTTTATAGTCAACAGACGACACCGTGTTGTTGTGTGTACATTCTTCCTTGTTCATTGCATGATCACATAGCGACTATAAGGCTTACATACTTAGAACATATCCTGGTACTGCTAATGACATTGTAATGCAACATTCTGGTTTACTTGAAAATACGTTATGGATTTAAAGTGCTTTCTGAGAGATACCAGGTGACACAGTGGTTAGTTTATTTGACAGCTACACGGTTATGTCACGATGCTACTAATGAGTGACACAATTTATATTATTGCTTTTGCGCTGTATCTGTTTCATATCTACACAGTTTTTCTGATTTCATTTGGAAAGTAAAACATGTTTTAGTACTAACTTTTGTGGTATAGCTACAATGAGACAGCCTTTTTCGTAGCACAACAATACGTTACAGTATAGTACTTTCTTGATCATGGTAATGTACGTAATAACTACGATATCTTTACCGATAGCATTTCACTTTTGTTTATTACAAGGTAAGTACATTGACTTCTACAGAACTTTGCTTACAGACGACGATAATTACGACACTTGGCACATGTTTTTACCCTTCAGTAATGAAAGAGATTATCTTACAACAAGACGCCCAGTTTAGCGCTGCAGTACACGTACTTGAGTGATTAATTTTGTACTTACAACATTTATTTTTAAAGATTTTTGAATTACAAAGCTGTACTTTGCGAACTCTTCATATTTTTTCGGAACCATTATGATACTATGAGATCTTTGAATGTCGTATTTGGTAAGGGATCATGATTTTTAAAGTACGTTTGAGGTAGATGACACTATTGAAATTAGTGGAGAATTTTTTTTAGGTTTTGAAATTATTGCAGAAAGCTACAACGTTTTTGAGATTTGGCTGAGTTTTTACGATATTATTACAACGACGATGTGTATTATGCTGTTGAGGTATGTTTATGATCAATAAGTTGATGCTATATGATGAATTTGATTATGCTATGTATTTATTATGATGAAATATTGAAGAAGTGTTGACGAATATGCATATATGTAATAAGGTAAGGAATAATGAGTAGTGGTTAGGGACTCTGATTTGTGAATAAGTATGTTGGAAACCAAGAATCGTACTTTAAGAGTTATGAAACATGTGTACATGCGTGAATGTATCACAACACTGCTATTCACAAGATTTAGTTTCAACATATTTCTACAGTAATTTTTCGACCTGTGAAATTTTATTGGTATCAAACTGTCACTGTAGCGGAGACTGCGGTCGTAAATTTTTGGGTAAGGAAGTTAAGTGACCTTGACGTAATGCATTGTGGGCACCCAGCTGCGTCATTCGCCTGGAGAAAAAGCCATTAGGTGGAAAGAGGCCATTAACCTCGCTATTGACATTCCTTTGTAGGAAGGATCACAAATATGACACACTAGTACTTGAAAACATATGATTATACTATGGAGCTCGTAATTTGTGCTACTTACTGAAATGCTTATGTATTGATGGGAAATATTCTTACATCTGCACACCTGATTATGACAAGTGTCATTCTACCAGAGTTGAGAGAATTTCTACTGACTTATGAAATGCCACACGGCTATTGAATGATGTTTTTATGTTTTGCTTTGTACATAGTTGCTTATTTCATTTTATATCTGGTTTCCAGCTGTGTTGCAGCATTGGTTTCAAAAAATAAAATTAAATGCATTTGCTAATGTGAACACTATATGTCAACAGATCTATTAAATAATAATTTTATGATCCACATTCTTGGAAAAAGGAGAACTTGGAAAGGAAAGAACAATAAGATGGGAATAATAACAGTAACTGCATACATAATTTTCTTTTCAAGTACTTGGTAATTTTTTATTTTTTTATTTATTTATTTATTTATTTATTTATTTTTTTTTTTTTTTTGTAGAGTAAGTTGTTGTGGTGCACCACTTTAATGACATAGACATTAAGATGTGAATAGACGTTTTTCTTATCTGCATTGTTGTCTTTAGTGTACTATTTTTTCTGCTTAAGCTATGTCATATTTAGGTATAAGTTACTGCATTTGCTACTGCTGTTTGCCAGGCATAGTGCTACTGAATTTCACTTTGATTACTCTGTTAAGCCAGTTTTACTACTAATTTATTTTTCTTGTTTGCTGCACATTGCCTTATATTAGTTGTAATGTTGCATTTGCTTTGCTAATTTAGATATACTGCTGCTTGCTTTGCCAATCTGCATTTTTTTGTCATTGCTGTTTGTGTTAATTGTTTTGTGCTGCTGCAGTGCCTTGTCCCTTAGTTTATGTATCTGAGCTCAGTAGATTTAAGTTAGCTTAAGAGGGGGGGGGGGATACTATATAAGATACTAACTATGGAGAATAGGGAAAGAATGCATTGAGAAGTTATATGAAAAAGATTTGGACCAAAATGAGTAGTGTACAATGAAGAAAATTTATTTTGAAAGAGGATATGAACGAAACAGTAGGGTTTAGAGGCAACAGGTATAGATATGACTTTTTGAGAATAATGATGGACTAAGGGAGATCTCCAAGAAGTAAAGAATGTTTTGTTTGCAAAATACTGCAGTAAAACAAACCCTGTCCTTTACTTTTGTGTTATCCCATTGTGTTTGTGTACCCTTGTGTATTTGTGTTCTTCCTGTCTTTATGTGTTTATCTGATAAGAATTATGTTGCAGAATTTTTCTAATAATATGTTATTTTCTTTGTAAAGGTGTTTAGACATTATTTATTCTGTTATATTTTAAAGCTCATGTGTGAAATTAATGTTTCAAAAACTATTCTCATTATTTTATTTACTTACTTATGTCATAATTCTTGTATCACTGATGTACATGTTTATTTCTATTCTTTTGTAAAGCCCGTATTACCACAAATGTTATCTGTACTATTCTGTTCTTTAATGATGTATCTGTATCTTTATAATTGTATTCTTATGCCATAAATTTGTAATTGTATAGACACCAGTTCTTCAAATTAAATTTCATTTAAGTGCACACATCTCTGTTGGTCATAGTATAGGCACAATATGTGAGAAGTTGGGACTGTTAGTGTTTGCACGTGTGTTAATAATTCAGCAAGGGACTGGTTAACAGGATTGCTGGTTGTAAGGACAATTCCAAAAAGTTTGTGAGTGCACAAGTGGTGGTTTACGGACTTGCTGTATTGTCCGCAAGACTCTTTGATGGTGATTGTGCACCTGCACAGTCGCAACAGATGGTTGCTGCCCATCTCTACAAGGACTACAGTGGGTCAGCACCTCTGGTGGCCCACCAATACCATATTCTCTACCAGGACAACAGTGGGTCTGTTCCGTGATGACCTACCTACCAATATTCTTTAAAACTTTGACTGACTCTGCTGTGGGTTTGCTCTGTTGTGGCCCATTACCTGTCTGCATGTCAAGAGTCAGCACTGTCATCCGTTGGAAGGACAACACTACTTCTTCAAGACTGCATGGAAATCCACTACTTCCGTGTGCATTTTCTTTTACTGTCCAGACTTTGAGAAAAAAACTGTAATTACTATTGTGATGAATGATCAGGACTGTCTTTGTGAGAACAATTTTTGGTTTTGACCAACATTGCATCAATCAGTGTGTGCATTTGATATCTTTGTTATTGTAATGATGAAAAATTTTATCAAATCATTATTGGCCACTGCCCAAAACAATTTGTAAAATTTTTTGTGGGGAGCATGGGGGCTATGTAAGTAGGCTGTTTAGGTTTTTATGTTGGTAACGCCAGGTAGCGCTCTATATGAAAATCACCAAATGTGCTGTGTGAAGTCTGTGGCTGATTTATATTGTTGGAGTGTTTGCTATTGTAGTGTTGGACAGTTGGATGTGAACACTGTGTAGCGTTGCGCAGTTGGAGGTGAGCCACCAGCAGTAGTGGATGTGGGGAGAGAGATGGCAGAGAGAGCGGACGATCTGGACGTGTGTCCATCGGAAAGAGTAAATTTGTAATATTGGATATCATGAACTGATATATATATATATATATATATATATATATATATATGATGACTTTTGAACATTATTAAGGTAAACACATTGCACATTGTTTGTTCTCTATCAAAATCTTTCATTTGCTAGCTATGCCTATCAGTAGTTAGTGCCTTCAGTAGTTAGAATCTCTTATTCAGCTGGCAGTATTGGCGCACGCTGTATTGCAGTAGTTTGAGTAACGAAGATTTGTGTGAGGTTAAGTGATGTTGAAAGTCAGATTGCGTAGCGGTAAAAAAATATTGTGTGTCAGTTTAGTGACGATTAGAGTAAGTAAAGAGAGAAATATTTGAGTACGTTCAGTTTTGCTCAGCTGTTTGAAAATCAAGTAACGTAAGAGGTTTATCAGCACAGTAATTCAATAATTTTTCTAAGGGGACGTTTCAACTGTAACGCCCCTGATGCCAGGAAGTCGGCAGGTTCTTTTAGTGAGTGGAGAAACCATATATTTCACGGGCAGGTCTCTCTGGGAAGCTTAACAGCCTTCTTCCAGAAACTGGAATGGTAGACCTGGAAAGATCTCTCCATAAATGAGAGACTATGGCCCTATCTAGGTAGATGTTTTTGCCGAAACATGGCCATGCTTACCGTGAGAACGGTAAGCTAGGGAAGCGTAAAATCTTCTCTTTTCAGACAAGAGAGATTTTGAGTCGCTGATTGGCTGCTCTCAGGATATACAAAGCAGAGGCTTGCTCCCCCAGTGTGGGAGTTCTGGTGTTGTGACTGGATTGACTACAGAACAGTCGAGATGGGAGATTCAAGGAGTAGAGGATAGTTCGACTTGTTTGCACAATGTGGAGGTCGTTCCATTTTTGGTAATTCAGCTTCCTTACCAAAGCTTGGTGGAAAGTGGTTGTGATTCTTTGCCTCCTTCATCTTTTAGTTCTCCCCTTATGATGAACTTCAGGGCTTTCGCTAGTGCGAGAGACTTGTAGTCTGCAACTTGTAGTAGACTAAGAGCCAGTGGCAGTTTCCAACAGTAACGGCAGTGGAGCTGCAAATCATCTCGGACATATCGTGTGCCAGGGGGGTGAACTTATTCACCCTGAGTAGGTTGTTTGACGTTTGACAATTCCAGCATGTACCGTTGTGTCTCTAAGTCTAATTGGTTTGGCCAACCAGCGAACAGGTGCACCTCGCACTGAAATCTGCCGGGATTTCAGGGCTCTTATAGGGACGTTTCCCGCGTCCTAGTAATCAGAACGCCAGTGCGCGTAGTTTGCAAATTTTCGTGGATGCATCAGAACGTTACAGCTGCGACAGAGCGCCGCTCCTAGTCCACAGCGCGCCGATTTCTGCTGCTGCCTCAATCAAGGAGAAAGGATAAAGTATTGCTGCGCCAACGTAGGGTTGTTAAATCATATTCACAGCTCCGTGTTCTCTGGTGAACCATAGATTGTGGTGTACTTGGTCGTAGTTGATTCCATTTGAATAGAGCTGGGCCCCACTGTGGATTCGTGTAAACAAAGTCAGATAGCGTTGTAAAATGGATTAATTCAGGGGAGAATTTGTATAGCTTCCACCCCAAAGAATGATTTGACAAATGAGCACAATCCCTTTCCTGATTTGTGTTTCTCATTTTTTGTAAGATTTATCAACTCGTTGTAGTTATAAAAGGATTAATAAAAAACTTGTCATTATTTTTGTAAACTTAAATATGCCACTGTTCTCACTCATACTCCTTCACTCATTCACTGTTTTTATTTTAATGTGGTGTTACATGGGTACACCAGCAAATCAAGGTTCAATCTTATTACATTAGTTAATTCGATTATTGAGTTCTGAAAGTGACTAATTTAGTATACAGAAATTAAGGGTGTAGCTAATGGTTTGGAGGTTGTTGAGAAGATAAGACTTTTCTATATGTGAACATAACAGCATTTAGCATTACTCGGACGTATATTTATGATTAAAGCAAGTAACGGCTTGCAATATATCCATAGAAACTTTGATCCCTAACACATATTTTCTTATATCTAACTGAAAAGAGAAATATCAGTTTTCATCGATTTAGCTTTAAAAGCGTTTTAATGTAACGAAATATTTTCTTAAACTTTTCATTTCCTATTTCACACCTTAGGAGCTGAATTTCCAAAAGCAACGAAACAGACACTTTTTTTAATTTCTAGCAGAGAAGCCAAACACAAATTTGCATAGATTTAGCCTAAAAATGCTTGCATTACGAAACATTTCCATAAAAACTTTCGGCACCTATTTCATTCCCACAGGGTTTAAATTTCCAAAAGTAGAGAAACATGTAACTTTTTATTTCTAACTGAGAAGCCAAATTTTTAATGATTTAGCTTTAAGACTGCCGTCATAATGAAATACTTTCATAAAACATTCCATATCCTATTTCACCACCTTAGGAGTCGAACACCGTAGTGTTCTCCACGCCTGCTCAGATGAACCTGCTCCATGTCAGCGGTTACTGCTGTCATCAACAAATGTATGATCTAAGGACAATGTCTTAGACGTTCGAAACCAGGTATCTAGAAATAAACGACTTAAATGCGATCAACACTGCATTTATTCAATATGTTAGGAACTTTTATATTTGTAATCGAGAAGTCAAATAACAATTTTCATACATGTGGCATTAAATTACTTTACAAGTTTTTAATAACGATTTATTTTCAAAAAAAATTCAGCCACTATTTCACCCCTTTAGGGGTAAAATTTCCAGAATTTCTGAAACATCTATTCTTTATCTCTGACCCAGAAACCAAATACCAATTTTGCTCAAGGTCTAGTTTCAAATTTGCCTAAATAGTGACGTATTTGTAGAGAACCTTTCATCCCACATTTCACTTCCTTAGAGGTAGGATTTCGAAAAATCTCTCCCTAAACGACGCCTACAGTCAGAAAGCACATATAACAGTTCTGGGCAAAATTGTGGAGGGCGTCGTTTTCCGTTGCCTTCTTTCGACCTTTACGAAGTTTTCAGCGTGCTGCTACGTCCTGTGGATGACTCTAGCAACTGTCTGTGGGGTCTAGTGCAGTGTTGTATTAGTATTATTGTGGATGCTCAAAGCCTGCTCCTGTCGAATAGCAACAAGGGGGTTACCGAGCTTGACGACCCGTTTCGATAAACGGATCCCTATCGGCAGTATCACGTGCCACTGATCTATGAACACTATAGAGAAACTTTGGATTTAATCCAGTGCCACTGCCGCTCATTCTGGTAGTCGTGTCTCTTTTTTATTCTTTATTGATTTCGATTCCCCCGCACCTGGGGAGGGGCGGGATGACAGCAGCTAAATACGCTGCTCTACAACCGAGAGAAAGTTAAACAAAACAATGGTGAGAGAACAAAGAATATAAAAAAGGCGATAAAATGGTGTCTTTGTTAATAACAGTAAAATGGCGAAAAGTTGCGGAACTTAAAATACAAGCACGGCGTTGACGCTGCGGATGAAGGCACACAGGAAGGAGACATGCACAATTAAAAAAACACGGCGAGAGTCTGGTTTCTGTTCGCACGAGATAAAAACACAACTAGCGACAGTATGGTGGCTGTTCGCAACACTGACAGCGGATGCACAACACTGAACACTCACTTATAACAGCACTATACGGGTGACACGGCGGCAGATGGAGGGGGGGGGGAAGAGGAAAAGAAAAAAGAGGGGGAGCCGATGGAGGGAGGAGACATAGAAAAGTGGGGGTGGGCGGACGCGAGAAGGAGGGGGAAGGCAGTGGAGAGGAGAGGAAAAAGGACTCGGGGGAGAGAACAGAGGCAGAGAGAGGGTAGGTGAGGAAAGACCAGGATGGAAGGGAGGAAGAGGGAGCCCAGGGAAGGACAGAGGAAGGGAGGGGGAGGTGAGGAACACAGCTGATAAAGAGGGAGAGTCGACGGAAGCCACCTTGGAAAGGAGATGAAGGGTGTAGAGGTGAAGGATAGGAGAGACACAACAGTGAAGGCACGGCAGAGGGCATGGGTTGGAGAGGAGAGGAACAACCAGGGGATGAGGGGGTTCAAGGCGGCGGGAGGTGTAGAGGATGCAGATATGTTCGAGGAAGAGGAGTAGATGGGGGAAAGGAATCAGGTCGTAGAGGATCCGTGTGGAGGACGGGAGGCGTATACAGAAGGTGAGGAGGAGGGCATGGCGCTCGAGGATCTGGAAGGGGGTGGGGGCAGGGGGGGATATCCAGGCAGGACAAGCATAACAGAGGATGGGATGGATTAAGGATTTGTAGGCGTGGAGGATGGTAGAGGGGTTCAACGCCCATGTCCGGCCACACGAGGAGTTTGAGGAGTTGGAGGCGATTGTGGGCTTTGGATTGGATAGAGCAGAGATGAGGGATCCAGGTGGGGTGACGTTCAATGGTGAGGCCAAGGTAGGTGAGGGTGTGGGAGAGGTGGACAGGACGGGAGCAGATGGTAAGGGAGAAATCAAGGATCCAGAAGGAGCGAGTGGTACGACCTACAATGATTGTGTGGGTCTTGGAAGGATTTATTTTTAGGAGCCACTGGTTGCACCATGTGGCAAAAAGGTCAAGGTGGTTCTGGAGAAGGCGTTGGGATCGTTGAAGGGTCGGAGCGAGGGCAAGGAAGGCGGTGTCATCGGCATACTGCAGGAAGTGTACTGTAGGGGGGTTGAGGCATATCTGCCGTGTACAGGAGGCAAAGGAGAGGAGAGGGGACAGAGCCTTGGGGCACACTCATGGAGGGGTAGAAGGTGCGCGAATCGGCGTTATGGATGGTGACATAGAAGGGAGTAGTCGTTTCCTGACCGCTCGTCTAATATAGGGTGCCTAGGAAGCTGTTTTCTCGGATAGCTAGACAACGTTCAAGCAAATTGACAATAGTTCACTTTGCATGTTTACAAAGATGATTCTCAAGCAAATGGCGACATGCAAATAATTAATGTCCTTAGATGTAGATAATTTCCATGTAAGCAAATAATAACAGTTGACAAGTCATGGCTAAAGCGTTTGTCTCACTGCTCGTCTTCTAGTGCCGCTGCAGCTAGGGGAGCGGTGCTTATATTCTCTTCGCGTAGGGGCCGCTCCTGTCGTGGTGTCGTCCTAGTCAGCGTACTATTGGCTGACGTCTCACAGCCTGCTCTGCTGTAACGTTCCGGACGCTTGATGTTACGCCAGAACACTGGTAATTAGGGGATTTTACAAGGGGCGTTCAATAAGTAATGCAACACATTTCGTTTCTGGATTGATTTTATTCATAATTCCAATACCCAGTATTACTGTCCATTCTTTCGGCTACAAAACCCTAGTTTTCAACATAATCTCTGTTCAATGCGACGGCTTTGCTTCACCTTACTGGGGGGGACTTGTATGGCCGCGTGGTACCACTCTACTGGTCGACGTCAGAGTCGACGTCTTGCTGCATCGGAAACCTGTTTATCATCCATGTACTGCTTCCCATGGCGTGCATCTTTCTTTAGGTCGAACAGATGGAAGTCAGAAGGTCTGAGATCCGTGATGTGTGCTGAATGGGGAATAGCAGTCCAATGACGTTTTCTGAGCTCCTGTCGGATGTGTCAACACTATGAATAAAGACGTCCAGTTGAGCAGCGAGGTATTTGACCGCGATCCGTCGATGGCTTCGAATTAGAGTGTCCGCACGTCCCAGCACTGCAGGAATCACAGATCTGTGCGGTCGGCCGGCAACTAGGAGATAGGACACGTTTTTGTGACGCTGTTGCGATGATGACAGGCGCCTCGCCCAACGACTTACCGTGCTTTTGTTCACCGCCAGTCTCAGTAGACATTCTGCAGGAGCCTACGAATATCTGTGATGCTCTTGTTTTCCGCCAAAAGAAACTAAATGACAGGTCTCTGCTTGGAACGAACCACCGTTAGAGACGTCACTTTGAATACATATAGCTATCACGAAAAAATAGGAACTGAAATGGGAATATCTTACCATGTCCCACAACAAATTACGCATTTTTCAACCCAAACTGGCTGAGAAAAAACTGCGTTGCAGTACTTACTGAATGCCCATGACAACCTCTCCTTCCCTTGCAAGCAATGACGAGGTGTTCCTGAGCAATATAACTCCAGTTAGACCACCGCCGCACTTTTACCAAATACTCCTTGTATTTAAAAGTAGTCTGACATTTACTTTTTTTCGCAGTTTATCTTCTCGTTTACGGACTTAGCTCTATGATTCATTATTACCTGTCTTGAAAGTTGATGTAAGAATTCTTGACAGCGACCGAGGAAAGCGAACATGAGACGGTGTACGTTAGCTAGAGTTTCCGAAAGGTGTGTTGAGCAAAAGGAAACGGTGAAATGACAGGTTATAAAATGACACGGTATGGCGTTTCCCTTTCTATTTAAGAGCAAAAGGCGCACACGACCCACATCAGATACGGCTGCGGCCGCTCCGCCAGTAATTTGGCAGTAAGTTGTCCTGGTGGGTGACTCAGCTGCCAGCTAGCCAGCCAGCTGCGTGACACCTGAGCGAAAGGTCGTCTGCGAGAGCCCCAGCTGTCAAAAGCGCGCTAACGAGCCGTACAGCACCGAAACGCTCGCTTTGTGTTCGTACGACACGCTGTAATACTCTGTGTGTGATACGGTTTCCATCTGTAGATATAGCGAGGGAGTCAGTGGAAACTTCTTTCCATGTGACTGATTTTCAGACGAAAAACGCTAGCTACAATTCAAGCTCTCAGCTCTCGCTTCTTGATCCACTTTCAGAAAATGGATTTGCTATGTGGATTTTTAGAAGTGAATCACTAAATTAAGATAGTCTAACAATGTATGAAGGAAAAATTATTCTGTTTGTTTCGAAGAGTAAAAGAGCGAAATGTAACCCAAAGATATGATGTATTACTTACGTCAAATGCTTTACTGAATATAGAAACTGGACTCTATTCCGTACGAGCATGGGTCCTTATTTATGTTTTCCCTAATTTCCATAAGTAATGTATGGTGAGTCCTGGTAAGATTGTAGTGAGTAGGTCAAAGTCGATTTTCCACCACTAGCTTGTGCTCCATTTCCAAGGGTCTAGTCGTCGACTGGACATAAGACCCTAATATTGCTTCTTTCGTCTTCTTTAGGCTTTCTTAAATTAAGAGCGCGACATTTTTCACTATGTGATCATTCTTTCCTAAGTCAAGGCTTATGTGAGCCAACTGTATATAGCTACGTGCTGTATATTTATCAGTAGACGTAGTGCGTAATACAGATTATCAAGAAGTAGTTATAATGTATTTGGCTTTGATATTAACACACATCTGCTTCTGCTTTGTAATACCGGGTGGTTTTAATTAAACCGATCGCGTTCCTAGAGCTCTAGTGCGGGTTGTATACATCGCAGGATTCCTAAACATCGTAGGTATGGTCTTAAATTGGTTCTCTCGCGAAGTATGCTAAAAACAATAATAGCTTCACTTTCTGCCACCTGGTCAAAATATGGCGCTGGAAGCAGTCAGAATGTGAAATGTTTCCTGTTTTGGCGTTAGCATGCTGTCTTTTTTTCTTTTCACTTGGCGATGTGTACTGATCTCTTTTCTGAAGTGACTGTTGGTGTAAAAGGTTAAGAAAGTTCAAGTTTTTCATACGAAACGCAATGGCTATTGAGACGAAAGACCGTGCATTGCAGGCAAAGGTGTTTTATCGGCAAGACAGCAATAGCTGCGCTGCATTACGGGAATGTCGCCGACAAAAAACGACTGCGAAAAGGCTCCATATCAATAAATGGGCTAAAGATTATGATAAAGAAATTTGAGGAAGCAGGTGAATTAGGTGATACAGCAGGGAGAGGGAGGCGGTCCATTCCTATCACCGTTGTTGATGCAGTTGCTGTAGATGTAATCGACCATGCAGCATGTACCTCAAATTTTTTAGTCAGTGCTTTAGCTGTGTCATGGGAGCTCTCTTTCCTCTTGTGAACAGTTCAAGACACTTTGCGGCGCATTCTACACTGGTATCCTTACAATATTCTGAATGTGCGCCAAACGAAGCCCCAAGATCGGCTACAGATCCGTGACTTTGCCCTTCGTTTTTTGGCACGCGTAGAATTGGATGACATGAGGCTGGGGAATATTCTTTGGACGGACGAGGGTCATTTTACTCTGCGTGGCACCGTGAATGCACAAGACTGTCGCATATGGGATTCTACCCCGCCACGTGTTGTGCAGGAACATCCACTGCACTCAGCTTATGTGACTATATAGAGTGGTTTCACAAGCTCATTTATGACACCTTGCACGTTATAAGAACCTTCTTGTGCAACGCGTAATTCCAGCTTTGCAAGTAAGCAACTGTGTCCACACCATTATTTTCATGCTAGATGGGGTGAAACCTTTGGTAAGGACTGTACCATCTCTTGTCAATTTCGAGATATGGGTCCTATCAGATTCCCCAACATTAACCCATGTGACTCCTGCTGTGAAGCTATCTAAAAGATCGTCTCTCAGGGATGTATCCGGACTCTTCCTAGTATGGAAGACAGCATACGGTGACATATCACTCTGATTACACCGGATATACTGTTAGCAAATATCGACCAAGCCGTGTTACAGATGCAGCATGTTTCTGTATCAGGAGACCACGCAGAACTCATGTTGTAGCTTGAGACCATATGAAACGTCCCCTTAGAACAATTATACAAGACTGTGCTTAAGCTGACATACAATATTTTTAGCGCAACACAATCTGACTTTCAAAAACCCCCACAAAAGAATGGCCCTGACTAACATTAACCTATACGTTTCACAAATCACTTACCTCACAAAAATCTTGGTTACTCGAACTACTGCACTACAGCATGCGCCACTACTGCCAGCTAAATAAAAGATTCAAACTACGGAAGGCACTAACTACTGATAGGCATAGTTAGCAAATGAAAGATTTTAATAGTGAACAAACAATTTATTTACCTTAATAGTCATAATATATATAGCAGTTCATGACATCCAGTCTTACAAATTTCAAAACTCCGCCATCTCTCTCCCCACATCCACCACTGCTGGCGGCTCACCTCCAACTGCCGAACGCTATGCGCTGTTAACATCCAGCTGCCCAACATTACAATGGCAGACAACAATGCAAACTAGCCACAGACTGCACACAGCACAGCCAGTGATTTTCATACAGAGCGCTACGTGGCGTTACCAATTAGAAAACCTAAACAGCCTACTTACATAGCCCCCATGCTCCCCACAAAAAAATTTACAAATTGTTTTGGGCACTGGCCAATACAGATTTGAAAAATTTTTTCATAATTACAGTAAGAAAGATATCAAATTCACACACTTATTAATACAATGTTGGTCAAAAGCTAAAATTTTCTCACAGTCCATAAAGACAGTCCTGATCGTTCATCACAGTAAAATAGCAGTGTTTTTCTCAAAGTCTGAGCAGTAGAAGAAAATGCACACGGAAGTAATGGATTTCCATGCAGTCTTGAAGAAGTAGTGTTGTCCTTCCAACGAAAAGACAGTGCTGACTCTTGACATGCAGACAGGTAATGGGCCACAACAGAGCAAACCCACCGCAGAGTCAGTCGAAGTTTTGAAAAATATTGGTAGGTAGGTCATCACAGAGTAGACCCACTGTAGTCCTTGTAGAGATTACGGTATTGGTGGGCCACCAGAGGCGCAGACCCACTGTAGTCCTGGTAGAGATTGTGGTATTGGTGGTCCACCAGAGCTGAAGACCCACTGCAGTCCTTGTAGAAATAATGGTACTGGTGAGTCAGCAAAGGTGTAGACCCACTGTAGTCCTTGTAGAGATGGCCAGCGGCCATCTGCTGCGACTGTACAGGTGCACAATCACCATCGAAGAGTCTTGTAGACAATCTAGCAAGTCCATAACCACCACTTGTGCACTCACAAAGTTTTTGGAATTGTTCTTAGAACCAGCAATGCTGTTATCCAGTCCCTTGCAAACACTAACAGTCCCTACTTCTCACATATTGTCCATATACTATGACCAACAGAAACGTGTGCAGTGAAATGGAACTTACAAGTTACTTACTTTGATGAACTGGTGTCAATTACAATTTTACAACATAAGAATACAATTACAAAGGTACAAAATACGTCATTAAAGAACATAACAATACTGATAACATTTGTAGTACAGGCTTTACAAAAGAATCGAAATAACATATGCATCAGTGTTACAGGAATTATGACATAAGTTCATACATAAAAGATCAGAATAACTTTTGAAACATCAACTTCACACATGAGCATTAAAACAAAACAGAATAAATAATGTCTAAACATCTTTACAAAGAAAATAACATATTATTAGAAAAATTCCACAACATAACTCATATCAGCTAAACACATAAAGACAGGAAAAACACAAATATACAAGAGTACACAAACAGAGGAAAGGGCAGGGTTTGTTTTCAGTGCAACATTTGGTACTGCAGTCCAACCTAAAACTTCATTCTATAGATCTTTCGTCTTATTTCAGCATTTGTTTCCACCAAAAAAATCCTATAAAAGCATGCTTTCTGTATTTATATGTTCACATATTTCTTACCTCATTATTTATTTTCCATTATCTTACCTCATCATTTATTTCCAAGTAAATCCTACCTAAACCTGTTGTCCCTAAACCCTACTTTTTTGCTTCTATCCTCTTTCAAAATACTTTTTTGGCCAAACCATTTTCTTATAGCTTCTCAATGCATTTCTACCAATTCATCACAACTCGTTCTCTCATATAGCCTACCCCATTTTAAGCGAACTTAAATCTAATGTGCTCAGATGCTAAACTAAGGAATGAGGCAATGCAACAGCGCAAAACAATTAACACAAACAGCAATGATAAAAAAATACAAATGGCAAAGCAAGCAGCATAAATTAGCAAAGCAAATGCAATATTGCAACTAATATAAGGCAATGTGCAGCAAACAAGAAAAATAAATTCGTAGTAAAACTGGCTTAACAGAGTAATGTAAAGTGAAATTTAGTAGCACTATGCCTGGCAAACAGCAGCAGCAAATGCAATAACTTATATCTAAACATGACATAGCTCAAGCAGAAAAAATATTACACTAAAAATGGCCATGTCTAATACCTATGTCACATCTTATCACTAGAGTGATGCATCACAAAACTTACTCTGCAAGAAAGTTACCAAGTCATTAAAAAAATTATTTATGCAATTCCTGTGAAGGGAAATGTCTATTTGTGCTCTCTTTTCTAAGAATGTATATGAGAAATGTATTCTTTACTGGGTCTGTAGACAGAAAATAGTGATATTAGTACATCTATTAAATTTTATAATAACCAATGCTGCAGTGCAGCTAGAAACTAGATATTAAAGAAAATGGCCAAATATGTACAAAGGAAGGCATGAAACATCATTCATTAGCCATATGACATTTCATAAGGTAGTAAAAAAAATCTCTCAACTAGAAAGACAGTAGTCATAATCAGGTGTATAGACATAAAATATTTCTCGTCATTTCATTAGACATTTCAGTAAATATCATAAATTAAGAGCTCCACAGTGTTATCATATGTTTTCAAGTTTGAGCGTGTCCTATTTGCGATGATTTCTACAAAGGAATGTCAATAGTGAAGATAATGGGCCCTATTTTTTTCACCTGTGCCTCTGAAAGGCACACACAAATGGCTTTTTTCCAGGCGATTGTCAAGCAGCTGGGTGCCCATGACACATTACGTGCGGGTGGTCACTTAACTTTTTTACCGAAATATTTACGACACCAGTTTGCACTACAGTGGCAGTCTCATATACAAATAAAATTTCACAAGTCAAGAAATTACAGTAGAAAATTGGAGAAACAAAATCCTATAAATATAACAGCGTCCAAAAAATTTTCGACAGCATTGTAATACATTCACGCATGCACACACATTTCATAATTCTTAAAGTATGATTCTTGGCTTCCAACATCCTTTTTCACATATCAGAGACCCTAACCACTACTCATTATTCCTTACCTTATTACACATATAAATATTCGTCGACACTTCTTCAATATTTCATCATAAGAAATACGTAGCATAATCAAATTCCTCATATATGGTAGCACATCTTATTGATGATAAACATACCTCAGCAGCATAATACACCTCGTCGTTGTAAAAATAACATCATAACACCTCAATCAAATCTCAAAAATGTCGTAGCTTTCTGCAATAATGTCGAAACCTAAAAAAAATTCTCTGCCCATTTCAATAATGTCATATACCTCAAAGATACTTTAAAAATCATGATCCCATACCAAATACATCATTCAAAGCTCTCATAGTATCACAATGGTTCCGAAAAAATATGAACAGTTCACAAAGCACAGACAAAATACAATTTCATAAGTGTGAAATTATCCAACTGTGTAATTGCGTAAACATCTGTCACTGATGTAGTAAAATAAATGTTTGTCTCTCTCAGTTAAATGATCAGATAGCTATGTAATTCTGTGTTAGAGAAATATGGTACCGATGTGTAAAGTTGTATAAGCAAATACCATATTAGCTAGGGCTCCTTGTGCTTGCCATGCACATGGTACACAAAGTAAGCGTGTACCCCCCTGAGGATTAATGTAATTATACCCTCAGGTGTTACAGATTACAGCAATGGAATGAAATGTATCACGGAAAACTTTCTTTGTAATTCAAAAATCTTTAAAAATAAATGTTTTAAGTACAAAATTAATCACTGAAATGCGTGTCCTGTAGCGCTAAATGTGCGTCTTGCTGTAAGATAATTCTGTTGAAGTGTCGTAGTTATCGTCCTCTGTAAGCAAAGTTCTGCTGAAATCAATGTACTCACCTCATCATAAACAAAAGTGAGATGCTTTGCGTATAGATATCGTAGTTATTATGCTTATTGCCGTGATGAAGAAAGTACTATAAAGTAATGTATTGTTGTGCTACGAAAAAGGCTGTCTCATTGTGACTATACCACAAAAGTTACTACTAAAACATGTTTTACTTTCCAGAAGAATTCAGAAAACCGGTGCAGATATAAAACAGATACACCGCAAAACCAACATTGTAAATTGTCACTCATTAGTAGCGTCATGATAAAATCGTGTAGCTGTCACATAAACTAACCACTGTGTCATCTGGTATCTCACAGAAAGTACTTTAAATCCAGAATGTATTTTCAACTAAACCAAAATCTTGCATTAAAGTCTCATTAGCAGTACTGGTAAATGTTCTAAGTATGTGAGCCTTATAGTTGTTACGTAATCGTGCAACTAACAAGCAAGAATGTACACACACAATAACACTGTGTCGTCTGTTCACAATAACAATGCATTCGTAATTTCTGTTTAAATAAGTTCTCTTGGTTCTTGACTGGATATTTAACTTCACACATTGTTGCATATTAACAGATTCTAAGTCTGTCAAAGCATACTAGTAATGTAAAGTGAAAAGTTATATGGCAAAGACAAAGTTAAAAAGCAGATTATCTCTCAATAAACGGTTTTACATGTGAAATGTGGTGTAAACCTTTACTCTTCCTAGTACGCAGAGTTTCAACTTCAACGCAATTTACATGTGGTATACGTCGGATTGTGTAAGGTCCATTGTAAACTAGAAAGAATTTGTGACTCAAGTGTTTCTTCTTATGTGACAATGAATGAGCTTTAATGAGAACTTTCTGACCAATATATAATTTCTTTGTATTTGCTTTACCGTGTAAGTTTCTTCTTTTGTCTGCTGCAGATTTTATATTTATAGTAGCCAAATCAATTATGTCTTTGTGTCGAAGTTTACGTGTATTCAGGAAAGGTACAAGCTCTCTGATTCTGTTCGGTGGTTCTTCATTCTTCAGTACAAGAGTAGGTGTAAAGCAGTGGAGTCATGCGGCATTTCATTCAGCACGTTTTGAAATAAGTGTAAATATCTGTCCCAATGCTGATGCTTTCTGTGACAATAAAGTCTGCAAAGCTTATTGATTTCTTTCATAATCCGTTCGGAGGGATTACACTGTAGTGAGTAAAATGAAATAAAAACAGGTTTGATTTTATGATTCCGAAGCATGCGTGACAAAACAGCAGATCTGAATTGCGGTCCGTTATCTGAAATGACTTTACTAACATGTCCAACTTCACGTAAGAAATTTTTAACAAAGACGTTGGATACAGGCCGTCCAGTGGCTTTATGTAACGGAGTGAAAGAAACAAATTTTGAAGTAAGTTCAACAACGATTAGAACGTACGAAAATCCATTAGATGTTCTGACAAGCGGTCCCAAGAGATCAACAGCAGCAAATTCTTTTAATTTAGAAGGAATGACAGGAAACAGCGGAGCACGATGGGAGATCATAGATGGTTTCGCCTTTTGACTAAGTTTACAAATAGACAAGACTCTTCGAATTCTCTTTTCCATATTGTTAAAATAACAAGTCGTCTGAAGAATATGATAACATTTTCGTGGACCAAAATGTGCGTAGCTGAAATGAATGTACCAAATGAGCTTATTAACAAAATCATCTGGAATGCAAAGTACCCATAGCTTGTCATCAACAGTGCAGCGTTTGAACAGTATGTTGTTTCTAACCAGATAATAATGCCGAATCTGTGTGTGTGTCTTTTCATGCCATTTACTTTTGATGTCTTTCCAAATCGGATCTTTATCTTGTTCATGAGCAATGTCCTTTAAAGATGTGGTGATGAAGTTTTCAAAGGCGACTTTCTGAATGTAAAGAATACTGAAATTTTTCTCGAGATTGCCTTTTGTGTTACTTTTCTCAAGCCCAGCCGGTGCGCGTGATAGTGTGTCCGCAACAATGTTCTCCTTGGCGGGAATGTAGACTATTGTGAAGCGGAATTCTTGCAGAAACAATGCCCAACGTTTTAACCTGTCATGATTTAATTTTGAAGACATAAGAAATTGTAATGCACGATGATCACTGTATACTTTTACGTGCTTACCAGAAAGAAAGAAACGGAATTTGTTAAATGCCCAAACGATAGCTAAAGCTTCTAATTCAGTAACGGAATAATTTTTTTCAGATTTTGTTAGCACTCGGCTAGCAAAAGCAATGGTTTTCTGAATAGTAGTGTCATTTTCTATGGCTTCTTGAAATAAATGGGCACCAAGACCGACTTTAGAACAATCTGTGCTAAGGCAGAAATCTTGTGACAGATCTGGATGAGCTAGTATTGGCGCGTTAAGTAACGCTTCTTTCAAAGAATTGAATTCCAACTGTGCTTGTTCGTCCCAGTTCCAAATAGTATTTTTTCCAGTGAGAGAACAAAGTTTTGGTGTAACAAGAATTTGCATATTCAAAAAACGACGGTAAAAATTTACGAGACCTAGAAAACTGCGGACTTGTTTTTTTGTGGATGGAACTGGAATGGCTCTGATTGCTTCTAACTTTTCAGGATCCGGCTGAATGCCTTCAGAAGAAATAATATGTCCCAAAAACCTCACCTTTGACCTACCGAATTCAGACTTTTCCAAGTTAACTGTAATTCCAGATTCTGCTAAAATACGTAACAAACTGTTGAGGATGCGATTGTGTTGTTCCCATGAGGCTTCTGCTATCAGAATATCGTCCACATATAAGGTGATGTGACGTTTTAAGAACTCAGGTAATATGGAATTTAGCCCGCGAATGAATGCTGCCGAAGAAATGTTCAAACCAAAAGAAAGTTTCCGAAACTGATAACAAACGCCGAAACAAAAGAAAGCTGTGTATTTTCTACATTCTGGATGAAGTTCGATCTGATAAAAGCTGGATCTGAGATCAATGGAAGACAACACTTTTACACCATTAAAATTTTGAAGAAATTTTTCCAACGTTTGCGGCCTGTCTGTTTCAGGAATGATGATAGTATTGATTTGTCTCGAATCCAAGACAAGCCTGATCGATCCATTTTTCTTCTCAACAACATGTATTGGATTGTTATATAAGCTTACTCCAGGCTCAATAATGCCCTCGTCAAGCATAGATTGTATTTCTGTTCTAACACGGTCCCTATAATGTGCCGGAATCACGTATGGTCTAACACAAAATTTAGTATGTTCACGAACACGAAATTGGTATTGAAATCCCTTGATTGTTCCTGCTTTGTGAGTAAAAACTGTGGAATGTGCTTGTAAAATCTCAAAATGGTCCTGCCTATCACTGTCACTACAATTGTCAATTGTTTGAATTTTATTCTGAATTAACTCATTAGTTTCAAATATGCCGTCGATATCATCCCTGTCAGTACTTGCACAGTGATTGTTAGTGTCTAGTTCGGTAGAAAATTCCGAACTGTTGTCTAATAGAAGGTAAAGCCGATTAATTTCCTCGTCATGGTTTGAGAGCCAATCTTCAAATTTCAAAGCTATTGACTTACCTTCTTACTCTAAACTTATTTCAGCATCGTGAAAGTTTAAGATTGCTTTGTATTCATTAAAAAAGTCTAATCCCAATATAATTTCCGTCGACAATAATGGGACAATAAGAAAGTTCATAGAAAATCTGTGGCTTTGACAACAGAATTCTAAGTTGGTTTGTTGGCGTACATCTACACTTTTTCCAAAGATTGCACCTTGTAATTTAATCTTACGTAACGGAAGTGTGGGGCAATCGTTCGATTTGTTGCATTTGCTAAAGGCTGTTTCACTAATTACTGAAATGGGACTGCCAGAGTCAAGTACTGCCGTAAATTTTACGTCATTTACTGTAATGTGAATCACAGGATATGCAATGTTGTTATGTTTTACGTCGTGTTGCTGGAGTAAGATGTCCCTAATGCCTTCCATTTTTACGTAGTTACTAACTACGGCAGCTGCGTCGTCAGTTTCATAAGTACGTTTTGTGGCTGCCAGCGGTATGAGTCATTGCCTATTGTGTCTTTGTTGGCGCGCGTCGTTATTGGGATTTGGAGACCTAACTTCTACAAATTCACCTTGTCAAGAGGGCCCTGCTCTGTTTGAATCCCCCCAGTTCTGATGCAATTCAGATCTGTCGTTACGATCATGTCGTCTGTCGTCATGTCGGTAGATTCCATAGTTTCTTTCTTGTCGGTCATGTGGTGGAGAATTTCTCCCTGAATCGCAACTGCGGGCTGGACCGTTGCATCTAAAGTTATTCTTTCTCCCTTGATAATAATTATTTTGGTTCCCATATTGTCTGTTTCTCTGATTGTCTCTGTGATAGTCATTACTGCGGAGAGGCGATCTTTCCCTGTAATTATTACTACTCTGCCAACGGTTGTCATACGGGTGGTGTCTGTTTTGATCATGATTTACGTTGTAAGAATAGCCTTGTCGTGTATTATTTCTGTCATCGCGGAATTGTGACAGATGTGACCTGTAATTGTTGTGCTCCTGTTTTCGCGTTTAGCGATTGTCAGTGTCAATTTCCAGTTCTTGTAACAGTCCCTGAAAAGCTTCAGTGTCGTCTTTGCAACGTCCTGCTAAAATAATATGTCGTAAATGTTCAGGCAATTTGATTAAGCAAATGCGGATGAGTTCTGAGGGGCTGTATGGGTTTGAAAGATACTGATTCTTATGCAACATGTCTTCAAAATATTTCATAAGACTGGAAAATTCAGATTGTTCGAAACGTTTCATCATTATGATGCTATGTTTTACTCGGTCTTGTGTAGCTTGAGACCAATATGCTGAGAGGAAGGCATGATAGAATTCTCCTTCACTGTGGCAATCGTGAATGATCGATCGCATTCTTACAGCTGGTTCATTCTCTAAATAGCCACACATAAATTCTAACCCGTGCTCCAATGACCAGTTGGGAAGAAAACAATGAGAGAATTGATGAAGCCATGCTTGTGGATGAATGTCGTTGTCAGAATTCTGAAATGTTTTGAATTTACGTGTACTAATGAACAGCTTATAGTCAAAATCATCGTGTCAGCGAGTCGCACATCGCTCATTGTCACTTCGTTTCGGCGGTTCCATCTCAAAATCCAATGCGCCTTGCCAATTTCTTTTATAATTTCCGAAGTGTCCTGTGTTATTATTTTGTGGTTGTTCCGTATTTCTATGTCCCTCTTCCCGTACTGGAGCGCGAGTGTCCTCTGAAATATGTAATTCTTGTATTACTTGTGCCAACTGATCTTGTACTTCCCGGATTTCTCTTTTGTACTGTGTATTGATTTGATTTTGATTTTGTTTGAATTTTCTAATTTGTTCATACTCTTCAGTGTCCGTGAAGGCTACAGGTCTTGTGTCATTCAGATCATCATCGACCTTTGTAGATAAGTTAGTGAACTGATCTGAAAGTTCGGCTACTTTAACCGTTAGTGAAATTATTTCCTCTGTGTGTTTTTCTGAACCAAGTTTCAGAGTGTCCATTTGTGTTGAAATCGTATCTACTGTGTCTTTTAAGTTTTCCTGAGTTTTTGCAAGTTGCATAACCGAATCGGTAGATGCAACTGAGTCAATTTTAGCTTGCAAGGTGTCGTGATTTTCATGAACAATAGTTTGCAGTTCTTTTATGACTGCTTCGTGATTCTGTAATGCATTTTCATGACGCGAGAAAATAGGTTGGAAATGCTCACAAATTTGTGTTTTTACGTCGTTACAGACTTTTTGACATTTCGATTCGATTTTATGTAACTCAGTAGTTAAATATTCACGTGTTTGTTCAAGCGTGTAGTGAAGATTTTGTTCCATTGTGTCTAACTGTTGATGTGTTTGTCTCTGGTGTTGTTCCATTGTGTCTAACCTTTGAAGATTTTGACCCATTTGTTTCTGATTTTGTTCAAGCGTTGTGTCTAACTTTTGAAGATTTTGTTCCATTGTGTCTAACTTTTGTAGCCTTTGTCTCATTTGTTGCATTAACTGTAATAACAATGCACTGGTGTCTGAAACATGTTCCTCAGTGCTATTCAGCAGTGCATTTGAACCGGCAATATTCGCATTTTGAAAAGCAGAAAATGTGTCTTGATTTATTTGAGAAAACGGTGAGGACGCAAAACCTGAATCTACAGTATTTGCAAGATTGTGTCCTGTCATTTCGGAATCCTGAGGCGAGCTGTTACCGACCGATCGATCGCTAATGCTTCCCTGTTCACTAATTGTTTCACTGTCTACACCATTATTTGCCGCCCGCTCCATTTCCCTATGCACAGTTACCAAATTACTACTTTGAATGTCTGTTAATTCATTACACAGTGGTGCTGATAAGCTACACTCGTCGTCGCTATTATTTCTCAGTTTACTTTGGAGCCTAGTGTTACGTCTTTCACACGCCATTATTGTTACAATATTTCACACGACAACACAGAAAAACACAATTTGAAGAGCAAAAATAAGAGAACACATTAACATAGCACTGAAAATAATATCTAGTTAATTGAAAGCGCAGCTGCGAAATACTTGGTGCAAATCTACATGCATGCCACAGCTGTTTTACTGTACAACAATGAAAGACTGCAACTACAATGGAGATTCTCTCTACAATTACGCGCTAGCAATAAACTAAAGCTACACTAATTACACAAACTACAAGACAAAATCAGAAGATTCCAGTGAGGTATCCTCGGCTAAGGGTCGACGTATGGAACGTCGCCTTTGAACAATTATACAAGACTGTGCTTAAACTGACATACAATATTTTTAGCGCAACGCAATCTGACTTTCAAAAATCCCTACAAAAGAATGGCCCTGACTAACATTAACCTATACGTTTCACAAATCACTTACCTCACAAAAATCTTGGTTACTCGAACTACTGCACTACAGCGAGCGCCACTACTGCCAGCTAAATAAAAGATTCAAACTACGGAAGGCACTAACTGCTGATAGGCATAGTTAGCAAATGAAAGATTTTAATAGAGAACAAACAATGTATTTACCATAATAGTCATAATATATATAGCAGTTCATGAGATCCAGTCTTACAAATTTCAAAACTCCACCATCTCTCTCCCCACATCCACCACTGCTGGTGGCTCACCTCCAACTGCCGAACGCTATGCGCTGTTAACATCCAGCTGCCCAACACTACAATGGCAGACAACAATGCAAACTAGCCACAGACTGCACACAGCACAGCCAGTGATTTTCATACAGAGCGCTATGTGGCGTTACCAATAAGAAAACCTAAACAGCCTACTTACACATATCCTAATAAACATTCCAGAGCCACAGTTATCATGTGTTTGGTCATTCCTTCCCTTTTCGTACACCTACGCCACATTCTGACTGCTTACAGAACCATATTTTCACCTGCTAGCAGAAAGTGGAACTTATTTTTTTCAGCATACTCCCCGAGCACGCCAATTAATAAATGTTTTAGCGTTCTGCAATATACAGGGTGATTCAAAAAGAATACCACAACTTTAAAAATATGTATTTAATGAAAGAAACATAATATAACCTTCTGTTATACATCATTACAAAGAGTATTTAAAAAGGTTTTTTTTTTTCACTCAAAAACAAGTTCAGAGATGTTCAATATGGCCCCCTCCAGACACTCGAGCAATATCAACCCGATACTCCAACTCGTTCCACACTCTCTGTAGCATATCAGGCGTAACAGTTTGGATAGCTGCTGTCATTTCTCGTTTCAAATCATCAATGGTGGCCGGGAGAGGTGGCCGAAACACCATATCCTTAACATACCCCCATAAGCAAAAATCTCAGGGGGTAAGATCAGGGCTTCTTGGAGGCCAGTGATGAAGTGCTCTGTCACGGGCTGCCTGGCGGCCGATCCATCGCCTCGGGTAGTTGACGTTCAGGTTTCATAACTAACCTTTTTCGTTGGACTCTCCATACAGTTGATTGTGGAATTTGCAGCTCTCTGCTAGCTCTGCGAGTCGATTTTCCTGGGCTGCGAACAAATGCTTGCTGGATGCGTGCTACATTTTCATCACTCGTTCTCGGCCGTCCAGAACTTTTCCCTTGCACAAACACCCATTCTCTGTAAACTGTTTATACCAACGTTTAATACACCACCTATCAGGAGGTTTAACACCATACTTCGTTCGAAATGCACGCTGAACAACTGTCGTCGATTCACTTCTGCCATACTCAATAACACAAAAAGCTTTCTGTTGACCGGTCGCCATCTTAGCATCAACTGACGCTGACGCCTAGTCAACAGCGCCTCAAGCGAACAAATGTACAACTAAATGAAACTTTATAGCTCCCTTAATTCGCCGACAGATAGTGCTTAGCTCTGCCTTCTGTCGTTGCAGAGTTTTAAATTCCTAAAGTTGTGGTATTCTTTTTGAATCACCCTGTATACAGCTCGTACTGCAGCTCTCGGAATTCCGTCAGTTTAATTATAACCACCCAATAGAATTACTTCTGATCTGTCTTACACATTATGGACCTAAGAATTTGAATTTATTTGTATTCTTCTTAACCAAATCATATGTCTGCTTCTTATGTTGAACAAGAATAAGACAGTAAATTTAGTTGTGATTGTTGAATTAGTTATTAGTTATGGAATTTCATATCATGAGAGAAAATAAAGTCATTCTTATGAGTTCTGTGCTGAATGCGTAGCTGATTTTTCAATGAAGCAGACGCAGTTAGAAGGAATGAACTGCAAGCGTCGTATCTCAACCCTCACATGCTTTTAATAAAGTATGTAATTGAAATTTTTGGTAAGGTCTTATGGGACCAAACTGCTGAGGTCATCGGTCCCTAAGCCTACACACTATTTAATCTAACTTAAACTAATTTACGCTAAGGACAACACACACACCCGTGCCTGAGGGAGGATTCGAACCTCCGACGGAGGAAGCCGCGCGGTCCGTGACAAGGCGCCTACGACCGCGCGGCTACCGCGCGGCTACCCCGCGTGCCAATAAAGTATCTGTTTTAGGTAATATTTTGGAGAAGGTTGTAATAACTTGCTTCATCTGTCCTCTGATATCAGTACAGAAACTTCTTAGGGTTGGAGTTAACGAACGGTGCAGTATAAACTTATCAAAGTGAATACCTATTAGACACAAAAAATACTCTATTTTTGTGTTATCCACAGACTTCACTAATTTTGCTTGCAATGAAGATGTGTAACGTTATTTAACTACAATTCATTGTTTGATCGTCGATTACCACAATGTAAAAATCAAGTCTGTTGACTTGGTATAGGTATACAAATACGGCATCCAACGAGGGAGCATTGAACTGAACTATACTAGTTACAATATGTAGTACTCATTATAAATTTATAATAGTAGAGCAACGTTAAATTTGCAATAGTAGGGAAATTTATAGGCCAGAGTCACGTAGAAAGCTTACAGAGAAACTGAAATACTTTAATAATTTTTTAGAAATTTGTCCCTATTTTAAAAGTGGGCTAGTGGCGCATCACGATAGTCGGACAATTAGAAACAAAAAGATGATCAGTCTCTGAGACTCACTTCACAATTTGTTTCGAAGGCTATGTTCAATCAACAATTGCAGTCGTACAAATAATTAAACTACTCCTAAAAGTATATCGTTAATATTTAAAAATATTCAAAGCGTTTTTTACTGGTTCCACGCCTACCGGAGAAAATACGTATTATAGGAATTATTTTGCTTATTTTATGCTTTTATGAAGTCGTCTCTGAAAAAAAATCGGTAAGTAACGTTACTTGCACTTTTATGACACTTGCCGTTGCTTTTCCATAACGGTCGTCCGTATACTGCAAGCTGTTCCCTTCCATACGTTCATTTACCTTTCCAAATTTTCCATCACAGAGAATCGCACGATTTATGGTATCAAACTTGGCATGAATGTTTATCAATATGAACTTCAGGTACAACACCGCCGATTACCAGTCCGTAGCGTTGGAATAACAAGCAGTCGCCGTTTTCACATTTGCTTAATGGTGAATGATCGTTAAAGGCATCAGTACTCTTGGCAGGTTGCTATTATTTACGTTCGTAGAACCCACCGATGTTACGTACCGCGAAGATCGTTAATCACAAATTTTAATGGCTGTAATTATTTTTTTATACTAGGACATATCACCCCATGCATCTTGTTTGATAGTCACCTACTGCCGCTTAGTGCCAATTTTACTACTGGCAATAGCCAATCGAACATCGTAGCTTCCCGATTGTTTGAGATCTAATCGAGAGAGTAACGTTTTTTTTTTTTTAATTTTTTCAGTTTTCAGTTAACTCATGTCTGGCAAATATCTTAAGAATTTTTATAATTTTTTTCCCTTTTTTATAAAATCCTATTCTAATAAACTACATTTTAATTGACAGTACATCTCCTGAGGATTCTCTCCTTTAGCGGTGCGAAACCGGCAGTGTTCCAAAAAAAAGGACTACAAAACAATTAAAGCGGCTTGAAGAGTCTTTATTAGCTGTGAATTCCCCCATTTCATAAGATCTTTGTTCGTAGAAAACAGTTTGGAAACTTAAATACTAACAACGTACATTTTCAGCTGTGGCTGCCCTGTGTACAAGATCGCACGTACTCCTAAAAGGCCGAATCAGGATCTACCGCCAGCGAAATGATTATTGCGGTACATTGCAATAATATGCGCAGGAGATTAGAATATCCAAAACTAAGCTCAAAGAAGCAGGCATGTGAAACTGTACATGGTTCCCCTGTTTGTGAATGACTTGCTAAGAAGCATGTGAGGAAATGGCTGAGAAAGTGAGGCACCCACACCTGAAGAGCAGTTACGGTGATCAGTGATGTGTGTATACAGAAATCCGTGCTATGCTCCGTCCTGAACACCGTCGCTTTGGAATGGTAAAATAAATGCTTCTTCTTCGGGTGTGTATGATTGATAGCCCGTGTTACTTCAACCAAATACGAATCGTTCACAGTGAACCTGTAGAAGTGCCACAAGGCTTTTTGTACGTATTAGCTTCTGCATAAGAAACGGCGTTTTCCTAACAGCCTCCATAACAGGTTGGTACCACTTGCTTTACAGGTTTAACCTCTGAACAGTCATGCACCACGCAATATTAGCGACGCGTAAGTAGGCGCCAGTTGTGACTCACTAGCCTTTTACGCGTAGCGAACGTCAGAATATTATATTTCCCTACAGAATACTAGTCAGTCACTGCTCTGAATTCAAGCCTCGCCAAGTCTGACTACAGAATCATGCGGTCTTCTCATCATACGTTACAACTAATATTATCTACAAAAGTCGTCAGTTGTGTTCTAATCGAACTGTCGAACTCTAGACAAAAATCTCTTCGATATTTGCTGTCGACTCTTCGTCCAGAGTAAACTGATACTTTCAGCCCGTCAAAAAATCCTCCGACCACTGGCAAATCTGCATAGTTACCTCCCAATAACGTACCTTATCAGGCGTGGGGGTGATACGGAATCGAATACGTTTCAAGAGTTATTTATTATTCCCCGTGTTTCCTCAATATATGGCATTTAATATGTGATGTGTTCGTTGTGCAATGGTTTTCAGAGTATTTCCTGTTTACAATCAACAAAATGTGAGTTTAACTTTCTATGAAGCTGAAGCCGGAAGACAAAAAGTGGGAGGGAAATTTGCCTTGGCCTGCTGCTCCAGAAACTAATCTTGTTCCATAGAGTGAATTGTTTTCCCTCTCACGGAAGCGTGACACATTGTTAGTATCAGCGGCGTTAACTGAACAATAAATTCCCTGTAGAATCTGCCAATAATTATGAGGGAACATGTTACTGTTTACAGCTTTGATACATCTACATCTACATTGATACTCCGCAAGCCACCCAACGGTGTGTGGCGGAGGGCACTTTACGTGCCACTGTCATTACCTCCCTTTCCTGTTCCAGTCGCGTATGGTTCGCGGGAAGAACGACTGTCTGAAAGCCTCCGTGCGCGCTCTAATCTCTCTAATTTTACATTCGTGATCTCCTCGGGAAGTATAAGTAGGGGGAAGCAATATATTCGATACCTCATCCAGAAACGCACCCTCTCGAAACCTGGCGAGCAAGCTACACCGCGATGCAGAGCGCCTCTCTTGCAGAGTCTGCCACTTGAGTTTATTAAACATCTCCGTAACGCTATCACGGTTACCAAATAACCCAGTGACGAAACGCGCCGCTCTTCTTTGGATCTTCTCTATCTCCTCCGTCAACCCGACCTGGTACGGATCCCACACTGATGAGCAATACTCAAGTATAGGTCGAACGAGTGTTTTGTAAGCCACCTCCTTTATTGATGGACTACATTTTCTAAGCACTCTCCCAATGAATCTCAACCTGGTACCCGCCTTACCAACAATTAGTTTTATATGATCATTCCACTTCAAATCGTTCCGTACGCATACTCCGAGATATTTTACAGAAGTAACTGCTACCAGTGTTTGTTCCGCTATCATATAATCATACAATAAAGGATCCTTCTTTCTATGTATTCGCAATACATTACATTTGTCTATGTTAAGGGTCAGTTGCCACTCCCTGCACCAAGTGCCTATCCGCTGCAGATCTTCCTGTATTTCGCTACAATTTTCTAATGCAGCAACTTCTCTGTATACTACAGCATCATCCGCGAAAAGCCGCATGGAACTTCCGACACTATCTACTAAGTCATTTATATATATTGTGAAAAGCAATGGTCCCATAACACTCCCCTGTGGCACGCCAGAGGTTACTTTAACGTCTGTAGACGTCTCTACATTGATAACAACATGCTGTGTTCTGTTTGCCAAAAACTCCTCAATCCAGCCACACAGCTGGTCTGATATTCCGTAGGCTCTTACTTTGCTTATCAGGCGACAGTGCGGAACTGTATCGAACGCCTTCCGGAAGTCAAGAAAAATAGCATCTACCTGGGAGCCTGTATCTAATATTTTCTGGGTCTCATGCCGTCCTGCTCTTCCTTCCCACGCCGATTGTCAGCGAACCATCTGACTGTTTCCTAACGCTCTGGCTTACATTAACATCTCTGCAATGTTGTTCATGACATCGTTCCGTCTGTCGATTACACTCATCAAGCTTAGAGTGCTGCCAGGTAGAACCTGCTACTCCTAGCCTAGTTCCTGCTTGCAGCATGAACGGTATAAACGTCCCGTCCTGTTTTACACATGCAAATAGCAGTCATCTATTGCGAACAGTTACATTAAAGGTTTGTGTAGGAGAAAGGCCACCTTATGAATAACAGGAAGTCTTCCCCGTTCCGCCGTTGAAGCGGCGTCCCATATAACAATACAATATGATCGTCCCATTTCTTTTCATGAACTGACACACTTTACTAACTAGAGGAACCGGTTGGGCGGTTCGCCTTATGAGTATGGTCCGCTCCGCCTTCAAAGCAGTTTTAAGACTTACGGTGTCTGTCATTCACTATTCCTTTTACTTTAAATACCGCTGTAAAATGACTGTATTTATTCAGGCGTGGCTCGCTTAACCACAGATCCTATGAACCTTTCACCAATAGGTATCCCGGACAGTAATGTCTGCGACAGACTGTGATTCAGAGACATCGACCTGCAAATTATACCCTTGGACAACTGCGGACAACGTAGCGTTGGCCTGGCCAGCCACACCTAGTCTGCGGTCGGCAGTCTACTGATACCGGAAATATGTCATCCTTGGTTCCCAGAAGCAGCAGGACAGAGAGAGTGCGGGGTAGCTGGTAAGTGACGTAAGAGCTCCGGCACGGTTTTCAGAGACTCATTAAGTCAAATTATGGCAATTTGCATGAAAAGACACCGATGTTATGTCCGACAGCACATTGATGGGTAGATGGGTGGTGCAATTTCTGAGCCGAGTTAACGTTGGAAGGAAAGCACAGGGCGGATATAATTAAACTTTCGCAAACTGAGAAGGCCCCCATGAGAACCAAGTGATTGTAGGACAATGAAAATTTCTGGAAACATTTGTTAGGACATTCGAAAAAGAAATAAAGAACAATCGCCAGTCAATCGAAATCTCAGAGTCTTGTTCTCCATCCTCGATGAGGAAAGAGGACCTTTGCGCATTCCTTGAGGCATCGATTCTCGCTTACAAGGAGACGGCACGACCGTGGGGTCGGGGATTTGCCCGCAATTTTGTGTGCTGAAAAAGGACCCCTAACACCTGACGTGGTTAAAATATTAGCACGCACTACTCCGAAAATCCCGAGAAAAATCGATCCAAAGTTTCTTAGGTGCCTTAAGAGTGTAAAATGTTAGTCCGCTCCCGAGCCGCCGTCTGGCCTACATGGTTTGCCGACACGGTAGCTCAGCGTGCTCGGTCAGAAGGTTAGTTGCCGTCTGTAATAAAAAAACTGAGTTAATCGATCAACAACGAACTTAAACGGATGTCTTACGCCTCCGTCCCGAGCAGATGCAACGAACAAAAGCGAACAAAATGAGATTAAAAAAAAAGGAAAAAAACATGGTTAGGACTCGGACCCTTACGCCAAAGGTCTCGGGTTCGATTACTCCCCGGCACTTTTTTTTCCCCTTCTGTTGCTTGCAAAATTGCAGCGCATTGTTACAGGAGAATCGTGAAATTAATTCCCGGGAAGATTGTACAAAAATTCATTCTATAATTCACCATCAATTATCGTCACCAATATTCCGAGACATGATTCAATATGCCTGGTTTGCCTCAAAATTGTTAGAAACTCGAAACATTTTCGTAAATGTCAATGGGGCATGTTTTTGTATAGATTTATTGCAAACGCCCTGTGATTGTACAAAATCCGCTTTTGCATGTTGCGCAAGATGTCGCAAAAGTTATTGCTTTGTTTCTACTATAATTACCACTGCGGTACTTGTTTATAATTATTATATGTATAAAAATTGAATGTTTTCCAATCGACTTTGTTATTCTGAAAAAAAGGGCAATGTTTCTCCTCATATACTTTACAGTGAAAACTGGAAAACCCACCGCCAGGAATTGTGTTGTTGACAAAAAGAATATAATTTTTATTCAGTAATGAAACCAATTTGTTAAAGATAATGTAGGTTTGGGAAACTTTCTGAATAATTGGTGGAATAACCAAAGAAAATGAAACAGAAGAAAAAGAAAAAAGGTGTCAGAGGAAAAATCGAACACGCGACTTCTGGCGGAAGAATCCGAGCCCTAAACACCTAGGCCAGACGGCGGCTCGGCAGTGGACTAACATTTTACACTCATAAGGCACCTAAGAAACTTTGGATCGATTTTTCTCGGGATTTTCCGGGTAGTGCGTCCTAATATTTTAACCACGTGAGGTGTTAGGGGTCCTCTTTCACCACACAAAATTGCGGACAAATCCCCGACCCCACGGTCGTGCCGTCTCCTTGTTAGAGCAGCAGCAGCAGTATTGCCGATGTTTTGATAAAACGGCTTTGCGAGCAAAGCCCTGCTCACCTTGTCCAGACCGTACTCACTATCTGCAAATGTAATGCACGTAGAGTATAAGTGTCTATAAAATGAGCATAGCCTACTGCGCATGTTCTCAAGATAAAACAGGTCTAATAACGTGATTTTGGTAGGACGCTGCTCGTCTGAAGTTTGTAGTAATTGCGAAACTTGAATATTACACGTATTCGCCCTGTTTTATATACGTGTCTACACGTTTGAGTTTTAGTAACAGCTATGGTGCAGAATGTTGCTACGGATGTAAAGAGAATCAGTTACTTCTCACAGGTATGTACAACAAATGTGTGATTGTGAATGTCATATTGATATGAGGCACTTTATATGCTGAGAAACATCGAGACACGGTATTATAAAGTTTGCATCGTAGAGATAATTTTGTGATTTTATAGCTGTGTGTTTACGAAACAAGCGCTAGATAAATTTATAAGTGTGTTTGAGCGATCTGTCAGTCAGTGTATAAACACTATGGTCATATGCAGATAAAAGTTATACATGACAGTCTGATTCATTTCCTCCAATTTATGCAGGCTCTCAAGCTCTTGTGTGTATCTAAGTATTTCTGCATGAGACAGTTTCCTATACACAGTCATTGTAATGTAATTAGTTAGAACAGATTCAGCAATACGAATCAGTAAAATATAAAACTTAAGATATTGTTATTTGTCACTGTTACTACTCCAAAATTCGAGCATTGATTTTGCATCTTTTATTTTTTGTACATAGTATATGGTTCTACTTTCCTGATGAGATGGCGAAAAAATGTTGTAGATACACTACTGGCCATTCAAATTGCTACACCAAGAAGAAATGCAGATGATAAACGGGTATTCATTGGACAAATGTATTATACTAGAACTGACATGTGATTACATTTTCACGCAATTTGGGTGCATAGATCCTGAGAAATCAGTAAACAGAACAACCACCTCTGGCCTTAATAACGGCTCTGATACGCCTGGGCATTGAGTCAAACAGAGTTTGGATGGAGTGTATAGGTACAGCTGCCCATGCAGCTTCAACACGATACCATAGTTCATGAAGAGTAGTGACTGGCGTATTGTGACGAGCCAATTGTTCGGCCACCATTGACCAGATGTTTTCAAATGGTAAGAGATCTGGAGAATGTGCTGGCCAGGGCAGCAGTCGAACATTTTCTGTATCCAGAAAGGCCCGTACAGGACCTGCAACATGCGGACTTGCATTATCCTGCTGAAGTTTAGGGTTTCGCAGGGATCGAATGAAGGGTAGAGCCACGGGTCGTAACACATCTGAAATGTAACGTCCACTGTGCAAAGTGCTGTCAATGTGAACAAGAAGTGACCGAGACGTGTAACCAACGGCACCCCATACCATCACACCGGGTGATACGTCAGTATGGCGATGACGAATACACGCTTCCAACGTGCGTTGACCGCGATGTCGCCAAACACGGATGCGAGCATTATGATGCTGTAAACAGAATCTGGATTCATCCGAGAAAATGACATTTTGCCATTCGTGCACCCAGGTTCGTTGTTAAGTACACCATCGCAGGTGCTCCTGTCTGTGATGCAGCGTCAAGAGTAACCGCAGCCATGGTCTCCGAGCTGATACTCCATGCTGCTGCAAACGTTGTCGAACTGTTCGTGCAGATGGTTGTTGTCTTGCAAACGTCCCCATCTGTTGACAGGGATCGAGACGTGGCTGCACGATCCTTTACAGCCATGCGGATAAGATGCCTGTCATCTCGACTGCCAGTGATACGAGGCCGTTGGGATCCAGCACGGCGTTCCGTATTACCCTCCTGAACCCCCCGATTCCATATTCCGTTATTTCGACGAACGCGAGCACCAATGTCGCGATACGATAAACCGCAATCGCGATAGGCTACAATCCGACCTTTATCAAAGTCGGAAACGTGATGGTACGCGTTTCTCCTCCTTACACGAGGCATCATAACGACGTTTCACCAGGCAACGCCGGTCAACTGCTGTTTGTGTATGAGAAATCTGTTGGAAACTTTCCTCATGTCAGCACGTTGTAGGTGTCGCCATCGGCGCCAACCTTGTGTGAATGTTCTGAAAAGCTAATCATTTGCATATCACAGCTTCTTCTTCCTGTCGGTTAAATATCGCGTCTGTAGCACATCTTCGTGGTGTAGCAATTTTAATGGCCAGTAGTGGATTTTACTTGTCTATAAAAAGAAAGGCAAATAAAAAAATTGAAAGTAATAATGGACTATCAGGTGGTGAAAATCGCTTCACCGTGTTTACTGTACCAATTCCATAGGTCCAAATGTGTTTCGTGACACATCAGCACCGTCTCTAGTACCACTGTAACGTAATTAATTAAGATAGACATTCGACAATATTAATAGGTGCAATAGAAAAAGTAGAAAATATTGTTGGCTACCATTTCTTATGCCGCACTGAAAAGAAAGTGTAATCAGAGCCTTAGTACAATTATCATTGGTCTTCACATCTTTAACCGAACTTCAGTTTCTCATGTCGAAGTATTAACGAGTAGGTACACAAAATTTCACGGTAGTTCTGAACGTGATCTATCTGTAGCAGCGAAGTATTAACACTCAAAATACACTAAACGCTATATGTGCCAAAATGCGCCGTCCCAGAAACACGTGACTATATCTGATGTTGCGGACAAAATTCTCGTGCTGCTCGTGCGAATGCTCATTCCATAGATATTTATATTCAGTGGTAACGCACACTGATGCCTATGTTTCAGCCGTTTGTCGCCGTACCTGTACCTGCGCCTACCGACACGTCACGACACGAACACTATTAACAACGTAAATCCTGCAGCGTGCAGCCTGAATATCGTTCCTGTAAAGCTGGATGCCCATACGGTAAATAGTTTTCCGTCGTACTCGGGCTCAAATAGACAAAGTTTAATTATAACTATCCTGCAAATAAAATAATATGGTTCACAAACAATAAAACAAGTAGATATGAAGAACAGAGCGGACAATGAATGATTGAGCAACTTTAAAATCGTTAATATTAGGAAGGAATTAAGATTGTCATATCCACTGTCTGAAATGGTGAATATCACAGTACGGACAACAATACTGAATGTTGCCAAACTGATTCATACTTCAACATTGACTGTGACTGATGATGATTAATATTTCATCATCATGAGAGCTTATTTTCAGTATTTGAAGTAGACAAAAGTGCCATTTTCGCGGATGAAGGACAGTGTGAGTACATGAAAGAAACGTGGAATGATTGCTATGTGGAACATGGGGGCATCACATCCGTGGATAATACAGACAGCTGGCTGTTGTGCAATTACTACAGTACGAGTTGTGACTGCATGGACTCACGAGAACAATATGGTAAGAAGAGAAGGCATTGGTCCTTTCAGAGGGACTGAGCCACGGCTAAATCTTAGGATCGCTCGACTGCCTGTAGCGAACAGACGGATGGCAACAGCTGAAAAGTGAGCAGATGCTGCAGGTAGCGTGTCACCAAGAACCGCCAGGAACAAATTACTAAAAATTAGGTTAAGATCTCGAGTTAGTTTGCGTGGTCTATTGCTGGCACTATACAACACAGGCTTTCACGGTATCGAGTCAGATTCAACTGAGTCACTGAGTGGCATTCTGTGGTGTACAGCAATGAGTATCGCTTCTGTTCGTGGTTGTCATATCCACTCCAATGTGTCCGTAGACGATGTGGTGAAATGCCACAGGAACCAGTAATTTTTAGACCCATACTTCTCCAACTCTTGAGATGATGGTGTGGGACACTGTTGCATATAACAAATATAATGATTTGGTAATTGTTGAATGCTACCCTGTATGCGGTAGGAATGGTAAACTCAGCTTCTAGAATGAATTTTTCACTCTGCCGTGGAATGTGCTGTGTTATGAAACTTCGTGACGGATTAGAACTCTATGGCGGAACGGGTGTCAAACTCGGGATCTTTGCTTTTCGCGAAGAAGTGCTCCACCGGCTGAGCTACTACAGCACGACTCACGATCCGGCCTCACAACCTCACTTTCTTCCAGGACTGCTAGTCCTCCAAGTTTCGCAGGGAAGCTTCTGTGAAGTATGGAATGTAAGAGATGAGGTACTGGCGGAAGAAAAACTGTGCCAACGGGTCTTGAGTCGTGCGTGGGTATCTCAGTCGCTAGAGACTTGCCCGCGAAAGGCAAAGGTCCCGCTTTGGGTTCCAAGACCAGCACACAATCTGCCAGGAAGCTTCAGACCCATTTGTCTTACCCTTCATGACCAGGATGCCAAATGGAATATTCCAGCAGGATGATCCAAGACCCCTCAATGCAGTTGGCGCAGTACAGACGTTGAAAAATGTATGCATCCTTGACTGGCCTGCCTAGTCCCCCAATTCGTCATCCATAGAACATTGGTTGCATGCTATGGAAAGACGTATACTTCCAGATCAGTTTCCAGCCAGCAATCTTCATGAACTGACATAACATATTTTTCAGAAATTCCTTAGATGACAAACGGACAATATTTGGTTCTCTACCATAACGAAGAGAAGTGTGCAGCCGTACCTTCGGAGGGGAAAAGAGGGGTCAGGGACAGCACACCTGCTACTACATCTACATCATACTCTGCATGACACCTCATGGTGTGTTGCGGAAGGTACTTCTGGTACTACTAACTGATCCCCCGTAACCTGTTGCCCTCGTGAATGGTGCATGGGGAGAATGATTGCCTGTAAACCGCTGTATTGGCTCTAATTTCTTGAATTTTCTCGGTTTGGTGTTTTCGGGAGATGTGTGCCGGAGGAAATAATACGTTTTCCAACTCTTACCGGAATGTGTTACCTTTCCTTAACGTTCTTCCTATGAATCTATCTTACATCTGTTTTTCGTACTTTTTGCTTTAGGTGGTCACTCCATTTAAATTCCTCTGGATAGTTATTCCTGGATACAGTATTTGATGGTAGATACTATTTCCAGCAATTTGTTATCGATTGTGTAGTTGTGCAGTAGTGGATTTGTTTTCATATGTATGCTCAGTATGCTGCATTTATTTACGTTCAGGGTCTACTGTCAGAGCCTGCAGCATTCATCAATCCTCTGCAGGTCCTTATGCAAATCTGTACTTTGTAATAGACAGCCGCATCATCTTCGAACAGTTTTAGAGGGCATTGTGTCTACAAGGTCACTTATATACATTGTAACCAATAACGCTCCCATCACACTACTTTGGCGTACTACGGAAATTGCCTTTACATGCGTCAACTTTGTTCCGTCAAGAGCAAAATGTTGAGTTTTACTGCAAGTAAATCTGGCTCGATAACCGATAAACTCGTACTTATTTTTTCAGTAAACAGCAGTATGGGGTAAACACCAGTACGGGACGGCATCAGAGGTCTTCCTGAGGTCAAGAAACATGGCAGCAACATGAGCACCGTTTTATACAGCTGCTACTACTACTACTCCTTGGTGCTACAGCGCTTGTAGGGCCTTGGCCTCCCGGATACCCTCCGCCCACTCTTCTCTGCTGGCTGCCTTGGCTCTCCATCTTCTCACTCTCATCCTTCTCAAGTCCTCTTCCACGTTGTCTAGCCATCTGGTCCTTATATGACATCCACCGGGTTTTCCTTTGAAAACATTCTTGATGTGCTGTTCTCCACCATTCTTTCTACATGTCCCAACCAACGTTGTGTATTATTCTTTATTTAAGTCACGATACCTGGTTTGTTATACAACTCTCTAACTACTGTACGATACATCGTCAACTTCAGATTCCTGCAAAGGCTCCTTGCTTTAAACACTTTAAGTAGTGTAAAGTAGCTCCTGTTACCATTTGCAATTCTTGTATGTATTTCTTCTCTCATATCATTATTCTCAGTTATCAGTGACCCAAGATATTTAAAGCTCTCACAGCGTCCATATTCTTTTCCATTCAAAGTCATGCTTCTTTCTCCTTCACCATACCTTTTCCTAGATGTTAACTATATACTTGGTCTTTGATTGATTAATGGTCAGCCCCATCTCCGCACCATATCTTTTTACTTTTTCAAGATTTCTTCCAGGTCCTGTTTCCTCTTGGATAACAAATCAATATCATCCGCATATGCAAGCTCCCGAGTCACTCTACTGAACAGTGTCCCCCCAGGGTTGTTACTTTGTGACTTTCGCATTACACTCAGCACGACCACATTAAACAGAACAGTGGAGAGCACATAATCCTGCCGCAGTCCTTGGTTAACTTCAAATGCCTTTCACAAAGTGCCCTCGATCTTTAATTTGCTTACTGTTCTTCTCAAAGTCATTTGAACCAATCTTATCAGTTTGTTAGGGACTCCTGCCTCTTGCAGTGCCTTCCAAAGTTAGTCCCTTTTGATACTATCATAAGCTTGTTTGAAGTCAATGAACAGCTAGTGGACATCGGTGTTATAACATTTTTCAAGGATCTGTCTGATAGTGAAAATTTGGTCTGTAGTGTATCTTTTAGCTCTGAAACCTCACTGGTAGTCTCCTAAATATTCTTCTACGCATGTTCTTAACCGCTCAGCCACGATTTTTCCTAATACTTTATATACTATACAGAGTAGTGCAATTCCTCTCTAATTCCCGAAGTCAGCATTGTCATGTTTCTTATGTATAGGGAAGAGTATTGCTGTACTCCACTGTTTCGGCATATTTTCTTTCCGCCATATTTCCACTATAATCTCATGCAAAACCCCTACTGGTTTTTCTCCACCATGTTTTATTATTTCAGCTCTAATATTCTCCCGGAGCTTTATTGTTTTTAAGAGTCTTGATACTAACTTTAACATCTTCCAGTGTGGGTTCTGTTACTGATCCTTGGTGCTCTTCACCTCTGTTTACTTCCTGCTCTACCTCTTCTGCCATACCGGCATCTACCCCACCATTTTCCGATACTGCATTCAGAAGTTCACACCGTTTTATATAGCGCTACGGATTTCATGGAGCAAAAGAGTGAGCTGAGTTTCGCACGATCTCTGTTTGCGGAATCTGCGTTGATGTTTATAGAGATATTCATGCACGTGATAATTATTGAGCATAAAGCACGTTCCACACTCCTGCAACATATTGACGTCAACAGTATAGGTCTATAATTGTGCGCATCTGTCCTACGACCCTTCTTGAGACCGGGAATGACCCGCGCTTTTTTGCAGTCGCTAGGTACCCTTCGGTGCTGCAGGAAATCAACTAACGCTGAAGATGGACATCAGTTCCAAATTGAAAGTTAATCATTTAATACCAGTTATGTGATTACCAGCTCCACAAAGTTTGGCAAATATTGGATTGGTGCTTTCCATTTCTGTCAGTGCAGCTATCAATCAGATCGTGGTGACGCAATGTTCTGGCAATGTTCCCACGGCTAATCAAGAGAAGCTTTTTGAAACGTTGTTTGCAGACACCAATCGTCAGTAGGATTTGAAATACTTCGATAAGACCAGCATTTGCATATAGATTCAACAAACAGAGCTGTTCGGAGTCAGACTACAAAATGAAGGTGTGAATATCTGTGCCCAGCTCAGCTAGTTCTAAAACAATGTTTGTCATTTCGTGTGACTTGCACCGGTGAAAACTGTATGTGGTTTAAAATTTTAGATGTATAAATTGTTATTTCACGGTGCAGAAATTATGAGAAGTTACTGCAACCCTTGCGGTAACCCGAGACACAGCGACCCGCGCCAGCAAAGTGAAGATTCGCCCCTCGACGCCCGCGCTCTAGTCTGTCTGTGCAGCTTTCGCCCATACTGTATAACCCCATATAGTCTCACCAGATGACTGGCTAGTGAGTCTGAAACATGAGAATAAATCCGAAGTTAGTTTCTTAACCTCGGTCGCTATTTTTCCATTTTTTCACTAAAGAATAATATGAAAATGCCTATTTCATCAGCTCCAATGTCTTAAAAAAAGTATCAAAACTCTGACGTGCTCCCAACTAGATGGGGTGCCAGCGACCACGAGATGCTCGACAATGTAGCGTGTGCGTAAAAAAGTCGAATTGCTCCTCGAACCGGATTCCACCTTAAGCCGCAGATGTCCTCTGAGTTTACCCGATTGGTAAGATTACGGCGTTGGAGGAATTTGAAGGTATTCAATCTGCAATAGCGTTATACTTGGGGCGACACTGTTGTGTTCAGACGAACCAATATTTTTAAGACTTGTTTGTATTTTTACAGGAAAGACAGCTCGGTTCACTAACATCATCAAAACAGCTGGTAAATGAGGCACCAAAATCTTATAAACGATTAGTCAAACTATTCTCAGACAAAACTGAGTTCGCGAAAGGGTTCGTAAATGGCGCTTGACTATCGCAACAGGTAGTTAATTACCCGCTAAAGGCAGGTGTCCAGATTTGAGCAATGGTAATCTACACGACCCTGCCATATACTATGAATAATAAGTTTCCAATAGAAAAATATATTGGAGCTGTTTTAAATGAATTATTCTATTATTAATATGTTAGGACAGCTAGAAGGAGTCTTTGGCAGTTTCTAGTAAACTGTATGAGAGTTTCGAAAAATACTTATGCAGGGAATTCGTGTATCTGATAATGCATATTTCACTTGTATTACGAGTAGGAATGGGATCGGCTGAGAAATACCAGCGGTATTACATGCAATACGTTAATAGAAATAAGTGAGATATATTGCAAAAACAAAACCAGAACATCTGAACGTAATATCCTCATGAAAACCAAGGAAACATTAAAAAACGATTTGTTTTTAATTTTTTAACAGTTTAATGTAAATTATATGCCCGTGTCTCGATTTATAATGATTAATTAGCAAAATTTAATCGGCAAGAAACGTTAATTCTAGCTGTTAATACTAGTGATCTTTCCTTTCCCTAAGTTGCGTTATATCTTACGTTCAGAATAAGTACTTTAAATAAAGCGTCAATATGAATGAAGTCCTTTTGGATGTTAGGCCTCGTAAGTTTTAAACACTAAACCAACTACAAAATTGAATTTTTGACCGTCTTTCTAGCGATCCTTAACAGAAACAACAAATAACTGGTGTTTGAGGATGGTATTCACTATATACTCTTACTTGGTTTGTCACGTGAAAACTAATTTATTGATCTGGAACGTCATTGGATGGTCTAAAGTGAAAATGTCCGTGAAGGGGTAGCTGTAAGATTATTGAAGCCAACGGGTACTGGAAGCTTGTGCCCAGGGCCAGCGTTTTCATTCAGCAAAACGTCGATGCCGCACGTACTTCTTTTGTCGAACTGGGTCATGTGGAGATGCTGGCTGGCGAACACCTCTGTCCCGTTGGACTAGCATTGCTCACAGGCAACCCGTAGTCAGCTTGTTTTAAGTAAAATTTTCAGCAACGGTATTTCAACGATGGTCCTTCAACGAATGCCGGAAGAAATATCAAACCGTTGATGGAAAACACATGCTATATGAGTGGCATCTAAAAAAGAAGGCAAATATAAAATCACCTGAACAAAATTGTCCCGAGAGATTGTGAATCGGCTAAACACAACAGAAGAATCGCGTCTGGAAACTACATTCTTGACGTATTATTCAACGATATCTGACACAAAAGAAATATCTGTGCCTTAACATTGGAACTTAGAAAAGACAGGAACAGGAACAGCTGTACCACTGACCACGGTGTTACCAACAAAGTGCCCAATCTTGCAGCTTATTTTTTTTTTTTTTTTTGGTCTTCTGAATGGTTTGATGCAGCTTGCTACGAATTCCTCTCTTGTGTCAACCTCTTCATCTTATAGTAGCACTTGTAACCTACGTCCTCAATTATTTGCTGGGTGTATTCTAATCTCTGGCTACCTCTACTGTTTTTGCCCTCCACAGCTCCCTCTAGCACCATGGAAGTCATTCCCTGATGTCTTAACAGCTGTCCTACCAATCTGCCCCTTCTCCTTTTCAGTATTTTCCACATATTCCTTTCATCTCCGATTCTGTGTAGAACCTTCTCATTCCTTACCTTATCTGTCCACCTAATTTTCAACATTCGTTTGCTAGCACCACATCTAAAATGCTTCTATTCTCTTCTGTACGGTTTTTCGCACGATCCATGTTTCACTACCATACGATGCTGTGCTCCAAACGTACATTTACAGAAATTTCGTCCTCAAATTGAGGCACTTCTCTTGGCCAGTAGTGCTCTTTTTGCTAGTGCTCCTCTGCTTTTGATGTCGTCCTTGTTTTTTCCGTCACTGATTACTTTGCTGCCTAGGTAGCAGAATTCCATAACTTCATCTATTTCGTGACCATGAGTCCTAATGTTAAGTTTCTCGCTGTTCTCATTTCTGCTACTTTTCATTACTTTCGCCTTTCTTCGATTTATTCTCAATCCATTTTCTGTACTCATTGGACCGTTCGTTCCATTCAGCAGATCATGTAATTAATCTTCAATTTCACTCAGGATAGCAATGTCACCGGCGAATCGTGTCAGTGATATCCTTTATATTTTAATCCCACTCCTGAATCTTTCTTTTATTTCCATCATTGATTCTGCGATGTACAGATTGAATAGTAGGGGCGAAAGACAACGTCCCTTACACCCTTTTTAATCCGAGCACTTCATTCTTGGTCGTCTTCCCTCTTGGCTCTTGTACGCATTGTATATTACCCGTGTTTTCTTATAGCTTACCCAATTTTTCTTAGAATTTCGAACATCTTGCACCATTTTACAACGTCGAATGCTTTTGCCACGTCGACAAATCCTATGAACGACTCTTGATTTTTCTTTAGTCTTGCTTCCACTATCAACCGCTACATCGGAATTCCCTCTCTGGTGCCGTTACCTTTCTTAACAAGAGACTGATCGTCATCTAACACAGCCTCAATTTTCTTTCTTATTCTTCTGAATACTATTCCTGTTAGCAACTTGGAAGCATGAGTTGTTAAGCTGATTGTGCGAAAATTTCTCACACTTGTCAGCTCTTGCAGACCACGGAATTGCGTGAGTGACATTTTTCCGAAAATCAGATGGTACGTCGCCAAAATCATACATTCTACACACCAAAGTAAATAGTCGTTTTGTTGCCACTTCCCCCAGTGATTTTAGAAATTCTAATGGAATCTTATCTATCCCTTCCGTCTTATTTTATCTTAAGTACTATAAAAGCTCTTTTAAATTTTGATTCTGATACTGGATCCCCTACCTCCTCCCTATAGATTCCTGTTTCTTCTTCTATCACATCAGACAAATCTTCCCCTACATCTACATCTCCTGGATACTCTGCAGTTCCTGGCAGAGGGTTCATTGAACTACCTTCACAATTCTCTGTTATTCCAATCTCGTATAGCGCGCGGAAAGAACGAACACACATATCTTTCAGTACGAGCTCTGATTTCCTTTATTTTATCATGGTGATCGTTTCTCCCTATGTAGGTCGGTGTCAACAAAATACACTCCTGGAAATTGAAATAAGAATTCATTGTCCCAGGAAGGGGAAACTTTATTGACACATTCCTGGGGTCAGATACATCACATGATCACACTGACAGAACCACAGCCACATAGACACAGGCAACAGAGCATGCACAATGTCGGCACTAGTACAGTGTATATCCACCTTTCGCAGCAATGCAGGCTGCTATTCTCCCATGGAGACGATCGTAGAGATGCTGGATGTAGTCCTGTGGAACGGCTTGCCATGCCATTTCCACCTGGCGCCTCAGTTGGACCAGCGTTCGTGCTGGACGTGCAGACCGCGTGAGACGACGCTTCATCCAGTCCCAAACATGCTCAATGGGGGACAGATCCGGAGATCTTGCTGGCCAGGGTAGTTGACTTACACCTTCTAGAGCACGTTGGGTGGCACGGGATACATGCGGACGTGCATTGTCCTGTTGGAACAGCAAGTTCCCTTGCCGGTCTAGGAATGGTAGAACGATGGGTTCGCTGACGGTTTGGATGTACCGTGCACTATTCAGTGTCCCCTCGACGATCACCAGTGGTGTACGGCCAGTGTAGGAGATCGCTCCCCACACCATGATGCCGGGTGTTGGCCCTGTGTGCCTCGGTCGTATGCAGTCCTGATTGTGGCGCTCACCTGCACGGTGCCAAACACGCATACGACCATCATTGGCACCAAGGCAGAAGCGACTCTCATCGGTGAAGACGACACGTCTCCATTCGTCCCTCCATTCACGCCTGTCGCGACACCACTGGCGGCGGGCTGCACGATGTTGGGGCGTGAGCGGAAGACGGCCTAACGGTGTGCGGGACCGTAGCCCAGCTTCATGGAGACGGTTGCGAATGGTCCTCGCCGATACCCCACGAGCAACAGTGTCCCTAATTTGCTGGGAAGTGGCGGTGCGGTCCCCTACGGCACTGCGTAGGATCCTACGGTCTTGGCGTGCATCCGTGCGTCGCTGCGGTCCGGTTCCAGGTCGACGGGCACGTGCACCTTCCGCCGACCACTGGCGACAACATCGATGTACTGTGGAGACCTCACGCCCCACGTGTTGAGCAATTCGGCGGTACGTCCACCCGGCCTCCCGCATGCCCACTATACGCCCTCGCTCAAAGTCCGTCAACTGCACATACGGTTCACGTCCACGCTGTCGCGGCATGCTACCAGTGTTACAGACTGCGATGGAGCTCCGTATGCCACGGCAAACTGGCTGACACTGACGGCGGCGGTGCACAAATGCTGCGCAGCTAACGCCATTCGACGGCCAACACCGCGGTTCCTGATGTGTCCGCTGTGCCATGCGTGTGATCATTGCTTGTACAGCCCTCTCGCAGTGTCCGGAGCAAGTATGGTGGGTCTGACACACCGGTGTCAATGTGTTCTTTTTTCCATTTCCAGGAATGTATTTTCGCATTCGCGGGAGAAAGTAGGTAATGGGAATTTCGTGAGAAGATTCCGACTCCACGAAAATCGCCTTCGTTTTAATGATGCCCACCCCAAATTCTGTATCATTTCAGGGACTACCTCTCCATATTTCGCGATATACGAAACGTGTTGCCCTTCTTTGAACTTTTTCGACGTACTCCGTCAATCGTATCTGGTAAGGATCTCGCATCGCCCAGCAGTATTCTAAAAGAGGACGAACAAGCGTAATGTATTCTGTCTCCTTAGTACATCTGTTACAAGTGTTCTGCCAATTAAACGCAGTCTCTGGTTAGCTTTCCCCACAACATTTTCTATGTGCTCACTCCAATTTAAGTTGTTCGTAATTGCAATTCCTAGGTGTTTAGTTGAATTTACGGTCTTTTGATTTGACTGATTTATCACGTAACCGAAGTTTTACGGATTTCTTTTAGTGCTCATATGGATGACCTCACACTTTTCGTTATTTAGGGTCAACTGCCAATTTTCGCATTATTCATATATCTTTTCTAGTTCGTTTTGCAATTTTTTTGATCTTCTGATGACTTTACTAGTCGATAAACGACAACGTCATCTGCAAACAATCTATGGTTGCTGCACAGATTGCCTTCCAAATCGTTTTTATAGATAAAGTACAGCAAAGGGCCTATAACTCTACCTTGGAGAACGCCAGATATCACTTCTGTTTTACTCGATGACTTTTCATCAATTACTACGAACTGTGACCTCTCTGACAGGAAACAACAAATCTAGTCACATAACTGAGACGATATTCCAAAGCAAGCAATTTCACTACAAGCCGCATGTGTGGTACGGTGTCAAAAGCCTTCCGGAAATCCAGAAATACGCAATCATTCTGAAATCCCTTGTCAATCTCACTCAACACTTCATGCGTGTAAAGAGCTGGTTTTGTTTCACAAGAACGATGTTTTCTAAATCCATGTTGATTGTGTGTCAATAGACCGTTTTCTTCGAGGTAATTCATAATGTTCGAACACAATACATGCTCCAAAATCCTGCTGCACATCGACGTTAATGATATGGGCCTGTAATTTAGTGGATTACTCCTACTACCTTTCTTGAATATTGGTGTGACCTGTGCAACGTTCCAGTCTTTGGGTACGGATCCTACGTCGAGCAAACGGTTGTATATGATTGGTAAGTATGGAGCTATCGCATCATCATATTCAGAAAGGAACCTAATTGGTATACAGTCTGGAGCAGTAGACTTGCTTTTATTAAGCTTCACTACTCCGAGGATATTTACTTCTATGTTACTCATGAAGGCAGTTGTTCTTGGTTAAAATTCTGGGATATTTACTTCATCTTCGTTTGTGAAGGCATTTCGAAAGGCTGTGTTTAGTTACTCTGCTTTGGCAGCACTGTCTTCTGTGGTATCTCCATTGGTATCGCGCAGAGAAGGCATTGATTGTGTCTTTCCGCTAGCATACTTCATATACGCCCAGAATCTCTTTGGATTTTCTGCCAGGTTTCGGACAAAGTTACGTTGTGGAAACTATTATAAACTCGCATTGAAGTCCGATCTAAATTTCGAGCTTCTGTAACAGATCGCCAATCTTGGGTATTTCGCGTCTGTTTAAATTTGGCATGTTTGTTTCGTTGTTTCCGCAAGAGTGTTCTGACCCGTTTTGGCTACCAAGGAGGTTCAGCTCCGTCGTTTCTTAATGTAATTGGTATAAATCTCTCAGCGCCTGCCGATACTATTTCTTTGAGTGCAAGCCACATCTCGTCTACACTTATATTGTTAATTTGGAAGGAGTAGATATTGTCAGTCAGGAAAGCGTCAAGTGGATTTTTATCTGTTTTTTCGATTAGGTAAATCTTCTTTTATTTTTGGAGGGTTTGGGGATTACAGTATTCAATCTCGCTACGACAACCCTGTGTTCACTAATTCCTGTATCCGTTTTGATGCTCGTTATTAACTCAGGATTATTTGTTGCTAAGAGGTCAAGGGTGTTTTCGCAACCCTTCACTATTCGCGTGGGTTCATGAACTAACAGCTCGAAATAATTTTCAGAAAATGCATTTAGCACAATTTCGCATGATGTTTTATGCATCCCTCTGGAATTAAACATGTATTTTCGCCAACATATCGAAGGTAAATTAAAGTCGTCACCAACTATAATCGCAGGAGTCGGGTAACTGTTTGAAATCAAACTCATGTTTTCTTTGAACCTTTCAGCAATTGTATCATCTGAATTGGGGGGTCGGTAAAAGAATCCAATTATTATTTTATTCCGTTTGCCAACAATGACCTCTGCCCATACTGACTTACAGGAACTATCTACTTCAATTTCGCGACAAGATAAACTACTTCGAACAGCAACAAACACGCCACCGCCAACCGTGTTTAGCCTATCCTTTCGTAACACCTTTATGTTCTTCGCAAAAATTTCGGCTGTGCTTATCTCCGGCTTTAGCTAGCTTTTAGTCCCTATAACGATTTGAGCATCAGTGATTTCTATTAGCGATTGGAGCTCTGGTACTTTCCCAACAGAGCTACGACAATTTACAACTCTTATACCCATGGTTCCTGTATCTACGTTCTTCCTGTGTTCGACCTGCACCCTTTGTGACTCAAGCCCTTTTTGTGTTTTCCTGAGACCCTTTAATCTAAAAAAAAACACCCAGTCTACGCCACACAGCCCCTGCTACCCGTGTAGTCGCCTCCTGCGTATAGTGGACTCCTGACCTATTCAGTGGAACCCGAAATCCAACCACTCTTTAGCGCAAGTCGATGAATCTGCAGCCTCAACGGTTGCAGCATTGTCTGAGCCTCTGATTCAGACCCTCCACTCAGCTCTGTACCAGAGGTAATCAATCGGTCCTGTCAACTACGCTGCAAATGGTCAGCTCTGCTTTCATCTCGCAAACAAGACTGGTAGCCCATTCCACTTCTGTTAGCTGCTCGAACCGGAGAATTTCTTCTGATCCAAAGAGGCACATATCATTGGTACCGACGTGTGTTCTTCATGGCATCCGGGAGGGTCCATTCCACATTTGGAATGACTCTACTCAATATGCACACGGAGTGAACATTGGCTTTCTTCCCTTTCTTGGCAGCCATGTCCCTAATGCCCCCGTACTGCGCCTAACGTTGGATCTCCCAGCTATCAATAATCTCACCCTCTGTGATTGCCCAGATCTTGCAGGCTGTGTGGTTTCCTCTGAAATAGGACGGGCGACAGCATCTGGCTCAGTGACAGTGTCAACCACAGACAAAACCTGGAACCTGTTTTTCAGACTAACCACGGAAGCCTTTCTTGCGACCTTCTGGGAAGTCTTTCGCCGCCTGCTACGCCCTGGGGACGTCTGTTGGATCCCCACGGCCGGCCCACAACAATGGTGCCCATCACCTGCAGCCTCAAGCTGTGTAACCGAAGCCATCATAGCCTGGTGCTGAGAGCGAAGTGTCACCAACTCGGCTCGCATCCGCACACAACAGTCAAGTCCCTATCCATACAAAAGACTGTGGAAAACCGAACTACCCAGATATACGGGCTACCAGCACATGCTACGGAACTCTACTGCAGACACTGACGAAAACGCAGGAACTGTGTCTAATAAATTAGATTAATATGCAGAGATTCAAAAACATAACTACCGAAGCACTCGGATGAAACTAAATAATTCGCCCCTCATTAGGAACTTGTAATATGTCATAAAATCTGTTTACTTTCCGACGCAAACGAAAAGTCGAGAACTTTGGCTATTAGATATTACATTAACATGCATCAGCTCATGAAACTAAACTATTAAAGCACACAGATGATATTATAAAATTCTCTTCGGGTTAGGAACTCGTAAAAGTCATAAAATCGGTTACTTCCCTGTTGCTGCGTTTGTCTCGGCCGGCTGCTGCAGCCTGACTCAGTGTGTTCTTTCCATCTATCCACCCTCTCCTCTTCATTTAATAGTGCAATTCCCATTGCACTCTTAATGTTACCACCCTTCCTTTTAGTTTGGTTATGCTGACATTCCTTTATGCTGAGTCAGTTTTTCCAACAATCATTTCTTTTTAGATTTCTTCACTTTTTTCAGGCAGCCATTTCATCCTAACTTCCCTGCACTTCCTATTTCTTTAATTTCTCAGTCACTTCTATTTCTGTATTCCTGTACTTCCGTGTACATTTTTGTACTTCCTTGTTTCATCGACCAACTGAAGTATTTCTTCTGTTACCCAGGGTTTCTTCCAGTCACCTTCCTTGTACCTACGTTTTTCTTTCCAACTTCTGTGATTGCCTCTTTTAGAGATGTCCATTCCTCTTCAACTATACTGCGTACTGAACTATTCCTTATTGCTGTATCTATAGCATTAGAGAACTTCAATCGCATCTTGTCATTCCTTAGTATTTCCATATCCTACTTTTTTGCACATTGATTCTTCCTCACTAATCTCTTAGATGGCGGCCTGCTCTTCATCACAATTAAATTGTGATCTGATTCTGTATCTGCTTCTGGGTAGGCCTTATAATCAAGTATCTCATTTCGGAGCCTCTGTCTGACCATGATGTAATCTAACTGAATCTGCCCGTTTCAGCCGACCTTTTCCAAGTATACCTCCCCCTCTTGTGATTATTGTTCAGAGTATTCGCCATTGCTAGCTGAAATTTATTACAGAACTCAATTAGTCTTTTTCCTCTCTCATTCCTTGTCCCAAGCCCATATCCTCCTACAACCTTTTCTTCTATTCTTTCCCCTGCAACTGCTTTCCAATCCCCCATGACTATTACATTTTCATCTCCCTTTATGGACTGTATTAACTTTCAGTATCCTCTTATACTTTATCTGTCTTTTCATCTTCGGCCTACGAAGTCGCCATGTATAACTGAACTATCGTTGCTTGTGTTGGTTTGCTATCGATCCCGAAAAGAGAAAACCTATCACTGAACTGTTCAGAGTAACACATTCTCTGCCTACCTCCCAATTCATAACAAATCTTACTCCCGTCATATCATTTTCTGCTGCTGTTGATATTACCCTATACCCATCTGACCAAAAATCCTTGTCTTCTTTCCGTTTCACTTCACTGACCCCTACTGTATCTACACTGAGCCTTTGAATTCCCATTTTCAGAGATTCTAATTTCCCTGCCACGTTCAAGCTTTCGACTTTCCACGCCCCTAGTTGTAGAACGTTATTCTTTCGTGTCCATTACTTATAGCTAAATTCTGCAGATTACTGAAATTCTTGGCCTTTAATGAATAAAGATGTGACGCTTACTGTGTGCACGAAATCGTTCAGTCATACTTTTTGGTGAGAGCAGATTGAGAATCGGCGTGATGATATCCGCTTACGGTACTCACCAATCTCTTGAGTTTCTAATTCGTCTGTTTTCCATAGGGAAAAATACGTCAGATCTGTCTAATATAGTTTCCTTACACCAATATCCACGAATAAGGAAAGTTCATCACACTTGACTTCTGTGCCAAGAGGTATTTTCTCTACAAATGTGTTCGCTTACAAACTAAAGGACCCTGATGATAGTTGTTATTTTTAATACTGCCTGATTCACTACAAAAAAAACGGCTCTGAGCAAATGGGACTTAACTACTGCGGTCATCAGTCCCCTAGAACTTAGAACTACTTAAACCTAACTAACCTAAGGATAACACACACATACATGCCCGAGACAGGATTCGAACCTGCGATCGTAGCGGTCGCGCGGTTCCAGACTGTAGCGCGTAGAACCGCTCGGCCACTCCGGCCGGCTGATTGACTACCCAGACATCTCTGTCGGAGGCGTATTGCAAACCGTAGAGTAGGTCTACATCTACATACAGACTCCAGAAGACACAGTATGCAACATGGTACCTTGTACCACTACTAGACATTTCCTTTCCTGTTCCACTCGGAAATGGAACGAGGAAAAAAAAGACTATCTACATGCCGCCGCACGAACCCTAATTTCTCTTATACTCTTAGTCCTTACGCGAGAACTACGTTGCCAGCAGTAGAATCGTTCTGCAGTCAGCTGCAAATGCCGATACTCTAAATTATCTCAACAGTATATCACGAAGAAAACGTCTTCATTTCAGTGATTCCCGTCTGATTTCACGAAGCATCTTGTGATACGTGTTGAGCAAACCTAACGGTAACAAAACTTTCACGACACCCCTGAATTGTTCGATATCTTACTGTAATCCGACCTGGTGCGGACCACAAACACCAACAGTACTCAAGAATGGGTCGCACTAGGGTTCTGTATGCCTTCTACTTAATAGACGAGCCACACTTACCTAAAATTCTCCGAATAATCCGAAGTCGGCCGTTCGCCTTCCCTAATATCCTCCATATGTACTCGTTCCATTTTATAGCGCTTTGCAACGTGATGCCTAGGTATTTAATCGACGTGTGTCAAGTAGCACAGGATTGTTTTTCCTACTCATGTTCATCAGCTTACCTGTTCTTTAGACTTAGGTAAAGCTGCCATTCATCACACCAGATAAAAATTCTGAGTCATCCTGTATCCTCCTAGTTACTCAACAACGATACTTTCCCGTGTATTACAGCGTCATCAGCAAACAACCGCAGACTGACGCTCACCATATTCTTCAGATCATTTATTTATACAGAGAGCAAGAGCAGTTCTATCCCAAAGGCACGATAAATTCTCTCTGATGATCATTTACTGTCAGGAAAAACGGACTGAATTATGTTACTCAAGAAGTCTTTGAGCCACTCACATATTTGGAAACCTATTCCATAAACTGGGACAGTCTGTAATGGAGCAGCGTGTCAAATGCTTTCCGGAAATATAGGAATACGAAATGTCGCAGTACATCAGGCGAAGAAAGGGCAAGCTCAGTTTCGCACGGACGATACCTTCTGAAACCGCGCTGAATTGTGAACAAAAGCTTCTGCGTGTCAAGGATATTTACTATGTTATGTTACAATAATATTGTTATGAGTAGCAGTTGACTAGACGTAATAGTGATGAACCCTGGCGTTGTAGGTAGATAAGAGGAGTGACAAGTTGTCTGAAAACATTTAGATCATTTCTGTCATGACTAAATGATGCGATTTTTCTGTGTAGCATCGAGGGATGATGATCGATTTTAGTACGTACGGGATGAATATTACTACTGAAACGATAAAGGCTATGAGTCGTTAGAGAGCCTCTGTGGTGGGGACATGTGAGTGGACTGATTGCACCAACGTGAACAGGTTTCGTGGAAACTGTGGAGTTCCACGTGCCGTCGACGTCTGTGGTAAACGTCGATCATGTCGACGCTCTAGCACAATAGCTCACTACCGCAGTAAAGCAGAGAGAAGCCTACGCTAACGTTGGCACGTCAGCCAAAAGTACTTGAATTTCCTCGATGGAAACCAAACTGTTCGGTTTTTGATTGCTGAAGGAAAACCTTTTCTCAATAGCCACGTTTTCTGCTTGATCGGGTGGACAGATGTCATCACGTGTGGAGACATGTCGAAGAATAGACATTCCGTAACTGTTGCCGAAAATTGTTTTATCCCTAACAAATTGATGAACGGCATGAATATAATTTTCCTTGACCGATTACGAGAGTTTCCACACGTATGTTCGGAATGTGCACTGCTTCTAATTTACAACAGTGCACTGCAGATGAAGAGCCATCGCTTTTGTCTCCGCTTTCTCGTAAGGTTTTCGTTCTTTCCGTCTGTGCCGGTGTGGATTTTATATAAAAACATATTTTCATTGTTATTTTTGGCCATCCCCTTGTAGCCATTCTTCATATTTGCACAGATTAGATTGGAAACATTGTTCGTCGCATAGATTCGTTGCAAGGAGGTCTTTGTGAATCCGGAACATCACAGAAAAACAACGTTGAACTGCTACCTTGATATTTATTTAATGTTAATTCTAGAGATCATCTGAGGGGATGTGTAACAAGTCAAGTAAGTTAAAACCAATTTTTATTAGAGACTTTTAGATGTGAACATTATAAACCACATAAAATAATTCCTTGTTTACTGCAGCTAAGCACCGTTCGGTGACAGACTTTACAGTATTTACTTAAGATGACTGTTACTGCCCCTACCTATATGATTCGCAGAAACGACATATTACGTACCACTTGCGGGTATCATTTGTTACTAACATACACATCAGGTGTTTCACTGTGTTGTTCATCAGTGGAGTTGCAGCTGACAGCCAGAATTCTTCAGTCATTCCTAAAACTGTACTTTTTAAATAGCAAAGCTGTTCATGATGGCTGGGAAGTTAATGATTTTTTTTAACGAAAGAAAATGTCTGTAACTCTTTATGGTCTTGTTCCATGTATGACTTTAGTGCCTGAGTTTCAGAACCTTAAAAGTGCCACGAAATTTCGTTTACACAGTGAGGTATTGAGAAAACGATTGTATGGAAAAAAGAAAATTAGGTTGTAATGTCCCGTCGACAATGACGTTATTGGAGAATGCCCACAAGTTCCGAGTTCACAGTGATGGAAAAGGAAATCAGTCACGTGTTTCTCACCGTAATAGTCCAGTTCGTTGCCAGAAGTTTTCAGGGAAACCACAGAAAATCTAATTCCGGGTGGTTGTGCGGGGATTTGAAGCGCGCTCCTTCCGGATGCAAGTGCTGTGTTTAACTAGTGTACCACCTGGTCCGGAATTCAAAACACGCACTGAGATGGTAAAAGTCATGCGATAGCGATATGCGCTTATACAGATGGAGGTAACATCGCATACATAGGGTATAAAAGGGCAGTGCATTGGCGGAGATGTCATTTGTACTCAGGTGATTCGTGTGAAAAGGTGTCCGACGTGATTGTAGTCGTACAATGGGAATGAACAGACTTGGAACGCGGAATGGTAGTTGGAGCTAGACGCAAGGGACATTCCATTTCGGGAATCGTAAGGGAATTCAATAACCCGAAAGCTACAGTATCAAGAGTGTGGCGAGAATACAAAATTTCAGGCGTTAGCTCTCACCACGGACGGCGAAATGGCTGACGGCCTTCACTTAACGACCGAGAGCAGCGGCATTTGCATAGATTTGTCAGTGCCAACAGACAAGGAACGCTGTGTAAAATAACATCACAAATCAATGTAGAATTACGACGAACGTATCCGTTTGGACAGCGTGGCGAAATTTGATGTAAATGGGTTATGCCAGCGGACGACCGACGTGAATGTCTTACAATAGCCTGCAGCGCCTCTCCTCGGTCGTGACCACATCTTTTGGACCCTAGACGACTGAAAATCCGGGGCCTGGTCAGATGAGTCCCGATTTCAGTTGGTAAGAGCTGACGGTAAGGTTCGAGAGTGGTGCAGATCCTACGAAGCCATTGACCCAAGTTGACACCAAGCTGGTGGTGGCTCCATAAATGTGTGGGCTATGTTTACATGGAATGGCTGGGCCCTTTGGTCCAACTGAACCGATCATCGACAGGAAATGGTAGTATTCGGCAACGTGGAGACCTTCTGCAGCCACTCACGAACTTTATGACAATGCGCCATGTCACCGGGCGAATGATTGGCCATCCCAGATCGCCCGACGTGTATCCCATCTAAAATTTGTGGGAAGTAATCGAGAAATCAGATCGTGCACAAATTCCTGCGCCGGTAATACTTTCGCAATTGTGGAAGGATATAGAGGCAGCATACCTCGATATTTCTGCACGGGACTGCCAACGATTTGTTCAGTCCACGACACATCGAGCTGCGGCGCTACGCCGGGCAGAGGGAGATCCGAAACGATGCTATGAGGTATCCCATGCTTTTGTCATTTCAGAGTAGTCCCTGTGTGTCTGTACCTGCGCCTTAGCAACACTTGGAGAGTTACTTCAGGCGCCACACCGACGCCGCCCCGTAATGGCGGCAAGACTGTCGAGCAAGGCAAGGACAGCAGCTACTCCCACACGCGTGAACGATAAATATGGAACTCAGTGTTTCCATCGCACAGCGCACATTGGCCGACACAAACGTATAAAAATTACCTTTCATTTTAATGTGGCTAAACGTTTTTGAGCTAGACGAGACTGTAACGTTATTTAACTTACACATGTTCCGCATCCAACAACTGCCTCCGCAAATCCGAGATAATAGATGCCGCCACATGACCAAGTGATCGTTTCCACAACCCTCGGAAGTTCATTTATTCTGGCCTAAAGTGCAGCATACGTGTGAAGTCAGAATTTTGTTTTGGTGTACAAAAATGATTCTCTATTTGCAACTTTTCCCGTGCATTTTGACCTGATTCGAGGAGGTGCTTCGATTTCTAGATTTCCACGATTGGTAAGTACCGGATGGACACAGTGCCTTGTGTCACTCTGAAGCGCAGTGCAGCGTTCAGTTAAAGTTAATTGACCTGCCACAATGATTTGTAACTTACTTTCTAAAGTCTCCTCGTATTGCTGTAGAGAAACGCAGAGTAGGTGATACCATCTTCACAGAGCTTACAGCACGTACAGTAAATTTCTCAGTACTAGTACACAACATTGCTGGACATACAGTAAAATGTAAGACAAGACACACAAAAGACACTTTTTGCTGACCGTACGCGCTGCAGATTTAAAGCGCTATCTGAAATTTTCGATCTCCTTTCAGGCACTTTGAACGTCGAATTCTCTGGAGTAATTATGTTGGGAGGACTTCCGTCTCAGAATCGGGCAGCAGTTCTGTAGTTGCAACAGCTTGACCTTATAGATCATTTCGATACAAAAGACAGAAGATAAAGCACACGTGTAGGAAGGCTGTTAGGAGCAGTTTGAGCATCCACTGATGGGTTGCCGTAACCAGTTAGGATGCCCAACGCAATATAACTTTGATGCCACTGTTCTGACTTTGATTACTCACAGGCATTTCTGGATAGGGGCTCTCTCATTTTCTCGTCCCTCACGACGTACTACGCGTAGTTTCTTCTAAAAACCGTCTGCATCACAAGGGAACAATCACAATGCGTATGACGCCGCTCGGCAACTTCCCTCACTGCTGTAGTTTCAAATTTCAATCTCCCGGCTTACATAGTCTCCTCCTTAGTGCTAGATAAAAGTATCACGAGTAGCGCTATCTTACACAGTTAACTGATAGATCAAGGCAGGAGAGACAGCAAAAGACAGGCAGACAGACAAACTGACAGATATGCAATTGCTTTCATAATGTTCTTTCGGGGGTTATTTGTTTGGATGTTTAACTGAGCTTTCATTAGCCATATTAGTTTAATATGAATAATAAGGGAAATGGCAGATAAGGTTCTTACAGCTCAACACAGAAAACGTTTAAAACAATGAGCCATATTAATATCTAACAAGCCATATAATAACCCAATAGTGTTAAGTGATTATATATCAAAATTACTGCATAAAAATAACTAACACAGAAGCAGCTCTTGCATGGAGCAAAAATTCACGTTTTAGTATCTTCTGGGAAATGGTGATACACCATATACGCTTTCCACTCGGGCAGCGCGATTGATTTATTTCGTTTTGCTGCCGAATATGTAAGTTGTGAGCCTCCTCCAATAACTGTAACTCAAATACCGAAAAACTGAGTATTCCATTTCCGAAAATCATTTACAAAAGTAACGTAAACAGCTGACTAACAACATTGCAACGCCAGAAAGGATACCATATAGAGAAATTTTATTTGTTGTTTATACACGGCTTAACAGCGTCTACACAAGGTGTGAAATTCTATACGCAGTGTTGTCACCTCTGTCAGTAAGAGATCTCCAAAAAATGCCTGTTTTAATTTTTCCTGGGAAGGTAAACCGAAGAAATACAAAGGATCATTGGACACAGAGTACAGGATGGAGAGTGTGAATCTGTGTAAGGTGCGTAATTCTGTGGACAAAAGGAATTATTTGCAGGGAGACATGTGAAGTGAAGCGCTCACATGTTCACAAAAATTGATCCTCTATAGTCATACGGAAAACTGAATAATGATGAGATAGCGTTAAAACGATCCCTAACCATTCCAAATAGTTTTTAAATTAATGTTGAATAAATAGAGACCAAAGAAAGAGAATAATTTAGAAATTGGTCAAGAATTCGAGCTACCAAACCATTGTACATTAATCACTGAGACAGAAGTGCATATGACGTAACCGAATGAGTAAATTAGTATGTAATGGGAAACAGGTATGTTAATAGTATCGGGACGAATAGAAGCAAAGTTAGGGGAGAATACCCAGTCGTGTATAGGAGTAAGAGAGGAGAATGACTGATTGGGTTCTGCAAGAAATTTCAGTTAGCAGTAGCAAATACACTGCTCGAAAACCACAAGAGACGGAGGAATACTCGGAGAATTCCAGAAGACATAAAAATTACATACTGAATTTTAAAACGTACTCAGGATACCAGTACATTCAGACCACAATAATGCTAACTAGCAGGCTGAAGTTTAAGACAATCATCAGGAAGGACCGACGTAGAAGGATGTGGAATACTGAAGCATTAATGAAAGATGACTTGCGTCCGAAGTTTTCTGACGTTGAAGATGCTGTCGTTCGGCAGAGGAGACACGAATGCTCCCAGGAAAGACAATCACAGAAAGTTGACAAATAAGTACGGTTGTAAGAGAGGTAACTGAGAAAAAATCTGGATGCTAAAAATTATACCTCAAATGCTTGACTAAAGAAAAAATACAGAAGTGTTACAGAAAAAAAGCAATACAGAAATATGACACTAAGAAATGGATTCAATAGAAATAGCAAAGAAGCTAAAGCGAAATGGCTACAGGAAAACTGTTATGAAATCCTGATGACAGAGGCAGCATATGGGTAAGTCAAAACAACTATCGCACAGTTCAAAAACAAAGTCGTCAACAATGCAGAAACAATTACACAGGGGAGAGAGCGGGTAAGTGGAAAATGCGCAATGAGGGCCTCTGCGAGAGGGAGAAATTATCTGTTGTCGTGATAGAAAAAGGAACAAGAGGCGATTCGGAAGATACATCGGATCCAATACTAGAGACAAAGTTTGACAAATCTTTGGATCAAATATGGAGAATGTAAAGGGGATAGTTAACATTCTAGAGGAATTGGTAAAATGGCTAGGTGAAACAGGAAACAAATGATTCTTCAAGTGAGCGTGAAGAATTGATGACACCGAGACACGTCACTGAACTATGGAAATAATATCGTCCACACAATCTCAAAACAGCAAAGCCAGATAAACGCGAGAACTATCGGTCAATCAGCTAGACAGCTCACGTAACCAAGTTACTAACGGTAATAATATACAAGTAATTGAAAAGAAGATGACGATCACTTTCGTTGTAGGAATGGTAAGGGCGCCAGAGAGGCAGTTATGACGTAACGCCTCATAATGGAAGAAAAAAAAAAGAAGACAATCTGATAGGATTTGTCGACCTAAAAAAGCGATCCCCGACGTAAAGTTGTTGTAGTCTTCAGTGCGAAGACTGGTTTGGTACCGCTCTCTACGCTGGTCTATCCTCTACAAGCCCCATCTCGTTTCTTTCTTTTTCTTCTGCCTTTGTCCCGCATCTGCTCAGGGTCAGCATGGTTATGAACGGGTCTGGAATGGTTAGTTTAAGGCTAAAACATATGGCCCCCCTGTCACCATCCGTTATCCTTGGGACAGAATGTGTGAAAGTATGCGAAAGTTTGCTAACTGTCTGTGAATCGTATCTGGGTACCAGCCCGATCTTCTCCAAGTCAAATGCGGAAAACCACCCAAAAACCACATCCTAGATAACCGGCACACCCACCCTCGTCGTTAATCTGCGGGTGGACTCGATCTGGTGCCTGCACACCTCCTCGTCCAGGAAGCCGCATTTCAACGCGCACGGCTATACGAGTGCGTCTCTGCAAGCTTCTTCGTCTCCGAACAGACACTACGACCTATTTCCACGAGAACTTCCTTACTGTATTCACCGCTTTTTAAGAGCCTTTCAGCAGCTTTTCATCCATGTTTCACTTCCATATAAGATTATACGCCATACAAATATCTTCAGAAAAGACATCCTTACACTTAAATTTATATTCAATGTTAATAAATTTCTCTTTTTCAAAAGTGATTTTCTTACTATAGTCAGTCTGCGTTTTACAACGTCTCTACTTTGGCAATCATCAGTTGTTAGCTGCTCAAATTGCAAAACTCATCTACTACTTTTAGTATTTCATTTCCTAATGTAATTTACTCAGCATCGCCTGATTTAGTTCGAGTAAATTCCATAATCCGTATTTTACTTTTGTTTCTGTTCTTATAACCTCGTTTCAAAACACCATCAATTCCATTCCACTGCTCCTCCTAATCCTTTGCTGTTCCAAAACTACAGTGACATTAACAAACCTTAAAGTTTCTATTTTTTCTCCCTGAACTTTAATTCCTTTTCCAAATTTCTCCTTGGTTTGCTTTACTGCATGCACAATCTACAGACATCCACTTTCCCACTACCTTGTCAATCACATTTTCCTTCCCATGTCTCTCTCGCCTCTTATTACGGTAGTTTGGGTTCTATACAAGCTGTAGAAAATCTTTCATTCCCTCTATTTTATCCTTGCCACGGTTCTCTGTCAACAGTCTCGAAAGCTTTATGTGAATCTACAAACACTATAATCGTTAGTTTGCCTTTTTTTAAACCTATATTCTAATACAAGTTGTAGTGTCAGTATTGCCTCGTCTGTGCCTACATTCCTCTGAAAACCAAACTGACCTTTCCCGAGTTCTGCATCTACCAGTTTCTCCATTCGTATCAGTATACTGCTACCACGAATTTTTTAACTGATATTTAAGTAATATTCACACCTGTACGCAGCAAATCGCTTTAGAATTTAGATTATTATATTCTTCTCATCAAAAGTATCCGGACGCTCCTATGTGGTGCGAAATTGACCACTAGATGTCAAGACAGCAGTATCCGATAGCAGAAGGCGGGGAGTTCTGTGTTGTCAGTGGAGAAGCAGGAACGGCAGAAGGAATCGGTCAGGAGACCTCAGTAACATCCAACGTTGAAGAGTGATTGGATGTCTCACCGGAGTAACGGCGTTTCAACCCTTCCAAAGCTGTCTAAATCAACTCAGCAAGACCAGGCAGGCCTCATTTTCTGAACCACAGGGATTGTCGGGCATTGCGGAGAGTGAGTATAAAAAATCACACGAAAGCAGCGGCAGGAGCCATTCGTGGCTTCCAAAATGCTACCAGCAGTCCAGCTAGCACAATGGTTGTGCGTAAGGAGACAAAGAGAAATGGGTACAGTGGTCGAACGGATCCTCATAAGGGAGTGATGATCCACGCTGTACACTGTGGCAATCCGATGGAACGGTCTGGGCTTGCCGAATGCCTCGAGTACGGTACCTGCCATCACGTATATTGGCAACAGTGAAGTACGGACGAGGTGGCGTTGGAGTATGAAGGTGTTTTCGTGCTTAGGGTCTGGTCCCCCTACCGCGGTGCAGAAAATGCTAAGCGGAAGGATATGAAAACGATTTATAACATTGCGTAATGCGTACAGTAGAGGGAGAGTTCGGAGACGATGATTGTTCGTATCAACATGACAATGCACCCTGTCATAAAGCAGTATCTGTGAGGCAGTGGTTTGTGGACATTCCTGAATTGGAGCCCCGTTCTGAACCAAATGCAATGCCCCTGAGATGATTTGGAACGCTGGCTTCGCTCCAGACCCCAGCGTCCAACATCGCTACCTTCTCTGGTTTCGATTCTTGAGGTAGAATAGTCTGGCGTTCCTCCACAGGTATTCAGACATATCATCGAAAATATCCCTAACAGAGCTCGAGCCGTCATAAAGCTGAAGGGTGGACACAACCCGTATTGATGTACACTAACAGGTGTCCGGATACTTTTGATCAGATAGTCTACCTTCCCCACAAGATGGAGACGTGTAGTCGCGTCTGGCTCTCCTAGGGATCTCATAATTATGAAATAACGTCGTTTGCCACCTGAGCTCTTGATATTCATGTAACTGCTTCTCTTTTCTCCTAAGATCTCTCTAGTTTTCTTACAGGTAGTACTATCTTTCCCTTAGTCACGCTTGCTTCTATAGCCTTGCATTTGTCCTCTGGTCCTGCTTAGCCATTTTGCACTTTCTGTCAATCTCATTTGTTTAGACGTCTGTATTCCCGACGGTGTGGTCAAACCCGCCAGGATAGCCGAGAGCGCTAACGGGCTGCTTCCTGGACTCGGGTAAGCGCGCCGGCCCCGGATCGAACCCGCCCAGCGGATTAGCGACGAGGGCCAGTGTGCCGGCCAGCCTGGATGTGGTTTTTAGGCGGTTTTCCACATCCCGTTAGGTGAGTACCGGGCTGGTCCCCACGTTCCGCCTCAGTTACATGACTAGCCGACATGTGAACACGTTCGCACTATTCCATGACTTACACTTGACGCAGGCAGCTAGGGCACACTAATTCCATCCCGGGGGTACGGGGTGGCGGCAGGAAGGGCATCCGGCCACCCCTTCATATTAACCTTGCCAAATCCGTTCCTAACAATGCCAACCCTGCGTCAGTGCGGGACATGGCACCAGTGAAAGAAATTCCCTACGGTGGTCACCAGCATCCAGAATGGACAGGCACTAAGAGAAGAAGAAGAAGGAAATTCACTTTCGTCTGCTTCATTTGCTGCATTTTTATATTTTCTGATTTCATCAGTTGTGTACAGTATCTTCTGTGTTACCTAGGTATTTTCATTTGGTCTCGTCTTTTTGTCTATTTAATCATGTGCTGCCTTCGCTATTCCATCTCTCAGAGCTACCCATTCATCTATTGTATTTCCATTACCTGTTACAGTCAGTCGCCTTATCAGCGTATAATACTATAAATATATGCGTGGCTTGTTTGCCCGTGCCGCTATCCGCAATCTACCCCCACAGGCCTACGTGGGCTATGTGACATAGTGGGTCTCCACACCCCATCCATGAAGATGGTTTCGGTCTGGAACTGCAGGAGATGGTTTCGAAGATATGCATGTTAAAAGAGGGCATCGCATCAGAAGACTTCTGCTGGGAAGTCGGTGAAACAGCTCGGAATCGAGTGCTAAAGTGGTTAAGACTGGCCAAAATATTCCTTCTAGAATGTTCGAGAAGTTTAAGAGCGTTGTAGAAGGTGCCAGAATGCTATAGAAACTTTCTGAATATTCTAGAATATTCCAGAAAGTGATAGAATATTCTAGAACATTATTCCAGAACGTTATAGAATTTTCAAAAATGTTCTAGAATGTCCCATTATCCTGTTGTAACGATTCGACCCTGCTCAAATTGAAATACAGGGTGGATCCATGATGATGTTCAAAACTTTCAGGGATGACGCATAAGAGTAAATGTATAACTTGAGGTGAGAAAGCCTCATTCGGAAACGACCGAGTGGAATGTTACAAGCGAAAATTGTTCTGATGTGTCTGACTGGAATTCATGTGCGTGTACTGTAGCTGATAATACTGTTGGATAGGTAAATATCAGATGTCGCGGTATGGACCAAAACAAGAAAAAATAGAAACATAGGCTCAAAGAAAAAAAATGCGTACCTTAAGAGCTATTAAGCACTTGTACATCTTCGTTACCATGAAACACATCTCTTCTACAGCAAGTTCATTCGTTTCTATATTATGGAGGAGAAAGTAAAAATTATCTCGATAACACGACTACCAAAATGCATACTTCAAGAGCTGTGAGCACTTATTCAGCAGAAGAGATGTGTTTCGCAGCAACGAAGACGTACAATGGCTTAATGGCTCTTAATAAATCATTATAGAGCCTATGTTTACTAGACGTTGTTTCCTTGATTTGTTCCACACTACTACCTCTGAAAGTTGCCTACCCCATAATCTTGGAAACAACAGTATTCCACTGTCAGAGGTATCAGAACGGTTTTCGCTTACAAATTTCGACTCGGTTCTTTCCAAACCAGGGTCCCTTACCTCAAACAGACACATTTATCCTTCTACAGCATACCTGAAACTTTTTAACATCATCACGGAATCGTCTTGTACTTGTATGTAGGTGATGGCGAGACGCGTGCATCCGTATACCCTTGGAAATCGTTAGAGCGGATCAAGGAAAAGTGCATGAGATAGAACCTGAAATAAATTTAAGTAAAAGCGAAATACATAACATAGTGAACAACGTATTAGGTGTAACTTTAATATGTTAAGTAATTTTAACTTTTAATAGGATGTCGAAACGTAAAAGAGAAAGAGATCTTACCAGCGGTAAATTTAAAAGGAGGAAATAGAAAGAAAGGAGGCCAATGTGAAGTGGGAAGCACGTTCAGCTTCACAGTGGAAGAGAATGAATAGACAAAAAAAAAATTAACAGATGATCTCGAGATGAAATTAAAGAAGGTAAATAGGAACTGAAACATGTGAACTCAAATACAGGTGCAAAATGAACGGAAAAGTAACGAGACACGAGGGATACAATCCGATTTTTCCGATTTTTTGAATGTTAATTTTTCAATATTCTCGGATGTTCTTGAGTTACCTTTAATGTTCTCAGAGAACAAAGACCAAGCGAAGCGGGTCTTTTTCAACTAGTCCGGTCTCTCAAATTCTAAGGAAACTCTGTTTCTTTCTGTTTATCCAGGTCCCATCGCCTTAATTTACTACGTTTTTACTATTTCTTCAGTTTTAATCTGCGATCGACAACCAATAAATGATGATCGGCTTCCATATCCGCCCCTAGAAATGTTTTACAGTTTAAAATCTGGTTTAGAAATCTGTCATTAATGTGAAACATTTCAGCGTTACCAAGTCTCTTCCATGTACGTAGTCTTCTTTCACGATTCTTAAACCCTTAGCGATGATTAAATTATGCTCTGTGTAAAATTCTACCAGGCAGAGTCCTCTTACACTCCCTTCGCCCCATTCATATTATCCTGATGTTTTTCCCTCTCTTCCTTTTTCCTAGTATCGGATTCCAGTGCCCCTGCACAGTTAAATTTTCGACTCATTTATTTGAAAAGTATCATTTATCTCATCATACACTCTTTCAGTCTCTTCATCTACGGAGCTGGTTGACATGTAAACTTATGCTACTGTGGTGGATGTTGGCTTTGTATCCATCTTGGCTACGATAATGCGTTCACAATTCTGTTCATAGAAGTTTACCCGCATTCCTATTTTCTCATTCATTATATTAGACCTATTAATGCATTACCCACATTTAATTTTGTATTTATAATCCTGTAATCATCTGACCAGAAGTCCTGTTCTTCGTCCCATCGCACTTCATTAATTTCCACTATATCTAACTTCCAACTTATCCATTTTCCTTTTTAAACTCTCAAGCCTGACAGCCTGATAAGGGCTCTACCATTCCACGCTCCAAACCACAGAATGCCAGTTTTGCTTTTCCTGATGACTAGGTCTCTCAGAGCAGTTCCCGCCCGGATATCCGAATGAGGGACTAATTTACCTCCGGAATATGTATCCAAAATGCTGCCTTCATCACTTAATCATACAGTAGAGCTTCACGTCTCGGGAAAAATAACGGCTGTAGATTCCCCTTCCTTTGAGCCGTTCGCAACATGAACACAAGGCCTTGTCGGCTATCGTTACAAGGCCATATGGTCAGTAGTCCAGGATGTTACCCCTTGTTGAATGGAATGAACAGCGTACTGAGCTCAGAATAAAGAGCGTTCGTAAATTCCAGTTACGAACTTCTAGGATTTGTAAAGGGGACTGCGATCATAATATTTTGAATAGAATGCCAGGTCCGTAAGTGTACCGTTTCCGTTCTACGTCATTTGACATGTTGTTGTTGTTGTTGTGGTCTTCAGTCCTGAGACTGGTTTGATGCAGCTCTCCACGCTACTCTATCCTGTGCAAGCTTCTTCATCTCCCAGTACCTACTGCAACCTACATCCTTCTGAATCTGCTTAGTGTATTCATCTCTTGGTCTCCCCCTATGATTTTTACCCTCCACGCTGCCCTCCAATACTAAATTGGTGATCCCTTGATGCCTCAGAACATGTCCTACCAACCGATCCCTTCTTCTGGTCAAGTTGTGCCACAAACTTCTCTTCTCCCCAATCCTATTCAATACTTCCTCATTAGTTATGTGATCTACCCATCTAATCTTCAGCATTCTTCTGTAGCACCACATTTCAAAAGCTTCTATTCTCTTCTTGTCCAAACTATTTACCGTCCATGTTTCACTTCCATACATGGCTACACTCCATACAAATACTTTCAGAAATAACTTCCTGACACTTAAATCTATACTCGATGTTAACAAATTTCTCTTCTTCAGAAACGCCTTCCTTGCCATTGCCAGTCTACATTTTATATCCTCTCTACTTCGTCCATCGTCAGCTATTTTGCTCCCCAAATAGCAAAACTCCTTTACTACTTTAAGTGTCTCATTTCCTAATCTAATGCCCTCAGCATCACCCGACTTAACTCGACTACATTCCATTATCCTCGTTTTGCTTTTGTTGATGTTCATCTTATATCCTCCCTTCAAGACACCATCCATTCCGTTCAACTGCTCTTCCAAGTCCTTTGCTGTCTCTGACAGAATTACAATGTCATCGGCGAACCTCAAAGTTTTTATTTCTTCTCCATGGATTTTAATACCTACTCCAAATTTTTCTTTTGTTTCCTTTACTGCTTGCTCAATGTAGAGATTGAATAACATCGGGGAGAGGCTACAACCCTGTCTTACTCCCTTCCCAACCACTGCTTCCCTTTCATGTCCCTCAACTCTTATAACTGCCATCTGGTTTCTGAACAAGTTGTAAATAGCCTTTCGCTCCCTGTATTTTACCCCTGCCACCTATAGAATTTGAAAGAGAGTATTCCAGTCAACATTGTCAAAAGCTTTCTCTAGGTCTACAAATGCTAGAAACGTAGGTTTGCCTTTCCTTAATCTTTCTTCTAAGATAAGTCGTAAGGTCAGTATTGCCTCACGTGTTAGCGTTTAATTCATTCTTTAAGGAATTAAATTATCAGTGACTCAGTACTCGTACATCACGTTTCTAGCAACCAAAATAAGTTAGGTAACAATTGTAAGGTAAAAATTAGTAAACGTATAAGTTTACCTACGCCTGGATCAAACCTGGAAGTGATTTCCCTAAATCACTCCAGGCAAATGCCGGGATGGATCCTCTGAAAGGGCACGCCCAACTTCCTTCCCCGTCCTTCCCTAATCCGATGAGACCGATGAGCTCGCTGTCTGGTCTCCTTCCCCAAACAACCCAACCCACCCCAAACCTGGAACATAGGTTTGACATACTGGCATATGAAGACGATGTAGTTATACTACGAAAAAATGAGAAAGAAATTAATGAACTCACCGAATTGTTACACAGTGGGTTATTTGGAACAGGATTGTAAATTAATATTGAGAAAACTAAATAATTTGTCGTCTCACGGCAAACTAATGCAGTGCGTATTTTAAACATAGTTTCTGAAAAAACTGATACAGTAAATAATTGCATTTTCTTAGATCCATTTCACCTAATGACAAGAATATTAAAGAAGAAAGAAATACTGGAATACAAACAGGAAATAGGTGTTATTTTGCACTACTGGGAATAATAAAATGTGAACCTACTTAAATAAATTCTAAGATACACATTTATCTACATATGTCTGTTACTGACTTCCGCCTACACTAGGAGAAAACACCATAGAGAGTAATTATCCACATCGAGATGTAAAAACTAACAAACACTGAAGTCTGTGATTTATATGAACAGCCAGACACTACATCTAAACATGCAGATACGAATTTTAGTTGAGCAGGACACACATTTCGGCCCTAATAGAAAGGAAAATCAGCCAAATGTGTGCAGAACGTCCTTAAGAAAGGAAACCTCTAGGCAGACATATGCTACATTTCCTTTAGAACGTCAGAGGAGATATGAAAGCCGGCTGGAGTGGCCGTGCGGTTCTAGGTGCTACAGTCTGGAACCGCGAGACCGCTACGGTCGCAGGTTCGAATCCTGCCACGGGCATGGATGTGTATGATGTCCTTAGGTTAGTTAGGTTTAAGTAGTTCTAAGTTCTAGGGGACTTATGACCTCAGAAGTTGAATTCCTTTGTGCTCAGAGCCATTTGAACCATTTTTGAGATATGAAAATTCTACGTGAGAGAGTCTGGGAAATTAAATGCCAAGGCAAAACTACCTGGCAAAGCATTCTGCATCAATAACTAAGAGCTTGTAGCTTGTGAAGCTCATTAATAATAACAAAGCTCTTATTATACTGCATCGTTCCGTTCCGTACATATGTTCCATTCTAACAATGCGAGCCAATTTCATTTAATTCCATTCGATTAGGTCCTTAATGCGTTGAAGCTGTTGCAGAGGCGGATGAAGAAGTTCCGCTTCAGAAGGCCAGCGGGATTCTCGATCGGCCTGTTCACCCACACGGCGTTACTTCCCATAAAATACTCGCTAGCCTTAAACGGGACGATCTGAAGCAAGGACAGCGTTCATACAACGAACAGGCCGTTGAGAGGATCTGACATCACTTAGTTCGCTTGGGTCGTTTTGCAGGCGCCCGTGTGCTTGTTAAATGAAGGTCGCAACCATTTCCGTAATCCTGACCCGGCAAACGCCAGGGAAGACCGCTCAGCTTCTGCAGGCGTCAGCTGCACCTCGGCAGCCGAGTCCAGCCCTTGTGTCTGTGAAGAGAACATCTGTCAGCGATCGCTTGCTTCACCCTGGGGAGTAAATTCACTTTGGTGCCTGTCTTCAAGTCTCACTGCTGCTGATACCTCACGCGTTACGGAAACTGCTCTCACTGAACGCAAGAAAAATACACTACTGGTCATTAAAATTGCTACATCACGAAGATGACGTGCAACAGACGCGAAATTTAACCGATAGGCAGAAGATGCTGTGATATGCAAATGATTAGCTTTTCAGAACATCCACACAAGGTTGGCGCCGGTGGCGACACCTACAACCTGGTGACATGAGGAAAGTTTCCAACCGATTTCTCATACACAAACGGCAGTTGACCGGCGTTGCCTGGTGAAACGTTCTTAGGATGCCTCGTGTAAGGAGGAGAAATGCGTAACATGATGTTTCTGATTTTGATAAAGGTTGGATTGTAGCCTATAGCGATTGCGGTTTATCGTATCGCGACATTGCTGCTCGCGTTCGTCGAGATCCAATGACTGTTAGCATAATATGGAATCGCTGGGTTCAGGAGGGTAATACGGAACGCCGTGCTGGATCCCAATGGCCTCGTAGCACTAGCAGTCGAGATGACAGGCATCTTATCCGCATGGCTCTAACGGATAGTGTAGCCACGTCTCGATCCCTGAGTCAACAGATGGGGACGTTTGCAAGACAACAACCATCGGCACAAACAGTTCGACGACGTTTGCAGCAGCTCGGAGACCATGGCTGCTGTTACCCTTGACGCTGCATCACAGACAGGAGCGCTTGCGGTGGTGTACTCAACGACGAACCTGGGTGCACGAATGCTAAAACGTCATTTTTTCGGATGAGTCCAGGTTCTGTTTACAGCATCATCATGGTCGCATCCGTGTTTGGCGACATCGCGGTGAACGCACATTGGAAGCGTGAATTCGTCATCATCATACTGGCGTATCACCCGGCGTGATGGTATGGGATGCCATTGGTTACACGTCTCGGTCACCTCTTGTTCGCATTGATGGCACTTTGATCAGCGGACTTTACATTTCAGATGTGTTACGACCCGTGGCTCTACCGTTCATTCGATCCCTGCGAAACCCTACATTTCAGCAGGATAATGCACGACCGCATGTTGCAGGTCCTGTACGGGCCTTTCTGGATATAGAAAATGTTCGACTGCTGCCCTGGCCAGCACATTCTCCAGATCTCTCACCATTTGAAAGCGTCTGGTCAATGGTGGCCGAGCAACTGGTTCGTCACAATACGCCAGTCACTACTCTTGATGAACTGTGGTATCGTTTTGAAGCTGCATGGGCAGCTGTACCTGTACACTCCATCCAAGCTCTGTTTGACTCAATGCCCAGGCGTATCACGGCCGTTATTATGGCCAGAGGTGGTTGTTCTCGGTACTGATTTCTCATGATCTATGCACCCAAATTGCGTGAAAATGTAATCACATGTCAGTTCTAGTATAATATATTTTTCCAATGAATACTCGTTTATCATCTACATTTCTTCTTGGTTAGCAATTTTAATGGCCAGTAGTGTAGGTGATTTTCGAAAATGTTTTTCAGGTAAAATAAAAATCGATCGTAAATCTGATGATACAGTTTTATTCGTTAACAGAGTTTCTGACGGACTTGGGATAAAGACCACAATAAAGCAGACGTCCCAGAGAACATTATAACACAAAAAATCGATTTTGTTAAATTTTGAAAGAGGGCTACCAACGTTTTACTCTTAAGAAATAATTCTTGTTACCTCATTGGACGTTGCCTGTAACGTTGCACCAAGTAGAAGGACCCTTGAAGGTTAAACACTGGTCATCAGTGGGAATTCTCGACGGCCTCCTATTGGACTTACAGCAAAATAATTGTTGTAAGTCATTTTCAATACATTTTCTATTAGCATACTTCGGATAAAAGTGACATATAAGTTCCAAAAAAATCGTGATGTGATGAAACAAATATCATTTTCTTCGCCCACAAAATAGAGACGAAAGCGTGCACCGAAAGCAGACCTTTGACGATATCACAAAACGGTTAAGTACGGTGATAGAGAATGCAGTCTAGACTGCTGTTATCAAATTTCGATCAAAATCGTATGTACCGCTCTCAAGTTACGTTTCCCGTCAATTAAAAAAAATACAGAATGAGAATTTTCACTCTGCAGCGGAGTGTGCGCTGATATGAAATTTCCTGGCAGATTAAAACTGTGTGCCCGACCGAGACTCGAACTCGGGACCTTTGCCTTTCGCGGGCAAGTGCTCTACCAACTGAGCTACCGAAGCACGACTCACGACCGGTACTCACAGCTTTACTTCTGCCAGTACCTCGTCTCCTACTTTCCAAACTTTACAGAAGCTCTCCTGCGAACCATGCAGAACTAGCACTCCTGAAAGAAAGGATATGGGGAGACATGGCTTAGCCACAGCCTGGGGGATGTTTCCAGAATGAGTTTTTCACTCTGCAGCGGAGTGTGCGCTGATATGAAACTTCCTGGAAGATTAAAACTGTGTGCCCGACCGAGACTCGAACTCGGGACCTTTGCCTTTCGCGGGCAAGTGCTCTACCAACTGAACTACCGAAGCACGACTCACGACCGGTACTCACAGCTTTACTTCTGCCAGTACCTCGTCTCCTACTTTCCAAACTTTACAGAAGCTCTCCTGCGAACCATGCAGAACTAGCACTCCTGAAAGAAAGGATATTGCGGAGACATGGCTTAGCCACAGCCTGGGGGATGTTTCCAGAATGAGATTTTCACTCTGCAGCGGAGTGTGCGCTGATATGAAACTTCCTGGCAGATTAAAACTGTGTGCCCGACCGAGACTCGAACTCAGGACCTTTGCCTTTCGCGGGCAAGTGCTCTACCAACTGAGCTACCGAAGCACGACTCACGACCGGTACTCACAGCTTTACTTCTGCCAGTACCTCGTCTCCTACTTTCCAAACTTTACAGAAGCTCTCCTGCGAACCATGCAGAACTAGCACTCCTTTCTTTCAGGAGTGCTAGTTCTGCATGGTTCGCAGGAGAGCTTCTGTAAAGTTTGGAAAGTAGGAGACGAGGTACTGGCAGAAGTAAAGCTGTGAGTACCGGTCGTGAGTCGTGCTTCGGTAGCTCAGTTGGTAGAGCACTTGCTCGCGAAAGGCAAAGGTCCCGAGTTCGAGTCTCGGTCGGGCACACAGCTTTAATCTGCCAGGAAGTTTCAAAAAAAATACAGTTTCGAGAAAAACGAGTTCAAAGTTCGGGTTAAATCTTTTACAGTTAAGTTAAATACGCCCCTAGCCAGCGAACTTCGGACCTTATAGGAATCCTATTTCATCCAAAATGAGGTCCTCCTCCATCTTCTTCGCGGTCATGGCGGTCCTGCAGGTCTCTTTTCCAGTTTCTGTCATCCGCTGCTCTGCTCGCTCAATACGCTTTTCTTCCGCTTTTGGGCAGAAGCTGTAACAGCTTGGTCCCATCTCAACTTCGAGCACGTACGTAATTTCCACAATGCGTGTTAGGCCGTCGTTGAAATTACATGTCGACTACTTTTTCCCTCTGTGAATGATTTTCGCAGACACATTTTCACCAATCGTCTTGTAGCTAGATAATTGAGTAGCTGGCGGACTTGGGATGAACACTACAATAGACAACCCAGAGAACATTTAAGCCTAAAAAATTGATCTTTTGAAATTTTCAAATAGGGCTACCACCTTAAGCCAAAGATTTTGTTGCATGTGCATCTGTGCTCCTCAAGCTACCTTATGGTGTGTGGCGGAAGGTACATTGTATGTCATTGCCACTTTCCCCCTTTACATTCTAGTCACGAATAAACGGCGGTAAGAACAATTACTGGTAGGGCTGCGTGTAAGCTCGAATCTCTCTCTAACTTTACCACACCGCGAAACACAACATCTCCCTTGTAGCCTCTTCCACTGGAGATGAATGAACATCTCCATGACACTTTCGCACTAACTAAATGAACATGTGACGAAGCGTGCTGCTCTTCTCAGGATCAAAATCTATTTCCTCTAACAATTTTATCCTGTAAGTGTCCCAGGATGACGAGCAGTACTCAATCATCTCCTTGGTGAGTGTGCGACAAATCACGAGGATTCCTCCAATGAATATCAGTCTGGTTTCTGAATTTCCTACGATTAATGTTATCTGGTCTTTTATCTCCTCGCTCCGTAAGCATACTCCCAGATGTTTAAAGGGGATGGCTGCTTCCAGGATTTGTACGACAGTCACGTAATCAAACAGTAGCGTGTGTTTCCGCCAATTTATGCGGAATGCTTTAAATTTCTGTGTGTCAAATGCCAACCCCAACATCTAGCTATTCCTTCATTTAGTTCCAATTTTCTGGTGTTGTTACTTCTCTACATACAACGGTATCATCTGTGAACAACAACATGGAGCTTGGAACGTTATCCACTGGGCCATTGATACAGAGTGAACGAGAACTGCATACGAGGGTCACTCCAAAAGAAATGCATACTATTTTTGTAAAAATACAGTTTTCATTCTGCATGTGTGAAAGTTTTACAGTGTGTAGACACATCCTTGCCCCTTGTTTTCAAACTTAGTTCAACCTGTTCCCGTGAGTGACGTCCGTCAGAAGCAACGTGCTGTCATAGAAGTCCCGTGCTGTGAAAACGAGACAGTGGGAAACATCCACAAGAGGTTGAAAAAGGTGTATGGAGATGGTGCTGTCGATCGCAGTACAGTTAGTCGGTGGGCAAGCAGGTTATGTGATGAAAGCGGGCACGGCAATATTGAGGATTGTCCTTTCAGCGGCAGGCCTCGTACTGCACACACTCCAGACAATGTGCAGAGAGTTAACGAATAGGTGACTGCTGACAGACACATCAAAGTGAACGAATTGTCACGCTACGTTGGGATAGGTGAAGGAAGTGTTTGCACAATACTGAAAGTGTTGGCTTTAAAAAAGGTTTGTGCCAGATGGGTTCCCAGGATGCTGACAGTGGCTCACAAAGAAACAAGAAAAACGGTATGCAGCGAACATTTGGAACAGTACGAGAATGGTGGAGATGAAGTTCTTGGAAGAATTGTGACAGGTGATGAAACATGGCTCCATCATTGTTCAACAGAGATGAAGAGGCAATCAATGGAGTGCATCATGCAAATTCACCCAAGAAAAAACATTCAGAACCACACCTTCTGCTGGAATAGTTATGGCTACGGTGTTTTTCGATTCCGAATGACTCTTGCTTGCGGACATCATGCCAAGTGGAACCACCATAAATTCTGATGCATATGTGACGACACTGAAGAAATTTCAAGCTCGACTGAGTCGTGTTCGACCACATCGGCAAAAGCAGGATGTTTAGCTGTTGCACGACAATGCACGGCCACATGTCAGTCAGAAAACCGTGGAAGCGATCACAAAACTCGGATGGACAACACTGAAACACCCGCCTTACAGTCCTGACCTGGCTCCATGTGACTATCATCTCTTTGGGAAACTGAAAGACTCTCTTCGTGGAACAAGGTTTGAAGATGATGACTTCCTTGTGCACGCTGCCAAACAGTGGCTCCAACAGGTTGGTCCAGAATTTTACCGCGCGGGTATACAGGCGCTGGTTCCAATATGGCGTAAGGCAGTTGAGAGGGATGGAAGTTATGTGGAGAAATGAAAATATTGTTCCTAAAGGATGTATCTACACACTGTAAAACTTTCAAACATGTAGAATAAATGATAGATTAAAAAAAATAGTGTGCATTTCTTTTGGAGTGACCCTCGTATATTGCTATCAGGGAGTGGTGGTCTGCGATAGCTATTTACAGCGTAATTATGTAACTATGATTTATTCCAATTGTTGCCCCAGTTACCTTTGTTTCTGCAAAAATACCTTCACAACAATTAATAAATCTGTAGCACGGAATCACAAAAACGTGCAATACGAAACACCTACGCATGTGCAGATACAAGAGTACCGTGGCGCGGTTGCCGCCGCTGTGGGAACAGCCCACCGCAGCGTCGTTATGCCGCTGCCCATTGTATTCAGTTACACCACAAACGAGCTGCATACGAGCCAACTCTTTGTCAGTAAACCGATCTCTGTTGCTGTGTATCAGTATTGAGGCACAACTAACACTGCGGGAAAAACAAAACCGAGATAGAACCGAGCAGTACTGATTATTAACTTCAGGACGAAGAGTAAAGTGGACGTTACTGTTGACAACAGCAAGTAGTGTGACTCAGTGGAACAAGCTTGTTTCCCAACAAAAGATACAGACACATACTGTCGACATTCGCGCTGTTGTGCACTATTTTCAGTGCAATACAGAAATAAAGCTAACTGGGGCAAGGAACCAAGCGAAATGCAATAACTTTGTAACGAGTCGTCGAAGACCGTGGGTCCCTTGTACCAAAATACTCCGATGGTATTCCTGAAAAAGCTTTGGAAGTTTCTCAGTAGAGTTCCATGTATATTGTGAAACTTAATGATCCTGATATGACAAACGAGGAAAGAAGGAAGAGAGGATAGAGCCTAATGACCGATCGACACCAGGATCATTACAGATGGACAATTCACATAGTTGGATGAGGAAGGTCTCGTCAAAGAAACCAACTCTGCATTTGTTTTATGTGATTCAGGTGAACCACTGAAACCTTATAGAAAGTGATTCAGTTGCCCCTATTCAGCTTCCCCTACCGACGTCGTATTATGCAACCCGCAATGTTACATCTGCCTTGACAAACCACATGCGAGATTTTTATATTCTCTCGCTCGTTACGCGCAGACTGTTAGCCCTACAGAAAAATGTACAGGACCTTTTTGTAGGAAGTCTAATGCAGTTATTTTTTGTAAAGGAATACGTTTTCGCTATAGGCCGTTGTTTTAGAGTTATTCAAGAAAGACGCACGTAAGTTACCTTCAAACGCACCCCCACTCACACACTCCAGTATTTTGTTCATGGCACTCTCTTCCAATACTGTACGAAAATTTGAGACTGCACGAATTATTTCCCACATTCGACCTTTTTTGGCCTTAATTGACTGACTGGTCCTGTTACGCCACGGGGTTAGCCGAGCAGTTACTTATTGTAAAATTGAAGTTTGTGTAAATTTTACCTAAAATTTTGTGATTTTAACAGCTTAAAATAAACATTACATCTTTGTATTATCCTTGTAAGGGTTAAGTTTATATCGAACTGTCAACATAATTAGCCTCAGACTAACGTTTACAGAAGTCGAGTTTATTTTATTGCCCTCACGGGCACGTTTAAATTAATGATGTTAACGTAACAGCCGACTATGACGATGGCGTAATAGCCCGATCAATACAGACCCAAAAAAAAAATCGAGTAGTTCGCGCAGTCGAAAATTTTTGTACAGAGGTAGAAGAGAATACTTCGAAGAACAAACTGGAAATCCTGACTGGTGAGGGAAGAGAGAGGGGGTTGTGGTGCGCCTGGAAGTCGCTTTTGTACGTTTTTGTTGAACAACTCGGAAACGTATCCCAGTTCAAAATTTAACCACATTAAATTTCCTACAAAAAGGTCCTGTTAATTTTTTTTAGGAGTAATAGTTAGCGTATAGCTAATGAGAGAATATGACAATCTCGAGTGTGGTTTTTGAAGGCCAAATACAAAGTTACGGGTTGCATAAAACAACATCGATAGGATCAACTGAATCACCCTGTATCTTGATGGTTGTCCTCCCGAACGACAGTCCAGTGTCTCAAAAACTCCACTACCTCGTTATGTTGAAGAGGACCAACTGTTATTTAATGAGTTGTGAAGGATTACACAACGGAACGTAGTTTAGTGTAGCAGCCAGGATTTTAACCGCTTGTCTATACACCAATCTTCGTTGCTGGATTGTAAGTGCTTTCCAATTTATTATTGACTGACGGATTTCCATTCGCAGTCTTCCAGTATCAGAAAACACTTTCTACTCTGAAGGACATATGTTTCCCTATTTATGTCTCCTAACGATTCTGCTCGCACGACTTTTGCATAAATCAACGCCTACCCCTTTATAGCCAGTGCAGCACTCTATATTAGAAAAAAAGTTAATCGTTGTATTTATGTGTTTGAAAAAGACTGCAAGGCTCATTCGAAGACCTTGAAGCAGCAGCGTCGATCTGACGTAGGCGCCACCGCTCATCTGTGTCCTCCCACAGAGTGCAACGCGTGGGTTTGATGCAAGGACATCTCACGTCAAGTTGTGCAAGGTTCCGAGCAACGTGTAAATAACAGCACTGTGTCTGACTCACACTCGTCTCGAGTCGAGTTTTGGACGAAGTTGCCGTCATCCCTTTACTTGTCACTAACTGACAGCCTGCATGGTTTTAGTAATATAGTTCCATGAATTAACAAAGACTTGTGACGCTCCTTGAAATTATATCGCTATGTAATTAAACTTTGTGGAATTCGAACATGTGTTAGAAAAAGTATCCGCAACAATATTCAGTCTCATTATTTCATTATTTTACAGTCTCACTTTGAGATGAAGCAAGCTGGGATCTTTCTACTTCGTCTCTTCTTTGCCATCTGTCTCCTTAAATTCATTTTACTTTTATTTTTGCGAATTACCATTAACATCCATTAGTATAATCTGCATTTCCATAAAAGAGAAAGGTTGGTCCTCCCAAATCGTTTATATAGGTAAGGAACACCGAAAGGCCTATAACACTACCTTGGGGAACGCCAGAAATCACTTCTGTTTTACTCGATGACTTTCCGTCTATTACTATGAACTTTGACCTCTCTGACAGGAAATCACAAATCCAGTCGCATAACTGAGACGATATTCCATAAGCACGCAATTTCTCTACAAGCCGCTTGTGTGGTACAGTGTCAAAAGCCTTCCAGAAATCCAGAAATACGAAATCGATCTGAAATCCCTTGTCAATAGCACTCAACACTTTATGCAAATAAAGAGCTAGTTGTGTTTCACAAGAACGTTGTTTTCTAAACCCATGTTGAGTATGTGTCAGGAGACCGTTTTCTCCGAGGTACATAACTGGGTAGTATTGGGGGGTTGTGAACAGTGAAAGTAAAGAACTGAAACGCAGCTGTGCAACTGTCGGCTACATCAGTTACAGTAGTCAGTGTTGAGCTTCCATCCCCCAATTTTCAGCCAGTATAACAATGCAGTACGTCGATACAGAGGACTATCAACGAAGAACTAAAGCAGGCGAACATCACAAGTTGCAGTGATTCAAGATTCTCAAAAAATTCAAACAATGTGGCGTGATCCCACACAAGAACAAAAAAAAAGTATTACACTAAAGTTGCAGTCCTCGTATTACAGAAAAATTAGCACACGCGTTCTCTGAACAGTACAATGTACACTATGTGATCAACAGTATCCGGATACCTGGCTGAAAATGATTTACAAGTTAGTGGTGCCCTCCGGGGGTAATGCTGGAATTCAATATGGTGTTGGCCCACCCTTAGCCTTGACGACAGCTTCCACTCTCGCAGGCATACGTTCAAGCAGGTGATGCAAGGTTTCTTGGGGAATGGCAGCCCAGTCTTCACGGAGTGCTGCGCCGAGGAGACGTATCGGTGTCGGTCGGCGAGGTCTGGCATGAAGTCGGCGTTCCAAGACATCCCAAAGGCGTTCTGTAGGATTCCAGGTCAGGACCCTGTGCAGGACAGTCCACTACAGGGTTGTTATTGTCGTGTAACCACTCCGCCACAGGCCATGCATTATGAATAGGTGCTCGATCGTGTTGAAAGATGGAATCACCAACAGTGGGAAGCAAGAAGGTGCTTAAAACATCAATGTAGGCCTGTGCTGTGATAGTGCCAAACAAAACAACAAAGGGTGCAAGACTCCTCCACGAAAAACGAGACTACACTATAACACCACTGCCTCCGAATTTTACTGTAGGCACTACACACGCTGAAAGAGGACGTTCACCGGGTATTCGCCATACCCACACCCTGCCACATTGTGTACCGTGATTAGTCACTCCACACAAAGTTTTTCCACTGTTCAATCGTCCAGTGTTTACGCTCCTTACACCAAGCGAGGCGTCGTTTGGCATTTACCGGCGAGATGAGTGGCTTATGAGCAGCCGCTCGACCATGAAATCCAAGTTTTCTCACCTGCCGCTTAACTGTCATAGTACTTGCAGTGGATTCTGATGTAGCTTGGAATTCCTGTGTGATGGTCTGAACAGATGTCTGCCTATTACAAATTACGACACTCTTCAACTGTAGGCGATCTCTGTCAGTCAACAGACGAGGTCGGCCTGTACGTATGCTGCACGTGTCCCTTCACGTTTCCACTTCACTAGCACATCGGATACAGTGGACCTATGGATGTTTAGGAGTGTGGAAATCTCGCGTACAGACGTATGACACAACTGACGTCCAGTCACCTGACCACGGTCGAAGTCCGTGAGTTCCGCGGTGCGCCCCATTCTGCTCTCTCACGATGTCTAATGACTACTGAGGTCGCTGATACGGAGTACCTGGCAGTAGGTGGTAGCATAATGCACCTAATATGAGAGATGTATGTTTTTGGGGGTGTCCGGATACTTTTGATCACATAGTGTAGCATTTATGACAACAGGCTAATTGACAATTAACATAAGACATAAAAATGCAATAAATGAAGCACGCGATGTGTGTATATTATAATCGGGATTATATAATCATTTTAATACGTCAATTTCGTCGTAATTTTAGCGTTATATATAAGGAAAGTTTTAGTCTGAACACTATTAGCCATCACTTACGAAGTGCAAAACATGTAGCAGGTTGTATGGAAAATACTACGAAAAATAGTGCAAGTAGCGCCTAGGGAATGGAACTGGACGTACTAGAGAAATGGAAGGTATTTAAATGGCAAAGAAAAAACCGAAAAAATAATGAATGAGGAGTCCGAATATAAACACAGTAGACTTTTTTTTTTTTTGCTTTATTTAAAGAAGAGATATGAGAGAATACCGCAGTCTGCCAGTGGCCGTGCCACACTGCAGGCTGTCATTAACGGCGACAGCGCATCCGGCTTTATTCAGCACTAGGTAGTGGCTATGAATTTAATATTAAATGCTTTAAACCAAATATGCCCTGGTAAGACCACTTTTTAGAATGGCTTTGAAACCACTTTTATCAGTTTTAAACCACTTTTGCGAATTTTATAAAGATCCCGTAACTTTATACAATATCTTCAAACCACTTTTAAAATTTTTAGATAGATTTGAGAGACTGTAAAAGAATGTAATGGATAGCGTGCAATACGTTTATATCTTCTGTAATACTAACTGGTATAAGACCTATATAAAATTTGTCTACAAATGTTAATGTCCAATATCGAATGTTACACTAAAAATGGGAACTCTTAAATATTAACGGTAACACAGTAATGCTGTGCTATGAAGACAGGGTGCAATAAAACATAATAAACGCCGATGAGAACTGTCATATACTCTTACCACATTCCTCTAATAGACGACACAGTACACGGAAGGCACTTACATTGGGGACACATATGTCCTTATCTGAACAGTTGTGAATGGCTCAATATGTACAAATGTTATTTCATTAATTATTTCAGAAACACTCGCGTATGGTATAATCATTATAAAGAACTATTGTGCTTTGAACATTGCAAGAACGCTGTTTTTTAATATTTGTATTTCACGTGTCACTAATGATGTACTTTTAACGGCACTAGAAGGCTGTTTATGTTCTTTAGTATTTCGATTTTACATTTGAACTAGAGATATACTTTAAAGTAACGGAAAAATAAAGGAATAAGTCATTGTTTCCGTATGAGATCATAAATTAATGCAAGAGTCTACAAATTGGTTGTTTGCTGGAAATATGATTGTAATCAGCTCCGACTGGTAGTTTTTTATTCTTTGACGTGTACTGGTTGTAACAGTTCTAAAATTTTTAGTTTATGCGGCTGTACTGCTACTCTAGGAAGGGCACCATGAAAATGTTTGGCTAATACCGATCGATGTGAGCGACAAACAGCAAATCTAACTTTATAGTGAATCCAGCCATTTTAGGTGCTGCTGTACCACCAATATCCGGTCTGCAGAGGTTTTTGGGAATTTTTTGTGGCGCTAAGGTTTCACTTTCCAGAAACTGATAAACACTCGTGTTTGAGAAAAGGCACGGTGGGTTCCAAAATATACTACTGGTCATTATAATTGCTACATCACAAATATGACGGCCTACAGACGCGAAATTTAACCGACAGGAAGAAGCTGCTGTGATATGCAAATCATTAGCTTTTCAAAGCATTCACACAAGGTTGGCGCCGGTGGCGACTCTTACAACGTGCTGACATGAGGAAAGTTTCCAACCGATTCCTCATACACAAACAGGAGTTGATCGGCGTTGCCTGGTGAAACGTTCTTAGGATGCCTCGTGTAAGGAGGAGAAATGCGTACCATCACGTTTCCGACTTGTAGCCAATCGCGATTGCGGTTTATTGTATCGCGACATTGCTGCTCGCGTCGGTCGAGATCCAATGACTGTTAGCAGAATATGGAATCGGTGGGTTCAGGGGGGTAATAGGGAACGCCTTGCTGGATCCCAACAGCCTCGTATCACTAGCAGTCGAGATGACAGGCATCTTATCCGCACGACTGTAGCGGATCGTGCAGCCACGTCTCGATCCCTGAGTCAACAGCTGGGGACGTTTGCAAGACAACAACCATCTGCACGAACAGTTCGACGACGTTTGCAGCAGCATGGACTATCAGCTCGGAGACCATGGCTGCGGTTACCCTTGACGCTGCATCACAGACAGGAGCGCCTGCGACGGTGTACTCGACGACGAACCTGGGTGCACGATTGGCAAAACGTCATTTTTTCAGATGAATCCAGGTTCTGTTTGCAGCATTACGATGGTCGCATCCGTGTTTGGCGACATCGCGGTGAACGCACATTGGAAGCGTGTATTCGTCATCGCCATACTGGCGTATCACCCGGCGTGATGGTATGGGGTGTCATTGGTTACTCGTCTCGGTCACCTCTTGTTCGCATTGACGACACTTTGAACAGTGGACGTTACATTTCAGATGTGTTACGACCCGTGGCTCTACCGTTCATTCGATCCCCGCGAAACCCTACATTTCAGCAGGATAATGCACGACCACATGTTGCAGGTCCTGTACGGGCCTTTCTGGATACAGAAAATGTTCGACTGCTGCCTTGGCCGGTGCATTCTCCAGATCTCTCACCAATTGAAAACGTCTAGTCAATAGTGGCCGAGCAACTGGCTCGTCACAATATGCCAGTCACTACTCTTGATGAACTGTCGTATGGCGTTGAAGCTGAATGGGCAGCTGTACCTGTACACGCCATTCAAGCTCTGTTTGACTCAATGGCCAGGCGTATCGAGGCCGTTATTACGGCCATAGGTGGTTGTTCTGGGTACTGATTTCTCAGGATCTATGCTCCCAAATTGCGTTAAAATGTAATCACATGTGAGTTCTAGTACAATATATTTGTCCAATGAATACCCGTTTATCATCTGAATTTCTTCTTGGTGTAGCAATTTTAATGGCCAGTGGTGTACTTAGCGGGACACACCATTTTCCAGGCTTCCTTACACGCTCACTGTGCGATCAGAATTGAAAAGAGCGACGTTATGCGATCGATGGTCATACTAGCGACACTGTCCAACACATCTATATGAAGCTTCATCTGGTTTTCACTGCGGTTTCCATTTCACAATCTATCGCACCTTACTTTCTGAACAGCCCTCGTATGTCAGTACAAAACTGCTACGGCGTGGAGTTACACTAGGGAAGTATTTTTCCTCTTCTAAATCACTGTTTGCATATCTTTTAAACGAGTATGTTTCCAAATCGATGTTCGGTGGAAAACCAAAACTCGCTGACTCTGCCTATCACGCGAAAGCATACCTTTAATTGGAAAGCTAATATGTGGTTGGTCTCGCCTCCGTATCACAGTGGTCGTTGCCTCTGACTGCCATGTCCAGCGACCAGGGTTCGTTTCCCGATGCTGCCCAGGGTTTTTTCCTTGCACTCAACGTCTTGAAACTGGGTGCACTCGACATCGTAACGCCGACTGAAGAACTGCTTGAGTGAGAAGTGGCGGTCATGGGGTAAAGAAATCTCACAAGGGCTGGGAAAGCAGTGTGCTGATCTCATGTCCATCCACAAACCTTCCAAATGACGTCTTTGGCAGCGGATGACAAGGCTGTCGGTCCCGATAGAACCATATGGGCCAGGACGCGGAGCTCTACTAATAAATGATTGCCTGGCAAGTAGGCAACCCCATTCGCTGTCAAGTAAGACGAAATCTGAGTCATGTTTTTTATGTAGGTAGGTGACGCGTGAGAATATGCTTATAATGTGGGATAGTATTACTAGAAAAGATATCTCGAGCATTTCAATAATTAGTATTTTATCTGGAATACGATTAGTTTTCTCACTTGCAGGAATGATCGAAATGGGAGTCACCCAATCACGTTTGACAGTGTATGACCTAAGGTGTCTCTCTATGCCTTTGGCATACAAAGTTAGCGGCGTTCGTTCCTTCTGAAAAATTCGCTAACTCTGGCTTATGATAAATCAAACGCACAAACATAGCGGCTCTCTATTTTAGAAAACAAGACTTTCAGTTTCGAGGTTCATTCTACAACACTCTCAGTCATAAACATTTATCCCACCCATTCCTTCTTTTCGGGACACTGTTAAATGCGAAGACCGACAAGCAAAGAGTGTTTTTCGTTTCCTTAATATTGCAGTAGATTTTTTTTTTTGTAAAGATATCTACCAAAATAAGGCTAACATATCGTAACGGTAATAATAGGTTACTGAATTGTTGTCGTTCATTGCTGAATGGGCACAATAGTTGACATAAATTTGTAAAATAATTATTGTAAGTTTTAGTTCCATCATCAATGATATAACAACAAATATGAAGCGGATTTTTTGCTCCCAATTGACCACAAACACTCGTGTCCGAAGAACAGTCTGACTAGGAGAAAAGTGACTCAGCAATGTGAGACGAGGTGCTGACAACATGGGACTGATGACCTGTTCGGAAATATTGTATGTAACAAAGCGTGCACTTAACCTACTGGAATAATCTTATGCTACTCAACCTTATTTTATTCATGGGCTGTAGCGAGCAACCACAAAATTATACGCGACACCACCAGAGATCCACCTAATGCCTATGTCGGTGAAGTAGCCAGTTCGACACTTATATTCCTTTGAGTGTTCATCTTACACCTGGGCAAACCAGTATGCTGTAGGTAAAAGATGGAGGACAGCCCATCGCATTATATTACACCCTTCCAGTTAGTTAAGATCCATGCTGTCGAGTGTGGGCATCATCTGGGTACTGCTTACGTGTAATAGAAGCGATCCCAAGTACGTATATTGATACCTATATTCAGTTTGTTTAGTTCGTGTTGTATTTTGACTGCTTAAAATGCATTTTAAGGATTCTGACTGAACTATGACGTCACTAGCTTCGCATTGGTCATATTATAATTCGTGATAACCCTCTTCCACGCCGGCCGCGGTGGTCTAGCGGTTCAGGCGCTCAGTCCGGAACCGCGCGACTACTACGGTCGCAGGTTCGAATCCTGCCTCGGGCATGGATGTGTGTGATGTCCTTAGGTTAGTTAGCTTTAAGTAGTTCTAAGTTCTAGGGGACTGATGACCACATATGTTAAGTCCCATAGTGCTCAGAGCCATTTGAACCTCTTCCATATTCGGTGATCAACGCCACCGAAGATAAATTTTCGGCTTGATTTTTGTTTACGATTGCTCGGCACCGATGATGTCTTATATACCATTATCATAATCAATTTTTACTTTATGCACACCAAACACAATAACTACCAGAACATTCATCTTTCAAGTAAACAGGCTACAATGATTTCTAGTGGATGAGGAAGGACTTTCCTAAGTTTTGTTCGTCATAAATGATGATGTTGAAATGGCTTAAATATAGATTAATAACAAGAAAGTCAGTGCTCGATTTTTAAGGGAAAGAAAGAAAAAGAAGCACATAATCTTTCAGGAATGGATAACCATTGTCGATTGCTATCTTGCAAACACTATATCAATGCAGAAGAAAGCCACAAAACGTGACAACGGGAATATATTCTTGATACAGGTCTGCAGAGATTTATTACTTTTGTTTCCGCGTCTGCTAGCTGAATGAACTCGCAACACACATTCCAACAGTTCAATGGCAAACGACAGCCACATCGCACATATTATCGGTATTACCACCACATAAAGCGATAAGTGAGAGAAATAAATCACAGGAATGAGGACTGTACCCAGGTCTTTGGATTATCTGCCTTTAACACGTGTTGACTTTGCGCGAAACTCATGTTTAGACTTTCACTTATCTCGCGTTAAATTTCGTGATAGTTATTTTTATCCCAGAAACTGTTGCAAAGAGGGGCTCGTCTTAAAATTATGTCTTCTAATTCTTAATAAGCGACCTAAAATAAGTTGAAGGTTATTCTGCAGACAATAGTTCACAAAAAATTACCGTCATTTATTTGCATTGGCACGCGTTATACCCGGCTTCTTTTACTTCGTTTCATTGTCCTATGGCCCTACCACACTCCCCCCCGGCAGTTAAGAATTTACTTCTGCATCTGTGGATAGCTTATGATGCCACGTTAAATAATCATAGATGAGGAAGGGTTCCTCCGCGCTCATGACTTCACTGACATCTACTGTGCGAGAGTGCAGTGCCGATGTCAGGTCACTCTTGGTTCTTTCCCAGTAATCGAGAAACCGAAACAGGCTGGGTGTTCCTGCAGGTACGATTGCGTGAAACCGGCATTAAGGTCCGGGGTTATTAGTTTAAGGACACCTGGTGGGCGATGCATTCAGACATCGAGAAAGCAGTCCAGTCAGGCACATAAACTTACTTTCTTATTCTGCGACCTCATCAACAGGGTTCCCAGAATTAGCAAATCCTCACATAAGCGCCGAAACAAAACCATTTTCCATCTTGCAAGCGCTTTAAGCAGCTATACATATGCACATGGATCCCGTCCCATGTGTTTACATAGAAACGATAGAATTCTCTAGCTGTCCTATCCTTATGGATAAGACAAAGAAATTCAGCAACTTTTGTGATCTAGAAAACATTCTTTGTCAATATATTGTGGAAATGGTACTAATCATGATTCAGCGCTTTACAGAGGGGGGGAAAAAGTAGTTCATGGTGTGGTCTAAAGCAATGAATAGTCATAGGCAAATACTCAGTATCTGTTTTATCTGTAACAATGCCGACGCTTTGGCTACATGAATGATTCTAGCATAATGATCAAAGAAACAATAAAGTAGAAACATGTTTCGTAAAACGCACGTTGTCTTTTTTCCAAAAAATCTTATGTGTCATCATTGAATATCTCTGAACCACTACTGTACTGAAAACACTAGTCAGTACACAATGTAAACCAGTAAATTTTCCGATGTCCTCTTATGATCGGACTCAGAGACGTAACGGAACACAGAGACAGTACTCAAGGGTTTTGTAGATTGCGTCAATTCTTAGGGTTGCGGAATCCTTATAAATAAATTATCCGATACACATGATCCAAGGCAGAGTACCATCATTCCCCATTCCGCTATATTAATCGCTCTACTTGGCTAGATAATTAACAAGAATCAGGTCACTTGGAAAAAGATTCCTATACATGAGGACAAGTGAAAATTTACCGCCCTGGCACAGAGAATGTATTTTTCAGGTCAACAATGCGCTTTTGGGTGAACTATGCTTTTTTCAATAAATTCCATCTTTCAAAGTCGATACCGGAGGTTCCAGAAGACACCCAACCACACAAAGCGATTCTCACAGCTTTTTATAGGTTCTGGAATAGCTACAGGTGACAGAGCAATAAATCTGGCTGGTGGTCCCAACTTGTATTTCAGCACCCTCTGTTTTATTTTTTTGTTTCCAAAGCTTTATTACATGCAAATGGTGTTTTGACGAATTTTTTTCCAATATATCGCTCTTCAGACTTATTTCTTCATCCAGTCACCTCAATTCGAGCTTGTTGTATTCGAAATTTTCTCTTTGGAGGTAATCAGTAAGAATTATCTCTTTGCCCCCCCCCCCTCTTCCCCTCCCGGAAAAACGTTTCCGGTCGATGAAATCGACATCTCTTTTTCTGTGCGGGACCATAGACGTTCACTTACAGCTTAGTTGCTGTTTCGTTTGTGATTTGATTTATTAGACTTAAATCTCATCAACAGCAACTATTCGATGCGTAAATTCACTTTGATTATGAAGGTCCTAACATTTAGACTTGACTAGTTCTTACATTTCCGCACGTTCCGCACACAAAAAATGTGGCATTAACCTTGAAAAATTGTCTCACAGGTGGTTCTTGTTGTAAAATGTTTCGTACCATTTCTTCTGATATTGCGATTTTGTCGGCATAGTAAACATTCCAAAAAAGAGACAACTCACCGTAATTTTCCCCATAGGGACACATTTTTGTTCATTTTAAACATTTCTTAACCGTTAAAATTCAAGCAGAAGACGCTGTCCAAACCTTCGCCAACTTTGGATGAATTACTTTTGTCGATGAACCGTAGAACGATTTTTAAGACGACACAGTATTCCATTTTAATCAATTACACGAACCACGCACAACATGATTATTTTAAAACGACCTATAAATCAAACTACTCAGCAGATCAGGTTGACACTTACAGTTGCTTATTGTACAACATGATCCAACATGAATGAAAACGAGAAAAACTTGTCGATATCAAGTACACCTCTGTGATAGGACGAGAAAAATTTGCCCTGGTATATGCCGAGTATGTCGCTGTACATTCCGTCCATAAGCTTTCCACGAGACCAAAGAAAACAGACGTACTCTTTCATTTTAATGCATAGTCGCCTTTATCCAGAAAGCACTTTTATTGGCGCGAACTAGATTCCCTAATAATTCACCGTCACCGATCTGTATCCAGTGCTCACGCTACGTTAACTTGCGGTGGAAATACGATCTTCTGAGGTTGTGCTTTGAAAATTGCTGCACTATTCTCTACCTTATAATCTCTCTAATAGCTTGTTACGGTTTCGCTTTACATATACGTCGTTCTAAACGTAAATAATCAGAAATAAAATTTTATGAAAACTTTTTCTCTTAAAGTCGAGATGTGAAAAATACATTTATTTATAGCTATAACAGTTCTTTTCAAAGTGCTTAGTACTCTGGTATCTACACTAAACATTTCAAAAAAGTTTAAAATTCACCTGCAGTCCGGTGTGCTATTCAAAATTATTATTGAATTTGAATAACGTAGTAAGAAGTCACTGAAATATGCGTGACATGGGGAAAAAGCCTCACTAAACGCTAAGCTTCATACCGAGTAACGTTGCACAGTAGTTAAGAGAATAGACTGGTGCCTTGGTTCCAAGAAGAGCTGAAACCAAAAAGCTGGTAAAAAGTGGTTTGTAGCAAGGGAAGAACAGCATAGGAAAGGAATGCGAGAATACTGGACTGAAGTTAAAGCCGAGAGGCATTATGATGCAACAAGACGAAGAAATAAGCTCTGAAAAGTTAGCAAATTACTGCCAGGGCTTGTGCAAATCTGTCTCTTAATTCCCTTTTGTGACCGTTTTTGAGTGACTATAAAATTAGTTCAGAAATAAAAGTGATATTGGTGCTAGCTTTCAATAACTTCCCCTTACCATACAGGGTGTTAGGTGTATAATTGCAGATATTATGATCATTTGTACCTTAATATGTGCGTACTTCAGTGTTTTTTTTTTTTTTTTTTTTTTTTTTTTTTTTTTTTTTTAAGTCTGACAGTCTTCTCGCGAACAAGTCACGTGATTTACTACTTAATGTTCTCTGCAAGACCGTAACTTGGTTTATTATTTGTTGCTGCTCTTGGTGGTAGTCCTTTGTCTTGATTAATTTTTCCTATTCCTCATGTGATTGCTTTGCCTTATTATCTGAAATTTTCAACAATTACTGCTGTGTTTTAGGCGTTTATTGAGGTTATCTTATTTCTAAGTTTGATTTTTCTTTAAATATATTATCTTTCGTTAGATTTTCTGTTTCTATGTGATTTATACCTTTCCCTTCAACTAAGTTTGTTAGATATATACCTTTCAAATTGGGTTATTATTCATCGAAGTTGCACCGCTAAATAGACTGCGCCTGTCAGTGTAGACTAACCTTTTTTGCGTCCATGCATCCACACTTCAATACCTGATTTGCTGTGCGGGGCAAAATAATCATTAATGGCTTGGTCTTGCGGAATGTGCTTGGAGGTTCTAACTAACCTAAAAACATTCTAGTACTAATATCTATAATTATTAGTCTGCAAATAAAGTGAATACTGGTGTAATGTTGTTCAGTACACTGTTCTCAGTCATCAACAAAAATATCTGCACTAACACTTTGTATATTCTTGTACAGGAAGATTTGCTATTTTTTGCCAGGGACAGAGAGAGCAGGATCCGGTGAGGAATGCCGAACTGTTCGTTACAAACAGAATGAGACTCCGTGGAAACGGAAATAGTGGGAATGAAATCCTCTTACTAAAAACCATTTGATATAATCACCAGACGCTTTCGTTTTGCTGACGGAGGAAGAAACGTTAAAAGATGTCAGTACGAATGGAAATCAAACAAGGCTTACTGAATCCTCTGAAAAGAACACTACCGCCTCTTATTTCACGCAGTCCAAAACTGAAATTTTCAGCACTTCATTACTTTCACTACGTTGAGAAGTCAAAATGGTTCAAATGGCTCTGAGCACTATGGGACTCAACTGCTGAGGTCATTAGTCCCCTAGAACTTAGAACTAGTTAAACCTAACTAACCTAAGGACATCACACACATCCATGCCCGAGGCAGGATTCGAACCTGCGACCGTTGAGAAGTAAGTCACCCGTTAAGGTGTGGGAAGAGATGATTGTCACTGTCCTCCGAGTCAGGGCTGTAAGTAGAGTTTTCGCACAGAATTCTCACCCGAAATCCCGAATCATTTACACAGTGTGAGCTGTAAGATGTAAACGCGCAGACAGTTCCCATAATTCGAAGCAACGTTTGCTGACACCCCTGCTGAAACTTCAAAATAAATTTCCTAGAACGTGGACGAAGATTACCCAGTATTATTTAATTCAGATGTACAATAAGGTTTTTTGAGAAAATCTGAGGTTTACCATTCTTCTTTTCTACACAGGCATTCTTACAATTTTCCCTAACTACATCCCATCCCTTTCTTCTCTGTTCTCCGAACAGAACTACTGCCTCTTATTTCAGACAGTCCGAAACTGAAATGTTCAGCACTTCACTACTGTCGGTACGTTGAGAGTAAGTCATTCCTTGGAAATGGAAATGCCGTGTGGCTAGGGTCTCCCGTCGGGTAGACCGTTCGCCTGGTGCAAGTCTTACGAGTTGACGCCACTTCGGCAACTTGCGTGTCGATGGGGATGAAATGATAATGATAAGGACATCACGACACCCAGTCCCTGAGCGGAGAAAATCTCCGACCCAGCCCGGAATCGAACCCGAGCCGTTAGGTATGACATTCCGTCTCGCTAACCACTCAGCTACCAGAGGTGGACAGTCATTCCTTAAGGTGTGGGAAGAGATGATTGTTATTGCGTTCGAAGTCAGAAGCTGTAAGTAGAGTTTTCGCACAGAATTCCTACCCGAAATCCTGAATTATTTGCACCATGTGAGCTGCAGGATGTAAACGTGGGCACAGTTTCCATAATTCGAAGCAGCGTTTGCCGGTACCACTGCTGAAACTTCAAAATAAATTTTGTAGAACGTTAACGAAGATTACCCGGTGTTATTTAATTCAGTCGTACACTAAGGTTTTTTGACAAAATTTGAGGCTTACCATTCTTCTTTTCCACACAGGCACTCTTACAATTTTCTCTAAATACATGCTATCGCTTCCTTCTAGCATTGTTTAAGACCCAAAACCTACAGACTGTTCCTAATGAATGTAATATGCAGTTTTTCGCTGAGAAAAAGAATCACGTACGGTAATACAAACTCAACAAGACCGATTTTTACATTTTACCAGTTGTTTTAATTCGCTACCGCGAAAAGAAACACAATAATAATACATCTCTATAAACGCATAGAGTGTGCCTAGGAAAAAAGTGTGCAATTCTGAAATTACTGAGGTTCAATATGTTCATGGTGCCATTGTTTGTTATTTTTAAATATTTGTCGCCTGTAATGCAGAATAGCTCAGTCTGAGGAACAGTGGTTCAAATGGTTCAAATGGCTCTGAGCACTATGGGACTTAACTTCTGTGGTCATCAGTCCCCTAGAACTTAGAACTACTTAAACCTAACTAACCTAAGGACATCACACACATCCATGCCCGAGGCAGGATTCGAACCTGCGACCGTAGCAGTCGCGCGGTTCCGGACTGAGCGCCTTAACCGTGAGACCACCGCGGCCGGCGAGGAACAGTGCACACCGTATTTCATTATCCGTCTGTCTCAGCACACGAGCAACACGGTTTTGCTCTCATCATCAAGCATTTCACATGGCTGGCGCGCAGGAAGAACATTGGTTCCAGCGTCGTGGAAGATTAGGCTTGTTACTGACCAGAGCGCTAGCAAATCACTTTAAACAGTAACACAGACCGTATCGGCAAAGTCGGGGAGCCGGAATCACATAAAACATACTTTATTCACCCAAAAAGTAGCTTCTATCAACCACAACATAACACACATTTCGCAATGTTTGGTAACCTGTTTTGCACCGTCAGCGAAGAATGTTACGTGTTTGCAGATCTGTGATGTAACTGGAGCGCGTGGCGCCCTTGATGGACGTCTAACCTACTCTCGATCGAACTAGTACCTGGTGTCGCTCCGTGTGGTAACTGCTTGCAGAAAAAATGCATTTCACCCACAGGGGTCAATGAAATCTCTATCGGTTTACATACGTGTTGTCCTCTGTACGCCACGTAGTTCGTGTACAGCGCAAATGAGGAATATCTACTAAGAGAACTTTAAGAATAATAAAAGTGTATAAGTGAATTCAGAATAATTACATAACACGACGTTAACCGAGTGAGGTAACGCAGTGGTTAGCAGACAGGACTTGCATTCATGAGGACGACGGTTCAAACCCGCGTCCGGCCATCCTGATGTAGGTTTTCCGTGATTTCCCTGAATCGCTTACGGTAAATACTGGGATAGTTCCTCTGAAAGGGCACGGCCGATTTCCTTCCCCATCCTTCCTTAATCCGATGAGACCGATGACCTCGCTGTCTGGTCTCTCCCCCAAACATTCCACTCCAAGCAGCGTAGTTCATTGAGTTCATTGAGTCCCACACCGAACCCAGGGTTATTGTGCGGTTCGGCCCCCAGAGTTAGACCGAGCGGCTAGCAGGGCGAGCTAAGATTTCCATACTCCTCTTGACTGTCTTATCAATCAACTCTGTCCCTCGTTCCTCTCGTCGACCTTAACGCTCTTGTCTGAACAACATGGCAGAGAGACCGGTCCCAACACACCAAAATGCTTTCTGCCTCACTCCATCATTCAGGCACTTTCTCAGGCATCTTTCAGACATCGTTCAGGCCCTCCTGCATAGCAGGAACTCGACTATGGGATAGCGTCCCTAACTGTGTTAAGGAACTGAACAAGATCTCCATCTTCAAAAGACAGTTAACATCTACTAAAGCAATAATAAGGATTAGCAGCGTCCCTGCAGGCACTCGTTACCCTGGTACATTTTTCTTTCAATCTGATCTTCCTCATTTCTCAGTATTCTTAGTCGATATAGTTTCCTTAAATTGCTTTTCCCCAGAACTCGCTGTATCAGAAAGCATCTATTTTGTAAACCCAAAAATTCTTCTTATATATACCGCTATCATTATTGCTATTATTATTATTGCTGCTATTATTGTTATTACCGCCAGTATTAACGTTATTAGTTCATAGTCAGTATAATTTGCTCACACTGCCATTTCAGAGTCTCAGATCATTTAAATACTAGTTGTCATATTAAAATTGTTATTTCTTCGGTAACTATGATGAAAGTACTGTATATGTGAAAACCTGGTCAGATGTAAGTGAGGGCCAGATAGCCATTATCAGATCGGGTTAAATGAATTGAATTAAAATAAATAAATTTATAAGCGATTTGGGAAGTGATACATTTAGTACATAGTGCTCCCACTAGTCAGCAACAATAAGTCTAATCCGGCTGGACCTCGGGTCCGATTGAGCTTGGATGACAGCTACTCCATGCCGCTTCATCTCTCTGCCAAAGCTCATCAGTCGTAGAGGCTGGCCAGTGGTGGCGTGCCAGTCTCTCGAGTGGGAGACAGGTCTGGAGAACGTGCTGGCCAGAACACCGATGCAGCGCCCTCTGTATCGAGGCACGGCTCCACAGCATGTACGACATGCAGTCTTATCTTATTGAAAGATACCCTCAAGGAGACCTGAAAAATATCGCACACCCATTATGCTTAATACGTCATGAATTTAAAGGCTGCTGTCCAAATTACCTGCTTTGCGAAACGGAGGTAATGGTATTCCGTACCCAATGACGTCCGACACCATCCCATTTGTTTGTTGACCCCGTATGACAAAACAGAATGCAGTCTGTCAACGTTAGTTGTCCTCGGATTGTGATGCCGTGCACAGAAGCGGGATTCGTCAGAAAATTCGACGTGTTGCCACTTCTGTGTTGCCCGTAACACTGTCGGCGAGCATCTCTCTGCTGCTGCTTCTGTGAAAATCACAAAAATGGTCGCTCTACTGGCAGTATGTACTGCTACAGACGTCATCGCTCTGTTCGTGTTGAAGTTTGTCCTAAGCGTACCGATTCCATGTTCGCATGGCAATCGTTGGATCCCCGTTGGATTCCCGCCTACGCGAGGAGCAACCAAAGAAGGCGAAGTAAATATTCCAGAATTCGAATTCTGAACAGCTGCCTAATGATTAACTTATCAGCAGATATCCTCAGTGGTGCGAAGGAGCTTAAATCACTTAATGAAGGCTAGACCTCCGGTCCAGTTTGTATACCACACAGACTCCTTTCAGAGTACGCTGATACGATAGCTCCGTACTTAGCAATGATATACAGCTACTCGTTCGTCGAAAGGATCGTACATAAAGATTAGAAAGTTGCAAAAGTCAGACCATTACCCTAGAAAGGAAACAGGACTAATCCCCTGATTGCAAACCAGTATCGCTAACGTCGATTTACAGTAAGATTTTGGAATATGTAGTGTCTTCGAGCATCATGAATTGCCTCAAAGAAAATGCCTTATTGACAAATAGTCAGCACGGATTTAGAGAATGTCGTCCTTGTGAAACATAACTAGCTCTTTATTCTCATGAAGGATGAGTTCTATCGACATGACATCTACAGCGCTTCCGACACCGTTCCTCACAAGCGACTTTTAATGAAGTGTCGTCTCAGCTATGTGACTGGATTCGTGGGTTCCTGTCAGGAAGGTCACAGTTCGTAGTAATTAACGGGAAATCATCGAGTGGAACAGAAGCAATATGTGGCGTTCCCCAGGTAAGTGTTGTAAGGCCTCTGCTCCTTCTGACCTACATAAACGACGTAGGAGGCAATCTGAGCAGCCCTCTTAGAATGTTTGCAGATGATGCTGTCTTTTACCGTCTTGTAAAGTCATTAGATGATCAAAACGAATTGCAAAATAATTTAGACAAAGTATTAACTCTAACAAGGGAACCTCCCCATCGCACCCCCCTCAGATTTAGTTATAACTTGGCACAGTGGATAGGCCCTGAAAAACTGAACAAAGATCACTTGAGAAAACAGGAAGAAATTGTGTGGAACTACGAAAAAAATAAGCAAAATATACAAACTGAGTAGTCCATGTGCAAGATAGATAACATCAAGGATACTGTGAGCTACAGAGCGCCGTGGTCCCGTGGTTAGCGTGAGCAGCTGCTTAACGAGAGGTCCTTGGTTCAAGTCTTCCCTCGAGTGATAGGTTTAATTTTTTATTTTCAGACAATTAAATTGCGAAGCTGCGCAGGTACACAGAGCAGTATTGTGTACGTGATCGTGTGTCAATTATGAAAGTTCAGGCACTCACACTTAATCAACTTCGCTCTCCAAAATTCCAGGACATGTTCAGATTTGCTTGGACAAACGTTAAAAACATAAGTTTTGACAGAGCACAGGGAAAACTGTGTCACTGTGAAACTGTTGCATTCATTTGTTGCAGTTTATGTGACAAACTCGTATGTTTTCATCACTTTTTTGAGAGTGATTATCACATCCACAAGAAAACCTAAATCGGACAAGGTAGAAGAATCTTTTTAACCATTCGCCAAGTGTACAAGTTAGGTGGGTCGACAACATATTCGTGTCATGTGACGCACATGCCGTCACCAGTGTCGTATAGAATATACCAAACGTGTTTTCCTGTGGAGAAATCGGTTGACCTATGACCTTGCGATCAAATGTTTTCGGTTCCCATTGGAGAGGCTCGTCCCTTCGTCTACTAATCGCACGGTTTTGCGGTGCGGTCGCAAAACACAGACACTAAACTTATTACAGTGAACAGAGACGTCAATGAACGAACGGACAGATCATAACTTCGCGAAAATAAAAAATTAAACTTACCACTCTAGGGAAGACTTGAACCCAGGACCCCTCATCCCGCACCTGCTCACGCTAGCCCCGGGCCCAAGGCGCTCCTAAGCTCAGAATATCCTTGATGTTGCATATCTTGCGCATGGACTGCTCAGTTTGTATATTTTACTTATTTTTTTCATAGTTCCACACAACTTCTTCCTGTTTTCTCGATTGATCTGTGTTCAGTTTTTCAAGGCCTATCCACTGTGCCAACTTATAACTAAATCTGAGGGGGGTGCGATGGGGAGGTTCCCTTGTAAGTAATGAAAAGTGTGTACCAAAAGGAGTCCGCTAATTTTAGATTACTCGATAAATCACACAAATTAGTGCTGTAAAATCAATTAAATACTTAGCGATTACAATAACAATTAAACTGAACGATCGCATAGAGAATATTATGGGGAAAGCAAACTTAAGACTCCTATTTATTAGCAGAACACATGGAAAGTGCAACAGGTCTACTAAAGAGACTGTTTACACCAAGCTTGTCCGCCCTCTTATAGAGTATTATTCTGTAATGTGGGATCCGCATCAGAAGGGACCGACGGACAACATCGAGAAAATTCAAAGAAGGGCATCGCGAGATAGGGGAAGAGAGTGCACGGATATGGTGCACAAATTGGGGTGACAAATGGTTAAAGGCGTGTTTTACCGCCGCAGGATCTTGTCGCGAAATTTCAGTCACCAACCTTCTCTTCCGATTACGAAAATATTTTGTTGGCGCGCACCTACGCAGGGACAAACGACCATCATGATTTAAAAAAAAAGAGAAATCAGAGCTCTCAAAAACGATTAAAGTGCTCGTTTTCTCCGTGCGCCTTTAGAGAATAGAGAAATAGCTTGAAGGCGGTTCGATAGTCCCTCTGCCAAGCACTTAACTGTGTATTGTAGATTAATCATGTAGATGTAAAGGTAGAAGTAAATGCAGAATGTGGTGAAATTATAAACGACAGTATCGACAATCCACGATCATACCGCTCTCACTTCACGACTCGTGCTGGTGGACGTTGTAATGGTTCTCTACTTACGTGACGATTAAGGCACTCCAACCCCAGTTCTCGATACCAGTAATATCATACTACTTTTCTGCGAAGTAACAGACATATCTTTGTGACAATATTCACATTTGGTTTTATTAATGTATAGGTACTCCGATGTATCGACATATTACAGTGATATGGTTCTTGCGTGAATTCATTTCTGTGAGACTGTCATAATCTTTGACTTACTTGTAACCGTTTTGGCGCGATTGCTCACAGAGCAGTCTTTGTTTCACTTTGCAGAAGTTAAGTTGATATTTCGGTTTGTAAAAGAACAGTCAAGTCTTGTGTTTGGTTAAAGTGGAAATTAAATATATGAAGATTGATACAAAACTGTTTTCTTGATGATGTGGCAATTGAAAAAAAGTATATGTGAATTTACAAGAAGTTTAATAAAAATGTGGATCGTGAACACCAAGTCAAAAATTATTTCTGCCATACCATTGTTCTGATCTGGGATTGTTTGATCATTAAGAATTTTCTGAAAAACGCATTTATTAGGTCTTCAAAGATTGCTAAAATACGGATCTGGAACTTCTAGTAGTCAAAGTGGAATCACCCTAGAATCAACAAGATAAGCCATAACAACGTCGACGGAATCTACGTGGGAATCCATTCAAGATAAGTGCCAAAATTAATGACTTTTTTACAGTGAGTTCATTATTTCCATTCTGACGATACCATCCACAGTCAATAACTTTGTTGTTGCCCGATAGAGCGAACATATGCTGCGTGAGCAACATTATTAATCTGATTTCTAACCTGCTTTGCAAGTGGTGCTATTGTTAGAACGTCTTCTCCCTCTTACACAGAGCGGGACGCGCTCTTGTCACAAAGAACCAACATTCAGATGTGTTTTCTGAGTGAGAAACCATCCGCCTAATCTTTCCTTGTCTAGAGAAAGTCGATGGAGTTTCTCCAACTTGCGGTTGCGCTGAAATGTTAATCATTAGCATATCCAGGCACTTCGTGTCGATTTCACGTTTGTCGCGTACCTCCTGCACGGTGTTGCAATTTTATTGGGCAGCAATGTGTTTTGCTCGCCCTGCATTTTCCTGTCTTCCCGACTTCTGAAGTCCTTACCACCCGGCAATATAACCTGAGGTGACTGCGGTAATGAGCAGAAGTGTCGTTTCTCGTGACGCCCGCTAGCCTTCATAAACGGGATCGCTAGCCTGCGGGGTCAGACGATGGCATGCGAGGCGGAGTGGAGCATCAGGGGGCGTGGCCCGGCTCTGCGGTGCGTTTCGACACGGTCCGGCCTCACCCAGGCCACGTCCAGTTCCGCGAGTGGTCTTTGGCCGCCATGTTGCAACGGGACCGGCTCTCGCCGGCCGGACCTTCCGACGTCACAGCGCGTATTATGCCAGCTCCCCGGCGCCGAGCCAGTTGCTGACCAGCCGAGAGCTAATGCACTTCCTCGAAGGCAACCGTAAACGATAAAAGAAAGCCAAATATCTTTCCGTTTATTTCATGCATGCAGAAGACAGTCATCTGTAATGCATCGTCTCTTCTTTGCGTTAGACCACTAACGAACGATATATCTTCTGCAACCTGTGGCCGAGTGCACCAACCTCTGTCAAAAAACAAGATAAACAGGATCCCGTGAATACGATTAAAAAAATGTTCAAATGTGTGTGAAATCTTATGGGACTTAACTGCTAAGGTCATCTATCCCTAAGCTTACACACTACTTAACCTTTATTATCCTAAGAACAAACACAACACCATGCCCGAGAGAGGACTCGAACCTCCACCGGGACCAGCCGCACAGTCCATGACTGTAGCGCTTATTTTGTTTCTTTTTTTACCGCTTATTTTAAACAAAAATGAAAAAAGGAGAAACGATTTTGGAAGGTTTGTTTTTCTGCTTTTTTAATTTTATTTATTTTTTAATTTTTTTTATTTTATTTTTATGCAAATTGATAAAAGGAAAGCCGTTCCTCTTCGGCTACATAAACAGAATAATAGGAAGTCGTCCCGTTACGACAAAGGATGCTCCATACTACAGCCCGCTGCGAATTTTTCGATGATTGTCATCTCGTTGCTGTGTTGTTTCTGTTGTTTGTTCCGTCTCATAAAAAAAGAAACTGGAAAGAGGTGCTATGTTTATCTTCTCATGTCATCGATAATCCAGCTGCGAGGTGGATTATGGAATGCGCTCCAAAGAAAATTAGAAATATGTTGCCTATATTTAGGGTTCTTGACGATCGCACAATGTCGTTCGTTGAGGTAATACCAAAAATCGGGTACTGTCTTTTCGCCATTACCGAATAGGTAGTGAACAGCGTGACCGCTAACCCACGTCACAGAGTTCGTTTTTGCTCTAGGGAAATACATCTCATCAGGGAAAAGAAGTGATCGGGTAGTTATCCTGTCGGGAGTATTGCGTGTGAGAAAAGCCAGTATCTGACGCACAAAATACCAAACGTCCTTTGCCGACCCGCATTCGAAACGATGTTCATCCGTGTCAATCACTTGACATGTGGCACACAAGGGTGAATCGGCGAGGTGGATGTGATGTAGGCGGGACTGGCACAACTGTTTCCCATTAACAGTTACATACCATGCAGGTTGCACGTCAGTATCAACGCCTCAGACCGCTCGGCTAATCCCACGCGGTGAACAAGATTAAAAGTAAACAGCAATTAAAATGTCTCTGAGGTGCACCAACGCTAATTGCCTGTCAACGAACCGTCGGCAACTGACCGCGCATTTGACAGCGATTAACTACATGTACTGCAATGTAAGGCGCCCAGGAGATGCAAAGATGTTAACAGAAATATGAACTTGCACACGGCCGCCTTTATACATAAGTTTTCTAGACAGTCGCTGGTGAGCGATATTGTCACACGATCTCACTCTCGTCAACTAGCAGAAGCGTCTTTATACCTCGCTGCTAGTCCGTATGGGTTTGGCGAAATGATAAAAGGAAGTATCTGGTCGTTACGAAATTATAACATGTTAAACAGCAGATGTATCGATTGCTACGTTAAGTTCGCTTCATTTATTGCCCCAAGTGCCTTACTTTTGTTTGTTCATTTTACCTAAATGTGAAGTCATTTTGGCGACTGCTTTAGTTCTTTATGAATGTATTACTGGTAGAAAATTTGAAAGCTCTTTCGAAATTTCGTGACTGTACCGCAACTTCATTTCGCATATTTTTGATATGATGTTTATGAATGCAGAAACTTTTGTTATTTAACCGAAACACTATAAATCTTTGTTCTATATAGGGGATCAGTAAGAGTGAGACGTGGGACTTAGGGAAAGCAGGAAAAGGTGTGGACGGGGCCTAATCAGTTACCGTTGGTTGCACAGTAAACGCGTACACTTTATTTAAGGAAATAATTTTTTTAAACAATCATTTTAAAAAAATGACTGTTACAAAAGCTACACTGACGGCTGGAGGCCTTATTACGAAAGAATTCAAAATTATTTGTCGGCTGAAGGCCACGAACAATACTTCATAACAATTAGCGGCTGATGGCCTGAATTACAAGTGAAGAAGACAACTGTACGATGAAAATACCAAAATAATTTTTAAAACAATCATTTAAAAAATTGATTGTAACACAAGCTACACTGATGGTTGAAGGGCCGGCCGGAGTGGCCGTGCGGTTCTAGGCGCTATAGTCTGGAGCCGATCGACCGCTACGGTCGCAGGTTCGAATCCTGCTTCGGGCATGGTTGTGTGTGATGTCCTTAGGTTAGTTAGGTTTAATTAGTTCTAAGTTCATGGCGACTGATGGCCTCAGATGCTAAGTCGCATAGTGCTCAGAGCCATTTTAACCATTTGATGGCTGAAGGCCGGCCGAAGTGGCCGAGTGGTTCTAGGCGCTACAGTCTGGGGCCGCGCGACCGCTCCGGTCGCAGGTTCGAATCCTGCCTCGGGCATGGATGTGTGTGATGTCCTTAGGTTAGTTAGGTTTTAAGTAGTTCTAAGTTCTAGGGGACTGGTTACCTCAGAAGTTAAGTCCCAAAGTGCTCAGAGCCATTTGAAACATTTGATGGCTGAAGGCCTTATTAAGAAGAATTCAAAATTATTTGTCGGCTGAAGGCCACATGCAATAGGAATAATTTCATAAAATATTATTTTAAAAAAATTGAAACAATCAGACCAAATAGAAAAGGGAGTGATCCCCAGACAGTGCTCCAAGGATCGACCTAAGATAAGTCCCTACAGCTGCATAAGCTGTGAGACAGGCAGCCAAGCGTTATGCTCACGTAACAGGAAACTCAAACTAGGGATAGTTTAAACGCCGACCAACCATCTTACCAAATCCACCTAACATCTGATAACTAGCACAACGATGGAATAATTCAGGCGAGGGCGAAGTGACAGACAGCACTGCGTCTGCAGAATTTGGCTTTTAAAACACCGAAAGGCACAAGGAACCAGTCCACAATTGCAGTATGCAGACAGCGTTAAAATAACTGCTCATTCAAACACGCTAGATACACATGGACCTGCGAAAACAATTCCACCGATAACTCAAACAATACCAAAACCAGTCACTGTGGACCAACAAGCACGAACCCCAAGTGGACAAAAACATAGAGGGCCAAGAAGCTGTCGGAAGACCAAATACACGTCGTCCGATGAGATGTCCGACTGAACGACCAACCAACGGTCGTCCCCGCTCAAGTGAGGCAGGGGAAAGGTGGCAGTATGAATCGGCAACTGACAGCTTATTGCCATGAGGTCACTTCAACGGACGGACGCACACACACGCACACAAGTGAAGGTTGCACTACTCGAATATAACGATCAATTCAACTTTAACTAGCCGGCCGAAGTGGCCGTGCGGTCAAAGGCGCTGCAGTCTGGAACCGCAAGACCGCTACGGTCGCAGGTTCGAATCCTGCCTCGGGCATGGATGTTTGTGATGTCCTTAGGTTAGTTAGGTTTAACTAGTTCTAAGTTCTAGGGGACTAATGACCTCACCAGTTGAGTCCCATAGTGCTCAGAGCCATTTGAACCATTTCAATCAACTTTAACTCGTTGAATCCGGACCTCGACGTCGTCGTGCACTCTCGCGACCACATCCTTCCATCGGGCAGTGGTCGGCCGGTGTGGCCGTGCGGTTCTAGGCGCTTCAGTCTGGAACAGCGCGACCGCTACGGTCGCAGGTTCGAATCCTGCCTCGGCCATGGATGTGTGTGATGTCCTTAGGTTAGTTAGGTTTAAGTAGTTCTAAGTTCTAGGGGACTGATGACCACAGATGTTAAGTCCCATAGTGCTCAGAGCCATTTGAACCATTTGAATCATCCATCGGGCAGTGTATCCATCGCCAGCTGTCCCGGCAAGAACTCGCGCTTGTGCGGACCTCACTGTTCCTCCGTCCTAAGCGAACTGGAAACGACCCGGAAATACTAAAGGTCGGTCCAAAGATAGTACCACAGTACTTGCTATCGATAAGCACTGCTGCTGCCACTGACGGACAGACAAAGCGAGCAAACGTAGTGGCGCCAGTGAATAGACTAAGAAAACGAGAGGTGACAATCCCAACACACGACGCCAACCTGTGAATGGCAGCAAGGCGAGCCGGAGCACGGCTCAAAAACGTAATCCCAAAATACCATCTATTATAAGGCTGCTTTAAATTCTCTTTTTGTTTTAATTTTTATCATCGTGAAGGAAAATATGGATATGTGAGTAAAGTGTCAACAGGTTTTTATTAGCATGATTTACATTACACCCCTGCAAAGTGGTTTTTCGTGTTTACTGTATGTAAGAATTCTCCTTGTCTTAGATCCAGCAGCGGTAATTATCCCTACAGAAGTCCCTAAGTCGGCGAAACAGAGGTATTCCGGCCAGCAGGAAATTCTAGCCTACCATTAGTTCTTTTTAAAATCCATCACACTGTTTCTTTCGACAGACAAAGTCACTTCTTGTCAATATCTTCTTCAAAATGATTTCTCCTTTCCACAGTCGCTCCAGTATGTTTCAGTCGCTAATCAAACGGTCAAGCAATAGCAATTCTACATCAGTGCCATCCATAACATCCAAACAGGCCGCTATCTCAATACTGTATGCTTATAAAACTGTGGTCATCTAGAGAAAACCGGGCGTCAGCCACCGTCAAATGCAACAGCCGTCACCTCCCTCTTGTAAGTTTGATACCGCGGTTAACTTTTGATAGAGACTGGTACACTTGACTGCTGATGTCTCACTTTTCGTCACATTGTTACGTCCGTCTAAGACGGAGGATAATTTTCTGTACGCCATCTGTGTGTGCAACGTGTGAATTAAATTTTGCCTGATTTCGTGGACATGCTGTTCTGTGCGAATATGACACAACATACTAACGGTATCTAAAATATCGTTAGCTAGACGTGCTGTTCTATGAAAATATGACGCAACATACAAAATATATCTACTTCTACTCCTCCGTTCCAAAATGTATCACTGAATATGCAACAATGTCCTCAAAGTCAGTAGAGTAGAAATTAATAGTTCGGAGCTTTATCATACGAGCAAATGTTCTGGTACAGTTAATTTGACTTTTTATTCCTCCAAACTATCAAGTTTAAGGTTTTTGTCTGTGACGTGTCGGTAACTGTGAAGAGAGCTTTTTAAGCAGAACTTTGGTTTTGTTTTCATGGGTTTTTGTGGAAACGAAAGAAAGGAGACGGCGAAACTAGGAGCCAGTGTATACCCACCTCTCGAATAGCGACAAAGGGGCTGCCGAATTTAACATCCCACATGACGGATGGATCACCGTCAACAGCGTCCACATCCACTCACTGTATGAAACATGGCGTAGAGGTTTGGAATTTAACACAGGGCATTGGCTCGAGGTGTGGCGACGAGAAAAACTAAGCCGTAACCACTTCTCCCTCAGTCGGACCAGTACTGACGATGAAAGTTTCTTCCCCACTGGGATTCGCACCGGTTACATCTGAGTCCGTCCGTACAGGCGGGCGTTATTTTAATCTTATACATCCACATTTACGTATACACCTGTACTCCGCAAGCCACCTTACGATGTGCGGCGGCGGGTATTTTTGGTAGAAAGAGAGGCTAAATTCTTCCAAGAAAGGAATGAATGTTAAACCGAGCGTACTCGAACAGATTATTAGAGAACTCTTTCAGGAACCACTACGAAATTCACATGAAGTGCTTTAGGAAAAACAGCGGGAACTTCAGTCTGAGTGGCCAGAGAAGATTTCCATTGCGCTCCTCCAAGGTACAGTTCTAATAACCGAGAATGAAATTTTCGTTCTGGGAAAAATCCCTGGGCTTTGAGTAAGCAATTTTACGATATCTTTCCAGGAGTTCTATTCCAACAAGGTACGCTGAAAAGTTTCTGTGAAATTTGCAACGTAGGGGAGAGTTACTGATACAAAAGAACCTTTGAGACCGGGTCGTAAGTCCTGTCTGGTTCTTCAGCCGGTAAGAGCACTGCTCGCGAAAATCGAGGTTCCGGCACACCATTTTAAACAGTCAGAAGGTTTCGCCCCTAGCTCTGTTCGATCACTGCCGATGCTAGCTCAATCTAAGTTTTATTCTGTCCGCCAAAAGGGTGAGCATAAAGGCTTCACTTGATGGCAAATTTTATTTCTCCTGCAAGGTTTACAGATAGATGATAGGTCCACAAGTGCTGCCTTAATAATGTTTGTTTTTCGGACGAAGCGACTTTTCACATATTCGAGAAAGTAAATAGGCATAATGTCTGGATCTGGGGGTCGGAGAATCCACATACCGTGGTGCAGCAAATAAGCGGCAGCCCAAAAGTGAATGTGTGGTATGGCTTAATGCAGAACACAATTACTGTAGAGTGTTTTTTCATCGGGCCGACCATTACGGCAACAGATTAAATGGTAATTATGGAAGTTACTTTGTAACTCAGTTGCACGGATTTCAAGCATGAGTAGTGTTTCAACAAGATGATACACCGCCGCAATGGAGCTTATTTGTTCGCCAGGTTTTCCGGACGAAAGTTTACCGGAGACATGGATCGATAGATTCAGTCCAACATGGTACAACATCATGGTCACCATGTTCACCAGGCATAGCTCTTTGATAGTTTTTTGTGGAGATACGTTAAGGATAAAGTGTTGAGTTCACCAGTTTAAACTCTTAGTGAACGAGTGCAAGTTGCTGCAGACGAGGTGACAGAAGAGTCATGGAGAGAAATTTAGTAAGACCTATACATTGTACGGGCAACAAACCCACATGTGGAAGTGTATCCATTAAAAAAATATGTGAGCTAAAAGAAATGGTTCAAATGGCTCTGAGCACTATTCGATTTAACTTCTGAGGTCATCAGTCACCTAGAACTTAGACCTAATTAAACCTAACTAACCTAAGGACATCACACACATCCATGCCCGAGGCAGGATTCGAACCTGCGACCGGAGCGGTCGCTCGGTTCCAGAATGTAGCGCCTAGAACCGCACTGACACTCCGGCCGGCATGTGAGCTAAGATTCCATTTGTTGCAAGGCATATAGCTATATCTAGCATAGTTCCTTATAAATATTTTTTAATGTGGCAAAGATTTTATTACGCTGATTTTAAATCGAACTAGGTAAATATAATTTTTACTTTGAATGAGAAATTGAAACTGTAGAAAAACCAAAAAACCTACTGCAGTATGTCCTCAGATTTTGTACGTTTTCCTGTATGAGCGTAAACATCCGAAAACCAGTTGTAACTGCATTCAAATAGGTTATGTGCATAAAAATACAACTTAATTGACAACTGGAGGATTTTTATTTCGAGAACCATTGTACTCTGCTACTTTCACTTTAGAATTAGTCTTCACAGACAAACTCAGTTTGAATTGTCCTATGTATCGCCCTCAAACTTCATATCTTGGGTATCAGAGAAGTACATTCTAAGAAAAAGAGAGAACAGAAAAGAACGCACCACAAATCCGAATGTGATGTACGTGAACAGAAAAACAAATAATTATAATTGGAGAAAAAGTGGAAGTCTTGTTCAAGAGTAATATCTTCACAAATTGAGAGAGTCAATAATGCATTGGTCCACGTCTGGCTATTATGCAAGTAGTTATTCGGCTTGACATTGGCAGAGTCGTGAGTGATGTCGTGCCAAATTTTGTCCAAATGGCACGTTAGATCGTCAAAATCCCGATCTGACTGACCTGGAATCTTACTGAATGCAGTAGAGTTGTCTTCAGCGACGAGTCTAGCTTGGAAATGACCCCCGATGACCAGCGAAGACGTGTCTGGCAGCACCCCAGACAGCGGCTGGATAACAACCTGGCTGTCGCCCGACAGCCAGGAGTGGTGGTCTGGCCGGGGTGCCATTACTTTTCATAGCTTGTCATCTGCGGCACTGTTACGACACAGCGGTACGTAGACGATATTCTCCGCCTCGTTTTCTTGCCCTTCATAGCAAGCCATCCTGGGCTTACATTTCAGCAAGATAACGCCCGCCCGCACATGGCTTGTTTTCGTGCTTACAAAACCCTTTCTTAGCTAGGAACGTCGCCGAATCTCTCCTCAAATGAGAGCGTTTGCAGTATTATGGGCAGGACCCTCGGGATTTTGAGGGTCTAACGCGCCAGTTGGTCAGAATTTGGCACGGTATCTCTCAGGACGACATACGACAACTTCGTCAATCAATACCTAGCCGAGAAACTGCTTGCATAAGGGCCGAAGGTGAACCAAAGCGTTATTGATTTGCTCAACTTGTGAAGTTCTTTTTCTTGAATATATCATACAGTTTTTCTGAAATTGTACTTATTTGTTTGGCTGCACATGTACATCACATTTATCAATTTCCATCCCATTCGGATATTTCATTCATGGTGCGTGTTTATTTATTTATTGTCTTAGAATGTACACTACTGGCCATTAAAATTGCTACACCACGAAGATGACGTGCTACAGACGCGAAATTTAACCGACAGGAAGAAGTTTCTGTGATATGCAAATCATTAGATTTCAGAGCATTCACACAAGGTTGGCGCCGGTGGCGACACCTACAACGTGCTGACATGAGGAAAGTTTCCAACCGATTTCTCATACATAAACAGCAGTTGACCGGCGTTGCCTGGTGAAACGTTGTTGTGATGTCTCGTGTAAGGAGAAGAAATGCGTACTATCACGTTTCCGACTTTGATAAAGGTCGGATTGTAGCCTATCGCGATTGCCGTTTCTCGTATCGCGACGTTGCTGCTGGCGTTGGTCAAGATCCAATGACTGTTAGCAGAATATGGAATCGGTGGGTTCAGGAGGGTAATACGGAACGCCGTGCTGGATCCCAACGGCCTCGTATCACTAGCAGTCGAGATGACAGCATCTTATCCGTATGGCTGTAACGGATCGTGCAGCCACGTCTCGATCTCCGAGTCAACAGATGGGGACGTTTGCAAGACAACAACCATCTGCACGAACAGTTCGACGACGTTTGCAGCATTGAGGACTATCAGCTCGGAAACCATGGCTGCGGTTACCCTTGGCGCTGCATCGCAGACAGGAGCGCCTGTGATGGTATACTCAACGACGAACCTGGGTGCACGAATGGCAAAACGTCGTTTTTTCGGATGAATCCAGGTTCTGTTTACAGCATCATGATGGTCGCATCCGTGTTTGGCGACATCGCGGTGAACACACATTGGAAGCGTGTATTCGTCATCGCCATACTGGTGCATCACCCGGCGTGATGGTATGGGGTGTCATTGGTTAGACGTCTCGGCCACCTGTTGTTCGCATTGACGACACTTTGAACAGTGGACGTTACATTTCTGATGTGTTACGACCATTGGCTCTACCCTTCATCCGATCCCTGCGAAACCCTACATTTCAGCCGGATAATGCACGACCACATGTTGCAGGTCCTGTACGGGCCTTTCTGGATACAGAAAATGTTCGACTGCTGCCTTGGCCGGTGCATTCTCCAGATCTCTCACCAATTGAAAACGTCTAGTCAATGGTGGCCGAGCAACTGGCTCGTCACAATATGCCAGTCACTACTCTTGAAGAACTGTCGTATGGTGTTGAAGCTGAATGGGCAGCTGTACCTGTACACGCCATTCAAGCTCTGTTTGACTCAGTGCCCAGGCAAGGCCGTTATTACGGCCAGAAGTGGTAGTTCTGGTTACTGATTTCTGAGGATCTATGCACCCAAATTGCGTGAAAATGTAATCACATGTCAGTTCTAGTATAATATATGTGTCCAATGAATACCCGTTTATCACGTGCATTTGTTCTTGGTGTAGCAATTTCAATGGCCAGTAGTATATTATAACGTCACTGGTGTTAATTACAATGTACTGACACTTTTTCTATTGAGAAAAACGTTTTGAATCATAATTGCGCCATTAGTCAAAGAAAATGTGTCGATGACATTCCACGTCGCACACCAGTATTTTTTTTTATCAGACTCTTTTTTTGTCTTGGCTATAAACAAAATCTCGCTTTTTGCTTCGGTACATTTGTCGACAGCTTTAATCTGTACTTGACGCGTGTCTGTGAAAGGTGGTGAAATTTATGAGGGAGATTTTCCGCGCAAGAAGTTCGCCCGCCGGCACGCCGAGCGCATGGCCCACGCACGAAGCACCGCGAGGCGTCGGCGCGCACGCCGTGGTCGGCAGCGAGCTGCCACGCTCAGTCCGCCATCTGCCCGCACGCTAACCGGCCTCATGCGGTTCTGTCGGAAACTTTGCTGCAGAACGAACAAAGCGAATAAAGTTAGTTACCGTTTCTGAGCTGTTAATGTGCGGTTTTAGCTGCTTGTAGTCGTTTGGAAAGTCCTTCGTTGCAAGCGTACACTACCGTGATATTCGAAGACATGTAGCAACTCACAAGACAAATAGAGTTCAGCTTAATTGACAAATTTTCAATAATCAGATGTCGTTCTTCTTATGTAAGTAACACATTCGATAAGCGAACATATACTAATGTGTGGCACAGTTCATTACCGATGTAATAGTGCTTTGCGGTAATTATTATCAAAGTGCAAGTTTCATTTCAAAAAAAAAAAAAATTACCAAGTTCTGTACACACATCACTACTACCATGTCCTTCAGCTTATATAGTTCGTTCACTTCGCCACGATATCGTGATACGGAGCACCTCGAAGGTATCTGGACTGAACAGTGAACAAAGCCCCCTCCCCTACCCAATTGTGTCCAGACAGGTCGATAAGACAAGAAATGTATTCTCAGCTGCGAATGTGATCATACCCCAGCTGCTCAGTGTGTTGGTGATGATGACAATTTGTGCCGGCCTGGGATTCGAACCCCGATTCCCTGCTTTTCGCGAGTGGTTTTCTTAACCACCTCGGCCAGCCGATCACGGCTTCAGGACCGATCCAAACTTCCGTATATCACAACTTGTCTACGTCCTGTACTCGCACAGTTGCCGTCGTTTCCGCACATGGAGAGAGTTATGATTACTGTCGTGGCCTTGTCTTTGCATTAGACACTATATATTAGTGTCTGGAGGTCACTGCAAAGTACCTCATCAAAACACAAGCATTGCAGTACAGTAGGTTGATAAGAGCCGTAGGAATACGGTTCTCAGGGCAATGGGGCGTTTTCAAATTCAGTGCGTGCTCATTCGAAAAATCTAACGAGAGGGCAGTAACTATGTATTTACTTTTAGAGCGATTAAAATTGATCAACCATTGCTTCTCACGGAGTTGTAACCAAACTACACGGACAGTGGGATGATGGAAGGTGTTATTAATCGATCTCGTGGAACTGTTTCTATCTTTTATACGATGGTGGAAATTAGCATGACGTGAAACAAGTCGTCCAGAGAATGGAACTGACGGACTCATTTCAATTTGAAACTTCCAACATAAATCAGAACTGGATGACAATGCAGTATGAACTCACTTTCTTGTCTCGTGTGTGGTGGAAGGTATTTTGTGCACCACTGTCATTCTTCTCTTTTCAAATGGTAGTCGCGAATGGTTCGTGGCAAGAGCGACTGCTGGTAAGGCTCCGTCTCAGTTCGAATCTCTCCACTTTTTACTGATTGCAACTGAATTTACGACATACTTGTTTTAATCTCATCAAAGTGTTTGAAATCGATTGAAAATTTTCATTCGCCCAAGAGTAGGTAGCAGAAAATAATTATTTAAATAAAATCTGATTTTTGATATATCACGTTTTTAAATCTTACCGAAAAGTATAAAATAAGTTTTCTAGCTTAACCTCATGCAGATAGTCTTGAAAATTTGTGATTTCAATACTTATGAAAATATATTTCTAAGATTTAAAATGAAAAACGTGAGATTCATGCAGCACATGCCTGACGCACAAATACATCACCTCCTTATGGTTAATTCTTGCATGCGTCCCACATTTTTCGTTTTAAATCTTATAGATATTTTCATACGTATTAAAAATTCATTATCACAAAATATCAGGATTATGTGTATGGGGCTAAGAATCTGTGTAGGGCTATCAGAAATTATGTTGTACTTTTAGCCTGATTTAAAAGCATCTTATCCGGTAAACTGATTAGTAAAATAAATATTATGCTTGAAGGCAAAAAAAGCGACGCACCACAAAAGAATTATCCGAACAGGACGGAAATCGGTAAATGTGATGTACACGTATAGACAAACAAATGATTATCCTTTCTTCCAGGAGTGCTAGTTCTGCAAGGTTCGCAGGAGAAAAGCAGCACTCCGTCTCCAGGACACAAGTGGCCTATCGGAACTATTCGACCGCCGTGTCATCCTCAGCTGAGGATGCGGATAGGAGGGGCGTGTGGTCAGCACACCGCTCTCACGGTCGTTATAATGGTTTTCTGTGACCGGAGCCGCTACTATTCGGTCGAGTAGCTCCGCAGTTGGCATCACGAGGCTGAGTGCACCCCGAAAAATGGCAACAGCTCATGGCGGCCCGGATGGTCACCCATCCAAGTGCCGGCCACGCCCGACAGCGCTTAACTTTGGTGATCTGATGGGAAACAGTGTATCCACTGCAGCAAGGCCGTTGCCAACAGTCGCAGGAGAGCTTCCGTGAAGTTTGGAAGGTAGTGGCAGAAGTAAAGCTGTGAGGACAGGGCGTGAGTCGTGCTTGGGTAGCTCAGATGGTAGAGCACTTGCCCGCGAAAGGCAAAGGTCCCGAGTTCGAGTATCGGTCCGGCACACAGTTTTAATCTGCCTGGAAGTTTCATATCAGCGCACACTCCGCTGCAGAGTGAAAATCTCATCCTCGAAATGATTACAATTTCAGAAAAATTGAATGATTTATCAACAGAAAGACCTTCACAATTCGAGGAAGTCAGTAATGCGTTGGTTCACCTCTGGCCCTTATGCAATCAGTTTTTCGGTAGGGTATTTATTAACAGAGTCGTTGGATGGCCTCCTGAAGAATATCGTACCGAATAGTTTTCAACTGGCGCGTTAGAACATCAAAATCCCGAGCTGATTGGAGGACCCTGTTCATAATGCTGCAAACGTTCTCACTTGAGAAGAGGTTCGCGAACTTGCTGGCCGAGGTAGGGTTCGGCAAACGCGATGACAATCAGCAGAAGCTCTCACCGTGTGCAGAAGGGCGTTAACTTGTTGAAACGTAAGCCCAGGATGTCTTGCCATGAAGAACAAGGAAACGGGACTTAGAATATGGTCGACGTACCGTTGTGCTGTAACGATACCGCGGATGACAAGCAAACGGATCCTACTGTGGAAAGAAACGGTATCCTAGACCACCACTCCTGGCTGGCGGGGCGTATAGCGTACGACCGTCAGGTTGATATCCCACCGCTGTCTGGGGTGCCTCCAGAAGCGTCTTCGCTGGTCATCGGGGCTCAATTCGAAACGGAACTCATCACTGAAGATAGTACTACATCTACATCTACATTTATACTCCGCAAGCCACCCAACGTTGTGTGGCGGAGGGCACTTAACGTACCACTGTCATTAGCTCCCTTTACTGTTCCAGTCGCGTATGGTTCGCGGGAAAAACGACTGTCTGAAAGCCTCCGTGCGCGCTCGAATCTCTCTAATTTTACATTCATGATCTCCTCAGGAGGTATAAGTAGGGTGAAGCAATATATTCGATACCTCATCCAGAAACGCATCCTCTCGAAACCTGGACAGCAAAATGGTTCAAATGGCTCTGAGCACTATGAGACTTAACATCTGGGGTCATCAGTCCCCTAGAACTTAGAACTAATTAAACCTAACTAACCTAAGGACATCACACACATCCATGCCCGAGGCAGGATTCGAACCTGCGACCGTAGTGGTCGCGCGGTTCCAGACTGAAGCGCCTAGAATCGCATGGCCACTGCGGCCGGCCCTGGACAGCAAGTTACACCGCGATGCATAGCGCCTCTCTTGCAGAGTCTGCCACTCGAGTTTGCTAAACATGTCCGTAACGCTATCACGCTTACCAAATAACCCTGTGACGAAACGCGCCGCTCTTCTTTGGATCTTCTCTATCTCCTCTGTCAACCCGACCTGGTATGGATCCCACACTAATGAGCAGTACTCATGTACAGGTCGAAGGATCGTCCTGTAAGCCACCTCCTTTGTTGATGGACTACACTTTTAAGGACTCTCCCAATGAATCTCATCCTGGCACCTGCCTTACCAACAATTAATTTTATATGATCATTCCACTTCAAATCGTTCCGTACGCATACTCCCAGATATTTTACAGAAGTAACTGCTACCAGTGTTTGTTCCGCTATCATATAATCATACAATAAAGCATCCTTCTTTCTATGTATTCGCAATACATTACATTTGTCTATGTTAAGAGTTAGTTGCCACTCCCTGCACCAAGTGCCTATCCGCTGCAGATCTTCCTGCATGTCGCTGCAATTTTCTAATGGTGCAACTTCTCTGTATACTACAGCATCATCCGTGAAAAACCGCATGGAACTTCCGACACTCCAGCCAGTGAGATTCCAGGGCGAATAAGAGTCTGGAGAGGCTGCGGACAGTGATGGGACACTAACCTGTTTGTCATCTGTCGTACGGCCCAGTAACGAGGAGTGATGGTCTAGGGTACCATTTCTTTGATCTTTGGATCCGTTTGCTTGTCATTCGCGGCATCCTTACAGCACAGCGGTACATCGACCATATTCTACTTCCCATTTTCTTGTTCTTCATGGCAAGACATCCCGGGCTTACGTTTTAACAAGATAAAGCCCTTCTGCATACGACTTTTTCTGCTGTTTATCTTCGTTCTTGGCAAACCCAACTTGAGCTAGCATGGTCGCCGGACATCTGCCCAGCTGAGAACGTTTTCCAACATTATGGTCACGGTTTTCCAAGCCACTCGGGATTTTGATAATCTAATGCCCGAACTGAACAGAATGTGGCTCGACGCCCCTCAGGAAGACATCCAACAACTCTCTGTCAGTGTCAAGCCGAATAACTGTTTACATACGAACAAGAGGTGGACCAACGCGTTATTGACTTGGTCAGTTTGTGATGCTCTTTCTCTTGAATGAATCAACCAGTTTCTCTGAAGTTGTAATCATTTGCTTGTCCACACGTGTATGTCACATGCGCGGATTTCCGACCCATTCGGATCATTCCTTCATGGTGAGTAGTTTTTTTTGTGTTAGAGTGTACACGGAACGTGGTATAAAATTCGTAATTACTGTTGGTGCATAACACTTTCACAGGACTTCGTTCAATAATTCGGTTTAGTGGCATAATGCTTTTAAAAACATGGTAATATGATCATGTCATACCGAAACATATTGTGTTTCTAAATTAAATAAATCGCATGTTTGGACAACTGGTGCGTCTCAGTCTCCATACTGACATTGTAACCTATCCACCAAGGACGTGTTCAGACCTAAATTATCTCCTGCTACCCTACAAAACTTATTGAAATTGTGTGCACTTTTGGGATGATCTTTGACTAATTCGTTGTTTGCCTTTAAAGATATTTCCTTATTTTCGTGCTTTATAATTTACTATGTTCCAAATAGCTCTTATATTTTTACTGGAGATATATATTTTCTTAAAAATTCATGAAGTAGTAAACCACTTGATTCGTACTCCGGAAAACGGTGTTTCAAATCTTTGTCCGGTCATTCAGATTTAGGATTTTTTGTGATTTCGCTCACTCGCTCAAGGCGAATGCCTGAATCGTTCGATCGTTCCTCTGTGAGGTCATGGCTGCTTTTCTTCCCAATCAAATCCGAACTTCAGCCCTGTCTCTAACGACCTCATCGTCAACGGAACTTAAATCATCATATTCATTTCTTCTTCGATCATACGCTCTGATTCTGTGATGATCTCGCTTAGAGTTTTGCAAGTCAGTTGATGCTTATTCTGCATGATATTCCGGTTCTGCTTGTACCTCGGGATTTAGAAGCATGTAAAGTACTTATACAAGTTAACTTTCAGGACAACAGTTTTGAAAGTATCATATGCCTATGGTACAGAGTATACTATACTTTAAACTAACGGCAAGTGTGTGTTGCATACATATTTCCAAATTGTGTTTCACAAATACTCATTCAAGTGCACAAAACTTTCTTCGTTTATTAGTATTATAGCTTAACTGAAAATGTTGATTGCACAATGATTCTGCAGCCCTATGTGTCTACAAAAACGTTATTAATAGAAGTTGTGTTAAAGAGCTTAATCAGGCTTGAAGTTGGCTAATGATTAACTCAAATTCCGAAATAGAGCTTAGTATATCGTGAATGTTGCAATCAACATCCTACTAAGTTCTACAACATAAGCTTCAAAATGCTGATCACAGCCAAATTTAAAAGTTTTTAGTGTGCCGTACATCAGTCGGTAAAAAGGAACTGAGGAGACGTATCGCTGTAGGTCGGTGAAGTCTGGCACGAAGTCGGCGTTCCGAAACATCCCAAAGGTATTCTATAGAATTCAGGTCAGGACTCTGTCCAGGCCAGTCCATTACAGAGTTGTTATTGTCGTGTAACCATTCCGCCACAGGCCGTGCATTATGAACAGGTGCTCGATCGTGTTGAAAGATGCAATCGCCATCCCCGAAATGCTCTTCAGCAGTGGGAAGCAAGAAGGTGCTTAAAACATCAATGTAGACCTGTGCTGTGATAGTGCCACGCAAAACAACAAGGGGTGCACGCCCCGTCCATGAAAAACACGACCACACCATAACACCACCGCCTCCGAATTTCAGTGTTGGTGCTACACACGTTGGCACATGACGTTCACCGGGCATTCGCCATACCCACACCCTGCCATCGGATCGCCACATTGTGTACCGTGATTCGTGACTCCACACAACGTTTTTCCACTGTTCAATCGTCCAATGTTTACGCTCCCTACACCAAGCGAGGCGTCATTTGGCATTTACCGGCGTGATGTGTGGCTTATGAGCAGCCGCTCGACCATGAAATCCCAGTTTTCTCATCTCCCGCCTAACTGTCATAGTACTTGCAGTGGATGCTGATGCAGTTTGGAATTCCTGTGTGATGGTCTGGATAGATGTCTGCCTATTACACATTACGACCCTCTTCAATTGTCGGCGGTCTCTATCAGTCAACAGACGAGGTCGGCCTGTACGCTTTTGTGCTGTACGTGTCCCTTCATATTTCCACTTCACTATTACATCGGAAACAGTGGACCCAGAAATGTTTAGCGATATGGAAATCTGGCGTTCAGACGTATGACACAAGTGACACCCAGTCACCTGACAACGTTCGAAATCCGTGAGTTCCACGGATCGCCCCGTCCTGTTCTCTCACGACGTCTAATGACTACTGAGGTGGCTGATATGTAGTACATGGCAGTAAGTGGCAGCACAATTCACCTAATATGAAAAACGTATTTTTCTGGGGGTGTCCGGATACTTTTGATCACGTAGTGTATGTTCGAAGAAGTTTACACGGAACCCTCAGTGTGGGAGTCCTGCTCCCACCTGGCCAATGTTTTTATATTTGTATTTCTTCTTAAACTAAACGCTAACTTCACCTTCCTCTCAGAGTGGTGCGTTATCCGTTAATAACTATAAATTCTAACGTAAAGTCACGTGACCTTAGCCAACAAAGGTGCGTGTATAGTTTAATTCATTCACTAAAAAGATGTGATAAATAAAATATCACTCTATATCTCATGATGGGCGCTGTCATCGGCTCGTCTTCGCAAAGCTCCTCGAAGTGCTTTTTACTGTTGTTACTCATTTCTTAGAGAATTTACACTTGATCCCATCTTCCATTCATGTTTAAAGTTTCGCCAGATCGAATGATGCTTTGATGCTAGCATTTCTGATAGTGAGGAGCCTTAAGCGCTGAACCTATTCTTTCCAGTTATTTACAATTGTGTTTTTAACATCTACTGCTGCACTTTGTTCGTAACATTTCTCACGCGTAAGACATGTTTGTCAGAGCTATAAAAACGTCAACGAATTTATGTTTAACTACATAGATGGCGTCATATTGGCAGCCCTGCCTTGATTCCACTATTTTGTACATTCAATTAAGTAATATTTTACCTGAATAAAGGAGATAAATGATTAGCATATTCTCTTACCTCTGATGGATTTCCAAAGCCACCCTAGTTTATTTTAATGTAGCTAAATATTTCACGTGACATTAATTTTAATAATTTTCTCAATGTTCCTTTTCTATTTTAATTTTTCATTATTTGTCCCTTTCTTACATTTGGGCGCCAAGATCTGTTGTTCTCGGGGGGCTTAGGGTATCGCGCCGATTGCCACAGCCTAGTTACCCCCAATCTGCTACAGACTACAAATTATTTCAAAACAATTCGTTTCTCAAGTGCTTAGGTCCCATACCATGTAGCTTTCTCGTTTATGAGTACTAATTCTGGTCTCGCTGCTATTGTGTTAGCCATGTGCATTCTGTTTTGGAATCATTTAGTGAAGTCTTTTTCAATAGTTGATTCTGTACGTTGTTCCGCTATATATGGTAAATATTAATCCAATAGCTCGAATAAAACGACTTTGCCATCGAGAAATTGTGATGTTAGGAGGATGAGGTGGAAATAATGTTGGCAGCACGCAACCAGCGTGAATGAGGCCCTGAATGAGTACAAAACAGCCAACGCAGCGTGCGCATGGCACCCGAGAGAGAACTTTGACTGGCCGGCGGAAGACACTCGACTCCCTGAAGGGCAGTCACAAAATTATGTTAATCGAAGAATACCTCGAAAGTGTCGAAATTTATATTTTGATACTTTATGCACACAAAACTCCGCCGCTCGTGGTCTCGCGATAGCGTTCTCGGTTACCGAACACGGGGTCACAGGTTCGATTCCCGGCGGGATTTTCACCTGCCCCGAGATGCCTGGGTGTTGTTGTCTCGTCTTCATCATCATCATTCATCGCCATTACGGTCGGAGGAAGGCAACGGCAAAGCACTTCCATTAGGACCTTGCCTAGTACGGCGGTGCGAGTCTCCCTCATCGTCCCCCTACGCTCTGTCAAGAGGCATGGAACTTCATTTCCATTCCATTCACACGTAAACCGATGAATCTACGAGTATATGTTTAATTTATCCGCCTGTTTCAATTTTCTCTAGTGTTGCCGATGAATGCTGAAACTTTATTTACAATGCCCGTCGCAGTTATTTGTAGTCCCAATAATATAGGCAAGATTTTCCATACGTTTGCTAGTGTATGGAGACAAACAAGCAAAAACATATAACACATTCATAGCTATGGAGAACCAGTTTTAGTAATGGAATAAATTTTTTTTACCGTCGGGCATGTAGTTGTCTTCACTAGCTACAATTGTCTACATGAGTGTTCCAGGCGCAGCTACTCGTCGCAACGCTGGTTCATCTACTTCAGTTTGAATGCAGGGTAGGAGGTGACGTTTGGCGCACACCTTATGGGGGTGTCGATTAACGCCATTGGCGAAACCATAGCATGTTTCTACATTTCTAGTCGAATGATAAGGCTCTCTTTCAATATATACGTTCTTCACTCTGCAGGAATTCACTAATCTTGTTCTGATACTAACGAACCTTCACTATAGTATGTACCGAATTACTGATGTGGAAGGAAATTGTAACTGTTGTGATTAATAGCCAGCCGGTGTGGCCGAGCGGTTCTATGCGCTTCAATTTGGAACCGCGCGACCGCTACGGTCGCAGGTTGGAATGCTGCCTCGGGCATGGATGTGTGTGTTGTCCTTAGGTTAGTTAGATTTAAGTAGTTCTAAGTTCTAGGGGACTGATAACCTCAGATGTTAAGTCCCATAGTGCTCAAAGCCATTTGAACCATTTTTTGTGATTAATACCAGCATCACAGAAAGCCGTTTAAAGACAGGGACAGACACAAACAATAACAAATGAGTTCTGAATTTCAACAAAAAGTGAGCCCACAGCACTGAGTATTGAACATTCTCGATACAATAAACTGGCCCTTTCCCAAAATATTTTTGCTTCCAGACATACTACACAATCTGACCAAAAGTGTCTAGATACCATTGGGCAATGTCGAGTCACCTTGAATGTTTACAGGTCACTGGATGTCACCTGAGTAACAAATCCGTCAGGGACATATCAAACTTTCTATAGCTGTCCAATTCATCTGTTGGTGATCTGACTGTGGAATGGAAACGCGATGGAACATTTGCAGCTAAACCAAGGCAAGGTAGATCTCACGTAGTGACCAACAGGCACCACATAGCATTGCAGAGGGTAACAGTCCGGCTAGCGCAAATAGTGGGCGCAGGGAGTTACAAAGAATGGTGTCCAATGGTCGAATAGCAGGTCATAAACAATACATTTCTGTATTCAGTGCTCGAGATTGCGTAAAATGAACGGCACTGGAAAGTACATGACTGGAAAGGAGTAATTTGTAGTGATGAATCACGCAATACCCTGTGCCAATCCGATAGAAGGATTTGAGTTTGCCAAATACCTGTAACACGTTAAGTGCCAACAGTGAGGAGGTGGTGTTACGGTATGAGGGTGATTTTCGTGCTTAGGCTTGAGTCCCCTTATTGCACTTAAGAAAACGCTATATGCGAAAGGACACGAACACACATTACAGCACTGTGTATTGTGTAGCGCAGAGGAACTTTTCGGAGACGACGATTGTGTGTATCAGCAAGGGAATGCACCTTGCATAAAGCAGCGTCTTTCATGCAGTGGTTTGTGGACAATAATATTCCTAAAATGGACGGGTACCCAAGACTCGACCCGAACCAGACGCAACAGCTTCGGGACGAATTAGAACGTCAAATTTGTTCCAGACCACAACGTCTACATCACCATCTTCTCCAGTTTCTGCTCTAGAGGGAGAATGAGCGCTGTTCCTTCACAGACATTCAGACACCTCGTTGAAAGTGTCGCAGGCAGTCTTCAAGCCGTCATAAAGGCGAAGGGTCAGCGCACCCCACATTAAAAGTCTTAATAGGTGTCCAGATACTTTCGATCAGCTAGTGTACGACTGTAAGTCTCTTATGTGCTTTCTTATTTTAGGCCAGTTGATGTGTTGGCGGAAGAGCCAACACCGTGTTGCTAGAGGAGGCCGAAATGCACGCGTTTAAGCTCACGCAAACTGGCGTGAGGTCTGGAATAGGACAATGTAATTAATATAGCCAATAAGGTACGTTGCTGCTGGAATACTTAACTTTAATCCATTATTGGAGAACATCGCTCTTGATTATACATGAATTACAATCTCAATATAAACTGGTAATGGCGCCGTGCTAGGTCGTAGCAAATGACGTAGCTGAAGGCTATGCTAACTATCGTCTCGGCAAATGAGAGCGTAATTGTCATTGATCCATCTCTGGCAAAGTCTGCTGTACAACTGGGGCGAGTGCTAGGACGTCTCTCTAGACCTGCCGTGTGGCGGTCTCTCTAGACCTGACAGTGGCGACACGCGGGTCCGTCGTATACTACCGGACGGCGGCCGATTTAAAGGCTACCACCTAGCAAGTGTGGTGTCTGCCGTTGACACCACACCAGTAATGTCCTCTTAGAGCACAATTAATTTTTTTATAAACGCCTTGTATTTGCACATCCAGTACATAGGAGTTTCTCTAATTTAAGTACTCATCTCTGTAACCTATTTACCAGTTAATCACATGACCTACAACAATGCCTCCAGATGAGGTGGTACATAGGTTGACATACAGGATCCACAATAATGTGCAGCAGGATTCAAATTCCCGTCCTGCTCCTCAGATTTAGATTTCCCTTAGCGCTTAAGAGGAGAACGCCTCTATGAAAAGTCGACAGCCAATCTGGTAAGTCATCCACTCTTAGCTGCAGTTTATGTCGTGTATCTAGTTATATCAATGTCAATTAGAGTTTTAAAACTACCATAGGCTGCCGTAGACTAGTTAAGATCGTATCTGCATTACCTGTATATTAGGAGTGTAGCATACCTTATCGGGCGTTATCTCATAACGATCACTTTCTCTGCGTATGTGATAAGTGTCTTACTACATACCCCTAAAAACCAGAAGTGGTGAACCGTCTAGAAACTGAGTGAGGATATACATAAAGTGTCAGGTAACCAACGAAACATTTTTGTTCTGCATAGTTATTCTCCTGTCTGTTACTTATAACAGACGCTTACAGTATTTATAACAAAATTGATGCTGTCAGTGTTTAATTCAGGATTATTTTGAAACTGTTTATTTGTGATGTGAAATGAAGGGATACTGAAGTAAAAATAAAGACAGCAGCACAAATACACGCATCAAAAAAAGTTTTGCATCACCTCGGATCCGAGAGTTCGGGAACCTGTACAGAAAAGTGGAATAGAGATCAACACAAACATCATTTCCACTCTTTTTATTGCTCATGAAAACCACACTTTGATTGTTGTACCACCATACAGTGAAACCTTCAGAGGTGGTGGTCCAGATTGCCGTACACACCGGAAACTCTAGTACGCAGCAGCATGTCCCCTTGCATTGATACATGCCTGTATTCGTCGTGGCATGCTATCCACTAGTTCATAGCTCTAGTACGCAGTACCACGTCCTCTTGCACTGATGCATGGCTGTATTCGTCGTAGCATACTATCCACCAGTTCATAAAGGCACTGTTGGTCCAGATTGTCCCGGCCGGCCGGTGTGGCCGTGCTGTTCTAGGCGCTTGAGTTTGGAACCGCGTGACCGCTACGGTCGCAGGTTCGAATCCTGCCTCGGGCATGGATGTGTGGGATGTCCTTAAGTTAGTTAGGTTTAAGTAGTTCTAAGTTCTAGTGGACAGATGACCACAGATGTCAAGTCCCATAGTGCTCAGAGCCATTTGAACCATTTGAACCAGATTGTCCCAGTCCTCAACGGCGATTCGGCGTAGTTCTCTCAGAGTGGTTGGTGGGTCACGTCGTCCATAAACAGCTCTTTTCAATCTATCCCAGGCATGTCCGATAGGGTTCATGTCTGGAGAACATGCTGGCCACTCTAGTCCAGCGATGTCGTTATCCTGAAAGAAGTCATTCACGATGGGGCCACGCGAATTGTCGTCCATGAAGACGAATTCCTCGCCAATATGCTGCCGACATTGTTGCACTATCGGTGGGACGAAGGCATTCACGTATCGTACAGCCATTACGGCGCCTTCCATGACCAACAGCGGCGTACATCGACCCCACATAATGCCACCCTAAAACAGCGGGGAACCTCCACCTTGCTGCACTCGCTGGACAGTGTGTCTAAGGTGTTCAGTCTGATCGGGTTGCCTCCAAGCACGTCTCCGACGATTGTCTGGTTGAAGGCATATGCGACACTCATCGGTGAAGAAAACGTGATGCCAATCCTGAGCAATCTATTCAGCATGTTATTGGGCCCATCTATACAGCGCTGCATGGTGTCGTGGTTGCAAACATGGGCCTCGCCATGGACGTCGGGAATGAAGTTGCGCATCATGCAGACTATTGCGCATAGTTTGAGTCGTAACACGACGTCCTGTGGCTGTAAAAAATGTGTGTGAATTCCTAAGGAACCAAACTACTGAGGCCATCGGTCCCTAGATTTACACACTACTTAAAGTAACTTAAACCAACTTGTGCTAAGAACAACACACCCATGCCCGAGGGAGGGCTCGAATCTCCGGCGGGAGGGACCGCGCCCTGTGGCTGCACGACAAGCATTATTCAACATGGAGACGTTGCTGTCAGAGATCAAATGGTTCAAATGGCTCTGAGCGCTATGGGACTTAACTGCTGCGGTCATAAGTCCCCTAGAACTTAGAACTACTTAAACCTAACTAACCTAAGGACATCACACACATCCATGCCCGAGGCAGGATTCGAACCTGCGACCGTAGCAGCAGCGCGGCTCCGGACTGGAGCGCCTAGAACCGCACGGCCACCACGGCCGGCGCTGTCAGAGATCCTCCTAGCCAATAATCCGTAGGTTGCGGTCATCCACTGCAGTAGTAGCCCCTGGGCGGCCTGAGCCGGGCATGTAATCGACAGTCCCTGTCTCTGTATCTCCTCCATGTGAGAACAACAGCGATTTGGTTCACTCAGAGACGGCTGCACACTTCCCTTGTTGAGAGCCCTTCCTGACACAAAGTGACAATGTGGACGCGATCGAACCGCGGTATTGGCCGTCTAGGCATGGTTGAAATACAGACAGCACGAGCTGTGTACCTCCTTCCTGGTGGAATGACTGGAACTGATCGCCTGTCGGACCCCCTCCGTATAATAGATCCTGCTCATGCATGGTTGTTTACATCTTTGTGCGGGCTTAGTGACATCTCTGAACAGTCAAAGGGATTGCGTCTGTGATGCAGTATCCATAGTGACGTCTATCTTCAGGAGTTCTCCGAACCGGGGTGATGCAAAACTTTTTTGATGAGTGTATTATCATACAGTGTTGAGAAACGCAATTTCCTCAACGCAACGGTAAAATTTATCACTCATCGCTTCAATACTTCGTCGAAATTAAATAAAACATGTTTCTGTTATTAATAAACATCTTTCGCGTTTATCAGTAATAAAAGGAAACTCTTGCCTTGGATCGTGGTGAAGAACGTTCTGTTGAGTACAAAATAACAGCAACAATTATATATATATATATATATATATATATATATATATATATATATATATATATATATATATATACGCGCTCGTCTGTGTGTGTGTATGTGTGTGTGTGTGTGTGTGTGTGTGTGTGTGTGTGTGTGTGTGTGTGTATAGACTATACTTGCATCATACGTAATTGCTTCGATTACATAAAAGCACAGAAGTTACACCATGAACTAATTTTTATTGCTCGTAAAAGACACAGTGGACTGACACTGGATGATGTGCATTCTAATACTGTGCGAAACAAACAACAAAAAAAGAAAAAATGAAAAAGAAAGAGAAGTCGTCAGCTCTCAGTTTCTCTCTTAAACATCCATTTATGTTTCTTTCCCTGCCAACGGTGATCTTACGATTTACTACGTCATTTATGTAGTTTACCAAAACTACCGAACCGTAGTTTTAGAAAGCGCGACTCTAGTGTCAACGGATCGTTGAACACAAATTTTTTATGGCTCTCTTCCTGTAGCGCCCTCTAACGATGTTTTGCGACGCTTTCTGAGCAACATCATGCAATTTTATATTCAATAATGAAGAAGTGGCAGGTTTAATTAGGTTTCGGGAAAGCGCTGATTAGCAAATTGTGACAAAAGCCTTCAGTCTCACCTCAAAGGAAGCGTAATTGCTTGTGTTATTATTTCCGCGAAATTTGTTGATGGCCTTCTGTAGTGACGAAGTGCTGCAGAGGACGAGCCAGAAGGTGAAACTGCTGGTGCCTGTGGCTGTGACGTCACGGGGCAGGAATGCTCCGAGACGTGCGCCAGGTGGTAGGCGCCTCCTCCCGCCGCCAAGGACCCGTTGCGTCCTCCTAACAAATTAGTGGCACGTAAATTTCATCTCCTATAGCACTCTGCAAAGAATTAACAGTTCAAGGATCTCCCGTCCAAAAGTTTACCACAGCATTGAAATAACTTTTTTTTATTTATTTATTTTTCTTTTATTTCCCGTCGCATCTCTACTGTTAGAGGTGTGGTGAAAGGCGAGATAATTTTCAGTGCTGTTACTGAAAACATTACCACAAAAAGTAGGGTTCGCGTGCCTTATAAATACTCATTTAGGTGCTACCTCAACCAGATACTGATTTGAACAGCATTTCAGGACCTGTAAACCTTTCGTAATCTCGCTTGGTTAATATTTTTCATTACAGTAACTTAGATCAACGTTCATCAATAAGAAAGTAAAGTTGTGACTACGTTTCTCATTACATTAATTTGAACTAAAAACAGACCTAAACCACCCTAACGCATTTCTGAATTATTTTCTTTTTCATTAAGGAATGGTACAACTGCAATTCATCTATCTGAATTTGTGACATGTAAGATTTCATATTGCTCGTATCTTAAACAATGTTCATTTGCTTCGTAGCCAGCTACACCAGCAGCAGGAATCTCTTAACCTTGTATTTGTTCAAATAGTTTTTATATCCAGTATAAGACACTGATAAAACCTCCGAAGTATCTCATTCTACACCTCAATTTTGTCGCTTTCTAACAATTTTATTTTCGTACAAGTTCTAGTCAAATGCTTGTGTGAAAAGTTTGCATTAATTTCTTCTTTCATTTACTCTCACCAACGCAAGCTATACATTTACTTAAAGATTTCTTGTTATGATTTTGTTTAAGAATTTCCAACGTTTTCTCTACATGTACACTTTTGCAGCACTACTGAAGCGTAGATTAGAGTTCAATTTCATAGCGATCTACGGCTATGCTACAAGTGGACAGTTCACAATTTGACACTGGCTACTAGTTGAGATCTGCTATGGTAAATCACTGCCTTCTTTTGTCCGTTATAACACAGGTTTCCCGCTTGCAATTAGATATCAGTGATGAAACTAACACCAGCCACCTTAGAATGTCTCGACACACAGAAGCCAATATTTACCATTTTCACTCTGGAGAGATCGTAATTTAGGCCAGATGTTACTTGCGCTGCATTTCGACGAGGAACACGTTACTGTTTTGTGGTACAGATACCCTTGAACATTCTTGCCGTCTTTACATTACAAATTGCTACAATAGGTACAAATTTTAATCATGTTTCTCCACAAAACAGAAAGACCACCATCGCTGATCGATCAGTCAGAACAGTGAAATGCCTACTGGAGTGCTCTATCTGTAACTATTCAATTTTGAACTACCAAGTAAGTGTCTTGTGAATTAGACAGACAACACGCGACTGCTACGGTCGCAGGTTCGAATCCTGCCTCGGGCATGGACGTGTGTGACGTCCTTAGGTTAGTTAGGTTTAAGTAGTTCTAAGTTCTAGGGGACTGATGACCACAGATGTTAAGTCCCATAGTGCTCAGAGCCATTTGAACCATTTGAAGACAGACAACAGACTGAAATTACATGAACGAACTCAAATGAAATGCCATTCAATCATGAAGCGGTCACACACAAGTTTCTATCAAGAGAGATATAGCAAAAGAAGGTACCTTCACACTACGACATTTCAAGCAACTGACGGTCTTCATAGAGAGCATGAAATGTTTACTCCACACACATGCGGCTAAGGTACGCCAGAAAAAATAAGACGTCGCAGCTGGAGGACTTAATTCTCCAAACCATTGACGACATCCCTTTTGTCAGCGTATTGTAAGTGACTGCAATAAGTAATGGCCACCTCGTGAGTGTCTAGTTAGTGTTACACAATACCCTGCTATAAAAGTACCATTTACATCGTGTACCTTGATCTGTGTGGGGGAACAAACACAGGGGTTGTGTGTGCTGTCCTTAGGTTAGTTAGGTTTAAGTAGTTCTAAGTTCTAGGGGACTGATGACCACAGATGTTAAGTCCCACAGTGCTTAGAGCCATTTGAACCATTTTTTAGCCGCTGGCGGCGATATGCATATGCACAGGTGGCGGTAGTATCGAAGGGCAGTGCATTAGCGGAGCTGTCATTTTTACCCACGTGATTGATGCGAAAAGCTTTCCAACGTAATCGTGGCCACACGTCGAGAATTAATAGACTTTGAACGCGGAATGGCAGGTGGAGTTAGAAGCATGGAACATTCCATTTTGGAAATCGTAGGGAATTCAATATTCCGAGATCCACGGTGTCAAGAGCGTGCCGAGAATACCAAATTCCGGGCATTACCTCTCACAATTGAAAACGCAGTGGTCGACGGCGTTCACTTAACGACCGAGAGCAGCGGCGTTTTGGTGTAGTTGTCAGTGCTAACAGTCAAACAAAACTTCGTGAAAAAACCGCAGAAACCGTGTGGGACGTACGACGAACTTACCTGTCGCGCGGTTCCAGACTGTAGCGCCTAGAACCGCTCGGCCACTACGGCCGGCTCTGTAGCAGCAGACGAACGATGTGAGTGCCTATGCTAACAGCACGACATGACCTGCAGCAATTCTCCTGGGTTCGTGACCACATCGGTTGGACCTTAGACGACTGGATAATCGTGACTTGGTCACATGAGTCCGATTTCAGTTGATAAGAGCTGATGGTATGGTTCGAGTGTGGCGCAAACTCCACTTATCCATGCACCCAAGTTGTCAACAAGGCACTGTGCTAGCTGATAGTGGTGGCTCCATAATGGTCTGGGCTAAATGGAATGATCTGAATACTCTGGCCCAAATGTACCGATCATTGACTGGAAATGGTTACATTCGGCTATTTGGGGACCGTTTGCAGTCTTTCATGTTTCCAAATATGTCCTGGGGCCTCAGTTGTTCGTGACTGGTTTGAAGGACATTATGAATAATTCGAGTGGATGATTTGACCACCTGCATCGCCCAACATGGCTCTCATCGAATGTTTATGAGATATAACCGAGAGGTCAGTTTTGCTCTAAGTCCTGTACCGTAAACACTTTCGCAATTACGGACGGCTGTAGAGAGAGCATTGCTCAATATTTATGCAGGAGCCTGTTAACGATTTTTGGAGTCCATGCCACGTCGATCTGCTACACTATGCCGGGCAAAAGGTTGTCCGACACTATATTAGGAGGTGTCCCACGACTTTTGTCAAGTCAGTCTATATGTGGTGTCTGTTCTATCGGACATCTTGCAGTTTTATGAATCAAGGCGTAAAGGAATTAAAGACTTTAGCTGCCATTGGGCAATGATTTATATCGATGGAGCAAGCTGAAAATTTGGCTGAACCGGGATTCGTACCCGGGTCTCCTGCTTACTAAGGTAGATGGGCTGACCACTACGCCATCTCGACGCAGCGGTCTCCGCAGACTAATTAGAATGAGCAGGAGCACTAAATCATTATAATGAGCAGGGAAACCACAGCAGTAGTGTGTGGTCTAACTTGAGACTTCGGGTCTGACAGGAGGCATGCTAGGTAAGTCTGTGTAGTTTGGTGATCACAGCGTGTGGTTGATGTAGTGGTCAGTGCATCTGCCGAGTAAGCAGCAGGCCCACGTTCGTATCTTTGTCCGACAAAAATTTTAAAAATGCTCTATTGGTAAAAATCAATGTCCCCTGGCAGCTAGTGCCACTGAGTCTTGAGCCATAGAGGTGTAGTATGCGAGCCGCCACGTGTTAAAAAGTGACGAGTTTAGCGTTCGTTGGGTGCTGCAGTTGGAAATTCGTTGTTGGTCGTAATCAGTGAGGTGACAGTATGCAGTAGCAAATGAGAATAGCTCATGAAATTTATTGTCTCGGGTGTCACAAATATTTGACCGTTGTTTCGTAGTATGTCTCGATTTCAGAGGTTGTGGTGACGTTAGGACACGTAGCACAGCCGCGAGTTGGTTCTCACTAATATTTCGCTGTCTTCTCGGAATATGGGGTTATTTTCGAGGCGGAACATGAGAGTACAGCTTATCAAAGAAGTTTACGTGCTGATGTATTAGCTCCGTACTTAACAATCATATACAACCGTTCGCTCGACGAAAGATCCGTACCCAAAGACTGTAACGTTGCACAGGTCACACCAATATTCAAGAAAGGTAGTAGGAGTAATCCACTAAATTACAGGCCCATATCGATAACGTCGATATGCAGCAGGATTTTGGAACATATATTGTGTTCAAACATTATGAATTACGTCGAAGAAAACGGTCTATTGACACACAGTCAACATGGGTTTAGAAAACATCGTTCCTGTGAAACACAACTAGCTCTTTATTCACATGAAGTGCTGAGTGCTATTGACAAGGGATTTAGATCGATCCCGTATTTCTGGATTTCCAGAAGGCTTTTGGCACTGTACCACATAAGCGGCTCGTAGTGAAATTGCGTGCTTACGTCTCAGTTATGCGACAGGATTTGTGATTTCCTGTCAGAGAGGTCACAGTTCGTAGTAACCGACGGAAAGTCATCGAAGGTAGTGTTATAGGCCCTTTGCTGTTCCTTATCTATATAAATGATTTGGGAGACAATCTGAGCAGCCGTATTCGGTTGTTTGCAGATGACGTTGTCGTTTATCGACTAATTAAGTCATCAGAAGATCAAAATAAACTGCAAAACGATTTAGAAAAGATATCTGAATGGTGTGAAAATTGGCAGTTGACCCTAAGTAACGAAAACTGTGAGGTCATCCACATGAGTGCTAAAAAGAATTCGTTAAATTCCTTCAGTCTAATCTAAAAACCGTAAATTCAACCAATTACCTAGAAATTACAATTACGAATAACTTAAATTGGAAGGAACACATAGAAAATGTTGTATGGAAGGCTAACCAAAGACTGCGTTTTATTGGCAGGACACTTAGAAAATGTAACAGACCAACTAAGGCGACTGCCTACACTACGCTTGTCCGTCCTCTTCTAGAATACTGCTGCGCGGTGTGGGATCCTTACCAGATAGCACTGACGGAGTACATCGTAAAAGTTCAAAGAAAGGCAGCACGTTTTGTATTATCGCGAAATATTGGAGAGAGTGCCACAGAAATGATACAGGATTTGTGTTGGCATTCTTTAAAAGAAAGGCGTCTTTCGTTGCAACGGAATCTTCTCACGAAATTCCAATCACAAACTTTCTCCTCCGAATGCGAAAATATTTTGTTGACACCGACCTACATAGGGAAGAACGATCACCACGATAAAATAAGGGAAATCAGAGCTCGTACGGAAAGATATAGGTGTTCATTCTTTCGGTGCGCTATACGAGATTGGAATGATACAGAATTGTGAAGTTGTTCGATGAACCCTGTGCCAGGCACTTAAAAGTGATTTGCAGAGTATCCATGTAGATGTAGATGTAGACAGGCATTTTCCTGAGAAAAATGTTGCTGTTTTTCTGTAACATGCGACGATTTCGGAGGTGGTCGTTAGGGTATGACCTAATAGCTCTGATTAAATTGCTGTGAATGAAACCAACTCACTTTATATACAAAGCATGGAAAATTACGAATGAGCAATATAATTTGCTAGCCACATCTCATTCACGATTCTTCGTATTCACTGCTCTTCATTCATCAAGCACACCGTTACCAACAGCAGGAAGCAACGACGAAGCGGCGGACACCTTAAGTGCTTTTTAACGTAATTTATATCCAGATGTGAGCATCACTGCAGTGTTCGTCCAAATCTGAAAGTAATTTGTTCAGTTTTCAGATGAGGTTGAAATGTGAACAGGTGGACTCAATATTTCAGCCAATGCTTTTACACACTTGTCTGGTTACCTATTCACATGATCCTCAGGCACTTGCTGCGTGGCTGGAGGTGAGTATTCACTCGCTAGATTTCGAGTGAACGAACGGTAAGCACTGAGCTAATCCCACGTTACAGTATCAACGTCTTAATTGTTCGTTATTTAGTCGACAATCCACAACACATATGTTCAATAAATTCCAAGAGGACACAATCAAAGAAAGACATTGTGAACTCCTGGAGTTTCTAGGAGGCACATTCGAAGAAGATAAATAACATATTACTTCGTTTCTTGTATGTCCCGCACTATAACAACGAGAGTAAAATTAGAGGAATTAATGTTTACTTGGAGTTGTTGCTACAGATGTTCCAGCGTAACAAACACCAATGTAACTGGAAATTGGAGGGACGAATGCAGTGGTGATGAGGTATGATAGTGGTATATGATGTACATCTTCAGGTACGGTACTGTGGCTTGTGGAGTACAATTGTAGATGGGGGTGTTAATTAACAACTCAAAGTGCAGGCACAGAGACAATTAAATGTAAATGTTTTCACTCCATATGTACTGCACCTGTTGAAGATGCAGGAATTTATTGTTTTAAATGTTCATAGACGGACTGTTGAAAGGTAATGTAGAAGAATCCAGCAAGGCGACGCAGTAATTAATACAATGATCTCACTTTTGGAAAGAGCGAAATAGAAACACTCGTCCTGACATCTGATATGGATTAGGCACACAGCTGACGGCAAGCTCCTCGGCTACGCCTCGCAAAACTGTGCTCTTGTTCGTTCCCTAATGATCCCAGTGACGACAACAGGTCGATTCCCTCTCCTCCTCCCGTACAGTAGCCTGATGGCCAGGACCACGGTTCAGCGAACGCGCATTGTTCCACTGCGGTCGTAACGTTGCCCAATCCGATTACTTTTGAATCGTGCGTGTCACAGATTGATTTCGGTGACAATAGCTACCGTGTAGCTAACAAAAGATGCAGACAGTCTTAGTCTTTGCTGCCATGTAAAATTAGGCAAGGATGTTGGCACAGCTACGGCGAAATGTTGATAACGTCTCATTAGCATCAACATTACACCATAAATCCGTGACACAGATCAGATAACAGGCACTAGACACGCAACACGAAAGTAAAAGCACTGATGATATGAATATAATTAGTCGAAGTTAATAACTTGGCAGCGATTCAATATGGGATTACTGGCGAGCCATTTCTTATCTTAAAATTAGAATGTTCGAAAGATGTTTGTCTCACTCATTGTTAAATAATGGACCCTCACCTGCGGTCCTTGCAGAGCAGGTTCCAAAGTAAAGCATGAAGCTTGTCCGTACCGTTGTGTCCCGTTCTGCATGCTGCGGAAACTCTCTGGATGCTCTGCAATGACGGACTGCTTAAGAACCCGTCTGTTGTTACGATGGATTAATTTAAGAGTTGCTGTACATGCCGTTGAGCAATGTGAAATATCGTACGCCGTCAGTAGCTCAATAAACTGTAAAGCTCAGATAAGTGTAGCCACGAGTGACAGGAAAAATGAAAATCGTAATTTTGTCGTTTTCCAAATTTATTTACATTTTAGTTGTGTCCCTAGTTTTAATTTACCAACTGTGGTAAAGGCGAAAAAAGAGAGAAGATATTACGTCTTTACAGCCATTTACTTCATACATTTTTCCTCTCTCAGTGTTTGGAAAAAATTGGAAATTTGTGGTAAGGTCTTATGGGACCAAACTGCTGAGGTCATCCGTCCCTAAGCCTACACACTACTTAATCTAATTTAAACTAAATTACGCTATGGACAACACACACGCTCACCCATGCCCGAGGGAGGACTCGAACCTCCGACAGGGAGAACCGCACGGACCTTGACAAGGCGCCCCAGACCGCGCGGCTATACCGCGCAACCTATGTGTTTTGTTCACGAGCTAATTTATCTCATTTTTTAGATACTAATAAAAATTTAAGCATAGATTGCTATTAAAACATATTTCAACAAAATACCGAAAGTGCTAGTACCAATTTTTGGTGTGTTAGTTAACGGATTACAGAAAAGATTCACATTTCACGTAGTGGCACATTCTGATCCATACCTTCAGAACAGATGGATGCTAGTACATTTGCCCTCAGAAAACAATCAAATGTAGATATCCGATGACACGTTACCAACCACGCTTAGATACTTAGTAACAAGCATTTCCAGTAGTTTCAGGAAAAATTATATGAATAAAAACCTCTAAAACGTTGACAATATTAAAAGCCGGTACGGTGTCTGCAGTCAATCCCGATGCACCAGAGGAAGTATTGGCGCGTTTATAGAATTTCACTAGCTGTATATGCCCAGCAACGAAGCCACTAGACCAGCATCCTTCTGCCAGTGGGATAATAGGCGTCTAGTAATACTGACAGTCGGTAAATTTAATAACCCAGCCAAGGCAAATCTCTTACCAGTCACAGTATTGGATGTAAGCTACACAAGTGAGGTTAACAACTGGACATTAGCAGTTCATTTCTGTAACTACCGAACAGTTATCGTCATACACAAAAAATATCATGATATAATATAATTATTAAACTTTGTTCTACTTTTCTGATACTGACATATCACCGTTGGCCGGCATTTAAAATGTTACAGATGTGTCATTCCGTTACTTTTTCGGTAGCGAGCTGCTTTTCTGAGTAAGTCAGTGGTGGTTACTGTCGGAAGCTCGTATTTTTATAGGGTGTTAACGTGACAAGTTTACCAAGAAAAATTTAGACAATTAGTCTGTATATTGACCCATTGGCTTATACTGCCGGCTCACAACCAGTGGCAGGTTTCAAGCCCGTTATTACATTGCCGGATGTGAGACGGACCGAGCAGCTATAGGTTTTTCTTACGTTTCTTCTTCTCTGTTTATAGATGATATGACCTGTCACATATCACTGGAAAGCGATGTAGTGGTGTATAATGTACTCGATTTGTTTCGATATTTTGCGAGTTATAAGCATTTGTTTTAAACTTTTGTTTGTATTTATCCCCCTCCGCAAACTCTCATCAAGAAAACACTCTCCAGAATCTGTGTAGTGCCAAAGCAAGGAAGAACAAAAGTGATACACGGTACGAGCGTGGGAAAGGTCTAGTGGCGTTGCACATGCCTGTATTTATTCGCGTATACCACACCATTAAAAACTAAGACGGCATTATCTTCACTTTTCATCACTTCAATGAATAGAAAGGATAGATTTATAAAGAATTACTATTAAAAAAAGTATATAACTTTGAGAAAAGTGTGTAAAACAGGATATGCTGATTTTCATAAATTTAAATAGTAAATATATGGTCGACCAAGGGAAATATGTCAGACGTTATTCAGCAGAGAGACTCGAGGCAAAATATTCGCTCTAGTAGTGAGTAGCACTCAATGTCGTGTCGAGGCAAGACATGGCAGGAGTCCTTGGCTGGCGGACGTATGATGCTGGGCGAGGAGGAAGAGAAGGAGGGGGGGGGGGGGTAGAGGAGCGGAGAAGACACGAAGTTGCAGTGGGACCAGAAGATGTCGACGTGGAAGCTCTGGGCTACACTACGAGAACATTCAAAACTTTGGTGTAGGTGAATATCCGGTTCCTAGAAAATGTAAGCCGCAATAAATCTGCGAAGACACGCCTCAACTTAGAAATTTTCTCGTCTATTGGGTTTCAGAGGAGGCAGAAGGAAATTACTCTGGAAGAAAGTAATAATTTGACAAAGAAGTAAAGCTGAGGCTTAACTTACGACCGAGGTATCAGTAAGATCAGAATTTGCGTTAGTGACCTCAGTGTAACGACTAAACACATCAAAAGGGTTGGCCCCAGGTAACAAGTAATGGTGACAGTGCCTTGTGCAGGGGTCACGCGCTCGTCTTGTGAACGGCTTAAGTAATCGAAAAATAATGGCAGATGGCAAACGGCGTGCAGCGGACGCGGCCAGCACGTCGCAGCAGTTTGAATGCATTAGAATCTCGTTACAATACAGACACCTTTCCGAAGCTTAGGTTATTTTTTTAAGTGAATTTTCAGCAGTGAACAATGGAGCCACATTCTGATTTGCTCACAAAATACTTCGCTTCTCTTCAGACCAAGTAACGCACACCCACAAAATACGCCTTCCATGTGTCATTTTTCTTTCCCGACGTGAGAGTTATACAGCTAATGACCACAGTACAGTGTATCCTGTGAATGCGTAATTTCGTTTTAATTCTGTGAAGTGAATTTTCTTGTGGTGGGTGCAGTAAACAGTTTTGTTTAAAGACATGCGTGGCAGATATCGTCTTAACAGTGTTGTATCGAATTTTGATGTTCACTGTTATAAAGATGTATGTTCTTTGGGTGGAGCTCGTATGGAAGGAGTGTTCTGATTGCACGGTTCTCCGTAATGGTACTTGGCGATATGGCGACAAACACAGACTAACTCGAAATTGTGACCCGTGTCAAACAGAAGTATTAGACGCCACCGTGTGTCAATAATGAATTGTCTTCATACCGTGTTTTGTCTTGCGCTTGCTTGCAGGCGGACAAAATCTTCCCCTGACGTGTTTTAGGTCAATTGTTGTGAGCGGATTGAAAACAAAATTCATTAGAAATTACACAATGGATTTTGTCAGAATTTGCACGGCAACACGAAAGTGGAAAATGGACAAACTGACCAGTGTGAGGACCAGTTCTGCAAAAACTGGTTTAATTGCTTGAAAGTAATTAGGATACTTAAGAAAAACATAATTAGTAAATAGAGTGAAAATTGAAATATTTCAAGAACGCCAAAATCGTCAAAAAGTTTATCTCTTTAAGACGTAACTATTTGGAGTATAGAAAGTTAAAATAGCGTACAAAAAGAGAAAATCTTTGACTATGAAAAAATCAAATAAATAGCAGCTTCTATGCTTTCTCTTGACATCTATACACTGCGTAACACAACTAAAGGGTCATTTTCTCGAAACACCTTACCTGTCTCCCATTGCCACGCAGAAGTTTGAAACATGGTTTAGAGGTGCCTACAACCATCCTGTGTAATTCTGAAAAAGTGTAACGCCCTCTGGCTCAACGACTCTTGGAATAGCAAGATTTTTGAAAATGCGCAAGCTCAAAGGTACATGGGACGTATAATGTGGGTTAATCGTGTCACGTTACCACTAAATATCACCAAAATTCTGCTCAAGGCCACTGTGGACGTGACACACGATGGGAATGTCGTCACACCCCCTCTTACCAACATTTCACTCCACCTTTTGACGCCAGTGGGATGGAGGTCAAAAAGACGACACCTAGCGTTGAAACAAGCGGTTTTCTTACGGTTGGCGAAGGAAAATATTTCAGACAGACTGCCGCTCAGAATCGACCCGAAAAGACCTCAGGAAATGGCATACAGGGTGTAACTGAAGCGATCCTATCCCTCAGGCGTCGTTTTCCACACAATTAAGGTCACAAAGACAGTTCGCAGTGTGCTAAACAACGGGAAGACGTTCTTGACAACGTTAGACGCTGTTGACAACCCCTGGACGAATCACCCCTTCTCTGAGGACACTGTGGCGCTGCAACACCACTGAACATGATCTGACCGTTTTAGAGTGGAGCGCACCCATAATTTTTGCTGTGGTATACAGGATAGACCAGTTCAAAACCGATCAACGAAATCTGAACATGATCCAAACCAGCAAAGGCTGTTTACGCTTTTTCAGCTCTCCTGTTTCGCGCCCTCTTGTAGCATGACCACGGTTGGCGTGCAACATTGACGCTTGTGTGAATAAAACGGCAAAGGACCCTTCAGAGGCCCCTGTTCGGACAGTTCGACACCCATTCAGCTGAGTTGCGCCCCACTGCTTCTCTGCGCCTGCTTGAGGGCATGCGGAATGTGAAGGGTGTCAAAGGGGTTGCCTGCCCTCAGGCGCTAGAAGAGCAGCGGAGCGCCACTCGCGTGTCAGCTGAATGGTTGTCGGAGTCTCTGTACTGGCACATTTTTAAACTGCTCAACAAAGATGCGTGGGAGGCCCTGAGAGGGACCTTTTCCATTTTATTCACATATGTAGCAATGTTGCAACCCGCCCATGATCACCTCACAGGAGGGCGTGAAACAGGAGGGCTGAAAAAGCATAAACCCTCCGCCCTCACCCTTTGCTGCTTTGGACCACATTCAGATTTCGTCGAATGATTTTGAAGTGACTGTAGTAGTTCCATCAAGTACACCAGAGCAAAAATTGTGGTCGTGCTACACTCCAAACTGGTCTGATCATGTTCTACAATATTTCAGCCCCACAGCGTTCTTAGACAAGGGCTGACAGAAGTAAAACTGTGAGGACCGGGCGTGAGTCGTGCTTCGGTAGCTCAGGTGGTAGAGCACTTGCCCGCGAAAGGCAAAGGTCCCGAGTTCGAGTCTCGGTCGGGCACACAGTTTTAATCTGCCAGGAAGTTTCATATCGGCGCACACTCCACTGCAGAGTGAAAATCTCATTCAAGGGCTGAATCGTCCGGGTGAGGGGGAGAGGGGTGGGGCGACAGCAGTGTCCAGCTGTGAAAAGAACGTTGCCCTGTTGCACAATGCATTACGAACTGTCTTTTGCGCCCGCGATATATGTGGGGATCAACGACCCAAGAGAAGGAGTGGTTTCGTTGTCATCCCTCATGCCACATCCTGAGGCATTATCGTGACGGTTTTTAGCGGTGCTGTATCTGAAATATTTTCATCTGCCATCCATAAGAAAACTGCGTGATTTCAGTGCTGGGCGTTGCTGTTTTGACTTCCTTCACACTGGCGTCAAAAGAAGGCGTGAAATGTTAGTAAGAGGGGGTGTGACGAGTTTCCCATCGTGTGACACATCCACAGTGGCGTTGGATAGAATTCTGGTGTAGTTTGGCGCTATCGTGACATCATTAATCCACCTTATACTGCACCTGACCTTCTGAGCATTGGCCCTTTTTTCCGTGTGTCGACATCCTGCTGCTGAAAGCGTCGCCGATACCGAGGGCGACACCGTATGGCGCCACACTTTTACACCATTACAGAGAAAGGTTGAGAACACATTTGAGCCAAATTTCAACATTGTGCGTCGCAGTGGAGACAGTTACGGAGTTTATGTCTTGCTTCTAGACATATCATTTCACAAAACTTTATATCGTTTTCTAAATTGTTTTTATTCTCAAGTTTTATCGATGTATTACAGCCGTGTCAAGCAGAGAGCGAACTACCCGTGGTGTACCTGTATGAAGGTAGTTTTACGTGACGGCGGACTTCAGATCGACGAAAGACAGCTACGTTATGAGTCGCAGTGTTATCTGAGTGCAGTCCTGAACCTGGTTTCTGATACCAGCAGGAAGGATAGGGAAGTATAATTTTACGATGATTTTCGTTCCCTGCACAGTCCAGACAGTGTATAACAAGAAAACAATCAAGAGATTAACCAAAAAATTGTTATTGTAAGGGCACTGGAATACTCTGTAGGCCGTAAGAAGCAAGCCCCAACGAAGGGAGTGGACGGAATAAATGTACCGGCAACTATTCCTCATAATGCAATTGCCTCTAGGATAAGTCCATCGTTGTTCGCGTTTTACGCGGAAACATCTCCCATCCGCATTATGTGCTACTTCACCAAAAGATCGTCCAGTGGGATTGCAGAAGGCTCATGGAATTCCCATGCTCGGTTCTGATGCGACACGGAAATCGGTTCTTTCTTAAAGGATTTTCCGTATCGATCAAGGAACCTTTGATAATCTTGAAAAGACGTATGTAAGAATTGTTCAAATGGCTCTGAGCACTATGGGACTTAACATCTGAAGTCATCAGTCCCCTAGACCTAGAGCTACTTAAACCTAACTAACGTAAGGACATCACACACATCCATGCCCGAGGCAGCATTCGAACTTGCCACCGTAGCAGTCGCGCGGTTCCAGACTGAAGCGCCTAGAACCGCTCACGTACGTAAGAAATATGCATTATTGCATTGCTGCGAATCCGCGGTAGCTGTGGCGGGTCGGACACCAGAGTGTAAACTTCTAGTGCGTCATAATTTGAGACTATTAATTACTACATTGATAAAAAAAACCTCAGCGGATAACAGATCTGCTCAGCTTCTTACTGATGTGTTAGCGGCTCTCCTAGAAGAAGTACCAATAGAAATACGTCCATACTTGCGGTTACAGCACGATTTTTGCCTGGCTCACTTCTCGCTTGTGGCAAGAAAAGGGCACAACCATCTCTTTCCAAGCCGTTGGGCAGGACGTGAAGACATCGTCAGCTGGCCTGAATGTTCACCTGATTTAATAACTTTTCATCTCAAAGATGATTTCTATATACGAGTTAGACTGACCCAAGAGGATTTAAAACATGGCTTGTGTAACAGTGTCTAAGAATCTTCCAGTTTCGTAAGAAGTTTTTGTCCCTGTAGCTGCAAGTGTGTATTCCACTAGATGATAAGCATTTAGAACACCTGATGACATAAATGTAATTTTATGAAAGTGTATATGACAACACTCTTATATGACTGCATTTTTCTTCCTGTTACTGCTGAAATTACATTGTTAACTTTTTACTAGTACTTCATGGAAGTTGTTATCTAAGTATCTTTATACCTCAACTTTCTCTTTAACAGGTCCATTCAGTCTGAGTTTGGGCCTTGTTACAAGGCTCTGGCAGAACATCAGCAGAGCTATTAGTATTAGTATTATTCGTCTAAAGACCATTTTATTACATACGATCTGTAAACAATACAAGAAAACGTAAGTTAAATACAGACACACGAATATTAACATTTTTTTAATGTGTAGAGAAGGGACAGGTGGCGGCTCTGGCCTTGCTTCCCAGCCGGAAGCGATTTAGGAAAACCATGGGCCACCTAGAAGAGGACTTCAGGACAGGACATGAATCTCCACCCTTCCGAATCTCAGCCCAATGTCTTAAATGTACTCATTATTTTAGTTATATCTATCGTACTGATCTCTTGTGGCCGTAAACACTTGGAAAGGTTGGGTTTATCACACAAAAATAATTTACCAAACTGTGTGATGTGCAATTTTTAAGCTGCATGCTTTGATTGCCATTTTAAATAAATGTACTTTAGCTATCCCTTCTCTGTAGGGAAATTATTAAATAGTTTTAACTCCTGATATGAAATGCTGCTTAGAGTGTTTTGTTTGTTTTCTTTGGTAAATTAAGTCCAAACTGACTGTTGTTCAATGACCGTGTATAGAACCAACTGTGACATACTTACTAATATTTTCCCTCATGTAGATAAATTCACTTCATCAAGGAAGGTTACTCAGTTTTTAAAATGTTTCCTTGCAGTTATCTCGACTACAACAGTTAGCTATTTTCCTTGTAGACTGTTTCTGCAGTTTTAAAATTGTGTACATGTTTAGACCTTTGTTGGGAGTGTGCTTCTCTACGGCAGCGAAACCTGGACACTTGGAGAGGACGAAAGAAGAAGGATTGAAGGATTCGAAATGTGGTGTCTGCGAAGGATGTTAAAAATTCCATGGACGGCCAGGATGACAAATGAAGAAGTCCTGCAGAGAGCGGAGGAAGTTCCAGTTCTTTGGAAGACGGTCAAGAAGAGGAGAGATATATGGATGGGACACATTCTGAGACATGAAAGTCTTCTCCACACTATAACGGAAGGCCTTGTGGAGGGCAAAAGGGCAAGAGGCAGACATAGAAGAAAGTACATAAGCCAGATAATGCAGGACCTAGGATGCGGAAGTTTCACGGAATTGAAGAGGCTGGCCGACAATCGCACTGAATGGAGAGCTGCTGCAAATCAATCTTAGGATTGGCAACTTAAGAAGAAGACATGTTTAGTGCATTTGTTCCGTGGAAAACAACTCCATAGCTAAGAATGGAGAGAACATAGGAGTAGTATATCTCCACAGGTATTGGCTGTTTACACACCGATGATAGGACGCTAAGTGTATAACATTCTGATGACATTGTCTCTGCCAATATCATTCTGTGTGTATTCCATGTCAATTGACAGTTACAACTCGTCTGTAAAAACTTAGTGTTTCCTACACAATCTACAGATTTATCAGTTACACTAGTTAACTCGTCAGTGCCACATCCTTGGAAATTAAAGCGTCACTATAACCATATTTGTCCAGTTACGATAATCATCAGTTTTAAGTTAAACTTTACTCTGGTACTCCGAATTTGTAGTTAGAATCTCTTACCAACTTCAAACTGGAGCGAACCTTGTGCTGCACGCGTCAGTTTTGTATGATAACGTAACGTTCCGCGTAAGACAATACTTGGTTTGATATTGAAAACAAATCAAAAGATATAAACATCTTAATTTCTCCGAAACAACGTACGGTATTTCGGGGAGCAAAACGTTGCTGAATTTGTGATATCTACGATAACAGTGGAAATCACTGCATTCTTTTTTTAAAAAGCGAAATTGATACCGACATCTATGCAGTTAATATATCTATGACCAGAGACTACACGTCGTTTGCTGAAGAATTTCCCACTACTTATCTGGATAAAAAAAGAATTGTGATATCTTAAACGATTCCGGAAGCATGTCAGTTAGCTGACACGCGCTCTGTACTGTTGTGTTGTTGCGGTCTCCCGCCCGAAGATTGGTTTCATGCAGCTCTCCACGCTATACTTTGTATGCCAGCCTCTTCATTTCTGTATAACCACTGCAATCTAGATCCATCTGAACCTACTTACTGTATTCGTCCCCTGGCTTCTTCCCACAGTTTTTACCTGCCAACACTTCCATCCGTTACGAAACTGACCATTCATTCGTACCTCGTGATGTGTCCTGTCAATGCATCCTTTCTTTTGATTGTGCTGTGACAACTTTTTTTCGCCAATTCGGTTCAGTACCTCCCCATTCGTTATTCGATCTACCCATCTAATCTTCAGCATTCTTTTATAGCACCACATTTCAAACACTTTTATTCTCTTCCTGTCTGAACATCTTATCTTCCACATTTCACTTCCATACAAAGCTGCACTTTAGAATATACCTTCAGAAAAGACTTTCCACCACTCAAATTGACAACAGATACTAACAAACGCACCTTCTTCAGAAACAATGTTTGTGGTTTTGCTAATCTGCGTTTCATATCATCTCTGCCCCGACTATCATCAGTTATTTTGCTTAACAATTAGAAAATTCATTTACTACTTTCAGTATCTCATTTCCTAATTTAATTTCTTCAGTTTCACTTTATTTAAATGGACTACATTTCATCATCATTGTTTTACTTTTGTTGGTGTTCATTTTAATAACCTCCTTTCACGACACTATGCTTTGCATTCAAACGCTCTTACAAGTCTTCTGCTGTCTCTGACAGAGTTACAAAATCATTAGCAAACCTTAAGGTTTTTATTTATTCGCCCTGAACTTTAACAGCCTCTCAGAATGTTTCCTTGATTTCCTGTACTGCTTGTTCATTGTAGTTTGAATAACATCGGTGACAGACTACAACCTGGCAACCCTTTCTCACTCCCTTCTCATAAATCGTTCATCTTTCATGTCCTATTTTTATAACTGTAATCTGGTTTCTGTACGGGTTATATATAGTATTTTGCTCCCTGATTTTACCTGTATTACCTTCAAGATTTCAAGGAGTGTCTTCCATTCAACATTGTCAAAATCATTATCTAAATTTACAGATGTTATAAACGTAGGTTTGGCTTTCTTTAAGCCATTTTTTAAGATAAGTCGTAGAATTAGTATGGCTTGCGTGTTCCAATATTTCTCCACAACCCGAACTGATCTTTCCCGAGATCAGTTTCTTCCAGTTTTTTTCCACTCTTCTGTAAATAATTTGCGTCAGTATTCAGCAACCAAGACCTGTCAGTTCCGTAATATTCACACCTGTCAGCATCTATCTTCTTTGGAATTCTTCTTAAAATCTGAGGGTATTTCGCTTCTCATATACCTTGCACAGCAGCTGGACAGCCTGGCTCTCACAAAGATCTCAATAATTCTGAGGGATGTCACCTACTCCAGGGGACTTGTTTCTCTATCAAATTCCTTTCTGGATCATATCTCCCAACTCATCTTCATTAACTTTGTCTTCCCTTTCTATAATACTGCCTAGAAGTTCACTTCCCTAGTATTGCCCATTTATGCAGGGTGTAAGTGATAACTCTTTATAAAGTACTATAGAGGTATATAGGAAGTCTTGATGAACAGTTTGATGTAGGACGCTTGCTGTGTATCAAGCCTGCTAACAACCTCAAATTGGTCCACAAAAGCATCTTAGGCTACAGCACATGTGCATCGCCCGAGGTTTTTATTTACATCGTCAGTTAATGTAAAATCACCTTATCCTTGCACTTAGGAACTTCAAATAGGCGTTTCTGTAAATTTCACGTGAAATTTGTGAAGTTTAACAGCCCAAAATTAACAATTTTTGTTTGGTTGGCCTTCTTACTACGAAACAGCTGTGCAAATAAGGGAAAAGTTCAGGCTGAATTGTGAACATAATAAGTTTTTGGATAAAATTTACAAAATCTTTCCTTTCATTACCGTCGTATGAAAGTTTACATCACTAACATAAGTGAAATAGCCGACGGTATCTAAAATCTCGCCCGTCGCTCGTATGCTGTAGCTTAGGTTGCTTTTATGAACCAGTCTAAGGTTGTTTCCCGTCTTGACATACAGCACGTTTCCTAATTTTTCTATAGGCAGCTCCTGTCGTTCCTCTAGTTATGTATGCTTCTAAATCCTTTTATTTGTCATCTAGTCACTCGTATTTTGCCATTGATCACTTCCTCTAAAGCTCATTTTTAGATGCCTACATTTTCATTTGCCTGCTTCATGTGCTGCATTTTTATATTTTTCCGCTTTCGTCAGATAAATTTGATGTTTCCTGCATTAACGGAGGGTATATAATATACTTTATTTTTTGTATTTTTCATTCTCTGCTGCGTTATTTCATCTCTCAAGGCTACCGATTAGTCTTCTGTTGTGTTCCTTATCCCTGTTTCAGTTAATCATTGCCTAATCCTCCCATTAAAAATCTCAATCTCTGGTTCTTTCAACTTATGTTCCACATCCTTAATTCCCCACCTTTCTGCAATTTCTTCAGTTTTGATCTCCAGTTCATAACCAACCTTCCTGTGTTTCCAAGTCTTTTATAAAGCTTCACTCATGATTTTTAAACAAACTATTAGCTGTGATTATATTACGTTCTTTGCAAAAATCTACTAGGCTGTTTCCTCTTTCATTGCTTTCCAACAATCCACTTTCTCTTACTATTTTTCCTTATCTTCCTTTTTCTATGAGGGCTGTTCAGAAAGTAAGGTCCGACAGGTTTCGAAACGGAAACGGTGAAAATTCGATGACGTTTTCCACAGATGTGTTGAGCAGTGTCCGTAGTATACTTGGCGACTTCGTCACGTTGCTCGTATCACTTCTGAGGACACAGTGAGCACGTAAAGATGTCTAGAACAACGTCACCCGCCGAGTGTGAGTGCCCACGCAGAGGTTTCGCCTGATTTTATGCAAGCCAACATAACGTAACTGTCATGCATTTCCTTCTTCATGACAGCTCTCGGCCTTACACTGCAGGGGCAATAAGGATGCCCCTGCATCATTTTTGATGGGAAGTGTTTGATCACCCACCATACAGCCTGGACTCGGCTCTGATATTCAACTCTGTTGACATGAAGCGCTGGATATGAAGACAATAATTTGGCACAGACAACGAACGGCAGACCAGCTTAGAGAAGTGGCCTAAAGCACAGGCAGCTGCCTTCTATGACGAGCATATTGGAAAGCTGGTACAACTAAGTCGAAGCGGCGACTATGTAGAAAAGTAGCTTGAAGATGTAGCAACCGGTTGCAAATAAAATATTGTTGACTTTCATTGTGGTTTCCATTTCACGACCGAACGTACCTCACTTACCAATAGCCCTCGTTCTACGGATTTCCAACCCCCAGTCACATTACATTTTCGACCCCATTAACCATCTGAACAATTTCTTTTATCTCATCACACGTTCTTTCAATACCTTCGTCATCTGTGAAACTAGTTGGCATATAAACATGTACTCCTGTGGTGAGTGTTTGCTTCGAGTCTGTCTTGGCTACCACAGTGCGTGCATTATGGTGTTCATGGATTACCCGGATACCTATTTTCTTATTCATTATTAGATCTACTCCTGCTTTACCCATATGTGATTTTGTTTATAATCCTGTACTCACCTGATCAATAATCGTGTTCTTCCTGCCACAGCACTTCATTAATTACCACTTTATCTAATTTCAATCTATCCATTTCCCTTTTTTAATTCTCTGGTCCAGCTACCTGATTAAGAGCTCCGATACATAGACTACCAGTGATGACGGCATCCTACTGAATAGTCACCGTCCGAGATCCGAATGGGGGTCTATTTTTTACTCAAGAGGATGCCTTCATCATTTAACCGTACAGTGGAGCTGCATGCCGTCGGGAAAAATAAAGACTGTAATTTCTCCCTACTTTCAGCTGTTCGCAGTACCAACGTAGCAAGGACGTGCTGGGTACTGTTATAAGGCCAGATCTGTCAATCATCCAGATTGTTGATTGGCGACTCCATGGAGTGCTGTGCGCACAACGACCATATATGTTAAATTAAAAGGAAGGTCAGCGTTGGCCGTAATATTGATGTTTTATTGATAGCAGAATCGATTTTCGATCACATAGTGATCATCTTCAGTGCTGTGGTGTACAAATTAAACTCAGACACTGCTATCTAGTTATCAATAACCAAAACTGAGAAGCGATCACCATAACTCGTTTCTCAGTTTTGGTTATTGATAACTTGATACCAGTGTCTTAGTTTAATTTGTACACCACAGCACTGAAGATGATCACTATGTGATCGAAAATCGATTCTGCTATCAATAAAACATCAATATTACGGCCAATGCTGACCTTCCTTTTAATCCAGATTGTTGCCCCTGAAATAACTGAAAATGCTGCGACCCGTTTTCAAGAAACACAGGTTACACTGGGCTTTTCACATATACTTTGGTCCAGCTATCTGTATCGTTGAGGTACGCACGTCACCCCACATCGGCAAGATCCACGTTTTATAATTGATGGTTAATTGATGTGACCAATGGACGTCAGTTTCTTTGAGACTTACCGCTCAATAGCGCCGTTACCGGATTCACGTATCTGAATCGATTCAGCTATATTAATCTGATTGATTGCTCTGCCTGGAAAGGTTTTGTCTCTAATAGACGGTGTGCGAGGACAGTGGTCATTTGGAAGGCGGCTGAGAAATGTAGGCAATTGCTGCAGGGTGCCGGTGAAAGGTAGAGGTGAGGGTAAAGTGCAAATGGAAATAGACCGGCGGCCAGATGTTAAGACGGTGGGGTAACACGTGGGTGTGGTGCCAGAGCAGACAGCGGACAGCAGACTGCAGCAGCTAATGCTAATGCCGACACCGGCCGGGGCGGTGTCGGACCGCGTCTGTGCGGCTCATACAACTCAGACAGATGTGCAGCCCGGCCGCCGCTCACCGCTCACCGCTGTTCCTCAGCCGGACCTGCAAGAGTTGAACGGAGGCATGAAACGGCTAGCACATCGTAATACAGTAGAGGTTTTATAATCTGGGGCTATTAGATCAACATATGGTCAATAGTGAGCCTGTTCAAAACGGAGCATGACGCCAGAGACTGGCAGGTGTTTACCGAGAAACGCTTGAATTCCAGAACTGCCGCGACGCCTATATCAAACACAGTGCTAATCTGTTATCACGGAACCTCTCCCAAAAGCCTAAAAAGTTCTTGCTTATGTGGTAAGGCTGCCTGTGGCACAAAAAGTAATGTCAGGCAACTTATCGACGTCTGTGACCAAAAAAGATATCAACAAAATGGGAGCGGAAATGTCTTCTAATACTTCTTTACAAAGGGACCTATCTGTCTCCGGTACTTTGGCACCTACAGGCTGCTGTATCGCTGCAATGGTTGGTGAAGTTGATAGGTGTACTGGTAGTAGTGAAAAACAGCTGTCGTCGCTAAAACTTAATAGCACCTAAGGGTACAGTTGATTACAATATTTGAGAATGAAGCAGGAGCTACTCTTGACTCTAATTTGTCAAAGAACTCTTAAGAAGAAAAAAGTTCCTACTATTGAAAAAGAGTAATGAACATACAAAACTAAAAATAAGATACAACTGATCCGCAGAACTGCTGTCCTCCATCATTTACACGCATCTATAGCAAAATTCCCAGAAAATACTCTGAGTGCAGACATAACGACCCACCTCTTCACGTATGATAGCCTAAGAGTCACACTTAGTTTTAATCATGTGGATTTGGAGTTTCTAGATTTTCAAAAAACTTTGTTTTGGTGTAACACACACATTAAGCACAAATAAAATACGTACGTATAGGATATACATAATAAAGTCTGCGACTGAACCTAAAATTTGTTGGCAAGCGGAACGCAGCATATAAATCTGTTTGGGCAGTCAAAAATGGTTCAAATGGCTCTGAGCACTATGGGACCTAACTTCTGACAAGGGAACATCCCCATCGCACCCCCCTCAGATTTAGTTATAAGTTGGCATAGTGGATAGGCCTTGAAAAACTGAACACAGATCAATCGAGAAAACAGGAAGAAGTTGAGTGGAACTATGAAAAAATAAACGAAATATACAAACGGTGTAGTCCATGCGGGGATAGGCAATATTGAGGACACTGTGCGCTCAGGAGCGCCGTGGTCTCGTGGTTAGCGTGAGCAGCTTCGGAACGAGAGGTCTTTAGTTCAAATCTTCGCTCGACTGAAAATTTTACTTTCTTTATTTTAGCAAAGTTATGATGTGTCCGTTCGTTCATTGACGTCTCTGTTCACTGTAATAAGTTTAGTGTCTGTGTTTTGCGACCGCACTGTAAAACCGTGCGATTAGTTGACGAAAGGACGTGCCTCTCCAATGGGAACCGAAAACATTTGATCGCAAGGTCATAGGTCAACCGATTCCTCCACAGGAAAACACGTCTGATATATTCTATACGACACTGGTGACAGCATGTGCGTCACATGACAGGAATATGTTGTCGACCCACCTAACTAGTACACTTGGCGAATGGGTAAAAAAATTCTTCTACCTTGCCCGATTTAGGTTTTCTTGTGGATGTGATAATCACTCCCAAAAAAGTGATGAAAAGATAAGAGTTTGTCACATAAAGTGAAAATAAAAACTTAAACTCTTCACTCGAGGGAGGACTTGAACCAAGGACCTCTCGTTCCGCAGCTGGTCACGCTAACCACGGGACCACGGCGCTCCTGAACTCGCACTGTTCTTGTTATTGCCTATTCTGCGCGTGGGCTACTCAGTTTGTATATTTTGTTTTCATAGTTCCACACAACTTCTTCCTGTTTTCTCGCTCGATCTGTGTTCAGTTTTTCAAGGCCTATCCACTGTGCCAACTCATAACTAAATCTGAGGGGGGTGCGATGGGGAGGTTCCCTTGTGAGGTCATCAGTCCGCTAGAACTGAGAACTACTTAAACCTAACTAACCTAAGGACATCACACACATCCATGCCCGAGGCAGCGCCTAGAACCGTGCGGCCACTCCGGCCGACGTTTGGGCAGTCATCAACCGACACAGGTCATGTCACAAATTAATGACTTAGTGTGCAACATTAACTGCAGTCTTAATATTTTTACAAATGATAATGTTGTCTATGAGGAAGATTTATGCGATAAAAGTATTCAAGCTCAGATTTTTCGCTAATTTAATACGAGGACCTTCCATTCGCTAAAAAAATATATATATAAAAAATAAAAAGTAAAAAAAAAGCTTTGTTAAACTCGTAGCCTTCAGTACTCTAATACTAACGTTTCGGAAATGCGCTGCCATCCGCAGGTGTCATATCTGAATCCTCCGTAGTGTATACGGCTTTGAGATGTCATGGTTTTGATCGGTGTTCCACTATCTGTTACGTGTCAAATACTATCGTTTAAAGGAGCACATCGTTACTACCAAGCAGTTAGTTTAAATGAGCCCTTTGTTCACCACTACTAGCTAGTTTCGAATGTGTGCTCATTTTCAAGTCATTTTCAAGTCAACAATGGATATGAACACAGCATCTTCGAAACTAATATAAAATGATCACGTGGTAGGTGACTTCTTTTCTATCCTACTTACGAAAATTATGCACTCACATCCACTAACACACGCTGGAAACTATACACGGTGTAAATTTTAAGTTGACAAACCAGAATAACTCGAAAAATAAGCTTCACACGAAAAAATCTGTAGAATCCAAAGTTGATTATTTTCGAGGGGGATATCTGCTGGTGCTAAAATTAGAGCAACACCTTAGCCCTCTGGGGGTGCGGCGGGAGACAACTTTAAAATTTCAAATGGGAACCCCACTTTTTAATACAGATCAGATTCTACGTAAAAAACTAAGTGCACTTTCTCTTAAACATTTGTTTTGATTCTTGTTAGTTGAAGCTGTAATTCAAGAAAAACCATGTTCTCATTTTTGCGTGGAAAATGGTTACGGATCAATAAAAAATACTTATTTACTTCATAAATTTTGATTCGCTAAAAGTAAAACTCTCCTCTCTCCCCATAGAGTGGGGTTTGAGAGAGAGGAATTAGAGTTTTACTAATGTTGACCCAAATATTAATTTTTTCCGCAGATCGGTTACAAAATACCAATCATGTGGTAAGAATATATTACCGTCGGAAGTAAATGTGATGAATAGTGAGAGCAGGTGAGATGCCGCATATAGCTCTCACAGAAATGAAAACAACAAATACACGGGTGTGAACTACGTTGCAACAAAGGAATTCAAGCGTCAAAGCTTCCAAAACGGAACGCAAGAGTCATAACGCAGGGTACTTGTATAGGACAAGTAGGAGGTACGCACGTCTGGAGATCCCATCCTTACGCCTCGCTGTTGCAAACGGACGTCACGCTAAGACACAGACACAAACTTAAATACAGCGAACAGACATGTCAATGATCAGGCTGACAGTTCATAATGTTCTGAAAAAATGCATGCAGCACAAGTGAGATTTGAACACGGGTCTCCCCCATGTAACACCGTGAACACATAGGCACAACGTCGTAGCTATTGAGATTAGCTATGTATTGCACATCTTGAACACCTTCTTCCTGTTTTCATGCTTGATCTGTGTTCAGTTTTTGACTGGCTATCCACTGGGTCATCTTCCCATTAAATCTGAGGAGGCTGTGATAGGCAGTTTCCCTTGTCAGTGGGCTGTAACGGCTGGTAAGGTAGTGCAGGATGGTACTCTTCCCTCTGTACATTCCGATACTCTGCACGATGTGACAGTGCTGTGTACTCCTCGTTTATACACATGTGGTGTCTAAAGGCACGCGATCTGATTTTTCTAGATAAGCGTTTATCTTGAATGTGGATGAGGAATCGCATGGCGACTTCAAAGTACGGCATTTTTTCTTCACGCTGTATTTGCGGTCAGTGAGAAACGCGTTGATGTAAATCCAGACAAATAACTGTTAAAATCGATATCCGGGGGATATGGTTGTATATTTTACAGTTATAATTTATTGCTGCTCTACGATATGCAGAGACTTTCTCGCGCCTGGAGATGATGTAATTAGTACTGTTGGTGTTACCAAGACATAAGAGTCTTTCTGCGATATGGACGATTTCCGGTGAATGCTGAATATCCGTATGAGAAAGTAATTAACTTCTGATTTAGAGACGACAAAAAGAAAGTTTGTGGTAACACGTAATAGCAGCCAAAGAAGATCAGAAAATTAACGCATAAAACGAGAAATAAGGATGATTATACGTACTCCGCTCGACATAGACCAGGCGGAAAATCTAAAGAAAATTAGCAGTATATAAATGGATAAAACTTAAGACAAATTGCACAGAAGTTGATTAAGTCCTTACAACAATAGCACAGCACAAAAATGACGCATTAAATCCACTTGTAACACCAGTGCATTACTGCCAGTTGAACATTTGAGAGTATGACGCCAAACGGGAGAGAAAGAAGACAGCTAGAAAAGCTAACTTAACAGAAATGCATCGGGCATGATTTACCGGACCAAGTGTAGTGGCTATGCACGAAGTGTTGAGGTGGTAAGCTGTACATCCTCCTGTTGTCAGGCTGAAGCAACGCAATCGAAACATAAGCTCAACAAACAAGCATTCCCCGGGGTCTACAGTGCGCACCAATGACAGATATTTTCTGCTATTCATTCGGAGGAGGACCACGGCCAGTCGGTTGGCGCATCCACAGTACGAGCGATATGATGAAGTGGTGCGCGCAGAAGCCTTCAGCTTCCCGCCTATCTATATCTACAACTATATTCCGAAACCGACCATACTATGTGGGTCGAGTGTTGTTTATATACCGTTGACACTACTACTGTTTCCCGTTCCAGTCACCAATAGTGCGCAGGAAGTAAGAATGTTCCAACTTCCGTGTCACCTCGAATCTCTCTACTTTTATCTTCATGATCTTTGCGTGAGACACATGTAGGAGGAAGTAACACATTGGTTGACTCTTCTAGCAACGTATGTTCTTGGAATACTTCTTACAGTAAGGCACACCGAGACGCACAACGTTTTCTTTACAGCGTCTGCAACTGAAGTTGAATGAGCATATGGGTGACGCTTCTGCGCTTCCTAAACAAACTGGTGAAGAAACGAGATGCCCTCCTTTGCATCCATGTTTACGTTACTACTCTCACCTTGTAAAAATGGCTCTGAGCACTATGGGACTTAACTTCTGAGGTCATCAGTCCCCTAGAACTTAGAACTACTTAAACCTAACTAACATAAGGACATCACACACATCCATGCCCGAGGCAGGATTCGAACCTGCGACCGTAGCGGTCGCGTGGTTCCAGACTGTAGCGCCTAAAACCGCTCGGCCACTCCGGCCGGTCTACCTTGTAAAGATCACAGACTGACTAGGACTACTAATGAATAATTACCTCCTTCTTGGGTGGTTTACACATTCTGAGGATTCTCCTAACGTATCTCAGTCTGTCATCTGCGTTTCATAAGATTTACTTTACCTGGCCTTTCCGCTTTAAATCAGTCCATACCTAAACTCCCAGATATTCGTTCCAGTACACAAGTGCTGTATACTGTATGTATGAAAAGGCCGCGAGCACACTCACGGATTGGGGGAAAGGGGGGAGGGGGAGGGGGAGGGCTCTTGGTGCTCGGTTCCTAATTGAGCTAGGAAAATGGGGTAGAATGTTTTTGATTTAGCCCAGACCAGAGGCCATTTGCACAGCCATTCGAACATCTGTCATACCGTTGCTATGTTACAGTATATTACGCGAGCTTCGAATGAAGCACCGGAGCTGGCGCCCAGGCAAATTGTGCCAATTGATTAATTCGTACTACAAAAGATGTTAATTTGGCTTAAATTAATGCTCAGTTAATGGCACCTTTTGTATGTGCACTGTTCGGATTTCATGTGGTAAAACAGTCACCATCGTTCGGATTTTACGTGCAAAAACAGTCACCCTTAAACAACTCCGGACTGGAGCGAGTCTGGTGGTTCAAATTTGGCCCAAGATGTATCGGACCTTGGTCTAAGATAATTTTTAACCATTTGAAAAAATCTACCTTCGTTTGGATTTTACATGCAAGAAGCTATTTTTCCTGGGACGTTTCTAAAGCGTGTCGTTTCTATGGTTCATCGCACGAAGTTGTATAAATGGACAAAGTCAAAACGAAATTTTTTGTGAGGTTGTCTTTATCCATTGTCGAGATACGATGGTTAAGGTCGAGCTAAATGTATCTCGTAAAATGCTTTCTTACGTGAACTGAATGCGAGGAAACGCTGTAAGGTGAATTAAATAAAAAGAAATTGAAAACTGGCTTTCTAAAATCTAGCTTTATTCGGATATAATGCGCAAAAAACGCGTTTTTGTGAGTTTTTAGTGCACACCACTTCTTTGTTTCAAACTCGTGAGAATCGGCTCAAATTTTATAAGAAGATGGACAAATACATGTAATTAATGATCATCCTGTTGTTTTGTGAAAGTTTTATCCGTTTCCGCGATATAACCAACATGGTTCGAAAGACAGTAAAATAACTTATACCGGGTGAACCGTCGCTCAAACCACCAAAAAACTGCATCGGTTGCCAAGCTATGGTGGCCTAATGTCACAATTATGGTAGAGTAAAAGTTTGGAGTCAGAATTTAAAATTTCCCTATCATAGTACAAAAAAGGCAAGTATGTCCTGCGCAGAGTTCGGGATGTAACAGAACGGAACTAGCTTTTCGACTTGTCTGGGAGCTTCAAAGACAATCAAAACATTTTGACATATCCGCGCCTTTTTCGAGCTAGCCCTACGTCCGTAATGCAGTGTGCTCTCTTAACTGCAAGGTGTAGGCACCCATACTTCTTGCAATTTATAGGCTAATGTGACTGATCCTGTGCTCAGAATCCAGAAGATAGTAAACAATATATAGTGTCATATGGCTGAAGAGCATAAATGTAACAGCTAAAAATGTTTTTATCGGAAGATAAAATTTCGGTGGGTCGATTTGTTCCTGGGGGACGGGGAGGGGGGGAGGCGCTGAAACAAGTTTTTGATTTCTGGTTGGGGGTTGGGGTGGAGAAGATGTTTTTTTTTTTTCTCCAAGGGAACCATTTCTCCACCAACCCACTCCGTGTTACATGTATGATGAGGGATGTAAGAGCAATTAGACACAAATTTAAGTGCCTCTAGAGAGTAGGATGCATCTGCAATAGGAAGAATCCAAGAGTGGGGGTACATATGCAGGCCGGGGTAAATAAAAGTGGCACAGAGAACAGAGTTTCACGGTACAAAGAAACACAGAACAGGAAAGGAAATGCCAACCATGTGTAGAATGGGGTGGGCGCGCGATCTGAGTTGGACCCAGGGCATATCCTTAAGGCCCGGAGATTCGGCACGAGCATTTCGGAAACTGCACTAGTTTTCGGATGTTCGAGGATTTCTGTGGTGAGTGTCTTGAACACGTGGCGAAACCAAGGTGAAACCTCCTCCAGACGTCGTGGTGTCGGGCGACCACCACTCATTACGGGTGTCGGACGTCGTAGGTTGGACAGACTGGTAAAACAGGACAAGCGGCGAACTGTAGCGGAACTGGCATCAGACTTTAATGCTGGGCAGAGTACAAGTGTATCTGAACACACAGTGTACCGAACATCCCTAACGATGGCCTCAGCAGCAGACGATCTATGCGTTTACCTACAGACGTGTCGCGTATGTATTATCTTTGTCAATACAGTTCAGTGTCATAAGTGTTTTTTACTGTTACTGATTTTTATTATCGTTTGTGTTATTACTGTCATCATTGTTTTTTACGTGATCCTATATCTACATCTACATCTACATACATACTCCGCAATCCACCATACAGTGCGTGGCGGAGGGTACCTCGTACCACAACTAGCATCTTCTCTCCCTGTTCCACTCCCACAGAACGAGGGAAAATCGATTGCCTATATGCCTCTGTACGATCCCTAATCTCTCTTATCTTATCTTTGTGGTCTTTCCGCGAAATGATGTAAGTTGGCGGCAGTAAAAGTGTACTGCTGGTTCTCTAAATTTCCTCAGTAGCGATTCACGAAAAGAACGCCTCCTTTCCTCCAGAGACTCCCACCCGAGTTCCTGAAGCATTTCCGTAACACTCGCGTGATGATCAACCCTACCAGTAACATATCTAGCAGCCTGCCTCTGAATTGCTTCTATGTCCTCCCTCAATCCGACCTGATAGGGATCCCAAACGCTCGAGCAGTACTCAAGAATAGGTCGTATTAGTGTTTTATAAGCGGTCTCCTTTACAGATAAACCACATCTTCCCAAAATTCTACTAATGAACCGAAGACGACTATCCGCCTTTCCCACAACTGCCATTACATGCTTGTCCCACTTCATATCGCTCTGCAATGTTACACCCAAATATTTAACCGACGTGACTGTGCCAAGCGCTACACTACTAATGGAGTATTCAAACATTACAGGATTCTTTTTCCTATTCATCTGCATTAATTTACATTTATCTATATTTAGAGTTAGCTGTCATTCTTTACACCAATCACAAATCCTGTCCAAGTCATCTTGTATCCTCCTACAGTCACTCAACAACGACACCTTCCCGTACACCACAGCATCATCAGCAAACAGCCGCACATTGCTATCCACCCTATCCAAAAGATCATTTATGTAGATAGAAAACAACAGCGGACCTACCACACTTCCCTGGGGCACTCCAGATGATACCCTCAACTCCGATGAACACTCACCATCGAGGGCAACGTACTGGGTTCTATTACTTAAGAAGCCGTATATATGGTCCTTCCTCTTACGGCCTGAAAATAAAGTCGCCTTCTCTTCTCTACACATTTACGTTTGCCTGTCAATTGACGTGGTACCTAACGAGCAGAAATTACGCGATAGTTTAGAGAATCATGGACTACTGCAAATGCTGAACCGTGGCTAATATTCAAATCCTGCACAATATGGATTCTGACACGACGATCATCACGAATCGTTCGCTGAGCTGTCTCGATGTTCTTGTCTGTTTTCTAAGTGAATAGTTCATCCCAGCGCTCTGCCATCTACACGTTTAAAGTGGTTTATGCACTCTCAAATGTTTCGTTGCCTAAGACAGTTATCACCACATTACAGTTGCAATCTGCGAATAATCTCCGCAGCCTTACTCCGTTCAGAGTACAGCAGTCGAATTACTCCTCTCATTTCCACCTTGATACACACGGACAACAAAGCACTTATAACACAATGCTCACAATCAACATAGTAAAGCTCAAGAACGTGAGATAAAGCCATGTCAAAAAAATGACTTTACTTATAGACATGTTCTCGTACAACGATTTTAAATGATTGTTGTGTTGTATTGTGGTCTTCAGTCCTGAGACTGGTTTAATGCAGCTCTCCATGCTTCTCTATCCTGTACAAGCTTCTTCATCTCCCAGTACTTACTGCAACCTACATCCTTCTGAATCCGCTTAGCTTATTCATCTCTTCGCCTCCCTCTACGATTTTTACCCACCACGCTGCCCTCCAATACTAAATTGGTGATCCCTTGATGCCTCAGAACGTGTCCTACCAACCGATCCCTTCTTCTAGTCAAGTTGTGCCACAAATTTCTCTTCTCCCCAGTTTAGTTCAGTACCTCCTCATTAGTTACGTGATCAACCCATCTAATCTTCAGCATTCTTCTGTAGCACCACATTTCGAAAGCTTATATTCTCTTCTTGTCTAAACTATTTATCATCCATGTTTCACTTCCATACATGACTACACTCCATACAAATAATTTCAGAAAAGACTTCCTCACACTTAAATTTATACTTGATGTTAACAACTTTCTCTTCTTTAAAAACGCTTTCCTTGCCATTTCCAGTCTACATTTTATATATTCTCTACTGTGACCATCATCAGTTATTTTGCTCCCCAATCAACAAAACTCATCTACTACTTTAAGTGTCTCATTTCCAAATCTGATTCCCTCAACATTACCTGATTTAATTAGACTACATTCCATTATCCTCGTTTTGCTTTTGTTGATGTTCATGTTATATTCTCCTTTCAAGAGACTGTCCATTCCGTTCAAATGCCCTTCCAGGTCCTCTGCTGTCTCTGATAGAATTGCAATTTCATCGGCAAACCTCAAAGTTTTTATTTCTTCTCCGTGGATTTTAATTCCTCCTCCAAATTTTTCTTTTGTTTCCTTTACTGCTTTCTCAATATACAGATTGAATAACATCGGAGATAACCTACAACCCTGTCTCACTCCCTTCCCAACCACTGCTTCCCTTTCATGCACCTCAACTCTTATAACTGCCATCTGGTTTCTGTAAGAATTGCAAATAGCCTCTCGCTCCCTGTATTTGATCCCTATCACCTTCAGAATTTGAAAGAGAGTCAACATTTTCATGAGCGTTCTCTAAGTCTACAAATGCTAGAAACGTAGATTTGCCTTTCCTGAATCTAAGATAAGTCGTAGGGGCAGTATTACCTCACGTGTTCCAACATTTCTACGAAATCCAAAATGGTTCTCCCCGAGGTCGGCTTCTACCAGTTTTTCCATTCGTCTGTAAAGAATTCGGGTTAGTATTTTGCAGCCGTCACTTATTAAACTGATAGTTCGGTAAGTTTCGTACCTGTCAATACTTGTTTTCTTTGGTATTGTTATTATTATATTCTTCTTGAAGTCTGAGAGTATTTTGTCTGTCTCATACATCTGACTCATCAAATGAAAAAGTTTTGTCATTGCTTGCTCTCCCAAAGCTACCAGTGGTTCTAACGGAAAGTTGTCTACGTCCAGAGCCTTGTTTCGACTTTCAGTGCTCTGTCAAATTCTTCACGCGATATCATAGCTCCCATTTCATCTTCATCTACGTCCTCTTCCATTTCTATAACATTGCCCTCAAGTACATCGCCCTTGTATAGACACTCCATATACTCCTTCCACCTTTCTGCTTTCCCTTCTTTGCTTAAAACTGGTTCTCCATCTGAGATCTTGATATTCATAGAGGTTGTTCTTTTTCCTCCAAAAGTCTCTTTAATTTTGCTATAGGTAGTATCTACCTTACCCCTAGTGATATATGCCTCTACATTCTTACACTTGTTCTCTAGCCATCCCTGTTTAGCCATTTTCACTTTCTGTCGATCTCATTTTTGAAACGTATGTACTCCTTTTTGCCTACTTCATTTACTGCATTTTTGTATTTTCTCCTTTCATCAATTAAATTCAATATCTCTTGTGTTACTCAAGGATTTCTACTAACCCTCGTCTTTTTACCTACTTGATCCTCTGCTGCCTTTACAATTTCATCTTTCAAAGTTACCCACTCTTCTTCTACTGTATTTATTTCCCCCGTTCTTGTCAATCGTTCCCTAATACTGTCTCTGAAGCTGTCTACAGCCTCTGGTTCTTTCAGTTTATCCAGATCCCATCTCCTTAAATTCCCTCCTTTTCGATGCCCTGTATGTCTGTAAAATTTGTGTGCAACTTTCTTGGGATGGAAAAGCAAAAAGTAGTCTGCAACTGCCAGAGGCTGGTGTACATTCGCGGAGAGTTGTTCGGTGCGGAGCCGAGAAGCTGAGCTTAGACAGGGATCGCAGTGGACGGGACGACGTTGTACATTGCAGGCTCCAGTGCTTCACCGTTGGTCAAGTACCAATATGGCACGCGCCTCCGACGCCGTTACAAAACTTTATGGTTTTGTGCTCCTCCATAATGTTATGGTATAATTATTTTCACTCGCTGTGTAAAACTAATGACTCCACCTCGGCTCTTCCGTGTTTGGAGAGCTTCACTGGTGAACGAGCATTTTACTCACGGTGTGCAGGGATTCATATCTTGTTAGCCTTTTGTTATTAGTCATGTCATGCTCCAATTGATGATTTTCACAGATGTACTTAACGCAACGTTGTGAGTAAATGTCATTGGAAATTGACATTGTGCCTGAAAAATGTCGACTGGAGGGAAGGAGCGTTAGAAAGCCGTGGTGGAGTAATTTGTTTTACACAACGACAGCACACCGAATGGATTCTATTTATACACGCAACCTTCGACTGACTTTTTGTCAGCAGTTTCAACACTTTGGAACTTGTCTCTCTATGCACAAGGCTACGAATTTTTTACACATTTTGTCATTCAGGTATCAGTCCCGTATACCGAAGGTTATAGATGCAGCTTGTAACAAATCAGATTGTCATTAATAACACAGGCACAGCAATATCGTATAATCGGATTGTCGTCCTACATCACGTATTAGGATCGACGAAATAACTACCCCGTGTAAATAAGTAGGGTAGGTGTGTCAATCAAGATGAGGCAGTTTCTGTATTTCTGACTTGGACATTCAGGAAAAGAAAAGAAAAAAAGAAAGAAAAGAAAAAAAGAAGTCAATTCATTTCTCTTAGGGGAAACAGACAGAAATTAAGAATTTCATGTTTCGCTAGTGTAAATAATTAGATTAATCACCAGATTGGGCCTTGTTAAGCCTTCTTTCCTAAACAAGGTCCAATGGTATACTTAATAAGGCCCATGTTCTTAAATTATTATAGAAGTTGGATTGGGTTATTTGGGGGAAGAGACCAAACAGCGAGGTCATCGGTCTCATCGGATTAGGGAAGGAAGTCGGCCGTGCCCTTTCAAAGGAACCATCTCGGCATTTGCCTAGAGCGATTTAGGGAAATCACGGAAAACCTAAATCAGGATGGGCGGACGCGGGATTGAACCGTCGTCCTCTCGAATGCGAGTCCATATTATAGAAGTAAAAAATAAAAGATGCTATTACTTTCAATCTTTTTATATTGTTGTAACAGAGAAATTTAATTTCTAATTAGATTTTAGCATCAAAGTAGTAGTCAAAACTCAGCTTACATTTACAAACAGAAAAATCCCAGGAAGTGAAACAATTGAAAAATGAAGAATTCCAGTTAAACTGGTAGTGAAATATTCAAGTGTTTCGTTAGAGGACATTTTCACAATGAGGACTACTAAAACGCTCAGCGTCTTCAGAACATAAACACACGCATTGTTCGTGAACGTATGGCTTGCGCGTCATGCAGTGCCTCATATCTGCAGCCGATTCTTTAAACAAAATTTCCAGTACCATGATTCCTTTGCCTCATTTCTCTTCAGTGTTCCACTAGGTCCTGGCTGGCTTTATAATCAGTTTACTTCTTTAGGTTGAGAGGTTTCGTTTTTGTCCTTGACATATCATTTGTTTCTCTTTTGAACTTCTGACGTTCTTATGTGTGCATCTTTCTGCAAACAAAGTCTTCGAAATAATTTTTCCCTTCTCTTGTACAGACTTGCGTCGTAATACTCTTTTTGATATAGTTTTAGAGTAGATAATACATCTTGGGAATTTTTGTGGATGCGCTAGATACTGAGGATGTTTCTCCGTTATTATTCTTTATTGGTGTTTCCTGAATGTTACTTCGCGAAAGGTTCCCTGATGTTATCCCTGACGTAACATCAATAACTTCGTCAGGACTGCCGATTGCTGCATCATCAGATGATAAGTCACATACACAGTGACTGAAGTATGCTTCAGTATCACGCTCCATTACAACTGAAGGACGAACTGCAAATTCGGGAATGGCTTAAGCATTGAAAGGAAAAATTCCTGTTCGTTTGTAACCAGCAGTCAAATTTGTGAAAAATCTCACTCCTGCAACTGCCCACTGACTTCGGACAGCATCTTCCCAAAGAGATTTTGAAACACTCTTGTCAAGCGCTGAAGTCCATGTCTACGACTGATCCGTAGGCGGAAGAAGATTATGTTGATTTCTTCGGCAGTATCAGCAGTATTATCATCCAGATGCGGTGTCCCACCGTCAAAAATGAGTATTTAGCCTGGATCTTATGTCTATGAAAACGTACGATCCACTTAACAACCATACTGGCTGTAGTCGAACGCTTTTTCATCATCTTAAAACAAGCACTGGAAGGTAAATGGTCGTCCATTCATCCTTATGCCTCTTTCCTTTGAACAGAATCATAGACGGGATATTCTGATCTACAGCATTTCCATACCAAAATATACTTACATTCTCTGCGTTTCTAGGATGAATAATGTGAACTCTTTTTGCGCCCTTCTGGGTAAACGCTTCCTGTTACCTGTGAAGACTGCGATGTCCCCTCTTCGCTGCTCACTTCGCTGATAATTTCTCCTCCCCGTGTCGGTGATAGATTGTTTCATCAGTAGTATTATTTGATAATCGGTTGGTTGGACTTCATTTGGATTGAGATGTCACTATTAGTTTATGATATCCTTTGTAGACAGGTATTACTGAATTATAGTAAGAAAATTATGCGACGAGATTTGAATAAAACTTCAACTTTCACGAGTGCTTCAACTTTGGATGGCATTATCTACTTGCCAATTAATATTAAATACTCTTCCGAGACGCGGCCGTATAATTCAGTACACTACTTGCCTTTCTTGCGAGACCTGCCTCTGACCGGGTGTTCGCGACCGACCTCATCTGTAGACATCACTCTAACGACCGCCCCTCGTGCTCAAAGGCAAGCTCCCGCAAAAATCATTTGTAAGCCTAGAGATGATTTATTGCGCTATGTTGCACCTAATCTTGTATTTGTTCTCGAATCGATCTAGACGCACCAATGGTGACCTCGCAAGAGTCAAGTCGCAAACTTTCTCAGGCATATTGTATATATGGGTCTCTCCCACTAATTAGCTATCAGTCATTACGTTTCTCAGTTTTCCAAGTTATCTGAAACGATAAATTTGTTTTATTTGAAAGCTCTGCCTAACTTCACTACTTCTTCTTTTTTGCAAGGTGACGCTGAAGAACAGTCTCAACCACTTTCCGCCAGCTAGCTTATTTGTCTGATTGAAGGGTTTTTAGTATATTTATTTCGCTAAAACTAAACATTGATCTTTTTCAAAGCGTTTGTCAGAGGTAACCTATATCAGCCAATCTTAACATTCTGACACAATATTCCTTTTCTTGTCCCGAAGCTAATATGGAGGATCTGCCCTTTTTCCGCTCACGTCTACCATTTTGAATGTGATTGCGTAAACTGTTATGATACTGAATGTTCGTCGAGGGATTGCTTAGCGGCGGTTCTCAAACTCATTTCATCTGCATCTGCGTCTAACGCTCTCCGTGAAAGCTCTTGTGCCAACTGTATTTGCTTTTTGGCTTTGTTATTATCAGACATGATTTTTTCCTGAAAGGAGGAACAGATGCTCATTAAAGAAATGTGTTTACTTTACGAACATAAAAGAAAACAATTGTACACTTCGTAATAACTTCCCCGTCAGCTCTCACATAAGCCACAATTAATTATGGAAAAGAAAAGCATGATGTGATTCTCGGCAAAGAAAACTAATCTCTTATTATTGCAACACATGCATTAGAACGAGGCCCACGCGGGTCTTAATAGAGACCTCCTACTTTTCCTCGTTCAATTATGGACTACTTCAGAACCACTAATATTTTCGCAAACTTAATTACACGGTTTGAAAGCCGAATAAACAAAATTTCCAGGCATATATAATACATAGTAGATTATTTGCAATTTACTCCATATATTCGAAAAAGTCACACTCTCAGAAGCTGGTCAAACGTGGCAATAAAATAAAATAGACGGAAACGTATCACAGCTGAAATGCGTTGCTATGTAGCGCCATCGAGCATTCACTAGCATAGGTTCCGTAAATGCTGCCACTTTCCAGGTCTCGCTCATATTTGCAGAATTACGAGTAGTGGGCCTTATTTAAAAGCAGGTCCTATCTGATGAACCTAGCTTAGTATTAGATTCATTGTTATTTTAAGACTAAAATTCTTCATGGAAGCCTACAGCAACTTACTACCGCCTGCTGGACTCGTACGTAAGAAGACTTGGCCAGAGTGGGTGAACGGGTCCCGGCGCCTTCCTGCTCAGCCTTCGCTGTTGCATATGCAGCAACATTAACTTTGTCTCCAGCACCACAGACCAACCTGACTGCCACACTGCTGTAAACATGTGCTTTAGCACCGACGCGTGAGTAAATTCACCCTTTTTTGTGTCTGCAAAGATAGTCAGTTGATTATAGTTTCACTCATGGTAACTAACACTGAACCAGCAAGAGAAAACATAGCTGTAATCGCGATGCATGCAGAAAAATCAGTGAGTATAACGAAGACTCACTCGTGCTCGTTTTTCGTTCCAGTTGTCAGTCCCCGAACACTGCTCTTTCAACTCCATTACCATTTAGTTTGAATACAGATTTGATATTTGTATCCTGTGCTGTGTATGACTTATGGGATATAGAAGGCGAACCATGAGGTAGCTATGGTCATGCCTTACCTCCATGTCCATTTCAGTTTATTGATGGCATTTGGTCATCACTCATACACCCAGTCTCACAATAATATTTTAACAATGAAAACTGGAACAGGCTGAAAGTATTGAAAGGACACAAGCGATACACGTACCATTACAACTCCATTCATTTAATATGAAATTAAGTCCTCAATCTAAAAGAATTAAATTACATTCATTAATATAAAACAAGGATTGATAACACAAATCACACTTATTCATTTACAGTATTATAGTGTAGAAGATCACCTTTGTCGCTAAATGAGTTTGAATGTTCGATGGTACTGCATTGGCGGAAGACAACACACGGTGCAATAGTGTCGTGGTGTCTTGAAATGTTCTGTCGCAGCTGAAGAAATTGTGTTTAACATCTTCCTCATTGCCGCATTCACATGAAGAAGGTGAGATCATGTTGAGGCGGAAGAGGTGTTGCCGGAATCAAGACCGTTGCAGATGTTTCTTCCCCGCTGATACTGGTCCTTACGGTATGTGGAGGTCACCGGATGGCACTTAATAGTATTTCCCTTAAACAGTGTACACACCTTCCTTGGACAGAGCATCTCCTTCTTCATTTCCCATTATTTCGCTGATTTTCTTCACTCAGAACCTAATGGTAGTCTTTTCTTTGACACCGCAGATATACAGGACAACTTTGGAATGACTTCCGTAATCTTACTTCATCGGGTGCTTTCTCGTGCGCTATAATTTTGATGCAGTTAATGTAAACATTGATCTAGATACATATGACCATGATTGGACACAGTCCTGTTATTACATTCGTTTACTTTAGTACATTTTATAAATACGATGACTGTTTTTGTTTTGTAATCATTTTGCCGAATTACGGTAGTTTTTATTCCACATAGGTGCATGAGGATGCGCTGGTGTCTAGCTGGAACTAGTAGTTTCAACAAAATCACATGCAGATATTTTGTCAGATCATGATTTTTCAGAAATAAAGATTATATTCTTCTACTTGGCGTTTGCCTTATAGGGGGGCGATCAAAAAGCTATTTGACGGTGTTGCTGCAGCGCATGTACAATGCAGCGCGACACAGATGCGGGTATATTAGCACCGATGTGTAGGCAAGGGATTAGTATGGTATTCGTGTCTTTCCGACGTGAGTGCGGTAAATGCGGAAACGTGAACTACGGCGACATTATTACCAAATCCGTCCAAACAGGACCAATGTTCCTCGAACGAATTGTTGTAGACGACGAAAGCTGGTGCCACCACTGGGAACCGGAGTCGAAAACGTCGACGATGCAGTTGTCATCCGTCGTTCCCTCGTCCCAAGGAATTCAAGAACCAGCCATCTGCTGGAAAAGTGATGCTCACCGTGTTATTTGACTACAGGGGCTCGTTGCTTATTGATTTGAAGGATCCTGGTGTCTCCATCAGTGGGGAACGGTACTGTGCAACGCTGGATAAATTACAGCCTGCAATTAAGGCGAAACGTCCGGGAAAACTGCTTAAAGATAACTTACGTCCCCATATCGCAAATGACGTAACACAGGAGGTACGCCAACTCTAAGAGACACTTAAGCTCCCACCTTGCAGTCCTGATCTCTCTCCGTGTGATCATCGTGCCTTCGCTCCCTTAAAAAAGGCCTTGAAGAGTCGACGGTTTTTGTCGGACGAGGATATGTGCACCAGGCAGTTAAGGACTGCTTCACACAGCAGCACCTGTATTTTAAAAAAACTGATGTCTTCAACCTAATGTATCAGTGGAACTATTGCCTCAATGCTCTTGGCGATTCTGCCTGCTTCGCTTAACTTTTCTGGACTGTACGGCCTTCGAATGGAAACTTTTAGATCCCCCTAACACTTATAGCAGTGTGTAATCATTATAGGTAATCTCCATCCAAGACTTGAGAAATTACTCTTGTTTTTATTTCTGTGGCTGGATGGCATTGCAGCCACCAGAAACCACAGATAAACTAATAGAGAAAAAGCGTGCAGTTCACCTCTTCGTGTCTGATGTAAGTTTTGTTCGACAGAGGAGTAGATTCGAGTATTGACAGTGTGTTGCACGCATCGGTCTTAGATGCGACCTCAGGCCGCCATTTGCCTATACAAATGTGGAAGATAAACTGATAACATTCTTAGGCTGCCGTGTGTATCACACCACTGTCTATTAATAATGCACCACTGCTTCGATCTGAGTATTAATCACCTTCACGACTCAAGACTAGCGAGTTGCACGACAATCGATACGTGTATGCCTTTTCAGTACTTCTAATGCAAACATCAAAAAAGTTTTCCATCATCTCGGTTCCGAGAGTTCCGGAACTTGTACAGAAAATTGGAATAGAGATCAACATAAACATCATTTCCGCCCTTTCTTTTGGTTGCTGATGAAACCACACATTGCACATTGTACCACCATACAGCGAGACCTGCAGAGGGGGTGGTCCAGATTGCTCTACACACCGGTATCTCTAACACCCAGTAGCACGTCCTCTTGCATTGATGCATGCCTGTATTTGTCGTGGCATAGTATCCACAAGTTCATCAAGGCACTGTTGGTCCAGACTGTCCCACTTCTCAACGGCAATTCGGCCTAGATCCCTCAGAGTGGTTGGTGGGTCACGTCGTCCATAAACACCCCCTTTCATTCTATCCCAAATATGTTCGATGGGGTTCATGTCTGGAGATCACGCTGGCCACTCTAGTCGAGCGATGTCGTTATCCTGAAGGAAGTCATTCACAACATGTGCACGATGGGGGCGCGAATTGTCGTCCATGAAGACGAATGCCTCGCCAATATGCTGCCGATATGGTTGCACTTTCGGTCGGAGGATGGCATTCATGTATCGTACAGCCGTTACGGCGCCTTCCATGACCACCAGCGGCGTACGTCGGCCCCACGTGATGCCACCCCAAAACAGCAGGGAACCTCCACCTTGCTACACTCGCTGGACAGTGTGTCTATGGTGTTCAGCCTGACCGGGTTGCCTCTAAACACGTCTCCGATGATTGTCTGGTTGAAGACATACGCGACACTTATCGTTGAAGAGAACGTGATGCCAATCCTGAGCGGTCCATTCGGCATGTTGTTGGGCCCATCAGTACCGCGCTGCATGGTGTCGTGGTTGAAAATATGGACCTCGCCATGGACGTCGACAGTGAAGTTGCGCATCATGCAGCCTATTGCGCATAGTTTGAGCTATAACACGATGTCCTGTGGTCCGTAGGTATCGGTCATCCAATGCAGTAGTAGCCCTTGGGCGACCTGAGCGTGGTATGTCATAGACAGTGCCTGTCTCTCTGTATCTCATCCATGTTCGAACAACATCGCTTTGGTTCACTCAGAGACGCCTGGACACTTCCCTTTGTTGAGAGCCTTTCCTGGCACAAAGTAACAATGTGGACGTGATCGAACCGCGGTATTGATCGTCTAGGCTTGGTTGAACTACAGACAACATGAGCCATGTACCTTCTTCCTGGTGGAATGACTGGAACTGATCGGCTGTTGGACCACCTCCGTCTCATAGGTGCTGCTCATGCATGGTTGTTTACGTCTTTGGCCGGGTTTAGTGACATCTCTGAACAGTTAAAGGGACTGTGACTGTGATACAATATCCACAATCAAGTCTATCTTCAGGAGCTGTGGGAACTGCGGTGAGGCAAAACTTGTTTTGATGTATGTATAAATTAGAAATCGAACCGATAATAATTAATATTACCCTTGCTATTTCTGACTTGCAGCTCGTAACCAAATAGACACGGAGAAGAATTTACTGAAGTATGATAACGTATACCAAGTTTTGAGTGGCCTACAACATCAACGGGTCGAATAAAAGAATGGGGAAAGTTTAAGAAGATTGTTACTGGAGGTAGATTTTAGGGATGGCACATTATCGTTAAGGTCGCTTTAAGTGATGATGAAGCAGCTCAGTGAAACCAATGATTTGTGTTTGACAGTGAGTGATTTCTTAATATTTTTGCAAAATGGTATCCAAGAGTTACCGAAATATGTTAATTACAGTAATTATTGGTTACCAGATCTTACGCTGTACCATCTTCGAAGTAGTGCCCTTGGTGGCGAATAGACCAATCCCAATGTTTATTCCCCTTTAGAAATGCAAGCCGTAAGTTTTTTCCATGTTAGGTTGTTTAGTAATATCCGTAATCTGCTTGTGCTCTTCCACTGCTACATCAGATCATAGCTCCTCCAACTTTATTTCCATCTTTAGGAAGAGGAAGAAGTCGCACACGTAGTTAAATCTGACGAGGACAGCAGTTTGGAATCATATGTTATTTTGTTTGTTTGTCAAGAATCCCTGAATGTAATGCAATGCTTCCGTGAACTGATGAATTGTCACGGTGGAGTACCCTGTCATTAGTACGCCACTCCTGTGAATGTTTTCTTATCATTTTCGCCTTCAATACAGCGATAGAGCTCTTTAATGAACACCTGGCAGGAGGGAAGAGCCCTTTGTGAACAATCCCGTCAATATACATTTAAAAATAGAGATCAGTAAGGGCTTAACGTTAATCCTCTAGAGTTTTTTTGTCCAGCGTGAAGAACGACTCTTCCCTTGCGACTGCTGGTCCTTGCACAACCATAAACCCAAGTTTCGTCGCCAATAAAAATTTTTGAAAGGAAGTTTGGATCGTCTTGATGCAATCACTTAAGTTGTAACTCTTCAGGCTTTCCCGGCGAGATCTTGACATGTGGAATAATCGGGTCTACTGGCGGAAGTTTGTGTCGCTCTGGCACAATATTTCGGCCACGTAACTCGTTGCCTTCTTCAGGTACCACCTGCTACCTGAAGAAGGCAGCGAGTTACGTGGCCGAAATATTGTGCCAGAGCGACACAAACATCCGCCAGTAGACCCGATTATTCCACATGTCAATTACTTAAGTTACTTACAAACTTCCACGAGATGTTGTTTCTGATTATCTTGGAGCAGTTGTGATACAAGCCTCACCGCAGTCCTTCTCATGTTCAGTTCTTCTGACAGAATACGTTTACACATACATTAGTTATTCTCAAGCAACCGCAGAAGCTGTCTACGGTCCTACACGAACAGGACCCCCATCCACCACTTTCTGAACATTTTCTTGTGTGATTCCAGTTGTAGGACGACTGAAACTGTTATCATCAGTGGACGTTCATCCGTTCTTGAAACGTTTGTATCAGTTTAAGTCTGTATCCGACCTAATGAATTGTCTCCAAAAGCGTGTTTTAATATTTGGTGCGTTCCTGCCGCCACTTCGCTAGTTTAAAACGAAACTTAATGCAGAGACGCTTCTCTTTCAGATCAGCCATGACAAAATCACAAACTCACGGTAACCTTTTTTCTTCATTTTATTTTGTAGAGTTGCGACCTGAGGATCCTTACACCCAAATATATAAACGTTTTGAATAAATGATGTAACATCACAAAAACGGGGCAAAACATTTACCATAGATGAAAAAAAACTCCGCACCATGACAAGATACAATTGAATAAATAAACATGGATTAAAGATTTTGCGTGACAAGGAATAGTTCACAATTAAGTTGTAAGTGTTGGTAAGCTTACAAGGATCTTTATACATAAATACTGGAGAATATACGGGGGATAGAAAAAATATGAAAAGACCACAAACACAGTACATTACCATACCTAATATGGTGCAGGAAAACCATTGGAATTCAAGACAGCTACCAATAGTCTTGGAATGGATAAATACGGATTTTGAGTGGTTTTCAAGAGAAACTTAGTCTATACCGTTCTTCCTGTGAAATAGTGCTAAGTTCAGGTAATGATAATGGAGATGGATAATGATCACGCAGTCTTCCTTTCAAAGTAGAGCACAGAGGCTCAATGATATTGAGATCTGGTGACTGTCGTGACAGGGAGAGATGCGAAATTCATCCTCGTGCTCACAAAATTAGTCCCAGACTATGTGAGCTGTGTGAACAGGGTCCCTGTCGGCCTGGAACACAGCATCGCCATTAGGAAACAAACATTTTACTGTAGTGTGGATATGATCAGCCAAAATGGTCACTGAGTCATGCACGGCTCGCGTTTATCCCATTTATTGTTTGCCATCTTCTATTACCGTACTGCCACCTCGTTTTCTTATTCCATTTACTGGTGTCACTAACTTCCTGCCTTACTTGCCCAGCAGCGTGTATCGGTAAGTGCACTGTCGTACCATCTCTGGAGTGACCGATAGTATTTCTGGGCCGTCATGCCTCTGGCAGTCAGTTCTGGACGGACTAGCAGTGCAGTCAGGACGCAGCAGCAGTGAAGTCGGGGAGGGAGCGCCGGTGAGGCGCCGACAGCCAGTGCTCGCCAACCGCTGGCGACACACATGAACTGTCCGACGGAGGGAGATTGGAGCGTAATGACCGTTGGTTGGTCGTTCGGTTGTTCGTCTCATCGGCCGACCTATATTTGGTCCTTTCACCGTTTACGGGCCTGGCAGTTGGTCGGTTGGCGTGGATTTGCGAGGAAATCTCCGGGGCACATAGTTTGACCGGGCTCGCTGGTGGCCTCTATGCGGTGTCGGAGTGCGTGGTGCTGTTCCCATTGCTACGATGCTCGTGGCTCACCGATCCTGGACATGAAAGTTGAGTTTTGACGAGAAAGTCACGACTGTTCACATTGTGTCGTTTGGAGTTCGTTATCAGCTGTTGGGATATTCCCGCGAACAACAACGTTTGTTTTCAAGTTGGCAAATTGTAGGCACCCTCTGGTGGAGTTTAACTGTACTTGGTTATTTGAATTGAAGTGCACCTTGAAGTTCACCAGCGGAATCTTCTGCCATGTGGCCATTAACGTTCTGGTTACCTGCCCTGACCGTTGACGTAAATTCAGGCAGTGTATTTTCCTCATTGTGTCGTCGCTGTCCAGCACGGAGAGTAGCTTGACAGCTCAATGTACAATTGGTTGTGGGCGCCAACACCTTCCCTTCCTGTCCTGTCCCTCCGCCACACACCGTCAGGTGGCTTGCGGAGTATGGATGTAGATGTAGATGTAGATATGTTGTTTCATTGAACTCCCTGTTGTGCGCTGGTCAGGTGAAGCGGAGGTTAGCTTGTCAGTGGGTCCATTGACTGTCTGTCGGTTGGGTTGTCGTCGGATCGACAATGGTTGGGCTGACTGCCTGTCTCACCCAAGCGAGCGTTAGTGTTTGAATTCCAGGCCGACCCTCAGATCTTCTGAGCGCCCTTGGATGTGCAGCCTTTTCTTGTTTGTTCTTGTTGTTTGTACTTGTATGGCTTCTAGCCGATTTTTAGATTAAGGTTGTTTGGCCCGTAAGGCGTCAGATGGTTTGGGCCTTCAGCCTAATTTAAGAACTGCTTTTCCATAGTCTTTGCCATTTTTAAAATTAATGTTATTGAGTCTTAAGTGTTGGGCGTTCAACCGATTTTGAATTTAAGTTGTTTTCCTCTTAAAGTGTCAGATTCTTGGGGCCTTCAGCCTAATTAAGGAATTTTTTTAAGATAAGACTTTGCCTTTTAAATTTCTGATTTTCGTTGAGCTTTAAGTTATTGGCTTTCACCCATTTTAAAATTAAAGTGGTCTTGCCCTTAAGGCATGAGATTGTACGGCGCATTCAACCGCTAATTAAGTTCCATAACTAAGGATGTGTTTTTTTTAATTTTTCTTGGCTCTTGCAATGTTTGATCAAATAAAAGGTTATATGTTCGAGTGTAACTGACAGCCGCTTATTTTGGCACCTTTCCACAACTTAAACTACCTGTCCTGTTGTGCGGGTTTAGCAGGGCGTCTCAGTCACATGATCCTATGCAGTAAAGCGACGTTGCAGAGTAGTGGTGGGGCCCATTGAATAACACGGTATAGGTGCCCAAATCATCAACGAACTCACGTGATGTATCACTCTCGGGACTTAAACTCGGCCAGAAGTTGGAAACAGTGTAAAACAAGACTCATCCAACCAAATAATTTTCTTCCACAGCCCCGAGAACGCTCTTCTGACCACGACTGACAGTGAATTTTGACCTCGAAAATTCATGAATGTATGAGCACGATGGGTATGGTGTTGTACGTTGTATTTCAGCTTCAGTTTGTATTGCTGACGTGGTAATTGTATCAGTTTTTGATCTTTATGTTTGTATTGGTCTTTGATATCATACATGGGTGATTGCCAAATGAATGTGTTGGTTGAGCAAGGAAGTTTTGTGCAAAAGCTCTCAGATATGGAACGGATCTTCTGAAACAGTTTTAATTTTTAAGTCATTGTGGAGTGTTGTGTTTCTAACGAACCATGGGGATTTAAAATTTTTCACTGTGTCTTATTTTGGAAAACGTGAAGTGTGCTCATTTGCGTGAGTGCAACGTGTCTCCACATGGGGCAGACATGCCGCATTACTAGTTATATATTGTCTTGTGAAGTAGGAGACTGTGTTTCCTGTTTAGAGAAGACATTATGTTTATTAAGGGTTTTTTTTTTGTCATCAGTCTACTGACTGGTTTGATGCGGCCCGCCACGAATTCCTTTCCTGTGCTAACCTCTTCATCTCAGAGTAGCACTTGCAACCTACGTCCTCAATTATTTGCTTGACGTATTCCAATCTCTGTCTTCCTCTACAGTTTTTGCCCTCTACAGCTCCCTCCAGTACCATGGAACTCATTCCCTCATGTCTTAGCAGATGTCCTATCATCCTGTCCCTTCTCCTTATCAGTGTTTTCCACATATTCCTTTCCTCTCCGATTCGGCGTAGAACCTCCTCATTCCTTACCTTATCAGTCCACCTAATTTTCAACATTCGTCTATAAGCACCACATCTCAAATGCTTCGATTCTCTTCTGTTCCGGTTTTCCCACAGTCCATGTTTCACTACCATACAATGCAGTTCTCCAGACGTACATCCTCAGAAATTTCTTCCTCAAATTAAGGCCGGTATTTGATATTAGTAGACTTCTCTTGGCCAGAAATGCCTTTCTTGCCATAGCGAGTCTGCTTTTGATGTCCTCCTTGCTCCGTCCGTCATTGGTTATTTTACTGCCTAGGTAGCAGAATTCCTTAACTTCATTGACTTCGTGACCATCAGTCCTGATGTTACGTTTCTCGCTGTTCTCATTTCTACCACTTCTCATTACCTTCGTCTTTCTCCGATTTACTCTCAAACCATACTGTGTACTCATTAGACTGTTCTTTCCGTTCAGCAGATCACTTAATTCTTCTTCACTTTCACTCAGGATAGCAATGTCATCAGCGAATCGTATCATTGATATCCTTTCACCTTGTATTTTAATTCCACTCCTGAACCGTTCTTTTATTTCCATCATTGCTTCCTCGATGTACAGATTGAAGAGTAGGGGCGAAGGGCTACAGCCTTGTCTTACACCCTTCTTAATACGAGCACTTCGTTCTTGATCGTCCACTCTTATTATTCCCTCTTGATTGTTGTACATGTTGTATATGACCCGTCTCTCCCTATAGCTTACCCCTACTTTTTTCAGAATCTCGAATAGCTTGCACCATTTTATATTGTCGAACGCTTTTTCCAGAGCGATAAATCCTGTGAAAGTGTCTTGATTTTTCTTTAGCCTTGCTTCCATTATTAGCCGTAACGTCAGAATTGCGTCTCTCGTCCCTTTACTTTTCCTAAAGCCAAACTGGTCGTCACCTAGCGCATTCTCAATTTTCTTTTCCATTCTTCTGTATATTATTCTTGTAAGCAGCTTCGATGGATGAGCTGTTAAGCTGATTGTGCGATAATTCTCGCACTTGTCAGCTCTTGCCGTCTTCGGAATTGTGTGGATGATGCTTTTCCGAAAGTCAGATGGTATGTCGCCAGACTCATATGTTCTACACACCAAAGTGAATAGTCGTTTTGTTGCCACTTCCCCCAATGATTTTAGAAATTCTGATGGAATGTTATCTATCCCTTCTGCCTTATTTGACGGTAAGTCCTCCAAAGCTCTTTTAAATTCCGATTCTAATACTGGATCCCCTATCTCTTCTAAATCGACTCCTGTTTCTTCTTCTACCACATCAGACAAATTTTCCCCCTCATAGAGGCATTCAATGTATTCCTTCCACCTATCTGCTCTCTCCTCTGCATTTAACAGTGGAACTCCCGCTGCACTATTAATGTTACCACCGTTGCTTTTAATGTCACCAAAGGTTGTTTTGACTTTCCTGTATGCTGAGTCTGTCCTTCCGACAATCATATCTTTTTCGATGTCTTCACATTTTTCCTGCAGCCATTTCGTCTTAGCTTCCCTGCACTTCCTATTTATTTCATTCCTCAGCGACTTGTATTTCTGTATTCCTGATATTCCCGGAACATGTTTGTACTTTCTCCTTTCATCAATCAACTGAAGTATTTCTTCTGTTACCCATGGTTTCTTCGCAGCTACCTTCTTTGTACCTATGTTTTCCTTCCCAACTTCTGTGATGGCCTTTTTTAGAGATGTCCATTCCTCTTCAACTGTACTGCCTACTGCGCTATTCCTTATTGCTGTATCTATAGCGTTAGAGAACTTCAAACGTATCTCGTCATTCCTTAGTACTTCCGTATCCCACTTCTTTGCGTATTGATTCTTCCTGACTAATGTCTTGAACTTCAGCCTACTCGTCATCACTACTATATTGTGATCTGAGTCTATATCTGCTCCTGGGTATGCCTTACAATCCAGTATCTGATTTCGGAATCTCTGTCTGACCATGATGTAATCTAATTGAAATCTTCCCGTATCTCCCGGCCTTTTCCAAGTATACCTACTCCTCTTGTGATTCTTGAACAGGGTATTCGCTATTACTAGCTGAAACTTGTTACAGAACTCAATTAGTCTTTCTCCTCTTTCATTCCTTGTCCCAAGCCCATATTCTCCTGTAACCTTTTCTTCTACTCCTTCCCCTACACCTGCATTCCAGTCGCCCATGACTATTAGATTTTCGTCCCCCTTTACGTACTGCATTACCCTTTCAATATCCTCATACACTTTCTCTATCTGTTCATCTTCAGCTTGCGACGTCGGCATGTATACCTGAACTATCGTTGTCGGTGTTGGTCTGCTGTCGGTTCTGATTAGAACAACCCGGTGACTGAACTATTCACAGTAACACACCCTCTGCCCTACCTTCCTATTCATAACGCATCCTACACCTGTTATACCATTTCCTGCTGCTGTTGATATTACCCGATACTCATCTGACCAGAAATCCTTGTCTTCCTTCCACTTCACTTCACTGACCCCTACTATATCTAGATTGAGTTTTTGCATTTCCCTTTTCAGATTTTCTAGTTTCCCTACCACGTTCAAGCTTCTGACATTACACGCCCCGACTTGTAGAACGTTATCCTTTCGTTGATTATTCAATCTTTTTCTCATGGTAACCTCCCCCTTGGCAGTCCCCTCCCGGAGATCCGAATGGGGGACTATTCCGGAATCTTTTGCCAATGGAGAGATCATCATGACACTTCTTCAAATACAGGCCACATGTCCTGTGGATACACGTTACGTGTCTTTAATGCAGTGGTTTCAATTGCCTTCTGCATCCTCATGTCGTTGATCATTGCTGATTCTTCCGCCTTTAGGGGCAATTTCCCACCCCTAGGACAAGAGAGTGCCCTGAACCTCTATCCGCTCCTCCGCCCTCTTTGACAAGGCCGTTGGCAGAATGAGGCTGACTTCTTATGCCGGAAGTCTTCGGCCACCAATGCTGATTATTAATCAAAATTCAGGCAGTGGCGGGGATCGAACCCGGGACCGAAGACGTTTTGATTATGAATCAAAGACGCTACCCCTAGACCACGGGTAAGCCCCGGGTAAGGGGTACAAAGCAGTTAATACACTATTTGCTTTTTTCGGTGCGTATGTTATGCGGTTCTTGAAGGCGAGGGCCGGCCGGGGTGGCCGAGCGGTTCTAGGCGCTACAGTCTGGAACCGCGCGACCACTACGGTCGCCGGTTCGAATCCTGCCTGGAGCATGGATGTGTGTGGTGTCCTTAGGTTAGTTAGGTTTAAGTAGTTCTAAGTTCTAGGGGACTGATGACCTTCGAAATTAGGTCCCATAGTGCTCAGAGTCATTTGAACCCTTTTTTTTTTCGAAGGCGAGGCGTTTGTCTAAGTGAACTAGTGAACTCCAAGATATCTGGTGGAATCGGTGCAAGGAATGCCCACATTTTTTTTATTTTGGCCATCCGTTCTGTGAACTATTTTTCTAGCAGTGGTAGAGCCCTTTCCAGTTCGTCATGAGTGTTCGTTGTCGTTGGTGTAATATATCTCTGTATCATCAGCGGAGAAAGCGGTTTTTTACTGGACGCAAGTCCGGTATGTCAGATAGATATTTGTTACACACTGTCGGTCTCAAAAGGGAATCTTGTGGTATGCCAGTTTTCAGGGAGTAGACGTCAGAAGTATTACCATTTATGTACACACTAAAAGTGATGTTATACAGTATCGGAGGCTTGAGCACTGTCCAGGTATATGCGGTGGAGCTAGTATCATTATAACCACCTGCGATTGCTTTTACTAGCCGCAACGACTGCAGTAGAGCTGAATGTTTTGGACGAAATCCGAACTGTGTACTTGGTACATCTGGTACGTCGTTGCATATTTTGCGGAATCGAAGCTACTTTCGAAATTGACAAGTGACTAATAGGCCGGTAATTTTTGGGATACCTATGGTCATTGGTAAGTTTGGTTATAGAAATTACTTTGGCATGCTTCGCTGACGGGGAAAATGCCTCAGTTTTAACACTGAATTATGTTGACTGACAAATTTCGGGTGCTCGGAGGTAAGTTTCTTAACATCATGTTGCTTATTCCATCAACACCGGGAAACTCAAATGGTTTTAGTTGAGACAGAACATTATTAATTTCCCAGAGATTAGTGAGATCGACGCGCTCCTTGTAGTGATCGATGCGATTGCCGACAGTGTCATTAACGATACCAATGTCGTATGGACCAAAGGGTGCAGCATTTGGAGAAAAGGTGCAGTTCCTTTTGCCAAAGCCCGCGATTTTTTTTCTTGGTGAAGTACCAATAGTAGGTCCCTTACGTAACGATGCAACAGAGGCTTAACGTAGGATTTTCCGAACAATGTTCGAGACGGAATTTGAACCTGGGTTTTTAATGCTGTTTTATTTTCTCGCTGAGTTCCCTAATTTATTTAATTCGATTTTTAATACTGGATAACGGGTCTGTTTCCATGTATATTTAGTAGTTTTCTTTAACAGTTGAAAATCAGGAGGAAATTTAGTAATGTAGTTTGTGCGATAAAAGAGGAGGTGTCGTGCTCAGTTAGAAGCTGTAGTCAAAAGATTTGTAAATAGTACCAGTTGCACTTCCAGCTGTTTAAGAGTCTGTAAACGTGGTAGTATAAAACCGTAGTTTGAATTTGTTGCTTACATAATTCCCAATTAATATTCTTGTGTGACTGAATTATGCCTCCGGCTGACGGTGTATCTCTTACTGAAGCTAATAACGGGTTATGATCAGAATTTAGGGCACGAGGAGTATTCATTTTGACAATGGTCGGCAGACTTTTATATATAAGGGATGTTTCCTTTTGATGGCTTTAAAATCCAGAATCGCAATGCCAATCAGGCAAAATCGCCCAGAGCATTGATGGAATCGTAGCAGCGACGCAACAGGCTGAAGATACCAATTTGATGGAACACCTTACCCTGTCTACAGCGTGAATAAGTCCGTAACTGCCTGCTGCACGTCCTTATCCGACAGGAATTGTCGACTCTGAGTGACGTAAAAAGTGATAATCGCATGGGGAGAGATCAGAACCATATTACGGGTGCTCGAGTGCCTCCCATTTCAGTTGGCGTAAATCGTGCGTTACGACATTTGCAATATGGAGACGTTCGTTATCGTGAAGCAGCAACACCACTTTTCAGGCTATCCACAACGGTGGTTTCGGACAGACATGTTGCCCAACACACATTCTTCGTTCTCCGGTGTTGTCCTTCGACAGCCAAGAAAAGAATAACAGCCCATAAACTTTTTGAAAGCCCCTTATAGCACGCCATCCAGAAAATTTGGTAAAAAAGCTGTATCCATGGGATTATAAGTTGGCCCATTTGGTGAAAAAATAGCTAATTGGATTTATTATAGTATGTGAAAAATATATTCCGGTTTTAGTTGCTGGTCCTTGAATGCCATATAGAATGTTTAGAATTCAGACCAGTCACTACTATGAAGATTTCATTACTGCCACCCAAGACACTGTTGAGATCATCCGGTAGGAGTTTTCTTTGAGATGGCTGATGCACAATGGCTACTGTATGTCGCCATGAAATGTTCGTATCTTCACAGTGGTTGCTTATTGCGGACGTGTCTGTCAGTCCGGTAGCATTTCGTCACTATGCTTTTCGATGGTTCACACCATTATTTTCAGGTGGAGAATGGTTTATTTGTATAGCTGGTGTTGGAGAAGAGTACAGACGTATTTTCACAATAGCAGACCAAGGACAATGTAGGTTATGTTGAGTCTTTTGCTAATGATGAGAACTGTTTATTTAGAAAAGGCACTTCTAAGGTTAAGAAACTTGAATTTCTGACAGTGATTTTTACTTACAGGGGCGGTAGAGCCGTAAAAAGTTTGCACACTGCTGCCTGATGTATGTGCTCTCCACTAGCCATTATCTTTGCACTCTCACTTCAAAGATGTTGTACGTGTTACAGATGTGCTTGTTTACATTCGATACAATAATAAAAGATTACATGTTTTCCGCATAAATATGACTTTCCTTTGTTTTAAAAACAATGAATGGGTTGCATCACAATACGATACAATTCACTCGTTACATTCAGTAGTTATACACTGAAGAGCCAAAGAAACTGGTAAACCTGCCTAATATCGCGTAAGGCCCCCGTGACCACGCAGAAGAGCAGCAACACAACGTGGCATGAACTCGACTAATGTCTGAAGTAGTGCTGCAGGGGCCGGCCTTGGTGGCCGTGCGGTTCTAGGCGCTGCAGTCCGGAACGGCGGGACTGCTACGGTCGCAAGTTCGAATCCTGCCTCGGGCATGGATGTGTGTGATGTCCTTAGGTTAGTTAGGTTTAAGTAGTTCTAAGTTCTAGGGGACTGATGACCTAAGATGTTAAGTCCCATAGTGATCAGGGCCATTTGAACCATTTGAAAAGTGCTGCAGGGAACCGACACTGTGAATCCTGCAGCGCTGTCCATAAATCCGTACGAGTACGAGTGGGTGGAGATCTCTTCTAAACAGCACGCTGGAAGGCATCCAAGGTATGCTCAATAATGTTCATGTCTGGGGAGATTGGTGGGCAGCCGAAGCGTTTAAATTCAGAAGGGTGATCCTGGAGCCACTCTGTAGCAATTCTGGACGTGTGGGGTGTCGCATTGTCCTGCTGTAATTGCTCAAGTCCGTCGGAATGTACAATGGACATGAACGGATGCAGGTGATCAGACAGGATGCTTACATATGTATCACCTGTCAGAGTCGTATCTAGACGTATGAGGTGTCCCACATCACTCCAACGGCGCAAGGCACACAGCATTCCGGAGCGTCCACCAGCTTGAACAGTGCCCTGCTGACAAGCAGGGTCCATGGTTTCATGAGGTTGTTCAAATGGTTCAAATGGCTCTGAGCACTATGGGACTTGACATCTGAGGTCATCAGTCCCCTGGAACTTAGAACTACTTAAACATAACTAACCTAAGGACATAACACACATCCATGCCCGAGGCAGGATTCGAACCTGCGACGTAGCGGTCGCGCGGTTCCAGACTGTAGCGCCTAGAACCACTCGGCCACTCCGGCCGGCCATGAGGTTGTCTCCATACCCATACACGTCCATCCGCTCGATACAACTTGAAACGAGACTCGTCCGACCAGGCTACATACTTCCAGTCATCAACAGTCCAACATCGCTGTTGACGGACCCATGCGAGTCGTAAAACTTTGTGTCGTGCAGTCATCAGGGGTACACGAGTGGGCCTTCGGCTCGAAAAGCCCAGATGTATGATGTTTAGTTGAATGGTACGCAAGCTGACACTTGTTGACGGCACAGCACTGAAATTATTGCGCTTCTGTCACACTGAAAGGTTGGTCCCGTTCTCGCAGGATCTTTTTACAGCCGCAGCGATGTCGGAGATTTGATGTTTTACCGGATTCCTGATATTCAGGGTATACTCATGAAATGGTCGTACGGGAAAATCCCCACTTCATCGCTACCTCGGAGATACTGTGTCCCATCGCTCGTGCGCCGACTTTAGCACCATGTTCGAACTCACTTAAATCTTGATAACCTGCTGTTTAACAGCAGTAACGTATCTAACAAGTGCGCCAGACACTTGTTGTCTTTTATAGGTATTGTCGACAGGAGCTCCTTAGTCTGCCTGTTAACATATCTCTGTATTTGAATACGCATGCCTATACCAGTTTCTTTGGCGTTTCATTGTATATTAGGTAGTTATATATACATACACATGTTTTCCAGTGTAAACATAACACACAATTGAGAGCAGATACATCAGGCAGCAGTTATGCAGACTTTTTAGAACTCTACCGCTCCTGTAAGTACAGTTCACTGACCGAAATTCATCTTTTTTAACCTTTTCTAAAGCAACAATTTTTACCATTATCAAAAGACGCAACACAAACCACACTGCCCTTAGTCTGTCACGGAGAAAAGACGTCTGTACTCTTCACTGTTGCCAGATATGCAGACAAAGAATTCTTCACATGAAGATGAGGAGTGAACCACGGAAACGAGTAGTAGGAAAATAAACAAGTGACTGACACAGAAGCTGTTTCGTTTGTATTCATCAGCAGTCTCAGCACTCACAATGGCGCCCGTTGCAGAATAATTATTCACTTGCTGCCGCTTGCCACATTAATCCAATAAGGTTGTATAGGGACACACCTAACGGAATTTCAGTGCACTCGTGGTCATTTGCACACTTAATTCAAATTTCGGGAACTTTTTCGTACCACCCCGTACACAGTGCGTGTTGTGAGCAGTAAGGCGTGTGGAGGTGGGGACGGCAGTGCTGGGCGCCGGTCGGCAGCAGTGTGTGGGCGAGCAGGCAGCGGCCGGCTGCACCCCGCTGTTGTCACGCGCCGGGCGGGTGACACAGTTGGCGGCGGGCGATTCCTCTCGGATCTCGCTGCCCGCGCCGCGCCGCGCTGCTCCGCTCCGTCTTTCGCAACGCGCCGTGGCGAGCCTCGACCCTGTTTCCCGGCAGTCGCCTTGCGCCCGATCCGGTCCGACCTGCGGTGGCCGCCGGTGCGTGGGCGGCGGGGGCGGGCGAGGCGCAGACTCTGGAGAGGAGGGCCCCAGCTCCAGGCGGAGGAGGCGGCCCGCGCGCCTGGGTCAGGCTCAGGGGCACGCCTCGCTCTGAGCCACCGCCTCCAGCACTCTTTGGTGCTTTTAAGAGGTACTTCCAGGTGGTTCATCAGCTGGTAGAAGATTCTGAGCAGCCAGAACGAAGTCTGAGATCCATACACTACCTGATCAAAAGTCATCATCATCAGTTATCTGCTGTTTTAGCAGGTCCTTTGCCTCTCCATCTTCTGCGATCCATTGCTTCCTTCTTAAGGCTGCTGTATGCTGTACCGTCCATCATGTCATCCAGTATCTGGAATCTCTTCCTTCCTCGCTCCCTTTTCCCTTCTACATAACCTTCTAAAACTGTTTTTGTCAGTCCGTCATTCTTTCTTAATATATGCCCAATCCAATTTCTTTTTCTTCTCTTTATTACATCTAGTAACTGTCTTTTCTCTCCCACTCTTCTCAGTACCTCTTCATTTTTTATTTTGTCCGTCCAACTTATTCTTTCCATCCTCCGCCATGTCCAGATCTCAAAAGCCTCCAGCCTTTCTCTGTCTTTTTTCCTCATAGTCCATGTTTCAGCGCCACATAGAAGAACACTCCATACAAGACATTTTATGAGTCTCTTTCTGAGTTCTTTGTCCAGACCGCTGCAGAAAATTTTCCTTTTCTTATAAAACGCCTCTTTTGCCATTGCTATCCTTGTTTCAATTTCTGTGGTGCACTTCCAGTCGGTGTCTATCCTGCTTCCAAGATACTCAAAATTTTGCACCTGTTCTAGTATTTCTCCATTCGGCATAATTTTTATTTCCTTATTTCCTCCTAGTGCCAATACTTTTGTTTTATTTGTGTTAATTTTCATTCCATATTTTTTCCGTTAGTTGCAATGGTGTCCACCAAATCCTGTAATTCTTTTTCCTCTGTGGCTAGAAGGACCATGTCATCAGCAAACCTCAATCACGCTACTCTTCTTCCTCCAATTTCTACTCCTTTGTCATCTAATGAGCATTGGTCGATCATATTTTCCAAGTAGAGGTTGAAAAGAGTAGGTGATAGACAGCATCCTTGTCTTACTCCTTTTCGTAGTCTGATCGAGACTGATCAAAAGTAGCAAGACATTAATACAGCGTGTGTCCACCCTTCCATGGAATAGCAATATACACGTATACAAATGGTGGTAGTATCGCGTACACAATGTGCTAAAGAGAAGTGCATTGGCGGAGATGTCGTTTTTACTCAGGTGTTTCTCGTGAAAAGATTTCCGACGGGGTTATAGCTGCACGACGGGAGTTAACACGCTTTGAACGCGGAATGGTAGTTCGAGCTAGACGCGTGGGAGATTTCGTAACGGAAATCGGCAGTGAATTCAGTATTCCGAGATCCATAGTGCAACAGCAGGCCGAGAACATCCAATCTCAGGCACGTACTGGGCACTGACCGACGGCCTTCACTTAAGACCCACAATAGTGGCCTTTGCGCAGAGTTGTGAGTGCTAACAGACAAGCAACACTGCGTGAAATAACCGTAGAAATCAATGTGCTACGTACGACGAAGGTATCCGTTCGGACAGTGCGGCGAAATTTGGCATTAATGAGGTATGGCAGCAGACAGCCGACGTGAGTGCCTTTGCTAGCAGCACGACATCGCCGCCTCTCCTAGGCTCGTGACGATATCGCTTGGACCCTACACGATTGGAAAACCGTGGCCTCGCCGGATGGAAAATTGGAAATTTGTGGTAAGGTCTTGTGGGACCAAACTGCTGAGGTCATCGGTCCCTAAGGCTACACACTACTTAATCTGACTTAAACTAACTTACGCTATGGACAACATACACATCCATGCCCGAGGGAGGACTCGAACCTTCGACGGCGGGAGCCGCACATTGACGGATGAGTCACGATTTCAGCTGCTAATAGCTGATGATAGAGTTCGAGTGTGTACAGATCCCACGAAGCCATGGGCCCAAGTTGTCAATACGGCACTGTGCAAGCTGGTGGTGGGTCCATAATGGTGTGGGCTACATGGAATAGACTGAGTCCTCTAGTGTAAATAAATAGATCATTGACTAGAAAGAGTTATATTCTTGGAGACAGTTTGCAGCCATTCATGAACTTAATGTTACCAAACACGTCATCGGGCGACTGTTGTTCACGATCGGTTTGAAGAACATTCTGGACATACCTAGCTAATGATTTGGCCACCCACAGCGCCCTACGTGAATCCCATCGATCTTTTGTGGGACATAATTGAGCGGTCAGATCATGCACAAAACCCTTCACCGGCAACACTTCCACAATTATGGACGGTTATAGAGACAGAATGGCTAAATGTTCCAGCAGTGGACTTCCAACGACTTGTTGAGTCCATGCCACGTCCAGGCCCGCCGCGGTGGTCTTGCGGTTCTAGGCGCTCAGTCAGGAACCGCGCGACTGCTACGGTCGCAGGTTCGAATCCTGCCTCGGGCATGGATGTGTGTGATGTCCTTAGGATAGTTAGGTTTAAGTACTTCTAAGTCCTAGGGGACTGATGACTATAGATGTTAAGTCCCATAGTGCTCAGAGCCATTTGAACCATTTTGAGCCACGTCCAGTCGCTCCACTACGCTGGGCAGAACGAGGTCAGACCGATATTAAGAGACATCGCATGACGTTTTTCACCTCAGTATATGACGCCTTTAACTCAGCTGCGTACACCTCCAATAAAGTGTCTCAATGTCTGTTGAGGAACGGCAGCCCATTATTCTTCAAGAGCCGATCCAGAGTAGTCAGTGACATTCGATCCTGGAGTCTGGAACTATGTTGACGATCTAATTCAGCACAAAGGGTTCATTCCATAGGGTTCACTTAGGGACCTTGGGCAGGCCTCTCCATTTCAGGAATTTTGTTGCCCACAAGTCATTGCCTGGCAGATGTTGCTTTATGACGAGTTGCATTGTCATGGTGTTACAATCACCGTCTCCGAAGTGTTCTTTTAAGTTACGCAACACACAGTGCTGTAGAACGTGTTCATACCATTCCGCATGTAGCGTTTTCTACATCTACATCTACATACATACTCCGCAATCCACCATACGGTGCGTGGCGGAGGGTACCTCGTGCCACAATTAGCATCTTCTCTCCCTGTTCCACTCCCAAACAGAACGAGGGAAAAATGACTGCCTATGTGCCTCTGTACGAGCCCTAATCTCTCTTATCTTATCTTTGTGGTCTTTCCGCGAAATGTAGGTTGGCGGCAGTAAAATTGTACTGCAGTCAACCTCAAATGCTGGTTGTCTAAATTTCCTCAGTAGTGATTCACGAAAAGAACACCTCCTTTTCCTCTAGAGACTCCCACCCGAGTTCCTGAAGCATTTCAGTAACACTCGCGTGATGATCAAACCTACCAGTAACAAATCTAGCAGCCCGCCTCTGAATTGCTTCTATGTCCACCCTCATTCCGACCTAATAGGGATCCCAAACGCTCGAGCAGTACTCAAGAATAGGTCATATTAGTGTTTTATAAGCGGTCTCCTTTACAGATGAACCACATCTTCCCAAAATTCTACCAATGAACCGAAGACGACTATCCGCCTTCCCCACAACTGCCATTACATGCTTGTCCCACTTCATATCGCTCTGCGATGTTACGCCCAAATATTTTAATCGACGTGACTATGTCAAGCGCTACACTACTAATTGAGTATTCAAACATTACGGGATTCTTTTTCCTATTCATCTGCATTAATTTACATTTATCTATATTTAGAGTTTGCTGCCATTCTTTACACCGATTACAAATCCTGTCCAAGTCATTTTGTATCCTCCTACAGTCACTCAACGACGACATCTTCCCGTACACCACAGCATCATCAGCAAACAGCCGCACATTGCTATCCACCCTATCCAAAAGACCATTTATGTAGATAGAAAACAACAGCGGACCTACCACACTTCCCTGGGGCACTCCACCTCCTATGAACACTCACCATCGAGGACAACGTACTGGGTTCTATTACTTACGAAGTCTTCGAGCCACTCACATACTTGGGAACCAATCCCATATTCTCGTACCTTAGGTGCAATAATGGGACCGTATCGTAACCACGAGAAAAACGTGCCACAGCAAAGCTGCCAACGAGACTCGATGCCACAGACATTAGCGAGGGCTCACTGCAATCCGCAACGGCGTGTGGGAGACGCTCCTCAAGGCCACACGGTCCCTGTCAGCATAGCATCACCCTTACAGTGAGATCAGTATATTGTCGAGCTAGAAAGAGCTTCTCCGAGCTCGACACCTCAGCTTCAGCAGTCACTATCATAGTATAAGACCAACGAGTACTTAAAGTTTCACATGAACTCGTACTGTTGTTCAGGCTGAACATGGTACCTCAAGAGAACAGGTTCTTAATTGACCATGACAGTTGTAAATTATCAAGTACTCCTGTGGCAAAGAAGTTTGTCAAAGTTAAGTAAATGTTTTATTCATTTACATAATAATGTGAACTTAAGTTTCATGTGTTCTAGTTTGATGTGCCACCTCAAAGACTCACGGTTATCGCCGTGCGAAGGCAATTTCGCCAGATCGGAACAAGGTAGCACTTTGAAAATGAATGCTTCCCTCCGCTAATTTCATGCCATTTCTTACAACTGCTCTCCTCAGTGTTCGACGGCCCCTGTCTGTCAATAGATGACGTCTCTCTGCTCTTGATTTAGCTAGGATTATTTCTTCGTGTTTTCACTTGAAAGTAACATTACCAACTGTCAGCTCGGACAGATTTAAGGCGATCTGTTACTCAGTTGACATCGAATGGCTAGTCCACGCTCGAGTTCACTGAGCTGTCCTGACCTGATTAATTCTGCTGTTGCTGCTTCTAATGACAATATGACACTCCCTGACTCCTCTTATACTGGCGGGGCCGTCTCTCACGACATCTGTTGATCCCTTCCGGATACTTTTGATCGCTGTGTATAGATGTAGATGCATTCTGTTTAGCACTGCTTCGTTTGGTAGTGTATCTGTCCGCTTCTACCTTCTCCGCTCCGGAATTATGACGGTCCATGTTTTACTTCCATACCATACTGTGCTTCCAGAGAACTAAGTCAGGAACTTCTTTCTCATTCACTTGTCAGTATTTGATGCCATTACAGCTCTGTTATTGAAAAATGCTTTCTTCGCCTGTCTCAGTCTACTTCTGAAGTCTCCCTTTCTTCAGCCATCCTGTGTAATCTTCCTTCTTACATGGGAGGATTCTTTAATTTCTTCCACTACTGCGCAATTTCCAATTTTTATCTTAAGCAAGTCTCCACTACTCTTCATCGGCTTTGTCTTTGATTTGTTTATCCTTAAGCTACATTCTGCGCCGTATATGTTGTACTTTCTTTTCAGCAGGTCTTCTAAGACTTCCTTTGATCCAATAAAAATGGCTCTGTCGTCCGAAGAGCTTTAGCACCGGCATTTGTTCTTAGACCTATTCCTCTCCCGGAATTTTTTTTAACTTCGGCCTTTGCGTCTTTGGTCTACAAGCTGAAAAGCAGTGGTGGTATTAGAACGCTGTGACCTTACCTCACACACTTCTTAATATGAACTTACTTTCTTCACCTAATAGTTTTATTTCACCCACTTGGTTTTTGTAAATGTTCAGATATAGACTATTCGTTTGGCCTCTGTACTTCAGTTCCAATCTTCCAAAGTTATGAACATTAATAAAATTTTGGAGCAGCCACAAGCCGCATACAATTTTCTATGTTACCTGCTTCGCCTGTCACTCGCGAGCATCTTCAGAAATTTAGTAGCCAACGGCCACACGTTAAACATATGCGGCTGTGTACTTCGCCATCGTCAGACATGTTTATGCCTGCCGTTGGCGCTGTACACAGCCAGATACATTTAACGTGCGGCCGTTGGCTACTAAATTTCTGAAGATGCTCGCGACTAGCGGGTGAAACCGGTAATACAGGAAATTGTAGCGGCTTGTGGTTGCTCCACAATTTCATTTCTTGCGGTCGCTGTCCCCTACGCAAGCAATGACTGCTCTCGCTAATGTTATGATCACTGTTTTCCATCTTAAGTTGTCGAAAGCTTTCTCTAGGTCAACATATACTAAGTAGATGTCCTGATTTATCTTCGTCAAATGTCAAAATTGCATCTTTGGTATGTTGTACCTTCCTGAAACGAAATCGATCTTAGTCCAATACGTCTTCGACTTTTTTTTCTGTTTGTCTTTATGTTAATGTGATCTGCAGGTTACAATTACGACATGGCATAATAGTCGTCCTACAGTTCTCTTTCGTGTTCACCCTCGCTTGTCTTCTTTGGAAAGATGATGAAAACGCTTTTTTAAAAATCTATAAGGCACCACTTTCACAGAAATTTCAGACCAAAACGAATGACGTCTTAGTTCTTACACTTCCTACAGGTTGCAGCAATTTCTGCATTATATCATCGTCTCCGCCTGACATGTTTCAGCCCAGATCATCCAGTGCTGTTTCAAACTCTGACTGCAGTATTCGATCATCTGTTTTCTGTGTAAACTTGCTTTAATATCACTTCTCGTGGTAATTCCTCTACACCGTACAGGCCTTCCGCAAACTCCTGCCATCAGTGTTCTTTTACTTCGGCATTTAATAGAGGTTTCTCATCTACAAATCGACAATTAATAACTCACATTTTTCTCAAAATAAAATCAGTCATTAACTGCACACTTGAAATATTTTATGGCACTTAACTGGTTTTGAGAGATTAATCTGTCATCTTCCCAAGTGCAATATTGGCTTATTGACAGTACCGAACTTCAGAAGGTGATAGACTTAATCTGTCGAAACCGATCAACCCCAATAAAATATTTCAATTGCGCAGCCGGTGACCGATATTGTTTTGAAAAGTATCTCGTACCATAGTTACTTTAAAAAAGGACCTATGAACAAAATCATAAACTTTACACTTCACTTATCAGAAGAAGATACGTTAAATCTTCATGAACACTATGTCAATTCTCCTTAGAATCATATCTTTCTCAATTTCTTTACAATTCTTCGTAGCCAATTCTGGGTTAGCCTGTTTTCTCTTCCTGTTGATTTAGTGCTTAAGAAATCTACACTTTGGCTCCCTACCTCATTCTTAAGATTCTCGTATTTTCTTCTTCCGTCCATGAGCTCGAGCATTTGCTGAGCCATCCACGGTTCCTTTGCCCCTGCTTTCTCATACGTACGGTGTCTTGTTCTACCTTGGTTATTTCCTTCTTCACTATATTTCATTTCTCTTCTACTGAAATGCTATCGACGATTTACTAAGTCCACTGGTAACGGTCATGTGTACTGTAATAGTATGGCTCGTCCTTCGTGAAATACCGTTCTGCAATTATCTTTGCGCAACATGGTGGTCTCTTTTTGCGGCTCGTGTATTCTAAGCAGTATATTCTGCACTGCACTTTGCTGGTGCCTTACGCAGTTCCTCAAATTATTTATAAGGAGCCGGCCGGAGTGGCCATGCGGTTCTAGGCGCTACAGTCTGGAACCGCGCGACTGCTACGGTCGCAGTTTCGAATCCTGCCTCGGGCATGGATGTGTGTGATGTCCTTAGGTTAGTTAGGTTTGTTCTAGGTTCTAGGGGACTGATGACCTCAGAAGTTTAGTCCTCAGAGCCATTTGAATCATATTTATAAGGTATGTTAATAGAAATATCATAAACGTCAGATTAAGCACCCAACGCAATATCTCGAGGAGTAACAACTGAAATCCGTTCGCTGCCACGCAAGAAAAACAACTACAAATCGTCGTCTGGTTCCACATCGACTCACCTGTCTCCGGAATTGAATTGTAGCCGTCGTACCGCTAGCATGGCGCACTGCTAGCCTTGTTGATAACACAGACTCCCATTGCATTCATCATACTTTTAATTTTCAGCCGTTTCGCTCTTTATTCAGTATTTTTGGGGGATTAATTTCTTGGCAGTGAACACATGTCGTTATTGTGTAAACTGTATATATACTTCCACTTGGCCTTTGTATGAGCCGTTGGTCAAGCTGTGATCCGAGGGAACGAACATGCTGACCGGTTGACCAAGCTGGCTTCCAGGATGCTGACTTTGGGATGGCGGTAACAGAACCGGACTCTACTCCGACAATTGTTGGAGCCTTGGAATACGGATTGGTGTGCCGTGATTTCTCCAAATAAACTGCGAACTGTAACGGAGGCCATGGCCATTCCCTTCGTGCTTCTCGCAGGGAACCTGCTGATCTCTATCTGCTGGCACTGGCCACACTTGGCTGACCCATAGTCACATCCACCAACGAGGAGATCCCCCCCCCCCCTGTTAGTGTGGTGCCCGTTTCTAGGTGGGCCAAATTCTTCTGGACTGCACCAACTTGGACACATCACGACGAATACTTGAACTTGCTAGCACGCTACCGCTGGTGCTAGCCGACGACGCCAAAGCGGTGGATTTGGTTTTACGTTTCGCTTATGAAAGTGGTTTTTGCTCCTCTCTGTGGCGTAGGGCACATTAGCCTCATCAGCCGCTTGAGGAGCTGGAGGGGCGGCCCGTCGCCTGCTCCGACCCAAGAGGAACGTGGCTGCTTTGCTCGGTGGTCCGGCTTGGCTCCTACCCTTCCCAACTTCTTCATTATTCTTATTCTTTTACGTCTGTCGTTGGTTGACAGACTCGTCGGCATTGTTCTCTTTCCTGAGATATTACCAATTTTCCGTGTTGCTAGTATTCTTATGGTAATGGAGGGTGTGGAAGCACCGTTCGGACGTACAAGGTGTGTCTCCGATCGCATAACGTGTCCCGGAAGCCCCCAGTTGCTTTCTGGATGAGGCAACTCTCCCACCTTCACCCTTTTTCCCCTCTTTCCCTTCTACTTACTTCTGTCTCTTGGTTTTCTTTATTCTCGAATACAATGGAGTCCATTGGGATTCGTCTTTTGTGTCCTTCCTCTTTGGGGCCTATTCCTGGCTTGACACACAAAGGATTAAAAGACCGATGGCCCCGTAGTTTGATCTCTCGAAATAAACAACAGAAAACTATGAAATTTCACAATGATCTTTTTGCTTTGCATGACAAAAATAACGAATTTTTTATGGTAAACAAGAAGTCGGCCGAGTACATGTAAAATAAGACATCAAAAACATTTAAAGTTTAACTCAGGAATGAATGTAAAATCGAAATCGGAAAACGCTGAATGTACTAATACCATCTTTTTTATAGTTTGAAAATACTAGGCACTGTGCAAAAATAAATATGCATAGAAGAAATGTGCATAGAAGAAATGCTACATTTTCGTAAACTGGAGATCTCCTTTACTGCAAGCTGATTAAGAAATGAGATTAACATATAAAAGAGTAAATACAGCATTGTAAAACTGACATTAGACAAGTAACGCGAGGTGAACAAGAGAAGCCAGCCAAAAATTATGCTGCTTAGACATATAGAGTATCAGGTCATTTGATAATCACTTAAATGGATATTGTTCAGACAAAATAGCAACATATTTACGCAATGAATGTGTAGTAAAATAGACATGCCTAGCTACTGAAGCCTTCAAACAAAAATATTTGGTAACGTCACAAAACCTGTTTTTTCTAGTTACTCTGTGCCACACCTCACACATATTACTTGAGATTTCTACCAAATTACAGCTGACTGTCACATGCATTTTATGTGTTCATCAAAAGCTTGCCGAAAAATTCACTCAACAGTGGCGTAATTTAGAAAAGTTTCTCTCTTTCAAGGAAATTATCAGATTTATTTTTCCTCCAGTTTATGTCCATGAAGCTCTCATTTGCCATTGCAGGAAGCTTCTGTAATTGTCGCACTGCACTCGATTTATCTCGGTTTAAGTACATACACATTGACGTAAGGTTACACGAAACATGTCTAGTAAAGCGTCATAATTTTGGCTTTTTCAGTAGTCCGATTTTCTCTACCCGATTCCCAACAGTTTCTGTTCGTTCTTCGATTTTTGGTGCCTTCCTCCATAGTTTGTTACTAAATCATTTGTAGAATCTACTTTACTTTCTGAACGTCATTTGTCCTCGATTTTCTTCACAACGGCAGACGAAACGTTATCACTCTGCATTCCCTTTGTTTCAGCTCAACAATACTTTGAATGATGTCATCCTTAAAATCTTTTCACCAGCTAATGCACAGCGTCTTGTACCGGTCGGCAAACATGCCGGCAGAAATATGAACCTGCGGCTGTCTGACAGGGACAAACGCGGAAGTGTGGCGATTTATGACTGTTCTCTTTTCTTCTATCTTCTGTCCCAGCAAGTGTATATGACAAGTCCTTGGATCATAGTTCACTTCCTAATGCACAGCACTCATTCCCTGTCACCCATGTCAGCTTGAACCGGCGCGTTCTCATTTATTATTCCGGACCGTTTATAAAGTCTCTATCTTTCAATCTGCTGTTTGGGTTACCGTAACAAGCCATTTGCACGGTCTTGCTAAACGTTCTTGCTTGCTAGTCTTCGACCTACTTTAGTTGGCTTCACGCAACATTCAGCTGACCGTATACGCCGTGTGAGTTACCGTCATGAGAAACTATGCACAGATTCAGCCTTGTCTAGGAGTGACTGGCAGACTGTATTCACAGGCTGCGGTTACAGCACTGTCGCAGCTACCCACAGCTGCCACTAGCTTATCATTGTGGCATCCGTTTTCTCTGAATTCAAGGGCTGAAGAATAGTCAACGCTTACAGCGTTCAAAAAAACATTTCGCGGCAGCTGTCCCACTAAGGGTCAATGATAAAGAAAAGACAGTTCATATAAACTAAAAGTCAATTTAATATCTACAGCCTACATTCATTCTCAGAATAGAGCTGAAGGAGAACGAGTGAGTGACTTGTATTCTCCCACACGAGAGAAAATCTTTCTTACATTACACACCACATAACAAACCCACGTTGCACGGGTATTCATTTGGCCAATTTTCTAGTAGAAATGAAAACAAAAAATTAACTGTGTTCGTAGCGAAGTATCGAAAACACTTCATCTCCATGCATTCGTGATAACGTCTTTGAAATTACGAAACAGTTGTACAAAGAAATATGCATAATGTACAAATACATAAGTACAGTATCGAAATTAAGAAATATGATCTTGGACAGTTTCTGTACACGGGTAGCAGCTGCTTCGCATGTCCACAACGTGATTTTGAAAACGTCTCTATGGCAAAGCCCCTTCATAGATCTACAGACGGTTAACGCTTTCGCCTACAGCCGTTTGTGCTTCACAGTCGAAAGCTCTCAAAAGCATTACCAGGCGTCAGCGATTTCCTAATTGAAGGTGTGTCTTGGTAGTAAAAAATAAATGTATTAAAACTTCATGGGCAACGGCCTTGCCGCAGGGGATACACCGGTTCCCGTGATATCACCAAAGTTAAGCGCTGTCGGAAGTGGTCGGCACTTGGATGGGTGACCATCCAAGCCGCCATGCGTTGTTGCCATTTTCCGGGGTGTACTCAGCCTCGTGATGCCAATTGAGGAGCTACTCGACCGAATAGTAGCGGCTTCGGTCAAGAATATCATCTTACGACCGGGAGAGCGGTGTGCTGACCCCACGCCCCTCCTATCCGCATCCTCCACCGAGGATGACATGGCGGTCGGATGGTCCCGGTAGGCCACTCGTGGCCTGAAGATGGAGTGCTAAAAAATTAAAACTTAATGCGTGATGCGCCATTTTTCACCTATCTTAGTGTTTATGATATCATCTCTCTTGAACTATGTGTCGTAAAATTATATATTTGTGCTGGTACATTCAGTGCCATATGTGGGTACTGTCAGCAAAATGTGTTGCGAGTAAACTTGGTAGCGATGAAGTTATAAATTTAAACGTCACGTATGGTGCGGCAGTTTTTCACGCATTTCAGTGTCTATGACGTCATATCTCCTGATCTATGTGTCATGCAATAACATACTTTTGTAGGCACTTTCAGCGGCATGTTTCAATACTGTCTCCAAAATGTGATGCGAATAGAATTATTAGAGAAGATGTAATAATTTTAAACATCAAACAGAAAGCGCTAGTTTTCACGCGTCATTGCTTATGACGTCATCGCTCCTGGACAGTGATAGGCAGGTGGTTCCTATCCTAACAGCGATTCTAGCCTGACAGTAAGTGGTGTAAGAGTAGATATGGAACATACATATAACCCCCTCCCACCACACACATACACACACTCACACCACATACAAACATCCATTTGAATAATATGCATGGACACGATGGAGGCAACAGAATCGCTTCGCAATTATATATCTCTGATATTGGTTCCCGTAAGTTTACACGAGAAGAACGTCGTTTGCTCACCGACGATTCCCACTCCAACACCGTCGTACTGACCAATGGTCCTAGATACCACGTACCGTGTAATGGCTGGCTCTGAGCACTATGGGACTTAACAGCTATGGTCATCAGTCCCCTAGAACTTAGAACTACTTAAACCTAACTAACCTAAGGACATCACACAACACCCAGCCATCACGAGGCAGAGAAAATCCCTGACCCCGCCGGGAATCGAACCCGGGAACCTGGGTGTGGGAAGCGAGAACGCTTCCGCACGACCACGAGATGCGGGCTTACCGTGTAATTTTTGGGTTTTTTTGTTTTGGGTTTAGCATATACTGTATTATCAAGATTTCCTCGTAAGCGCTGTTAGAGACTAGAAGACACAAATCTTTGATAAATGTTGTAATTAATCCGAAACGTATGTTTTAATTATTTAACTCTGTATTTACTATGTATTTTTATTGTACGTGTGTACTTTTTGTAATGCACCCAATACTTTATTTTGCTCACGGGACTTCAATCGAACATAAACAGCTTTTGAAAAGATAACGTTAATATATAAGAGCAATAACCCGATAGAACTGTGTAACATAATCTTTGGTGAACCTCCTGAGCCTGTTACATCGCAAAAATACCAAGTCACAGAAATGCAAAGTTGTGTGCAATTAAACATGCGCTCATTAGTTGGGAGCGGTGGGGGGGGGGGGGGGGGGAATAAGACGTGCATTTGTTTGGAAGCTGTTGGTTAAGCGCTATGCATTTCTTCAAGAAAGTCCATACACGAAGTTAATGCATCCCCTATTCTAGAATATTGTTTCAATGTTTGATGTCACTAATTATGCCAGAGAGCAGAAATCTAAGAAATTTAGAGATGCACTGCTAGGAAAGATCGGCAGAGCTCGTGCTTAAGTGTGAAAGAGACTCGTAGGAAACTCAAATTGAAATCGGTGGCGGAAATATGACGTTGTTCGTGAGGACCCATTTTGGCTAAATCTAGAAAATCGGTATACGAGGTCGATTGTAGCTGTTGTTGGAACCAATGGGTGCGGCAGACGGACAATTTTTTTTTTTCAAGTTGCCATCTGCAAACAACGCCATTAAATAATTAGCTTATAACTTGTAAAACATTTTACAGACCAACTACATCTGGTTTTCCAGTCACACTCTGTTATTGGTGTCAATGACATATTTTCGCTCGACCCGGACGGAACTGCGTTGAATGTTCGTGCTGCATTTTCATTGTTAGTTTTTGGCAGGCAAGCGCAGGGGAAATGTTTTCTTGTTTACCATACCTTGCACCAAATGTCCTGGTAGAACCCTAAAATCGGTTAGCTGCTTCCGGAGGAGTGAACGAAGGAAAAAGGAAGGGTGAAGGATTAGGGTTTAACGTCCCGTCAATGTCGAAATGTCGAAGTCACTGGAGACAGAGGAGTGGAGGTATTTTACGCTAATATACAGAATTTAAGCGATAACTGTTTACGACATACCACAGTGATGTACAGGAATTCGAGACGATCAGTTTGATATAGGACACATATTGCCCATCAGGTTGGGAAACTACCTTAAATTTGTCCACGAAAACAACGTACAGCGCATGCGCGTCACGCGAGATTTTCAGCATTTTCTCGCTGGTTTTTGAGTAGATTATTATCCCTAGAGAAAAAAATGAATAGGACCTTTTTATGGGAAATGTAATGTAGTTTGAATCGGAGCACGTCTCCGCTAGAGGACAAGGCTTTTGAGTTAGTCGAGAAAATCGCACAAAAATGACCTTCAAACACGCCCCTACCCCCATATAACCCCCCGGACAGTACTTTAGTATGTTGTTCATAGCTCTCCATCCTACCACTGTAAAAAAAATTGCAGCTACACAAATTATTTCCCATAGTCGACCATTTCTTCGGTGTCATTGACTGGGCTATTACGGCACCAACTTAGTCGAACACTTAAAAGTTTTAAAATTTAACGTTTGTGTAAAATTTACCTCACAATATGGTGAATTTTAAGAGTATTAAATTTGTTCATCTGGCCTTTTTACTATAAAGCTATTGTCTTTGTAAGGATTGTCTACAGATCAAATTGTACACGTAATTAGTTTGTGCCTAACATCTACAGAAGTCTCCAGAATGAGATTTTCACTCTGCAGCGGAGTGTGCGCTGATATGAAACTTCCTGGCAGATTAAAACTGTGTGCCCGACCGAGACTCGAACTCGGGACCTTTGCCTTTCGCGGGCAAAGTACAGCTGTGGGGACCGGGTGTGAGTCGTGCTTCAGTAGCTGAGATGGTAGAGCACTTTCCCGCGAGAGGCAAAGGTCCCGAGTTCGAGTCCCGGTCGGGCGCACAGTTTTAATCTGCCAGGAAGTTTCATCTACAGAAGTCTTTTCTTTCATTGCTCACACAGGAAAGTTTAAGTTAACGGTGCTAGCGAAAGAGCTGACAAAGCCAGTGACGTAATAGCCCAGCCAATGGAGACAAAAACAGGTCAAATATAATAGTCCAGCCAATGGAGACAAAAACAGGTCAAATATCCAAATTTTTGTACAGTGGTAGGAGTAGTTCCATGACTCGCATACTAAAAATCCTGACCGGTAAGGGATAGGAGTACGTTTGGAGGTCACTTTTGTACGTTTTTCTTCAATAACTCGAAAACCACGGCTTCTAGCGAAACTAGATCCCACTTTCAAATTAAGCTGCATTATTTAAGGTCCTATTCATTTTTTCTTTAGGACTGAAAGTTCGCTCGAAGGCAGCGAGAGATATTCAAAATCTCGCGCGATGCGCATGCCCTGTAGCTTAGGTGCTATTTGTAAGGCAGTTCGACATTGTATCCCGACCTGATAGACCACAAGTGTTCCGTATCATTGTCACAGCTTCCTGTACACCATGGTGGTACGTTTTAAACAGTTATCGTTCACACCCTGTATAATCAATAGACATCATGTAGAGAAAAATCTTAGAGACGTACTAGCTCCCCCGCCCCCCCACCTACCTTCCTCGCCCCCCCCCCCCCTCCATACCAACCACCCTCCACGCTCACTAAGACCTATACATTGTTGGCGAAAATTCTAACCTTTCTTCCCGAAACATGGTAGAGAGATGGACTGTGGGACAATACACAAATTCTGTCGTATACCTTGCCTACAGAGGAACACATGCAGTCGTTCGTGCACCTCCCCACGCACGAACGGAATAGCATAGGAAACATTGGTTCCAACTACAGTACGTTTATGGAGTATGAGTCGCGTATCGTATGTGTAGAGTATTTATTTGCCTGTCTTTTGCCGGAAGTTAAATCGTAAATAATCCAAGTCTATCAGACCACTAGTAAGAGTTTGAGTGATTAGTTTTAATGGACGGACTAAACATTTTAAACACTGTAGAAACAGCCGGAAATGAGTTATTTCCTGCATCGGCTTAGTTATCTACGCTTACACTCTGCAAGCCATCGTGCAGTGCCTTCAGAATCATAAGCTCTATAGGAAAGACACAACATGGATCTGAGTAAAATGAATGAGCTGATAGACAATACTGGTGACTCTTCGGTTTCTAATGGGTGCAATTCTATTTAAGTATGTCCGCCGCTAGAAAAGTACTACGAAATGCCGAAATACTTTCAGATGATAGGTATTTAACGTAAGAACTGACAGATAATTCACAACAAGAAAAAATGTAATGTAATGCTTTTAAATAGCCCAAAAGTCCCGATATCGTTTGTTCACAAGATAATACAGTATATCAGTCACTGGGATGAGTGACAACCTTCAAGAATAAAGGGAGAATGGGGTATAATTGAAGAACGTGGATGCAGTGTTGACAATGGGCCGGAAAACATGGAGGAATGTAGTGTGTAGTAAGAGCAAAAAGTGTAAATGTAAAGGCAAAATACTTCTTCGAAAGAGGAACAATAAAATTGACTGTATATTATTAATTTATGTGCTAATACGACGTAATAAGTGCACATGTTTTGTAGAAGACCTGCTGTTCTTTCTATGCAAATAAGAAGACGTAAACGATGCCATGCAGACTGTAATTAGCAAACAAAAACAAATACGCCTACTTCCAGCATCAAACATCCAGCATTGTAACGCAACGTATTATCATACTGCACGGAAAGGCTCCATATTTGTAGAACCTTTTATTACAGCTTCGCTAAATTGCCGTTGTTTGACGTCTGTTTTCTACCGAAAATATGCACCAGAAGGAAATTTGCTTACAAATTTTTCTGAACTTTAAAGTTCGAGTGAAGCAAAATTTTCATCACCATTTTTTATAAGGTAATGAGCCTGTTTTTTTCTTTTCTTTACTCACACGGCAATGTTTAAGTTAACAGTGCTAGCGAAAGAGCCGACTAGGCTAGTGGCGTAATAGCCCAGCCAATGGAGACAAAAATAGATCAAATATCCAAATTTTTGTATCCCGACCGATAATCTTTGTCGAAGAAGGGGAGAAAATATCTTGACAAAGTAGCTGTTGGGTACTACACTTAGGAGAAAAGAGGCATGGATGTTCGTCTACTTCTAAATTATAGCTATGATGCCATGAGTATTTCATATTGCTATGGATTTAAGACGAATGAAATATTATTTTATGGATTGTAACTGTCAAAGATTTTGCTCTATATCAAGTTCTGTGGGAGGGATTACGGACGGGGGGCAACAAGCAGTTGATAGGAGTCAAACCATGGGCCTGTAAACTATTTGATCACGGATACTTGCCTCCTTTAGACAAACTAGCTTATTTACTACAGCTCAGAGTTTTTGTGGACGGCGGAGTTTATTTGTATTAACCCCATGAATCTACTTTACATTACCGTCCGTGTGAAACTACAGAACTTCCTCTTTAGTGATCCTGAATGCAAACAGAGACCTGCAACAGCACAAGGAACAAAATTCTGAACTCTCAAGCGGTAGAAACTACATATGTTTACGAAGTGTATTGGATAGATCACTAGCATTAATTCATATTAATTGCGATGCTTTATGTTACAACAGTCTCCGAATTTTATGCAAGTTTTCCTTTCTCTTCTACGTTCTCGACTTATTCCTGAAATTCAGATATATACGCTTCTTCTCCCCATACGATGTATAAAGAAAACTCCACCCTGTCTCTTCCTTTTTATTAGTCCCAGTATTCTGATCCACGAGATGTCGATTGGGGTCAGAGCAGAACTACCACAATCGTTTGGCCACTACCCCATATCTCCCTGGCTCCAGCCAAGAACGTTATTACTGAGATAAGTAACTAATGGATGAGGGAGGTTAATGTGCCGCCAACCGGACCTGTTCGTGGCCGGCCGCAGCTCACGCTAACACGTATGTGTGCCGCTCTGGTCTGAACCCGCCACCATTTATTCCACTGCTTTCGCCTACACTAACGGGCATTGAACCTCAAGCAATCGCAGTATGAGCTCTCGCTCATAACAAATGCTACTTATCTGATAATTAGCATGTATGAATGTCTATTATCTCCCATAATTATCGCGAGCGTGTTTTCCCAGAGTTCTTTCATAATTTTCCCCTTATCGCATTAAGTGCTCTTGTATGTAGAAAACCAGGGGAAACGTATCCACCAGATTACTCCTCCAAGTGAAACATTGTGCATGAGGTTCTGGCTTCTTGTCACAACGTAAGGAAAATTATGCTGCAGGCTCTTTGAAATTATTTTAGGTGACAGTCTTGGTTCCACGGAGTCATAATTGTTTCCAACAGGAGATTGCATCTTTCAAGTGAATGACGCCTATAACATCACAATGGAAATATTCTACACCACTTGCCATTAAAATTGCTACACCACGAAGATGACGTGCTACAGACGCAAAATTTAGACGACACGAAGAAGATGCTGTGATATGCAAATGATTAGCTTTTCAGAGCATTCACACTAGGTTGGCACCGGTGGGGACACATACAACGTGCTGACATGAGGAAAGTTTCCAACCCATTTCTCATACACAAACAACAGTTGACCGGCGTTGCCTGTGAAACGTTGTTATTATGTCTCGTGTAAGGAGGAGAAATGCGTACCATCACGTTTCCGACTTTGATAAAGGTCGGATTGTAGCCTATCGCGACTGTGGTCCATCGTATCGAGAAATTGCTGCTCGCGTTGGTCAAGATCCAATGACTGTTAGCAGAATATGAAATCGGTGGGTTCAGGAGGGTAATACGGAACACCGTGCTGGATCCCAACGGCCTCGTATCACTAGCAGTCGAGATGAGAGGCATCTTATCCGCATGGCTGTAACGGTTCGTGCAGCCACGTCTCGATCCCCGAGTCAACAGATGGGGACGTTTGCAAGACAACAACCATCTGCACGAACAGTTCGACGACGTTTGCAGCAGCATGGACTATCAGCTCGGAGACCATGGCTGCGGTTACCCTTGACGCTGCATCACAGACAGGAGCGCCTGTGATGGTGTACTCAACGACGAACCCGAGTGCACGAATGGCAAAACGTCATTTTTTCGGATGAATCCAGGTTCTGTTTACAGCATCATGATGGTCGTATCGGTGTTTGGTGACATCACGGTGAACGCACGTTGGAAGCGTGTATTTGTCATCGTCATACTGGCGTATCACCCGGCGTGATGGTATGGGGTGCCATTGGTTACACGTCTCGGTCACCTCTTGTTCGCATTGACGGCACTTTGAACAGTGGACGTTACATTTCAGATGTATTACGACCCGTGGCTCTACCCTTCATTCGATCCCTGCGAAACCCTACATTTCAGCAGGATAATGCACGACCGCATGTTGCAGGTCCTGTACGGGCCTTTCTGGATACAGAAAATGTTCGACTGTTGCCCTGACCAGCACATTCTCCAGATCTCTCACCAATTGAAAACGTCTGGTCAATGGTGGCCGAGCAACTGGCTCGTCACAATACGCCAGCCACTACTCTTGATGAGCTGTGGTATCGTGTAGAAGCTGCATGGGCAGCTGTACCTGTGCACGCCATCCAAGCTCTGTTTGACTCAACGCCCAGGTGTATCAAAGCCGTTATTACGGCCAGAGGTGGTTGTTCTGGGTACTGATTTCTCGGGATCTGTGCACCCAAACTGCGTGAAAATGTAATCACATGTCAGTTCTAGTATATTTGTCCAATTAATACTGGTTTATCATCTGCGTTTCTTCTTGGTGTAGCAATTTTAATGGCCACTAGTGTAGATTGGAGGATTGAATAATATTGTTTCTCTGTTCTCCATATTCGACGGACTGAAATATAACGTATTATTGTGTACTGTGTTTGAAAAACTATCTTAGCGTGTTAAAATCTAATTAGCCGCCATTCGAAGCTTGTGAACGTCGATGTGCAGGATAATTCAGGCTTAAGGAATGCCAAACATGGCCCAGAAACGTATTATGAGATTTATCACTTCGTTTTTATAACCTTTATATCTTCCACTGATTGACTCAAATGATTTTTCGGCAATCTCGATTTGGATTTTCTGTGGGTCCTTTGAAAATAGTGTCCGACTGTATTACCCCATCTGTCTCCAGCTCAACTTTGACGTCAATGAAACATTAAACTCTAATCGTTGGTTACAGTTGAAAATCACAACCTTCAATATGAAGTGTTCTACGAAAAAGCGACAGAAGAATGCAATTTAATATCTAAACGTCCTTCCTTCATTCTATTTTAGTTCACATTAGGAAGTTCCTGGAGCAAAACCAGATTTTGTGGAAGAATCAGTGCGAATTAAAAATAAGCCACCCTTTCGAAACACAGCTTGTCTTATTCGTGCACAATATTTTGCAAACAACATCGGCGTATGAAGAGAGAGGTACCGTCTTCTTAGATTTCCGAAACGCATTCGGCACGTTGTTACGTCGCCGAATGCCAACCAAGATACGATGGCAAAAATGTGAGTGGCTCAAGGAATATTTCACTAATAGAGCAGAGTACCTTATACTGGACGGTGAACCTTCCACAGAATTGGAAGTAACATCGGTTGTCTTCCAAGGAAGTGTAATAGAACATTTATTGTTTTCAGTATGCTTAAACGCTTTATCAGACAGTGTCAGCTGCAGTAAAAAATACAGTAATTCACTGACGAAGCTACTGTGTACAGGAAGAAACTACTGTGTACAGGAAAGTCTTGTCAATGGACAGTTATAAGAAACTGCAGAAACCATTGGGCGAAATCTATATTTTGTTTTATGAGTGGTAGCTCCCTTTAAACGCAGATAAATGAAAAATTGCGCGTATAACAAAGAGAAAGAGCCGATAATATTTCATTCATTTATGAATTTATTTATCTGTGTAGTTATTAACTAATCATTCTACATACTGCACATTATTTCCATTATCATAAGCATATTACAAATCTAATCTCTATTTACATGGTGCTCTAAAATTCCCCTTAAAAACCTCTAGGACTTTTAGAGAGGACTGAATAGATAATATTCTGAAGTTGGATCTATGTCCGGAAACGTACAGTTTGCGTGCTACAGCCCTCTGAAAACATGTTTGCTGGGTAGGCACGCAACATGATAGTCATTGTGGAGACTGCTTACGTCGGATCGATTGATGTCATTTGACGTCTATCCTACCTCTCTGATCTGGTTCGAGCCTCGTTCACGTGCCTATGAGTGTTAGAGCAACGTGGCTGAGAAATCGTTTGTAGAATACACCGTCATGCTCGGGAACATCTGGACCAACAATTCGAGATGGTCCAATCGCAAGGCCTCCACGATCACCGGATTTGACTCCATTGGAGTTTTTCCTGTGGGCTTGAATAAAGAGTTTGGTTTATGAGCCCCCCGTAGAGACAGAAGACGATCTGGTGCCACTAGCAGTGGTTGCTACGGGACAGATTGCAGGGACACCACGTCTGATACGGCGTGTGTGCCACAATATCACTCGTAGGTACAATGCGTCCACCGAACTTGGTGGTTGCCACATCGAACTTTACTTGTAGTGGATCAGAATGCTGACTTTCCTTTGAAAAGGACAAAACCGGTTAACTGTAAACAACATTGTTTGTGAAAACTGATTAGTTTCCTTTTTGCTTCTTTGTTTATTAACGAATGGAACTGTAAAACAGGTGCTGTACTAGGTCACGCCTAATAAATTACTTGTAATAGAGGTCTCGTTTCCAAACGTTACGTTTCCTGACATGGATTCCAATTAAAATATTATCTAGTCAGTCTCATCTCCAAATCCTAGAAGTTTGTAAGGGGAAATAGAGCATCCTGTATAAATGGCATTGTCCTCACTGACTAACTCATCATCGCCCAAACCAAATCACTAAGAATACAAACTTGGAGAGGGTCATGATGTTATACTGTAGGCATCGTTTAAGAAGGGTTTTTGCGAAATTCCACCCTTAAAGAGGGTCAATAAAGGGTGAAAGGTTTTTTGAAAATATGTCGTTATTAATGAAAATTTGAAGCTAGAACTACGAAAACTAGTATTTGGTTTCTCGATCAGAAATAAAGAAATACATGTTTCAACATTTTTGGAAATTGAACCCTTAAGGAGATAAAATAAAAAATGAAAACTTTTTTGGAAAGTTAATCATTATCAGATTCCTAATCAAGCATTTTTGAAGCTACGTATATGAAAACTGTTATTTGACTTGTAGCTTAAAAATTAAAAAATATATATTTCAGCTTTGGACATTCAACCCCTAACGGGGTGAAATAGCGCCCCACAAATTCATTGACTCATCATTGTCCAGCCTAAATTTCCGAGGTGAGAAACTTGAAATTTGGAGAGGGTGGTTGGCCATCTATTGTAGGCATCTTTCAGTAAGGGATCGTTCACAATTCCGCCCCTAAAGTGGTGAAGTAAGGGATGACAGGATTTTTGAAAATACGTAACTATTAAGGCAATTTTGAAGCTAGAAGCACGGAAATTGTTATTTGGTTTCTCAGTCAGAAATTTAAAAAAATACTTGCTTGAGTATTTTTGGAAATTCAACCACTGAGGGGATAAAATAGAAGGTGAAAGCCATTTTCTTAAAAAATAAATAATTATTAAATTATTTATAAAGCTTTTTAAAGATTATACCTATGAGAAATGGTGTTTGACTTCTCAGCAAGGTATAAAAAAAGATACATGTTTTACTGTTTTTGAAATTCAGCCCGTAAGGGCTGAAATGGGGGATGGAAATTTGTATGAAAATATTTCATTAAGAAAGCATTTTCTTAGCGAATTCTAGGAAAATTCGTATTTGGCATCTCGGTTGGGAAAAAAAAAACATGTTTGACCGTTTCTGGAATATCTACCCCTAAGGGGATGAAATAGGGGATGAAAATTTTTATGAAAATATTTTGTTATATTAAAACATTTTTAAAGCTAAGTCCATGAAAACTTGTATTTGACTTCTAAAGAAATCCGTGTTAGGGGTTGAAAGTTTTTATAGAAATATCACCACAAGAACTGAGAAGGTAGAATGAACAAAGGCCCCTGACTCTACCCGCCAAAATCACGTTTTAGGCAGAAGTAAGTTTGGAAAAGACCATGCTTCTACCGAGCGTGCAGAGTTTAGAAGATGCTGTAATTTGTAAACAACATAAAAATTCGATTAAAAACATCTGCGCAGACGATACAGCCAACGTGAGCGAAGTAGTGGGTGCTGAGCTAAACTGATATAGAATACAACATTTAGAAATTGATATATTGCATAGAGAAATAAAACAGTTTATACTCATTCATGAGAAGTAAAACAATAAATACAAATTACAGAAAGTCAGATTCAAACTATGACTTTTAGCAGCATTTCGTACGAGGCAAGCAACAGAAGCAGAGAAAGAGAAACGTGATGAACATAGTTAATGAAAACAGGAGATAAAAAGATGGCGTCACTGTTCAAGAAATGAAAAGTGAGAGGGGGAGGGTTGACAGCTTTCGCTTTACTGTTTGACAGAGCGAAAACTGACCTTGAATTTGTACTGTAGTTTTTTGAAGAAAAAGATACCTCAGCTTCTTCTACGGTAGTCACAAAGGCTTCACGTGTTGTCAATTTGGCACCACTTAGCACCATTTTGTCTTTGTTTAATAAGAAATGAAGGTAGTATATTCGTCGTAGTAAACGAGAAACAAATCCACCAACATACTCGTAGAATCTGCATACGAGATTGTTTCTGTAAGACTCAGTACCAAGAGCGAACATAAATTTGTAATCATGCACCAGATTAATGCCCGTGCCCAGATGTCGAGAAAACCTTCGGCTCACTAATACACAAGTTCCGCGTTGAAATTGTCATCAATGGAAGAGACCTTAATCGTCCAATAACCACTTGTGCAAGTGGTGGACGTGACAAGAAACACGGCAAAACGGTCCTAAATGCCTTCTCTGAAAACTGCTATTCCACTGACAGCTCGAGGTAGAAGTATAATAGGTCTAATAGCAACAAAAAGTCTTGATCTCTGTAAGAATGTTCAGTTTAACACTGGTATCAGTTAACATGATGCGGTTGTAGCAACAAAGATTACTGAATAATTAAATTGGCGACTGAAGCAAGTAGAAATATTCGCATGTTCAGTAAACATAAAATGTCAATAGTGTCATATCTCAAAGAAGGCCCTGAAACCCTCTGGGCTAAAGCACGTAGACGAACTATAGCTCAAGTTTAGAACAATAGCACAGCACGTGGTGGATAGGTATGCGTTTAATACACACATCAAGAAAAGTACTGCATCACCCCGGTTCCCAGAACTCCTGAAGACAGACGTTGACTGTGGATACTGCGCGAGCAGCACCTATTAGACAGAGGGGGTCCGACAGCCGATCAGTTCCAGTCATCCCACCAGGAAGGAGGTACTCGGCTCGTGTTGTCTGTATTTCAACAATGCCTAGACGGCCAATACCGCGGTTCGATCGCGTCCACATTGTTACTTTGTGCCAGGAAGGGCTCTCAATAAGGGAAGTGTCCAGGCGGCTCTGAGTGAACCAACGCGATGTTGTTCGGACATGGAGGAGATACAGAGAGACAGGAACTGCCGATGACATGCTTCGCTCAGACCACCCAAGAGCTACTACTGAAGTCGATGACCGCCACCTACGGATCAAGGCTCGGATGAATCCTGACAGCAACGCCACCATGTTGAATAATGCTTTTCGTGCAGCACAGGACGTCGTGTTACGACTCAAACTGTGCGCAACAGGCTGCATGATGCGCAACTGAACTCCCGATGTCAAGGCGAGGTCCATCTTTGCAGCCACGACACCATGCAGCGCGGTACAGACGGGCCCAACAACATGCCGAATGGACCGCTCAGGATTGGCATCACGTTCTCATCACCGACGAGTGTCGCATATGCCTTCAACCAGACAATCGCCGGAGACGTGTTTGGAGGCAACCCGGTCGGGTTGAACGCCTTAAGACACGCTATCCAGCGAGTGCAGCAAGGTGGAGGTTCCCTGCTGTTTTAGGGTGGCATTACGTGGGGCCGACGTACGCCGCTGGTGGTCATGGAAGACGCAACAACGGCTGTACGATACGTGTATGCCATTCTCCAAGCGATAGCGCAACCATATCGGCTGCATATTTGCGAGGCATTCGTCTTCATGGACGACAATTCGCGCCTCCATCGTGCACATCTTGTGAATGACTTCCTTCAGGATAACCACATCGCTCGACTGGCGTGGCCAGCATATTCTCCAGACATAATCCCTATCGAACTTGCGTGGGATAGATTGAAAAGGGCTGTTTATGAACGACGTGACCCACCAACCACTTTGACGGATCTTCGCCTAATCGCCGTTAAGAGTGGGACAAATGTGTGTGTGTGCATGTGAGTTCCTAAGGGACCAAACTGCTAAGGTCATCGGTCCCAAGACTTACAAACTACTTAAACTAACTTATTCTAAGAACAACACACACACACACACGCCCATACCCGAGGGAGGACTTGAACATCCGGCGGGAGGGGCCGCGCCATCCGTGACATGGCGCCTCAAACCGCACGGCCACTATGGGAGGCGGAAGAGTGGGACAATCTGGACCAACAGTGCCTTGATGAACTTGTGGATAGTTTGCCATGACGAATCAATGCAAGAGGACGTACTACTGGGAGATTTCGCTGTATGGTGGTGAAACATGCAATGTGTGGTTTTCATGAGCAAAAAAAGGGCGGAAATGATGTTTATGTTGATCTCTATTCCATTTATCTGCACAGGTTCCGGAACTCTCGGAACCGAGGTGATGCAAAAATTTTTTGATGTATGTAGAATAGTTCGTAATGGAATGGATCCTTCGTGGTACACAGTCTCTCTAAAGAAAATCCTAAACAAACTGGGGATGTGGCAGAATAAGTGTAAAACATGCATAAAGCTACAGCTAAGGGGATGCTAAAGGCCTCGAGTTTTGTTGTCAACAGGGATATACGTGAAGCCTTCAATAACTACTTGAGTATAACCTTATTGAAAAATCTCCTTATAACAAAACTCCAGGGCCTGATGGCATGCCTATCAGATACTACACCGGATTTACGTCTGAGTTAGCCCTCCTTTTCACCACAACCTATCGTGTATCTCTCGAACAACAGATTGTACCCGGTAATCGGAAGAAAGCATGGCTCACAGCCGTCCGTTTGCTAGAAGGGTAGAAGCAATCCACAAATCTACCGTCCAATATTCCTGACGTCTAATCGTTGTAAAATCTTAAAACATATCTTGAACTCAAATGTAAAGAGGTATTTCGAACACAGTTCAAATGGTTCAAATGGCTCTGAGCACTATGGGACTTAACTGCTGAGGTCATCAGTCCCCTAGAACTTAGAACTACTTAAACCTAACTAACCTAAGGACATCACACACATCCATGCCCGAGGCAGGATTCGAACCTGCGACGGTAGCGGTCGCGTGGTTCCAGACTGTAGCGCCTAGAACCGCTCGGCCACCTCTGCCGGCTCGAACACAGTGACATACTACATGCCAACCAGCATGGATTCAAATATATAAATCGTGTGAAACTCAACTCGTAATTTTCTCATGTAACATCGTGAAAGCAATGGATGAAGGTATTGTAATATTAGTAATTTTCGCCTCACAAACATTAATATACGCTCAATAGTAAACGCCTGATGGCCTAAAGTTATCGAAAAATTGTAAAGTAAAAGAAATGAATCATCGCATAGCAGCGACAGAATCTATTATTCTTTATCTTTGCCCTTCTTGCGCGGTGCCAGTAAATCTCTATGTACATGTATCGATTAATGGTATAAAAAAGAATTCTGTTGTTTCAAGACAAATGAGGCTTTTGGCGCCTCACCTTTTACTGTTTGTGTTCCATGAGAGGCGGACGCAGACTTGCTGCGTTCCACAACTGTATTTTATATTTGATGTGAAAATATTGAGTGAATATGCTAATTGTTATTTTTTTCCAATCACAAAAGATGTAGTTTCTTGTAACTGATATCGAACAGACAGAATCAAGAGGACATTTTGACTGTTATGTATAAAGTATTTAACCACAATGGTCATCTATTGTAACTTAATATGAAAAGGTACGTAGCATTAAAAAAAAAAGTGTGTTAAAGATAAGTGTGCTTATTTTCGTAAATTAACCTTGATGATTCCATCTCCTGATTTAACTGAATGATAATTATTTTTGTGTTACTTCATCAGAAATTACGATCACGCTGATGGGCCGAACGCAGCATGAGGCAGAAGGAACATTATCGTTTTCCTATTATTTCTGAACCAACTCTTTTTAATTGTGTAGTGTTGCATTTCTTTTAAAGTCTATAAATCTTCTGGTCCCTTAGTGTTGATCCGGGTATGACTACATCGCGACTATAAAAATGCACAGAAATGATAATGTTTCTTCCGAGCGATCTCAAATATATATATCAATATGCTGCTCTTATTCAGGTATTTAATGGTCAACGTATGTTATTATAATAGCGTATTAAATCCCTGATTCTGTTGCCAAGTGGCCCACCAAAATATTCACTTTTTCGACATTAAAAAAAAAAAAGTAACAATTCTTTTTATTTTTGTCCCCCAAGAGCAACGCTACACTTGGCGCCCGAACAGGGACTTGATCAAAAAATCATTTCATGTATGTGTTTAAAAAATTTTCTTTGCTTGTTCTAATAACTGTTTCATTTTTTCATGTGGATACAATTCAACCGAGAAAGAGAAGTGGGAAAACCTTTTAATTAATTCAGAAGAACCATTGATGAAATTACCAAAAAAACGCGAGTATCCAGCTGTATCATTATCAAGACAGCCATAGTAAGTCAAATTTTTATACGCAGTAGCCAAGCTTTCGTAGTGACGTAGCATCTTTCGAGTTGATCAGAACGTAAACCTGTCTTTCCTTGCCTTGAAACAGCTTTATTTCAATTTGTCCATAGTCCATTCCTATGTAGTTAAATTCAGTGAAAGTGTACCATTGTTGTCAGTGCATAAAAAAAATTACGATATGGCGGATAACTACGCTCAAAACTGGTAAAACGTGTGATATTTCATTTGTTTGTAATTAGTAGGAACCATCTTGTCTTCTTGGCGTAAATGAACGTCAGTTGTTACCCAGAGTTAAAATTTTGTCTTAGGTCCCAGTAAGCCATAGCACTACGTCACAGACAAACGACTGACGGCAGTGACAAACAATATCTGTAGCATTTTGACGTTTGACAAATAATTCATGAACATGGCTGACGGTAAACAGCGGACACAAACAAAACCAGACGACAGCGGTGATGCGAATGGACCTCACTATCCATTACGATCACGCGCGATAGGTACACGAGCGGAGGCAGAAGCAGCCTCGACCGAAGTTTTAGAAGCTGGTCCTAGTGTGCAAGCTATTCCCGCTTTTGAAAAAAATGACTTGGCTGCAATGATCGAAGCAATAATGGAACGCAAGTTCGAAAGTCAAAGACAGAGAGAGGCGCAAAGACAGGAACGTGAAAAGCAGGAAAAATTAGATGAAAAGGCCCGCGAAGAAAAAGAGAAGGCCGAAAGACGGCATAATAAAAATCAGGTCCTTACAAATCTGTGCAACTCAGTAAAAGAAGACATAAATTCAGTAAAAACAGAAATAAATTCGGTAAAAACAGACATAAATTCAGTAAAAACAGATCTGCAAACGGAGATAAATGACCTAAATACACGGTTAAATTCGGTAAAGGCCGAACTAAAGGCAGACATAACAGCTGATTTAAATACCCTGTTGGGTAATGTCCAAAGCCAAATCAGCAGTCAGATCACGATCATGAGGCTAGAAATTGACACACAAGTAGAGTCAAAAATAGAGGATATTTCAAAACGGTTAGATGAAAAAATCGAAGCAGCCAAGGGGGAGATAAATTCAAAAGTGATAGAATATCAAAAACAAGCTGCGACCTTAAAAGAAGATTATACTGCAATCTCTGATGAGGTCAAAGGAGCTAAAACCGCAGTAGACACGATCGAGAATGTTGTTGATGATCTTTCGAAACAGATTGAGACTCTTAATGTAGAGGACCAAATAAAGAATACTGTTAAGGCACATGCTGAAGCATTGTCTGATCACTACCAAGAGTGGATTAAAAACAAAGACGGATTCATAGAAAACAAGGTCAAGAACGAACTCAGGGAAACTGTCAAAAACATGACCTTTGAAATATTGGCAGCCCCTGGAAAAACAGGAGACACGGTGATGTCAGAATTAGGCCAGATAAGACGAACATTAGCTCAAGATTTACCTGAATGGCGTCAACAGATAGTTGATGAAGTTCGTACACTAAAATGTCAAGTTGAAAATTCCCCACCTCCCGTGTCAGGAAACTGGAATAATTCACCACGAAGTAATGAACAACAGCAGGTACATAACCGTTCACCATTTGATAACGCTCAAACTCATAGTTCTATAGAAGCACAAGTTAACCAGACTACCAGCCCATCCACTTTTGTCAGTTTGATGCAGGAGGAAAGCGTGATCAAACATCGTATTTTTCCGACCTTTCACCCACAGAAAAGAGAAATTCATCCTATAGTGCTCCTCCGAAATTTTTCAGGAATTTTCCCGAGTAGCTGGAGTGACCGCCAGCGAATTCAATTTGTTAGTGGATTTATCGTAGGCGATGCTGCCTTATGGGGAACCGAAATGGTCGACTCTTGTAAAAGTTACAAAGAGTTTGAACAGATGTTTTTAGCTAAATTCTGGAGTTCTGGTGTGCAGCAGCGCCTGAGAAAAGAGGTTTACAACGCCGAAGTGTTTAACAGTAAGCGCGGTAGTTTGAGAAGATATTTTGAAAAGTATTTAGCGAAAATCAAGTTCTGGGATTCGCCGATCACCGCCAAAGACGTTATTATGATTCTAAAAACTAAGCTACCGATTGCGATCAGAGAAAAGTTAGTAAACGTGTCTGAGGACGATACGGACATTTTCCTATCTGTGTTAGACTCGTTAGATCTGATTTACGAGGACGCTAGAGTTGATGTTGGCAACGCCCACTTCAGTGCAGGCGGCCAGCACAATACAGAATACGCAGGCAACAATGGTGGCCGAGCGAAAGCGCGTCACAGCGACAGCCAGTACCAACCCCACAACGGTTTCAAAAATAAACACACTACGTACTCCAACAGCAAATACAAAAATAAGTACAATAACGGCCAGAGATACAATCCAACATATAATTCGTCACCACCTCAGTACGAAAATACACATTATAGCACACAGCCCCATCAATACGGAAACACGCAACCGATCAACGGTAATTATCAAAACGATCAGTCTTACGATTCAAATCGTCAGTGGAAAAGAAATAAATGGCATAATCAAGGTGGAGACCAATGTACACCTTTCAGTAACGGTTACAATCAACACAAGCCACAGCAAAATACCTTTCAGCCACAAAATATACACTTCACGCAACAAGCGAACGGACCTTCGGGAACTCTGAAGCCTAAACGCCCGCATAATACGCAAATTTATTATGCGCAAGCGAATACGCCAGGACAACAAGATCCGTTTCCAACCGAGTTCGTACCACAAAACCAACACCAGTTCCAGACGGAAGAAACATTAAGAAATATAAATCAGCAGGAAAGTAAGCGTCGAGCGGAAAATTAAAAGCAGCACCTTTGAGCCTCCTAGAGGATGCTGCAGGTTTGAATGGGGGCACCCTGTCCCTTAGTCCACACGAAATTAAAGCAATTAGGTATGACAAAGAGACAAACTTACGGGATGATCTAGTAGCAGACACTGAGACGAGAGACAATGATGACGTATGGGACGAACAAGTTCAAGCTTCCATAAGGGTATCAATTGCCAACATACCTGTAACAGCTATTGTAGATACAGGAGCTAATATAAATGTCTTATCTTTATGTTTATTTAAGCAAATATCCTCTGTATGCAAAGTTTTATCACTTCCAATTCAAGGTTGCACCGTATCGGGAGCAATTGGTCCACTAACACAACGTGTAAATCTTCAGACTCAGCTTCAAATCCAGATAGAGTCTATTTCAGTAACGTGCATTTTTCTTATTGTTAAAAACCTATCAGTGCCATGTATCCTGAGTATGGAATTCTTGAGGCAGACGAAAGCTAAAATTGACATCGAGTGTGGAATCTGTACTCTAGTAGCGAGCCAGCAACAAGTAACTGTAAATTTGTTAAGAAGTAAGGTGAAGACAAACTTTGGGGTGCTTCAAACAGCAGTACGGCCATGGACTAAAAGACAACAGTACAGTCAGACAGAAGACATGACAGATCTTGAAAGTGTTAATGACGATGAGTATAAAGACCTAATTCCCGATCAGAATGAATTATGCGGTAAAGCTAGTGAGTCCATTGAATTATCCAAACAACAGAAGAATGAGCTTTACAATTTGTTAACAGATTACGTTCAAGTATTTTCTAAGAAACCTGGACTAATAAAAGGCTTTGAATATCGAATGGATGTCCTGCCCCATTCAACCTACTGTAGAACAAGCTATTCCATTCCATATGCGAGACGCGAAGCTGTCAAGTGTGAGATCAAGAAAATGTTACGCTGGAATGTGATAGAAGTATCTCATTCACCTTATTCGAGTCCTTTATTGTCTGTGCTAAAATCAGATGGTAGCGTAAGGCTAGTCTTAGACGCAAAAATCAGGCAAGCTCTCATATCGTTGACAACGTATGCTAACCTCCGAAAAAAGGCATTTGATAAGAAGGTAAACAGAGTTATAGATTTCAAAGAAGGAGAAAAGGTATTAGTCAGTACTCACTTTAAACCATCCCTGTTGTTAAAGAAGAATCGTAGGTGGCAACACATTTATGAAGGTCCTTTTGTGATAATGAGGAAACCACACATTGGTAGCTATTTGTTATCTGACCCTGCCACGAATAAAATCAAAGAATTGTTCCACCATCATGATTTAATAAAATTTTATAACGCCAGGAATTAAGTTAATTTAAGCTGTAAGAAAATTCTAAGGTATTGGAGATCAGGATTAACCAATGAGTAACAAGAACTGAACTGAACTGACTACGGACGTTAACCGGTGCTAAAGGGAAACCTTATGTATTAAAACAACGCGTCTGGAAAATAAAATACAGAATAAGTTGTAGACAAGTATTTACATGAATAATCTTTATGTAAACAGGAGGACATGTCCTAGAGGCGATTTTCAATTTTAGTTATAAGTTAGTATGTAAGGAAAATGATGTACTCGAGAGGTATTAATTAGCCCCGAGGTACTAAAATGAGGAAAGAGGAAGGAGCGAATAATGCACTTCTCTCGCTAAATAGTAATTTGAGAATGAGCAGGAAGGAGCGAATAATGCACTTCTCTCACTAAATAGTAATATGAAAATGATGATTATATGTGCTTAGTATTACTAAGTGAAATTTAATCGAGGACAAATTAATGACCTGTTTTAAAAGGAAATACTTAAACGTCCAGACAAAATAGGAAAGTTGTAAGAAAAGATTCGATTCCATGAGGTTATTCCCTATTTTCAAAGGTGACGTAAATAAGGCACCACCTGTTAGCGTAAAACAGTCGGTAGATTTAACTTGTAAATTCCAGCACAGTGCTGTGCCAGCGATAAAATAACATCTCTTTGAAGTGAACAGATACCTAGGATTAAGCATGAACAGATTGATAACGCAGTGCAATTGTTCTAAAAAGGCCTGACGTTAACCTTAAGTAAAAGCGTGATGGAATAAAAAGGAAGTTTATTATATAACGCAAAGTAAGATGAGTCCAGACTATAAACAAGCTGAGTAAAAGAACATATGAGTAACATGGTTTATTATGCCAACTTCACGGTACTATTGAGCATTAGCGATACTGCAAATTCACAAGCTAGCAGCACATATAATAGGGATCTCGCCCAAGCTTCACAGGTAGCGACAGCAGAAAAAAAACAACACTCTAGTGAGAGGCTTAGATATACAAATGATAATTAACACCCAAATGCGTAATGCATAAACTTGACTTAGTCTAAGAAATGAGCAAAGAGTAGTAAGCAAGCTGCAGCAAGATACATATTAGATATACATGCTTGAAGTGATAGATTTTATTTTAAGTGTGCACTGCAATATTTATTGTTTTCTCTGTGATTATGTGATTATTGAATCCCTTTCCTAAGTGCAAATCCTTTAAGATCCTTGATCCTATCCACTCCTCAGGATCAACTTGTAAAGATGCACGTGTGCTTAGGAAGTGAGGCACTACATATAAAAATGAGTAGGTTCGCGACGCACATATTGCTTTTGTAATGCGCAAGGTAAATTAAATTTTCGACCTGGTTGAGGAGTAATTTAAATTCTGTCGACGATCAGCGAGTAGACCCGCTTTTCCCACCTTTCTTTTTTCGACTGTTTGTATTTCTACACGAAACTCAGAGGCGGAATTGCTATTTTCAAATCTGTGCTCGAACTTTCTTTAAAAACAAGCACATACGAGAAAAACTTTTGACATAAATGAAGCTCCCCTCACAAGTCACTAAATAAGACGAGCACTAAAAAAAAAATGTATTGGTCCTACAAAATGAATAAGCAAGCGTGATAAAGATTACTATGAATGAAATTAATTTGTAAAGGAGATTGGAATGGAGTTGGTCAAAGAAAAAGTACTTAAATAAAAAAAAGACTAATTAAGAAACAATTGTTTTGATTCAAAGTGGTCAATTAGATTATTTATCGATTTAAATGAACTCTTGTAAATACTAGTATGTAAATCAACTTGTAAACACCGTGTGATGTTATGACGCGAGAATTTCTGTTAATACACCGTTCACGCAGACGCTCACCACAGTGCAAGTGAAGTTTTAAAGTTCGACGATTGTCAGTGGCAGTATTCTACTGCACCATATGTGTGAACAATTTCGTTGATGTGTGCAGTGTGTAATAATCAGTGTCATTCCACACATGCAGTTGCAGCGGTAGCTACCACTTACCTGTGAATCCGTAACTGGATAGTGGACAGGAAGTGATGTGAGGCAGTTTCGGTGGCAGAAGCTCCCCCCAGCAATCTAAAAAGCACAAAGCCACGATCCGCCGAACAAAAGCGACGCACGGCACCTCAAGCGCGAAATCAACGCTCTGCAAGAAAGCTCCGGTCACGTGCGCGCGCACAGACTGAATTTCAAGATTGCTCGCAACAGTGGAGGCGGACAGCCACACGTGACGAAATAATGTAAACGTTCAACCGACAACACAGTTGCTGTGCGCTACATTCTGTAGCAAAAACATTCACACCCAGTACTGAAAACATTTTGTATGTATCATAAACCTTCCGAGAGACTCTAAAATAGAGAAGTTAACGTAATTATTATAATGACTGATTGTACACAGAGACAAGTCACAAGGTCACCTCTGAACACTGTTGAAATGTAAACTTTGACGAGAGGTCACGATACGAATGAAAATAAGCACACGAAAATACGTCAAAGGATCCGATCCTTCCTATATCCCATCCCACATGTATATAAAATTAGTTTTGTAAGCTATTCTAATATAAGACATTTTATCTGTTTCATATGGGAAATAATTCGGAGAGCCACACTCGAGCCCTGAAAGTGAAAGATATGGACTTCCTTGTCGAAGCCATCACCAGTGGCCGCTCTACAATCAAAGTCTATCATAAATAGTGTATGTGCGACGAAAATAAATGTATAATTAAGTGCGACGACGGACAAGGCAATCAATCGACAAGACGATGACAATATAATGAATACAGTCAAAACAGAAAGTTGTGTACCAGTTGTGATAGTCAAATTACTTTTGCAACGATGAAAACTGAAGTGTGACTCTATTTCCTTATAAATTTTGTAAATATGTGTACTTATAGCCTTAATTTTAAGAATCATCAAGATAGACTGAATCCATACAAACACTGATAGAAAACAGAACAAATTCACAATGATCCACCGTCAGTAATTACAAATTGAAACGTTAATTCTTTTACTATGGAATTAATATGAAATGAAACTTTTAATAACCTGTGTGTTACACCCGAAAATCACAAATATTCCAATGGGCATGAGGATGAAAGTAATACCTTCGGTATTCCTTCCCTCCTCATGGGAGGCAGTGTAATATTAGTAATTTTCGCCTCACAAACATTAATATACGCTCAATAGTAAACGCCTGATGGCCTAAAGTTATCGAAAAATTGTAAAGTAAAAGAAATGAATCATCGCATAGCAGCGACAGAATCTATTATTCTTTATCTTTGCCCTTCTTGCGCGGTGCCAGTAAATCTCTATGTACATGTATCGATTAATGGTATAAAAAAGAATTCTGTTGTTTCAAGACAAATGAGGCTTTTGGCGCCTCACCTTTTACTGTTTGTGTTCCATGAGAGGCGGACGCAGACTTGCTGCGTTCCACAACTGTATTTTATATTTGATGTGAAAATATTGAGTGAATATGCTAATTGTTATTTTTTTCCAATCACAAAAGATGTAGTTTCTTGTAACTGATATCGAACAGACAGAATCAAGAGGACATTTTGACTGTTATGTATAAAGTATTTAACCACAATGGTCATCTATTGTAACTTAATATGAAAAGGTACGTAGCATTAAAAAAAAAAGTGTGTTAAAGATAAGTGTGCTTATTTTCGTAAATTAACCTTGATGATTCCATCTCCTGATTTAACTGAATGATAATTATTTTTGTGTTACTTCATCAGAAATTACGATCACGCTGATGGGCCGAACGCAGCATGAGGCAGAAGGAACATTATCGTTTTCCTATTATTTCTGAACCAACTCTTTTTAATTGTGTAGTGTTGCATTTCTTTTAAAGTCTATAAATCTTCTGGTCCCTTAGTGTTGATCCGGGTATGACTACATCGCGACTATAAAAATGCACAGAAATGATAATGTTTCTTCCGAGCGATCTCAAATATATATATCAATATGCTGCTCTTATTCAGGTATTTAATGGTCAACGTATGTTATTATAATAGCGTATTAAATCCCTGATTCTGTTGCCAAGTGGCCCACCAAAATATTCACTTTTTCGACATTAAAAAAAAAAAAGTAACAATTCTTTTTATTTTTGTCCCCCAAGAGCAACGCTACAGTATTCATTGGGGAAGCAGTCTTTACTTCCGAAAAGTATTTGATTCAGTACCGCTCTAACCCTTGATAACTAAAGCAGAATCAAACAAAATTTGTATCTCAACTGCGGATTTTTTGGCCCTTAGGACTCAGCATGTTATTTTAGGTAGAGGGACATTGACGGATGTGAAATTAACGCCACTCTTGTCCCTTGGAAATGTGTTGGGACCCTTGTTGTTCACATAATATATTAATTTTAAATCATCAAAACATATTGTAAAAACATGCATGTTAATCAACAGCGTAAAACGAAGCATAAAGATACAGCTAAGAGGACTTTTCATGTATGTTAAGTATTTACTTTTTAGCTGGTTAAATAGCCGTAAGCTGCCCAAGGGCAAATAAATAAATAAGTGTAGGGTATTAATCAAACAGCAGATAGTAGTACTTGTAACCTCAAACTTTTTGCAGAGTTATGGAGTTTCCTGTAATGAAGGACTGTCTGAAATAAGTTGCATAAATATTCAGTTGGAGCGTCATAAGAATTCAGAGTACTGCAGACCTCTGTAACTTGCTTTAAATGTTCAGAAGTGTAAATTTTTTTGCTTCAAGAAACACTAAAATGTAATATCCTATGACTAAAATATCATTGAGTCACAAATGGACCCAGTCAACGCATACAAATGCCAGGTTGTAGGAATCTGTAGTAGTAAGAACTTTAACAGCAGGTGAAGCAGCTGGTAGAATTCTGTTCTTGGGAAGAAAGTCATTTTTCTGTAGTTCTGGAAACGCTAGTGATTCCTTGTCTTGAAAATAACTTTTTGCCTACCACAAAGAATAATTGTTTCAGTACTAAATTACAGTTTTCGATCATCACAGGCCATCCTCAGATATTAAGACAGATATCGTAGTTCATTCCCACCATTGAGAAAACATTGTCATTAACAGTTGGTTATGCTTTTTTATTCATCACTCATCTACCTCACCCCCCCCCCCCCCCCCCCAACACATCTGCAATTACTTCGTTAGTTCTTCATATCTGCTGTCTTACCAGCAAAAATCTTTTTCCCTTTAAAAATTTGTTCTTAAGTCTGTGTCTGCTCTGAAGATCAGTGTCATACAATGATTCATTCTCTTATCTGAGTGCAAGAAAACAGTATTTTGGTGTCCGTTCTTTAGCAGTGTTGCAGTTCATAGACTACGCTGAAAAAAGGTTTTCGCCTTTAGAAATGAGACAGCTGCTTACATGTGTTTTTTATTATAATTTTGCTCTGAAGATTAGTGTCATGCAATGTCTCATTCGGTGAACAGCACAAAAAAATCGTTTATTATGGCGTTCATTCTGCAGTACACTTGCTCCAAGAATCTCTCAGCCGAAATTTTCAATGTTGGATTCAGCTATATAACGCAGCGCCACAACGTTTGGCGTGTACCATTTCCACCCGCTAAATGCAGTACGCAGAACCTGACATCCACCCTTTTCTACATACGCCAACAACAGTGACCAAAATTTCATTATTAACGACCTGTCTAGATGCACGCTGTGTTTAAGTGCTCGTCATCTGTAACAAGAAAAATTACTCGCCATGCATCCGTCCGGCAAGTCCAGTAATAGATTGGTATTAACGACCGCCGGTTGCTTTCTGCGGCTAACTGTGCGAATATTAGTCTAGTCAATAAATATCTGCTTGAAATATGAATCACACGAATATGCCGAACCAGAAAAGTGTCGAACATACGCAACACGGTGCTCTCCGTCTTTCACTGCTAAGATTCAGTAACACCTAAAAATAAGATTTAGTCTTTTATAATACTGGTAACGATCTCCCACGTACAGCTGTGTCGGCCTTATTTTCGCAGAATGATGACAGTTCTGATAGTTAACGGCGTACGTGCGACGAATGTAGGTAGACGGACCAACTCTACGAATTGCAAAAGGGATTTATAAGGTAATTTACATAATCACGGTAAATTACTAACAAACCATATGAAGCATATATACTCAAACCAAAATAAGTACAAGATAATTCATTGTAACAAACATAATGGCTGTGTAAATGATAAGTCATCTTTTCAGTTTTTTCAGCATTTTAAATAACAGTACTTTGTAGCACAGTTACACCCGATATCTAGTTTATAGCCAGCACTTACCCTCGTATTAAATCATTTTAATGTCACCGTTCATCTGAGGTATATTTTCACAATCGCGATTTATAACACACATATTTTCGATCGTATGATCAAATATATGTTCGGAACGAGCTTTCATGTCATCTAAAAGCTGTGGATGCCTTGCATAATAGCATGTAGAATTTGACGCAAACTTGCTCCGAAAATTAATTTCCTACGTAGATAAAAAGCAAAGCTCCAAGAACCACTCTGAAGTAACCTTCTCGCGTATTTCGTTTGTTTTTACATATGGACGTTTATTATTACATGTCTCAGATATCAAAGACATGGGTACGGTCACCTTACATTAACTACTGTGTCTTAATTAAAAAGGGTTTGAATGTGGTCTACAGCAGCTAAACTTGATTGCTGCGCATTGTTGACGTACGTGGTCCTTTCTCCCCTATTTCGTGATAGTACAAAACGAGCTGCCCTTTCTTGAACTTTTTCGATGTCCCGTCAATCCTATCACATGCGGATCCCACACCGCACACCAACCTCCAGAAGAGTATGTGTCCGTGTCACAAGGTGCCAATCGTGCTACAGTGGTTTGAGGAGCACGACAGTGAATCTACGTTGATGTACTGGCCACCAAATTCGCCTTTTCTGAGCCCAATGGAACACACTCAAGACGCTATTGTGATCCAGCTCTGCACTCATAAATCATCGGTCCGTAATACACGAGATTTGCGTGACCTGTGCGTAGATCTCTGTTGTTAGATACCACCGTCAACCTACGAAGGAGTTTTCGAATCCATACCACGCATAACCCCTGCTGTACTGTGTTCCAAAGAGGGATCAAACACGCTATAATGCAGATGGTCATGATGTATTGGCTCATCCCATATGTATCCTGTTTCCATCGAATTATCAAACGCTGTAAATCTAAGTGCTGACAACGCAAGTATAGGTACCGATGGTGCTGATGCTGTTGACGGAGCGGTGTCCCGCTTCGTTATGAACTTCAGAAAGTCATTCTGTTGTTTCTCTACTGTTCGAAATGTGTTCAAGTTTGCTTCTGTTCCTCTCGTGGTTGCTAGTGCAGCATCAGCTGTTGCTGCTATAATTCTATAAACGTTGGTTCAATGCTGCGCTAATAGCACCTAATGTTTTGATTTACCCGTTGTCACTTTTGTATCAAAACTCGAGACAGGTCATTGTCACAAACCTCGTAGCATCCTAAGTCGATGGCCAACAGCGCGGTAGAGCAAGAACATTAAGAATCCAAGTAACGATGAATAAAGCTAGAATCGCCGTAAACAGCAACACACAATCACACAGATCTCCGAGTCAGTGTCCGGATCCAGACAGCAAGGTAAAAGTTTTATCCGAGAATAGGCATACGGAAGCGAGATACGAAATGCCGATCCACCCGCCGTGCTGGGTGGCATCACATGAAATGTGTTTGGAGTCTTCTGAATTTGCCGTACCCGAAAGCAGAAATATCTGCCACACAAATATTATTGTCACTACTCTCCACTACCTCCTGCACATTCCTTTAGTGGCGGGATATTAGAGATTTCATGTACGCATTGATGTTGTAGCGGCGTATCTTGAACATGTTAAAATGTCACGTCATGATATAGCCGGAGACCGAATATTCTACTATGCTGGAACTCAGTCACAGGCTGATATTGTTCCCTTTGACGTCTATGAGGCGTACCAGGAGCTAATTTTGCATTTTCATGTTCGATGACCGTTCAGTGACTGTATGTGGGTCACACAAGAGAAGTAGCTGCGTGTATGCTATCACTCTTCCATCTTAACCATTTATGACTGGCACAATTAATTACACATCCTCTGAATTTCGATATCATGGAGAATGCTTCCTTATGGTAGTAATTTTCACAAAGGTAAGTTCAGCAACAGTATAATTAGAGATAAGGAAAACTGACGGGAAGAATAATAATAAGTGAATGACAAGAATCAGAAGCAGCGTACTGAAAGTTCTTACGCAAGTAACTGACATAGTTCACAATATTCAGAGCCGTACGGTACATGAACTTTAAATTGACTATCTATAGTGGTCACTGTTTTCAGGTGAAGACTGTCTTGCGATGTTACGAGGTGGTAGCCAGAAGCACCGAAATATATTAATTACAATAATTATGTCTTACCTAGACCTTATAACCGTTTGCTCTCCTTTGCACGCCCTAACAAAGGGCGTTTCCAACCCTCTCTGATTCCGCTTGAATGTCCCCCGTTGCCGGCCGGAGTGGCCGAGCGGTTAAAGGCGCTACAGTTTGGACCCGCGCGACCGCTACGGTCGCAGGTTCGAATCCTGCCTCGGGCATGCATGTGTGTGATGTCCTTAGGTTAGTTACGTTTAAGTAGTTCTAAGTTCTAGGGGACTTATGACCACAGCAGTTGAGTCCCATAGTGCTCAGAGCCAATGTCCCCCGTTGTTCAAATCCTCGCCCCATCAAGTTAATTTTCATCTTGGGGAAAAGGAAGAAGTTACACGGAGCTACGTCTGACGAGTGCGGTGGATAGGAACAGCTGTCGTTTTCAACAAAACTTTCTGAATAATGCAATCCATATGCGATAGTGCTTCTCCTGGTAGTGTACCCAGTCGTTTGTATGCCATCTCTGTTAACGTTTTCCCCTCAGTTCCTCCCACAAAAGCCTTAGAACATCGTGACAGAACTCTGACCAAGAGGGAAGAACCCTTTATGAACAGTCAATTTAACTATCTGATCAAAAGAATCCGGATACCTATTTTTGGACATTAACATCGGTGTGTCCACTCTTCGCCTTTATGACGGTTTGGAATCTGCTGAGAAAACTTTCAGTGAGGTGCCTCAGTGTCTGTGGAGAAATGCAGCCCTTTCTTCCTGAGAAGCTGAAACCAGGAAATATAGTGACGTTGGACGTTGGGGCATGGGGCGATGTCGACGTGCTAACTCATCCCAAAGGTGTTCCATTGGATTCAGGTCGGGACACAGGGCAAGCTAGTCCATTTCAGGAAGGGTATTGTTCACAAACCTTTGCCTCACGGATGCTGCTTTATGAGAGGACGGATTGTCTCGTTAAAGCAAACAGTCATCGCCTCTGAACTGTTCCTCTAGTGTATGCAGCACACAACGGAATAAGTGTGTTCATGTCCTTCTGCATTTAGCGTTTTCTTAAGCGAAATAAAGAGGTTGTGACACAGAAAATGTAGAATGCGTGGCACCTACTACCGATATATAACTTTTTTTTAATTGTATGTAAATATTTGTAATTTAAATGCTTTCTTTTAATAAGTAAGGACATTGCTTCACTGCATGTGTACGTTTAGGTAGAAGTCTGTTGACGTTTCATTGTCTTTATCTGTGTTTTACTGTGAAACTTATATCTGGGAAAAAGCCAAAGGAGTTGTTATTTGCATCAACTAGCAACGATAATAGCAGTGCTTGTGCGTTGTAAAATCTTTGGGTAGGGGGTTGTTGCGCAGAGCGTGCGGAGAGAGCGGGAGACGGGTTCCTGTGCTTGTGGTGTGCTGAAGTGTGGTGTTAACGCTCTCGCAGTAGAAAGTACCATTTCGGCGGCATCATGTACGCGTGCCGGCCAGATGACTAGTAGCAGGAGGAAGGGCAGTGGACCGGGGGAAGAGGCTGTGTTAATTACGATTGCCCGTTCCTGTAATTAGCCGTAACCCCACAAGATGCTACCGTCTTCAACAACAGCAGCAGTTCCAGCAACGCAGATTCGTCGTCGGCTCCGAGTTCCGTCGCACGCACGGCACTGAAGTAAGACTGTTCACTGGTAGAAAGTATTAACGGCTAACCCAGCAGCACAACTGAATGTGATTTGATTAATGAACTTTATTTGAATAATAATCAGTTAAATTCAGGGCGATTGTGCCCTCATTGCCCCCAGACATTGTTACCAAGTAGGGTCCTTGTTCCCTTTTTTCCTTATATGCTAACTGAAGTTTGAGAATCTGTCACTGGAAAAAATCCAAATCTAAAGAAAATGCACAAATTAAGAGTGCGAAAGTTTTGTTTGTTTTACGTATAGCTTCTAGCACATGGCTGTTTGGTTTGGTACGTATTCCAGTGCGCATTTTTAATCCTGTTCAAGTCAGTTGTTCACACAATAATATGAAATCCAATTTGAAAATTGAGTAACAGCAAAGTAAAACATGCTTGCTTTTCTCTAAATTTCTTTGATGACGTTATGTTGAGGTCTCTGAAAGTCATTGTTCACGTAACGAAGTTCAATTCTAACATACAGTTTAAGTGGATATTTTCAAATCATTACTCGATTGTCTGTTTCAAAATTTAATGACAAACTTAACGTAAAACTGACTTCTCAGTTTTCTTTACCATTACATACTCACTTAAAATTAGTGTCAAAAAAAGTTACAACCTTCAGTTTCCACGCCAGTGTTTAATAACAAATGTTTCTCTTTCCCGTCATCTTGTACAGGATTTTGGATGTAAATCGCCCTAATGGGCTGGCGACCGTAATTATTTCCTTTTCGTTCATTAGTGTACCTTTTGGATTCATGATCAGTGATACCACTTTTCTGCCCAGTGTTGTTCATGAGTCAATGCACAAAATAACTTTCATAGGTCCAAATTGTGGCCCTGTTCGGTTTAATTACTTTTTTATTTTTAGTAGACTTTTCTATCAGAAAGGTCGGTTATACACTTTCCCTCTACTTATCGGTATTACTTCTTCGGGAAAGATAGCGTTATCCAATTAGAAAAATTCCATTAGGTATACACGCGATCCACGGTCATATTTTATATCGCAAGCAAGATAGGCCGATTAGTAAGGGGGTGTAAGTAGGTTGTTTAGGTTTTTTTATTGGTAACGCCACCTCTGTATGAAAATCACTGGCTGTGCTGTGTGCAGTCTGTGGCTGCTTTGCATTGTTGTAATACTCGCCATTGTAGTGTTAGGCAGCTGGCTGTGAACAGCGCGTAGCGTTGCGCAGTTGGAGGTGAGCCGCCAGCAGTGGTGGATGTGGGGAGAGAGATGGCGGAGTTTTGTAATTTGTCATGAACTGCTATATATATTATGACTTTTGATGATACTAAGGTAAATACATTGTTTGTTCTCTATTAATATCTTTCATTTGCTAACTATCCCTATCAGTAGTTAGTGCCTTCCGTAGTTTGAATCTTTTATTTAGCTGGCAGTAGTGGCGCTCGCTGTACTGCAGTAGTTCGAGTAATGAAGATTCTTGTGAGGTAAGTGATTTCTGAAAGGTATAGTTTAATGTTACTCAGGGCCTTTCTTTTGCAGGGATTTTTGAAAGTCAGATTGCGTTGCGCTAAAAATATTGTATGTCAGTTTAAGCACAGTCTTGTATAATTGTTCAAAGGGGACATTTCAGGGGAGGTTACAAGGTCACACCGTAACCACGAGAAACGTATCCATATAGTAACACCACCTCCTCAGTACTTCACTGTTGCACCACACACGACGCCAGCAAATGTTCTCCAGGGATTCGGCAAATCCAAATCCTTCAATACGGCTGCCACAGGATACAGCGTGATTCATCACTCCAGATCACTCGTTCCCAGTCAGCCACTCTACAGGTGCGTCGCTGTTTACGCCACATCCAGCATCGCTTAGAAGTGACTGCATAAATGTGTGGCTTACGAGGAGTTGCCCGACCATCAATGTCCCATCCTTTTTACCTCCCGACACACAGCCATCGCCCTAGCTGGGCTGCTGGTAACGCTTTGGAACTCACGAGTGCATCCTTTCGCCGATTTCATGAGACTTTTTACGGTCCCTGTCCGTCAGTACATATGGTCTGCCTGAGTTTGGTTTAACTGTGGTTCTTCCTTCACGTTTCCACTTCACAATAATATCACCAACAGCCTTGGGCAGCTTTAGAAGGCTTAGGAAGTGCCTGATGGATCTGTTACACAGGTTGCATCCACCGACTAGCCCACGTTCGAAGTCGGTGAGGTCTCGTGACCTACCCATTCTGCTATTCCTGCTCAACCGCTGGCGACACAGAACTCCCGCCTTCTTTCATTGTGCGGGCCCACCTCTAGTGACATCTAGTAGTCAATTCCACATCACGTAGTGGTGTAGAATACTTTTGTTCACCTAACGTATATGGCACAAATTTTGCTGCTACCTTTTTCACTTTCATTTCTTCTATCGTAGTACGTTTAAATGTGTCGTAACTGGTCACGAAGCTATTGCATAGCCCTTGGATTGTCTGTCTACGATATTGCAGAAAAAGAACCCTCACTTTCTGAACATTTTCTTGTGTGTTGCAATTGACGCCGACCGGGAGGGTCCTCTTCATCACCATAGTTCGCCCGTTTTTGAAACGAAACTGTGTCTGACCTAAAGCGTTATCATCAAAAGTGTGCTTTAACATTTGATTCGTATCTGTAACAGTATTCACTACATAAAAACTTATTCAGACATGTTGCTCTTTCAGGTTAATCATGGCAAACTCATGGAAACATGATAAAGAAAATCTGTTCACCAACAACTGGCCAAACAAATCTCGCTGCCACTTGGAACATTGATTGAAGACGTACGTGTGGGGAGATACCTAGCGGTATTTCACTCTACTCGTAACTGCAATCTAAGGTTAAGAAAAACGACGCGCCACAAAGGAATTGTCCGAATAGGCCGGAAATCGATAGATGTGATCTGCATTTACAGATAACTCCCATGATTATATTTAAGAAAAAAGAATGATTTATTCAGGGGAAAGAGCGTGAGAATTTGAGCAGGACAACAACGCTTTGGTCCAGCTCTGGTCAGTATACAAGCAGTTATTCGGCTTGGAGTTAATTCATAGAACTTGAGTGTCCTTCTGAGGGATATCGTGTCAAATTCTGTTCAATTCTCGCGGTAGATCGTCAAAATTCGGAGCTTATTGGAGGGACCCATCAATAATGGTTCAAATGGCTCTGAGCACTATGGGACTTAACATCTGAAGTCATCAGTCCCCTACAACTTGGAACTACTTAAACCTAACTAACCTAAGGCATCACACACATCCATGTCCGAGACAGGATTCAAACCTTCGACCGTAGCGGTCGCGCGGTTCCAGACTGAAGAGCGTAGAACCGCTCGGCCACACCGGCCGGCCCCGTCAGTAATGCTCCAAATGATATCAATTGGGGGAGATCGGGCGACTTGGTACCCAAGGTAGGATTTGGTATGCACAAAGACAAGCAGTAGTAACTGTCGCCGTATGCAGGCCAGTATTATCTTGCTGAAATGTAAGTCTAGAATGCCTTGTGACGAAGGGCAGCAGAACGGACCGTTGATTATCGTCAATGTAGCGCTCTGCTGTAAGGCTGCCTGGGACGGCAACCTTTGGGGTCTTTCTATGAAAAGAAATGGCATCCCAGGGCATCACGCCTCGTTGATGGTTGGTATCCCACTCCAGTCCAGAGCGTCTCCGGACACGTCTTCCCACGTCATCAGGTCGAAGCGGTAGTCATGACTGAAGACAATTCTACTCCAGAATGAGATTTTACTCTGCAGCGGAGTGTGCGGGACCGAGTTCGAGTCTCGGTCCGGCACACAGTTTTAATCTGCGAGGGAGTTTCATATCAGCCCACACTCCGCTGCAGAGTGAAAATTTCATTCTGGAACCATCCCCAAGGCTGTGGCTAAGCCATGTCTGCGCAATGTCCTTTCTTTCAGGAGTGCTAGTTCTGCAAGGTTCGCAGGAGAGCTTCTGTAAAGTTTGGAAGGTAGGAGACGAGGTACTGGCAGAAGTAACGCTGTGAGGACGGGGCGTGAGTCGTGCTGCCCGCGAAAGGCAGTGGTCCCGAGTTCGAGTGTCGGTCCGGCACACAGTTTTAACCTTCCAGGAAGTTTCCATTCTACTCCAGTCAATGAGACTCCAGGCGCCGATGACCAGTAAAGACGTGGCTGAGGGCGCCCCAGTCAGCGGTGGGATACCAACCTGATCGCCGTCTGCTGTGTGGCCCGACCACCAGGTCCCATTTCTTCTCATAGACGCACCACTTTGCTTGTCATCCTTGGCACTTTTACAACACAGCGGTACGTCGACGATATGCTTCGCCTCTGTTTCTTGTTCTTCATGCAAGCCATCCTGGGTTTAGATATCAGAAATATAATGCCCTTCCAAACATGGCGGGAATTTCTATGCTTCTCTTCGTACTTGCCAAACCCTACGGTGGGCAGCAAGGTCACCTGATCTTTCCCCAATTTGACAACGTTTGTCAGGCCCCCTACAACCAGCTCGGTATTTTGACTGTCTAGCGAGCCAATTGGACAGAATTTGGCACGACATCCTCCAAGAGGTCAGCCAAAAACCATATCAATCATTGCCAAGCCGAATAACTGCTTTCGTAAGAACCAGATGTGGATCAACGCGTTTCTCATTTGCTCAATTTTTGAAGCTCTTTCTCTTGAATGACCATCCACTTTTCCTGAAACTGTAATCATTTGTCTGTCTGTGCATGTTCATTACATCTACCAATTTCTGTCCCGTTCTGATAATTTCTTTGTGGTGCGCAGTTTTTCCCTGAGAGTGTGTTTGTATGCAGAATTAAAATTTCAATAACTCTGAGATACTACCTCGTATATTGAGTAGTATTGTCTCGGCGTGGGCCGTGGGTGGTGACGGAGCTCGGAGACCAGAGTACTTGAGGCGGCGGTCAGTCCCCTCCCTCCCCGGCGCGCGGCGTTGCGCCACGGCAGCCCACGCACCCTGCCTGCTGCCCGCCACACACGGACACGCACTCGCAGTCGCACCCGCGCGCTCGCGCCCGCAGACGTGCATTCCGCGCGGTGCGGCGCCAGTGAAAGTGCGAGCCGGCTGACAAATGGCCACCGCCGCGGCCGCGGCCGCCTCCTCGCGCCCCATTCCTCCTCACCTACATCGACTATCTGATTAACGTAATGGCGCACTCGCAAAGGTCGGCCCAATTCCGCCGAAACTACTCGCGCTGCGCTCCATCCCGCCAGTACTTCTGGCATACGATTAACATACTGGCCGTAATGCCTAGAACGAATGTAGATGGAATGTCCGTCCACGAATTTCATCGCACTTTTGATCGACACCCAGACTCATGAGTTTTCGACAACGTGTTTAAAATATTTCCTTTTCTTCGCCGTATATACAGGGTGGTCCATTGATCGTGACCGGGCCAAATATCTCACGAAATAAGCATCAAACGAAGAAACTACAAAGAATGAAGCTCGTCTAGCTTGAAGGGGGAAATCAGATGGTGCTATGGTTGGCCCGCTAGATGGTGCTGCCATAGGTCAAACGGATAACAACTGCGTTTTTTAAAATAGGAACCCCCATTTTTTATTACTTATTCGTGTAGTACGTAGAGAAATATGAATGTTTTAGTTGTACCGCTTTTTTCGCTTTGCCGGCCAGTGTTTCAGTCTGGAACCGCGCTACCGCTACGGTCGCAGGTTCGAATCCTGCCTCGGACATGGATGTGTGTGATGTTTTTAGATTAGTTAGGTTTACGTAGTTCTAAGTCTAGGGGACTGATGAGCTCAGATCTTAAGGCCAATAGTGCTCAGAGCCATTTGAACCATTTTTTTTTTTTCGCTTTGTGATAGATGGTGCTGAAATAGTCACAAACGTATAAGTACGTCGACTCACGTAACATTCCGTCACTGCGGACGGTATTTGCTTCGTGATACATTACCCGCGTTGAAATGGACGGTTTACCAATTGCGGAAAGGGTCGATATTGTGTTGATGTATGGCTATTGTGATCAAAATGCCCAACGGGCGTGTCCTGTGTATACTGCTCGGTATCCTGGACGACATCATCCAAGCATCCGGACCGTCAGCCGGATAGTTACGTTGTTTAAGGAAACAGGAAGTGTTCAGCCACATGTGAAACGTCAACCACGACCTGCAACAAGTGATGATGCCCAAGTAGGTGTTTTAGCTGCAGTCGCGGCTAATCCGCACATCAGTGGCAGGCAGATTGCGCGAGAATCGAGAATCTCAAACACGTCGGTGTTGAGAATGCTACATGAACATCGACTGCACCTGTACCATATGTCTATGAACCAGGAATTGCATGGCGATGACTTTGAACGTCGTGTACAGTTCTGCCACTGGGCACAAGAGTACTTACGGGACGATGACAGATTTTTTGCACGCGTTCTATTTAGCGACGAAGCGTCATTCACCAAGCGGTAACGTAAACCGGTATAATATGCACTATTGGGCAACGGAAAATCCACGATGGCTGCGACAAGTGGAACATCGGCGACCTTGGCGGGTTAATGTATGGTGCGGCATTATGGGAGGAAGGATAATTGACCCCCATTTTATCGATGGCAATCTAAATGGTGCAATGTATGCTGATTTCCTACGTAATGTTCTACTGATGTTACTACAAGATGTTACACTGCATGACAGAATGGTGATGTAGTTCCAACATGATGGATGTTCGGCACATAGCTCGCGTGCGGTTGAAGCGGTATTGAATATCATATTTCATGACAGGTGGATTGGTCGTAGAAGCACCATACGATGGCCCGCACGTTCACCGGATCTGACGTCCCCGGATTTCTTTCTATGAAGAAAGTTGAAGGATATTGGCTATCGTGATCCAACGACAACGCCTGACAACATGCGTCAGAGCATTGTCAATGCATGTGCGAACATTACGGAAGGCGAACTACTCGCTGTTGAGAGGAATGTCGTTACACGTATTGCCAAATGCACTGAGGTTGACAGACATCATTTTGAGCATTTATTGCATTACTGTGGTATTTACAGGAAATCACGCTGTAACAGCATGCGTTCTCAGAAATGATAAGTTCACAAAGGTACATGTATCACATTGCAACAACCGAAATAAAATGTTCAAACGTACCTACATTCTGTATTTCAATATAAAAAACCTACCTGTTACCAACTGTTCGTCTAAAATTGTGAGCCATATGTTTGTGACTATTACAGTGCCTACTATCACAAAGGGAAAAAAGTGGTCCAATTAAAACATTCATATTTCTTTGCGCACTACACTGATATGTAATAAAAAATGGGGGTTCCTAAATTTAAAAAAAGGAGTTGATATCCGTTTGACCTATGACAGCGCCATCTAGCTGGCCAACCATAGCGCCATCTGGTTTGCCCCTTCAAGCTAGACAAGTTTCGTTCTTAGTAGTGTTTTCGTTTGACACTTATTCCGTGAGATATTTGGCCTGGGAACGATCAATGGTCCACCCTGTAATTATTGATAACTAAACACAAGGTGACTGTAAAGTCCGTTAACGTTTGGAAATGTCATATGCTCCAGCAGTGGCGGCATCTTGACTTTATCAGAGATGGCACTGTTAGTGAAGCTTTACTATCTGTATGGAGAATACGCTTTGCAGCTGTACGGTGCTATCGCCATAAGAGAGGTATTCGAACAGGTAAAGATCATGTGACAAGTGTCGCGTGAAGAAGAAGATCACGGAATTCGAAGCCACAGGTTGTTTCGTGGGCGACTGCTGTGACAGTTCAGGAGGAAATGGAGATCTTAGAAGATTCATCTCCGCATGGTGACGCCAGCGCTGGTGAAGTCACACGTCGCACCACCAGTCCACGCACTACTGTTTCGAGAACACCAAGACGTACAGCGACATCGTAACCTGTTACGAATTAGAATTATATTAATACCTTCAGCTGGTGACGGGCGTTGATATATACCAACGGGGACAGGTGAAAATGTGTGCCCCGACCGGGACTCGAACCCGGGATCTCCTGCTTACATGGCAGACGTTCTATCCATCTCAGCCACCGAAGGCACAGAGGATACCGCGACGGCAGGGACTATCTAGCGCACGCGTCCCTCGAGACCCACATTCTCACCTTGTATGTCCATACACTACATTCGTAGTGTCCCACCCCAACACACTCATTACTCGTGGAAGACATTCTTACCAAGTCCCGTAAGAGTTCGGGGCATATGTGTGCATCCGCACAGAAGAAGAAGGTCATGCCCGGTGTCGCCAGAACTATACATTTATATGGATATGGTGTCTGTTCTTTCGGACACCATATCCATATAAGCACATAGTTCTGGCGACACCGCTCATGAATGTGGGTCTCGCGGGAGGCGTGCGCGAGATAATCCCTGCAGCAGCGCTATCCTCTGTGCCCTCGGTGGCTCAGAGGGATAGAGCGTCTGCCATGTAAGCAGGAGATCCTGGATTCGAGTCCCGGTCGGGGCACACATTTTCACCTGTCCCCGATGGTATATATCAACGCCCGTCAGCAGCTGAAGGTATTAATATAATTCTAATTTCGTTCTAGACAGCTGCATGTCATCAATGGTATCTGTTCCTTCGGACATATCCGAAGGAACAGACACCATATCCATATAAGTATATCGTAAACTGTTAGCCACCGATTTCGTGACACGGGGACGAACATGCAGTGTGGGCACTTAAAAAAATGGGGGAAGACGACGATTGATTATCTAACGTGCTATGGATCGACGAAGCCCATTTCATAGTCCCAGGATTTGTCAACATCCACAATTGCAGAATTTGAGCTACCGAAAATATTAGAACTGTCTGAGAATTCCAATCACATGACCAGAAAGTCACAGTGTGGCGTGGATTTACCACATCAGTCGTGATCCGACCCATTTTCTTCGAGAAGATGCGTGGTGCTGCTTTTCAAACTGTTAGCGGTACGCCGATATGTTACAGTTTTGCAGCATCCATAGCCTGGTTGTTAAACACCTGCTGGAAAGTACGACTTCTATGCAGATGGTGCTCCAGCCCACTTTGCAACAAGTGTGAAAGAACCGTTGCGCACATCGTTTGGTAAGGATCGCGTGCTGAGTCACCATTTCCATCATGCTTGGCCTCCCAGATCTCCAGATGTCAATCCGTGTGGGTTACCCAAAGTCGAAGAGTACCGCGATCGTCCGATCTCATTACGGATGGTAAAAGACGACATCCGACGGTAGTTTATCACCTCACCTTCTGATATGCTGTACACTGCTGTTCACAGCATTGTCCCACGGCTACAGGTATTGTTGATGAATGGCGGCTGACATGCTGAACGTTTGTTATAAAGAGCATCGTCTTTGCTAAAAATGAAATATTATGCTAATTGTTGCTTTTGTAACATATGAAGCGCCATCTGTTGGTATTTTTGTGCACTTTTTTGCTGTCAAAAAAACATCGTGCTATTTCAAGCATGCGTGTCACTTTTTACCTCTCTACCTACATTATTCCGCGAAGTATTGAATTTTAAAACGTATCAGACTTCTGGGCTCCCTGTACATTGTCTTGTAGAGAACTGAATGAACGTTTCAATATTTCGCTTATCGCTCCTTCTGTTGTTGCAGCTCTATTAGGCCTGATTATAGTGCTTGCATCTTTAGCGAAGAACATTATTTTTGTTTTATAGATGTAAAATGCGAGGTCATTTATGTAAAACAAGAAGAGGAATGATCTGAGAACTGAACCCTGTGGGTCGCCAGCAGTAATTTGTCCTCACTCAGAGTAAGAGTCATCATGGAAGAAGAATGATCTCTCTAACATGACCCTTTACATCCTATCTGTTGAATATGAAATGAACAAATTACTCATGGTGTCCAGAATGAAACTTCATTCTACGGCTTAACTGTGACGGAGATATTCGCCACATCAAATTAACGCAGTGTATTTTTAACGTTGATGGAATGTAACTTGTATCCTATTGATTTTTGTATTTAATTATGTATGTCCCGACATAAATGTAAAACAAACTAAATGTATGTCATTTTTACGTGATTTCCGTGTTTTGTCGATTCCACAAGACAATGCTTTGGTCCGACTGGTGAAATTTGTCTCTGTGATTTTGTTCATAGCAATAATTCAGCAGCAACAGAATATTTCAACAGAGATAAAATTCAATCGTCAGCTGCACAATAAATTCTGTATTTGGCTCGCTTTTCCGGTTTCAACAGTTTAAGCTATACCTTCAGAAGTGAAAGAGGTTCAAATCACTCTTAAGCCAACGTCAAAATAAGAATCGGGCGGTAGTGTCCTTTGCTACAGAGTCAATAAAACAGTTACTTCGCTAAAAATATATTGTATGTGCGATGAGCAGCAAACAACGAACTGTAAAACTGCAAATGGTACACATTGTACGCGACAAGAGTCAACCAACATGTTGGCCGCTAATTAGAGGAAGAAGTTTCTGAGAATGTATATTTGGAGCACAGTACTGAATGGTAATGAAACAAAGACTGTGGGAACACAGAAACAAAAGAGAATCGAAGCATTAGAGATGTGGTGCTCCAGAAGAATGTTAAAAATTAGGTGGACTGATAAGATAAGAAATGAAGGGTTCTCCGCAGCTTCGGCGAGGAAAGGAGTTTGTGGGAAACAATGACAAGAAGAAGGGACAGGATGATAGGTCATCTGCTAACACATCAGGAAATATTCAAATGGTACACATTGTACGCGACAAGAGTCAACCAACATGTTGGCCGCTAATTAGAGGAAGAAGTTTCTGAGAATGTATATTTGGAGCACAGTACTGAATGGTAATGAAACAAAGACTGTGGGAACACAGAAACAAAAGAGAATCGAAGCATTAGAGATGTGGTGCTCCAGAAGAATGTTAAAAATTAGGTGGACTGATAAGATAAGAAATGAAGGGTTCTCCGCAGCTTCGGCGAGGAAAGGAGTTTGTGGGAAACAATGACAAGAAGAAGGGACAGGATGATAGGTCATCTGCTAACACATCAGGAAATATTCAAATAACTTACGGGTTTGCTGGCGGGTGACGTCGACCACAGCCGATATTTCGACAGGAGCACACCCTGCCATTCTCAAGGCACAACTGCAAGGAGTAAGCAGTGTCCAAGGGAATGTAATACCTCGGTTCACAGAGGAGAAACAAGGAAGATACCACACACAGAACAAGTAACCGCAGAGTCAACACACAACCAAAGATAACCAACATCAGGAAAATCGATAGTGACTACTAATCAACAGGTGAGGTAGCACTAATTCTGTCCCTCTGTTTTCTTATGAGAGACGGAGCCGGATTCCAAGCAGCATTTTAAAAAAATCCACTTCCCTAAGGACCGTAAAGAGGCTCTCCCGCTGAGGCCTATTGTCTCCAATATTGGTGCTCCAGACATATTGTGTAGCTAAACATCTTGCTAGTTTGTTCAGCCCGCTAGTGGGTAGGTGTGAACACCACATTAAGAACTCTGCAGATTTCTTACGTCGATTGCAGGAATTGCGTTTGAATGACTCTGATATTTTAGTCAGTTTTGATGTGGTTTCTCTTTTCACTCGCGTTCCTCTCTGATTCGTTGCAGCTAATTGAGGTTAAGTGTGGTGTCGAGTTAACAAATTTGTTTCGACATGTGCTGACTTCCACTTACTTTTTATTCAATGGTCAGTACTACGAACAGACTGATGGAGTTGCAATAGGAAGCCCATTGTCACTTATTGTGGCCAATTTATTTATGGAGGACTTTGAGGAACGTGCATTGCAGTCAGCGACCTTGAAACCTGCGTGTTTTTTACAGATATGTAGACGATACTTTTGTTGTTTGGCCTCATGGTAGTGAGAATTTAAACCGGTTTTTGGAACACCTGAATTCAATCCACCCGAATATTCAGTTTACTATCGAGGTGGAAAAGAATGGATGCCTTCCATTCCTTGATGTGTTGGTCAGAAGGAAGACTGATGATACGTTGGGACATTGTTTATAGGAAGCCTACTCACACTGACTCGCATCTGCGAGCTAATAGTTGTCACCATCCCGCTCAGCGTGAAGGAGTACTCCATACCTTGGTTCACAGGGCCCACGTTATCTCAGACTCTGAAAGTTTGGCAGCTGAGCTATCACATCTCGAAGTCACCCTCGGTCAGAATGGTTATAGTGAGAGGCAGTTCAAACGTGCGTTGCGCTATCAGCCTTCTGTGCAATGGGTGAGTGACGATAGCAACGAAGTGGCACCTAAGTCTACGCCTTTTTGCCTTACGCAGGAAGAATTTCCAACAGGATTGGCTGTATTTTACGGAAATATGATGTGAAATCCGTTTTTCGACCACCTTCTAAGATTAAGGCCTTGTTGGCGTCCGTAAAAGGTGACCTTGGTTTACGTAAGGCTGGTGTCTATCGTATTCCTTGCAGTTGTGGCAGGTCATATGTTGGAATGACGAATCAGGGCTGTGGAAGACCGGTGTATTGAACATAAGCATCACACACACTTGCAACACCCAAGCAAATCCGCTATTGCAGAACATTGCCTTGACACTGGTCATCCTATGGAATACAACAACACGGAGATTCTGGCTTGCACGTCCAGCTATTGGGATAGTGTTATTAAGGAAGCTGTTGAAATCAAACTATCAAGCAACCTTATAAACAGAGATGGTGGTTTTTGTTCAAATGCTGCTAGGAATCCGGCTCTGTCTCTCATCAAAAAACAGAGGGACAGAATTAGTGCTACCTCACCTGTTGATTAGTAGTCATTATCGATATTCCTGATGTTGGTTATCTTTGGTTGTGTGTTGACTCTGCAGTTACTTGCTCTGTGTGTGGTATCTTCCTTGTTTCTCCTTTGTGAACCGAGGTATTAAATTCTCTTGCACATTGCTTCCTCTTTGCAGTTGTGCTTTGAGAATGGCAGGGTGTGCTCCTGTCGAAATATCGGCGGTGGTCGACAACGTCACCCGGCAGCAAACCCGTAAGTTATTTGAACATTCAATTCGCCGGGAAAAGTTGAGGTCTCACATCAGGAAATAACTTCCATGGTACAAGAGGGAGCTATAGAAGGTAAGAACTATAGAAGAAGTTGAGGTCGTAAGTTACAGACGCGCGGGTAGCTACGCGATGTAAGGCGCCTCGCCACGATTCGCGCCGCTACCCCCATCGGAGGTTCGAGCCCTTCCTCGGGCATGGATGTGTGTGTGGTCCTTAGCCTAAGTTAGTTAGAGCTAGGGTAAGTAGTGTGTAAGCCTAGGGATCGATGACCTGAGCAGTTAGGTCACATAGGAACTTACCACAAATGTCCAATTGTAGGTTGCAAGTGCTACTCTGAGATGAAAAAATTGGCACAGGAGAGAAATTCGTGGCTGGCAGCATCAAACTAGTCAGAAGACTGATGAATCAAAACAAAAAAATAAAAATAATTGCTAGTTTTGGAAACAAACCAATCAACTTCCTAACATGTCTTGCATATTTGCACTCATTAAAGTGTTGTGGAATAATTATCTGTGAGTGACATATCACTTAGAAAGAAAATATTAATTACATAAAAGCGAACAGTAACAATGACAGGTGGCGTTCGCCTGCAGTCGTCATGCAGATACCACCTGAAGGGGTTAAGACATTTTAACTGCACCATCACAATACATACATTGGATAAATAAGTTTGTCATACATAATCCATCACAATTTGAGAACAGTGATATCGACACCGAAACACTAGAGCAAAAAGTGACCTTTGTTACCCATTGTTAAAGCTGTAAGTGGCTTCGAAAGGAGTTCAGTATACAACAACAAAAATATTTTGATCATACGCGAAATATTTATATGTGAAATATGATGAAATTTCTAATAGACAGCAAAGCAAGTTTTAAAACCAACCTAAAACCATTTCTTCTGGCGGACGAATTTCTATTTGAAAATATTATCCTATATACCATTAACAGCCACTTAGTTTTAAGTTAGTTGCATGAGTAGGACTAAAAAATGATATGTTCATTAATATTAACTCCAAGTATGCATACACATTTTGTTAACTGAATCGTTGCACAACATTTCGATATCAGACTCGTTAAAATTATCTATGTAATATGTAACTACCGTTAAATATGTAACGTAGTCTTACCGTTTGCTCCCTTTATTTACCCCCTCTGGATGCAATGACCTTAGACGCTCTCACAGATCTTATCGACCAACTCCCCCGCCCATTTCTTCTCCTGGGAGACTTCAATGCCCATCATGTCCTGTGGGGCTCCACTTCTCTTTGCGCTCGAGATCGAATTTTGGAGAGCCTCCTAACATCTCAAGTGTTGTGCATCCTCAACACAGGTACTCCGACTCATTTCTCTACTGCTACAGGGTCATTCTCAGCCATTGACCTATCTTTCTGCTCTCCAACCCTCACCGACTCTGTTCACTGGGAGGTCATTGACGACCTTCATTCCAGCGATCACTTCCCTATCCGCATTCATCTCCTGGATGGTGTATTGCTGGAGCCGCGGCCACCATCGTGGATGATTGGCAGGGATAACTGGCCACTGTTCACTCGGTTGGCTGTCTTTGACCGCCACAATAACGTACAGTAATGGGTGGATCACATCACGCTTGTGGTCCATCATGCTGCTGACCTGTCCATACCACAGACTTCTGGCCCTCCTAAGCGGCGCCTTGTGCCTTGGTGGACGGTAGAGTGCCGTTCAGCCATCCGGGACAGGCGTGCGGCTCTTCGCCGGTTTAAATGCCGCCCAACAGCGGTCAATCTTACCGCCTTTCGAATCGCGAGAGCCAGGGCACGCCGTGTCATTAAAGAGAGCAAGAAAAGGTCATGGCAGGAGTTACTGGACTCCACCAACCGTTCCACTTGTTCCACAAGAGTATGGGAAGCCATCCGGAGGATTTCCGGTAAACATAGCCGTTTACCAATAGCTGCTGTCCTGAACCAGGGATGCCTCCAAACGACACCCAGAGCCATTGCTCAGACGCTGGCAGAGCATTTTGGACAAAGTACTGCCACTGCAAATCAGGATCCAGCGTTTCGTCGCTACCGTGCGACTGTCGACAGAGCGACCTTGGACTTTCGGTCGAACAGTTCTGAAGCCTACAATTCCCCTTTCTCCATGTGGGAACTTGAATCGGCACTTACTGAGACTTCTGACACTGCACCAGGTTACGACCGCATCCGGTACTCCATGCTTCGACATCTGCCAGCGGCGTCAAAGGAAATCCTCCTCGAATGTTTTAATCTCATATGGCAGACAAGAGTGTTCCCCACCTCGTGGAGGGAGGCAATTCTCATCCCTCTCCTCAAACCAGGAAAGGACCGCACATGTCCCGGTAGTTATCGTAGTATCGCCTTGACAAGCTGTGTCGGAAAGACCCTGGAACGGATGGTTAACCGGCGTCTGGTCTGGCTGTTAGAGACCAGACAGCTCCTTAGCCGCTTTCAGTGTGGATTCCGAAAATTTCGGTCCACGGTCAACAACCTGACCCTCCTAGAGGCGGCTATTCAGCAGACTTTTCTCCGTCAGCATCACTGTATCGGTATCTTCTTTGATATCAGTAAGGCATATGATACTACTTGGAGACACTGTATTCTTGCACAAATGCATCAATGGGGCTTTCGTGACCGCCTCCCCATTTTCATTCGGTCTTTCCTGTCTCAGCGGTTTTTTCGGACCCGCATTGGTAACACACTGTCTGATCGCTTTGAGCAAGAGAACGGTGTCCCCCAGGGCAGTGTTCTAAGCGTTACCCTCTTTGCCATAGCCATCAACAGTATAACGTCTACAGTGAGGAGTCCAGTACAGTGCTCCTTATTTGTGGACGACTTTGCTGTTTTCTGTTCCTCCTCCAGTGTTGCAACCGTGAGCCTTCAGTTGCAGCTAACAGTGCGGCGGTTAGAGGAGTGGGCTGCAAAGACGGGTTTTCGGTTTTCTGCCGAAAAGTGTGTTTGTGTTCATTTTAATCGTTCTCGTCATCTTTTTACCTTGCCTGCCTTGCATATGGGGGATACTGTCCTACATTTTAGAGACACAGTGCGGTTTCTGGGCCTAATTTTTGACTCCAGGTTGTCATGGCTGCCACACCTACGTGACTTGAAAGCCAGAACGCTGAAGGCACTGAACATCCTCAAGTGCCTCAGCCACAGGTCTTGGGGCGCGGACAGGGAGCGTCTCCTACAGTTTTATGGAGCTTTTGTGCGTTCACGGCTGGAGGCCATCTTATTTGCGGATCCTTGACGCTGTTCACCATGCTGAGATCCGACTGGCCACGGGTGCTTATCAGACCAGTCCCGTACCCAGCCCCTGTGCTGAGTCTGGCGAACCGCCACTTACCATCCGGCGGCAGCTCCTGCTGGTGCGCCAGGCTTGTAAGTTTCTTGCAGCTCCCAGATCGCCTGCTCACCATCTTGTTGCCCATCCACCTCTGGACCGCCTTTTTTCCCGCCGTCCCCGGGCTACATTGCCGTTTGGGATCCGTGTGCAACGTGTACTAGAGTCCCTCGGTGTGGAGTCTGTACAACCCCAAATCCAAGGTTTTAACCGCCTGCCACCCTGGTTACTGAAGAAGCCCGGAGTGATTTTAGATTTATTGCAGTACAAGAGAGATTGCGCTCCTGCCACCGTTTTTAATGCAGCATTTTCTGCCATTTCATCTGAGCACCACGACTATGTAGCTGTTTTTACGGATGGGTCGAAACAAGGAGATTCTGTTGGTTGCTCAGTTGTTTTTCCATATCGTGTCCTCAAGGTCCGACTGCCTCAGACTTTTACTGTCTTTGATGCAGAATTGTTTGCGATCTTGCGGGCACTGGAGCACATGAGACATTCTTCCTCTCCTAAATTTCTTGTCTGTTCCGATTCACTCAGTGCCCTTCACTCATTGCAACGTTTGTATGCGGCAGACAAAATTGTCCAGACCATCCAGGATGCCCTCCTCCGACTACAGCGACTGGGGAAGGTTGTAGCTTTCTGCTGGGTTCCGGGGCATGTCGGCATTGCTGGGAAAGAAAGGGCAGATCTCGCAGCCAAGGAGGCGTGTCTCGCCCCACAAGTATCTCAGTGTGCTATCCCCTTGCACGCACTCACCTCGCTGTTGAGCTCACGGGTCATGCGTCGGTGGGAGGATGAGTGGCTGGAAGTGACTGACAATAAGCTCCGTATAGTCAAGCCCACAACGCGTGTGTGATGTACTTCCTTTCAGCCCCATCGACGGGACGAGGTTCTCCTCACTCGGCTTCGAATAGGCCACAGCCCTATGACGCATGGCTTCCTTCTCCGGCGAGAGGACCCTCCAATGTGTGGTGCTTGCGGCGTCCAGGTCACTGTGCGCCACGTTTTATTGGACTGCGTTTTATTTTCTGACCAGCGGGTCGCGGCTGACTTGCCAGCGGACCTGCCATCTCTTTTAGGCAACACTCGGACGAATGTGGTTAAAGTTTTAAAGTTCTGTGCTCTGTCAAATGTTTTTACAAAGATTTTAGGGAGAGGATTTTAATTTGCTCACTGTGTGACAAGCTCGCCCATATTTTATGTAAGTGGCCAGCCAATAACAATTTCCTGTGACATTCTTGTTGCTATGTTTCCCCTTTCCTTAGGTTTTACTTTCTAATGTAGCATTTTCCTTCTTTTCCTGCTTTCTATGAGTGTGTGCTTTAGTTTTCTTAGGTCTGTCCACATTCGTTCCTTTTAATGTGTGTCAGGGCGCTGATGACCTCGATGTTGAGCGCCCATAAGCCCCAACACACACACACACACACACACACACACACACACACATGTAACTAACATGTAAGTAACTAACATGTGACTAACTAATACGTAACTAACTAATGAGTAACTATCAAAAATAAAGAATGAAAATTAAGGAAATGTAGACGTCTCGCGGACATCGAGATCTTTGGGGACGGAGCACTATTTCGCAATTGACCAGAAATGAATATTCCATGGTCTTGTACGTACCACCGAATTAGGGGAAACACGGAAACACAATTCGACGTGGGTTTGAACCCCAGCATCCAAAATAAGAGTGTAGTGTTGTAACTAGGTAGCCTAAAGTCTCCCACCAATAAACTGTACACTTTGTTAGATTTCACATCCTTCTTTTCTGGAAGTAAAGGGGCCAAAGTTCCTGTTGTTGATCAGTCTCTTTGTTCTCTACGCTAAGCTCAGGCCTCCCAGTTTCCTGTCTTGTTTGCTGCTCGCCAAGACGGGTATATTGTTCACCATGATAGAATTGCACCCTGTCTGTTTGCTTTTTATGTCAGACTCATCAATAATAAACATAGTACTACAGTGCACCTGCTTGTTATCACAGGCATCCAGCCGGAAAAAGGACTTGATAAACCTTTATCAGAGAGGTCTTGTCCAGACGGCAACTACCCCAAAAGCGTATTCCTGCCCAATGTATTTTCCACTGTCCTCACTTCGTTCCCATGCCCCATTGACCTCCCAGGTTGCAACAAAGAGGACAACCCTAACGACTCCGTGAGGTGACCAAAAGGTACTGGTGAGACGACACTCACTCCTATTACTTATTGAACAAGGAATTTTATTCATTTTGAGCTGTCAGGAACGTGTCTCTCTTTGGGACGGATGGATAAGGGGAATGGTTGAGGGAAGAAATGAGTGCGTGGTGGCATCATAGTGATGAATAACGCATATTAAGCATAGCATAACTTGTAGAAAGTCAACTGATCATCAGCTACGAGAAGCAAATGAAAAGACGTGATATTAATTAACAAATAGAAATACAGAAACGAATTTCTCGGCTATAATGACCGTAAATATTTTCTTGTCGGTATGTTGCACAAATATGGCAACAGCTGGCTCAACTTTGTTTCTACATTTGTCAAACAGCTGCATAATAATTGTAGCATGTTGCTCAGTGCAAAGATGGGCATGATTTCCATCTTCATTCTTCTTCCTGAGGAGGTGTTTCACTTTTTGCAATGGCTGTTCTGTCGATGACTTGGAGGCATATACATTTTGCAGCTGTCGTGCAGCTCTGAACAGTTTGTCTAAGGAAGAACGAACAATTTGTTGAGCGGATCCATGTATGCAGTAGGCCACATCTGTATTCGTGTCACCAAGTTGTTACTAGAAGACAATAGGCATCCGATGCAGCCGAGCATTTTGGGCCAATGATATAAACGCCAGGCTGCACTGACGAGAAGCGAAACCATCTATTCAACTTTCTGGTAGGAAGCATCAGATTTCAGCAGCAATAAAGTAGTTAACAAGAGTAACAATAGTGCTAATAATAAACTTCAGATGGCGAAAGCTCAAGAACCGAGTGTACTTTTAGTATTACCCTATCGTCAAATCGTACCGAACCTGTTTGTCGTAGTGAGAGTATTGTCCAATAATTACAATGAAATGAATACCCCTAGCTGCATACAGACGTTGATATAAGTCTACGGGGATAGTTGAAAACGTGTGCCCCGACCAGCACTCGAACCCGTGATATTCTGCTTACATGGCAGACGCTCTATCCATCTGAGCCACCGAAAACACAGAGGATAGTGCGACTACAGGGACCTATCACTGGCGCGCCTCCCGTGAGACCCACATTCCCAACTTATTGTCCCGCACTACACTCATAGTGCCCCTGCCCATTATACTTATTACTCGCGGCTTTCTGCCGATTCCCGTAAGAGTTCGGGCACTGTCTGTTCAACCACAGAGAAGGAGATGGCCAAATGGCCGGTGAGTCTTAACTATATACGTATGAAGATGGGATCCGTTCTTTCGGACATGTATATAGTTAAGACTCACCGGCCATTTGACCATCTTCTTCTGTGCGGATGCACAAACAGTGCCCGAACTCTTAGGGGAATCGGCAAAAAGCCGCGAGTAATGAGTATAATTGGCAAGGGCACTATGAATATAGTGCGGGACATGTTCGAAAGAACAGATCCAATCTTCATATGTATATTGTCCAATAAATAACTGGACTACATCTAACTGCTTCATGTTTGTTGACGAAACAAGTGTCCTGAGATGGCAAAGGGTTTCGAAAGTTTTTCAGGCACCTCAATAACCTTCTTCACTTTCGTCCTAACAATGGATCTCTAGAATAACAGATGACAGAAATTACGACAGACTGTTTAAGAACGTGAGAAGATCGCATAGAAACAGCCTAGCAGAAAGAGCCTTGGAAATGGCAAGAACTTCCGAAGAATTACAAACTTCGTTACAGGATACTTCTCAACTTTGTTCCTGTAAAATACATTCCAGCCAGGAAAAGACACATGTATTTACAAGTTGACCGTACCCGCTCCAAACAGCGAATCTGACGTGGTCTGTGAAACCACAAGCTGGCCCAACAAACCACAGGAAGTCGTGGGAAGTGAAGAAGGAGGAGCACATGTGTTCCTCAAATAAAAAATAACAAAACTGACTTTACTGAATATTGCTGGAAACTATAGAGAAATGTAGCTTTCTCCCCATTTGTATGCTAGCGTGGAAGTAATCTGCAATCTTTGAGCCGCGCGGGATTAGCCGAGCGGTCTGAAGGCGCTGCAGTCATGGACTGTGCGGCTGGTCCCGGCGGAGGTTCGAGTCCTCCCTCGGGCATGGGTGTGTGTGTGTTTGTCCTTAGGATAATTTAGGTTACAAAGTGTGTAAGCTTAGAGACTGATAACCTTAGCAGTTAAGTCCCATGGGATTTCACACACATTTGAACATTTTTTTGCAATCTTTGAGCTAAGTGAAACAGTGATTTTATACCATATAAGTTATGAAATTGTCAAAGTCGTGGAAGTTTATTATTATTATTATTATTATTATTATTATTATTGTAGTTGCATGACACAGATGCATCTCAAATGTTTAGGGAAATAGTTTTCAGATGATGTGCACTTTCTTGGAAGTTATGATGCAGCAATGTACCAAGTACTGACGTAGACAAGTTACAAAAATGTTTTAATTCAATAATAGTAATGCACTGTTTTCATTTTTAAAACTGTAACCGTCTGTGCAGCGTTAAAAGGGAGGGTGACAGGTACTTATATTTGGAGCGCTAAGGGAGGGAGCACTAACAAAATGTGGCCACCCCCAAAAAACCGAACCCTAGACCGCTCCTGGTGCACGGGACTCCTAGCTGCGTCTCGCTGGAAATCGAGTACTGTCACGTAAGGGGTTTTTAAGGTGTTCAGCTCTCTAAAAGTATACTGTACTATTGAAGAAAGAGCGCTTACTAAGATTTGAGAGTGAAGATTCTGTAAACCATCACGAAATGCCGAATTAGCGAAACCATGAGTTTCAAGGACAAGTTTCGAAATTCCGCTCTTTCCAGTATCCATTTGCTTTTACAGAGACCACCCTGGACGTCATCTAAACAAATTAGATGTAATTAATTTACATATAAATCTTGATGAGTTATCCTCTTACAAATGAGGGAAATGATGACTAAGTATATCTCACAATTCGGTGCTGAATAAAATCTTCCTCCAGTCACAAAACGTATTTCCATTAATGCGTGATATATTTCAAAACCTATGAGGTCATCTTCATATCTGATAACACTTCTTGCCAATTTCTGCCTCAGCTACAATAACATGCTAAAGTTACTTATCTTCTTTTACCACAAGAGTTTCAAAAGTACTTTAAAGGTATTTGAATACACCTTTTCAGGCCTCTTTATTTGCAAATAGCTTTAATAAATACACACTATTTTCGTGAAAGATTTATATTCAAATTTTAAAAAATCCGAAGATGGACAATATAACAAGCTATTGAAAAAAATTTTCCTTCACTTCCGATTCAGAGATCAATTTATTTATTTGGTCAGTTTGCAACAAATAGATATGTTGTAAATTGCATTTAGTCATTCTCCCTATCGTTTTAAAAAGACACCTGTAAATTTGCCAATAAATGTGCACTGCTAAAATGAGAGTTTCAGGAAGTGTAAATTAATTTCCAATTCTTTCAAAAGTTCAAAATTCTTTCCCTTGCTCCATGTTCCTGAAAATTTTAGAATTCAGTGTACAGTGAGATGACAAAAGTCACGGAATAGCGATACAGACATTTTACAGATGGCGGTAGTATCGCATGCACAAGGCATAAAATGGCAGCGCATTGGTGGAGATGTCATTTGTAATCAGATGATACAAGTGAAAAAGTTTCCGACAGGATAATGGCCTCGCGACCGGAATTAACAGACTTTGAGTGCGAAGTGGTAGTTGGATCCAGACGCATGGGACAGTCCATTTCGGAAACCGTTAGGGAGCTCAATATTCCGAGACCCACAGTGTCAAGACTTGCCGAGAGTACCAGATTTCAGGCACTGCCTCTCACGACGGACAACTCTGTGGGCGACGGCCTTCACTTAACGACCGAGAGCAGCGGCGTTTGCGTAGAATTGTCAGAGCTAGCAGACAAGCAATACTGCGCGAAATAATTGCAGAAATCAATGTGGGACGTATCCGTTAGCAAAGTGTGGCGTTAATGGGCTATGGCAGCAGACGCGAGCGCGTTTGTTGCCTAAGGCCTGGCTACACAGAGGGCGGTCTGGTGACGCGGTCCAGGCTGCGGCGGTTCGCAGCGACGTTCAGTGGCGAGGGACGGCACACAGGAAGCGGTTCCCATGGAGCGCCTGATATAATCGTACGTGAGAAAAATGAGTTTTCCGGACTTTTTGCTGTAAAAAAATGCTGTTTGTAAATGAAGCAAAGCCACATAAACCCCTCGAGTTAGTTTTTCGGTAGAGATTCTCCCTTTCTTTTTCAAAAGTTAAAAACCACTTCTTTCGGTTTTGTGCGTTTTCTTCACTATAAGATACTTCTCTTTCGGTTCTAAGGAAACTAATTGACACAAAAAGCTGTTTTTTCGTATCTTATAGTGTCACATAATAGCTCGATGCTGAAGTGTCTAATTCGTCGATATTCGTCGTGGTTATTATGTCACCTATATTCCAAATACTGTGTAACATGAATTTTGAAGGATTTACACTGAAAAACGTGGTCGCTGGCTACTTTACGTTTCGTTCGTATTCGGTGATAGGTTGCTGAGAACTAAATGTAGTTAATACCTCCAGATTGTTTCTAATACTGGAACGAAAGCCATATCTCAGTGCAGTATGGAGAAAATAGAAATCAAACTCCTTAACAGTAGAACCGCTCTAATCCGTCACCTTCGGGACCGGGACCATGGTCGGAACATTAAAAGGGTCGGATATTCCGAAAAACCTAATATTTATTGCAAGACATTTAGTACAAAAAATTAAACGATTTAAGAACTAAAAGACGTCTACAGTAATATAAAAAGATGTTCTTTACACAGTGTTAAACAATATATTAACTAAAAATGTCTACACACACTATGATATGTATTGGTTTTAAAAGGAAAAACGACAAACAGATTACAGTACTGTACTGTACTTAATAACGTATAAACGATATATACTGTAAACTAAAAAATGTTTATAGCACTGCATATAAAAAGAAATTTTTTACAAACAAATAAACTACTGTATGTATAAACTAAGAAATGATTATACTATATGCATTGTTTTTACAGTAAAAACGAAAACAAATTACTTGGAAAATAGTCAGTGAGAGATTTTTGTTTAGCAGATGTTATTCTAGCTTTAGCTGCAGTGTCCCTCCATTTTTTTATCCACAAAAAGTCCATTGGAGATGAAGCTGGATTCTTCTCGATGTATTGAAGGGCGATTGCAAAAGCGTTTTTTGCATCGTTGTGTGAAATCCGCGTGGGGGGGGGTTCGTCTTCGTCGTCTGAGTCCTCAGTCACACCTGGCTAACAGCGGCAACAATCTGGTCGTCATTGAGCTCTTCCAAACTGTCACAGTCTTTGTCACGTTCGTTGATCCACTCTTCAACTTCATTGGCAGAGATGTTCGGCTCCAGAGTTTGTAGATCCTTAACGATTTCCAGTGCGTCATTGTTTTGCTCATTTTCAGTATGCTCATTTTCAGTCATAACTTCTAGTAAAAGCTTACCCCACGATTTCCGCAGTGTGTCAGGTTTCAGTTCATCCCATGCTGCAGCGACTGTTTAGATAGCATCTTTGATGTTCAGGGATTTCATTGCCTCAAATAAGTTACGACCTCCTTCACATTTTTCCAAGAATCAGCTAATATACTTTCTGAGATATCGCCTTTTTAACCATTCGATAACGCCCTGATCCATTGGTTGGATGAGTGAGATCACATTAGGAGGCAGAAAGAGAGCTTTTATGTCCCCATTCACCAAATTTTCCTCAGATGGATGTGATGGTGTGTTATCCAACAGCAGTAGAGCACGAACAGGCAGATTTTTTTGCTTCAAGTCTTTTTCGACCGCTGGCACTGACTCGTCGAAAAACCAACTTTCAAAAAGGTTGCAGTCCATCCAAGCAAATTTTTGATTGCGGGAATAAACCGGCAAGGAAGATAAGTTTATATTTTTGAATCCCCTTGGCTTCTTAGATTTGCCAATGACGAATAAGAGGAGCTTGTGGGTGCCATCTGCGTTGCTACAAGGAATGACTGTTATTCTATCTTTTACAAGTTTCGTTCCTACCACGGATTCATTTGATGCTGCGAGCGTTTTTGCTGGCAACATTTTAAAGTTCAGCCCTGTCTCGTCGATGTTATGCACTTGGCAGGGTAACAGTTCATTTTCTTCTACAATTTCTTGAAACTTAAGAGAAAGCTCCTTAGCAGCTGCGGCATCGGCAGATAGTTTTTCACCGGAAATAGGAACAAATCGGACACCATGACGACTTTTCCAACGATCAATCCGGCCTTCACTAGCAGCAAATTTACATTTGGCTTCTAGTTTTTTGTGCAAAACAATCGCTTTTTCTTTGAGAATTGGCCCGGATATTGGAGTTCCTTTCCTTCTTTCTTGACAAAACCACATCCACAATGCGATATCAAGCAGTTCAAGTTTAGGCTTTTTTAATGTTTTGCGATTCTTCAGTGTTTTTTCGCCGTCAATCGTAACTGTATAGGATTCAATGTCTTTCCGATTCTTCCTCCTATCCTTAATTGTCGTAACACCTACATTCAGTTCCTTTGCAATTTTTTGGAGCGATTCTCCTTCGTCCAGTCTTCGAAGCATTGCTAATTTTTCATTTAGTGAAAGAGTTAGATGTTTACGTTTAAATCCAGACATGTTGAAAAACAGACAATTGTACACACAATGAACATACAGTAATAAGTACTGTAGAGAACACGGAATAAAGCAAACAACGACGTATTTTAATCCCAACAAAGGATAAAACTCCACAATAACGTACAGTATAACAATATGCACAGCGAAAGACACCGCAACAGTGGCCCGACAGGTGTCCAGTCAGTGACAAGTCGGCAGAGGCTCGCGAGCCTGAGCGTGGTCGGACTAACCGGAGTGACGGACCATCCAAGGTCGGATTAGAGGGGTTCTACTGTACTTGTGCGCGCTGGCACCGAACGCGCTGCCTGAGTGCGATAGGGCCGAGTACCGTAACCTGCAGTTCAGTCGTGAACATTCCGTGAAAATACACGCACCTTCTTCACATTAGTGATCGCAAATTATTATTGTACATACTGCTGGTAGTAAATAGTGGAGAAGAAGACATTCTACTCTACATTAATCAAGATGCGCCTATAGCAGCCACAGAGCCATTCTCTCTAGTATCTCATAACGCGTTAACTACAGCTGCGTTTTCTGTAAAGGATAGTTTCGCTGACTCCTACAGTATAACATTTCAATAACTGAATACCTTTAAAGAAAATTTCTTTTTTTGTTTATCCATATATAATTCTACATCTACATCTATATTCTGCAAACCGCTGTGAAGTGCTTAGCAATGATTATGTCCTATTGTACCAGTTGTAAGGGCTTTTCTCCTTCCATTCACGTGTGGGGAGCAGGAAGAATGATTGTTTAAATGCCTCCGTGCGTGCAGTAATTATTCTAGCGTTGTCCTAACGATTCCTGTAGGAGCTCTACACAGAGGGTTGTAGGATGTCCCTAGAGTCGCCATTTAAAGTCAGTTGTTCAAACTTTGTAAGCAGGTTTTCTTGGCATAGTTTACGTCTATCGTCAAGTATCTGCCAGTTCAACTGTTTCAATATTTCATTGACACTCTCCCACAGGTCAAACAAACCTGTGACCACTCGCGCTACCCTTCTCTGTATACGTTCAATATTCCTTCTTAGTCGTGTTTGGTATGGGTCCCATACACTTGAGCAACATTTTAGGGTGGGTCAGATGAGTTATTTGTAAGGAACTGCCTTTATAGACTGACCGCAATTCTCAAGTATTCTGCCAATAAGCCTAAGTCCGATACCCGCCCTGCTCTACCAATCACTGGGCACATGCAATCGTTCCATTTCTTAACCCTACAAAGCGCACAATCACGTATTTGGGACTTTCATCTCAGGTCATCAGTCCCTAGACTTAGAACTACTTAAACCTAACTAACCTAAGGACATCACACACATCCATGCCCGAGGCAGGATTCGGACCGGCGACCGTAGCGGTCGCCCGATTCCAGACTGAAACGCCTAGAACCGCACGTATTTTATGAGTTGACTGATACCAACTGTGACTCGTAGATATTACAGTCATATAATACTACTTTTTTTCGTTTTGTTAAGTGCACAATTTTACATTTCTGAACACTTAAAGCAAGTTACCAATGTGTGCACCACATTGAAATGTTAGTAATATCTTAATGAAAAATTAGGCAGCTTCTTTCATACAGTATTTCACAACAGATAATCGCAAGATCTGTAGAAATATGGCCGGCCGGTGTGGCCTAGCGGTTCTAGGTGCTTCAGTCTGGAACCGCGCGAACGCTACGGTCGCAGGTGCGAATCCTGCCTCGGGTATGGGTGTGTGTGATGTCCTTAGGTTAGTTAGGTTTAAGTAGTTTTAAGTCTAGGGGACTGATGCCCTCAGATGTAAAGTCCCATAGTGCTCAGAGCCATTTGAACCATTTTTGTAGAAATCTGAGGTTACTATTAATATTTTCTCTAAGGTCAGAAACGCGCAACATGAACAGCAATAGTCTCAACACACATCCTGGGGTACAACACAAGTTACATCAACGTATGTTAACGGCCCTCCATCCAAGGTAGCTTGCTGCATCCTCGCTAACAAAAACTCCTCAGTCCAGTCACAAATATCAGTTGACACCCCATACAATCGTACTTTTGATAATAAGCATATGTGTGGTACCGAGACAAATCTTTTTGGAATTCGAGAGGTACTACTTCTACCTGACTGCCTTTATTCACGGTTGTTAGTTTGTCATGTGAGAAGAGTCCGTGTTGGATTTCGATCGATGTCTCTGATACATCGATGAGCTCATTCTCTTCTACATACTTCATTACGTTTGAGTTTAGAATGTGTTCTAAGATGCTACATCAAATTTCTGTGAAAGGTATTGGATGGCACAGTTTTTTGTTGGAGGGCTCTACGATAAATTATAGTTAACACAGGGGCTAACTCAGTCCCAATATAGAACTTGATAGGGATTCCATAGGTTCCTTTGACTTTCTTCAGTTTTAACGAGTAGATACACTCTTTACGGACTGCAGATGTTAAGCGTGGAATTTTTCATAAGATTGGAGGTATTGCTTTAAATTGTATTATAAAACACGTGTATGGAATAATATCTTCGGTTGTTAGTATTAAAAGCAAACATGGAAATCACTCGTTAATAATTTACTGTACTTCATCTTATATAACATATTGCACGTGTAAAAATCAATCTTTTTGCAAAAATATTTACATTTTGAACCAGTTTAGCAGCTATATCCCTCGATGATTCAACCTTCTTCAAAATGTTCTTATAATATGCATCGCCGGTATCGTACAAGAAGTTGTACTTCTTCGCCTGTTCAGTAAGTTTCTCTATTTACATCATTTCCATTGCATGCACTGCACGCTCACCTATACGAGAGATTTGCCTCCCGTCGTTGCTGGCTCAAGGTAAAAAATGCGCCTGCAGGCGCTCGCAGCCGCCGACCGCGGCGGTAAATCTTATTTTGAGGGAGACTGCCGCTCGCCGTGACGGCAAGACCACTCTTCATGTCCGAAAGAACAGAAACCATCGGTGACCACGCAGCTCTCTTAGAGTGAAATGATAATTAAATCAAGACCCTAAGCTGTCGACAGGCGTTGAGATACATCAACGGGGACAGTTGAAAATATTGTGCCCCGACAGGGACTCGAACCTGGGATCTCCTGCTTACATGGCAAACGGTCTATCCATCTGAGGCACCGAGGTCACAGGACATGTCCGAAAGAACAGATGTCATCTTGATATAGTTAAGGCTAACAGGCCATTCATCTTCTTCTTCTGTGCTGGATGCACACACATTGCCCGAACTCTCACGGGACTAGGTAAGATTGTCTGCCGCGAGTAATGAGCGTTCAAATGGTTCAAATGGCTCTGAGCACTATGGGACTCAACTGCTGTGGTCATAAGTCCCCTAGAACTTAGAACTACTTAAACCTAACTAACCTAAGGACAGCACACAACACCCAGCCATCACGAGGCAGAGAAAATCCCTGACCCCGCCGGGAATCGAACCCGGGAACCCGGGCGTGGGAAGCGAGAACGCTACCGCACGACCACGAGATGCGGGCGTAATGAGTGTAATGGGCAGGGGTACTACGAATGTAGTGTGTGGACATTAAGTTGGGAGCGTGGGTCTCACGGGGAGAGTACAAGGGATAAATCCCTGCAGTCACACTATGCTCTGTGCCTTCGGTGGCTCAGATGGATAGAGCGTCTGCCATGTCTGCAGGAGATCCCGGGTTCGAGTCCGGGTTGGGGCACACGTTTTTAACTGTCCCCCTTGATGTATATCAACGCCTGTCGATAGCTTAGGGTCTTGATTTAATTATCATTTCACTCTTCATGTGGCCGACACGATGCGCTAACACGCAGTTCAACGACAGGGCCTGCCTGCCACGGCTCAGGACCCGGCACGACATCGCCTGCAGTGCCTCTCCTAGGCTCGTGACCATATCGGTTGGACCCTAGACGACTGCAAAATCATGGACTGGTGCGATGAGTCCCGATTTCAGCTGGTAAGAGCTGATGGTAGGTTTCGAGGTTGGCGCAGACCCACGAAGCCATGGATCGAAGTTATCAACAAGGCACTGTACAATTGGTGGTGGGTCCATAAAGGTGTGGGCTGTGTTTACATGGAATAGACAGGGTCCTCTGGTCCAGTTGAACCGGTAATTGATTGGGAAATGATTGTCTTCAAGTGTTTGGAGACTATTTGCAGCCATTGATGGACTTCATTTTCCCCACCAATGATGGAATTTTTATGAGTGACAATGCGCCATGTCAAAGAGCCACAGTTGTTCGCGACTGGACAGTTCGGCCGAATAATTTGGTCACCCAGATCGCCTGACATGAATCTCCTCGTACATTTATGGGACATAATCAAGCCGTCAGTTAGTGCACAAAATCCTGCACCAGCAACACTTTTACAATTATAGATGGCTACAGAGGCAGCACAGGTCAGTATTTCTGCAGAGGACTTCCAAAGACTTGTTGAGTCCACGCTACGTCGAATTGTTGCGCTACGCCGGGCAAAACGAGGTCCGACAAGATATTAGAAGGTGTCCCATGACTTTTGTCACCTTGCCATTTACGGCATGCCCACTGGTGCTCAAATGGTTAGCTCTTATTGATTCATCAAAGTGGTTCAGACTAAGTGTACCCAAGTGCTCTCTGAAATGAGTGAAAACTTCTGCCTGTCTAGGCACTGTAGGAACCAGGAGAGCTATTATAACATATTTTATTTGCACCACAGTTTTTTCGCCTGATTTTATTTTGTAAGCTGCTTTGAGTCTTGAATTGCAGTGTGTGTAAAAATAAATAGTAACATTGTTCTTGAATAAGTTGGTTCCCCTTTTCTCGTCTGCACATAGGGCTTTCTGGGTCCTCGATCAAAGACAATTTCCGCAGAATCCAAGGGTGGAAGGTGAGGGATTGGGCGGACCATGAGCCTCCCCCCAAAAAAGGAATAGTAGAAGCATTCATATTTTTACAAAAATAAATTTCCAAATTTCCCAGCTAACTCTCGGACAATAAACTAAGAAGAAAAAAGTAAGAGCCTCAAAAGTGGTAGGGGACTCTAGAAATTACGCGGGATGCTTCTCTGTTGTTTGTCCGAGGGCTAGACTGTGTCGAAGCGCTTCAGTCTCTCCGCCTGTAGACAACTTTCCAACCACTCCATGAGCTGTTTGCACCTGCTGCCTACAACGAAGCCGATGGGCGCAGGGCTCAGGCCTCCCGAACAAGTGTAGGTAGTAGACCCGAGCCTTTTTTGCCTCCTCAGAGTGATAGCTTATGGGCGCAGATTTCAGTATAGAGAACATGTCCTCCGAAGCTGTTGCAGCTACTGTGAGTCGAACGGGAAAGAAAATGCTGCTTCCGAAATGTTACACTTCTAGATTCCAAAACTTGTTAAAAGGTGGTGGAGTGTGATGGAAGCGCAACACAAAGAACTGCAAAAGTTTTATTAAAACTGCCTCCAATGGAAACAAGACACCGAGTCAAAACAACAACAATCATGCAGAAATTAATGACGATATAATTCAGAGGCAGAAAATAGTTCTTGATCTGAAGAGAAAACCCACAGAAGATACATGTGACACACCATCGAAACTTATATACTCGTATAATCAACTGAAAGGAGAACACACGAAAAAGATAACCATTAGAGATCTCGACAACTTTCGTAAATCTGTTTACAAAGCTAGACGCCGGCCGTTGTGGCGAACGGTTCTAGGTGATTCAGTCCGGAAACGCGCTGCTGCTGCTACGGTCGCAGGTTCGAATCCTGCTTCGGGCATGGATGTGTGTGATGTCCTTAGGTTAGTTAGGTTTAAGTACTTCAATGTCTAGGGGACTGATGGCCTCAGATGTTAGGTCCCATAGTGCTCAGAGCCATTTGAACAAAGCTAGGCGAAAATTCTACCGAAATTAATTAATCAGGTAGTTCATATTGTTCTGAATACATTGTAACTTCCCCGCAAAAATATGATAGTCAAAATGTGCGCCAATCTTAAACTCCCCACAAAAATTGATAAATGGAAATTGACCATAAACCCACAATAATATTAATTAGCTAATGAACCATGAACTGAATGTAACATCTCAACACAAATAATTAAAACTGATAAATTTTATAAGGTCAGCAGCGCTGACCTTCGGCCCTGTGAAATAATTAAATCTGATAAATTCTTACCTCAGTAACACTGCATCTATATCTGCTCTTATTTTCGGCACAGCTCCGTGCAATGCTGGCCTATATTTAATTTTGATTCTTGGAGGAAATGCATAGGAAATATTATTTAACTTGAAATGAATCTTTTTCTTTAAAAAAGTTACTTTATTGAAAAATTATTATTGGGGCACATTTTTTGAACAAATTAATTACAATTACTATACATTATTAGCTGAGCGCAATGCTGCTTCATTATCTTCTACAGTAATACACATCGTCCACCACAATCCTGACCAGATTCGGAAGAACAGCACGCCCGCTCAGTACAACTGTCCACTCGCTACATGCAACTGCTCCAGACTGCTACTACTCTCCAACTGTCTACTCTCTCTGACCACTCGCCACACACTACTGCCGACTGACTACTACTACAGACAGAGTGCAACTCGCAACTGAACACTCGCGCGGTCAAGCGCAGTCTAGCAACGATAAATAACGCTCTGGTCAGAGATTCTGTCATGCCTCGCCATCGCTGGTAATGAATACATACGTGTTTCATAACCCTCCACTGGGGGGGGGGGGGGGGGGGGGCAAAAATTTGGCAGCGATGGTGAGTCATTTGGACTTGCCATGAGCAACAAATTTTTTCTTAACTAACTAACTTAACAATCACAGAATATACAGATATATAGGTGTAGAACATGAAGTAAATATAGTGCACATGCACTGAGTACAGAACATATCAGGTAATGCAAAATATATATATAATGAGTACAGAACATATTCACAAATGGCAAAAGTGCATATGCACTGTAGTTGAGAGCAAATCACAAAAATGTATATGCAATGAGTAGAAATCATGTTTACAAATGAGAAAAGTGCACATGCACTGTAGTTCAGAACATATTTGCAAATCACAAAAAAAATGTATAGGCCATAAATACAAATCATGATAACAAAAATGATGTTTTTTTTACTATGTCACAAGAATTAGGATAGGAAAGGGAAGTATTGCGTCATGGTTGTAGCACTTTAGGTTGCACGCAGCTGCACTGAAATTCCATATCTTTCTACAGAAGCACAACACCAAGTGAGGCAATCTAAAGTTCTTTTCCCAGAAGTATTAATCAGCGTACCCAAGGCACTGAAGTGCCTTAGTAATATTCCATGTTATCCTTTTGGTAGTACATTAGTTACACCAAACAGTGGGACCATAATAGCATCTTCATCGCTCATGGTGGTGGACAGCATGTCGTGTCAACACCACGTTCTCGTCTGTTACAATAACTTAGAATTAGTGCAAAAACCAAATATAGTGCTCCATGATCATGAGGATATACAGGACAAACGGATATTGCAGTAATTCCAGGTAATTAGGTTAGAAGGTGAAGGACATTAAGTTACATACTAGGCTTCATTGATAATTACGCTAGTAATGGGTGGCACTCATTGCCCAGTTATTCAACATTTCTGTACCATGTATGTAGTGTTACAGAATAATGTTCATGAGTAACTTTACAGAGAACATTGGCACTCACTGCCTAATTGTAAATCATCAGAAGTCATTTACAGAGAACATTGGCACTCATTGCCTAATTACAAACCATCAGAAGTCATCTACAGAGAAAATTGGCAGTCATTGTCTAATTACAAATCATCAGAAGTCATCATAGTATTACAGAATAATGTTTACATAATAATATTCATGAATTGTTTTTACAGAGAACATTGGCACTCATTGCCTAATTGCAAACCATCAGAAGTCATCTACAGAGAAAATTGGCAGTCATTGTCTAATTACAAATCATCAGAAGTCGTCATAGTATTACAGAATAATGTTTACATAATAATATTCATGAATTGTTTTTACAGAGAACATTGGCACTCATTGCCTAATTGCAAACCATCAAAAGTCATCGTAGTATTACAGAATAATGATTACATAATAATATTCATGAATTGTTTTTACAGAGAACATTGGCACTCATTGCCTAACTGCAAACCAACAAAAGTCATCATAGTATTACAGAATAATGCACATAATTAATCTAATTAAAGTAATCATTGCCATTTTTTTTTTTGCTAGCAATGCATTGCGTTAGGTAAATAATGGGGAATGAAAATATTTGCTTTTAAATTATTGCTGCAAATGAAGATGTGTAACGTCATTCGTCTTGAGTCAGCTGTAGCAAGATTATGAAACAAGTAGAGTATATGTAATCATACTCATAAATGATATGGGTTTAATGAACAACTGCTTATAGCACATTAATTTCATAAATAATTTCTCCTGCAAAATATACAAAAATTAATTATTAAACTGAAAGAAGAAACGCATTTTATGCTGAAAAGTAGTGAACTTCGAATTAACAGGTAGTGAAATGTGTATAAAAAGTATGTGTGTTCCCTAGCTGTCCTTTCCAAAACCTTCAGTCATCCTACTATGCAATATAACACATACTGTCAAAACGAACTGCAACAAATACTTAAATAGCTACATAGCATAAATACATAAACTTCAACATCATCCTCATCTGTAAAGAAAAAACTTCATTATCCATCACTTCATTATCCATATTATCATAACTCCATAATTATCATCACCTGTAAAGAAAAACTTCATTATTCATAGTAGCATATTCTTCATCATTATTCATCATCATTCATTATCATCTGCAAAAAAGTCACTTCATTATTCATTATACAATTATTCCTTATTTCTATCGTATTTCATCACTAAAACTAAGATGTGAAGTTCTGTCTGACAGCCTGCATCAATCGCTTCGTATTCTGAAAGAAAACATTAGTTAAGACAGCTATTCTACGATGTGTATAGTATATTCTTGTTAATGCTTGTTAATCCTGATCCATTTACTCTTCCTCATAAGGTTTTTGCATCTTCTTTCGTTTATTCCGTAGGTGAAATTCCATTTCTGTTTAATTTATTTCCTTTACACGTTATTTATTTCTGAAAATGATGAACAAAGATTAATGTCTTGCATTTAAATCATATACCCATCAAATAAAAACTGGTTTATAGTAACATAATTGAGCATACAGCATACCATGACAGAAAACGTAATATGTCAAAAATATAGATAGTGTTCAGAGGCAAAAATGTACCCAGTGTATCACAACGTAGCAGCAAAAAAAAAAGAAATGTAAAAATAGTCACAATGTTGAGATATCATAAGGCAAAATATGTCAAAGTCAACTGGTGTTTGCTATATCTTAACTATTTCATAATGGATACAAACAAAACATGAAAACAATCGTACATACATAAAAAATGATGACAAGAAATGTGACCTTCTTTGTGTTCAGCTTGTATGTTGTGTAGTTAATAGAGGCGAGAATTAAAGACTTTAATGGAGAGAGAATTTAATAAAATTAAAATTAATATGTCAATAGGCAAAATTGCATAATTATTCGTAAGATACGTAAGTTTATCTGGAAAAATGTGCACGGTCTGATGTGTAACGACAAGAAGAGCGACCTGCTAACCTTACCTTGCCGGGTACTTGCCAAGAAAAATACGACAATCATCAGTAAGTAGTCATATAAATATAATTGCATAAGTTGTCATAAAACGTGTAAATTCATCTGGAAAATATGCACAGTCTGATGTGTAACGACAAGAAAAGCGACCTGCTAACCTTACCTTGCCAGGCACTTGCCAAGAAAAATACGACAATCATCAGTAAGTATTCATGTGAATATAATTGCTTAAGTGGTCATAGAAATTAGGAAATGGCATTACAGCATGTTAAATCATAAAGTATCTTCATTCAATAAAAGGTTTGATATTCGATATGTGGTGGTTTTCAAAGTTTCAACGTGTACAACATTGGGGTGAGGAATGCTGCGAATCCGATATGGACCTGCGTATAGAAGTTCAAATTTACTGCACCTACCTTTTACTCTATTGGATAAATAGTGTGTACGTACTAATATCTTCTGTCCAATGTGAAAGTCACGGCGTGTACAAACCTGTTTTGCTGTCTCCTCCGGCGTTCTGCGGCACGTTTGATATTATTCAGCGCAATGTCAATTATTTCACGGTGTCGTAGTCGACGAGATGTAGGAAAGTTTACTAATTCTTTAATTTTGTTATGTGGTTCAACATTTTTCAGTATAACTGACGGAGATAGCATAGTGGATTCATTTGGTATGGAATTAATTACATCCTGGAATGAGTGTATGTGTGTGTCCCAATCAGTATCTTTTATAGCAGTATTTCTTTCATTAATCGTTCACAAGGGTTCGAAGAAGCATGGTACCTGGATATATAGATCGGAGAAATGTTTCTAGCTCGTAACATACGTGTCCATATAGCAGATCGAAACTGCGATCCATTGTCAGAAATTACTTTCAACACATGCCCTACATGAAATAGAAAATGTTTTAAAATGCTTTCGAAACAATTTTAGTAGTAGCTTTGCGTAACGGAGTGAAGGTAACAAATTTTGAAGTGAGTTCAACAGCGACAAAGATGTAGCAAAAACCTCTATTAGTTCTGGGAATCGGACCAAAAATGTCTACAGCGGCCATGTGTCTTAATTTAATAGGTACAAAGGGATGTAATGGAGGAATATGTGAAGTTGTGTCTGATTTAGCTTTCTGGCAGATTTTACATGACGCTAAAACTCGTCGAATACGTTTCTCCATGTTGGTAAAATAACAGTTCTGTCTCAGTATAAGAAAACATTTTCTAGCTCCGTAATGTGCGTAACTTAAATGAGTATACCAGATTAATTTGTTAACAAGCTCGTCAGGAATGCATAATAATCAATTGTTGCTGTCAGGATGACAGTGGCGAAACAGCATGTTATTGCGTACAGTGTAATGGTTTCTAATTGTAACATTATTCCTATCTTGCCAAAGGTGTTTAATGTCTTTCCATACGTTGTCTTTACTTTGCTCTTGTGCTATGTCTTGTAATGACGACGAAATGAAATTTTCAAATGCAACTTGTTGAATGTACATGACGCTGAAATTTGCTTTGCAGAAGTTGGTTGCGATGTCTTGCTTATTGTTGCCGAGAGAACGAGATAGTGCGTCTGCTACAACATTTTGTGTGCCGGGAATGTGAACGATTGTAAAATTAAATTCCTGCAAGTAAAGTTTCCATCTGCTTAATCTGTCGTGTGTAAATTTAGCCGAAAGTAAAAATTGTATCGCTCTATGGTCTGTGTAGACGGTGGTATGTCTTCCATAAAGAAAATGCCTAAATCTTGTAAACGCCCAAACAACACATAATGTTTCCAGTTCTGTAACAGAATAATTTCGTTCAGCAGGTGACAGAATGCGACTTGCAAATGCGATGTTTTTAATTACTGTTGAGCCATCTTCTTCAATTTCCTGAAAAATATGTACGCCTAAAGCGGTGTTAGAACTGTCGGTGGCAATGGAAAAATTTCTGGTAAGATCTGGGTGCGATAAAAGTGGTGCATTCAACAAAGCATGTTTCAAATAACGTTCTTGTGAACAAGATTCTGAGTATCAAAAGTATTGCTTGCGTTACTGGAATATACAATCTGTACTGTATCTGGTCAAATTCTATCTGACGTGTCATTATTTTCGGGAGGATTCTGTGGCATTTCAACTATTTGTATTATCCTATTATTTCTTCCTGACGTATTACGTTCTGGATGATACCTATTGTCTGGTTCATTCATGATAATATGTTGTTGCTGATGTTCTTGCTGCTGATAAGATCGACTGCTATTAAATGTACGCTGAAAATTGTGCTCATTATTTTTACGTCTGTCGTGATAGTCATTCCTATATGGTGCATTGCGATAGGAATTGAAATAGTGTGTTTTCTGTACGTAGTTATTTCCTTGTTGCTTTGCGTTACTATTTGTTGGAGCTGAGACTATACGTGCACGAAACTTTAAAGTTTGGTTGACCTTGTAGACTGCATTGTTGGTTAGGTATGCTAACCGGCTGGCTTTGATGCTGTTGCGGAGTAAAACGTCTATTGTTACCAAAATGTGGTTCCTGTTGCTGATAATTTTACACATACTGATGATTAAAAATTTTTTGATATTAAAATTACGCTGGTAGTTGTCATTTCGGGAGTGTCTAAAGAGAACTGTCACTTTCGGTAAAATTTGTCATATCGGGTTTTCTTGACTCATTTCTTAATCCTAGGTAGAGCAATAGTTAAAGAGCTGTTTTGATAGATATAAAGGATAGTAGAAGAGAAGGCAGCAGTACAGAAAACTAAAGATGAAACAGCACTACTACAGCTCGGGGCCCTGTGCACGCTACGGCACATACTCATTAAAGCGTAATGAATCCCCTGAGGTCAATTACGCGCTGCAAATAAATTTTAGTTTTTGCGTTACAGGCAATGCCGTTGAAAATTCAGAAATAAATTGCTGTATCCATACTAATTCTAGTTTCTGCATTACACGAAATGTTGGTAAAAATTCAAGAGCAAATTATCGTATCCAGTTCAAAGCTAGTTTCTGCTTTACAGACCAAGCTGGTGAAAGTACAAAAATAAATCGACATATCCAGTTCAATGCGTGTACTTGTACTCTGTCATTTTTAAATACTTTAAATTTTCTCATGGATAAAAATTGCTCGTAATCAACGTTATCGTCACTGAATTTGAGAACACGTTCAGGTTTGTGTGAGAATCTGTTTGTCTGTGTCATTTCAGATTTCAAGTTGTGTAGCTTTTCATATTTTAAGTCGCGTAGTCTCTGTAAATTGCATAAGTTACACTGGCTCTGAGAGTGCGACAAACGTTCAGAATGTGCCGCACGCTGTGACGCATTAGCAACTGAAACATTTTTCATTTCTGTTACTTTAATACGTCCGTCAATTTGGCTGTTCTGTTGGTCGAATTTCGCGTCCATATTTGTATCCAGTGTGCGCGAAAGTTCTGCTGTCGTCAATTTAAATTCGTCCCGTAACTGGGTTGCTTCTTCAGAGCATTGTTTACCGACTGCACTAATTTCGTCTCTAAGTGATTCTGTTGTAGTTGTTTGCATATCTCTTAATTCTTGCGCAACAGATCTAATTACTTCGCTACTTTTCCTAGCACAAGCGTCAATTTCCTCGCGTAATTGTTCCTTAGTATCATGACACTGTGCGGCAACGGCTCTAATCTGTTCACTAAGTTGTCTAATTTTTCATTAAGTTGTTGTTTGAGATTTTCGTTATTTTCATTAAGTTGTTGTTTGAGATCATCTTTAAGTTGTTTGGAACTGTTATCTAGTTATTTCAAATTTTCACTAAATTGTTTGTTATCTTCACTCTGTTGTCTGGAATTGTTATCTATTTGTTTGAAATTTTCCTGAAATTGTTTGTTATCTTCACTAATTTGTAGCAATAATGCCATAATTTGATCCAGACCAATATTACCTACTCTATTCACTGTGCTGTTTGATGGCGTGTCTGCAATTGTCACGTTTTGTGTATCCATTTGGACATTCTGCGATTCTTGAAAATGTTTGCTAACCGGATGTACACTGTTGGTCACTAAATCGGAATTAAATAAATCCGTCGTACTCTGATTATACTGTTCATTTTCATTAGAAAAATTTGTCTGTTCGTCACGTAAATCCTGCAAACCGGGTGTGTTAAACTGGGCAGAGCTCATTGCAACAGAACGCCCCGCGTCATCAATTGTCGTCAAATTAACAGAGGGCACAATTGAATTCGTCTGTTCATCATTAGGATCAAAATCAACATTAGTGGTCGGTACACACTGATTGTCCGTAATTGAAGGATTGTCATCATTACACTGCGTGTCGCAAGTACTATCGGTCAAGTTGTTTAATTCGGTTATTTCACTCATTATACCTCGCGATGTACTATTAACAGTTTTCCGCGGCATTTTTACACAAATCACAATTATTCAGTAATGAAACAAAGACAATACAAAATGCAACAAACACAAATACAACAAAGAGCAACAAATTGCTGATGATCTGTGAAAGAAAGTGACAAAATTAGTAGATGCGTTGCGCCAAGTGCTAATTATTTTTAAGTAAATAAGAGCAGATACCTGACTACTTATCAGAAGATTCACAAGAAATACGATCCTGGTCCGGATGTCGCCAAGTGTAACCACCCCGCATGAAATTTGAAAGTCCCCGCAAGAAATTAGAAAGTCAATGATTATAAAAGAATGTGCCAGATGTTGTCTTCTCACAAAACTGAATAATAAAAATGAGCCAAGTGTAACCTCCTTGCAAAATTAAAGAATAATAATAGCCCAAACGTAAACTTCCCACAAAATTAAAGAATAATAATTGACCATAAACCAACAACAATATTAATTGAATAATGAACCATGAACCGTATGTAACATCTCAACATAAATCATTAAACCTGATAAATTTTATAAGGGCAGCAGCGCTGACCTTCGGCCCTGTGAAATAATTAAACCTGATAAATTCTTACCTCAGTAAAACTGCATCTATATCTGCTCTTACTTTTCGGCACGGCTCCGTGCAATAGTGGCCTATATTTAATTTTGATTCTTGGAGGAAATGCATAGGAAATATTCTTTAAATTGAAATGAATATTTTTCTTTAAATGAGTTACTTTATAAAAGGTTATTATTAAGGCACATTTTTTGAACAAATTAATTACAATTAACATACGTTATTAGCTGAGCGCAATGCTGCTTCATTACCTTCTACACTAATACAAATCGTCCACCACAATCCTGACCAGATTCGGAAGAACAGCACGCCGTCGATGCATGGCGACGCCCGCTCAGTACAACCGTCCACTCGCTACAACTACTGCCGACTGACTACTACTGCAGACAGAGTGCAACTCGCAACTGAACACTCGCGCGGTCAAGCGCAGACTAGCAACGATAAATAACTCTCTGGTCAGAGATTCTGTCATGCCTCGCCATCGCTGGTAATGAATACATACGCGTTTCAACATTAAGTGTAAAAACTACAGATGGGGCGGATTTGTTGTTACATAATTATGCTGACAAGAATGTTGTAATATCCTATGAAGCCGAAAACCTCAAAATACTTACCCAGTGTGACACAATATACAAGGTGCGTCTGAAAAATGCGGTGCTTGGTTTCATAAAATAAAAAAAACAACAGTTACAAAAAAATAGCTTTACTGGCCTTTACAGGATCACCATTAGCTACAACTTACGTCTGGCTTCGACTGTATGGCTGTTGCGAGCCGTCAGCAAAATCATGTTGTGGAATCGCTCGATCGAAGCGCCGTGGTCACGCGTTGTCGGTTATCCGTTGCATTACATACAGGGGACGAGACCTGGTGCTACCAGTGCTATCCGGAGACGAAGCGACAGACAGTGGCAACGTGAACACCGCGTCCCCGCCTGCCAAGACACGTCGGGTCTCACAAAATCCAAGACTGAGACGAAGTTGATCACCTTTTTCGACAACGAGGACGTGATCCATCATGAAGTTCTACCGAAGAAGACGGGGAAACGATGAACACCTTGCCAGTGACTGTCGCTTGGTGACCGTAATCTTGGTAGCACCAGATGACATCTCACGTAACGATGCTGTTATCCAACAACTAGTGAGCACGGTCCTTCAAACGATTCCACTAGATGCATTTGCTGTGTGTTACCAACAGCCTTACAATCGATGTCAGAAGTAAGTTTTAGCTAATGGTGATTACTTTGAGGGCCAGTTAAGGTATCTTGTTTGTAGGATTTGTTTCCTTTATTTTCTGAGACATTTTCAGACGGTCCTTGTGTATTGATGAAACTGTCGGGTATTGAACAAAGACTTTTTTTTAAGCTGTGTATAATTCACGGATGTGTTAATCGATATCATTTACCAGTATTTTTTTCTTTGTTGAACGATAAGAAAACTACATCTTACCAGTATTCCTTTTCAGGAGTTGTTGATAAATGTGATAGTCTAAGTCTGAAATTATCTCCGTTAACCGTGTTTGCAGACTTTGAAGAAGACTGTGAAAGCTGGAAGTGAAGTATGGTCTGATGTTAAGAAACCAACGTTGTAAATTTCATCTTATACTGAGCTGGTGGCGAAAGATACAAACGCCGGGACTTGCACATCAATGCTGTTCCACAAATGAAATCAGAAAGCTTCTGAAATATATATTTCGTTTGCCAATGCTGCATCCTGATATGGCTAGCGACTGTTTTGTTGAGGAGTAAATGTCAGCGATGCCGGTGTGTGAAAAAACTACAGACGTTCTGCGACTACTTAGTGGACACTTACGCACACGAAAACGCACTCTTTCCTCCATTCATGTTGGGAGAACTAAGTTGCAATAGACAGAGAACCACGAATGCTTATGAAAGTTTTCACAGAAAGTACAATAGTCAGTTCTAGTCCTTCAGCCGAGATATCTACAGGTTTCTTGATGTACTGAAGCAAATTTAATTAGACACCGTAACTCCAATTAATTCCTCAAAACAACGGAAACCGAAAGATCTTGATCGGATTTAAAATTCATGAAGGAACGGGTGACAAATTTCAACGATGGAAAAATTACAAGAATGCAATACGAAATTAATTTCCTGCAAAGAAAAACCAGGAACCACAAACTCAAATAAAAAATATTGCCAATTTTAATGATGGGCATACATTGCAGGCTAGTATGACAATGGATCTGTAAATATATTTTAAAAAAATTAAAATATAGATTAGTAAATAAATCTGCAAATACTTTTGGGTTGTGAGACACTTCGCCTCCTCGCTGTGCACCCTGGGTAACGCTAAACGGACTGGTACAAAAACCATTAATTGTTATTTAAGCAACAGAGGCTCACTCTCTTTTGATCTCGGCATGCAGGATAATCAGAGTCGTTTATCGTTATTACTTACCACAGGAAAATCTTTTACAGCTTCGACTAGAAGTACGTATGTTAAAATCTACTTTTAACTGGAAAACTGGGTTTCTTCCCTGACTGTGGGAGCCTTTGGTTCTACGCGCAACCCGATACGGTTCGTGAATCTACATATAGGTCGGGTAAACACAGGTAGTTCAGTAAGAGAAGACAGAAAGAGAAATATTTTCTACTGAGGGGGAAGCTAGACAAAGATTGATTTTCCCGAAATTAGCGTTAATCAAAGAAACATTCTTCCCCCGTACACAGGCTCTCGTGGCCATAGTCAACAGACCTAAGCCCACAGATCAGTGAAATACACGTAATGACGCGCGTATGACTTGTAAGTAAGTGCGTTATCGAAGTTGCGAGAGTCAGTTGGAATTATGGCTCTTAAATCTGTGCATGATACACCCTCTTATCAAATTTTCAGATGATTACTTTTCAAAATATTATATTTCTCTGAATTACAATTTCTTGGAAGTTATACTTAACCGATTTTGTTAGTACTGACGTAAACAAATTATTATTGTTACTAGCAAACCCTCGATTCTATACAGTCGATCTCCCATGTATAAAGCAGCTGGAAATTTCTGATTATTTTACAAATTAATTGTCATAAATATTTGGCATTAAATTTGTATGCAAGAAAAGATATAGAAAAGGTGTGAAATTATATTTAAAGTTTATTGGAAGTCCCAGCGTGCTCTCCTCATCAAACACTGGATGAGTACAATCTCGGTAATTAGTGCTTTTTTTAAGCAAAAGCTAGTTTTTCACAAATCCCCAATGTTTATGAACCATATCTCCTGAATAATGTTCCTTACAATGATACAATTTTACAGGTACATTTAGCGTTATATGTCGATACTGACTGCAATATGTGTTGCGAATAGAGATAGTGATAAAGAAGTAATACTTTAAAACGCCATGGCCGAAGAGGGAGTTTCACTGCATGAACGGCGAAGATTTAGTAAGTGGTAAACTTTTTCCTTTCATTTTGTGTGATATGTCAACGAGCTAAGTTTCATAAAGTTTTGAAATTACACTACTGGCCGTTAAAATTGCTACATTAAGAAGAAATGCAGATGATAAACGGGTATTCATTGGACAAATATATCATACTACAACTGACATGCGATTACATTTTCACGCAGTTTGGGTGCATAGATCCTGAAAAATCAGTACCCAGAACAACCACCTCTGGCCGTAATAACGGCCTTAATACGCCTGGGTATTGAGTCAGAGCTTGGATGGAGTGTACAGATACAGCTGCCCATGCAGCTTCTACACGATACCACAGTTCATCAAGAATAGTTTCTGGCGTATTGTGACGAACCAGTTGCTCGGCCACCGTTGACCAGACAGTTTCAATTGGTGAGAGATCTGGAGAATGTGCTGGCCAGGGCAGCAGTCGAACATTTTCTGTATCCAGAAAGGCCGGTACAGCACCTGCAACATGCGGTCGTGCATTATCCTGCTGAAATGTAGGGTTTCGCAGGGATCGAATGAAGGGTAGAACCACGGGTCGTAACACATCAGAAATGTAACGTCCACTGTTCAAAGTGCCGTCAATGCGAACAAGAGGTGACTGAGACGTGTAACCAATGCCACCCCATACCATCACGCCGGGTGATACGCCAGTATGGTGATGACGAATACACGCTTCCAATGTGCGTTCACCGCGATGTCGCCAAACACGGATGCGACCATCATGATGCTGTAAACAGAACCTGGATTCATCTGAGAAAATGACGTTTTGCCAATCGTGCACCCAGGTTGGTCGTTGACAACACCATCGCAGGCGCTCCTGTCTGTGATGCAGCGTCAAGGGTAACCGCAGCCATGGTCTCCGAGCTGATAGTCCATGCTGCTGCAAACGTCGTCGAACTGTACGTGCAGATGGTTGTTGTGTTGCAAACGTCCCCATCTGTTGACTCGGCGATCGAGACGTGGCTGCACGATCCGTTACAGCCATGCGGATAAGATGCCTGTCATCTCGACCGCTAGTGATACGAGGCCGTTGGGATCCAGCACGGCGTTCCGTATTACCCTCCTGAACCCACCGATACCATATTCTGCTAACAGTCATAGGCTCTCGACCAACGCGAGCAGCAATGCCGCGATAGGCTACAATCCGACCTTTATCAAAGTCGGAAACGTGATGGTACGCATTTCTCCTCCTTGCACGAGGCATCATAACAACGTTTCACCAGGCGACGCCGGTCAGCTGCTGTTTGTGTATGAAAAATCGGTTGGAAACTTTCCTCAGGTCAGCACGTTGTAGGTGTCGCCACCGGCTGGAGCTCTGAAAAGCTAATTATTTGCATATCACAGCATCTTCTTCCTGTTGGTTAAATTTCGCGTATGTAGCACGCCATCTTCGTGGTGTAGCAATTTTAATGGCCAGTAGTGTATGTAGTAAGTTTTTTGCAAGTCACTAATTGTTGTGTCGACTATTGTGGGAATCAGTACCGACGCTAACAAGGAAGGGGAGAAGTTGCGATGGTCGTTTGTCAGGAATCCAAAATGATCTGTACATAACCCTTGCAGATAAACAGAACAGTTCATAGCCAAAAAGAAAATGTATGAAATGCCGAAAACCAGATTTTTTGCTGTCCCAGAAAGCCGTCAGACAGGCATCCTGCAACAGTGACCTAAAAGTCCGTTAACATTTGAAAATTTAGTACTTCACGGGATAATGCAGGTACAGAAGCAAAAATAGATTCATATACTTGAAACCAAAAAAGTGCGCAAAATGACTAACAGGAAGTTTCATATCAGCGCACACTCCGCTGTAGAGTGAAGATTTCATTCTAGAAAACACCCTCAGGCTGTGGCTAAGCCATGCCTCCGCAATATCCTTTCTTCCAGGAGTGCTAGTTCTGCAAGGTTCGCAGGAGAGCTTCTGTGAAGCTTGGAAGGTAGGAGACGAGGTACTGGCGGAATTAAAGCTGTGAGGACGGGGCGTGAGTCGTGCTTGGGTGTCTCTGTTGGTAGAACACTTGTCCGCGAAAGGCAAAGGTCCCGAGTTCGAGTCGCGGTTCGGCACACAGTTTTAATCTGCCAGGAAGTTTCATATCAGCGCACACTCCACTGTAGAGTGAAAATTTCATTCTACTAATTAGCATAACAATTGATTTTTAGCAAATACGATGTTCTTTATAACAAACGTTCAACGTGTCAGCCGTCATTCATGAACAAAACCCGTAGCCGTGGGACATGTGAACAGCAATTTAAGGCATATCAGTAGGTATGGTGGAAACTGCCGTCGGATGTTGTCTTGTAGCATCCATAATGAGATCGGACAATCGCGGTTGACTTGCGACTTCAGGTGACCCCCACAACCAATAACCACACGGTTACAGGTCTGGGGACCTGAGAGGCCAAGCAAGTGTGTGAGTTCCTTAGGGACCAATCTGCTGAGGTCATCGGTCTCTAAACTGACGCACTACTTAAACTAACATATGCTAAGAACAACACACACACCCATGACCGAGGGAGGATTCGAACCTCCGGCGGGAGAAGTCGCGCAATCCGTGACATGGCACCTTAAACCACGCAGCCTCTCCTCGCGGCTTAAAAAATTGTGGTAGTCTTATGGGACCAGACTGCTGAGGTCATCGGTCCCTAATCCAACAAACTACTTAATCTAACTTACGCTACGGACGACACACACACCCATGCCCGAGGGAGGACTCGAGCTCATGGGAGCAGAAAGCATCCTGAATAAAGGTCGTACCTTCCAGCAGGTGTTTAACAAATGGTTCAAATGGCTCTGAGCACTATGGGACTTAACATCTGAGGTCATCAGTCCCCTAGAACTTAGAACTACTTATACCTAACTAACCTAAGGACATCACACACATCCATGCCCGAGGCAGGATTCAAACCTGCGACCGTAGCGGTCGCGCGGTTCCAGACTGAGCGCCTAGAACCGCTCGGCTACTACGGCCGGCAATAACCGAGGATGTTGAGTGCAATTGCTGATCTGAGATGAAGAGAGAAATTCATGCTGGTCCGTATCAAACTAGGAAAAAGGCCCACAAGTAATGGAAAAAAGTTATTTTATCATTTACTGATCCTCTAGAATATCCAACCCACATACATTCGCAAACACCCAAGTAGTTCATTTTTTCATTGAAAGTTCATTCACCTATAAAGTAGCTTATTTCTCGTAAAATATTATATACACCATACAATGCTATAACTTAAAATCATTGTTCTGTATACTCGAGTAAATGTTGCTATACGTTTGATATTATTTGTTTGTCTTTGGTCTGTATGTTCCTTCATCAGTATAATTTGAGCCTAAACTTCTCATGATTACTTTTAATTCTTTATTTTGAATTTCTTCAATGTCTCTTTCTGTTCAAAAACAGTGTTTCAGCTCCAAAAGACACTCTGTTTTGGTAACTGTTTCATAACGTCTTAGTTTTGTGTATTTTGAAATGCGTTTTTTGTGGACATCTTTTGTAATTATGAAGATTGCTAACATTTTATGGCAACGATTTTCGTAAACAAATCTTATGAAGGAGTTCTCCTAATATTGGAACAGCGAAACTCCCTCGATTTCTCCGTATTCAGTATTTAAGATGCTGTGCCATGTTGTTGCTAGAAATATATTTTGTTCTTTCAAATAATATTTGGAGACTTACTTTTTCCGCTGTTTCTTTAAGAATTTCTACTCCTTTTTGTGCTGTTTGAACGTCCTGACATAGAACCGACAGATCGACTGCATAGGGACGCTACTCCGTGAATATGTCTCATAAAACGACTTAAACTACGTCGCACTGATATCTTTCACTACCAAGGACTTCACAGTGAACTCGCACCTATTATTTTCCGTTGTTACAAGATGCTGTGCCCTCTCCGCCACACAATAAAGTACGTGCAAATAAAAATGTGAAGCAAACATATTTGAAATTCTGTGATATCTGGAGCAATTTAACAGCTGCGTGGGATGAGATAGACTTCATACTACAATTGCAAACTTCTTACATGTCCTGCTAGAGGAGATATCCAAAGGTCATGGTGTTAACAAGAGACTGCGTTCTTACTATAGAGGAGCCCTGCCTCCCGCAGCGTCTGGAAAACATTGTTGACATAAGCGGCATCTTGTCACAAAACTTCTGACAAACGCAATACGCTTTCAAATGTCGTACTCACTGAAGTTTCATCTGTAATTGCACTACCGCTCGCAGGTATGAAAGATATAAGTCGCGAATTAAGAGCAGTTATTCGTGTTACGCTTAAGTATACCATGTGATGGGATAGTAACGCTTTAATAATGTTGTATCGCAATATGTTCACGCTTAATTGTACGTTACAGAATCCGAGTAGAGCATGTAATTGTCCTGAACGAAACTGCCATACTTAAATGCAATTTAATGACCTTTCGTTCATCCTGCAGCTCTTCTGAGGGCCTACACATAAAAACTGTTTCGCTGTCTCGAATGCTGCTGTAAGCTACTTTCATTATTACGACGCTAGACTTTTCTCTGTACGTAAATATCACAGTACTGTGCATAGAATTGTTGAATTGAATTAAACGTGAATGGAAATACAAGTATTAGAAATTTAGGACCAGTTGAAAACTGCAAACAGGTGGGAGAAGCAATATTCCTCTTTTCCATCAGAAAGACGTGTATTTCACGTGAGGACGTTGTTGTTGCCCACTTCGGCGTACACCAATGTCGCACATATTATGGACATGGCTTGAATTTGATAAACAGCTTAAAATGCTCAAACAACATTTCAGGAAAGTGATGAACGAATGTTTCCCTGTATGATTAGTGCTTTTAGCTTTTTTCATCTACACAATATGGAGCAAATCCAGTATTTTTAATAGAACTGCGTTTGAAAGTACGTGTTAACGTACATGGTCCAATTTTAAAAAAAGAAAATTTACAGGAAATATGCTGTTTAACATTACTAAGCGTATTGGCAAAGAGATTTCAACTCCATTCGCTACTCCTAAAGTGACAGTGTCTAATACTGAGACTATTCTGCCTCATATATTGCACATTACTTGGCTATTTTTGCGAACTTTTTCACTGAGGAGATATTCACTGCTCTCAGACCTTCACGAAATGTCGAGTGCCGTTTGAAAATGATCATTGCTTCATTCGAAACAAATACAAGGAATCGCTGTAGGCCCTGTACAGTAGAATTTCTGCAGATGGTGTGTGTGTGTGTGTGTGTGTGTGTGTGTGTGTGTGTGTTTGTGTGTGTGTGTGCGTGCGTGTGCGTTTGGATCCCACGGGCGCTCAACAGCGAGGCTATCTGTGCCCTTGCACACGTTAAAAGAAACGCATGTGAATAAAATTTCTAAAATTGTTACTATACAGTGAGGAGGAAACCTATAAAATGACACTCATACACTCATTTCTTCTAAATGGCGTCGATGTGTTGTGACCACTAAGCTTTTCTGTTGTCGATTCCACGTGAGCAGGTACTTTATCCAGTTCATTTACAGAAAGCATTAACCTCGACCCATAATATAATTTCTGCACATGACACCTAAGACTTCTAAGTTTTGCAGTTCATATGATTTCCGGATAAGGCAGGATTTACTCAGTGTGAAGCAATAAAGTATCGCAATTGACTTATGTGGATAGATACAAATCTTTCAATTATCGTAGCAGTAAGACATCAGTTATAAATTAGTACCAATGTGTGGGCAGGAATAGCACTTAGATATAAAAAAACCACTACACTGATGGAGTAATCTGAATGTGTTTTAGAGAGGGCATGTAGATCCTTAATGCAACGACTAGATATTAAAGAGGCAGTGACACCGTATATGCTTTAATAGTGACAAGACAGCGCACTTTAGAGAGACAGGGTGACAGGTCGAAGATGCCATACTCCCACTAGTTTTGTGTGCATGAGGAAACGGCAATGTTATTTATTGGGTTTCTGAATGTTGTGGTGTTCTCTTCTAATACATGCGAGTTGCAGAACCTAAGTATTTGTAATCGTAAAATATTTGGATGCAATGTAAAGTGGCTCGATTCCGCAAACGAAAAGCGATACACATGGATCACATACTGACGCTACTACAGATGAGATCACGAGTAGTTTACTGACAGAGGATTAAAAGGCTCTTTGCACAACACTGGTTGCTTACATTTTATCTACATGACTTAGATTAGCACCTAATACTACTTCACGGTGTTTGTCTAATTTTTTTAATCATTCATCTTACGTTCAAACATTTTTTCTGCTTTTGATACATAAACAATTGATATTTTTGGAGGAGAATTAACTCATATTGGAGAGAGGGAGTAAGAAGTCCGAAGGTACTGTCAGCACTTTAAGCATTTGTATCACATAGCTGCTGTGCGTGGGTTTACGCCCATCAGTGCTGATACATCAGGGCTGCGCAGTATCGTTATCTGTCAGCCAGCGAGCACCTGTCACCGTCATGCAGTTTTAATGTTTAACATTTTACCGTCATGCATTACTATTTTTTAAATTCTAAAACACACTCTTACTATAAAGTGGAACTGGTCAACGTTAAAAAAGAATGTGTGTTCTAAATCGATATTATCAAAACCAATCTGATAAAGTTGAGTCCATTAGAAACTGATGACAGTAAGTCTGACTACGGAGAAATACATTAGATGGTACATCTGCTGACAAGCCGAAATTGTCCTGCACGTTGCTTCCTAGACGATCTCTGGCTAAGCAAAGCTGAAGCTTTTTTAATACACTAATTATCCGTATATAAAAGTGTCATATTATTATTTAAAAAAGCTGAAGAAATACAGTTTAGGTTCCGTCTACAACACACACTGTGATTTGTAAAGTAATTGCTGCGTATGAGTAGCCTGTGTTTGACAGGTTGGGACCTAATGCAAACTATTAGCATAGTTTTAGTTTTAATAATTTGACGTAGAAATAGATTACACAAACTAGTGCTGTTAGGTCCATTCAAAAAATGGTTCAAATGGCTCTGAGTTCTATGGGACTTAACTTCTGAGGTCATCAGTACCCTAGAACTTAGAACTACGTAAACCTAACTAACCTAAGGACATCACACACATTCATGCCCGAGGCAGGATTCGAACCTGCGACCGTAGCGGTCGCGCGGTTCCAGACTGTAGCGCCTAGAACCGCTCGGTCACCTCGGCCAGCAGGTTATTCATATTAAATAATGTATCCCGAGACGTTTACTACTAAGAAAATGCATAAGGGTGTGCGTTAAACAAAGATTTGAGAGCCAGAGTCTAGACTGCTCGTATTATTTTGTCAAAATAAAAGGCTTAGTTCTGCTTTAAACGATACCAAAGCCATTGATACATTATGACGACCTTCCAAGCTAGGGTAACTCCAACATAACATTACCTCGTTCTTCCACACAGTTGTTAGGGTTGGTCTGTATTGTTCGCTTGGGAGTGATATCTCGCATTTTTTAAAGAAATCGAGGCTGATATTTTAATAAATACACACCGCTAAATTCTCTCCCGTAGCACGCGTTTAGGTGTGCAGAGTAACACTATGCACACAAACAAAACACATGTATGTTACCCGACTTGGAGAGGTAGTTATGCGGCAGTAGCAGGAACTAACTTAGTCACGTAACTAGATATAGTCAGGCTCCGATCAAACTTGTGTGCGTTGTTATGTTGTAGTGCGAGCGTGGAAGGTGAGTGCACAAAATGCCTTCATGGTCAGGCACGACGGCTTGCGGTCTGACGATGAGAAAGCTACAGAGAAGGCGACAGAACGTCCAGCCAAAGTGTTAAATTTAAGCGACAGGATGGTTTGCAAATTACGGAAGGAGGGACATGAAACCGAACAGAGTGGAATTCGAGTTACTACGTCAGAGAAGAAGAAGCAAGGTGCTCACAATACATATTCCAGTGACGATATGGATAGATGTATTACCAGACAGCAGTTTCTAGGCTTTTACGAGCAAAGCGCACGGAACTGAAATTCAATTCTCCCAGGGAAAGTCTCAGAAAAATTCTTCTGTCGACGGGATTTAGTTTCAAAATGCAACATACTAAACGTGTTACGTACGAACGAGAGGATTAGTTGCAAAAAGGGCATACTACGTTAGGGTTTTACGGAAGGATGAAGCATCAGAATCTAAGCGGCTAGTGGTTTACTTTACACAATAACATGGATTCACTCACATTACACCGTAAATACATGTTGGGAAACAGAATGGGCGAGGATTATTGTCGAATGAAATTACCGGTCAGAATTTAATTGTTGCGCATTTCCCATGTACAGTATGTCTCATAAACCTAAACGTCAGACTAACACTCAGAAATGGACCATGAAGTCTGTTCTTTGTTTGTATGAGGAGAATCACAGTATATCTTTCTTTGACGAAACAAGAGATATAAATACTGAAATATTTTCTAAATTAACAAAACAAAACTAATTGGCAACAACCGTATTATCCTTCGTAGCAGGCTAATTTGAAAGTTATTACAGTACTTTAGCGGCAAACGCTCTCGTCCGCAGTAATTTGTTGGTGACAAAACATACGGTGACTCACAAAAGAAGGGGTGTGGTTGACTTTTCGATCCACTCTATAAGATGATGGTCAAATAAAAAAGGTAATACGATGATTACGATGACACGACAAAGTACTAAAAATAAAATTAAAATAATGAATAAAGATATTTTGATAAAGATTTAAAAATAAAAATTTCCAAACAACTGAAGGGTTTGTAAGCGTCCAATAAGTTTGACCAGAAAAATGTTCAACCAGCGATAAATTCGCAATTTTTTCCATAATAAGCGTAATCTGGCGGGAGTAATACAATACTTTCGCATGCATAAGATATTTAAACATCTCCTGTTTTTAAATAGTCTCCTCTCTCTCTCTCTCTCTCTCTCTCTCTCTCTCTTTCTCTTTCTCACACACACACACACACACACACACAAACACACACACAAATAATTAAAAAATAGCTACGATGAGGCTGTTAATCTCAGTTCAGAGTTGACTAAGTCTGAACAGCATATTTACATAATCCATTCGTGTGAGACAAATAACGCTCAGAACCTGATATAGGCTAAACATGTAAACACGAGAGGGCACATCACATGCGGATTTCGAAACTAGATTTTCTTGTTCCGCAGATTGTGTCACCGGTAGAGGAGAGAAGACGGGCTGTGTGTGGCAGCGCTCCACTCATATAAGTACACCGGAGTGTACGCCGCTTTTACTTCGCCCCCCCCCCCCCCCCCCCCTGTTTCTCTGGCGCAAACGCGACGGTGTTGTCAACGTGCCAACATTACCATTTCACTTTGCCGAGTAATTACTGGGCTCATCACTTTACCGAGTAGTAACTGGGCTAGGGGTTTACAATCGGATTGCAAGTACAGTCAAATTTAGAAGTGCGAGCGGAAGATCATTCGATTGGACATGTCATGTTGGGTCTTTACACATCAGTTTTTGCTACTGGTTCTAATAATCGTCATCAGCAAAGGACATTTGTCGTAGGTAGCCATTCTGATCATATTGCCATGCTAAAATGCTTTCCATTGTTTGTCCTACACATATACAATACAGTCTGATGTGGCCTCTAAACCAGCATCTTCTGGAGAATTTAAATACATAAGTACAGGTCGACGGTTCACTTGTGAGGAAATACACACATTCCAGGTAATCAGGGCCGATAATGAATTATAAAACTGTGCTCCCTATCTCTATAGGTTTAATTATCTTACCGTAAATTGATTGCACAAACTGCCAAACAGCGATGCAGGCAATCGTATCGTAGACCGTATCTTTGTGTACATTCTACGTTGTGTGTCTCGATGACTGTTCGTCGTACGCAATCACATTTCAAAATCAGAGTGGAATTCGGAAGCATTGCAATAATGTAGGTTTTTATGCAATATTTGTCAATAACGGGAAGGCTATTCGTCAATGTGGGAACTGATTCGTCATCCAAATTACTGTTGTAAAACCCAACTTGCGTAGGATGATGAAACTAGGAATCACGTTAATTATTAATTGCTATGCACTCGCAATCACGGCTGGCAAAACCTCCACCTTCCCAGAGGCTTTTGCTAGTGTTAACAGCACGGAAAATCCAGTAATAGTCATTTTCTCCATGTCGGTAAATCTGGAAGTGCGAAGGACAGCTGTATTCGTCTGCTACAATGGTGTGGTCTGACTGTTTCGCAGGCAAAGACATAGAGCGAATATGCTCTCGCTGATAGCTACAGGACCCGCTCTGTCTAGTTAAATCAGTAGTATCAGAAGAGGCCTGTGTACGAGGCTCTACAATAAATAATGATCATAATTTTGTTATTGTCATAATTTCTCCGCTAAAATTTAATCTTATTATATTCTGTTAGCTTAATGTGCAACAAATAACCCGTAGTAATTTCATTGTTGGTACTCCTGGTTCCCGCCTGTGAGAGGCAGGCAAGGTTAGACATGTTCAGTATCACCTACCGCTGCATTGTAGGTAATACGCGAGGCTTTGAAATTCTGCTTTCGTTTCAACAAATCTTCAGCTGAGGCCTATACAATGTTACAGGAGGCCTATGGAGAGTCTGTTCTTCCCTACAGCACATCTCGAAGGTGGTTTAAAATGTTGAAAGAGGGGGGACAATCAATTAAGGAAGGTGGATCCGGTGCTCCAGTTACTGCTCTTACGGAAGAAAACATAAACACTGCTGCTGTCATTGTGAGAGAGGATCGACGAATTAACTTAAGATCACTTTCTGAAATATTGAACATTTTATTGGATGCCACCCGCAGGTTAGTGACAGAAAAATGACACATGACACGTGTTTGTGCGTGATGGGTTCCAAGACTGTTGATTCCAACAAAAGGACATTTTCGTTCAGCTCTGCATGCAGTTAAAGTTGATGTTAGAGGAAGATCCGGAGTTTCTTTCAAATGTAATCACTACTGATGAAATTTTGCTACATTATTTTGATCCTGAGAGCAAACACCAAAGCTCAGTGTGGAAATGTCCTGTATCACCAACCACCAAAAAAAAAAAAAAAAAAGTAGTTGCTTCTGCTGGGAAAGTTATGGTCATCACATTCTTTGATATTCGTGGAATGGTTTATCAGCATGTTGTACCTGCACACACATCAGCAACTGGACAATACTACAGGGATGTTCCGAAAACTTTGCAAGTCCATATCAGGCGCAAAAGACCACATTTCCCTGAAGCAGGCTGGGTGCTGGACCACGATAATGCGTGGCCGCATATTGCCAATGTTGTTGCTGAATATGTTGCAAAAGTCAACGTGAAGTGCATCCCTCACCCTCCTTATTGTCCGGATTTAGCCACATGTGACTCTTTTCTACTTCCTAACCTGAAGAAACGCCTTCGTGGGAGGCATTATCAATCATCAGATGCAGTGGTGAAGGCTGCGGAGGCGATTTTGAACGACCTCTCAAGAAATGGTTTCCAACATGTGTTTGAAGACTTGCAGAAACGCTGGCACAAGTGCATCGTGTTCATGGGAGACTACACTACTGGCCATTAAAATTGCTACACCACGAAGGTGACGTGCTACAGACGCAAAATTTAACTAACAGGAAGAAGATGCTCTGATATGCAAATGATAAGCTTTTCAGAGCATTCACAAAAGGTTGGCGCCGGTGGCGACACCTACAACGTGAGGAAAATTTCCAACCGATTTCTCATACACAACAGCAGTTGACCGGCGTTGCCTGGTGAAACGTCGTTGTGATGCCTCTTGTATGGAGGAGAAATGCGTACCATCACGTTTCCGACTTTGATAAAGATCGGATTGTAGCCTATCGCGATTGCGGCTTATCGTATCGCGACATTGCTGCTCGGGTTGGTTGAGATCCAATGACTGTTAGCAGAATATGGAATTGGTGAGTTCAAGAGGGTAACACGGAACGCCGTGCTGTATCCCAACGGCCTCTTATCACTAGCAGTCGAGATGACAGGCATCTTATCCGCACGGCTGTGACGGATCGTGCAACTACGTCTCGATCCCTGAGTCAACAGATGGGGACGTTTGCAACACAACAACCATCTGCACGAACACTTCGACGACGTTTGCAGCAGCATGGACTGTCAGTTCGGAGACCATGGCTGCGGTTACCCTTGACGCTGCATCACAGACAAGAGCGCCTGCGATGGTGTACTCAACGACGAACCTGGGTGCACGAATGGCAAAACGTCATTTTTTCGGATGAATCCAGGTTCTGTTTACAGCATCATGATGGTCGCATCTGTGTTTGACGACATCGCGGTGAACGCACATTGGAAGCGTGTATTCGTAATCGCCATACTGGCGTATCACCCGGCGTGATGGTATGGGGTGTCATTGGTTACACGTCTCGGTCACCTCTTGTTCGCATTGACGGCACTTTGAACAGTGGACGTTACATTTCTGATGTGTTACGACCCGTGGCTCTACCCCGCATTCGATCCCTGCGAAACCCTACATTTCAGCGGGATAATGTACGACCGCATATTGCACGTCCTGTACGGGCCTTTCTGGATGCAGAAAATGTTCTACTGCTGCCCTGGCTAACACATTCTCTAGATGTCTCACCAATTGAAAACGTCCGGACAATGGTGGCCGAGCAACTGGCTCGTCACAATACACCAGAAACTATTCTTGATGAACTGTGGTATCGTGTTGAAGCTGCATGGGCAGCTGTACCTGTACACGCCATCCAAGCTGTGTTTGACTCAACGCCCAGACGTATCAAGGCCGTTATTACGGCCAGAAGTGGTTGTTCTGGGCACCGATTTCTCAGGATCTATGCACCCAAATTGCGTGAAATGCAATCACATGTCGGTTCTAGTATAATATATTTGTCCAATGAATACCCGTTTATCATCTGCATTTTTTCTTGGTGTAGCAATTTTAATGGCCAGTAGAGTACTTTGAGAAGGACTATCAAAATTATGAGGATGAGTAAATGTATGTTGTAAAAAAAATTATGATCATGCTTTAGTGAACAGCCCTCGTAAAAGGGGGAAACCAAAAGTAAAGGGAATTTGGGTGCGGTGAGAAGGGCAATGGGGGAACCCATTGTCCGTTGCGGTCATGCCACCTGAGTCAATGTGCGAAGTTGTGTCGCTGTGAGTGCATCGGCTCGTCCGTGAGAGTTTTTTTTAATAAAACAACTTCTTCCATTTTAGAGAAAACATGATGGCAGATTGTCGAGTGCAACGTGCGGCTACGAAATGTTGTTTCCTGCTGGAGAAATCGGCCACGGAAACTATTGTAATGCTTAAGACTGCTTATGGGGATGCTGCTTTAAGCAAAACCAGAGTCTACGAGTGGTTTTCAAGTTTTAAAAACGGAGAAATGTCGACTGAAGACCAACTCCATTCAGGAAGCCCCTCAACTTCTAGAAGAGACGAAAACGTCGACAAATCAATGCCCTCGTTCGTAAAGACCGTCGCCGAACCACTAATCAACTTTGTGAGACGTCTGGAATATCATAAAGTTCAGTTCAGAGGATTTTATGTGAAGATTTGCACATAGAAGCGTTGCAGCCAAATTGGTCCCTCACCTTCTGAAAGACGACCAAAGGGAGCGTCGACTTGAGACATGTTTTGAGCTTCAAAATCAGCTCAAAGAAGACCCTGAATTTTTTTCCAAGGTGATTATTGGTGATGAATCTTGGTCCTATGGGTACGACCCTGAAACAAAGCAGCAATGAAGCCAGTGGAAGACAAGAGACTCTGCTCGTCCCAAAAAAGCTCGCCAAGTCAAGTCAAACATCAAGATAACGTTGATTTGTTTCTTCGATTGCAGATGTGTTGTGCATGCGGAGTTCGTTCGTTAACCAGAAGTTCTACTTGGAGGTTTTGAAAAGACTGAGGGAGAATATCTGGAAGAAAAGGTCAGATCTTTGGCACACAGGCGACTGGTTCTTCCATCTTGACAAAGTGCCGGCCCACACCGCCCTCTCCGTAAAGCAGTTTTTGACCAAAATCAGCATGATTGTCCACACCCCCACCCCCACCCCACCCCTACTCACCGGATCTAGCTCCCTGTGATTTCTTTTTGTTCCCCATACTCAAAAAGAACAAGAAAGGAAAGCGTTTTGCCACTGTGGAGGAGGTAAAACAAAGCCGCTGGAAAAAATAAATGACTACGCGATAAGTGAATTTAAAAACTGTTTTGAACAATAGAAGAATCGTTTGAAGGAGTGCGTTGTGGTCAGTGGAGAATACTTTTATGGTGACCAAAATTTGGTGTAAAAATATTAAGAAATAAGGATGATATGACGAATTTCCCGTTTTTTGGGGGGGGAGGCCAGTACAAAAAGAGACAATGAGTTCAACGTTGTCAGTAGAATGGGTCGTCAGGAGAGCTCCGTGACTTCGTACGTGCACTAGTCACTTGTTGTCACCTAAATAACATTCATCAGGGTCGTTTCGACATTTCTTAATCTGCCTAAGTGCGAAGGTACAACCACAGGTAAACCAAATTCAAGCAGACCACATGTATTGAAAGTGCTGATGCCAGCGCGGCGCGAGCGCGCGGTTCGAGGCGCTATGTCACGGATTGCGCGGCCCCTCCCGCCGGAGGTTCGAGTCAGCTCTCGAGCATGGGTGTGTGTGTCGTTCTTAGCATAAGTTAGTTTAATTAGTGTGTAAGTCTAGGGACCGATGACCTCAGCACTTTGGTCCCTATGGAATTCACACACATTTGAACATCTGATTTGAATGTGCTGATGAACAGGTACCGTCAAGCTTTGCCGAGGGTCGTTGTAAAAATTCGCATTAAATCAGAGGAAGAACTGACTCGTTTGTTCCAAATTGTTACCAGTAGCCCAGGTAGCACAGTGATTGTACCTGTGGAGTAAAAAAGAATGGGGTACAACATCGAGCAGCTTCTAATACGCCACATACTTCTGCAGTCAGAGCCAAGCTACGAATGAGGTACTGTGAAGAGCGACGCCACTGAACAACAGATAACTGGAAACGAGTGGCCTGGAGAGGGAATGTTTTGGGTTTGGACAATTCCTGCGAACGTCGCCTGCCATCAGAATGTGACGTGCCAATAGCGAAGGGCGGAGGAGATCGTGTTATGGCACAGTGTTGTTTTTCGTGGTTGGTCTGTGGTCCCCTCCCAATGCTTAAGAAAACGCTACATGTGAAACGATATGAACACACGTTTTTTGTAGTGGCCATTTTCGCAACAGCTGTATATAAATTGCAGTTGTTTCAAAGAAATGCCTTTTTTGCATGCTGCACATCAAAATTTTTATTTTTATTTATGCACCCAGACGCGTTTCGCCATTTTTTACAAGGCATCTTCAATGGATGTCCTGAAATATTACATCCACAAAACAGTTGAATCTAGGAAAATAAATGAAATTCTGTATTAAAAAGATGGCAGTTAAGTGATGTGTAACGTAAACAGTGAACTGAAAGTGAACTGTAAGATGTCCACCTGGTTGCCAGATGAGAAAAAGTAGTTTGCTTAGATGCAATGAATTAGAAGTTACCTGTAAGTACCTTTCGATTTCATAAAAAACGTTACGGAACTGTTTTTAAATCTATAACCTAGACGTGAAACCATAACCTATGTGTAAAAATGGACAAATCATTTAATATTTCAGGACACCCATTGAAGATGCCTTGTAAATAAGGCGAAACGCCTCTGGGTGCATAAATAAAACTAAAAATTTCGATGTGCAGCATGCAAAAAAAAGGCATTTTCTTCGAAACAACTGCAATTGATATGGACACATTTTACAGCATTGGGCTCTGTGTAACGTAGAGGAACAGTTCAGAGAGGCTGCTGTTTGTATCAGGATGACAATTCACCCTGTCATAAAGCAGAATTCGTGAGGCAAAGGTTTGTGGGCAACAGTAATATTCATGAAACGGACTGACCTCCCCATAGTCTCGAAGTGAAGCCTGTGAAACACCTCTGGGATGAATTAGAAAGTCGAATTTGTACCAGATCCCAGCATTCAACATCAATACCTCTCTGGTTGCTGCTCTTGAGGAGAAATGCGCTGCCATTCTTCCACAGACGTTCAGACTCCTAATTGAATGTGTACCTACCGAAGTTCAAAAATGGTTCAAATGGCTCTGATCACTATCGGACTTAACTTCTGAGGTCATCAGTCCCCTAGAACTTAGAACTACTTAAACCTAACTAACCTAAGGACATCACACACATCCATGCCCGAGGTAGGATTCGAACCTGCGACCGTAGTGGTCGCGCGGTTCCAGACTGTAGCGCCTAGAACCGCTTGGCCACCTGGCCGGCTATCGAAGTTCTATCCGTCATAAAGGCGACGGGTGGACTCATCGTATTTTAATGTCCACTAATAGGTATCTGGATACTTTTTATCAGATTGTGTGTAATGACTTCTTATTAAATAGTGTCGACGGAATATATCAGTCTTCTTTTCATTTGTCGAACCGCCTTAGGCTGCTAACGAAAGTCGTTATAACTAAAAAAAAAAAATAAAGCAGGTGAGATCAAATCCTATCAAATATGGAACAATAGGAGATACAAAAAGTCATTATCAATTTGATAACTGTTGCAATGAATAAATCACGCAAAAGTATTGGGCTTATACCGTTTCTGACATTTGAAAATTTTAACAGTTAAGTTTACGAACGTCAGACGGTCAACTTTATTCACTTGTGGTTAAGCCGTTTTCGTCTGTTAATTCGTTTTCAGTTGCCTATGGTTGCGTTTTGGTCTATGACCATAAACGTTATCGTTGAAAACAATATGCTGCTATCCGGCGCCGGCCCGGGTGGCCGAGTGGTTCTAGGCGCTACAGTCTGAAACCGCTCGACCACTACGGTCGCAGGTTCGAATCCTGCCTCGGGCATGGATGTGTGTGGTGTCCTTGGGTTAGTTAGCTTTAAGTAGTTCTAAGTTCTAGGGGACTGATGACCTCAGAAGTTAAGTCCCATAGTGATCAGAGCCATTTTTTGCTATCCGGCAGTAACTACAGATGTGAAATTTTCGCTTTTTAAGTATGGCTGCGGCCCAAAATGGAAATTAAAATTGCAACATCGGCTGAAAATGTAGGCGCATTCGTTTCTTTGCAGATCAAAATTAACAGCGTACTTTGTCCGCTGTTGCACAGTGCACGCAATTCTAAAATGCGCCTATTTATTAGCGACACGTCTTGCATAGTCCGACGCATTATAAATGATACCCTGAACCACAAATCATACACAGCTGGATGTTTACATGTGGACACGCTCTGAAACGCATAACCGCGCAACTTGAGGGACAGGACGTAATTACGGAACACCTGGTCCAGCCAAACAGGCTGTCCCCTATGTCTGCCCCTGTCCCTGCCAGTATATATCAGCAAGCAAAAACTGGCGTCTCATACGTAGTAGGCCAATTGCTGTCTCCTGTGGAGATGATTAATTAGGAGGTATTGAATAGAACTGGAGCACAACTTGGCTAAAAGAAGGCATCGGTTGTTAGGAGACATGCTGAAGCATCAATGAATTGTCGGTATGGTAATGGAAAGAAGTGCGGAGGGAGGGGGAGGCGTGTACCATTGTAAAGGTAGACCAAAGCTTTAATACAGTACGTAGGCTCAAATGGATTTAGTTCGCAGTAGTTGTGCAGAGACGAAGAAGCTTACTTAGGATAGACTAGCGTGGAGAACTGAATCGAAAGAGTTTTCGGGCTGAAGACCACAACACATCATTATAATACCTGCGTATAGTTCTGGTATCAGAGACAATGTCTATGATGCAGCTATAGACAATAAAAAGAAATTCCAAGGAATAATATCTCTCATTTGAAGCAATAATCGCTATCGCCATGCCGCATCCTTGCCCTCCACCCACTACCAAGTTGCCTCCACGCGCAAATCCAAGCGTTCGGTTTTGGGGGATGCTCTAAGTTTGTTACTGGCTCTTCGACCCTTCCCCTCCCAAATGTAATGTGCTGTCACCCTCACTTTTAACAAGCTAAAGATGACACAGCGTGAGGTTGTCTAGGAGCGGGAGGACCGGCTCAAATAAGGATTGAACATCACTCGTATCAAGATTTTTTATTAACACCCCCAGGGAAAAAAGCTTTAAAACAATTTAAGGAAATGAATACCAATCGACAAGCAACTTTGTCAAATATTTCAGTGGGATCAAATAACAAAAAGTTATAGTGTTAATTCAGATACTTGCTCTCAACTCTGCAAAAGTCGTTCATGGGAACATGAAGCACAAAAATTTAAATTTACAACAAATGTTATTCTCTCTTCAAAATATACAATCTTAATGTGCCACTGGTTACTATAATTGCAGTATTTACAGCCAATTTCTATAAGAGAAGCAAGATAATATTTCAACCACTAAAGTTACATCATAATCTCTTCAAAGGTTCTAAGAAAACTGTTCTTAAAACAAGCTGCTTGACTAATGTACAACAAATAATTCAGGTTTACCAAAAAAGGAGTTCATTGAAAGGAAACAAATGGACCCGAAATTACTTAGGGCAAGTGCGATACGTTGCTCATCCCACTCCTTTTGAAAGCAACCAGTGGGGACACGCCCCAAGCCATAAACATACTTAAGTTAAACGAGTAAAAACTTAAGTCATCTGATGGCACGCTGCCAGCGCAAACAAAATATTTATGAAAAGTCCATAAAAGATAACTGGCCAAGGCAACCACCCCCACTTAAACCTGATGGTGAAGAAGTTCAGCGGCCAACCGACATTCAGCTTCAAATCACACCACTAGGCGGAAACTGTCAATACTTAACCGTAGAGAGCGACAGAAAACATGGGTGGAAGGAAGACGCGAACGGTTGGCTGGATGAATTTCACCTGTGTAAACACAAGCCTGGCTTGAAAGTATAACCTAGCAAAATACTGTAAGTAGGCTGTTATGGTTTTTATGTTGGTAACGCCACGTAGCGCTCTGTATGAAAATCACTGGCTGTGCTGTGTGCAGTCTGAGGCTGGTCGGCATTGTTGCAATAGTCGCTATTGTAGCGTTGGGCAGTCGGCTGTTAACAGCGCGTAGCGTTGCGCAGTTGGAGGTGAGCCGCAAGCAGTGGTGGATGTGGGGAGAGATATGGAGCTTTGAGAGCGGATGATTTGGACGTGTGTCCATCAGAGACAGTAAATTTGTAAGACTGGATGTCATGAACTGATATATATATATATATATATATATATATATATATATATATATATATATATATATATATATATATATTTTGTGACTTTTGAACACTATTAAGATAAATACATTGTTTGTTCTTCATCAAAATCTTTCATTTGCTAAATATGCCTATCAGTAGTTAGTGACTTCAGTAGTTACAATCTTTTATTTAGCTGGCAGTATTGGCGCTCGCTGTATTGCAGTAGTTTGAGTAACGAAGATTTTTGTGAGGTAAGTGATTCATGAAAGGTATAGGTTATTGTTAGTCAGGGCCATTCTTTTGTGGGGATTATTAAAAGTCAGACTGCGTTGCACTAAAAATATTGTGTGTCAGTTCAGTGTTGATCAGAATAAGTAAAGAGAGTAATGTCTGAGTACGTTCAGTTTTGCTCAGCTGTTTGAAAATCAAATGATGTAAGAGGTTTATCTGCATAGTAATTCATTAATTTTTCTAAGGGAGCGTTACAATACATATAACATCTGCCCTGGTAAGGCGGATAGGCTTGCGGGCTCCAAATAACTAAAGAAAGTGACTTGGTGATGTAGCGCACAACGTACCAGACACAAAATATACTTTGAACGTCTTAAATAATGACGCATTAAACATTAAATAAATTTAAGGCGAGAGGTGGATCAACGCGTTATTGACTTGATCAATTTGTGGAACTCTTTCTCTTGAACAAATCATCAGATTTTTCAGAATTTGTAATCACTTCATTTGTTTGTCTGTGCATGTACATCTGTTCTACCTATCTCCGTGCCATTTTGATAATTCCTTCGTAATGCGTCGTTTTCTTCTTTTTTTCTTGTATTAGAGTTCTCACAATATGAAATGTATTCGTCAGAAAAATTGAATTCGAAGGGTGTCATGCAATCGATTTAAAAGTTATAGTAGCAACAAGCTCTCCGTTTTGACAATGTTGTACTTTACGCTACACAAAATCGCAATGTGTATGCCGGGAGAGGAGGGGGGGGGGGGGGGGGAGGAAGGGGACTATCTCGCTTCTTTAAATTGTTTCTGCCTACGTTCGAGAAAGTTAGTGTAACTGCCATTTTTTACAAGGACCTTCATCTCTCTCCTTAACTTCCTTTGGTGTGCTGGTTCTGCTCATGAACCGCGTCAGATTTGTTGTCAGCAGCAAGGATGGTCAGGGGGTCCTTTCTCTAAGCAGGACTTTTTTTTCAGCCGGTCAGGTCGTAAGTCCATTCACGTTGGCTGGCTTAGTTAACTGAAATCATGGCTTCTAATTCTCTAGGATCCTTGCCATTTTCGAGACTCTTAGCTTTCGGATTGCTTTGTTCTTTGTCGGAGGGGACTCCCATGACCCCTCCTCCGACCACGCCAACTTGCATCAAGCCTTGCTGACTTCTTACATACAACGCTTAACAAGGCGGGGGAGGGAGGGGGGGGGGAGAAAAAACGAGTAGAGAGGGTACGTAATATTAGGTTAGTGAGAACAAGTTCGAGTCAAGCGTACAAAAATCAAGGCAGTGCAAGCCCACTTATCAGTAAGACGTTACATCCCCTCTCTCTTTGATGCATGCACTGATTTGTTTGGGAAAGGTCTGATTAAGCGTCTCTCTTGAGAGAAGCTGGCACTCAACTCTCGTAACTGCTCCTTGATATCTTGGATACTGACACTAGAACGGAGTTCATGTCCACACTAGTTCCACACATATTCTATCGGAGACACATCTGGGAATCTTGCTGGCCATGGGAGGGCCTCAATACCATGCAGACAGTTCACAGAGATACGTGTCATGTGTGGACGAGCGTTATCCGGTTGGAAAATGGTACCACGATATTGTCGCTTGAGAGGTAACAACTGTCGCATAAGAGGTAACACATAAGAAGGCAGGATGTCCGTGAAGTACCGTTACGCCATCAGAGTTCCCTCAGTCACTACTGGCCGTGACTTCAAATCATACCCAATGGCTCCCCACACTACGATGCTAGGAGATTAACACCGCTGTGCCTCTTCAAAATATTGGAAGAATGGGATCCCTCCAAGGTGGACGCCGTACTCGCCGTTGGAGCTGTGATGCTAACTTCAACCTACACCTGATACAGTAATTCTCTAGTCCTGCTGTTACTAGGATGCAGATGTGAAGGCGCTACTATCTGCTTGGTGCACAATACGGCGATCCTTCCTTGCGGTCGTCAGATGTGGTCGACCGGAACCTCGATAGCGAGTATGCCTGCCCTCACGTTCAATGTGCAGTACAGCTGTTACTTCCGAATGCCCCACAAATGGGGATCTTGCACTATTCGGCTTACTGCACAAACGGAAACCCTTAACGAGATCCCTTTCAAAATCTGTCAAGTGCTGATAACGCTCTCTCACACGAAAATGTTGCATCTCTATGTCCTTCACACTAATCACGCAGCAGCTAACGCTGTTCACCCCCGTATACAGGGTGGTCCATTGATCGTGACCGGGTCAAATATCTCACGAAATAAGCGTCAAACGAAAAAACTACAAAGAACGGAACTTGTCTAGCTTGAAGGGGGACACCAGATGGCGCCATGGTTGGCCCGCTAGATGGCGCTACCATAGGTCAAACGGAAATCAACTACGTATTTTTAAATAGGAACCCCCATTTTTATTACATATTCGTGCAGCACATAAAGAAATATGAATGTTTAAGTTGGACCACTTTTTCCACTTTGTGATACATGGCGCTGTAATAGCCACAAACATATGGCTCACAATTTTAGACGAACAATTGGTAACAGGTAGGTTTTTTTAAATTAATATACAGAACGTAGGTACGTTTGAACATTTTATTTCGGTTGTTCCAATGTGATACATCTACCATTGTGAACTTATCATTTCTGAGAACGTATGCTGTTACAGCGTGACTACCTGTAAATACCACATTAATGCAATAAATGCTCAAAATGATGTCCGTCAACCTCAACGCATTTGGCAATACGTGTAACGACATTCCCCTCAACAACGAGTAGTTCACCTTCCGTAATGTTCGCACATGCATTGACAATGCGCTGACGCATGTTGTCAGGCGTTGTCAGTGGATCACGATGGCAAATATCCTTCAGCTTTCCCCACAGAAAGAAATTCTGGGACGTCAGATCCGGTGAACGTGCGGGTCGTGCATCGACGACCAATCCACCTGTCATGAAATATGCTATTCAATACCGCTTCAAACGCACGCGAGCTATGTGCCGGACATCCATCATGTCGGAAGTACATCACCATTCTGTCATGCAGTGAAACGTCTTGTAGTAACATCGGTAGAACATTGCGTAGGAAATCAGCATACACTGCACCATTTAGATTGCCATCGATAAAAGGGGAGCCAATTATCCTTCCTCCCACAATGCCTCACCATACATTAACCCGCCAAGGGCGCACATGTTCCACTTGTTGCAGCCATCGTGGATTTTCCGTTGCCCAATAGTGCATATTATGCCGGTTTACGTTACCGCTGTTGGTGAATGACGCTTCGTTGCTAAATAGAACGCGTGCATTAAATGTGTCATCGTCCCGTTATTTCTCTACTGACCAGTGGCAGAACTGTGCACGACGGTCAAAGTCGTCGCTATGCAATTCCTGGTGCAGAGAAATATGGCACGGGTGCAATCGATGTTGATGTAGCATTCTCAACACCGACGTTTTTGAGATTCCCGATTCTCGCGCAATTTGTCTGCTACTGAAGTGCGGATTAGCCGCGACAGCAGCTAAAACACCTACTTGGGCATCGTCACTTGTTGCAGGTCGTGGTTAACGTTTAACATGCGGCTGAACACTTCCTGTTTCCTTAAATAACGTAACTATCCGGCGAACGGTCCGGACACTTGGATGATGTCGTCCAGGATACATAGCAGCACACACAGGACACGCCCGTTGGGCATTTTGATCACAATAGCTATACATCAACACAATATCGACCTTTTCCACAATTAGTAAACGGTCCATTTTAACACGGGTAATGTATCACGAAGCAAATACCGTCCGCAGTGGCGGAATGTTACGTGATACCACGTACTTTTACGTTTGTGACTATTACAGCGCCATCTATCACAAAGCGAAAAAAGTGGTCCAACTAAAACATTCATATTTCCTTACGTACTACAGGAATATGTAATAAAAAATGGGTGATCCTATTTTAAAAGAACGCAGTTGACATCCGTTTCACCTATGGCAGCGCCATCTAGCGGGCCAACCATAGCGCCATCTGGTTTCCCCCTTTCTTTTTAGTTTTTTCGTTTGATACTTATTTCGTGAGACATTTGGCCCCCCTCACTATCAATGGTCCACCCTGTATATCGTACCTTGCCTGGTAACAACACTAAAAATTTGGAAGTTTGTGGTAAGATCTCATGGGACCAAACTGATGAGGTCATCGGTCCCTAAGCTTACAGACTACGTAATCTAACATAACTAACTTACGCTAAGGACAACACACACACCCATGCCCGAGGGAGGAATTGAACCTCCGAAAGGGAACAACACTAAACACAAATGCACCGTGGTGGCCATGCAGCACGTCACAGAGGATTGCAACTGTAATCATTTAAATACCCGCCGATGGAGCGTGTGTGTACGAAGTTACATTTTACCATGTCTCCTGAGTGCTTCACTTTTTTCTTAGGCAGTGTATATGTAAGGTTTCAGAGTCATACCGCAACTTCGACAAAATATGCCTTCTTTGTGAGTTACTTTCGTCGTTTTTTTCTCAATCAATGCCTATATGCAGATCGGTCTCTCTGCTCAGCCCCCTTCTTTTTACTCCATTCACGAATCATGCAAGGGTGGAACGACTGTTGGTGAGACTCAACGTGAGCCCAAATTCCTCTGGTTTTATCTTCCATAGTTATTTCACGAGATGTATATGGGAGGATATAATGTTTCCCAGTAATTACAAATTTCACAGAAGTTATCCTATGTGCTCATTCCGGAAACAAATCTGTGGCTGACCCATATCTAAAAATGGCTCTAAGCACTATGGCCTTAACTTCTAAGGTCATCAGTCCCCTAGAACTTAGAACTACTTAAACCTAACTAACCTAGGGACAGCACACACATCCATACCCGAGGCAGGATTCGAACCTGCGACCGTAGCGGTAGCGCGGTTCCAGACTGAAGCGCCTAGAACCGCTCGGCCACCCTGGCCGGCTGACACATTTCTCTCTATCCTTTCTTCCAGGATTGCTAGTCCGGCAAGGCATGCACGAGAAGTGCTGTGAAATTTGGACAATGGGAGACTTAATGTTTTAAGCAAAACTGTGATGCTAGGTTATGACTTGTGCCTTCGTGGGTCAGTAGGTACAACAGTGCCTGTAGCGCCTAGAACCTCTCGGCCACTCCGGCCGGCGCCTCGGTCATGGATGTGTGTGGTGTTCAAAAATGGTTCAAATGGCTCTGAGCACTATGGGACTTAACTTCTGTGGTCATCAGTCCCCTAGAACTTAGAACTACTTAAACCTAACTAACCTAAGGACATCACACACATCCATGCCCGAGGCAGGATTCGAACCTGCGACCGTAGCATGTGTGTGATGTCCTTAGGTTAATTAGGTTTAAGTAGTTCTAAGTTCTAGGAGACTGATGACCTCAGATGGTAAGTCCCATAGTGCTCAGAGCCATTTTTTTTTGTTTTGCGGACCCGCATCTGTGATAAACAATCTCTTCTTGGTTCTTTTAAGGTCCAATGTTAAGCTAATTTAATAAAATCACGCGATTCTTAGCCTCGTAGCTCAGAATTTGTTGAAAGTAAAATTGTCAAATAAAATTCAAAATTGAGGTGGTACTGTATAGTTTGAGGTGGTATTTATGCGGTATTTTTATAACTTAAATTTAATGTAATTTCCATTATGTTTCATATTTTTCTGAAAAATACAAGTTCAATTAGAATAATAATTATGCCATGTTGTTCAGCATATCATTTAAAAACAATCTTAGTGAATTTTTTAGGATATATTCAGTGGGCAGTTGTAGAAAAAAGTAAATAGAAACAGCGGCGACACTCATGAACCATGACAAAGCCACTGTCGGTCGCCTCGTGCTTATGACTTACAACTCCTATCGCAATGTGAATACACTGTGAGCTTAAATATTCATTATTTAATTTTTTTGCATCTTTCCGACAAGAGGCTATATTAAACTTAAAACTGCAATCAATTTGTAGCAAGAATAGGTTGAAGCGTATCTTTAATCTTAATGTGTCTTTATGAAAATTGTGTTCATGATTTATATGTACATAAAAGGTTAACTGTTTTGTTATTGTAATACACCTCCATCGACAACGGACATTCAGATTGAAAATGAATTGTAGTTTACGGAAATTCGATACAAGATTCTTGAGTTAGACGGCAGACAAACTGTCGCGTTCGGAAAGTAACGCAAACTTTGTCGAAGCTTTAACTCGAAAACTAGCAAATTTTAAGAGATAACTTTTTGTTTTAAAGTTATTGAGACTAGTAAAAGTTATTACTAATTTTAAAAAATACGGTCATTTTTCTCATTTTTCGTCAGATTTGAAATGAAATAGCCGGCATACATGCTGTATCCGGTTGTTACCAAGTACGCGTTGCTTGCAGGTCAGTGCGCTACTCCGAGTGCCCTCCGTGGCGATTGTTCGCTCCATCGATATCAGAACAATCGTCTTCACACTGTAATATCACAGAACGACTAAGCACAAAATTTTCTTGTGAAAGATTGCATGCAGTATCTACTTGGAGTACGCCTGGTGTTGGCATTAAGTTGCAAACATTCGTCGGTTCGCCCGAATTGTGTGGGACAATCTATTGATCGAAAAGGCTTAAAATTTCACAGAGTTATTCAGTGACACATCGCCTGTAGGGCTGCCTTCACCAAGTACGGTGAAAACCCGTCAACCGCCAGACGTGGACCTCGCGAGCTAACGAACTCGTTCATAATTAGGCCTTCTTCGCGGCTGTGCGTGACCGGGCCTTCGCCCACTTCTGCGGACAGCCTGCTGCCTATTCATGCGGAAAATTCAAACCGGAGTGTCTGGCTGTCCCCAGCGCTGCAACACACTTACAATTAGTCTCCCTGCAGGTCTCCGGCAATGTATTATTTTCCAAACTTTCGTCACATTGTGTTAAGGAATTACTGTCTGCTACAACGCAACGAAACATTTATTTTTCAAAAGCAAGCAGTAAAAATATTGTGTTAAGCAGTATGATGGATTCAGAATTCAGGACTTCTTATCAGGTAAACTTCAATGAGTTAATCTTAACGGTGTAAAAAGTAACTTCTGGATTTCCCAGGGCAGTGGATTGGGGGATAAAGTGGGAAGCTATGTGAAGAACGCCGCAACGACGAGACATTATGAGGGGGGGGGGGGGGGGGGGAAGTAGCAGAGGTTTGATGGTTACGCTTGGTGCATGGACTGGGGGTTGGCCCACTACATGAAAGAATGTAACTTACTGTAAATCAGTAGGTGGAAAACCCTATGTTAATTGATTATAATTTTGGTAATTATGTGATCCATCGCTGGAAACGGTAACCACTGTAATGGCTAAGTACCCGCATCTACAGTGGTCTAAAGTTAAATGACCGTATAAAGCTTCCTGCGAGCCGGAGAATCATCGCGAAAAGCCAGAAATGGAATTCACTGTCTAATGAAATAGCTTACAAAACACGCGATCGACCACTAACTATAGCTCGTCAGTCTGGCACCCATACTGGGTATGGTCAGCAGAGGAAACAAAGAGGCGCGGCACGTTTCGTCACAGTTTCGTTCAGGAAGCGCCAAAGCGCCGCACAGGATCTCATCCAGCTCCACTGCGAGACGCTACAAGGGAGACGCTGCGCATCACGGGCTCCTCACACCCTTATGTAGTAGACAGACACGTTAGGGAAAGACAAGAAAACAGCCCTTGGGATTGGGATAATTATGTTCACGTAACCAGAGGGGTTATATTTTAAAATATACTAAATCTTCATAATTAATGTTCACACATATGCGAATGGTGACCTAACATACAGTATATTTACGGATTCAAATAAAACGATTAAATAATGAGCACTTTCTGTAGTGATGTAGTGCAAACAGAGAGTTTAATACGAAAATGCGTCGGGAGACAGTTCGTTTAAACTGCACAGCGACTCACGAAGAATCAACAGAAACATTCAAAGTCTGAACGTTCAGTCTCCTTTTTCAGTCGTAACGAAAAACGTACTTCGTTATTCTCAATATTAACACGGGAGTGCATTCTACAATATAAAGACAAGACCTTGTTTAACGTTGTTCCCAAAAATCTCGAAATGTTCTTGACCGATTTACTTCGAATTTTTTTGCTTTACTCTAATAAACATTTGGCCATGCATGGTATATATATATATATATATATATATATATATATATATATATGTGTGTGTGTGTGTGTGTGTGTGTAAGTTAAACAGTAAAACACAGCGTGATCCAGAAAGCCTCTCTTGCAGCGTCTGACACTTCAATTGGTTGATCATCTCCGTGATCCTTTCGTACTTATTAAATCATGTTTGGATCTTCTCTGATTCCTCTACCAATCCTGTCTGGTACTGATTCCAGGCTGAAGTGCAATTCTCAAGTACTGGTCGATCGAGGGTTTTGTAAGCTACCTCTTTTGTTAGCAGATTACATTTCCTGAGGGACCGTCCAATGAATCTCAGTCCGGCATCTGTCTTTCCTCAAATTAGTTTTATATGGTCGTAAGTTTACTCCGAGATGTTTTATGGAAGTAACTGTTTCCAATGATTGCTCTGCAACCTTCATAGCCTCCTCCGGCTATGATGTAAGTGAATTGAGAGAAACAACGGATAACCTCAATAAGGAGAGCCACGTGAGTCCCACTTCTCTATAAAATGAATTCGTTGTCTCAAACGTGTTACCACTCGATTCGCTGTGAATGAAACTTGTCTAATCAACTTCACAATAAACCGGGAACGAATACTTTAAGAAGGTCCCGGCAGAAGAATGCCTGCTCTTGCCGTAGTGTGAGCTCAGTTCTCTGGACGAATATAGCAGCTCCGTAAAAATTCATTCCCACGAGAATTTCACATAAGACTATTCTGGTTACATCTCCTCCTCTGCGGATTGCGCATTGCCTACAGATGCTCTTTTCGAGTCGTATTCAATGAATTTTCATACCAGAAACCACACTTTCATCGATGTCGCGAGCAATACCGTACATCGCTTGCCAGACTATTGCCCTGACTACACTCCTCTGTACGAGTCTGAGAAAATAATGAAAACTTGCAGCTGTGTTTCGATCTCAGTACAACGAGAAAACCTATTACAGCGACTCTCCAGTGACAATAAAAGCTACCAAGTAAACAACTAGGAAAAATGTGCAATTATAATTGATAGAAATTGGCATAGTGCTATGTGACAGTCTTTTTAGTTAGCTCGCTCAATGGTAAGGCACTGGCCTTGCATTCCGGAGAATTGTGATTCGGTACTCTTGCTGGGATGGTTCCTTTGAAAATAATACAGCGGACTTCTTTTCCCGGGTGAGTATTGGTTGCGCACGAAAAGGTTTACTGTTTGCCCAACTGCACGACAGCAGGTTCAGCATTGCCTCAGCAAACAGGTCGACCGCGCGCGATGAAGTATGGTTTAACAAGTAGACTGTGCGCGAGTGTTTTATTTGCTACTTGGTAGTGTTTGCACTCAACTGTTGGTGGCACTGTTACCATTAATCACTTTCTCTGAGTGCTGTGCTGTGTGTGCCAGTTCCTACTCTTCGTATGTGACTAGTAAGTGAGAAACTTATTGTAACGCCTATGTGCAGCATATGACAAGTGAAAGGGGCCGTAGGGTGTTGATCGTTGTTGGAATAAATAAATAACATTGATATTGGTGTGACTGGTTTGGTTTTTATACCTCCCGACCAAGTTAGAAGTGGTTTTGTTGAAGATTTAATGAGCATTTAACTCGAAAGTGAAAATATTATCCTACATGTTTTGCTGATTACTTGAGTCAGAACTTCATAGACTTGAAATGTTCGCTTCCACCCGACATTTGGGCTTCCTGTACTATGAATTCTAAAAGAAGAATCAATGCTTGTGAGGCATTTCACAGTGCTTTCGGCCCTAATTTTCAGATGGCTCATCCACAAGCCATTTTGTAGAAGCCATCTTTCAAACACAGACAACCATCTACATTAAAATGAATGATACAGATAGGCTTCACCGATCTAAAAGAAACGTGACAGACATGTGGAATATATACAGAATTTTTTTTTAAATCCAGAAATATAACTACAACACATTTGAATTTTTTTAAAATCGTGTTTTCTAAATACCTTTACGAGTGCCCACAGTATTTTATCAACTATTTTATCAAGCGTTTTTAACCATACGTATGACTGGTCTAGCTTAGAAGTCATAGAGAGTACTAGTTCTCTGAAGGGAAGGAAAGTGCTGCAGTGACAACTTAACTTGTATTTTCCTCCGAGCACTGTTGACTCGACTAAACGCGCGGTTCACCTATTTCGGAAAGTGACTGCATGTTCAGTAGACCACTTCAAAAGCAGGCAGAAGTTTCGGTCTGCGCGCAGTCGCATCCTTCCTGCTATCCGAACTTGTGCTCCGTCTCTAATGACCATCGCCGATGGGACGTTAACCCATTAATGCCCTGCGTTACATTAATGGCACACGTGACAGAACAGGACTTTTATTGGGTTTTTGAATAACAGTGAACTCTCTAATCTTATTATGCTTGTATCAGGATTGTTTAATATCTGTCATTATTGTGTTAGTAGATGTGAGAATAAATCCATTACTGGGAGCAGCTGATAATTGGATTTAAACATTTCTTGTGCCGTCTGAATCTCATCGCACCATGGATTTCCAGTAAGTATAACTTTTAAAGTGATTTTTATTCAGATTCAAAAACTGCAAACAGTTCATCAATAAACCAACAATCACATGTCATGTATTTAGATATATTCAACATTATTTGTACAACAGACACATACTAATTTTTCAGCGTTACATAAATGTAAAGCTAAGCACTTGTGAGAGCGCTTTAATAATTGTTATGCATTATTGTATTATATCTATTGATGTAATTTTTCCCAGATAAGAAATTTATAGAGCCATTGCGACTGTTAGAGAAAATTGTGTCCGCCGAAAACTGCTGCCTTCCAAAGAAGAAAGAAATAGAGAAAGATGAAAGAGGTCCTGTTCATTCTACCACACAATAGGAAAATGTTATGTTTCTGTGTAAACGGCGTAATTATAATTTAATGTGGCTCGCGGGCCTGGTGCAGGTGCTTCCATTGGCCGCCACTTCGGCAACTTGCGTGTCCCTGAACTACCCCAGTTATGACAGCGGAAACGGGATCTACAGTTTAACATAGAATCCGAACCAAATGTCGTTTCTGATGACTCCTCACGTCACTGAGAGATGAAGGCTAGGTAAAAACGGGGACTGAAAATCCTAAGTCGGAAAGGGATTCGATCCCGTGATCTATTGGTTCCTAGTTAAGCACTTTTCCGTTTGCTTTTTCCTCTTGTTCGTCCGGATGACCGTCACATGACACTCCTTCGGGTTGATCGTTGAATACTTGGCTCAGCTTCCTCGTTTTCCTTTTTTTTTTTTTTTTTTTTTTAAGCTACCGTGCCGACACCGCTAGACCACCAGATCCGACTTTAAACGGTATAACAACTCTCTTACTTCCCCAACTTCAAATAAAACTGATGTGAATCGATAACCAATGTTAAATGCCATTCTCCGCGGTCAATGAAAGACACTGAATTGTCTCGATCCTCCATCCTGACAAAATACAAGCACGTGCATGGAACTGATCGAATGGATCAAAATGTGAATCAGTACAGAACAAATACCTGTGGCAGGATACGGTACTGGGATCTTTTCCATTGGTTGTCGGATATCACTGTATACAATGTCCGGACACACTACTGCAAAAAGGGAAATAGAATCGTTAATATAAATAACTTTTTCATATAGATGTATTTCTTGCTCTAAACAGTGCTCAGGGTTACATACATGGTACAGTATGTTATATTAAAACCAGAAAGGTAAAAATTACTTCTTCCCTTTAAATGTTTCTTTTTCAATATAACACACAAGGTAAAAACAATAACCGTAAAAAAATAATAAAACAATAATTCTCGCGCTAATATTCTTTTTGCTTCCCATTTTCTGTAATAAGCGTGATGTCACAGTCGAGAAGGGTACTAGATTAGATTAGATTAGATTAGATTTACTTTCATTCCAATTGATCCGTAGTGAGGAGGTCCTCCAGGATGTGGAACATGTCAGAAAAACAACAATACATGACAAATATTTAAACTAAAACAAATAAGCTAATGTACCATTCCACAGGTCCCAAGTGGAATGATCGTCATTTTTTAATGAACACTAAGAGTCATTTTACAAATACTATTGCACTGAATTTAAAATAAAAAAGTTTTATATTTATTTATAAGGTAAGAAACATGTAATACAACTACTGTAATACTTATTTACAATGAACACATTACTGCACTGAAATGGTGCAGAAGTTAGTTTATACTTACACACACACACACACACACACAAATTTTCAGTGAACACATTACTGCACTGAAATTGTGCAGAAGTTATGTTGTACTTATATACAAATCAGTTGGTTTTCCTCAGAAATTCATCAATGGAGTAGAAGGAGTTGGCCACCAATAAATCCTTTAGGCTTCTCTTAAACTGAATTTCATTGGTTGTTAAGCTTTTTATGGCTGCTGGCAAGTTATTGAAAATGTGTGTTCCTGAATAATGCACACCTTTTTGTACAAGACTAAGTGACTTTAAATCCTTGTGAAGATTATTCTTATTTCTAGTATTGATTCCATGAATTGAGCTGTTAGTTTGAAAAAGTGATATATTTTTAATGACAAATTTCATTAAGGAATAAATATATTGGGAAGCTGTAGTTAGTATCCCTAGTTCCCTAAACAGGCTTCTGCAGGATGTTCTTGAGTTCTCTAGGCTATCCAACAACCAATACTCGCTGCAAGATGCAGTATTCCGCACAAGCTATGTAGGCCTACTGCAGGTTCAGTCGAAAGTCAACCGACATTCATAGGTACGTTATAAGCACGTATCAACGTCAATGCTTACCAGTATGTGTGCTAGTCAAGGGAGGGTTTTGAAAGGCGCTATTGAGCAGCTACATTTCTACGGTTAATAGAGAGCCGACCCAGTAACGTTGCTAGGCGCATTGCCAGAGTAATTAACTTATAGAAATTACGCTGCTAAGCCAGCGGCGGCTGTAACATTATTTGAGGAAAGACCGGAGGACACCAGACAGTTAGTAGTTAGACTCTTGTAATTTGTAACGATGGCATTGAAAATGGACGTCGAGGTCAACGAGGGAATTAATGATGGCCTGGATCTTAAAGCAAACTTAGTAGGACGACTGCATAGTATTAGCCTGTGCTTCTGAGAATAATCAATATACCAGATAAGGCAGCGTTTAGGGTACAAAAGCCAATTATATTAATTCGTCGTGCGACATATCGATATGATAAATGTCTGAGAAAAATTATCCCACTTCATACGAAGCTGGAGGCATCTGGTCGTTTATTCACACATCAAAAAAAGTTTTGCATCACTCCGGTTCCCAGAACTCCTAAAGATAGACGTTGACTGTGGATATTGTATCACAGACACAGTCCCTTTGACTGTTCAGAGACGTCACTAAACCATCCCAAAGATGTAAGCAACCATGCACGAGCAGCGCCTATTAGACGGAGGTGGTTCACCAGCCGATCATTTCCAGTCATTCCACCAGGAAGGAGGTATACGGCTCGTGTTGTCTGTAGTTCAACCATGCCTAGACGGTCAATACCGCGGTTCGATCGCGTCCTCATTGTTACTTTGTGCCAGGAAAGGTTCTCAACAAGGGAAGTGTCCAGGCGTCTCGGAGTGAACCAAAGCAATGTTGTTCGGGCATGGAGGACATACCGAGAGACAGGAACTGTCGATGACATGCCTCGCTCAGGCCGCCCAAGGGCTGCTACTGCAGTGGGTGACCGCTACCTAGGGATTATGGCTCGGAGGAACCCTGACAGCAACGCCACCATGTTGAATAATGCGTTTCGTGCAGCCACAGGACATCGTGTTACGACTCAAACTATGCGCAATAGGCTGCATGATGCGCAACTTCAGTCTCAACGTGCATCGCGAGGTCCATCTAAACAACCACGACTCAATGCAGCGCAGTACAGATGGGCCCAACAACACGCTGAACGGACCGCTCAGGATTAGCATCACGTTCTCTTCGCCGATCAGTGTCGCATATGCCTTCAACCAACAATCTTCGGAGACGTGTTTGGAGACAACCCGGTCAGGCTGAACGCCTTAGACACACTGTCCAGCGAGTGCAGCACGGTGGAGGTTCCCTGCTGTTTTGGGGTGGCATTATGTCGGGCCGACGTACGCCGCTCGTGCTCATGGAAGGCGCCGTAACGGCTGTACGATAGGTGAATGCCATCCTCCGACCGATAGTGCAACCGTATCGGCAGTATGTTGGCGACGCATTTGTCTTCATGGACGAAAATTCGAGCCCCCATCTTGCTCATCTTGTGAACGACTTCCTTCAGGATAACGAACGACATCGCTCGATTAGAGTGGCCAGAATGTTCACCAGACATGAACCCTATCGACCATTTCTAGGATAGACTAAAAAGGGCTGTTTATGGACGACGTGATCCACCAACCACTCTGAGAGATCTACGCCGAATCGCCATTGAGGAGTGGAACAATCTGGACCAATAATGTATTGATGAACTTGTGGATAGTATGCCACGCCGAATACAGGCATGCATCAATGGAAGAGGACGTGCTACTGGGTATTAAAGGTACTGGTGTATACAGCAATCAGGACCACCACCTCTGAAGGTCTCGGTTTATAGTGGTACAGCGTGCAATGTGTGGTTTTCATGAGCAATAAAAAGGGCGGACATGATGTTTATGTTAATCTCTATTCCAATTTTCTGTACAGGTTCAGGAACTCTCAGAACTGAGGTGATGCAAAACTTTTTTTATGTGTGTATGTCAAGAGCGGATCGTCTAGAAGATAATATGAACGCTCATTAGGCAGGAAGAAGCGACAAGCTTTTGAATACATGCAATATCAGGCACGAAAATAAACTCACGTAGGTCAAATGGGGGCTCAACGTTTCCGGTTTCTCTTCGAGCAGTAGGTGTTCGTAATATAACACTTCCGCACATCTTCTAGGACAAGAAGTTAAAAGTTCAATCTTCCTTATGACACTGCGACTGTAGGACGTGGGGACGAGGTTCAGTCTTGCGCGGACCCTCCCATCGGAGGTTCCAGTCCTCCGTCGTGCATGAGTGTGTGTGTTTTTGTTAGTAGTGTAGTTTAAGTAGTGTGTAAGTCTAGGGACCGATGCCCGCAGCAGTTGGTCCCTTAGATATTCGTACATTTGAACATTTTCGAGGTTCAATCTACAGACGAAGATCAGCAGACCAATGCAAATGAGTTTAGCAAAGAAGGTACTCTGATCCCTTTTGAGTGCAAAAGTGCTGACTCTAGGCGTTGATATTCCTTAACGTGGAAGTTTTGGGCTGTATTTTGAGGTTGCATTAAGAATCGTGCCATAAGTAAATCCTATTTTAACCTTGTAAAGACTGCGTCATCATCATCAAATGAACTGAAAAAAAATTATATCTACATCTACATGATTTCCGTGCAGTTCACAATTAAGTATCTGCCGGAGGATTCATCGAACCAACTTCAAGCTATTTCTCTACAGCTTCATTCTCGAACAGCACGCGGGGAAAACGAACACTTCAATCTTTCCGTGTAAGCTCTGATTATCATTCCTCCCTATGTAGATGGGCGCCAACAAGACATTTTTACACTCTGAGGAGAAACTTGGTGATTGAAGTTTTATGAGAAGATCCTATCGCAACGAGAAAACGCCTTTGTTTTATTGGTTGCCATTCCACTTCGCGTATCATAGGCGTGGCACGCTCTCTCCTACTTCACGATCATACAAATCGAGCTGCACTTCTTTGAATTTAGTCGATGTCTTCCGTCAATCATATCTGGTTAGGATTCCTTATTGCCCAGCAATAGTTCAGCAAGAGCAGACAGTGTGGGCTGTCTCTAATTTAGCAGACCTGTTGCATTTTCTAAGTTCTCTGCCACTAAATCACAGTCTTTGGTTTGCCTTCCCCACAACATTACCAATCTGATCGGTCCACTATAGTTAGTCGCATTTGTAGACCCTGAGTGTTTAGTTGAATTTACAGCCTTTAGATTTGTGCGCTTTATCGTGTAACCGAAATTTAGCGGATTCCGTTTAGTACTCATGAGGACGATAGATATCATGTTAAATCATTTTGCAATTAGTTTTGATCACCTGATGACTTTACAAGACGGTAAATGACCGAATCATATGCATATAGTCTAAGAGGGATGCTCGGATTGTCTCCTACGTCGTTTATGTAGATCAGCAATAACAGAGGACTTACAACATTTCATTGGGGAATGCCATATCAGTTACTACGAGCTGTGACCTACCTGACTGGAAATCAAGAATCGAGTCGCACAAAAGACGATACTCCATTGGCATGTAATTTGCTTAGATGTCGCCTGTGAGAAACGGTCACAAAAGCCTTCTGGAAATCTAAAAGTATGGACTCTATCTGACGTTACCTGTCAGTAGCACTCATTACTTAGTCCGAATAAACAGCTAGTTGTGTTCCACAAAAACGATATTTTCCGAATCCATGTTGGCTGTTTGTCAATAAATCGTTTTCTTCGAGGTAATTCGTAATGTTCGAACACGGTACATGTTCCAAAATTTCCTCCTGTATCGCTGTGAAAGGCTCTGTAACATATTAACTGATAAATTTTCTCTAAAATTAATTCAACAGTAGATGCCCAGTGAACACCAGTGTGTTATTTATATTACCGACTCACTATCATAGATCTTAATTACGTATGCTCGCCCTGAATAACATTCGTAGTACAGACACAGAGATTTTTTACAACTCGTAGGAAAGTTTCCAAATATTTAGACATTTATGTACGTGAGAAATGGAGCATGCCGTTTGCTCCATTACAGATCCGCGAACATATCTCCACATTAGGCACACCGTTGTCTATGCAGGCCCTATTGACCACAGTTTACTGCTTCGCATCTCAGTGATCCCGTCACCGTATTTGCTGCCGTCGGCTGGACGTATCGCCTTTTAATGCTAAACCGCAAAACCAATAACCGTCATTAGACTCAAGTAATTGCACATATTACAGTGGTTCAAGGTATAGTTACGACACCCTTGCTCGCGTTGCCTGAACATTTGATAGTGCTGTGAAATCACTAATGGGGTCACATTAGCTGCAAAAGAAACACAAGAACCAGTTCGATGCTAGCCTGCAACGTCTTGGTACAGCGTCACTGCATCAAAAAGCAGAGGTCGTGAGTTCAGGAACAGCATCGTGCGTGGCTATGAGTATTAAGGAAGTTGTTGGTGAGTGTCAGTTTATGTCCAGATAGTTCAAAGGCTTTACGGATGGATCATCAGACCAAGACAAGAAACTGAGACCTCCGGTGTCCATACAATGCGACAATAATCCTCGGCTCGAAAAGGTTCTGAGTTGACTCCTCGTCATCTATTCTCCTCCTAATATTGATCACTTTTTTTAAGTAAAATAAAATAATAAACTTGTCTCTGATGTATTAATCAGATAAATAAATTCTAGGTTGAACATAGGTGCATTCTTTACTTTACTTTACTTTACATGTGGCAAGGGCCTTATCGACCATACGCCTGCTCTATGAGCTTCTTTCGCTTCTGCCTGTCTAATGCACTGTTTGTCCAGTTGCTGCTGCTGTTCATCATAGATGTGTCCTCCCGAATGTTATCCCGCCATCTGATTCTGGGTCTCCCTCTTCCTCTCGTTCCATCTATTGTTCTGCTGAATGCATTCTAGGTAGTCTATTCTCTGTCATTCTTGCTATATGGCCTGCTCAGTTCAACCTTCTCCTCTTGTGCACTTCGACAATGTTACGGTGTTTGTACAGCCCTCTTAATTCTTCATTTCTCCTTACTCTCCATTCCATGTTATTTTCGTCGTATACAGGTCCAAAAATTTTCCTTAGTACTTTTCTTTCGAATATTAAAAGTTTTTCTTCATCTTTCTTTCTAAATATTAATGTTTCACATTCATATAACATCACAGGTATAATGTCCGATTGATATAATCGGTTTTTGAAGTTACTGCTAACATGGGGAGGCCGCCAATTGTGAAATTCAGATTCGATTCATACTGCGCATAATAAAAGCTCATGGCCAGAGGTGTAATGTGGCAAAGCATCAAGATGCACTTCTTAGCCGTTGTCGAGAAAATCGACAGTTAAAAGAACCCGTAGCGGTGAAATACTTTCTACGATTAATAATTTTATACAGCGTCGTGGCGCAGCGGTAAGCGCTCGGGTTCGTAATCTGAAGGTCGCTGGATCGAATCTCGCGCCATGCAACATTTTTTTAATTATTAGTTTTTTGTAATATATATATATATATATATATATATATATATATATATATATATATATATATATAAACTATTAATGAATTTCTTATGCATGTTGGTGAAGGCGGATCGCTCTCCAGTTGTACCGCCTCCATTTTTCCGTTTGTTTAACATGGTGTACCAAAGCTCTCACGTCCGCATCTACGCTGTTATGCGGCGGCTCGTTTCGGCCCATTCAACATCTGTCCTTCAAGTGTAACGAGCGAGTAACGGAGTTTATATTTCATACCTGCCATAGCAATTTTGTGTTCGTGGGGTTTCTATTCTAATTCGAACGTTTGACTTACGGTATACGTATTCGTTTCTACGCCTTCCGTTAACTATACGTGGTTAACATTATGAAGACAACTAAGGTAGGAGACGAGGTACTGGCAGAAGTAAAGCTGTGAGTACCGGGCGTGAGTCGTGCTTCGGTAGCTCAGTTGGTAGAGCACTTGCCCGCGAAAGGCAAAGGTCCCGAGTTCGTGTCTCGGTCGGGCACACAGTTTTAATCTGCCAGGAAGTTTTACAACTAATAACATTTGTGAAATACAACTTTGTTTGCGGAAACATAATGATGTTCGAAGTCGGCAGTTTTTCCACTACAAAGGACTTCCAACAACCTATTATATGCATAATTGTTGCAACTGATTGCCGGGAATTATATATATATATATATATATATATATATATATATATATATATATATATATATATAAAAGGCGAAGATTAAAATTTTATGGACATGTCACTAGACTTCCCCCCACACGACTCACCAACAGAATTCTCACTTACATAGAAAAAGTCAAATCAACAACACCATGGATTAGCCAAGTAAAATTAGATTTACAAAAAGCAAATATTGAACTTAAAGATGTCAAAGATAGAAAAACTTTTAGAAATAAGGTGGAAAAGTGGATTGTATTGTCGGAGAAGGAAGCACTAAAGAGACCAGGAACAAAATGGACAGAAGAAAGAAAAAGAAAACATGGAGAACGAATGAAAGAAGTATGGAAGAAACGACGTCAGAAAGCTTTGCGTGATCCTTCTGGGTCCATTCGCGATAAGTATATATGTGTGTGTGTGTGTGTGTATACACACATTTGAATTACAAAAAACAAATACTAAAAAAGAAGTTACATAGCGCGAGATTCGATCCGGCGACCTTCGGATTACGAACCCGAGCGCTTACCGCTGCGTCACGACGCAGTAGATAAACATTAATCGTTGAGAGTATTTCACCGCAACGGTTTATTTTAACTGTCGATTTTCTCGACAACGGCTGAGAAGTGCATCTTGGTGCTTTGCCACATTACACCTCTGGCCATGAGCTTTTATTATGCGCAGTATGAATTGAATCTGAATTTCACAATTGGCGGCCTCCCCTTGTAAGTAATCATTTTCTTAGAGTTTTGATGAAACTAAAAAGCGTCTTGTTTGCTGTTGATAAACGGGCATCTGTTTCTACATCTGTTCTGTTGTTATTACTAAAAAGACTTCCTAGGTATTTGAAGTGGTCAACAGTCTTGAAATTGAATCCATCTACAGTCAGAGGTGCATCTTTTCTGGTTTTCTTACTTATGGGCAGGTATTCTGTCTTTTCAGGCGCATTCATTGTTGAATAATGTAGCCTACCCCAACTACAACTGATTAAGTTTACCTGATAAAGTTTATTGCCCGTACATTCACCCAGTAATTCTTAGGCTCCTAATAAACTAAGATGTAATTAAGTGAACTGAAATTGGCTCGAGCCCCCAGTATAGTGGTTAGCGAACACATTATATAAAATGAATAAATGAAATAACCGGTAAACACAGGCAGTGTTCGCGGTAAAATTAATTGAAGGAGTCTAATCGACACACAATGCGTTAAACTTAAGTGTCGATCAGTAACAGAAAATTTTCGAAGTCCCGCACTGGCAAGCTGAGTTAAAACTCAGGCACAGCGCAACTACACCATGCAACAGAATTAAAGTATCACTTTTAAGAAACCCGATAATTTCCTCCCATTGCGACGCATAAGTTTGAAATTTCGTTCAAATGCGTACAAACTTCCTCCGTGATGGCGCACAAGCGCGACGCCCTGCGACGTCATCCTCGGAGTTTGCGACGATTCAAACAGCAACGTGTGTGCACATGCAGAAAAAGAGGCCACAGCTCAGAACTTCACGTGAGTTGTAAGGTGGGCTAATGATGCCACATCGGCACCAAATTTCATTACAACTCTGCCAAACACTACCGTGAACTTGCCACACAGTAAGAAGGGCGCTAGAGCCCCTTACCCTCGTTTCATCCCTTCTTTTGACGTCTCTGCGATAGAGGTCAGACACGCGACAGCCACTGTTGGAATCACGTGGTTTTTTTTTATGGGTGGCGGAGGAAAACGTTTCAGACACGGCGCCGCTAAGAATTGACATAAAAAGATTTCAGGAGATGGCACAAAGGAGGCAATGAAACTATCCCGTTTGTCGGCGGCTGTGGCCGACCGGTTCTAGGCGCTTCAGTCCGGAACCGCGCTGCTGCTACGGTCGCAAGTTCGAATCCTACCTCGGGGATGGATGTGTGTGATGTCCTTAGGTTAGTTAGGTTTAAGTAGTTCTAAGTGTAGGGGACTGATGACCTGAGATGTTAAGTCCCATAGTGCTTAGAGCGCTTTGAAAGCATCCCGTTTCCTAGGGCCTTGGTTGACACACATTTCATAGTCGAAAACGAGAGTTCGTAGTGCGATGAGCAATAGGAAGGTATTCTTGACATCTTTTGACACCGCTGACAGCATTGGACGTTGGAACACTTCTCTCAGTACAGTGAGATGCTGCATTCGTTGCACCCCTTTCGTGTGCAGTACGACCTCATTTTTGGCTGTCGTGTACAGGATGTAACCGCTAGGGGCCGTTCAGAACAATTCGACGAAATTTGAACGTGATCCGAGGCAGAAAAGGGTATTTATACTTTTCAACCGACCTGTTATCCGCCCTCCTCTGGTGTGATGACATAGGAGTGAAACATTGACGTGTGCGTGAATAAAACGGCAAAAGGTCCCTCTAATAACGCCCAGTTCGGCGACACCCTCGTTGCCACCCGTACAAGTTTGCTGAGGACGTTAAAGATATACCTGCCAGAAATTTCGACAGAAATTCAGTCTGGCGGCTGCTCTAGCACTTGATGGTAATCAAACCGCACCGAAGAGTGTCGAAGGAGGTTTAACACTTTTTAAGCTGTGGATGAATCTGTAGATATTAATACAATTAATTAATATAAATCTTAGAAATTAAATTTTTCGTGTCGTGTGTAATTACGTCTGCCAATACATACTGCCCTGCTATTTGTATAGGTGTCTTGTATTAAATTAATACCTATTTTTAATTGAAGTTCAATTAATTAGTTTATCACAGTTAATTAATTGTGTTACAAACACAGTGAGTAGTTCAGTGTATGCACATTAATGTACGCTGCAGTTTCATAGCTAGCTCTGTTTTCTACAAAAGTTGTTAATCATTTATTGAATTTCAGTTCGATAAACTTTCTCAGTGCTGTAACTTTCCTCACACATTGATTACGGAGCATATCCACAAACCAGTAGAACTCTATTTCTCTCCTCCTTAATCTGACACATCGTACTTCTCTGTGCCTATAATAGTTTGCGCTGCAGTGTGTAAATGCGAACAATATGAAACAGTTCTTTGTGTACGCGGATGGTGAAACTGACGTCACGTTCGTTTTATTGGAACCTGACAGGAGCACATGGCCCGTCCCACGAATGACGCGCGGGTCAGCTACACCGCCTTAGCGGGCCACCGAAGCAACCAACATAGCCTGGCAGGATCTATGCGAGCCCGTCCTGTACGTCGGGCAGCGCACACAAACCGATCGCCACTTGCGACCAAAAATCATCCATAGTATGTAGAGCCACAACATCGGAGGTATATAATCTAATACATCTAGAATATTGTATTTCAGATATACTTGAGACCCACCATGCTCACTGCGAGTTGTCCCAATAAGCAAAGGAGCAATGACCATAGTTGAGCGAACTGCATGTAACGCTGTGGAAGAGCGCATGACATTTGTATCTTATCGAATCCCGATGAACTGGTGGAAAGACCTGCATTTGCCGGACTGTATCGAGCGTGACTCCTGATTGTTGACAAGTAGGTTACCAGGTTGAATCACGTTTGCCACTCCTTAAGGCAGATGGATATCTACTTCTCTACCGATGAACGCCGCAAACCCTCTCCTGATATCTCTGGAAAATCACAACGTAATAGGGACAACTGTACAATCTAAAGAATATTTCTGTGGTCATGAATAAATTCTTGGACAGCACGTTCGCCTTTACTGATTGTGGTAAGTTCCTATGGGACCAAACTGCTGAGGTCGTCGGTCCCTTGGCTTACACACTACTTAATCTAACTTCAACTGATTTACGCTAGGGACAACGCACACACCCTTGCCCTAGTGAGGACTCGAACCTCCGACAGGGGGAGCCGCGCAAACCGTGGCAAGGCGCCCTAGAGTACGCGGCTGCCCAGCGCGGCCTTTGCTGATGGTTGTCTTCTGAGACAGATGAGAACATTCAACAGGATAATGCACCTTGCTATACGGAAATAAGCTGAAATACAGTGATTCATTCAGTTGACTGTCGACGTACCTTGCCCTTTTTAAAAAAAAAAAAAAAAAAAAAAAAAAAAAAGAAAAAAAGGAAGAAGAAGAAGAAGACTACGTGTTTAATACCTTCCAGCTTCATCTAATGAGTTACATCTACATTCAATCTATATAGATACTCCTCAAGCCATCTTGTGCGTGGGGGGGGGGGGGGGAGTACCTTGTTCCACTGCCACTGCTAGTCATTTCCTTCCCTGTACCACTCGCGATCAGAGCGAGGAAAAAACTAGTGTCGAGATGCTTCCGTATGAGACCTAATTTCTCTTATCATATTTTTATGGTCCTTACAAGAAACGTACGTTGGCGGCAGTAGAATCGTTCTGCAGTCAGCTTCAAATATTGATTCTATATATTTTCTTAACAGCTCCCTCTAAAAGGACGACGCTCCAGGGATTCCCATTTGAGTTCCCAAAGCATCTTCGTAATACTCGCATGTTGTTCGAATATATTGATTACAAATTAGCAGCCTGCCTCTGAATTGCTTCGATGTCTTCCTTGAATCCGATCTGGCGGGGATCCCAAACATTCGAGCAGTACTCAAGATGGGTGGCGCTAGTGTACTTTACACATGAGCACATCTGCATTAACTTACAAAAAAATGGTTCAAATGGCTCTGAGCACTATGGGACTTAACTTCTGAGGTCATCAGTCCCCTAGAACTTAGAACTAATTAAACCTAACTAACCTAAGGACATCACACACATCCATGCCCGAGGCAGGATTCGAACCTGCCAGCGTAGCGGTCGCGCGGTTCCAGACTGAAGCGCCTAGAATCACTCGGCCACCCTGGCCGGCTCATTAACTTACATTTTTCTACCTTTAGAGCTAGGTGTCATTCATCAGACTAATTAGGAACTTTATCGAAGTCATGTTGTATCCTCCTGCAGTCACTCAACTACGACATCTCCCCGTAAAGCTCGGCGTCATCAGCTAACAGGCGCTTATTTCTGCTCATGTTGTCTGTCAGATCATTTATTTATAAAGAGAATAACAGCACTCCTGTCACTCTGACCTGGGGCACTCTTGACGATACATTCGTCTCTGATGAACACTCGCCGTCAAATGATTTTCGGAAATACAGAATTATGGAATATATCTGTTGCCCTTCGTACATAGTTTGCACGATATCATGTGAGATAAGAGCAAGCCGAGTTTAGCATGAGCGATGCTTTCTAAATCCGTGCTGATCTGCAGACAGAAGCTTTTCCGTCTGAAAGAAATTTATTATACTCGAACTGAGAATATGTTCAAGATTGCTCCATGAAACTGATGTTAAGCATATTGTTCTGTAATTTTACGGTTCCATTCTTTTACCCTTCTCACACATGCGCTTTTTTTTCAGTCGCTTGGAACTTTTAGCTAGGCGAGAGATTCGCGATAAATGCAAGATAAGTAAGGAGCCAGTGCCGCAGAGAACTTTTTTTAAAACCGAATTGGGATTCCATACGGACATAGCGACTTATTTGTTTCCAACTCTTTCAGTTGTTTCTCTGCACCAGGAATGTCTATTACTATATCCTTCATATAGGAATCTGTGCAATGGTCAAACGACGGTATGTTTGCACGATTCTAAGAATTTTTAACATCGTACAGCCCCGTCAAAAACTGACAGTTAAACATATAACACGTCAGCCTCAGTTGCAAATAGAAACCAATCTTTACCTAGGTTTCAGCCAAAATAATTTGGCCTTCTTCAGAAGCTATTGACACTAAACTCTTGCATGCCGAAGTTTGACTACGTCAGGTATAAACCTATAGCATCGTAGTACCCAGTCATAAATCTACATTGCTTAGCTGAAGATAAACCGCAGGCCCAAACTTTGCCATGCAAGAGTTTAGCGTCAATAGCTTCTGAAGAAGGCCAAATTATTTTGGCTGAAACCTAGGTAAAGGTCGGTTTCTATTTGCAACTGAGGCTGACGTGTTATATGTTGTACGGTTATTCTACTTGAACAATTTCTTGACTGTCAGATTTAAAACTTCGGCTTTCGTTTGTCAGTCTTCTACTTCCGCATCATACTGGTCAGCGAGAGACTTGGCAGAAGCCTTCACAATCTTCTCGGGTTCTCGGCAAGATCTTTTGCTAAGGTATGAAGGCGGTAGTTCTTTGCTTGGCGCAAATCTTTTCATACACGCACGAATATCTACTGTCCTTTGCTTGTCGTCATTTGCTCGTTCTCTTTTGAACCGAGAGTGCGACAGCGTCTTGCTTCCTCAGCATTTTCCGAATCTCGTTATTAAAACGTGGTGGGTCTTCTCCGTCCTTAATCCACTTACTCCTTACATACTTCTCCACAGCACGATTTACTATCCGTTTAAATTTGCCCATAATTCTCCTGTATACAGCACACTGGAACAAAGTCATGTCTATTCATTGTCTAAGTGATGTCTATTCATTGTCTATGTGGGATGCTAACAACTGCTTATCTGATCTTTCTACTAAAAACAGTCTCCTAGCGTTCTTGTAGATGTATTAACTTTAGAAACTATAGTCCCTGTGGTGATACCATGATCACTAATCCCTTTCACTATAACGAGAATGTCAGTAAAATCAGGCCTGTTCGCAACTACTAGGTCTACAATATTTTGCTTGTGGGCTGCCAGACCAGGTGTTCAAGACAGTTTTCGGAAAACATGTTCATAAGTACTTCGCAAGACTGACTGTTTGTGTCCCAACCTATAATCGGTAGGCTAAAGTTGGCTCCAAGTAATATTGAACGAGCTGGGTATTTCCGCGCTAGTATTTAAGCGCTACTGACCGTAGACTTTCTTTTAATGATTCTAAAACTATTATAACGGAATCGGGTGGCCGGTAGAAACATCCAACAGTTAACTTGGTTTCAACTACACCTGTTAAAAGCGACCAGACAACTTCACTATCACTCTCAACTTCTACCTCAATATTTTTGTCAACTGCAATAAACATTCCCCCTTCTAAGGCGTCTAATCTGTCTTTCCGATATACGTTCTATGACCCTCTAAGTATCTCAGAGCTTTCAACTTCAGGTTTCAGCCAGCTCTCGGTCCCGAGAATAATTTAAGCGCGAGAAGTTTCATGGAGTTATTGTTGGTTACAATTACGTTATTACATTATCAACAGTCGTCCTTTCCAGAATAAAAATACACATGGAGTATTATTTACAGACTGTTTCGATTTACAGAGATGCTTTTCCCTAGAGGCAATCGTATCTGAAGAAAAAAATTATTATGCTTTCAGATAGACGCGGGAATCTTGGAAACTTTTTATTTTAGAAAGTGTAGACTGAAAATACATTGGAACACAACCACCCATTTCGAGCCACTTCAGTAATTGACCAGGAACGTGCTAACTAAATACCATAAACCGTGCTTCCATCTATCGCTGGTGCCTAGTCAAAAATCTTTTGAAAATCACAGACTATACACTATTCTGTCCTCTGTGTCGTCGAAGTTCACTCACAGCAGCTGTATTTTCGTAACAATATTTGCAAAAATGTTCGCTTTGGTTGTCAACATTAAAATTAAGCACAACATTGTCGCCTGTTATAATGTTTTGCTAACCGCGTCGCCAGACATTGATAGTAAACATAATACAATTATAAATAAAAACACAACGTAACAAGTCACCAAATTTTAAGCATTTTTTTCTTCTTTTGTTAACGTGGTGTCTCGGAGACTTTGCTCTCTCATGAGATAGCAATTCCGGTATATAGCACGGATGCAGATATTTCGACATCGTTGGTTTCCTGGGAGCTAAACGACTGAACAGCCACCTGATGATAGTCTCCGAAACACCACGTAAATGAAAAAAACTAATAATTTTGTGAGTGGATACATTTTGTTTTATTTACGTTTTAAATAGTTACAGAAAAGTCCTACGAAAAATGCATATGTCTAAAGGGAATAGTGCAATTCGTGAAACAACAAAACACCATTACGACCAGAGAAAACGGTACAGAGGTGAATACAGAGTTACGCATTAACCTTGATCACCACAGTTATCGTTTTGTGTAGGAGTAAAACCAAAAAATATCTCAAGCAAATGTTCTTCAGCTATCAACGGGGCATTAACCAGAATGTTACGTGGATGTGAACTGAATGCGTCTTTTTTAAATAGCACCCTATATTTTTTATTCGGTAATCCACTTCCTCTCCCCCCATTCATGTAAACGTGACGTTGTTAACCCTAGAACACTAAAAGAGCCAAAACGTTACATTGTTACTACATCATCGTAAAGTTTACTACTCCATATTTTATTCAAAAGAAGTAATAATTTATAGATTACGCATTAGTTAATAACCACTATTAGATCTCCAATGGTATGTTACATTCCTAATTAAGTACAAAATTTCATGGTTTATACCCTACCACAATCGTAAATTTTACAAGGGTTTAATAATTTAGAGTTAAAAACGTAACACAAAATTTTCTTTGACTCTCACATACTACCACACAGTGCATGTATCCGTTTTAACATTACAGAACCACATATTGAAACTGACACTAAATTGTTATTTTGCTTCTGGACAAAAAGTTATTTGAGTTAGTCAAGAGAAATGGGACACCCTGTGTATGTAAGAGTACTATCAGCAAGTACGTTGGCTTGTTACATATGCGTCAAAATAATATACAACGAATGCGACATATAGTAGCGAGAAGACGCTAATGCGTACAATTAATATATCACTTTTCATTATACAACTAAATGGAAATAGTACAGCAGGAGAGGTGCGGTTACATTCGATATATAATGACAATGGGCACGTATTCGGAAAGACATTATCTCTAATGACTTAGGCCTTGTTACAGCAATAATAATGTTTACTTTCAGTATACACGTTATAAAACGTGCTGTTCCCAAGGCGGTAGTGTCTATCAGAAAATAAGTTCGAAGCCAAAAAAAGGAATAAAAAATAAAATACGCACCTCGGAGGTTCAAATGGCTCTGAGTACTATGGGACTTAACATCTGTGGTCATCAGTCCCCTAGAACTTAGAACTACTTAAACCTAACTAACCTAACGACGTCACACACATCCATGCCCGAGGCAGGATTCGAACCTGCGACCGTAGCGGTCACGCGATTCCAGGTTGAAGCGCCTAGAACCGCACCGCCACTGCGGCCGGCGCACCTCGAAGGAAAATGGCTCTGAGTACTATGGGACTTAACATCTGAGGTGGTCAGGCCCCTAAAACTTAGAACTACTTAAACCTTGAGAGGTAGCATGAGCCCCCTCTCATATTTCTATCTTACGATTTTCCTCTCTAATTGCATGCAGTGAAAAGTCGCTATTCCTTCACTCGCGGACTTCCCACGCAGCGTCTCTCGTCACCCGGGTGGTCCGGTGACAGGCGGGCTCCGCTGATCTGGAAAGGGTGTGAGGAAGTCGAGTGAATGCTTTGCAGACGCCGACATTGTCAAAAGACACGCCTGGAGGGGTCTGAAGTAGCGGCTGGGCTAGAGGTTCCGTTACTTCGCAGAATCTTAGCGAAAACACTTTCTGGCGAGCTACCAGCGAGGCGTGGGAATGACTTGTGTACGCAGGCAGTTGTGGCAGGAAAATTCCCGCGCTTTCTGCAAAATAGTAACTGTGATTGGCTTGCTCAGGGCATAGCTCCGTGACGTAGCAAAATCAGCGCAGAAATTGGCGCCAAGAATCTTCATTGGTGGTATGGTAGTGCTCCGGCAATGGAGTGGAATTTTCCGCCGGTTTTCGAGTTGCTGATTGGAACGTTTAACCACGGCCACTGTCGTGGGGGCGGGAATGTTGTGTGTTCGACCTGTACGGATGCTCTAGTTGGTCGGCTCTCGCCTTCCGGTCGAGGACGTCGAAGCAACCAGCCATCGCCTCCGGTACGCCAGATCGGGTTCTGGCAGTTAAGAAGACAGTTTGATAATGTATGTCTGCAGCACCGGCAGATAGGGATTTTCCTAGGTGATAATCAGAGCTCAGCAGAGCGCGCCTGTTCGTCTTTTTCTAACTTTGTTCTGTCTTGAGTAGCAGCAATTAATGTTGGGTTAGCTGTGTGTCTCTCTTAAGATTTGAGTGGCAAGGAATTGGCTCCACATACCACTTCGTCATAAACCTCACAATCTAGTTTAGGGACAACTTCACCTTCACAGCGTTTGTTTGAGTATCCAATGTGAGCCAATTTGATGTATTATAAATGTTTCATGTGTTTTTGTTTATTATTTTGTGTTTAGTCTTAATAAATCATATTGTTATTTTGGACAGAACTTTCATTCTGTTAATCGGTAGAGCAGCCCATCATTTCTCACTACGTTAATGAAACCTTCCTTTATTTAACTTATTTATCAAATTAAATTATTGCAGGTGCCAAACTCTTTTCTACTCCACTTCCAGGGTTGATTACAGTCAGTTCGCGTATATTTTTTAATCCATGTGCAACAGCAAAAGTCGGAGTTAGAATGGGGGGGGCTTAGAGCATCATTTACATATGTAGATTCTAGAAGAATTTAGTGTTAAATACACTGCTTGCCCCGGCACCTCGCAACCTAACGAACCTAAGGACATCTCACACATCCATGCCCGAAGCAGGATTCGAACCTGCAATCAGTCTGGGAACGCACGCGGTCCCAGACTGAGGCGCCTGGAACCGCTCGGCCACAGCGGACGGCAGCACCTTGGAGGAGCTATGGCAAGCGGTCACAAATTGTTATTCATACAGGTGTCGATGGAAAATGCAAAACTGTAAATTTCGGTGGCCGATGGATGAATGTGTGACGCCGTAGCGCAATTTCACCCCGTACCTGACAAGGATAGTAAACAAGGGACATGTCAATGCCAAGGGATAAGTTGTTTGCTAATTTCATTCCGTGTATTCAGTTGGACAATAACTATGGCTCGTAGACAGGTGCCTGAACAATATATGCACATATCAATATTTGAGACAGGATGTGTATTTGGACTCAAAGGAGCCGTTCCGAGTGATCGGCGAATCACTCGACGTTTGAACAGGAGCGATGCCAGTACTTGACGGGTGATGCCAGGAACGGGTGAACCATGGACGAACACAGCCTCAAGAAGGAGGTGGTCGACCTAGGGAGACGAGAAAACGTCAGGACCGAGCAGTCGTCAGAGAGGCAGTCAGCGCCCCGTATTCACCATTATCATCGATCCGACGTGCAACTGGTGCTTCAGTGACCACAAGGAAGCTTAATAGGCTACTCACTGACAGGGAACTGACCTCAAGGCGCTCCTTGTGCGCCGACTATCATTAATATCTGCACATCAACAAGCCGGTTTGCAGTGGTGTCGGGCACATTCGGCCTGAAAAGTCATTGACTGGAGTAGAATTGTCTTCAGTGATAACCCCCACTTCGAAACTTCGAACTGAGCCCCGATTACCAGCGATGACGTATCTTGAGACGCCTCAGAGAGCAGTGGGGCGGTGGGTACCACCCTGACGGTCGCCCCCATAGCAGCCAACAACCAGGAGCGATGGTCTGAGATGCCATATCTTTTCATACCAGAAATCCTTCGGTTGTCATCTGCGACATCCTTACAGCACATCGGTACGTCGACGATATTCTACGTCCCGTTTTGTTGTCCGTAATGGCAAGCCAATTTTGACTTACATTTCAGCGAGATATTGCCCGCCCGTACACGGCGAGAGTTTCTGCTGCTTGTTTCGTGCTTGACAAACCCCACGTGGGCCAGCAAGGTCGCCGGATCTCTCCCGAACTGAAAACATTTGGAGCATTGTGGGCAGGGCCCTCCAACCATCTCGGGATTTGGACTTTCTAACGAACCAATTGGACAGAATTTGGCACGAAATCCCTCAGGAGGAAGTCTAACAACTCTATAAACCTTTTCAAGCGGGGTACCTGCCGGCATAGGGGCCATAGGTGGACCAACGCGCTATTGACTTGCTCGTTTTGTGAAGTTCATTCTCTTGAATAAATCATCCAATTTGTATGAAATTTTAATTATTTCTTTGTTTATATGTGTACATGACATGATTTCCGTCCCATTCGGATAATTCCTTCATGGCGCGTCGTACTATTTGTCTTAGAGTGTATTTTAGACGACTTCGTCATGTTCGAAATGTCTAACTGTACTTTTATACACCTCTACGAACCTCTTTAGTGATGAGGCAAATACACATATTTATGTGATCATACAAAGTGAGTCGGGATGTTTATTTCAGTACTCTTGGTAATCAAGTGTTGACCTCTCTTCGTTATCGTCATGGACGAGTATGCTGTGGACTCTCACGGCTTCCAAGGCGGCAACAGTTTTGTCATGGAGCTGCACTTACGAGTCAGAACAATGGTTCAAGTGGCTCTGAGCACTATGGGACTTAACATCTGAGGTCATCAGTCCCCTAGACTTAGAACTACTTAAACCTAACTAACCCAAGGACATCACACACATCCATGCCCGAGGCAGGATTCGAACCCGCAATCGTAGCGGTCGCGCGGTTCCAGACTGAAGCGCCTAGAACCGCTCGGCCACCCCGGCCGCCACTAACGAGTCCCTGGTTTGACGAACACGATGGTAAACTGTCGTACCTCGTATGGCCCGCTAAATCCCCGACCTTAATCCCGTAGAAACCGTTTCTGCAACTATTTGGTCCAGAGTTTGAAACATAGCAGTCAGCATCCCGGCCCTGAAGTTTTGTAGCTGTACAGGATCCAATTACGAACGATTTGGTTCAGCTGGACATTTCACACCTGAAGAAACTTGTCGACTCACGTTCACTTGACTGTCGTTCGGTGTGCCTAAGTTGAAACACAAACGTTCTTAATACCTAAGAAGCATGGTATCCGCAAATGTTTCCATTTGTTGTTCAAGGGTGTTAATGACGTTAGCCGCATCTGGTTCAAATGGTTCAAATGGCTCTGAGCTCTATGGGACTTAACTTCTGAGGTCATCAGTTCCCTAGAACTTAAAACTAGTTAAACCTAACTAACCTAAGGACATCACACACATCCATGCCCGCGGCAGGATTCCAACCTGCGACCGTAGCGGTCGCGCGGTTCCAGACTGTAGCGCCTAGAACCGCTCGGCCACTCCGGCCGGCTAGCCACATCTGGGTCTTGGAATGAATTAGTGGTAAAAAGTAAAACTTTGTGTCGGACCGGTACTCGAACCCGCTTCTCCAGCTTAAGGCGAGTGCTCTCCTTGCAAGCTTCCCATCCGACCCAAATTCCCAGCCCGTTACACATTACTGACGTAGCGACACCCATCCACGAACTGCTCTCTCGCATTTCCCGATTCCCGTAAGAGACCAATCATGGTACGTTTCTGCACTGTAAGACAGTACACATACTTTGTGTCTGAAACGTGCAAAATGCATCATTGTTTGGATCCCACTTTAAAATGTGTAGGTACACCTATACGGCTGGATGATCTGTCGGAAGAAGGTAAGGTCGTGGCAGCACAAAAATATGCGTGCAGCAAAGCACTGTGGTGTATGGCTCGGCTACTGTGCTCATGGCTGCGCCGCGCCGCCAGTAAGTTGCAGTCCTCACAAATGGGAATCGTGCTGCGTGCGGGACCTGCGGTGGCAGCGAGCAGACCGCAAGTGAGGGTTGAGTTTCTGCGGTGGCGGCCAGAGGCGGCATCAGCCTACTGAGGAGCCCGGGGCACAGCGGCCGCGGACCGCCCGCTGCGGACACAGAGCACTGCAGCGCGCCCGCCGATACAAGCGTCTCATTTCTCGGTGCCTCTCTCTCTCTCTCTCTCTCTCTTTCTCTCTCTCTCTCTCTAGTACACGACACACTTATTTAGATGTTGCAGCCGCAACATGTGTATAGCCCCGTCAGCGGACACAACCAATTATTGCTGATGGCGTGGCGTGCCGTGTGAAGCTGGACTAGCTACCAGGAGAGGCAGAATCAGATTGTAGTCTCGACTGGCAAAAGAACATGCGCCGCTGCATAGAGAATACTCGTAGCTCGTCGCTCGGATACATAAACTGCTCGAGAACATGGCAAACGCAGGCATCACCTGCAGGGAGCATAACGACAGCGCCGATACTGTTTGGTTTATTAACTAGTTTGGTTCGTCTGTTGCGAGTATCCTCAGATCTGTGGAAATTACCATATGTAACAACAATATCAGATACAGCCAGTAATTAAAACTCGACTTGAGACATAATAAGTTACATTCAATGCGCCAGTGGCAATGTGCTACAAGTTGAAAGGACCTCCTGGCACCATCGTCAACACATATTGGTGAGGGTTGGATCTGCGATGTTTATTGTAATCTTATTGGACACATGTTCGCAGTCAGATCGAAAGTATACAGACACGGGCCGGCCGGAGTGGCCGAGTGGTTCTAGGCGCTTCAGTCTGGAACCGCGCGACCGCTACGGTCGCAGGTTCGAATCCTGTCTCGGGCTTGGATGTGTGTGATGTCCTTAGGTTTAAGTAGTTCTAAGGTCTAGGAGACTGATGACCTCAGATGTTAAGTCCCATAGTGCTCAGAGCCATTTGAACCATTTTATCCAGACACCGGCATGTAATGCGGAATGGACCTCTAGATGTCACGAGAGGCGAACCCACCAGTATAAAAGGGGGCTGAGAGTACTGTGCTCACAGCAGAGGGACAGTAACAGCAGAGTGAGCTGCTGAGCGACTTCGAAAGTCAACTACTCTTTGGATGTCACTTGAGTAACAGATTCATCAAGCTGCCCTAGTCTAGTGTTGGTGATGTGGTTCTGAAGAGGAAGCTGATGACCTGTTAGAGAAGTAGAAACGCGAAGGAACATCGACGGCTAAACCGAGACCAGGCAGACCTCAAGTACTCACCGACACTGACTGTCGGGTATTGCGGAGCGCCGTTGCAAATAATCGCATGAAATCAGCGGAGGGAATCGCCCGTGAGTTCCAGACTGTTTCCAGAAGTCTGCGTCGCACAAAAATTGTGCGTAAAGAGATAAAAATAGTCGGACGTAATGTTCGAGCAGCTCTTAACACCAGACATTTATGTAGTCAGTACAAAGCAATGCTTGAGGTGGTGTAAACAGCAACACCACTGGACAGTCGATGACTCGAAAGGAATAATTTGAAGCAATCAATCGTGATATGCACTCTAGCAATCCGATGGAAGCGTTTAGATGTGGTGAACGCCTGGAGAAAGTTACTCTCCATCATGTGTAGCACCAACAGAGATGTACGGAGGAGGTGGTGTTATGTTTTGGGGCTGTGTTCCGTAGTTATTTCGAGGTTAGGCTGTGATTCTCTCCTTGCGCTTTAGGAAATGCTAGATATGCAAGGAACACATTTTACCACAATGTGTGTTGCTTACAGCAGAGGAATACTTTGGAGACGATGATGACAATGCACACTGTCATGCAGGGTCTATGGGGCAATGACCTGTGGACTGTAGCGTTCCTAATCTGGACTGGCCTGCCCAGAGTCCCTAGTGGAACACACGTGGCATGAACTGGAACGTCGACTTCGCCCCAGACCCCAGCGTCCAGCATCACTACATTTTTCTTTTTTTTTGTGGATTCTTACGTCTACTACATCTACGTCATTACTCTGCATTTCACAATAAAGTGCCTGGCAGAGGGTTCAATGAACCACCTTCAAGCTGGTTCCATTCTCCAACGGCGCGCGGGAAAAACGAGCACTTAAATTTTTCTGCGTAAGCTCTGATTTCTTTTATTTTATCGTGACGATCCTTTCTCCCTACGTACGTGGGTGCCAACAGAATGTTTTCGCAATCGGAGGAGAAAACTGGTGATTGAAATTTCGTGAGACGATCCCGTCGCAACGAAAAACGCCCATGTTTTAATGATAGCCACTCCAATTCACGTATCATGTCTGTGGCACTATCTTCCCTATTTCGCTAAAACACAATACGAAGCGCCCTTCTTTGTACTTTTTCGATGTCATCCGTCCGTCCCACATGATGCGGATCCCACACAGCACAAATGGCTCTGAGCACTATGGGACTTAACATCTGAGGTCATCAGTCCCCTAGAACTTAGAACTACTTAAATATAACTAACCTAAGGACATCACACACATCCATGCCCGAGGCAGGATTCGAACCAGACTGAAGCGCCTAGAACCGCTCGGCCACACCGGCCGGCCCACACAGCACAGCAACACTCAACAATAGGGCGGACAAGCGTGGTGTATGCAGTCTCTTTAGTTGACCTGTTGCACCTTCTGAGTGTTCTGCCAGTGATTCACAGTCTTTGGTTGCTCTACCCACAGCATTATCTACGTGATCGTTCCAATTTAGGTTAGTTGTAACTAACTGTAATTGCTAAGTATTTAGTTGAATTTAAAGCCTTCAGATTTGTGTGTGACTTATCGCGTAATCGAAATTTAGCTGTTTTCTTTTACTACTCATGTGAATAACTTCACACTTTTCTTTAATCAGTGTCAATTGCCACTTTTCGCAGAATACAGATATCTTATCTAAATCATTTTGCAATTCGTTTTGGTCATATGTTGACTACAAGACGGCTCTCAGATTGTCTCCGATGTCGTTAATATAGGTCAGGAACACTATATGGCCTACAACGGTTCCTTGGGAACGCCGGATATTACTTCTGTTTTACTCGATGACTTTCCGTGTATTACTATGAACGGTCATCTAGCTGACAGGAAAGCACTAATCCAGTCGCCCAACTGAGGCGATATTCCATAGGAACGCACTTTGGTTAGAAGACGCTTGTGAAGAACGGTGTCGAAAGCTTTCTGGAAATCTAAAAATATGGAATCAATTTGACATCCCCTGTCGATAGCACTCATTACTCCATGAGTACAAATAGCTAGTTGTGTTTCACAAGAACGATATTTTCTCAATCCATGCTATGTGTCAATAAATCGTTTCCTTCGAGGTACTTCATAATGTTCGAATACAGTACATGTTCCAAAACTCTACTGCAAATCGACGTTAGTGATATGGGCTTGTAATTCAGTGGATTACTCCTACTTCCCTTTTTGGGTATTGCCTTGACTTGAGCAATTTTCCAGTCTTCAGGTACGGATCTTTCTGTGAGCGAGCGGTTGTATATAATTGCTAAATATGGAGCTATTTTATCAGCATACTCTGAGAAGAACCTGACCGGTATACAATCTGGATCGGAGGCCTTGCCTTTGTTAAGTGATTTAAGCTGCTTTGTTACGCCGAGGATATCTACTCCTCTGTTTCTCATCTTGGCAGTTGCTCTCGATTGGAATCAGGAATATTTACTTCGTATTCTTTGGTGAAGGAGTTTCGGAAAACCGTGTTTAATAACTCTGCTTTAGTGGCAATGTCATCAGTGACTTCACCGTTGTTATCGCGCAGTGAAGGTATTGATTGCGTCTTGCCATTGGTGTGCTTTTTGTATGACCAGAATCTCTTTCGGTTTTCTGCCAGATTTCGAGACAGAATTTCGTTGTGGAAATTATCAAAAGCATCTCGCATTAAAGTACGCGCTATATTCCAAACTTCTGCAAAACTTTGCGAGTCTTGGTGATTTTGCGTTCTTTTAAATTTGGCATGCTTTTTTCTGCAATAGCAATCTGACCCGTTTTGTGTACCATGGTGGATCAGTACCATCACTTATTAATTTATGTGGTATATATCTCTCAATTGCCGTCGATACTATCTCTTTGAAAACTTTCCGTAACTTTCCTACACTTACATGATCAGATCGGAAGGAGTGCAGTCTGTTTCTTAAAAAGGCGTTCAGAGCATTTTATCAGCTTTTTAAATAGATGTACTTTGCGTTTCTTTTTGATGGTTGTAGGTGTTAAGGTATTCAGCCTAGCAGCAACTGCCTTGTGGTCGCTAATCCCTGTATTCGTCATGATACTCACTATTTGTCCAGGATTATTTGTTGCTATGAGGTCAAGTATGCTTTCGCAATCATTTGCGCTTCGAGTGGGTTCATGAACTAATTGTTCAAAATAATTTCCTGTGAAAGCGTTGAGTACAATTTCTGATGACTTTTTATGCCCGCCGCCGGCTTTAAACGTATAATTTTTCCAGCATATCGAGGGCAGATTGAAGTCGCCACCGATTACAATTGTATGGGCGGTGTACCTATTTGAGATGAGACTCAAGTTTTCTTTGAACTGTTCAGCAACTACATCTTCTGAGTCAGGGGGGGGGGGGGGGTCGGTAAAACCACCCAATTAATAGTTTAGTCCGATTGTCAAGTATAACCTCTACCCATACTATTTCGCAAGAACTACCTACTTCAATTTCACTACAAGGCAAACTACTTCTGACAGCAATAAATACTCCACCACCAACTGTATTTAATGTATCCTTTCTGAACACTGTCAGATAGTTTGAAAAAATTTCGGCTGAACTTATTTCCGGCTTTAGCCACCTTTCTGTACCTATAACTATCTGAGCTTCAGTGCTTTCTATTAGGGCTTGGAGCTCTGGTTCTTTAACAATACAGTTACAACAATTTAAAACTACAATACCGATCGTTTCTACACCTACCTTACTCTGTTTTACCTGCCCCCTTTTACATGAACGCCCTTGCCGTGGTTCCCTGAGACCCTCTAACCTAAAATACCTCCCAGTCCCTTCCACACAGCCCCCGCTACCCGTGTAGCCGCCTCCTGTGTGTGGTGGACTCCTGGGCTATTAAGCGGAACCCGGAAACCCATCATCCGATGGCACAAGTCAAGGAATCTGCAGCCTACACGGTCACATAACAGCCTGAGCCTCTGATGCAGACTCTGCAGTCGGCTCTGCACCAAAGGACCACAGTCGGTTCTATCGACGAAGCTGCAGGTGATGAACTCCGCCTTAATCTCTGAAGCAAGACTGGCAGTCTTTACCATTCCCGCTAGGCGCCCGAAACCAGATAGAATCTCCTCTGATCCAAAGCGACACACGTCATTGGTACCGACATGAGCCACCACCTGCAGTTGGCTGCGCCCTGTACTCTTCGTGGCATCAAGAAGCACCGTTTCCACATCCGGAATGACTCCCCCCGCTATGCACACGGAGTGCACACTGGCTTCCTTCCCCTGCTTGGCAGCCATGCTCGTAAGGGCCCCATTACGCGCCTAACGTTGCTCCCGACTACCAGAAAACCTACCCTCTATGAATGTCCAAACCTTGCGGGGCGAGAAGCTTCCTCTGGAGCAGGGTGGTCGACTGCATACAGCTTAGAGACCTCGTCAGCAACAGATAACGCCCGAAACCTGTTCGTAAAACGAACTGGCATCCCCGCTTCCGACCCCCCACCGTGACGCCCCTTTGCAGCAGCCTCAAGCTGTGTGATGGAAGCCAACGCAGCCTGGAGCTGTGAGCAAAGGGTCGCCAACTCAGCTGTAATCTGCACACAGCAATCACCGTTCCTATCCATTACTGCAGTCGCTACTGTTGAAGCTCGTAAAAATACGTAACAAACGAACGGTGTATTCGGCTTATTAGCAGCAGGAATTCGAAGTGCTCTCCCATTGACAACCTATCCGACACTGAGCTACACTAACCAAACAAACAAAAGCCTATACGATATGAGGGCCGATAACAACACGGTACTTTACGCTACGCTGTTATTAAAATAAAAATAAAAGGTTGTGCCTAGCAAGCACTCGAACATGGAAGAAATTACAAAAATAATCTAGTAACTACACAGGTATCTGTAAATAAGTCGCCCCTCTTGGAAGCATGTAAAATATATTGTCACAGAAGAAGCTGAGTAGCACTGTGGTATAGTGATTATGATACTAAACTGTTGCATGGAGGGTTGTGAGTTCAATACTCACCTGGGTTGTACAATTTTAGTTTCTATATTCGGTTTGAGTACGTTCTAGAAGTGTCCACAAATGTAAAGAATCATTGTACTGGAATATTACTTAGATGTATGTAAACTGTATGTGTTCTGGCTGGAGGCAGTTCACTACGCGCTCTTGTATGTGCAAGTGCTGAATAAACCTTCGTTAAGTGAAGTTAGAGTTCGTCATTCATCTGATTACACCATCTTCTACGTTACATTATTCTGGTGGAGACGCTGGGTATTGGAACTTGTGATAGCGCTCATTATCGACGACACAGTGGCTCCCATCAGGCCACGACAGAGCCGCCGTTTACATGGCAAGAAACCCGAGTTCGAGCCATATTCAACAGACCGCAATCTACCGGAGACAGAAGAAAAAGAGGACGTCACGATGAAAGCAACTATGTGCCAGCACATGAGACATCCTCCCGGGTTCTCTTGTGACGATGGCCAAGATCCAAACAAGTGGTTGAAGGTATATGAGTGTATATTCAAATTTACCAAATGGGATGACACCGTGTGTTTGGCTAACGTATTTTTCTACTTGGAGGGCACTGCTAAGCAATGGTATGAGAACAACGAGGAGAAGTTCACAAGCTGGGAAGTATTCCAAGCGGATCTGCGCAAGTATTTCAGCGACACTCCACGACAGAGGTGCAAGGCTGAAGATAAATTAAAGTGCAGGGCACAGAGTCCAGGAGAAACTACAGCATCCTACATTCAAGACGTCTTGGAGCTGTGTAAAATAGTGGATCCTCGAATAAAGGAGGAAGATAAGGCTGCACAACTCATGAAGGGTGCTGCTGAGGACATGTATCAAGCCCTACTCCGCAAGGAGGTTTCGACAGCAGGTGACTTCATAAAATGGTGCCAGTATATCGAGGCAATGCATCAAAAAAGAATTAAACGCAAGAAGTTTGAACGGCTTCCAAACGTCGTATCAATGTCTGTGATGGAGGAAGCAACTGATTTCACAAGTGTTCTTCGTCAGATAGTGAGAGAGGAAGTTCAAAAGGCACTTGGATTGCACGGCGAGCAATAAACCGAGACGCTTAAAGAGGTCATAAGGGAGAAAGTGGAACAGACACTGAACCCGATCTCTTGTCCTTCATTTCCCTTTAAAACGGTGAAAAAGTCGAGACCCAGGCGGGGTTACGTTGCTACAATGCCGCATGAGGAACCTGTTTGGGCACCAAGGAAAACTGACGTCTGGAGGACCCAGGATAACCAACCAGTATGTTCCACTGCGGCCGACCGGGACATGTGGTGCGTTATTGTCGAGAAAGGCGGCGGATATTTGATCACGCCCGCGTCTGAAGACAGCAGACCGATCTTAGCCGACACCAACTTCGGGATAACGAAGATGAACAGGAAGATGTGGGTGTAGGACGACGTAGGTCACCATCGCCGCGAGCTAGCCGCTGGAGAGGACGCTCCCCAATACGCCGATCAAGGTCTCCATCGCCGTTTAGAAGCTCCAGCCGATCACCTCGCCGCCGCAACCTGGAAAACTAAAGGGTGCAACCTTTCTTGGAGGTGAGGACGCCGTCGAGAAAAATCCTCCGCCGTCGATCACTACAAAAATGATAGGAAATTACGTCGATATCGTCATGGATGGCTCTTCTGGACTCTGGAGCATCATATTCAGTCATTTCGGAGAAGTACCGTCGGCAGTTGCAGAAAACCGTATTCGTCGATAGCAAAACATCTGTACTGAAGGTGGCTAATGGGAAATATGTAAATCCTACAGGAATATGTACCATTCGTGTGGGTATAAGTGGCCATACACAGCGGTTAGAATTCATCGTCTTACAAGAGTTTAGTCATGACGTCATTCTCGGAAGGGGGCTTTTTGAAAGCTTCTCAGGCAATTACAGATGGTGTTCGCTCGAAGATTAAGCTAGGCGAGATGAGATACTGTACACAGGACGATGTGAATCTGAGTGTGTGGAGACTATGTGTGCTGGATGAAGTGATCATTCCTGCAGTCAGCGCTAGAGGTAGCTGTCATGTGTCATGCCATGCATCAACCCATGGATCTTGTAGTGGAATGTAAGAGAAGCATAACACTGAAGAATAACTTCGTCATCCGAGCCTCTGTCGTCTCTTTTAAGAACGGATTCCGAATTTGTTGGGCGCCGCTGAATGGCTTGGCAGATGTTTTCATGCGCCATCTGTGGCTGGATACTGTACGTAAATAGGGGCCGATGGTGTCTTAGAGCAAGCAATGTTGACTAGGTTGTAACTGCGTGAAGTTAATGGGGAGTATCCCATTTGAAAGCTGAGAACGGTGCGTAATTGTAATATTGAGACAAGTAATGTCATCTGTGCTGTTAGCAGAACTAGTGATTCCAGGCATGGATAATAGAATATTGATCGTTAGTTGAGTGTATTGAAGGTTACAGTTCAGTTACAATATTTCGTGCGTAAAAGGGTGCATTCTCCAAAATCGTTTATTTGTGTTTCTAGATTGGGAAAGCAAGTCATAGAACTACACCAGAGTCTTCAATTGCAATTAATTGTTTTAAAATTCTGTCTCATTATACCCTGTCCAGCCACATTAATGTGACGACATGACAAAAGCCTGAAAAAACACCTTTTACAGTGCGGACTGCTGCGAGACCTGCAGAAAGGTCAGTGATGTTCGGGAAGGTACCGACAAGGTTGTGGAGCCATGGCGACTCAACTGCCGTGGCCAGCTGCGCTGGCTTTCTCGACTGAGGATCTGTGGAGCGAACAGCCCGATCGAGGTGGTCCCACAGATTCGTGACTGGGTTTAAATCCTGGGAGACTGGTGACCAGGGGAGTACGGTAAACTCGTCCTGGCGCTCTTCGAGTCACGCCCGTATACTGCGAGTAGTGTGACACGCTGCATTTTGCTGCTGGTAGATGCCACCGTGCCGAGGAAAAAAAATTGCATGTAGAAGTAGTCATGGCTCTAAGGATAGATGCATACTTATGATGATTCATTGTGGATTCCAGAATGACGACATTACCCAGCGAGCACCCTCCAGCCTGGACCCTTCCGTTGATTGTGGCAGAGGGTTTGTTTCCAGACGTTTCCTGCAGTACACACCAATGACCACCTGTCTGATGTAGCCTGAAACGTTACTCATCGGAAAGGCCATATGTTGCCAATCAGTGGACGTCCAGTTGCGGCACTGACGTGGAAATCCCAGCCTTCGTCGCCGATGGGCGGTTGTCAGCATGGATATATACAGGGTGTTACAAAAAGGTACGGCCAAACTTTCAGGAAACATTCCTCACACACAAATAAAGAAAAGATGTTATGTGGACATGTGTCCGGAAACGCTAAATTTCCATGTTAGAGCTCATTTTAGTTTCGTCAGTATGTACTGTACTTCCTCGATTCACCGCCAGTTGGCCCAATTGAAGAAGGTAATGTTGACTTCGGTGCTTGTGTTGACATGTGACTCATTGCTCTACAGTACTAGCATCAAGCACATCAGTACGTAGCATCAACAGGTTAGTGTTCATGACGAACGTGGTTTTGCAGTCAATGCAATGTTTACAAATGCGGAGTTGGCAGATGCCCATTTGATGTATGGATTAACACGGGGCAATAGCCGTGGCGCGGTACGTTAGTATCGAGACAGATTTCCAGAACGAAGGTGTCCCGACAGGAAGACGTTCGAAGCAATTGATCGGCGTCTTAGGGAGCACGGAACATTCCAGCCTATGACTCGCGGCTGGGGAAGACCTAGAACGACGAGGACACCTGCAATGGACGAGGCAATTCTTCGTGCAGTTGACGATAACCCTAATGTCAGCTTCTGAGAAGTTGTTGCTGTACAAGGTAACATTGACCATGTCACTGTATGGAGAGTGCTACGGGAGAACCAGTTGTTTCCGTACCATGTACAGCGTGTGCAGGCACTATCGGCAGCTGATTGGCCTCCACGGGTACACTTCTGCGAATGGTTCATCCAACAATGTGTCAATCCTCATTTCAGTGCAAATATTCTCTTTACGGATGAGGCTTCATTCCAACGTGATCAAATTGTAAATTTTCACAATCAACATGTGTGGGCTAACGAGAATCCGCACGCAATTGTGCAATCACGTCATCAACACAGATTTTCTGTGAAAGTTTGGGCAGGCATTGTTGGTGATGTCTTGATTGGGCCCCATGTTCTTCCACCTACGCTCAATGGAACACGTTATCATGATTTCATACGGGATACTCTACCTGTGCTGCTAGAACATGTGCCTTTACATATACGACACAACATGTGGTTCATGTACGATGGAGCTCCTGCACATTTCAGTCGAAGTGTTCGTACGCTTCTCAACAACAGATTCGGTGACCGATGGATTGGTAGAGGCGGACCAATTCCGTGGCCTCCACGCATTCCTGACCTCAACCCTCTTGACTTTCATTTATGGGGGCATTTGAAAGCTCTTGTCTACGCAACCCCTGTACCAAATGTAGAGACTCTTCGTGCTCGTATTTTGGACGGCTGTGATACAATACGCCATTCTCCAGGGCTGCATCAGCGCATCAGGGATTCCATGCGACGGAGGGTGGATGCATGTATCCTCGCTAACGGAGGACATTTTGAACATTTCCTGTAACAAAGTGTTTGAAGTCACGCTGGTACGTTCTGTTGCTGTGTGTTTCCGTCCCATGATTAATGTGATTTGAAGAGAAGTAATAAAATGAGCTCTAACATGGAAAGTAAGCGTTTCCGGGCACCTATCCAAATAACATATTTTCTTTCTTTGTGTGTCAGGAATGTTTCCTGAAAGTTTGGCCGTACCTTTTTGTAACACCCTGTATAACCGGGCGACTGCTGCGAAGGGCCATACGCAACAGTGTTCATTGAACAGTGGTTGAGCAGACTGTGAGGTAATGGGCGAGTTGTGACGCTCTGAAAATATTCTAAGTTCGGAGTTGGTGTGGGCGCTCGGCAAGCCGGGGGTCGTCAGCGACCACGTGTTTCCGTACGTTAGCCAGTGCAAGAGGGGCAGCCCCAGCGCGTGGTCCAGGCCGACCGCGTGGCTGGGACTTCCATGTTGACGCGGAGTCGAGTACTGTGCTTTGTGCTGATGAAGGAGATGTGTATGCCGGGAGTGCCAAAGATGGCGGACTTTGTGAAACCATAATAGCCGACATTTCACAGCTCATGTAGAAATTAATAATAGCCAGAGGAATCATGATACCTTAAAAAGAAACATGTACATTACCATTATTTGCACGAAGATTCTGATGGTATAATCAGATTTTCAATATTTTTATTAGTTTAAAGTTTAGTATCTGACTGTAAATTGTACAAGTAACACCTAGGAACGAATTTCCAAAAACTAAACGGTTCATCCGATTTTGTCGATCGACGTGTCTTTAGAAAGCTATTAGTGTAAACATAGATTGGTATGAATTACAGGCATGTACAGTAACTTGAATAGTACGTAGTTATTGGAGGTCAAAGTGGCTGATTACTGCTAATCGCGTCGGGCCATAAGTACTCCACAGTTACACGAAAAACGGTAGCAGCATGCTTATAAATATATTTATTCGTCTAAGTCTTTGTTTATATCCGATATATACTTTTCATGAAGAAATTGATTAAATATTTACTGTTTTAGAAAGCACAGAGACATCAGACTACTGGCCTGCTTTTGTTTCTATTCCTTTCATATATGTTTATTTAATTTGTTTATGTATTTAATAATGTGTGTTAGAGTGGTCCAGCCGTAGTAATATTTATTTAATTTCAAGTTATTTGAATGTATGTATTTCGTATGTGTTTCAATACGTTTGTGAGTGAGCGTTGGCTTGGAGAAATGACAGCAGCTCTCTAGCCAATCACAGCACTCGTTAATGGGGAGACTGTATGGAAGTGGTGGACGAGCACCGGGTAGCAGGAGAGGAGGGTGCTGGACGGGAAGCAGCGACGGACGGTCGCGGGAAAGACTTGAAGAGTGGAGCAGTTTGCGCGTGGTCGCGGGAGATAGAAATATTTCGTAGTGCCGACTTGTGCACTTGTGAGATTTCCGGGGCTTCTGCAGTGAAGACGTAGTTTGCGTTTGGAACTGAATATCTCGCGAGCTATGTTGTTGTTCATAACTAATTACGTGACGTAGGAATCTATTGTTTCCCTGTTATTCAACTTATATTTTATTTAACTGCTGGACCATCGACACCAATAAGTGTTTTGCAGTAATAAATGGCATTCTTAAAGGTACTTCTGCTATCGTGCTCGTCATTTAAAGTCGTTTAAAATAGTACTTACAGATTTTATTTAATTGCAATCTTTCATTTATAAATTTCTATGTCACATTCAAAATTCGCAATTGCCGAGTTATAGGAACCTTCGACCATTCGATTCATGTGTACATTCATATTGTATACTGTAAACTCAGCAGTATTGGGCTTGTAACGCGGCAACTACGTATCCCAGCCCCTAGACAACGAAACCAGCCAAAAATTTTAATACTTCAGCTCTGAGTCGGAGGGCACATAGTTGAGAGCCACCAATCACCTTTTTCTTTTCTTTTCTTTTTTTTTTAAAAAAAAAGCCCGCATGTCACTGTTGGTAGGCCCTTGGTTCATCTAGACGGTCTGTTGCTCAAGAGTTGCACGTCTATTCGCGCTTATATATCTTAGCAGCTATTATTCATACCTAGGTCATCTGTGGTCCATGGTTCATCAGAGTTGCCTCGGCACTAGTTTTGGATAACGCCATTGTGCCATGCAAGGTACACTTTAACCACGATGGCATGCCTACAGTTTACATACTTAGCCAGTTTGTAAATGGTTCTATACTTGGCCCGAAAGCCAATGATCGTGCCCTTCTGGACGTGAGATGAATCGCTCCATTTCCGCAACACGACAACGACTGCACTCTTTTCCTAGACCCCCTCCCCCTAACACGCTTTGTATATCCATCACTGCTAGTGCTTCCACCTGACTGGTTATTGCACGTTGACGTCGAAAATCGGCGTTCGTGACATTAATCTGACTGGACCATATAAATGTGTCAAAAATCATTGTAATCGTTAGTGGGGGTTTTTAATATTATTTTAAAACAATTTGTTCGTTGGGTGTTGAAACTAATAAAGGCAATGCATTTGAAAGGAGTACGTCTCACTCACTTCAACCTAGCCCTTCCACTCACTAGAACTGTTACAGCAAGAAGTGTACTACTTGCTTGTACACTGACGAGCCAAAATATTACGACCACCTCCTTAATACTTGTTGGTCCATCTCTGAAACGCAATACGTCACCGATTCCACGTATCGATTCTACAGTTTTTTGGTAGGTTTGTGGAGGTATCTCGCACCAAACGTCCCCGAACAAGTCGTATAACTTCCTTAAACAAAGGGCCCATGATCTGTGTACGTGGTGATGGCGTCTGACAGCGACCCAAATGGGTTCTATTGAATTTACATCAAGTGAATTTCGCGGTCAAGACATCAATGTGAGTACACTATCATGCTCCTCAAATTACTGTAGCAAGGTTCTGGCTTTGAAATACGGACAGTTATCCTGTTGGAAAATGACATCACCGGCGCGGAAGACATCAGGTAGGTGGTCCATAGCTGTCATGGTACCTTCTATTACTGCTACAGATCCCATGTGAGCGCAGCAGAATGTCTCCCATAGCTTATACTGGTCACACCAAACTGTGCCCTTGGCGCACATTCCGAATCGCTGTTGGCTTGAGTCACAGCGTTTGTGGGGACGACCATCGAGATGGTGTGGCAAAACGTGATTCATCCGACGAGGCAATACGTCACCATTCAAATACGGTCCAATCTCGACGATCCCGTAGCCACTGTAATAGCAACTGACGATGCTGTTAGGCCAGCATGCGAACGTGTAGGAGTCGTCTGCTGCGGAGCCCCATTTTCAACAATGTGTGATGAACAGTGTGATCCAAAACACCTATGTATGCACCGGCAATTTGCTTTTTCCACAGAGATGCCACACTCGCCACCTACCCTGCTTTACAGAGCAGGGAAACCTCCAAATCCCAAGTTCTGTGAAGAGTCGTGGACGACCAACCACTTGTCGCCCTGTGGTAGTTTCGCTGTCGTTCTCCCACTTTCCGTAGATATTTATGACAGTAGCACGTGAACATTCGACCAGCTACACCGTTTTCCAGATACTCGTTCACAGGCTCTGGGCAATAATATCACCTTGGCGAAGTCTATTACGTCAGTAGATTTCCCCATTTGTGGCCCCTGTCGTCGCTAAAATTACCCATCCGTCTTTGATCCACTTATATACTTTCCTTACCATGTCACGATCCCGCAACACCACCAGGCGACACCCAACCTCATTGAGGTCAGTGGTCATGTTTTTGGGTTATCAATGTATATGCAAGAGCAACCACAAAGAGTAAATAGGATTAAAGCTATTTACATTCCGTATGCAAGAAGATATTACACATCTGGTTTCTCATTCACATGTCGCGTTTGAATGTTGGCTGCTTATGAAAAGACGATGTCATGCCTTATGTTGTAACCTCCCCACAAAAATAATTAAAATGATATGAACCCAGTGTAACCTCCCCACAGAAATAATAATTAAATGAATTTTACTTAGTGTAACCTCCCACGGAAATAATAATTAAACGAATTTTAAATATTGTAACCTCTGAACAAAATTAGTTCCCATTTATAATCTCAGTGCAGAAATGCATTCACTTTTACTGTACCCACAAAATTCTTTTCTCATTGAATGTAAGCTCGAAACAGAAAAATTCCTAAACCCAAAAATAATTTTTAAAAAAATTCAGTAACCTGGTAAATTTTATGACGACAGCAGCGCTGCCCCACGGCCCTGTGCTCTGAATAAAAAAAGCAAAAATTCTTACCTCAATAAAAACTGCAAATATATCTGCTCTTACATAAAAAATTTTCGGCACAGCTCCGTGCAATGCTAGCGTATGCTTTGTGATTCGTGAAAGGAATGAACATGCATTGGATAAAATCTTTAAATTGAAATGAATGGCTTTTTTAAAAAAAAAAATTGCTTTATATTATAAAAATTATTATTGGGGCATTTTTTTAAAAGAAATTGGATGACAGTTAACATACATTACTAGATATGCGCAAGGCTGCTTCCTTACCTTCTACAACAATACTCATCCTCCAGAGTCCCGACCAGAGCAGACTGCCGACACGCGGAGACACGCGCAGACTACTGCCGACTCACGTAGACTACCGCCGACTAGCGACAAGAAACAACTAACTACATACTGCTCTCTGGTCAGAGACTCTCCTATGCCTTGCCTATTGCAGGCAGCGCATACCTCTTACATAACCCTCCACTGGGGGGGGGGGGGGGGGGCAAAAATTTGGCAGCGATGGTATATATATATATATATATATATATATATATATATATATATATATATATATAAGTGCAGAACACGAAATAAAATATAGTGCACATGCACTGAGTACAGAACATATCAAGCAATGGCAAAATGTATACGTAATGAGTGCAAAACATATTAACAAATGACAAAAGTGCACACGCACTGTAGTACAGAACATATCAGGAAATCACAAAATGTATACGCAATGAGTACAAATCACATTAACAAATGACAAAAGTGCACACGCACTGTAGTACAGAACATATCAGGAAATCACAAAATGTATACGCAATGAGTACAAATCACATTAACAAATGACAAAAGTGCACACGCACTGTAGTACAGAACATATCAGGAAATCACAAAATGAGTACAAATCATATTAACAAATGACATAAAGTGCACACGCACTGTAGTTGTTTTTTACTATTTTACAAGAACTAGGATAGGAAAGGGAAGGATTGCATCATGGTTGTAGCACATTAGGTTGCACGCAGCTGCACTGAAAGTCCATATCTTTCTACAGAAGCACAACACCAAGTGAGACAATCTGAAGTTCCTTTCCCTGAAGTATTAATCAGTGTAGCCAAGACACTGAAATGTCGTATTAATATTCCATGTTATCATTTTGGTAGTACATTAGGTACACCAAACAGTGAGACCATAATAACATCTCCATCACTCAAGGTGGTGGACAGCATGTCGTGTAGACACCACGTTCTTGTAAGGTACACCAACGTAGAATTAGTGCAAAAACCAAATATAGTGCTCCATGATCATGAGGATAGACAGGACAAACGGATATTGCAGTAATTTTGGTAGTACATTAGGTACACCAAACAGTGGGACCATAATAACATCTCCATCACTCAAGGTGGTGGACAGCATGTCGTGTAGACACCACGTTCTTGTAAGGTACACCAATGTAGAATTAGTGCAAAAACCAAATATAGTGCTCCATGATCATGAGGATAAACAGGACAAACGGATATTGCAGTAATTTCTGGTAATTAGGTCAGAAGGTGAAGGACATTAAGTCTTATGCCAGTCATCATTGATAATTACACTAGTCTATCAACTGATTTGTGTAATTCGTGGCACTCATCGCCCAGTTACTGAACATTTCTGTACCATGTATGAAGTATTACAGAATAATGTTCATAAGTCATCTGTTTACAGAGAACATTGGCACTCATTGACCAGTTACAAACCATCAGAAGTCATCATTCAAAACAGGAGCTAATGAGTGTAGCATCAAGCTACTGGTATTCATATATATAGCATAAAAGTGACATAATACAAATTTAAAATATAAGAAACAGTAGCAGTCATCGGTCAGCAGGTATTGAATATTACAAAACATTTTTCATCATTCAAGTGACATATGACATATTTAAAAAATAATTATTGGCACTCATTGATCAGTTGCAAATCATCAGAAGTCATCATTCAAAACAGGAGCTAATGAGTGTAGAGCATGCATGCATTATTACAAAATATCGTTCACTATTACTCAGAACTCATCATTCAAGTGACATATGACATTTTTAAAATGTAACACTCTGTAACTATTACTCAAAGTCTGTGATTAGGAAACATCATTCAGTATTACTCATAACTCACTTAAACTGGTATCATTATTTGGGACTGGTAATACATTTTTTTTTTTTTGTGTTAGCAATGCATTGCATTGGGATCGCTAATTAATTGCTGGGGCATGTCAATATTTGCTTTTGACGTATTGCTGCAAATGAAGATGGGTAACGTCATTCGTCATGAGTCAGCTGTAGCAAGGTTATGAAACAAATAGAGTATATGTGATCACATTCATGAATGACACAGGTTTAATGACCAACTGCATATAGCACATTAATTTCATGAATAATTTCTCCTGCAAAAAATACAAAATGGATTATTAAGCTGAAAGAAGAAACGCATCTTATGCTGAAAAGTAGTGAACTTCGAATTAACAGGTAATGAAATGTGTATTAAATATATATGTTCTCTAGCTGTCCTTTCCAAAACCTTCAGTCATCGTACCATGCGACATAAGACATACTGTCAAAACGAACTGCAACAAATACCTAAATAACTACATAGCATTTCTTAACTAACAGTAAATATATAAACTTCATCGTTATTCTCATCTGCAAAGAAAAACTTCATTATCATTACTATCATCACCTGCAAAGAAAAACTTCCATTCTTGTTAATGGTTGTTAATTCTGATCCATTTACTCTTCGTGACGAGGTATTGCATCTTCTTTCGTTCATTGCGAAGGTGAAATTCCCATTTCACAGTAATCCACTGTGGTTTGTTTAATTTATCTCTTTGACACGTTATTTTTTTCTGAAAATGATGAACAATGATTAATGTCTTGCATTTAAATCATATACCCATTAAATAAAAACTGGTTTCTAGTGATATAATAAAGCATACAGCATAGCATGACAGAAAACGTAATATGTCAAAAACATAGACAGTGTTCAGATGCAAAAATGTACACAGAGTATCACAACGTAGCAACAACAAAAAAAAAAATGAAAAATAGTCACGATGTTGAGATATCATAAGGCAAAAGTCAAAGTCAACTGGTGTCTGTTATATCTTAAATATTTCGTAGTGCATACAAACAAAACAGTAAAACAATCATACAAAAATGAAGAATGGAAAATGTGCACGGTCTGATGTGTAACGACAAGAAAAGCGACCTGCTAATATTACCTTGCCGGGCACTAGCCAAGAAAAAATATGACATCATCAGTAAGTGTTCATGTGAATATAATTGCATAAGTGGTCATAAAAAAAATCAGGAAATGGCATTACAGTGTGATAAATCATCAAGTATGTTCATTCAATAAAGGGTTTGATGTTGGAGACATGGTGATTGCCTTTGGTTTTTCTGGTTCTCAGAGTTTCGACATTTACTACATTGGGGTGAGGAACGCTGCGAATTCGATATGGACCTGCATATAGAAGCTCAAATTTACTACATCTACTTTTTTCTCTATTAGATAAATAATGTGTGCGTACTAATATCTTCTGTCCAATGTGAAAGTCACGGCGTGTACAAACCTGTTTTTGCTGTCTTCTCCGGCGTTCTGCGGCACGTTTGATGTTGTTCAGCGAAATGTCAATTATTTCATGGTGTCGTAGTCGACGAGATGTAGGAAAGGTTACTAATTCTTTAATTTTGTTAGGTGGTTCAACATTTTTCAGTATAACAGCCGGAGATAGCATAGTAGATTCATTTGGTATGGAATTAATTACATCCTGGAATGAGGGTATGTGTGTGTCCCAATCAATATGTTTTTATGGCAGTATATTCTACACAGTTTACCAATTTCTTTCATTAATCGTTCACAAGGGTTCGAAGAAGCATGGTACCTGGATATATAGATCGGAGAAATGTTTCTAGCTCGTAACATACGTGTCCATATAGCAGATCGAAACTGTGATCCATTGTCGGAAATTACTTTCAATACATGCCCTACATGAAATAGAAAATGTTTTACAATTGCTTTCGAAACAGTTTTAGCAGTAGCTTTGCGTAACGGAGTGAAGGTAACAAATTTTGAAGTGAGTTCAACAGCGACAAAGATGTAGCAAAAACCTCTATTAGTTCTGGGAATCGGACCAAAAATGTCTACAGTGGCCATGTGTCTCAATTTAACAGGTACAATGGGATGTAATGGAGGAATATGTGAAGTCGTATCTGACTTAGCTTTCTGGCAGATTTTACATGACGCTAAAACTCGTCGAATACGTTTCTCCATGTTGGTAAAATAACAGTTCTGTCTCAGTATAAGAAAACATTTTCTGGTTCCGAAAAGTGCGTAACTTAAATGAGTATACCAAATTAATTTGTTAACAAGTTCGTCAGGAATGCATAATAACCAATTGTTACTGTCAGGGTGAGAGCGGCGAACCAGAATATTATTGCGTACAGTGTAATGGTTTCTAATGGTAACATTATTCCTATCTTGCCAAAGGTGTTTAATTTCTTTCCATACGTTGTCTTTACTCTGCTCTTGTGCTATGTCTTGTAATGACGACGAAATGAAATTTTCAAATGCAACTTGTTGAATGTACATGACGCTGAAATTTGCTTTGCAGAAGTTGGTTGCGATGTCTTGCTGATTGTTGCTGAGAGAGTGGGATAGTGCGTCTGCTACAATATTTTGTGTACCGGGAATATGAACGATTGTAAAATTAAATTCCTGCAAATAAAGTTTCCATCTGCTTAATCTGTCGTGTGTAAATTTAGCGGAAAGTAAAAACTGTATCGCTCTATGATCTGTGTAAGCGGTCGTATGTCTTCCATAAAGAAAATGCCGATATCTCATAAATGCCCATACAACACATAATGTTTCAAGTTCTGTAACAGAATAATTGCGTTCAGCAGGTGACAGAATGCGACTCGCAAAGGCGATGTTTTTAATTACTGTACAACCATCTTCTTCAATTTCCTGAAAAATGTGTATGCCTAAAGCGGTGTTAGAACTGTCGGTGGCAATGGAAAAATTTCTAGTAAGACTTGGGTGTGATAAAAGTGGTTCATTCAACAAAGCTTGTTTCAAATAACATTTTCGTGAACAAGATTCTGTGTATCTGAAGTATTGCTTACGCTGCTGGAAGATGCAACCTGTACTGTATCTAGTCAAATTCTTTCTGACGTGCTGTTATTTGTGGGAGGATGCTGTGGCATTTCCAGTATTTGTACTGTTTTGTTATTTCTTCCTGACGTATTTCGTTCGGGATGATACCTACTGTCTGGTTCATTCATGATAATCTGTTGTTGCGGATGATTTTGCTGTTGGTAAGACAGACTGTTATTAAACGTACGCTGAAAATTGTGCTCATTACTTTTACGTCTGTCATGATAGTCATTTCTATACGGTGCATTGCGATAGGAATTGAAATAGTGTGTTTTCTGTACGTAGTTATTTCCTTGTTGCTGTGTATTACTATTTGTTCGAGCTGACGCTATACGCATAGGCGGCGAAACATTAAAGCTTGGTTGACCTTGCAGACTACATTGTTGGTTAGGTATGCTAACCGGATGGTTTTGTTGCTGTTGTTGGGAAAAACCTGTATTGTTACCAAAATGCGTTCGCTGTTGCTGATAATTTTACACATACTGATGATTATATTTTTGTTTGTTATTAAAATTATACTGGTAGTTCTTGTCATTTCGGGAGCGTATAATGATAAATGTCACTTTCGGTAAAAACTTGTCGTATCAGGTTTTCTTTACTCTTTCATAATTATAGATAGATTGATAGTTGAAGATTCTAGGCGCGCAGTCCGGAACCGCGGGACTGCTACGGTCGCAGGTTCGAATCCTGCCTCGGGCATGGATGTGTGTGATGTCCTTAGGTTAGTTAGGTTTAAGTAGTTCTAAGTTCTAGGGGACTGATGACCACAGAAGTTAAGTCCCATAGTGCTCAGAGCCATTTGAACCATTTGATAGTTGAAGAGCTATTCTGATATATATAAAGGATAGTAGAAGAGAAGGCAGCAGTGCAGAAAACTAAAGATGAAACAGCATTACTACGGCTCGGGGCCCTGTGCACGCTACGGCATATATTCATTAAAGCGTAATGAATCCCCTGAGGTCAATTACGCGCTGCAAATAAATTTTAGCTTTTGCGTTACAGGCAATGCCGGTGAAAATTCAAAAACAAATTGTTGTATCCATGCCAATTCTAGTTTCTGCATTACAGGCAATGGCGGTGAAAGTACAAAAATAAATCGACGTATCCAGTTGAAAGCGTGTACCTGTGCTCTGTCATTTTTAAATACCTTAGATCTTTTTACGGATAAAAATTGCTCGTAATCAATGTTATCGTCTCTGAATATGTGAACAGGTTCAGGTTTGTGTGAGAATCTGTTTGTCTGTGGCACTTCGTATTCTAAGTCACGTAGGCTCTGTAAATTACCGAAGTTACACTGGCTATGTGAGTGTGACAAATGTTCTGAACGTGCCGTATGCTGTGACGTGTTAGTGACTGAAACATTTTTCATTTCTGTCACTTTAATACGTTCGTTAATTTGGTTGTTCTGTTGTTCACATTTCTTATCGACTTCCGTATCCAGAGTGTGTGAAAGTTCTGGTGGCTTTAATTAAACTCGTCGCGTATCTGTGTTGCGTTTTCTGAACATTGTTCAGTGACTGCATTAATTTCATCTCTAAGTGATTCTGTTGTGACTGCATGTGTATTATTCAATTCTTGTGCAACAGATCTAATTTCTTCACTACTGTTCGTAGCACAAGTCTTAGTATCCTCACGTAATTGTTCTTTAGTATCATGACATTGCACGGTAACGACTGTAATCTGTTCACTAAGTTGTTTGTTCTGTTTATTAAGGTTGTCGTGTTGTTCGTTCGACTGTTTGAAACTTTCATTAAATTGTTTGATCGACCTGTCATATTTTTCATTGAGTTGTTTGCACGATTCATTAAGTTGTTTGTACGATTCATCAACTCGTTTGAAATTGTCGTTGTGTTCTTTTTTAAACTGTAGCAATACTGTCATAATTTGATCCAAGCCAATATTACCTACTCTATTCTCTATGCTGTTTGATGGTGTATCTGCTTTTGTCGCGTTTTGTGTAACCATTTGGTCATTCTGTAATTCTTGAAAAGGTTTTCCAATCGAATGTGCACTGTTGGTCACTAAATCGGAATCATATAAATCTGTCGTACTTTGAGTACACTGTTCATTTTCGTTAGAAAAATTTATCTGTTCACAATTCAAATTTTGCAAATCGGGTGTGTTAAACTGGGCAGCGTTCATTGTAACAGAACGTCATCAATTGTCGTTAAATTAACAGAGGACACAATTGAATTTATTTGTTCATCATTAGGATCAAAATCATTACTAGTGGTCGGTACGCACTGATTGTCTGTAAATGGAGGATTGTCATCATCACACTGAGTGTCGCAAATATTATCGGTCAAATTATTCGAGTCGGCTATTTCACTCATTGCACATCGCGATGTACTGTTAACGGTTTTACGCGGCATTTTCACTAATCAAAATTAAGCACAAATGAAACAATGACGATGCAAAAAATGCAACAAACACAATTACAAGAAAGAGCAACAAATTGCCGATGATCTGTGAAAGAAAGAGTGACAAATTAGTAAATGCGTTGCGCCAGATGCAAACTACATTTAAGTAAATAAGAGCAGATATATGACTACTTATCAGAAGATTCACAAAGAAATACGATCCTGGCCAGATGTCGCCAAGTGTAACCTCCCCACAAAAATAATAATTAAATGAATGAACCAAGTGTAACCTCCCTACAAAATATTAATTACATGAACGATGTGTAACCTGCCCACGGAAATAATAATTAAATGAATTTTAAATATTGTAACCTCTGAACAAAATTAGTTCCCATTTATAATCTCAGTGCAGAAATGCATTCACATTTACTGTACCCACAAAATTCTTTTCTCATTGACTGTAAGCTCGAAACAGAAAAATTCCTAAACCCAAAAATAATTTTAAAAAAAAATTGAGTAACCTGGTAAATTTTATGACGACAGCAGCGCTGCCCCACGGCCCTGTATTCTGAATAAAAAAAAGCAAAAATTCTTAACTCAATAAAAACTGCAAATATATCTGCTCTTACATAAAAAATTTTCGGCACAGCTCCGTGCAATGCTGGCGTATGCTTTGTGATTCGTGAAAGGAACGAACATGCATTGGATAAAATCTTTAAATTGAAATGAATGGCTTTTTTTTTAAAAAAAATTACTTTATATTATAAAAATTATTATTGGGGCATTTTTTTAAAAGAAATTGGATGACAGTTAACATACATTACTAGATATGCGCAAGGCTGCTTCCTTACCTTCTACAATAATACTCATCCTCCAGAGTCCCGACCAGAGCAGACTGCCGACACGCGGAGACACGCGCAGACTACTGCCGACTCACGTAGACTACCGCCGACTAGCGACAAGAAACAACTAACTACATACTGCTCTCTGGTCAGAGACTCTCCTATGCCTTGCCTATTGCAGGCAGCGCATACCTCTTACAATGTAAAAAGGAGAAATGTCTGCCAATGCAAATCGGAATTCGACAGAAGCAAGATTGTGGCCAATCGAAATTGCGGTTTATCATTCTACTATATTGTTCCTTGCGTTGGTCGGCAACTCGGCATCCCACAACTGCGTTGCCAATGTGGAAGAGGTGGGTTCAGGAGGGCCACACCCAACGCTGGACAGCATCCCAATGGTGCCTCGTGATTAGCACCTGAGAGGATAGACAAAATGTTCGATTGGCCATGCAGGATTGTGCAATCACTTAATGTAATTTGTCTCAGGAAATGAGCTTGTTTGCATAAGACAAGTATCTACGACGACGTCTAGATCACAGTGGACAGTCAGCACGGTGACGATTATTACGGACTGACGCGGCGTTAGAGGGAGCCACACTGCCAGTGGTGCGCCCAACAACAGCACCGGCACATGATTGGCAGCTCTATGTCTCATTTCAGACAAATTCCTCTTCTGCATACAGCTTCATGATGGACTTATCCGCGTGTGGAGGCCCCAAGGAGATGCCAGATTGCATTCTTCATCGTTATCAGGACCCTGCACAGGGTATGACGGTGAATGGTGTCGTTGGGAGCGCAAAATGGTCACCTCTGGTACGCATAGCCGACAATTTCGACAGCAGCCGTTACAATTCCGATGTGTTACGGCCGCTGGCTGTGCCATATCTTCGAGATCTCCGTGACGTTGTGTTTCAACAAGTGAATGCAAGAGCACGAAGTTGTACGTGCTGTCCCGACCCAGCCCTATACAGAAGGTATTTAACAGTTCCCCTGGCCAGCACGCTCTGCACATCTCTCTCACATTGAAAACATGTGGTCTTACATCGCTAGAGACTGAAATAACCTCACTTGCCAGCAGGGGCGCCGACTTATAAAAAATATTGGGGGTGGGGGCATACGGGGGGTCTTGCCCCGGGAAATTTTCTAAATTTTATATGAAAATAGAGAGTTTTAAACATTTTTTAAGCGTTTTAGAGTCATGTGATCAACATTAGAACCCCGAAAACTGGACTCTCGATAACTCGACACTCCGGGAAACTCGACAAGCCTGACACATTTTTTGGCTTTGAAAAAAGAAACAAAATATAAACACTCACGGTCTTTTCGTAGAAAGCTAATTTAGTTTACAGTAATAATCATGCTTATAGACTATTACAAAGCAGTGAATATATAGCTCTGAAAAGACTGAAATTGTATTTAAATAAATCCTGAACTATCATTAAAAGAATAAAATACGAAATATTGCTGTCGCACAGTAATATCACTTTGATTAACAAGTGAAATAGCTAACTTAAGCTTACTCTAAATAATGCTCAGAGTTCATCAAATAAAAACAGTATCTCACAGTTAATGCTTTAATACAGTTAATAAAGTTTAGACAGTATGCCTAATACTTTCAGTCGAAAAGTATGTAAATAGCGGGTTTTAATTGGGAGTTACACCCTAAAAATATTTAACTACTTGAAAATACAGTACTACAGTAATACAGTACTAAACTAGCACTAGTATTTCGAAACTGAAAATTTAACATTATGTATGCTAGAGTGTCTTTAGAAAGGTGCAAATGTCGACCATCGGACTAAATTACTGAATATGAAGTCGTTGGTGACTGGTCGGATACCCAGTTCATCCTAAATATGTCGGTGGGCATGAAGAACAGCCAAGTTGTTCAATCGCTTCTGTCCCATTTTTGATCGGAGATATGACTTCAGACGTCTAAGGGCGCTAAATGACCGTTCTGGTGTTGCTGTCGTGATTGGAACTACTTGGAGAAGTGTAATGCACTTCATTATTTCACATAACGTTTCTCCAACTGCAGGCTCTTGTGTAATGTACTTTCTTACATCACTCATGTTTTTTAAGACCAGTTGTTTTTTATTAGCGATATTGGTTAACATATTCAAGTGTAAGCGCAGTCTCTCAATGTCTAGGTCATTTTTGAAAAACTCAGTTGATTTTTCCAAATTTGTTTCTTCGGTGAGCTGGCTTCTTTGTTTTCATACTTCTTTGGTATACTTCGATTCCGAGGAAGCGAAGGATCATCAACTTGTGAAGGTTTTTCTTTTAAACACAATTCCCAAAAGTGTTCAAAACTATCACGCCTTCCATTCAATAGACAAATCAAGCCCTCATATATTTTTTCCAGATCAGCAACACTTAGATGAGGGCATTGAATTTTTTCATTGACATCCTCTACTGAGTTCACTGCATGGCAATAAAGACGTAAAAAGAAATAAGTCTTGAATTGTAACATTGACTCAAGGTAGCCTGCACATTTGTAACCTGCCTCTGATTTGTTCTCTGCAGAAAATGTTTGAAAAAACTCTAGAAGTTCTTCAAAGTTTTTCAGTATTCTCAGGATACTAGAAGCTCGCACAGTCCACCGAGTCGGGCAAAGGGGTCGTGGACCAGCTTGGTCGCTGTCATTCTCATAGCGTATGATTCTGAAAAGTCCCATCCTTTTATTGGATTCCCTTACAGTGTTTATTAAGTCCTTGGCTAAAGCCATAATATTCCTCATAGACGTAAGATGACGGAGACTGTCTACAACGGCCAAATCTAAACTATGAGCAGTGCAGTGCACATAATGTGCTTTTGGTTGTATATCCAAAACTAACTTCTTTAGTCCTTTGAACTTACCTCTCATATTCGAGGCACCATAATAGTACTGTCCTCTTAAGTTATCCATTGACAAATCAAGATTAGCAAAAACGTCTTTTAAAATACTAAACAGAGTTTGTGATTCAGTGTTGGAGGTCACTTGTTTCATCAACAATAATAGAAAAATGTTCTGTCTTCTTGACTGAAGCCAATACCTTTCTAAGTACAGACTTTCCTAGTATACCAATGATCTCGTTTTGAATATCGTGCGACGCCACTTATACCCCGAACGCCCTAACCCATCTTTAAACTGTATGTCATTGTTTCGGAGTTCCAACAATTGAAAAAATATGAGTTTACATCTTCTTGCCCTCTAATTGCTAGTCCTTGTTGGCATAGAAATTGCATGTTAGATAAAATTGACTCAAGTGCTAAACGGCCTTTCTTCATATCACTATCTAACTGTTCATTCAGTTGGGAGGCCACACTTCGGTTAGTGATAGAATTTAGTTTCAGAACACCTTCTATATGCGTACACGTATTTTCACGAAGACGGAATTTTTCCGAAGCCTTTTTCCGGTTAGAAAACCCTATGGAAGTAAATACATCTCCTTTTTCTGAAGAAAATTGTAACAGATTTTTAGCTTCTGCCTCTTGGCAGGTTTTGCAAAAAACTTTTTCGCTAGATGCTTCATATTATAGCCATGTATATTTCATCAACCAAGACTTCTGAAATGATCTTCCCTTACTGGATTGTCCCGGTTTCAGCTGTGAACGGTTCTCGGCTGAAGACGATGAAGCAATTGACGACACAATAATTGTTGGAGGTTGACTTACAGTATCATCAGCTTCCAAGCGCGCCTTTTTCGTAACAAATTTATCCATTGCAAACTTAATTCACAATATACTAGGAGACTAAAGTAAACGAATAAAATATAGTCATATAAAATAGTCCATTAGACACTAAAGTCGGAACACTAAACACGTCTGCAGCATGCATTGAACGAAACTATCCACACTGAATGACTGCGACAGCAGGGTGGCCTTTATACAGCCGCGGCGTCGTAATGTCTCGAAGCGTCAAGGCGACGCGAGGCGGAGGGTTCTAGGCACTTCCGCTCCAGTCCTTTCGATGTCGCCGCTATCGCAGCGCTGGCCCGCCGGCGCCAGACTTAACCTGAAGGTTCGCGCAGAGGGACAAATTCTAAGTGTGCCGCAGCACCGTAACACTATCATAATTCACAACACTCGTTTTTAGTTAACCTGCTTACTACTGTAATAATTATTTGTTTTAACTCATTACTGAATGTATTTTAAAAAGTAACTATCGTCAAACAAGGAAAATAAAAAATTCCAACATAATTTTGTGATTTTACAAAGCATAATATAACTAATAACTTTCTTAAATTATTGTGGGGGGGCTCCGCCCTCCCCCCTCCCCCCCCCCCCCCCCAAAACCAATTTTTGATGGGCTCGGACCCCCTCAGGCCCCATGGAGTCGGCGCCTATGCTTCGCAGGTACTAAGATTCATGATAGGAATAATCACAGGCAATAGAAAGGCAAAGGTCCCGAGTTCGAGTCTCGGTCCGGCACACAGTTTTAATCTGCCAGGAAGTTTCAATCACAGGCAATGATTGATGACATGAAACACAATACATACGTAATAAGAGGTGGAGTGGTGTATTTATAACGAAAAACGATACAGATTTTACCACATGGGAAAGCAGGATAACAGACATAAATATCGTTCATGTTTGACATTGAACAGACTCCCAAAATAAATTTCAGTATCGGACTCTCGGTAACTAAAATGCCCTCCTTGGACACTAATGCACATTTTGCGCACGTTATTCATGCTGGCTACCAAATTGTCCCACTCCTCTCTCGAGGCGGTTTTCGGTTCTTGCACGGTTGGGGAGGGGGTATTTATTGAGCAACACGGCTGTCAAGAGCATTCCAGACATGCTCTGTAGGGTTTAGGTTCGGGAAGTACGCAGGCCATTCCACACATTCAGTATCTTCGCTTTCCAATGTGTCCGACGCCTTAGCTGTCCTGTGGGGCGGTCATTGTCGTCCATAAACAGAAAGTTGGAACATTTTTGTGTCATCTGTCTTCTGACTGGTTTGTTGCCGCATTCCTCTTCTATGCCATACTTTTCATCACATAGCAACCTACGTCCTCAGTTATTTGCTCCATGTATTCCAGTCTATGTCTTCCTCTACAGTTTTTATCCTCTACACCTCCCTCTAGTACAATGGAAGTTATTGCCTATTGACTTAACGGATGTCTTACCATATTATCCCTTCTTGTCAGCGTTATCCACATAATCCTTTCATCTCCGATTCTGCGGAGAACCTCCTCATTCCTTACCTTATCAGCCAAGCTAATTATCAACATTCGTCTGTGACACCACATCTCAAATGCTTCGATTCTCTTGCTCCGGTCTTTCCAAAGCACACGTTTCACTACCATACAATTCTGTGCGCTAAAAGCACATTCTCACAAATTTCTTCCTAAAATTAAGGCCTATATTTGATAGTAGACTTGTCTTGGCCAGGAATGCCCTTTTTGCCAGTGCTAGTTTGCTTTTGGTGTCAGTCTTGCTCCGTCCGTCATGCGTTATTTTGCTGCCTAGGTAGCAGAATAACTTAACTTCATCTACTTCGTGATCATCAATTCTGATGTTAAATTTTTCGCTGTTCTCATTTCTGCTACTTTCATTACCTTCGTCTTTCTTGCTATTTTCATTGCCTTCGTCTTTCTTCGATTAACTCTGTCAGTATTCTGTAATTAGTAGAATGTTCTCTCCATTCAGCATATCCTTTAATTCTACCACACCCCTAAACAGACGGACGTGATCCGGAATAATCTCCCTGAAACACCGCTGTGCAGTAACGGTATCTCGTGCAAAGATGTGCAGCGGCATTTGGCCATTGTGCATAATGCCTGACCACGCCATAACGTCTAGGCCATACCTATGATGCTATGAACATTCTGTGGTGTGTAATGTATTCTTCTCTCTCTCCACACTTAACTGGTGCCAGAATCACGTTACACTTAAGCGGGATTCGACGAAGAAAATCACTCTGGACCACTGTTGCTAACTCTAACCAATATGTTCCCTACACCAAAGAATTCGTTTTGACGATGGCATGGTAAAGGGGTAAGTATTTAACAGGCTTCCGAGCATATAAATCAGTCTGATGTAATCGCTGCGAAAGGGTTCTGGCTGAGACATGTGTACCGGTAGCAGTTACAAGCGGCGTTTTGTAATCGCAAGATGACACTTGTAGGCACAGCCATTACTGTGGCCACAGTAGTGCCACTTTGACCGGCTTCGAGCCGCCCGACTGCTCGTCCACGATCGTAATCACTCAAATTATGTCTTGCAGGCATGTTTCTGTAATACACGGAATGTCGCAGTAATTGGTTCCACAGCAAACTTCGTCAGACGTCGTTCTGCACGAACTGTCGACTGCATACAGGGCGTTCGTGCGCAGCCTTCGCTGCAGTTCATACGTTCCCCGCCCTCCAAATTTTCTTTTACTGTCATTGGTCGGGTGCTCCGTAGCATTTGTCGGTCGTTCCATAGCAATTAACAGTTGATCATTAGCAACCGTCAGTTGTTCCTTAATAACTGTCAAGCAATGTAGTTGAGCCAGCATCGAATGGTGTACCTATCAATCATGCTCATTTCGACTCGACATCTAGCCAGGCCAGGACCATGGCTGCCCCCGGAAGTGGCAGCTCTGTGTACCAGATTTCGCACCCTATAAATCCCCACGTAACCTACAGATTTAAACATGTACTGTTTCTGCTACAACGTGTATGCAGGGTAGGTAAAATTTCGTTATTTGCAATCCTTGTTGCAGCTTTAACGACCAGCTCTGTAGCTCGGCTACAATGTTATGGAACTTCGGTGAACTTTCTCTGGATGCCAGCGCACCAAGGCATCCGACAAAATGTGTACCTGCGCAAAAAACACAATGCACAATGGGCACTTACTTACCCACGATTTCACTGCATCCGCTAATTCCTCGAAGTCAAAGCAAGGGCATATAACGCACGGAAAGAAAAGTGGGCCTGCTCGCGATGGCAGGGAAACAGCCTGCGCTATAATCCGCAACTTGCTACCCACAGAACAACGTCTTTTACGGATCGGACGCGCGGCATACGATGCCTAACATCTATGAATAAGGATGCGCTTCTATCACGGGTACTCCCACTATCGCCTCCAGGCCACAGACGTTGAAGACTCCCCAAAAAATGAAAGGATGGTGTGGGATTGTTCGCCAGGAGGCCCCGTCCGGGAAGTTCGGCGGCCGTGTGGAAGTCTCATTTCAGGTGACGCCACGTTGGGTGACTTGCTCGTCGGTGATGATGAAGACATGTACGTGCGACACAGTAAGTGATTTAAGTTATCATAGAAAGTAATTTTGTTTAAGATTCTAAGCAATATTGGGACGCCAGTTTCTCACTAGCTGCACCACTATCGTAGCGTCTAAATTATTACTGGCGTTTTAAGAGATTATGACCTACACGTATAATTGTGTGTTGACAAGAAGAACTTCTGTGTCATACTACAGACTGACTGTTAGGCGATAATGCCCTGTCCACGTTCTGCTTACTCTTTACCTTCTGGAAGTACGTCTTCTGTTAGTATATCCAGAAGATAATGCTGCAGTTTCGGAACAAATCGCAGTATTTGTATTGTTCGTCGCCTGTTTCCCTCGCTGATATAAAACATTTCTCTAGTTGTTGCCCGCTACCATGATGGGTTGTTATGAACTGTTGTCAGCTACTATGCGCTATTCATGTACTTAATTGTTGTGATCTTCAGTACGGAGACTGACCTCATGGGGTCTGTCCTATGCAACCCCCTTCATCTCTGCATAACTACTGCAGTCTAAACCCATTTGAAACTGTTTAATGTATTCAAGCCTTGATCTCCCTCTACAATCCCGCCCCCCCCCTTTCCCTCCATTATTTCCTGTTCCTTGATAACTTTATGTGTTCTATCAACCTATCTTCTAATCCAAGTGTGCCATAAATAACTTTTTTCCTCAGTTCCATTCAGTAACTCCTCATTAGTTACTCGATCTACACATTTAACCTTCGGCATTCCTCTGCAGCACCACATTTCAAATGCTTCTATTCTCTTCTTGCCTGGACTGTTTATCGTCCATGTTTCACCACCATGCATGGCTACACAGCAGACAAATACCTTCAGAAAAGACTTCCTAACAGATGAATACCTATTCCATGTCAACAAACTTTTCAGAAAATCGTGTGACTCAATTCGTCTCCGTTCTGTCACCTTTGTATTGTTTATTCTTCATCTTCTGATCGGAGTTATGGATGTTCATCGTGTAATCTCTTCTCGCTACATTATCGATCCCGTTCAGTTGCCGTTCCAAGTGCTTTTCCATCTATAACAGAGCTACAATGTTATCGACTAATCACAAAGTTTTCTTTTCTTCTACATGAGCTGTGACCCCTATTCCACATCTGTCCTTGGCCTCCTTCACTGCTTTCTCAATGAGTAGACTGAATAACATCGAAGATAGGCTACAACCCTGTCACACTCCTTTCGCGACTTCTACTTCCATTTCATGTCCTTTCTCTTACAACTGCAATTTGGCTTCTGTACATGTTGTTAATAACCTTTCGCTCCCTGTATTTTATTCTAACCTCCTTCAGAATTGCAAAGAGCATACTACAGTGAACATCAGCTAAAACTTGCTCTGTATCTACAAAATACTTACATAAGTTTATTTTAATCATCTGGATGTAGCACTAACGTAATAAGGTGATAGCTGGATGATGCATACACCCAACGCCAATTAGACAAGGAAAATAAAAGCTACCTTCTTACATTGCCCTACCTGGATAGGGATCACGAATTAGACTAATGAGAGACCGCATAGCGGTCTACTCCTAAGGCAATCATTTTTCACGCACTCCATTAGAGGAAATATCCGCAATAATGTTCATGTCTGGGGAGTCTGGTGGCCATCGGAAGTGTTTAAAGTCAGAAGATTGTCCCTGGAGCCACTCTCTAGCAAATTTGGACGTGGGGATGTCACATTATCCTGCTGGAATTGCCCAAGTCTGTTAGAATCCACAATGGACACGAATGGATGCAAGTGCTTAGGTAGGATGCTTACGTACGTGTCACCTGTCAGAGTCGTATCTAGACGTATAAAGGGTCCCATATCACTCCAACTGCACACAACCCACACCGTTACAGAGCCTCCACCAGCTTGAAGAGTTCCCTCCTGACATGTAGAGTCCACAGATTCATGAGGTTCTCTCCATACCCATACACACCCACCCGCTTGATACAATTTAAAAGGAGACTCATCTGACCACGCAACATGTTTCCAGACATCAAAAGTCCAATGTCGGTGTTGATGGACCCAGGCGAGGCGCAAAGCTTGGCGTCGTGCACTCATCAAGGGTACATGAGTGGGCCTTCGGCTCCGAAAGCCCGTATCGATGATGTTTTGTTGAACGATTCGCTCGCTGACACTTGTCGATGGCCCACAATTGAAATCTGCTGCAATTTGCGGAAGTGTTGCACTTCTGTCACGTTGAACGATTCTATTCAGTCGTCGTTGGTCCCGTTCTTGTAGGATCTTTTTACGGCCGCAGCGATGTCGGAGATTTGATGTTTTACCGGATTCCTGATATTCGCGGTACACTCGTGAAATAGTCGTACGGGAGAATCCCCACATCATCGCTACCTCGGAGATACTATATTCCATCGTTCGTGCGTCGACTGTAACGCCACGTTAAAACTCACTAAAATCTTGATAACCTGCTATTAAAGCAGCAGACACTTGTAAGACAAGAAGTGTCTGGCGCAGTTGATGCATTGGTTACTGCTGCTATAATAGCAGGTTATCAAGATCAGACACTTTTTGTCCTATATATAGCGAACGAAGTGGTGCAGTGGTTAGCGTTTTCGTAAATTGTTTCAGGCAAATGCTGGGATGGTTCCTTTGAATGAGCACGGCCAACTTCGTTCCACATCCTGCCTATTCCAATGGAACCGATGACCACGCTGTTTGGTCCCTATCACCAAAACAAACAACCAATCTTATAAAGGCGTTGCCGACAGCAGCGCCGTATTCTGCCTGTTTACATACCTCTGTATTTGAATACACATGCCTATACCAATTTCATTCCCGCTTCAGTATATTTTGAGGCCTGTGGAACCCGTTTTTAAGGTAAGTGATTACTTTATTTGCTATATTTCGGTTATCTATGTCATGTAAGGAATGACATCCAACGACTATTTTATGATAATGTCTTTAAAAGAACGTACAATATGACTAGATCCTACTGCGTGTTTGTCGTGCAGTACCGGCCATCCAGTTGTCTTCCAGTGTCAGGCAGAAGTAATTTCAATTTATAAATTATATTTTCTTCTTCTTACTTCTTTTCAGACTAAAATGGCGGAAAATGAAAAAAAGTACGTGAAAAATGGAATGGAGAGAGCATGAAAATGGCTATGATCAAGGTAATGTCTAACAAAATGACCACGATGGGGGCAGCTGAAGCGTTTCCACCGATTGGAAAAGAAAATGATCGTCACGGAAGAGAAGAGATGAAGAGCAGAGAAAATAAAGACCGAAAAAGAGTTTAAGAAAGCATGTGTGTCCCAAAATTAAATAAATACACAAAGGATAGCCATGGAAAGCCAATTACAAAGCGGTAAAGGGAACTGGAATTTGCTGGTAACAGAAGAGAATGAAAAGCGCGTTACGTGTCCAGAGTCGTTGAAGAAGATTGATTTCTGTGTACCAGGTGTCGAGGTAGGCCACATATTGGATGTGTGGATCAGAAGAATATTTTGCATTTTATTTGCGATTTCTGTAAAACAGTGAGCTAAGCAGTGGTAAACTGAGCAGGAACAGTAACAATAAGTTCCCATGCTTATGTTTCTACTATTATTCAATAAGTATCAGTGCAGTGTTTCATTAATAACGAATATTATCACGGAAAAGACAATGGCTGATACTGCAAGACACTTCCTGTAAGCCTTGTAATTGTAGCTCTTTTACTTTCGATGTAATTACATACCATAAAAAATATAAGTATCGTTAGACTGTGCTATTCATTGAACATGTCTTGAGGTAATACTAATATCCGATTAACCACCATAGCTACACAGTAAAAACAAAACATTTAAGCCGGCCGATACCACACTCTCTCGTAATTTAAATGTAAATCTCTCCGTGATGCACAATTCTCTTGTAGCGTCTGTCACTGAAGCTTGTTAATATCTCTGTAACGCCCTCGTGCCTGCTAAACAATCTCGTGACGAAACGTGCCTCTCTTTGTTGGATCTTGTCTATGAAAACAAACTGGTAGGGGTTGCAGATCTCCTTAAGATTTTTCGTATGAATCTGAGGCTGGCATCTCCATTTCCTACTATCTGTTTCATGTGGTCTTTCCACTTAAGGTCGCTTCGGATGGTTACTCCCACGAATTTAACGGTAGAGGCTGTTTCCAACAGTTTGTCACCGTAGTGTAATTGTAAGTAGTGGTTATCTTATATTACGTATGTACGTTCAGAGTCAACGGGCAGTCGCTGCACAGTTCATCAAACCACTGCATCTGACGTTGCTACTCTCTTACAGACTACCGCATCATCTGCGAACAGTCTTGAAGGGCTTGCTTTCTACTAGATCATTTATATACACTGTAAAAGGTAACGATCCTATTACACTTCCTCGGGGAACTCGCGAAATTACCTTTATATTTGTTGATACTGATCCGTTAAGAGCGACCTGTTGAGTTCCGTCCGCAATGAATTCTTGAATCCATTCGCAAATCTGGTCTAATATTTGGTACGCTCGTATTTTTTCACTCCACGGCAGTGCTGGGCTGTGTCAAATGATTTCCTAAAGTCAAGGAACATGGCATGGCGAGCTGACTTTCGCAAGATCTCTGTTTGCGGAATCTATATTCATTTTTATAGAGGAAATTTCCGTTCTCCAAAAGCACTTTACGATGCGTGAGAATAGAAAATGTCCTATAATTCCTCAACACATTGACGCTAGCGATATGGCCTGTAATTATACGCGTCTGTCCAGCAAAAGGTAATGAAGGGCACTTCTTTCCAATCATTAGGTTTCCTTCGTTGCTCCAGTGACCTAAAATAAACTACCGCTAGAAGGGGAGTAAGTTCTTTTGCATAATCTCTACATAATATTAAAGGTATAGCATCTGGTCCAGAAGTCTTTCGACTGCTAAGTGACTGCAGTTGCTTTTGTACTTGGCGATCACTATGTCGAAGCATCCCATTTCGGTACTCGTGCGCTGATTCGAAGGAGGGACCGTATTACGATCTTTCGGGGTGAAAATTTTGCAAGAGCGAATCCAGTATTACAGCCTTTCCTCTATCGTTCTCCATTTCGGTTACAATATGATCACTGAGCGACTGGATACGTACTTTCGGTGCGCTTACCCACTTTACGTAAAACCAAAACTTATCAGGACTTTTATTCAGATTGGTTGGCAGAAGTTTACATTCAAATTTATTGAACGCTTGTCTCACTGCTCTCGTTACTCTCGTTTTCCCACTGTCCAGCTTTTCTTTGGTTAGCTAGGTTTTTACTTCACTTTAATCTGTGATGAAGCTCTCTTTGCGTTCGCAGCAACTTTCTAACACGGCTATTAAAGCACGGTGGGTCTTTCCCATTCCTTAAAACCTTGCTCGGAACATACTTCTCTAAAAAGTATAGAATTATGCCTTTGAATTTTATCCATTTGTGCTCCAAGTCTTCTCGCTGAGAACTGAATATTTCATGTCCACTGCTCAGTTATCCTGCCATTTGTATCCTTTCACTATTCCTAAACAAAAACAGTGTCCTACTTTTCTGAAATAATAGATAATGAGATGACAGACTGAATGTAGCAGATGAGTTTTGCTATTTAAGTATCAAAACAACTGACGTTGGCCAAAGTACAGAGAATACAAAATGTAGACTGGTAATGACAAAAAAAGCGTTTCAGAAAAAGGGAAATTTGTTAACATCGAATATAAAGTTAAATATTAGAATATATTTTTTCAAGGTGTTTGTAACCGTTGTAGGCTTGTATGGTACTGAATCATGGACGATAAACAGACTATAATAGAATACAAGCTTTTGAAATGAGGTGATGCAGAAGAATATTGAAGATTAGATGGGTAGACCATGTATCTAAAGGGGATATATTGAATAGAATTGGAGAGCAAAGAAATTTGTGGTTCCATTTCACTGAAATGAGGTATCAGTCGATAGTGATGATGAAACATTAAGGAATAGCCGACGTGATAATGATGCGTAGTGCGAATATATAAAGGCAGACGAGAACCAAGGCTTGGCTACAGTAAGCAGGATGAAGTGGATGAAGATTACATTAGTTGCGGAGAGGTGGAGAGACCTGTACGAGATCGACTAGCATGGAGAACTGCATCAGTACCAGTTTTCGGATAGATGTCAACAACAACAGCATTGGTTCCTGTACATTTTATGCAGGGTGTTACAAAAAGGTACGGCCAAACTTTCAGGAAACATTCCTCACACACAAAGAAAGAAAATATGTTATGTGGACATGTGTCCGGAAACACTTACTTTTCATGTTAGAGCTCATTTTATTACTACTCTTCAAATCACATTAATCATGGAATGGAAACACACAGCAACAGAACGTACCAGCGTGACATCAAACACTTTGTTACAGGAAATGTTCAAAATGTCCTCCGTTAGCGAGGATACATGCATCCACCCTCCGTCGCATGGAATCCCTGATGCGCTGATGCAGCTCTGGAGAATGGCGTATTGTATCACAGCCGTCCACAATACGAGCACGAAGTCTCTCTACATATGGTACAGAGGTTGCGTAGACAAGAGCTTTCAAATGCCCCCATAAATGAAAGTCAAGAGGGTTGAGGTCAGGAGAGCGTGGAGGCCATGGAATGGGTCCGCCTCTACCAACCCATCGGTCACCGAATCTGTTGTTGAGAAGCGTACGAACACTTCGACTGAAATGTGCAGGAGCTCCATCGTGCATGAACCACATGTTGTGTCGTACTTGTAAAGGCACATGTTCTAGCAGCACAGGTAGAGTATCCCGTATGAAATCATGATAACGTGTTTTATTGAGCGTAGGTGGAAGAACATGGGGCCCAATCAAGACATCACCAACAATGCCTGCCCAAACGTTCACAGAAAATCTGTGTTGATGACGTGATTGCACAATTGCGTGCGGATTCTCGTCAGTCCACACATGTTGATTGTGAAAATTTACAATTTGATCACGTTGGAATGAAGCCTCATCCGTAAAGAGAACATTTGCACTGAAATGAGGATTGACACATTGTTGGATTCGCAGAAGTGTACCCGTGTAGGCCAATCATCTGCTGATAGTGCCTGCACACGCTGTACATGGTACGGAAACAACTGGTTCACCCGTAGCACTCTCCATACAGTGACGTGGTCAACGTTACCTTGTACAGCAGCAACTTCTCTGACGCTGACATTAGGGTTATCGTCAACTGCACGAAGAATTGCCTCGTCCATTGCAGGTGTCCTCGTCGTTCTAGGTCTTCCCCAGTCGCGAGTCATAGGCTGGAATGTTCCGTACTCCCTAAGACGCCGATCAATTGCTTCGAACGTCTTCCTGTCGGGACACCTTCGTTCTGGAAATCTGTCTCGTTAGAAACGTACCGCGCCACGGCTATTGCCCCGTGCTAATCCATACATCAAATGGGCATCTGCCAACTCCGCATTTGTAAACATTGGACTGACTGCAAAACCACGTTCGTGATGAACATTAACCTGTTGATGCTACGTACTGATGTGCTTGATGCTAGTACTGTAGAGCAATGAGTCGCATGTCAACACAAGCACCGAAGTCAACATTACCTTCCTTTAATTGGGCCAACTGGCGGTGAATCGAGGAAGTACAGTACATACTGACGAAACTAAAATGAGCTCTAACATGGAAATTAAGCGTTTCCGGACACATGTCCACATAACATCTTTTCTTTATTTGTTGAGGAATGTTTCCTGAAAGTTTGGCAGTACCTTTTTGTAACACCCTGTATATTAGTAGCTTTTCGCTGTGGCGTATAACTATTTATTTCTGGATTTCAAACATCTTGCCCCGCTATTCGCTGTCGGACGCTTTTTCTACATCCACAGATCCTATAAAACTAGCTTGATTTTTCTTGAGTCTTGCTCCACTATCAAGCGGAACGTCAGACTGAGGAATGCGCCCACCTGCCCACCTTTCCTACAGTCAAAAGTGATACCATCCAGCAGATTCAGAGATTCCATTTCCATCGTTCTGTATGTTAGATTGCTGACAGAAAAATGTGAAACACTCAGAAGGCGAGAAGAAGACGAACTTCACGGAGTGAGACGGTTTGTGATGCCATTTCAGTGATTGTGAAAGCGTGTCAAATTTACAGAGAACTTGGATGTATGAACCCATTTGTCACTAAGACGTTGCACCACGTTTGGTCTGGTTGCAGTCACTAATTAGGTTGAGAATGGTGTCATAAAGCCTTTTTTTTTTTTTTACTCTTCCTGAGGCAAGATGGCCCACAACTGTTGTACTCGCTCCTTGATACTCTGGATACTGGCATTGGGACAGAGGTGATACCCGAAGTGTGTTCTATTGGGGACATATCTAGGGGTCTTACTGCCACGGGAGCACCTCGACATCGTGCAAACAGTTCATAGAGATACGTGCCATGCACAGAAGAGCTTTGTGCCGTCGAAAAATGGTACCAAGATACTGTCGTATGAGCGGTAACACACAAGGACGCAGGATGTCCGTGACGTACAACTGTTGAAACGTCCCCTTAGAACAATTGTACAAGACTGTGCTTAAACTGACACACAATATTTTTAGCGCAACGCAATCTGACTTTCAATAATCCCTACAAAAGAGTGGCCCTGAGTAACATTAACCTATACCTTTCACAAATCACTTACCTCACAAAAATCTTCGATACTCGAACTATTGCAATACAGCGAGCGCCACTACTGCCAGCTAAATAAAAGATTCAAACTACGGAAGGCACTAACTACTGATAGGCATAGTTAGCAAATGAAAGATTTTAATAGAGAACAAACAATGTATTTACCTTAATAGTGTTAAAAATCATAATATACATAGCAGTTCATGACATCCAGTCTTACAAATTTAAAAACTCCGCCATTTCTCTCCTCACATCCACCACTGCTGGCGGCTCACCTCCAACTGCGCAACGCTACGCGCTGGTAACAGCCAGCTGCCCAACACTACAATGGCAGACAACAATGCAAACTAGCCACAGACTGCACACAGCACAGCCAGTGATTTTCATACAGAGCGCTACGTGGCGTTACCAATAAAAAAACCTAAACAGCCTACTTACGTAGCCCCCATGCTCCCCACAAAAAATTTTAGAAATTGTTTTGGGCAGTGGCCAATACAGATTTGAAAAAATTTTTCATAGTTACAATAACAAAGATATGAAATGCACACACTTATTGATACAATTTTGGTCATAAGCTAAAATTTTCTCACAGTCCATAAAGACCGTCCTGCTCATTCTTCACAGTAAAATTGCAGTGTTTTTCTCAAAGTCTGAGCAGTAAAAGAAAATGCACACGGAAGTAGAGGATTTCCATGCAGTCTTGAAGAAGTAGTGTTGTCCTTCCAACAGAAAGACAGTGCTGACTCTCGACATGCAGACAGGTAATGGGCCACAACAGAGGAAACCCACAGCAGAGTCATTCGATGTTTTGAAGAATATTGGTAGGTAGGTCATCACAGAGTAGACCCACTGTAGTCCTGGTAGAGATTACGGTATTGGTGGGCCACCAGAGGTGCAGACCCACTGTAGTCCTGGTAGAGATTGTGGTATTGGTGGGCCACCAGAGGTGCAGACCCACTGCAGTCCTTGTAGAAATAATGGTACTGGTGAGTCAGCAAAGGTGTAGACCCACTGTTGTCCTTGTAGAAATAATGGTATTTGTCCACAAATCAGTAAGAACACTGAACAGCACGTTGCAACGCATCCCAGATTTGCTCAATAATGTTCATGACTGGGGAGTTTGGTGGTCGGAGCAAGTGTTTAAACTCAGAAGAGTGTTCCTGGAACCACTCTGTAGCCATTCTGAACATCGGGATGTCGCATTGCTCTGCTGGAATTACCCAAGTCTGTCGGAATGCACAATGGACACGAATGCATGCAGGTGATTAGACAAGATGCTTACGTACGTGTCACCTGTCAGAGTCGTATCTAAACGTATAAAGGGTCCCATATCACTCCAACTGCACACACCCCACGCCGTTACAGAGCCTCCACTAGCTTGAACAGTCCCCTGCTGACATGCAGGAACCATGGATTCATAATGTTGTACCCAGACCAGTACACGTCCATCCGCTCGGGACAATTTGAAAAGAGACTCGTGCGACCAGGCAACGTGTTTCCAGTCATCAACAGTCCAATGTCGGTGTTCGGTCATCAAGGGTACACGAGTGGGCCTTCAGCTCTAAAAGCCCATATCGATGATGTTCCGTTGAATGGTTCGCACGCTGACACTTGTTGATGGCCTAACATTGAAATCTGCAACAATTTGCGGAAGGGCTGCACTTCTGTCACGTGACCGATTCTCTTCAGTCGTCGTTGGTCCCGTTCTTGCAGGATCTTTTTCCAGCCGCAGTGACGTCGGAGATTTGATCTTTACCGGATTTCTGATATTCAGGGTAACTCAGTAGAATCCCGACATCATCGCTACCTCGGAGATGCTATGACCCATCGCTCGTGCGCCGACTATAACACGATGTTCAAACTCACTTAAATCTTGATAACCTACCATTGTAGCAGCATCAGCCGATCTAACATCTGCACCAGACAGTAGTAGTAGCTTTATTCATCCGTAGATCTCCTTTTACAAGGATATAGGACATATCAAAGTATTTACAAATTTAGATCAGTTTAAAATAAGCTAATTCGTACACACATATATTTACAGACTTCTAGTTAAAGACAATCATTAGATTTACTCCTGGTATAAAATACTTTTTTTACAAATAACTTATTAAATAATGTAATGCCACATTGTTCACTGATATCTCACTATCAGTCACTGCACACACTATACACACATTGTTTCATATCACTTCACTCACTACACACACACACACACACACACACACGCGCGCGCGCGCGCACACACACACACACACACACACACACACACACACACACACACACACTGGTGATCTCAGGCCCGTTTTCTGTACCGCAGCTTCCCATCTGCTATCCTGAAAAACTGAGTCAGCTTCCCTCCAAATGAGTGACATATTAAGCTCAGAAAGAGGAAGTGGTGTTAGTATTGTGTTATGCATAGCTTGGGGGTAAGTATTTCTAGAAAGGAAAAAATAACATAAAGTGAAGGTGTTATGTGGAATATTGGATATTTTATAATCATTATTATTATTATTATTATTTATTTGTATAACATTTTTTACCAAACCCCTACTCTGTTTTAGCTAAGTAATCCTTCAATGTATAAAATGTATTGCATAGCAGGTACTTTTTAGCTGCCTTTTTAAATAAGTGTATTTTGGCAATTTCTTTAATCTCTTTTGGTCATTTATTGTACAGTTTTATTCCTTGGTAGAAAATGCTGTTTTGAGTTTTATGTTTACTTTTTCTTGGTAAATGTAAGTTGAGTCTATCTATTGTTGCATGGTCATGGACAGAGCTGTTTGTGCAGTAATTACCAATGTTATTTTTGATGTGTACAACTGACTGGTAAACGTGTTTACATGGAGCAGTTAAAATCCCCAGTGTTCTGAACAGATCTTTACAATGAGCTCGACTAGTATTTTTGGTCATTATTCTTAAGCCTCTTTTTTGGAGTTTGAAAATTGTGTTCATATTTTGTGCATTTGTTCCCCAAAAAAGAATTCCGTAGCTACGAATTGAGTGCACATATGAATAATATGTGTTGTTGTTTTAACTCTTCAGGCTTTCCCGGCGAGATCTTGACATGAGGAAAAACCGGGTCTACTGCCGGATGTTAGTGTCGCTCTGGCACAATATTTCGGCCACGTAACTCGTTGCCTTCTTCAGGTGCTACCTGAGACTGGTAGCACCTCAAGAAGGCAATGTGTTGTTGTTGTTGTGGTCTTCAGTCCGGAGACTGGTTTGATGCAGCTCTCCAGGCTACTCTATCCTGTGCAAGCTTCTTCATCTCCCAGTACCTACTGCAGCCATCATCCTTCTGAATCTGCTTAGTGTATTCATCTCCCGGTCTCCCACTACGATTTTTACCCTCCACGCTGCCCTCCAGTACTAAATTGGTGATCCCTTGATGCCTCAGAACATGTCCTACCAACTGATCCCTTCTTCTAGTCAAGTTTTGCCACAAACTCCTCTTCTCCCCAATTCTACTCAATACCTAATCTTTAGTTATGTGATCAACCCATCTAATCTTCAGCATTCTTCTGTAGCACCACATGTCGAAAGCTTCTATTCTCTTCTTGTCTAAACTATTTATCGTCCATGTTTCACTTCCATACATGGCTACACTCCATGCAAATTCTTTCAGAAACGACTTCCTGACACTTAAATCTACGCTCGATGTTAACAAATTTCTCTTCTTCAGAAACGCTTTCCTTGCCATTGCCAGTCTACATTTTATATCCTCTCTACTTCGACCATCATCAGTTATTTTGCTCCACAAATAGCAAAACTCCTTTACTACTTTAAGTGTCTCATTTCCTAATCTAACTCCCTCAGCATCACCCGACTTAATTCCACTACATTCCATTATCCTCGTTTTGCTTTTGTTGATGTTCATCTTATACCCTCCTTTCAAGACACTGTCCATTCCGTTCAACTGCTCTTCCAAGTGCTTTGTTGTCTCTGACAGAATTACATTGTCATCGGCGAACCTCAATGTTTTTATTTCTTCTCCATGGATTTTAATACCTACTTCGAACTTTTCTTTTGTTTCCTTTACTGCTTGCTCAATATACAGATTGAATAGCATCGGGGAGAGGCTACAACCCAGTCTCACTCCCTTCCCAACCACTGCTTCCCTTTCATGTCCCTCGACTCTTATAACTGCCATCTGATTTCTGTACAAATTGTAAATAGCCTTTCGCTCCCTGTATTTTACCCCTGCCACCTTCAGAATTTGAAAGAGAGTATTCCAGTCAACATTGTCAAAAGCTTTCTCTAAGTCTACAAATGCTAGAAACGTAGGTTTGCCTTTCCTTAATCTTTCTTCTAAGATAAGTCGTAGGGTCAGTATTGCCTCACGTGTTCCAACATTTCTACGGAATCCAATCTGATCTTCCCCGAGGTCGGCTTCTATCAGTTTTTCCATTCGTCTGTAAAGAACTCGTGTTAGTATTTTGCAGCTGTGACTTATTAAACTGAAAGTTCGGTAATTTTCACATCTGTCAGCACCTGCTTTCTTTGGGATTGGAATTATTATATTCTTCTTGAAGTCTGAGGATATTTCACCTGTCTCATACATCTTGCTCACCAGATGGTAGAGTTTTGTCAGGACAGGCTCTCCCAAGGCCGTCAGTAGTTCTAATGGAATGTTGTCTACTCCCGGGGCCTTGTTTCGACTCAGGTCTTTCAGTGCTCTGTCAAACTCTTCACTCAGTATCTTATCTCCCATTTCATCTTCATCTACCTCCTCTTCCATTTCCAAAATATTGTCCTCAAGAACATTGCCCCTGTATAGACCCTCTATATACTCTTTCCACCTTTCTGCTTTCCCTTCTTTGCTTAACTGGGTTTCCATCTGAGCTCTTGATATTCATGCAAGTGGCTCTCTTTTCTCCAAAGGTCTCTTTAATTTTTCTGTAGGCAGTGTCTTACCCCTCGTGAGATAACCCTCTACATCCTTACATTTGTCCTCTAGCCATCCCTGCTTAGCCATTTTGCACTTCCTGTCGATCTCATTTTTGAGACGTTTGTATTCCGTTTTGCCTGCTTCACTTACTGCATTTTTGTATTTTCTCCTTTCATCAATTAAATTCAGTATCTCTTCTGTTACCCAAGGATTTCTACTAGCCCTCGTCTTTTTACCTACTTGATCCTCTGCTGCCTTCACTATTTCATTCCTCAAAGCTACCCATTCTTCTTCTACTGTATTTCTTTCCCCCATTCCTGTCAATTATTCTCTTATGCTCTCCCTGAAACTCTGTACAACCTCTGGTTATTTCAGTTTATCCAGGTCCCATCTCCTTAAATTCCCACCTTTTTGCAGTTTCTTCAGTTTTAATCTACAGTTCATAACCAATAGATTGTGGCCAGAGTCGACATGTGCCCCTGGAAATGTCTTACAATTTAAAATCTGGTTCCTAAATCTCTGTCTTACCATTATATAATCTATCTGAAACCTTTTAGTATGTCCAGGGTTCTTCCATGTATACAATTTTCTTTCATGATTCTTGAACCAAGTGTTAGCTATGGTTAAGTTATGCTCTGTGCAAAATTCTACCAGGCGGCTTCCTCTTTCATTTCTTAGCCCGAATCCATATTCACCTACAACGTTTCCTTCTCTCCCTTTTCCTACTGTCGAATTCCAGTCACCCACACTATGAAATTTTTGTCCCCCTTCACTACCTGAATAATTTCTTTTTATCGCATCATACATTTCATCAATTTCTTCGTCATCTGCAGAGCTAGTTGGCATATAAACTTGCACTACCGTAGTAGGTGTGGGCTTCGTGTCTATCTTGGCCACAATAATGCGTTCATTATGCTGTTTGTAGTAGCTTACCCGCACTCTTATTTTTTTTGTTCATTATTAAACCTACTCTTGCATTACCCCTATTTGATTTTGTATTTATGACCCTGTATTCACCTGACCAAAAGTATTGTTCCTCCTGCCACCGAACTTCACTAATTCCCACTATATCTAACTTTAACCTATCCATTTCCCTTTTTAAATTTTCTAACCTACCTACCCAATTAAGGGATCTGACATTCCACGCTCCGACCCGTAGAACGCCAGTTTTCTTTCTCCTGATAACGACATCATCTTGAGTAGTCCCCGCCCGGAGATCCGAATGGTGAACTATTTTACCTCCGGAATATTTTACCCAAGAGGACGCCATCATCATTTAATCATACTGTAAAGCTGCATGCCCTCGGGAAAAATTACGGCTGTAGTTTCCCCTTGCTTTCAGCCGTTCGTAGTACCACAACAGCAAGGCCCTTTTGGTTAGTGTTACAGGGCCAGATCAGTCAATCGTCCAGACTGTTGCCCCTGCAACTACTGAAAAGGCTGCTGCCCCTCTTCAGGAACCACACGTTTGTCTGGCCTCTCAACAGATACCCCTCCGTTGTGGTTGCACCTACGGTACGGCTATCTGTATCGTTGAGGCACGCAAGCCTCCCCACCAGCGGCAAGGTCCATGGTTCATGGGGGGGGGGGGGAATAATATGTAACTAAAAGATACTGCATGTTACACACTGATGATAAGATTCTAAGGGCATAACATGCTGATGACATTCTGTTTGCAAGTACCTTTGTGTGTTCACACCACTTCACTTGTTGTCTTATATAGGCGTTTCCGACTGCAGCACCGTATTCTGCCTGTTTACATACATCTGTATTTGAATACACATGTCTATAACAAAGTCTTTGGCCCATCAGTGTATTGCACGAAATTGCACGATTCGACCGTCCGGCCAAATGGAGACCCACAGTAGGGACCCTTGAAAACTGTGTCAGGTGCTGATAAAGCTTACATGAGTACACGGCACATCCGTGTCCTTCACATGATCACTCAACATCTGCCGCTGTTCACGCTCCTTTAATGCCCTATCAGGCCTGGTGACAAAACTACACACGAACACCACTAATGCACTGTGGCAACCGTTCTGCCAGTCGTACAGGACTGCTATAATCATTTATATACTCGCTGATGGTCTGTACGTGTACGAAATTACGTTGACATCCCACCATGTCTTCTGGGTGTTTCACCTTCTTTCTCAGGCAGTGTGCTATTCTATTCAGTAATCAGGTTATGCGAGGTGCCTTGCCGACTTCGGGATAATGTGGATTATATTTGTCCCAAAGTCCGATGGCGCATCTTAAGTCTCGTAGATCCTACACACCAACTCGTGTGGTTGTCAGTTCCTACAAGACTGACTACACGGACATGGTTCTGGACACTTTTGCATGCTGTAGCTTTTTCCCCTCCAGCTTGGCCCGGAGCTTTTTGGAGCCTCACGGGCGGTGTGGTGTGTTTTTCGAGCGCCGCTGGGGTCCGGCGCGTATCACGGCAGCCGGGCCGGCCTTGGCCCGGTGACCGGTGGCGCCAAACGCGCGACACACTTGGCTCCCGCCACGCCCTCCCCCACATTCCGGGCCGCTCTGCGCCGCCAGGTTCGGTTCCCGGCTCGGGTTGCAGCGTGCGACTGCCGCTGCGGCCGCCGCGCAAGGACGCCGCCTTCCCCAGGGGCCTCTCTGTCGCCAGCGGAAGGGAAGGAGGCCCCTGGAAAAGGCAACCTAGAAGTGCCAAGTCCGTCTCCAGAACGTCCACTGTTCTGACGTAATTACATTGCTGGTGATTAAAATTGCGTCACCAAGACGGATAGCAGAGAAGAGAATTTATTTAAAAGAGTATACTAGCAGAGTGAAGCACCACGTTCTAGCCCAGGTGGACCAACAGGGAACGTCTAGCCACCGCGTCACCCTCTGCCAGTGGTGTCATACGGATGCGGCAGGGAAGGGCGTGGGGTCAGCACACCGCTCTTCCGGGTGTTGTTGGTTTTCTACGTGGTGAGTCCGTGATGATGTTACAAAGCCTCAGCGATGATGATGGAGGGTAAATGTATCAGTCTCACGTAAGAGACCCGGAACGATCGAGCCGAAAGTTATAAGCAAAATCATTCTGATACCTCTGAGAGTGTAGTAATGTACCGGTACTGTTGTTGCTAAGATTGTAGGAAAGGCAACTTTCAGAGGTGGTAGTACGACCGAAACAAGTAAAAAATGTTTACTAAACAAGGGCTCCAGAATGCATATGTTAAGAGCTATAAGCACTTGTTCAGTAGAAGAGATGTGTTCACAGTAGCGAAGAAGAACAAGTGCTCATAATTCTTAACGCAAACAATTTAGAACCCATGTTTACTGGACTTTTTTTCTTGTTTTGCGCCATACTACCTCCCTCAAAAATATGGACGCTACAGGGCTTGCAGTAGAACAGATGTGTTTCACAGTATCGAAGGTGAACAAGTGCTCATACCTCTTAAGTATGGCATTTTAGCGCCAATATTTATTAGAGAGAAACCAGATGGGACTTATAAGAGTCGAGGGGCATGAAAGAGAGTGAGACAGGACTGTAGCCTACCCCGATAGTATTCAGTCTGTATACTGAGCAAGCAGTAAAGGAAACAAAAGAAAAATCTGGAGTAGGAATTAGAGTTCAGGGAGAAAAAATAAAAACATTGTTGTTTCCTGATGACATTGCAATTCTGTCAAATACAGCAAAGGACTTGGAAGAGCAGTTGAACAGAATGGCCACTGTATTGAAAGGAGGATGTAAGATAAACATCAACAAAAACAAAACGAGGATAATGGAATAGAGTCAGTTGATGCTGAGGGAATTAGATTAGGAAATGAGACACTTAAATTAGTTGATGAATTTTGCTATTTGAGCAGCAAAATAACTGATGATGGTTGAAATAGAGCGAATATAAAATGTAGGCTGACAATAACAAGGGAAGCGTTTCCGATGAAGAGAAATTGGTTTACATCGAGTATAGATTTAAGTTCGATTGTGTGTCAAATCTTATGGGACTTAATTTCTAAGGCCATCAGTCCCTAAGCTTACACACTAATTAACCTAAATTATCCTCAGGACAAACACACACACACCCATGCCCGAGGGAGGACTCGAACCTCCGCCGGGATCAGCCGCACAGTCCATGACTGCAGCGCCTAAGACCGCTCGGTTAATCCGGCGCGGCTAGATTTAAGTATCAACATGTCTTTTCTGAAGGTATTTGTATGGAGTGTATGGAAGTGAAACATCGACGATAAACAGTTTAGGCAAGAAGAGAATAGAAGCTTTTGAAATGTGGTGTTACAGGAGAAAGCTGAAGATTAAATGGGTAGGTGGCGTAACTAATGTGGAGGTACTGAAGTTTGAGGAGTAAAGAAATTTGTGGCACAACTGGACTAGAAGAAGGGACCGGTTGTCAGGACAGATTCTGAGACATCAAGGGATCATCACTTTAATGTTGGAGGGAAGTATGTGTGTGTTAGGGGGGAGGGGGAGAGGTGGTTAAAAATCGTAGAGGGAGACCAAGAGATGAATACTGTAAGCAGATTCAGAAGAATGTAGGTTGCACTCGGAGATGAAGAGGCCTGCACAGGATAGAGTAGCATGGAGGGCTGCATCAAACCAGTCTTCGGACTGAATACCACAACAAAAACATTTTCTAGAAATTTTTTTCTTGATTTGGTTCATACTGTCACCGCAGAAAGTTGTCTTCCCTACAGTCATAGTAACAAGAGCACCAGGGGACTGAAGACCTCAGATGTTAAGTCCCATAATGCTCAGAGCCATTTGATTTGAACAAGAGCACCGATACATGAAGTCTGCTATCAGATGTACCACAACGATAGCTTTCGACTCGGTCTATTTCAGACCAGGGTTCCTTACCTTAGATTGATAGATTATCAGTATCATCCCTGAAAGTTTGTAATGTCATCATGGAATCACCCTCTGGAGATTCGAGCTGCTAATTCTCATTCAATAGGATCCTCTTTTATCTGGAGAGATACCGGGAGAGAATGGGAAATAATGATCTGCATGGTACAGCAGCGGTGTGAATCGACACAATGGATCCTGTCTTTTTGCAGAGAGGATAGGGAAGTTCGTACACCGTTGCTTTAGCATATTTGTCTCAATAGCCATGGTGACTGTCTTGAGAAATAGTAAATACTTGGGTGTAGTATCTGTACATAAAGCCTTTCTGGTATTCACATGCCTTAACGAACTCTACATTTGCTACATCTACATCTGCTACATCTTTCACCAAACAAGACGAAGTAAATATTCCAGAATTCGAATCAAGAACTGCTGCCAACACCAGTAACTTAGTAGAAGGTATCACCAGTATCGCGAAACAGTTCAAACTACTTAATAAAGTCTACTCTTATGGTCCAGACTGTATACCAGTTAGGTTCCTCTCTAAATATGCTGATACAATAGCTTCATACCTAGCAATCAGATACAGCCGCTCGCTAAAAGAAAGATCCGAGCCTAAAAGCTAGAAAGTTGCACAGGTCACATAAACATTCGGGAAAGGAAATAAGAGTAATCAGTTGAATTACAGACCCATATCACCGACGTCGATTTGCAGTAGGATTTTGGGACATATATCGTGTTCGAACATTATACATTACTTCGAAGAAAACGGTCTACTGATACCTAATCAGCATTGATTCAGAAAATGTCGGTCTTATCCAGCACAACTAGCTCTTTATTCTCATGAAGTTATGACTGCCATCGACAGGAGATCTCAAACTGGTTACATATTTATAAGTTTCCAGGAGGCTTTTGATACCATTTCTCACAAGCAGCTTCTAATCAAATTGTGTGCTTATGAAATATCGTATCAGTTGTGTGACTGGATTCGTCATTTCCTGTCACAAAGCTCACATTTCATAGTAACTGACGGGAAGTCATGAACTTAAACAGAAATATTGTCTGGTGTTCCCCTGGACAGTGTTGTATGCCGTCTGATGTTCCTAATCTATATGGATGATTTACAACACAATCTGACCAGCCGTCTTAGATTGTTTGCCGATAATGCTTTCATTTACCGTCAACTTAAGTCATCGGAGGATCAAAACCAATTGCAAAACGATGTAGGCAAGATATCTGTATGGTGCGAAAAGTAGCAGTCGACTTTAAATAATGAAAAGTGTGAGGTCATCGACACGAGCACTGAAGGAAGTGCCTTAGATTTCAGTTACAAGATAAATCAAACAAATCTAAAGCCGTCAGGCCAACTAAAAACTTAGGGACAGCAAATAGCCGGCCGGGATGGCGGTTCTAGGCTCTTCAGTCTGGAACCGAGCCACCGCTACGGTCGCAGGTTCGAATCCTACCTCGGGCATGGATGTGTGTGATGTCCTTAGGTTAGTTAGGTTTAAGTAGTTCTAACAATAAGTTATAGGGGACTGATGACTTCAGATGTTGCGCAGAGCCATTTGAACCATTTGACAACAAATACGAATAGTTTAAATTGGGACGGTCACATAGTCAACGAAGACCTAAAATTTTCGAGTACGGGAAAATCGTGTAGTTGCAAATTTTTATGTAGTGGTAGGAAGGAGTGTAGTGAACAATATACAAAATATCCCCAACGTTGGGGTGTGAGCTTTGGAATGTGGGGGGTTTTTCGTGTTCTTCTTGAACAACTCCAAAACCGCGGCTTCTAGCAAAGATGTTTCCCAGTTCAAAACCGAACTACATTGAATTTCCTACAGAAAAGTTAATAATCGCTCTTTCCATTCAGTAAGCTGTTAATATTGTTTTAAGTGAAAATAACAGTCGGTGGGGAGAAATGCGATGAATTACGGAAGTCGGCGAAGCTTGTGTTGTACGCCTGTCTTTAATACGATGATGCCTCACCACGGAAAGTTGATTAATCAGTTTTGTACATCAGACTTAAACTTTGCAACAAAATGGTCTTTATAAATTGGCATCTGACTTCTAATGTAACTGACTGAAGGTAGGTTAGTTTTCTAGAAGTTGTCCTGGCCACTCAAGTCTGCAACAATGACGGCCGATCCATTGCGTCATCGTATTAAGACGACCAACAACGAATATTTTCTGAAAAACATTAAACATTATTAAATTAGGACAAGGCGTAAATTAAATAGCACAAATGAATAAAGTAAATATTCGTTTTATTCCAGTTCAGCTTATCTAAATTCACATCATAAGACACAGCCTTTTATTACACCCGTTCACTGAGACGGATACGACAGAAGAGAGAGAGTACAAGACAGTTCTCAGACACTAGCATTTTTCAAAAAGCGAAATCATATCGTACATAAGTCACAGAACATCTCTGAGATCGGGGAGCTATGGTACTAACTATGGTATTACACAGCCCACTCGAATGGCGTTGGCGCAATTCTTCACAATGAACTTGACAACGCCGTCCAACAAACTCTGTTCATTCCTTCTTTCCCAGGAACTCACATACCAAACTCAGCATATTTAATCACATATACAATTCAATAGACATACTGATTTCATTAACCTAGGTAGGAATTGTTCATCCAGATAGGAAAATGTTTCCTTTGTTTTGAATGGATACTTTTTTATGCCTTTTTACATTTCAGTATTTAAGTATATTAGATTAAATGAACAATCTATTTATCCCTGATCGGTGAAAAGCTAGACCACATGTCCATGAAAGTCAGGTGACAGAAACCGGTTGGCGAATTGTTACACTTGGGGGAATGGGATCCAGAAGAAGAGTTTCTTCTCCGTACTGTTCTTGGATGTCACGACTCGACCAGGACGTCATTTAGGTAGTCGTCAAATCTTCCACATAGGCCAGGATCATGAAAGTATTGTACGACAGAATCAGTTGTGCTTTTGCACAATGCAAGGCGGCTGAGCTGAAATAAAGGTTTTAAAATACAATGGGTACAAGATTTCTATTTCTAAAATAACATGAAATATGTACACACATATTTATACGTATATACATTTTCATAAATCTTAGGAGATTCTGCGATATCCTATGAGATCCGCTCAGTTTTGCTCAGGGACGCGAATTTCTTTTTAATCACACAGCACAAGAAGCGCTTAGTTAACCCTCTGAACGGAACATCGATCTGAGATACCGCCATAGTTGACTTTAACCATGCTGACGGCGCCGCATGGTGCCCGAGGGAGGAGAGAAGCAGAATAATCCTCAGTCGAGTCCCGAAAGGCAGCTGGTCAACAGCCCATTGTCGGCGCATTACTTGTTTCCAGTAAGTAGATTTTTTGTTACATATTGTCGAACTGTAAGGCCGTGTTCCGGAATTGTGATTTCTCTTCCCGGTCTGACAGACCGGATGTTTCTAAAAGTGTCAAGTTTTTGCCGGTCTCTCCGACCGCGAGTTCCGAAAAGTGTCACGTATTTGTCGGTCTGATTGATCGCTGTTCTCCTCTTCCAAGACTTTTGTTTTCTTTGTCGGAACATTTCATCGATAAGTTTTGCTTCTACACGACGATTAATGTTTTTGTATTTAAAGCGGGACGAAAAACTGTAACAACTCTCATTTTAAGTTTTAATTTTAATTATTCCGTTAATCACACACGTAATCCAATTTACGATGCAAACTTGTTATAGCAGTAGAAATATATCCATTAAAATTCGTTAAAATACATTTTTTCCTGTTTTCCATACAGCTTTACAATGGAAGGTCCGCGAAAAAAAATTGTAGTCCTCGCACTCCCTCAAGATTACTTTAAGGAATCCGACTCGGAAGTGGATACAGATGAGTCATACATTCCGAATAAGGACCTTACTAACCTAGACCCTCATATTGAAACAGATAATGACGATGACTCTCCCGATGATGCTGATCGCGGTATTGAAGCTACTCGAGAACTATTTGAAGTAGAAAACACCCCATTCCGCGAACAAATTGGAGAACAAGTACAGCCTGAAACAAGTTCTAGAGGAAGCAGACTTATTACTCCAAAGCTGTCTACTGATCTTTCTAGCTCATTTACGCGTTCAGACCACGACAATCAAGATGACAGTTGTCTCCAATTTCTTACTACGGAAGAAATAAATGTTTCACATGGTCATCAGTTCCTGTGCGTTCTAGGACGCGAACAGCAGCAGCCAACATCATAAAAATGCGGCTATCCAAGATACAAGGTCCTGTCCTCACTGTGGGAGAAAATCCAATGCCAGTGGAAGTTTGGCGCCTTTTCTTTACTGATGACATGATCGAGACGACTGTAATTAATATCAATGAAAAGTTGACGAAAATGCGTTCTGCTATGAAACAAAGGAAATTATACCGTGGAAAGACACTAATGTGCATGAAGTGAACGCATCTTATCCGCATGGCTGTAACGGATCGCGCAGCCACGTCTCGATCCCTGTGTCAACAGATGTGGACGTTTGCAAGACAACAACCATCTGCACGAACAGTTCGACGACGTTTGCAGCAGAATGGACTATCAGCTCGGAGACCATGGCTGCGTTTACCCTTGACGCTGCATCAGAGACAGGAGCGCCTGCGATGGTGAACTCAACGACGAACCTGGGTGCACGAATGGCAAAACGTCATTTTTTCGGATGAATCCAGGTTCTGTTTACAGCATCATGATGGTCGCATCCGTGTTTGGCGGCATCGCGGTGAACGCACATTGGAAGCGTGTATTCGTCATCGCCATACTGGCGTATCACCTGGCATGGTGGTATGGGGTGCCAGTGGTTACACGTCCCGGTCACCTCTTGTTCGCATTGACGGCATTTTGAACAGTGGACGTTACATTTCAGATATGTTACGACCCGTGGCTCTACCCTTCATTGGATCCTTGCGAAACCTTACATTTCAGCAGGATAATGCACGACCGCATGTTGCAGGTCCTGTACGGGCCTTTCTGGATACAGAAAATGTTCGACTGCTGCCCTGGTCAGCACATTCTCCAGATCTCTCACCAATTGAAAACGTCTGGTCAATGGTGGCCGAACAACTAGCTCGTCACAATACGCCAGTCACTACTCTAGATGAACCGTGGTATCGTGTTGGAGCTGCATGGGCAGCTGTACCTGTATACGCCATCCAAGCTCTGTTTGACTCAATGCCCAGGCGTATCAAGGCCGTTATTACGGCCAAAGGTGGTTGTTCTGGGTACTGATTTCTCGGGATATATGCACCCAAATCGCGTGAAAATGTAATCACATGTCAGTTCTAGTATAATATATTTGTCCAATGTCCTGTCTATAGGGGTGTACGCCACAAACAGAAATATCAGTTGCGGCAACTGGTTTTGTTCTTTAGAACTTGCTCAGGAGCTATTAGCTCACAATTTGACTTTAGTTGGGACAGTAAAAAGGAACAAACCCCAGATAGCAGCCGAATTTCAAGCAACACGCGCTCGTGAAATTGGATCTAACCTTTATGGCTTTACAAAAAACATGACCCTGCTTTTTTACGTCCCAAAAAAAAGGAAGTCCTACTTCAATCGACAATGCATCACTCCAATTACACTGACGTTAGAATGATAAACCTGAAATCATATTTTTTTTATAACGCCACAAGAAGTGGAATAGAACACTAGATATAAAGTGGTTTGTTTATTCTGCTAATCGTAAAACAAGAATGTGGCCGTTGGCAATTTTGTACCACACGGTGGCCATGGCTGGATCAAACGCAAGTATTCTTTATGGACTTTTGGAAGAAACAAAAAACATATCACGTTTTGATTTCCTGGAAAGAGTTTCTCCATATTTGGTCCACGATTTCGTGAAATCCCGACTGGCGACCTCCAACCTGCCTCAAGAGCTACGGAATATTATTTCATCTGTAGACGAAGAGGCAGCAAAAGAAAAACAAATCGTTAGCCAACGCAATATATTTTTAGTTCAAATTGATGACACTTCATGCCCAACCGACGAGCTAGAAAAAAGAAAAACTTATCGATTATGTCCACATGAAAAAAAGAGGAAAACTGCATACAAGTTTATGTGCCACGAAGAGTCAACGTGCTTGCAGTGTTCACCAAAAGAGTGTAAAACTTGTAGCATGAAAAAGACCTTAAATTTTGTTGTTGCATTACTTGTGGGCATTCAGTTTCTATACATGTAACTGTCAAACACTAAAAACCAAAAATTTCAAAGTGAGTAAAATGTAAACAACCAAACAAATACTGCAGATTGAAGTTCTTTCTAGTAATAATTTTGTGTTTGTTGGTAATATAACAAAGGTTATGGTCTAAAAACTTAGTATTATGTTTATTTATACCTTAAAGACTGATAAAAACTATGTGGAACAGCGAAAAAGTCAAAAAGGGGGGACAATGTAGTTTGTAAGTCCTAGCGGTCTAGGAGACCGATGTTCCTGCCGAATAATAGATGTTCCGGTTGGAGGGTTAATGTAACATGTTAAGAAAATTTACATTAGGCGCAATTTGTGTCTATATTAAGTGTACATATGGTGTTCATTTCATTCACAACATTTGAATTTTCACAACGTCGCCCCGTAGGCAACAGTCTGTCTCGACACTCAAGTCTGTATTGTATAGCTGGGATTGTCGTAATGTTTGCCCGCCGTAGGCACGACAAACAGTTCGTCAGTAACGGCATAAAATGGATAACGTGCTCGAGTGATTGCGTTAATATGGAACGTCTGGAAGGGTCTTCCAGGGACATGCCTCTTCTACACATTAAACTACAGCCAGCCAGATGCTCACAAGATCAAATGTAGGTAAGCAAAGTGTTTATCTTCGTCTTATACGTCCGTGTCGGCGAAATGTTCAGCTTACAAACAGTGACGTTTGCCATACACAGGATTTCACTTACGCTTTATGCCTTTCGTAGGTTCTCCACCCTAGCCACACACACTTAACTGTTCCTTTTTTAACATGTTATGACTGCACTGTAATTTAAGTGAAGAGTTTCTAAATCAGAGTTTTGTCATTTGCATTACACAGTAACTCGTCCGTGCGGATCTCGCTAGTAGGCATGAAATCAAGCATGTTTTCATCGTATTTGCGTAAAGAAGCCATTATATCATATTTATTTCTCAGTCTTCTCCTTGTTCTGCACAAGAATGGTTACACTGGACGTTCAACTTAATGAACAAATTTTCAGATGTACTTATGGTTTGGTCAACAGGAATTCCCTATATCACAAAGTATAAAAACTGTACACAGCACATCAAAGACACGCGTACGTGCGAAAATACATGTAAAGCGAACCGAAAACAGAGAATAGCTCAAACTAATGAGTAGAGCATCTTAGCATACGTACAGCTTTATAGTGATCTATTCGCCCATCCCTCATTACTTATAACTGCTTATGTACTTAAGGCTAATGAATCAGTGCCTAATCTAGGCTCAAAGATTTCTTCCTTTTTTTTTTCAAAAATAGGTTGGTAGGACACAGTGCATCTACACTTTAAGACTGATACCATCAGAAATATTTACATTTCACTACTAGTGCACTCGTCGATCTTATACTAGTTCCAGTCAGTCCAAGGTCATGGTTAAGTGTCATTCTTTTGCATAATAGAACTTAAAGATTAATATACATACCTGCGTATATGAACTGCCCACTAATGAATAAATAGTAATTAAGTAAAAAAGCGAGGGCTGCTTATTAGACTTTCCCTTAAGAGAACGCGAGTTCTTTAATAAATACATGTTGTTGTCCGAGTTTTCAACGCTTTTCATCTCAGTTTTCTTTTAACTCCACATTTAAGCTCACCGTTTTTACGGTAAGAAGAATCGTAAAGAAATTTCTTTACAAATACAGTGTTCCATATTATGATTCGCAGGACGTTTGGCCCACAGTAATTTGCTCAATAGGCCTAAACAAAAGCAGGCAACAAAATCTGTACACATGACAGCTGCCTTTAAGTAGTGATCTATTTCTTTGTATTTTTCTTACATGTGTTTGATTAACCTAAAATTCACAATATAAAAGCGTAGGTTTCGTTCCTTATTTACTTCAGTTTTCACACATATCATTTTTAAAAGACATTAGCACATCTGTGCTTTCTCATATCAGAGAACAAGACCATTACTGTTACAAATGTAGATACTTTTTCAGTTCCTGGTGACTATAAAGTCGTTTAATTTTACCAGGTGTAGGAAAAGCCAAAAGATGACTACCTGGGTGTGGTATGTTGACAGTTCGATAGGGCCCTGATAGAGTAATTGCCATTTGCTTTTTCCCTCATGTAAAGAAGACTATTTTCGATGAGATTTAAATGTTACTGTTTCACCATTTAAATATTTCTGAACATGATCAAATGTTTTGTCGTATTCTAGCATGATCAGTGAGTGTAACAAGTATGTTCCTAACCTCTTCTTCTAGTGTGTGTTCTTCTTTAGACGGTGCTGCAATGGGTTTATCCATTCGTTGGTTTCCTTTTGGTTATTAAGTAATTTAGCAGCTATGTGCTCCTATAAATTGATTGAATTCTCTGAAAATGGGTTCAATCGTGTCACTTTGGGGGATGTACCGGGGTATCAAAAAGTGCTTGATTTGAGGATCTCGCTGCAGTCGATCTTGTAGCATAGAACTTGACATATTTCGAAAAAAAGATCATACAGAGCTATTAAATACTTAACACCACCTCATCGAGAGGGCATTGGCCCTCTGACATCAAGAGACACCATTTGTAGTGGCTGTAGTGGTAAGATAGTGCGTAATTCCGTGTAACGGCACTTACTAATAGGCTTTGCTTCTTGACATAGTAGACAAATTTTAACAGATGTTCAATACACCTTCCCATATCCAGAAAGTAGCATTATAAATGTAGTTTCCTCAACCATGTTGTGGCACCATAATGACACGAAACATAATGAATATGCCAAAGTGAGGTTCCTCTACAAGTATCTGTAATCAGTTATTTGTCCTATTAAATCCTAAAGAGCAGTCAAACTTCGAGGTAGACGAGACAGAGCGTCAGCTAGAACATTGTTCTTACCTTTTACATTCATTACCTAGAAACTTTTTTTCCTGTAGAAGAGCTATCCACCTCGTAATCCTGGGGTGTGGTAGCTTCCAGCTCAGAGTGTAGTGGTCACAAAATACCTTAATATGCTTTTCATAAATTAGGCGTTCGGTCGTAAAACATGGTAGCCAACAAAATGAAAACTTACGGGAAATCGGCTGTTAAGTTTTGAGGAAAATATCAAATAGTTTGCTCTAATAAAACTCACATAATTATGTTGCTCAGACATTCTATGTGTACTGAAAAGTAAAATTCGTCTTAGCTGCTCATCATAACATTTTGTTTGGGAATATAAGAACTAAAATCAGAGGAAAGATGCCCATAGATACCATATTTTTCATTCACGTATGAGACATTGCTACCTTGTTATCTGCCAGATACCATGTTTCACAACAACTGACGTTAAATGTTGCTTCTGGTACGTGGCAGTTACCACATAGATGGAACCTTACCAGGATGTTTACAGTGCAGTGGTGTAACATGATAATCACATTGGAAATAAAATAAAGTAGCCAAAAGTTGCATTGCCAATTGTTTTATTAGTAGTTCTTAGGTACAATAATTTTACATTTAATGCTCAGGAACTAAGCTCGTGTAATATCCGTGATATGCCTTTGGGATATACTTGAACAGGCTGAGGACATCGCGCAATGTTTCCTTATTGACTGGTATTGGTGTATTATACAGCAGTGGAAGAGGTGCGTTAAATTTTCCCAGAAAATCTTCTGTAAGAGGACGACCGTTCAGCTTCAATGATATTTCTTCACCAGATCCGAAATATGATTAATTTATAAACAGTCAGAGAATCTGGTTCTTCGCGGACCAACAGAAGTTTGACAGACGCAGCAATTACATTCTTGGGTGCTCTAAACAATGCCTTCAGTGAAGAAACTTGAAATAAATCTCCCTGCTGCATTCTGTACACATTAAAGGGAGGTGAGCGTTGGGCGTTTTCAAGATCTGTCCCTATTCCTCCGGGCAGTACACATACTGAATGTGATCCCTCACATACTGCTCTACTCGGCCGAAATCTCTATCTGATGGCAACATAGTATGTCCAACTACTGGAAAAACATGTTCAACACGTTTTACACGGCCACTTGCCAATAATTTAAGCCAGAGAGCGACTATTGTCCAATTTTTATTTTGACCACAGCAGTTATCTGATATTGCTATCAGTTTCTTCCACTGTATGTCATTCACGGTGAAGTGTTTCAATATGCAACTTGCAATTTCATCACTTCCTCTTCTATAAGTAGCCTCGTCCCAGTAATAAAAGTACCCTACGTTATTGGAGCAATCATGAATGCTGAGGTTGTAGCAAAACAATTTTCTTTTGTAAAATGCAGGTCCTGTGGATAATTTTGGAATGGGCAACGCCTGTTGGAGATCAAATGTTAGAACAAGGGCTTCTTTGTCCTCTGGGGCAACTTGCAAAAATTTTTGGCCGGCAGCAGCATGTAGGTGGTGTCTCTCGATTTTGTGTCCAATTTCTTGGACTTTTATTAAATTCTTCCGTAAATATTCTTCTGAACTTGTCTGAAGATACAGGACTGCTACCACTTTCTGAACAGAACTGAGTATATTCTTCAAAACAACGTTTAACTGTGTATTCCATAGACATAAACATAAAGATCTTTGCGCCTGGTGTAGCGACTTTCATATTTGAGAAGTTTTGATATAGAAGTATGCACATTTTTTATATCGTATTCTGAATACTTTTTCTTATGGTGCCCATGTGCACCTCTTTTATCTGATGGTGGAATATGAGCGCCATTGATTTTTTTAAACCAAAATTTCGACTCTCCCCCTACTTTTTTGCAGTCCGTGGATGTTGAGGAAAGCAGTTTTACATACTTCTACTTTTTGCCCTTCAGCCAAGATATTGTAAGTAATGGTAAATCTTCTTCGAGAGGGACTTCCACTCTTTTTCGTACTCCTGGCAGTTTTTTTAACATCTATTAGACCAAATAGATAAGCATTTTGGAATGTTGTAGTTTCCCATTCTATTGAACTCTTCAAACACCGAGTGTCGTTCGTCAGCATCAATCTTTGAAAAACATTTTTTCTTACAAAGGCAATCTGCGCCTGCTTCTCGAGGTGCTTCTGGATTTCCTTTTCCTCGATAAAACAAATAGCTTTTACCTAAATTTCTTAATTTTTTATTTTTTTCCTGTTGGTTTATCCCACGTTTCCTTTTTCTACCTTTTTTGTTTGATTTTTCCTGATCATCTACAGTATCCTTTTGTCAAGAGGTACCGGCGACCCTGCATAACGGACTCTACTAGGCGGATTAGATTTTCCAGAAGCAGTAGGTGACCGTACATCCGCATTGTTTTCATCATGACTGTCGGTTGTAGACCTACTGGTACATGGTTCCGATTCACAATCCTGGTTGATATTGAGCGAGGTCGATTTCTGAAACAAAACAAGGAATACTTGTATCGAAAAGCTCATTACCCTTCTTTCTAAACAAAAAAAGTGCAAGGGATAATAACAAAAATCTCGTGTGCCTCCCGATTCTGTTGCTAGTCTATCAACTTGAAGCCACTTGGGAGTTTCCCGTATCCCCAACCTGCAAGAGAAGGGATCTACAGTTCATCGCGGAAGCCGAACCGCGGCTGTATCTGGCGTAATTCGTATCTTATTGAAAACGTCGGTCCGAAGATTAACTGAAAACGCTTCGTGATCCGACCAGGATTCAATCTCGTGACCTTTGGCTTGGTAGTCAAGCGCTTAAGTCGTTACACTATAGGACGTAAGGTAAAAGTGTTGTGTTTACGTTTCAGGTAGACATTTCTTCTGAAGAGCTGAGTAACACCATGATAATAGAAATAATCCTGAGTGATTTAACCTAGTGGGTGTAAAACATGGTAACTCTAGTAGATACCGTGGTCACCTTTGCACATATTTATAATTTGCGAATCAAAATGAAACCTATTTCGGTTATTTCTATATAATGCATTGTGTTTATATTTTACGAAGTTTGGTTACCACGTACTCAGTTCATATTTGATGAAAGGAACGTTCAGAATTTCCGTTTTTGAAAAGTTTCAATACGGAACAGGCAGTAAAACTTGGTAAGTGCAGTACATACCATCTTTTACTTCAAACAGATTAAGAAATAAAGGCATCTGTTCTTGCCTTTTTAAGGAGTAGTTTGCATCCGATTTGTTTGCACTCATAAACAGGGTAATACTCTGGGCTTTTATCTTCGTCATTACAGGCAGAACTGTAGTCAGAATTATTGTTAGTGCTCGAAACTTTCGATTCAAGTTCCTCATCACTACGGAACAGACTGTATCGAGCCGCCATGTTTGTTACTTACAATGTTTTACCTGCAGTCAGCTGTCACTTACCATAACATAATAGCAACATAATTTCTTACAACGTACACATCTCCCACAGATTCCTTCACCAACCTATGAAATCAGCTGTAAGGAGTCCGACGTTGCCAAAAACGCCAATTGCCAAAAATTGTTAGATACCATGTTTTACGACCGAGTGCCTCAAATGTATTAATTAAACTTCTTAAACGCCCACATTACGGCCAGAGCTTCTAGCCCGGTAGCCATATATCCACGTTCACACTCTGAAAGGGTTCTATTAGCAAAACTAATCATGTTAACTACAATCTTTCCCTTCTTTTCAGGCGTTTGAAATAGATATTCACCGATTCCCGAAAAGGATGCGTCCGTGGCATCGAAAAAATCTAAATTCATGTCAGGATGAAATAAAATTTCAGAATTTACTAAAAAATCCTGTATTGCATCGAAATCAGACTGGCAGTTTTCTGACAAGTACCTGCGACATTCCTTCTAGACAGAGTTTATAATGCTGGACTGTTATGTAGCTGGAACAAAACGATGAAAAAACGATCGAAAGCCAAGAAAAGCTTTCAACTACCGTTTTGTGTTCGGAGTTGGAAAATTTTTCACTGCACTTATCTCACCATGATCCTGTGTTATTCCTGCAGGAGATATGACATATCCCAAAAATTTTATTTCCATTCGACCAATCTTTGACTCCTGGAAGTTAACTTTGACTCTAGCCTGTGAAAATGTTCGTATTGTTCGGTCCAGTAATTCAAGGTGTTCTTTCCATGTAGCAGTTGCAATCAAGATGTCAAAATACAGTGTTACTTTGTGTAGGAGATCTGGTCCGAGAACTGTATCTAGTGCCATAATAAATACACCAAAACTTAACAATAGTCTAAATGGTAAAACACAAAACTGATAACGTCATGTCATCCTGATATGATGAGGAGAAACGTGGCGTAATAAATACGTATGTGTACGAGCTGGATACCACATGACACATTTTGCCGTAAATCTTACTCAATTCATGGACGTAAAGAGAGGCTGTTGATTGAGAAATAAGGCAATGCTTCAGTGGCAAGTAATTGAACCGTCACATTCACCGTACTGTAGTCTATTATTAGCAGTAAATAAATCTAATGGCGAAGTACGCCTCGTTCATGATGATGACATGTCGTGTCATCCTGACATGAATTTAGATTTTTGCGATGCCACGGACGTATCCTTTCTGGAATCGGCGCATATGTATTTAAAACGCCTCAAAAGAACGGAAAGATTGTAGTTAACATGATTAGTTTTGCCAGTAGAACACTTTCAGGGAGTGAACGTGGGTATATGGTTACTGAGCTAGGAGTTCTGGCCGTAATATGGGCGTTTAAGAAGTTTAATTAATACATTTATGGAAAGCACTCTAAGGTACAACGTCTGCATATTTCCTTGTTGACAATAAGACATGCCAGTAGGAACAGTGGAGATATAGGCTAGTCAAATAGCGTACTGCATGAAACTTTTGTAATTGCTCTTCTAGATTTTCTGGTTGCGTGCGGTCTGGTATATATTTTTTTTAATAACACACGATCCTGAACGAGGGGTAGTGCGCCATTAGATTTATTTACTGCTAATAATGGACTATAGTACGGTGAATGTGACAGTTCAATTACTTACCACTGAAGCATTCGCCTTATTTCTCGATCAACAGCTTCTCTTTTCATTAGTGGAACTGAGTAAGATTACGGCAAAATGTGTCATGTGGCATCCATGTTGTGCACATACGTATTTAATACGCCACGTTTCTCCTCGAAAACACGTAAGTACTTCAAAAGTATGTTTCTTAAATCTAATTGTTACTCTGTGTCGAGATAAGAAGTTCCATTGCCTAATCTTGTATATATGCTCTGTTACTGTCATTTTCACAATAATGTGTTGAGAAAGGATCTTCAGCTACACTCTGCCTTCAAAAATTTTACTTTAGTTCCCTGGTAGTAATTGCCATACTCCACTGGAGTTTGTATTAAATGTTTTTTCATTATCCCTGCCCTCGATGTGTAAGTAGCACTCAAATAAGAGAACGGGACAGGAAATGCCGAGGAGGTATAGTCTGGCCGTAAACTTAAAAGCAAGCAACGCTCATGGTGGCAGAAGCGGGCATTTCCCGAAACCATGCTACAGCTGCCGTACAGGAATCAGTTTCCGATCTAGCAGTGTAGAACATTGGGCAGATATTTACGTTGTTTCTGTCGAAACGCGTTTCTTGCGTTAGTATGATTAGTTACTCATGTATGTATTCCAAGTAGTGTTACTGCAGTTTGTGGAAAACAAACACACACGCCGCCTGGCATGTCTGTGCACTGCGTCGCCAGTGATTCATATGGTGCGCTGTGAAGGATAGTATAACTTGATAGTATAACTTCGTGAAACACTCTGTAGTATCTTCCGGTGACGCAGTGGGGCAGACAGAGTAGGGAATCACCTGATCGCTCTTCGGTTTGCAAATCTATGAAAGCGTCCTACCTTTCCTCGCACTCCAACCCCCCATTCTGTCACACCCCCAGAACACATTTCATCCCTTTTATTTATTTAATCGTATGGCTGAGGCCCCCGTCGGGCAGGCCGTTCGTCGGATGCCGGTCTTTCTATTTGAAGCCACTTCGGCGACCTTCAGTCGATGAGGATGATAGGATGAGAGGGTGATGATGAGGACGGCACAACACCCAGTCTCTGGGAGGAGAAAATTCCCCGACCCAGCCGGGAATCGAACCCAGACCCAGAGGATTGACAATCCATCACGCTGACCATTCAGCTACCGGGGGCGGACATTTTATCCCTTAATATGAGTCTGCTGTATTCAGACGTGGTACACACATTTAACATGTATTCGTAAGCCACTTCATTTAACAATAAACATTAATTTTTAAGGTTCCCCACCTCACTCGGTAAAAACGGAACTCTTACAGGACCACTTTGTTGCCCGTCGCTCTCTCTATCCGACTGTTCAATACCGTTGTTCTCAGAAACGGCTAAAAGCATCAAGACAAAATTTATGTTGCATATTAAGGTTTACGGTCCCTTACCGTTGTAGTAAAGTGCAGTATCTAAGCCAATGTAATCTTGTGGTACTTTTCGTTCATCTAGAATCATGAAACTTGGCAGGAAGCAAGGTTTCGCACTACAGCCCGAAGTTCGGCGAAGTTCTGAAGCGATGTTCGATATGCTTTTGTTTTGTGGTTTTTTTTTATTTTACCACTTCGTTGTGGAAACTGAGTTTTCTGATGCTGTGTTTTAAATCTGTGTTGTTTTCTTTACTTTTGCTACAACATCCCATTGTTTCACGTTGCAAGTCAATAAATTTCGAAGAAAACCTCAATGAAACATTAAAAATTCCATTTTTGCTGTTCACATTGTTTACTCTTAAGTAAGAGGCAGGAAGATAACTGTGTAGAACAAAAATGTCCCGTAGGTTACCTGGCCTTTTATATAGCCTCAGTTTCTAGACGGTTCACCGCTTACGGTTTTTGCGGGAATCTAGTAAGAGACTGGTCACATACGCAAAAAAAGAAAAAAAACGCCCGGTAGGTATGCAACACATGTATCACAGTGGTAACGCGGGTACGACCGTAACTGACCAAAGTTACTAGGAAGACTACCATAGTCTACGCTTACATATAATATTCTACAGTAGTTTACTGGGGTTTTACAACTCTACCAATCTCACAGTCCAGACAACTAGCTCTTTATTCACATGAAGTGTTGAGTGCTATTGACAAGGGATTTCAGATCGATTCCGTATTTCTGGTTTCCGGACGGCTTTTGACACTGTACCACACAAGCGGCTCGTAGTGAAATTGCGTGCTTATGGTATATCGTCTCAGTTATGTGACTGGATTTGTTATTTCCTGTCAGAGAGGTCACAGTTCGTTGTAACTGATGGAAAGTCATCGAGTACAACAGAAGTGATTTCTGGCGTTCCCCAAGGTAATGTTATAGGCCCTCTGCTGTTCCATATCTATAAAAACGATTTTGGAGACAATCTGGGCAGCCGTCTTCGCTTCTTTGCAAATGACGCTGTCGTTTATCGGCTAATAAAGTCATCAGAAGATCAAAAACTACAAAACGATTTGAAAAGATATCTGAATGGTGCGAAAAGTGGCAGTTGACCCTAAATAACGAAAAGTGTGAGGTCATCCACATGAGTGCTAAAAGTAACTCGTTAAACTTCGGTTACACGATAAATCAGTCTAATCTAAAAGCCGTAAATTCAACTAAATACCTAGGTATTACAATTACGAGCTGCATAAATTGGAAGCAACACATAAAAAATGTTGTGGGGAAGGCTAACCGAAGACTGCGTTTTATTAACAGGACACTTAGAAAATGTAACAGACTTACTAAGGAGACTGCCTACACTACGCTTGTCCGCCCTCTTTTAGAATACTGCTGCGCGGTGTGGGATCCTTACCAGACAGGACTGACGGAGCACTACGAAAAAGTTCAAAGAAAGGCAGCACGTTTTGTATTACAGCCAAATACGGGAGAGAGTGTCACAGAAATGATACAGGATTTGGGCTGGAAATCATTAAAAGAAAGACGTTTTTCGTTGCGGCGGAATATTCTCACTAAATTCCAATCACCAACTTACTCCTCCGAATGCTAAAATATTTTGCTGTCACCGGCCTACATAGGGAAGAATGATCACCACGATGAAATAAGGGAAATCAGAGCTCATACGGAAAGATATAGGTGTTCATTCATTCCGCGCGCTATACGAGACTGGAATAATAGAGAATTTTGAAGGGGGTTAAAAAAAAATTCGTTCAAATGGCTCTGAGCACTATGGGACTTAACAGCTATGGTCATCAGTCCCCTAGAACTTACAACTACTTAAACCTAACTAACCTAAGGACATCACACAACACCCAGTCATCACGAGGCAGAGAAAATCCCTGACCCCGCCGGGAATCGAACCCGGGAACCCGGGCGCGGGAAGCGAGAACGAAGGTGGTTCCATGAACCTTCTGCCAGGCACTTGAATGTGATTTGCAGAGTATCCATGTAGATGTAGATGTAGATGCCTCTCTCTGATTTTCATCTCTTTGCTCACATGGGCGGCTGCCTATGACGTCAGCATTTTGGCTCAGAGAACGAGCTCCAGGCCAGCAGCTGCATTCTATGACGAGGTTATTGGAAAGTTGTCACAACGCTACGGAAAACAGCGAAGACAGTGAGCTTTGACCTGTGTGCTCTACAGGAATACATTGCATGGGCAGTGTTTCGAGTACTCATCATTGAGTTCTCTTCTACGTGACGGGGGACGTCCTTTCCAAAGGCGAGAGTAGGGAGCGTCGATGAAGCACATGCCAACGTACAACTTATCGCAGCCGTTCTTGCAGTACAGTGGTTACTAACGTTTCTGAGACCATTACCCCTGCACGAAATCGTATATAAACCAATACTCCATACAGAGTTAGTATCTAACTAAAGCTTAGATTGGAAAACTTATAGAAAAATGCATAGTATCATCAACATTCAACAACTAAAACTGAACCATTACAACTGGTTTGGTCTCGGCCCAAGTACATTGTAAATCGCGTTCAAGTTCATTCGCTTTCTTTGTTTTGTTTTCATTGATACCGTAGTCGCACATCCACTTTAACCCTATAAAATTTAAACTTCCTGGCAGATTGAAACTGTGTGCCGAGCTACCGTGCCGGCCGCATCTGAGCTACCCGAGCACGTCTCACGTCCTCTCCCCACCGCTCTACTTCCGCCAGTACCTCGTCTCCTACCTTCCTCAGTTGGTAGAACAGTTGCCCGCGAAAGGCAAAGGGCTCCAGTTAGAGTCTCCGTCTACACACAATTTTAATCTGCCAGGAAGTTTCATATCAGTGCACACTCCGCTGCTGAGTGAAAATCTCATTATGAACCAATAAAAATAGCTTGTGGAGAGTGGGCGTTATATTGTCAAGTTTTTTTTTTCTTTTTAAATTATGGATACTCATCACCAATCTGTCTTCAAAATGTTGCTACTTCTGTTTTAGAGAAATATATTTTTAGTGTGTTGTCTTCACATATTACGGCTGCTGATTAAATATCGATAGTTCTTTCCAAAAAATGTCAATATATATCGGCGATATTTTATGTTATATTTTTTCCCAATTTTTGATTAATACTTGAAGTTGTTCTTTTGAAATTGTAGTAGAACATAATTTTACTTTCACTATGTGAAGGAGTCTTACTACTTTTTTAGTTTTCATCACGTTCCGTTTTTCTCTTTGGCTGTGTGAAGTAAGAATAAATGACACAAAGAGAATGTCCGATTGCACTGGGGGTATGACGAGACAAGATATCAGATGTGAAGAAACAGCGTACCAGTTGCTTCAAAAAAAAAGAGAGAGAGAGAGAGAGAGATGGAGAGAGAGAGAGAGAGAGAGAGAGAGAGAGAGAGAATTGACGCAACTGTTCAAATGTGTGTGAAATCTTATTTGACTTAACTGCTAAGGGGTAATCAGTCCCTAAGCTTACACACTACTTAACCTAAATTATAATAAGGACAAACACAAACACCCATGCCCGATGGAGGGCTCGAACCCCCGTCGAGACCAGTTACACAGTCCACGACTGCAGCGCCTCAGACCGCTCGGCTAATCCCGCGCGGCTAACGCAACTAGTGTGCTACTTCTTCACATCGAAATTCTTCAAAAACTGTTGCTGAAACTGATGACCAAAACTAAATGACAAGATAGTCTTTGCGATGGGCGGAGACGTGTGAGGGGAAACGCTGACGTAATCGGCGCTCGGTGCTACCAACAGAGACTGCAACGTTTAACTTGACCACACTATTTTGACACTACAACTGCTAGGTCGCTGGCGTTTGCAGAAATGGAAAAAAAAGAAGAAAGCAGGGAAGTCGTCATGAAGTGTTCCAGACAAATCCGCCGCGCGAGGTAGGCCACGTGGTCTGAGGGGCCTTGTCACGGTCCGCGCGGCTCCCCCCGTCGGAGGTTCGAGTCCTCTCTCGGGCATGTATGTGTGTGTTGTCCTTAGCGTAAGTAAGTTTAAGTTAGATTAAGTAGTGCTTAAGCTTAGGGACCGATGACCTCAGCAGTTTGGTCCCATAACACCATACCACAACTTCCCACCTTTTCAGACAAATCCGATTCGTGACGAAACCGAACGACGGACCCATGGCATACATTTTATTGCGCCACTTAGCTGCTGTTACCACTGATAGGAAAGTCGTTACCGCCAAACGTGATCGTGCATCTTTTCCTTTCAATTCTTGCTCTAAGGGGGATAAGCAGGCTGCAAGCTTGTTGATGAACAAAAATCTAATGCTTAATCAGTACTTAAATATACAGCTCTAAAACTGACAGTATATTTACAATGTACAGCCGATTTTTATTTATTTATTTATTTATTTTTTGCCGGTACGTCGATATTTTTTCCGTCTATACATCGATAATTGTTCGCTATACAGAGTGCCGATCACGATATTTTTAAATATCGATGTATCGGATTTCCGACATTTTTAAAAATATCAACAGTCCTAAAACGTAGTCCAAGAATCCCTTGCTTTGACTTGAGCATCGCTACTTAAAAATACTGCTCCATTCACTGAAAACGGTCTAACCCAGGCAATTACCTGTAGAGTCTAGTTCAGGAAAGTAGTCACTGACGTAATTCATTACTGATGATAGGCGCTGGTTTATTTCACGTACGAATGATCATTTTTCACTGTAGCGGCGAGCATCACTATCAGTTCTAGGAACACCAAAATGCCTTGAACTTCTGCCTTGCATTGATAAAGCTTCAATCTGATAATGTTATCTTGCGTTGTCCGAATATTCACCATATTTTCTTGCAGGCTGATATCAAGTGTTTTTGTTTCTACAGAAAAATTCGCAAGATATGCCAGTCTTGAAATAGGAATATTATATGTTGTTCTGGCATGAAAGTCTACTTTTCCGTCCTCGTTTCGGAACTCGGAAGTGAATTTAGTACTCCGAGATCCACAGTGTCAAGAGTGAGCCGAGGATGCCAAATTCAGGCGTTACCTCTAACCACATACAGCGCAGTGGCCGACAGCCTTCACTTAACGACCGAGAACAGCGGCCTTTGTGGAGTTGTGAGTGCTAACAGACAAGCAACACTGAATGAAATAACCGCAGAAATCAATGTGGGACGTACGACACAGATACCCGTTAGGACAGTGTGGTGAAATTTGGTGCTTGTGGGTTACGGCAACAGACGACCGATGCGAGTGCCTTGGCTAACAGCACGACATCGTCTGCGGCGCCTTTTCTGGAATTGTGACCATGTCGGTTGGACCCTAGAAGACTTTGATCTAGTTAAATGAGGCGCCATTTAATTTGGTAAGAGCTGACGGTAGGGTTCGAGTGTGGTGCAGCCTCCACTAAGCCCTGGCCCTAGTTGTCACCAAGGCACTGTGCAAGCCGGCGGTTGCTCCACAATGAATGGTTTGTGTTTACATGGAATGGACTGGGTCCTCTAGTCCAACTGAACCGATCATTGGTTGTTTTCCACTGCTTGGGGACCATTTGCAGCCATTCATGGACTTCCTGTTCCCAAACAACGATGGAATTTTGATGGATAACAATGTGCCTTGTCACTGGGTCACAGTTGTAAGCGACTGTTTTGAAGAACATTGTGAACAGTTCAAGCGAATGATTTGGCCACCCAGATTGCTCGCCATGAATCCCATCTAACATTTATGGGACATAATCGAGAGGTCAATTCGTGACAAAGTCCTGCACCGGAAACTCTTTCGCAGTTATGGACGACTATAAAGGTTCCATGGCTCAGTATTTCTGCAGGGGACTTCCAACGAGTTGTTGAGTCCATGCCACTTCAAGCTGCTGCACTAAGTCAGGCAAAAGGAGGTATGACACGATATTAGGGGGTGCCCTGTGACTTTTCTCATCACATTGTAGATGACTGGCTGACAAACCCGGCGTTGACAGAGCATTCATTTCGCCAATTTTCTATTAGAAACGAAACGTTACATGTGCTGTACTCCTGCAGCCTAACAGCCGTTTGCGCTTCGCAGTTGAAAGCTGTCAGAAGCGCTGCCAGTTGTCAAAGATTTCCGTAAGTAGACTCGACTGTAGGAGTGTCTTAGTAGTAAACAATAAATGTATTATATCTTTATATACGATGCAGCATTTTTTTTCACGATCTCAATGTTTACGACGTCTTATCTCCTGAAATATGTGATATATTTGTGGTTCAAAGGTTCAAATGGCTCTGAGCACTATGGGACGTAACATCTGAGGTCATCAGTCCCCTAGAATTTAGAACTACTTAAACCTAACTAACCTAAGGATATCGCACACATCCATGCCCGAGGCAAGATTCGAGCCTGCGACCGTAGCAGTCGCACGGTTCCAGACTGTAGCGCCTAGAACCGCTCTGCCACCCCAATATATTTGTGTAGGTTCATTCAGCTGGATATGTGGATACAGTTTACGAAATAATTTGTGAATACAGTTCGTAGCAAAGAAGTAATGCATGATGCGGCTGCTTTTCACGTATCTTAATGTTTATCACGTCATATCTCCTGAACTATGTATGGTTCCATGGTATAATTTTGTGGGTGGATTTAGCGGTGTATGTGGACACTATCCGCGAAATTTATTGTGAATAGATTTAGTAGCATGGAAGTAATAAATCTCAACGTCATGTATGATGCGACAGTTTTGCACGTATGTCATTGTCTATGACTGCATATATACTCAACTATGGAGGTGGTTCTTAGACCCACAGCGATTGCGCTTGATGGTAATGGATATGTGCACCAAGTTTGACTGAAATCGGTGTAATGGTTTAGAAAACGATGTGAAACATTAACACACACATACATACATACATACATCCGTTTTTATAATATGTATGGATTGGGACTTCGACTCCAGATGCCCAATCCACCCTTGATGCTCTTTTGCTTTTCAGAGTCCGTACTGATATTGCTTGAAACGCGTGTTGTCTCAGCGTCTCCCAGCACTGGAGGCTATTGTGGCCAGCGAATTCATAATTGATTGCCAGACCCAAAGTATTGTTTAAATTGAAACGTCCTCACCTCCCTCCACATCCCTGTATATTAATTTTTCCAACATCTGTAATCATGGTGTACCAGAAACCGGGCGTTTGCACCACGACATTAGTCTCCTCCTACATAATTTCATGGCTGTATGCGAGGCGATGCTGTGCGACAGCTGATTTGCTTGCTTGTTTTGGTCGGGTGCGTCGATGATGTTCCTTGCCTCGCTCCTTGACTGTTCTGATAGTCTGCCTCTCATAATACACGTCACAATCGCAAGGAATGCGGTACACACCCGGCTTTTCGAGAATGGTTCAAATGGCTCTGAGCACTAAGGGACTTAACAGCGGAGGTCATCAGTCACCTGTAACTTAGGCCTACTTAAACCTAACAAACCTAAGGACATCACACACATCCATGCCCGGGGCAGGATTCGAACCTGCGACCGTAGCGGTCGCACGGTTCCAGACTGAAGCGCCTAGAACCGCTCGGCCTCTCCGGCTGGCGGTTTTGGAGACATACGTCTTTTAATGTTACAAAGAAGAAGGGGGCGAAATAAACTGGATACCTTGTTTCTGGCGGAGTCTACCGGTATTTCCTGATATTGGGCTAACGTATGGCAGATAGGCAATTCTTGGCTTCTCTTTCTCTCTGTCAGTTTCAACCTCTTTCTCTGGCGTTCTTGATTTTAAGTGTTAACATCTGCTTAATTTAACAGCCTGAACAACCATTCTACGGAACTCTCTTCGTAGGTGATACAGTTCCTCGGTGAGAATCCGTGTTTGAAAGTATTCGAACTCTATGAATGTGCATCTTCAGCATCGAACGTCCTTGTGACGAACGGTGACAGCTCGAGGCGTGAAGATAGAGGCCGGACTTTTCTTTTAACTGACACGTCGAGTGATCGTCCTGGCCCTCTATTTCAGGTTCCGCCGTGAATTTTACGCTAGAATACTTAGAGTTTAAATGACCAGGGACTCTTATAGCTTTTTTTCCGTTCATGAACCGATAAAAACATATTGGATTGACTTGACAGATTCTAGTTTCTGTAATTGAAAGTTTTCCACTTACAGGCTCGCCACGACAGGTGATAACGAACTGCCTATCACCGTGTCATCAGTTTATTCATAGTATTTTCGGTCGAATGGGATAGAAGTTGACGTCAGAACGTGCCTGTTAAGTTCAGTAAAGCAATCGTCAAAGTATTCGGCTATTAATTCCAAGGATTCAGAAAGTGGGGCTCACATAAGGAGAGAGACTACATCGAAGACCTGATATGTCTGCTGGAGCCGCAGCTGACGGAGATGATGTATAAAGTGAGTAGAGTTACGGTTTTGGTATTTGCACTACTCCACAGGGCTGGTTTGAGGTCCATGCAACACAAGCGGCTGCTTGGGACGCCAAGTTTAGAGGTGCGTCATAGACGCCGAAGTGCAAAACTTCTACAAAGGGTGAATTACAATTAGTAGTGGACCCAAGGTACGGCAAGCATTGTGTGAGGGAGATAGAGGATGGGTGGGGCGCCAAATATATCACCTGTGTGGAAAAATGTTATCGAATTGGCCCTGCCACTGACAACGCGTTACAGACATTTTGCCAGCTGGTAATATGGAGGAGCTTCAATTTTACTGTAGGCCTTAGAGGCATGTCTTTCTCGTACACCGAAACGTCCCCTTTTGAATATTATATATTACTGTGCTGGTAAACTTCTACGTTATTTGATTTTCAAACAGCTGAGCAAAACTGAGCGTACTGAGACATTTCTCTCTTTACTTATTCTGACCATTACTAAACTGACACGCAATATTATTAGCTCAACGCAATCTGACTTTCAATAATCCCTACAAGAGAATGGCCCTGACTAACAATAACCTATACCTTTCATGAATCACTTACCTCAAAAAAATCTTCGTTACTCGAACTACTGCAATACAGCGAGCGCCAATACTGCCAGTTAAATAAAAGATTCTAACTACTGAAGGCACTAACTACTGATAGGCATAGTTAGCAATTGAAAGATTTTGATAGAGAACAAACAATGTATTTACCTTCATAATGTTCAAAAGTCATATATATATTATATCAGTTCGTGACATCCAGTCTTACAAACTTCCTTTTTCTGACGGACATACGTCCAGATCATCCGCTCTCAAAACTCTGCCATCTCTCTCCCCACATCCACCACTACTGGCGGCTCACCACCTAGTGCACAACGCTACGCGCTGTTCACATCCAACTGCCCAACACTACAATAGCGAATATTCCAACAATGCCAACCAGCCACAGACTGCCCACAGCACAGTCAGTGATTTTCATACCGAGCGCTACGTGGCGTTACCAACATAAAAACCTAAACAGCCTACTTACAATACCTTAGGAAGGCTATGCAGTAGTAGCAGAAAAGGGTAGGCACCACTGTCAACAATGTCACACACATTTTCTTGCTCTTCTGGCAGTGTCAGCTAGCCAGACTGTACATGCCACTAATGAAAGTTTCATGTGACCACATTGTCTCGATTAACGCAAGAAACGTTGAGCAGTGGGCATTTAAGCAGATCCGCTTTGTAACATGCCGGGTCGTATATGCACTTTGGGATTCTGCTTGGTTGAGTGCGGCGTAATGTGACGCGTGCACAATGAGTGCGCCACTAGCCAGCCGGCTGTGCCGTAGGCGGGCGGCGCAGTGCAACGGCTCGCTTCCGGCGGAGGCGGTCTGGCTCCAAGCGGCTTTTCGCGGCCGGGCATAACGTCAGCGACCGGTAGCCACCGAGTCTTTCAAATTGCATTGTACTTACCCGCGCATGTGCAGCACCAGCCGTGCTGATTACAATGGAGCACAAGGTGTCAAACCAAAGAGACACTGATTACGAATTCAATGGCATACAATGGCATGAAGGATATGAAAACAAGAAACCCCCTTGCGCTACACTGTTAGATTTAACAATGGCCTTAGACTCAGTCACACATGAAATAATGATAAAAAACTAGAACATTATGGTATCGTATACAAACCATTACAATTTTTTCAATCATACTTAAGCAATAGGGTACAATTAGTAAAACCAAACTATCAAAAGTCAACACCCATGAAAGTAAAGAGAGGAATTCCATAAGGCTCAGTGCTTGACCCCTTCCTGTTCACTGTTTACATCAATGACTTCTCAAATTATATGCCATGCAACAATGTACTGTATGCTGATGATATGACACTAATAGCAGATGGAGAAAATATGCAAGATGTCATAGAATACAACAAAGTAGTAACTGAAATGAGCAGTGGCTGGTGCAGAGCCAATCTTTTATCAATAAACAAATTGAAAACTGAAGAAATTTACTTCACCCTGAAACCTATTGAACAGCATACAAAAAAAGTCAAGTTACTAGGTTTACATATAGATCAAAAACTTACATGGGACAGACACACAAATTATCTATGTGGCAAACTTGCTCGAACTCTCTTTCTATTACACAAGCTGAGACACTTTATCAGTAAAAATTTGCTAATCTCCACATACTTTGCTTTTCTCCATACACAACTGCAATATGAGGTACTTCTTTGGGGTAACTCAGTGGGTTCAAGTACCATCTTCAAGTGGCAGAAGAAAGCAGTCAGGTGCATTTTAGGACTAGCACCAAAACAAAGTTGCAAAATTCATTTTAAAGAACTAAAGATAATGACACTACCTAGTAATACATTCATAATTGTTTAATATATGCTAAAGAGAACGTAAAGAACTTTAATTTGAGATCTGAAGTGCAAGTTCATAATACTCGAAATAATAGTAACATAGACCTACCATCCACAAGGCTGACATTAATACAAAAGAGCCATAAACGCCTTAGCTTGAAATTTTATAGCAAACTCCCAAAGGCTGTGAGCTAACTACCGATGAATAACTTTAAGCAAACAATAGAAGTGTGGCTCAAATGTACGCCATATTACTCACTTGATGAGTTTCTAAACAGTGACACAAAAGAGATATGCTACATGAAACAAAAAACTGCCACATGAATTATACCTATATATTTGTGACAGTAATGTACCAACAAAGACTTTTTACATGGATACGTAAGATGTACCATAAATATATCTTGATACTATTGTATATTTAACTGTTATGATTTATTATTATCATTACTATTATAACTATTTTGAATGAATAATTGTTGTATTATCAGTATTACTTTAGCATGCATATCTGCTTGTCCTGTGCAGGCACAATTATGTACAATAATATTTATTGTAATTTTGAAAAAATGTATTGAACACACTGCGATGCCAATTGTATGGAAAACATACTGAAAGGCAAATAAGGATTCTGTTCTATTCTATGATATGTAAATGTTATGTTCGTGGCTGGCCTGTCTTACAACCTTTTTAATCCATGCACTTCGTTCTTGGTTTTCCACTCATTTTTCTGTATTATGCCCTGTACATATTGTATATTACCTGTCTTTCCCTATAGAGCCGACCGGTGTGGCCGAACGGTTCTAGGCGCTACAGTCTGGAACCGCGCGACCGCTACGGACGCAGGTTCGAATCCTGCCTCGGGCATGGATGTGTGTGTGATGTCCTTAGGTTAGTTAGGTTTAAGTAGTTCTAAGTTCTAGGGGACTGGTGACCTCAGAAGTTAAGTCCCATAGTGCTCAGAGCCATTTGAACCATTTGTTATGTTCGTGGGGATACAGACACAAATAGGTTTGAATACAAGGAATTTACTAAATAATTTATTACTTTTAAAATATTCATCCACAAAAGAGATCGAGCACTCAATTTGTAGCTCTTCACAAAACGTATCAACAGAACTACTTAGATATCGGACACTATAATTGGAAAGTTAATTAAAATAAGCATATCTTTTGAATGCAGATAGATAGACAGCATGGCAGTATGTGCTGGCAGCGATTACCGGTCAACACACACCATTTAAATGATAAGATTTATTATTTTTCTTGTTTCATGTTAAATCTGCCCATTATTTAAATTTCATTGAAGATACAGCAATGGAAAGAGGAGATAAAATCCTCGAAAAATGATGTACCGTTCATAATTGTACCACAAATAGTGAAGATTGTGAGGTAACGGGGGAGTTGTGGCGCCCTGAAAATATTCTTAAGTTCGGAGCTGGCGTGGCCGCACCGGCCGCTCGGCAAGCTGGGGCTCGTCAGCAACCGTGTGGTGCCAAATATTAGCCGGAGCTAGAGGGGTAGCCCCAGCGAATGGTCCAGGCCGACCGCGTGGCTGGGAATTCCATGTTGAGGACTGTGCTTTGCGTTGATCAAGGAGATTTGTATGCCGGGAGTGCCAAAGATGGCAGACCCTGTGAAACCATAATGGCAGACATTTCACAGTTCATGTAGAAATTGATAATAACCAGAGGAATCATGATACCCTAAAAAGAAACATGTACATTACTATTATTTGCACGACGATTCTGACGGTGAAATTAGATTTTCAGTATCTTTATTAGTTTAAAATTTAGTATCTGACTGTAAATTATACAAGTAACACCCAGCAACGAATTTCCAAATTCTAAACGGTTCATCTGATTTTGTCGATCGACGTGTCTTTATAAAGTTATTAGTGTAAACCTAAATTGGTATAAATTACAGATATGTAACTTGAATAGTATATGAGTTTTTGGAGGTCAAAGTGGCCAATTACTATTAATCATGTCAGGCCATAAGTACTCTACAGTTACACTACAAAACGATAGCAGCATGCTTATGAATATATTTATTCATCTGTGTCTTTGTTTATATCCGATATATACTATTCATGAAGAAATTGGTCAAATATCTACTGTGTTTTAGAAAGCACAGAGACATTAGGCTACTGGCCTACTTTCGTTTCCTTTGATATATGATTATTTTATTTGTTTATGTATTTAATAACGTGTGTTAGAGCGCGTTTGTGGTCCAGCTGTAGGAATATTTATTTAATTTCAAGTTATTTGAATGTAAATGCAGTATTTCGTATGTGTTTCAATATGTTTGTGAGTGTGCGTTGGCTTGGAGACATGGCGGGAGCTCTCTAGCCAATCACAGCGCTCGTTACTACGGTAGGCGACTACCGAAGTCACTGGAGAGACTGTATGGAAGTGGAGGAGGAGCATCGGGTCCCAGAAGACATGGGGGAGTGCTGGATGGGAAGGCGCGACGGACGTTCGCAGGAAATAATTGGAGAGTGTTGACCAGTTTGCGCGTGGTCGCGGGAGATTGAAATATTTCATAGTGCCGACTTGTGCACTTGTGAGGTTTCCGCGGCTTCTGCAGTGAAGACGTAGTATGCGTTTAGAAGTGAATATCTAGCGAGCTATGTTGTTGTTCATAACTAATTACGTGAAGAAGGAATCTATTTTTTCCCTGTTATTCAACTTATATTTTATTTAATTGCTGGACCATCGACACCAGTAAGTGTTTTGCAGTAATAAATGGCATTCTTAAAGGTACTTCCGCTATCGTGCTCATCATTTAAAGTTGTTTAAAATAGTACTTACATATTTTATTTAATTGCAATCTTTCATTTATAAATTTCTATGCTACATTCCAAATTCGCAACTGCCGAGTGATAAGAACCTCTGACCATTCGATTCATGTGTATGTTCATATTGTATACTGTTGACTCAGCAGTATTTGACTTGTAATGAGGCAACTACGTATCCCAGCCCCTAGACAACGAAACCAGCCAAAACTTTTAATATTTCAATTCTGATTCTGAGCATACGTAGTTGACGGCCACCATTAATTTTTTTTTTTTTTTGAAAGCCCACAAGATACAACGAAAGTAAATAATTCCCACCACTGCAAGCACAAATTGTAGATGCCATTGTGCAGAGTAAAAGCAAACTGCATGTAGGTGTGAACACAGTCCAGAAGGATGGATGCATACTTGTGTTGGTTCATTGTGCCTTCAAGAACGACGAGACCGCCTAGGGAATGCTACAACAACATTCCCCAAAACACAACGCTCCCTCCTCGAGACTGGATCCTTTCAACGATCCAATGGCCAAATGTCAAATGGAGCACGTGATTCATCTAAAAATGCAACCTGTCACCATTTAGTGCACGTCTATTTATCGGCAAATTCCAGCCTTCGACGCCAGTGAATAGTAGTCAGCATTAGCAAGAGTAATAGGAGGCAGATTTCAGACTACCTAACAGATCGAAACGAAAATTTCTGTTCCGACACAGACAATGTTAAGTGTTTATGGAAAAAGTTCAAGGCAATCGTAAAATGCGTTTTAGACAGGTACGTGCCGAGTAAAACTGTGAGGGACGGGAAAAACCCACCGTGGTTCAACAACAAAGTTAGCAAAAGTACTGCGAAAGCAAGGAGAGCTTCACTGCAAGCTTAAACGCAGCCAAAACCTTTCAGACATACAGAAGCTAAACGATGTCAAAGTTAGCGTAAGGAGGGCTATAAGTGAAGCGTTTAGTGAATTCGAAAGTAAAACTCTATGAACCGACTTGACAGAAAATCCTAGGAAGTTCTAGTCTTACGTTAAATCAGTAAGTGGATCGAAACAGCATATCCGGACACTCTGGGGTGATGATGGCATTGAAACAAAGGATGGCGCGCGTAAAGCTGAGATGCTAAACACATTTTTCCAAAGCTGTTTCCAGAGGAAGAGCACACTGCAGATCCTTCTCTAAATCCTCGCACGAACGAAAAAATGGCTGACATCGAAATAAGTGTCCAAGGAATAGAAAAGCAACTGAAATCACTCAACAGAGGAAAGTCCACTGGACCTGACGGGATACCAGTTCGATTCTACATAGAGTACGCGAAAGAACTTGCCCCCTTCTAACAGCCGTGTACCGCAAGTCTCTAGAGGAACGGAAGGTTCCAAATGATTGGAAAAGAACACAGGTAGTCCCAGTCTTCAAGGAGGGTCGTCGAGCAGATGCGCAAAACTATAGGCCTATATCTCTGACATCGATCTGTTGTAGAATTTTAGAACATGTTTTTTGCTCGCGTATCATGTCATTTCTGGAAACCCAGAATCTACTCTGTAGGAATCAACACGGATTCCGGAAACAGCGATCGTGAGAGACCCAACTCGCTTTATTTGTTCATTAGACCCAGAAAATATTAGATACAGGCTCCCAGGTAGATGCCATTTTCCTTGACTTCCGGAAGGCGTTCGATACAGTTTCGCACTGTCGTCTGATAAACAAAGTAAGAGCCTACGGAATACCAGACCAGCTGTGTGGCTGGATTGAAGAGTTTTTAGCAAACAGAACACAGCATGTTGTTCTCAATGGAGAGACGTCTACAGACGTTAAAGTAACCTCTGGCGTGCCACAGGGGAGTGTTATGGGACCATTGCTTTTCACAATATATATAAATGACCTAGTAGATAGTGTCGGAAGTTCAATGCGGCTTTTCGCGGATGATGCTGTAGTATACAGAGAATTTGATCATCAGAAAATTACAGCGAAATGCAGGACGATCTGCAGCGGATAGGCACTTGGTGCAGGGAGGGGCAACTGACCCTTAACATAGACAAATGTAATATATTGCGAATACATAGAAAGAAGGATCCTTTATTGTATGATTATATGATAGCAGAACAAACACTGGTAGCAGTTACTTCTGTAAAATATCTGGGAGTATGCGTACGGAACGATTTGAAGTGGAATCATCATATAAAATTAATTGTTGGTAAGGCGGGTGCCAGGTTGAGATTCATTGGGAGAGTCCTTGGAAAATGTAGTCCATCAACAAAGGAGGTGGCTTACAAAACACTCGTTCGACTTATACTTGAGTATTGCTCATCAGTGTGGGATCCGTACCAGGTCGGGTTGACAGAGGAGATAGAGAAGATCCAAAGAAGAGCGGCGCGTTTCGTCACAGGGTTATTTGATAAGCGTGATAGCGTTACGGAGATGTTTAGCAAACTCAAGTGGCAGACTCTGCAAGAGAGGCGCTCCGCATCGCGGTGTAGCTTGCTGTCCAGGTTTCGAGGGGGTGCGTTTCTGGATGTGGTATCGAATATATTGCTTCCCCCTACTTATACCTCCCGAGGAGATCACGAATGTAAAATTAGAGAGATTCGAGCGCGCACGGAGGCTTTCCGGCAGTCGTTCTTCCCGCGAACCGTACGCGACTGGATCAGGAAAGGGAGGTAATGACAGTGGCACGTAAAGTGCCCTTCGCCACACACCGTTGGGTGGCTTGCGGAGTATAAATATAGATGTAGATGTAGATTGTTGCTTGAACCAGGCGCCTGCTACGGAGGCCCACATGCACCAACGGACGTTGAGGACACACCGTTGGCCACCCCTTGATGCATATGGGCAGTCAGTTGCTCAGCAGTTGCACGTCTACTCGCCCGTGCACAGCTCTGCAGCCGTCATTCTCCACTGTCGGCTATGGCTCGTGGTGCACCAGAGTTGCCTCAATGCCAGTTTTGGATAGCGTCATTTTGCCTTCCACGGTACACTTTAACCACAGTGGCACGCGATCAGTTGACAGATCTATTCGTATCTGAAATGCTTCCACCCTTGGCCCGAAATCCAATGATCATGACCTTTTGGACGACAGATAAATTGTTCCATTTTCACATTATGACAGCATCTTCACTGTTGCCTGCATCCCCCCCCCACCCCCCACCCCCAGATACGCTTTACATACACTCCACTGTTAGTGGTGCATCCTGCCGTCCGTGAATGCTTATTGCACGGCGACGTCAAATATAGACGGTGGTCACATGAACGAGACTGGACGGTGTATATTTATGGTGTGGTATTTTACAGCGCAGCTATTGGTGCAAACAGACTATTAATCAAACTTATATACCAGAAGTAGCACAAAAGGAGTGGTGATCATATGAGGCCCATATGTGACGTAAATGGTCGAACTTCTCGCGGGTGAGTATGCCGAGAATTGGAGAAGAGCAACAGTTTTCTGGAGGGGGTGACCGGGTCTTTATAAGGTCGGTGGCCAAGTTTCTCGTGGTTACTCATTGTGGCAATGCGGCTGACTCAGTTTGGGACGAGTTGAAGGAGATAGCACCTGCATGGGTATGAGCGATGGCACAGTCACATTCGTTAGGAGTTTGAAATATTTCGTGTTCCGTGGGACTTAGAAATATTCCGGCACTTTTCGGACTCGGATTATTTTGTACAGAGTTGAACTTATGTCTCAGATAGAGTTTTGGGGACTTTATTTAAATTTCTTAACTAAGTGGCATTTATTACAGTGAATCGTTGTGTCAATTAGTCAGTATCTTGGTGAGGATAGTTCAGTAATTTTATAGCTGCGAACACTGTCTGGTGTTTTCCAGCTAATTTATTAATTTATTTAATTTATATAGTGAGTTGCTATCAACTATTTGAGGATTCGAGCCATTTTATCAGTTAAGCACAATAAATGGTTTGATCACCAGTCAACACTTCAGTGATGGGGTAATGGAACAATAATCTATTTCACTGAAACTTGGGTACCTGTTTTGTAATGACACCTATGTTCAACCTAGTAGATATTAGAGTTCTGAGTAGTCGTCAGCAACTGTTTTACTATTTCTTTATTACACTTATTGCGGCTAAAGAATAAGAAAAAGAAGTGAGACCCTAGATTAACAGAGAGAGAGAGAGAGAGAGAGAGTTAGTGATTTTTGCAGGGTTAAGCATTGCATGGCAGCTACGAGTGAGAAGGAATTTGGCAACGAAGAACGTCGGCATTCAATTCTGTGTGGCATTGTAACAACAGCCAAAAATTGAAAAGTGTTGCTCTTAAGTTTTCCATACCGTTCCTTAGATACAAGTCTGACGGAGCGAGAAGAGACTGGCCGATCATAGTCATAATTTCCTCCTCGTGCAGTGCTTCCTCAAGATGTTCCCAAAATACTGGACGATCATATCCACAATGTCCTCCTCCTGCAGCATGATTCGGTGTTATTTCATCCTAAAGTGTCCTCTTTAACATCTTTTGTAAATCTAATATCACAGTGGTCCTATATTAAAATCCGTTTTGCCAAAATTACAATCATAAAGTTATTTGCAGCAAAGGGAAATGTGCAAGATGACGTAATGCGTGCGATAAAATGAAATGACATTGCTATCAACCCATTACCAACTAAAGAAAAGAATCTAAGCCCTTATTACGTGCGTTTTATTTCTATTCTATACTCGTTCAAAATTAATGAAGGCTTCGAGTCTTGGCCGTCACTTGTGCATCCTACTGCTAGTAACTAAGCTGTGTGTAATATACTCGGCAGTGTCTGGCTCTTGCGGGTATCGTGACTAATCAGTTTTCTTAAATACATGAGAGCTGTTGGATTCAAATTTTGCTTTCAAATTTTAAGCGCCATTTGTAATAACACACTAAAAAATTGCCAATTACGTAGTGACTACATTTAAGGTCAAACTAGCGTATATCTCTGGAGAAAGGTGAAACTGAAAGTTACAGATCTCTGTCTTCGAAACTCTGTATGTAATCGTGCCCACTGCTGACTATAGTTCCGGTTCTCGTACAGACTTAACAAACATGCTCTCTAATGTCTTATCATATATGGATAAACTAATAAAACGTGCCCGGTTATCCTGATCAGCCCACAGTCACACACTTCTGAGTGCTGTTTCTCTGTATTAAACGAATATGCGGGTAGGGGCCATTTTTTTTTTATTTATTTATTTATTGTTCCGTGGGACCACATTTAGGAGAAGTCTCCATGGTCATGGAACGAGTCAATACATGAAATTATAACACGATTGTAGAAACAGATAAAATGAAACAAGTCGTTAGTTTAAATAAAGAAAATCAAGAATGTAACACTGGAATTTGCTTAATTTTTTATCTCTTCCAGGAGCTCCTCGACAGAATAGAAGGAGTGAGCCATGAGGAAACTCTTCAGTTTAGACTTAAAAGTGTTTGGGCTACTGCTAAGATTTTTGAGTTCTTGTGGTAGCTTATTGAAAATGGATGCAGCAGAATACTGCACTCCTTTCTGCACAAGAGTCAAGGAAGTGCATTCCACATGCAGATTTGATTTCTGCCTAGTATTAACTGAGTGAAAGCTGCTAACTCTTGGGAATAAACTAATATTGCTAACAACAAACGACATTAAAGAAAATACATACTGTGAGGGCAATGTCAAAATTCCCAGACTATTGAATAGGGGTCGACAAGAGGTTTTCGAACTTACACCATACATAGCTCGAACAGCCCGTTTTTGAGCCAAAAATACCCTTTTTGAATCAGAAGAATTACCCCAAAAAATAATACCATATGACATAAGCGTATGAAAATATGCGAAGTATACTACTTTTCGTGTTGAAATGTCACTTATTTCAGATACTGTTCTAATGGTAAATAAAGCGGCATTTAGTTTCTGAACAAGATCCTGAACATGGGCTTTCCACAACAGCTTACTATCTATCCGTACGCCTAGGAACTTGAACTGTTCCGTCTCGCTTATAACATGCCCATTCTGTCTGATTAAAATGTCAGTTCTTGTTGAATTGTGGGTTAGAAACTGTAAAAACTGAGTCTTACTGTGATTTAGCATCAAATTATTTTCCACAAGCCACGAACTTACTTCATGAACTACATTATTTGATAATGTTTCAATATTACACACAAGATCTTTCACTACCAAGGTGGTGTCATCAGCAAACAGAAATATTTTTGAATCACCTGTAATACTAGAAGGCATATCATTTACATAAATAAGGAACAGCAGTGGCCCCAGCACCGACCCTTGGGGAACGCCCCATTTAACAGTGCCCCATTGGGACTGAACATCATTACCACTCTCAATATTGCGGAGGATTACCTTCTGCTTTCTGTTCTTAAAGTAGGAGGCGAACCAATTGTAAGCTACTCCCCTTACTCCATAATGTTCCAACTTCTGCAGTAATATTTCTATTCTATACTCGTTCAAAATTAATGAAGGCTTCGAGTCTTGGCCGTCACTTGTGCATCCTACTGCTAGTGACTTGGGTTAAAATGTTTCAGCTGTAGTCATTCTCTGATATCAAGCGATATGCTCGCTTTAGTAAGTTGGTGTCACTCACTCTGCTCCTAGTTAATTTTCCAGAGTATTAGACTGCTTTCGTTCATGGTTTTAGAATATGTAATTTCGTAGACTCCATTTAGATCTTGCTCCCGTAACCAGTGCGACTCAGCCATACCTCTTACAATTCTATCAACTGGATGTACTCCTAAGAATAAAAATAACACTTCACCAGGTGTGTCCTGAAAGGTCCAAGGAGTCTTAATACACTTCGCTGCGTTTGCCTCACTACGATCCTGTAGTTTTACAGTCGCAGCTGATGTGACCATACACTCGTTCCAAAGTTGGCTATTCTATTTTGAAGATGCCGTTATGATACAACGCAAAGCATGCTGCGGTGTTTTGTAACCTGAATGGTGCCATTAGTTATACATAACTTTGACTGCCTTATGCAAAATTATGGTTATTTATGTCGGAAAATTCTTCATCATCGTTATGCATATACACTGAAGAGCCAAAGAAACTGGTAACCCTGCCTAATATAATTTAGGGCCCTGTTAGCACGTAGAAGTGCAGCAGAATTACGTGGCATGGACTCGACTAATATCTGAAGTAGTGCTGGAGGGAATTGACACTATGAATCCTGCAGGGCTGTCTACAGATCCGTAGCAATACGAGGGGTAGAGATCTCTTCTGAACAGCATGTTGCAGGGCAATCCAATATGCTCAATAATGTTCATCTCTGGGGAGTTTGGTGGGCATCGGAAGTGTTTAAACGCAGGAGAGTGTTTCTGGAGCCACTCTGCAGCAGTTCTGGACGTAAGGGGTGTCACATTGTCCTGCTGGATTTGCCCAAGTCCGTCGGAATGCAGATTGGACAGGATGCTTACGTACACTCTTTGACATAAAACTCGACCTGCGGCCGGCCGCTGCAGAGCCTGAGTCCGCGCCGATCGCGACATGGGACAAATAAACTGGCCAACTCGCTAATTCTCTAAGTCCGGCAATCTGCACAATCTGGCAACACTGTAGACTACGGCACTTCCTGGAGGAAGTCTTGCCCCATATAAGAAAAACCATACACTGTTTACGCCCGTGGTATAGCGGTACCGTGCTTTGTTTCTGTCTACAACGTCTGTGGATCGAAACTAGCTGGCGCAAAAAATTTTTATAGCCTCTTCCAATTGAATGCTGAAGACATGAATGTAATGGAAATGCAGATTCAATCTATTTCACTTTCTATCACACCGATAACAAACTTCTATCCAGTAACCATTTTGCGGCAGATTTCGTGCAGACTGTCCTCCTCTGGACGCCGTATGCGGCAAAGCTCCGGGATCCATTTGCTGGCTACTAGCAGCGGCCGTGGCGACAGCAGCGGCGCAGCACTCCCCCGTTCTTTATCGAAAGCACCTGCTACCGCTCATCGCTTTTGATGATTTAAAACGCTTTATTATTATTTAATGTTGCTCCATGGAAGATTTCTACGATTTCCATTCTCGCTCGAAAGCAACAGACTGACGCCCTGATTAGTAGATGGGTACTGTATTACATTCAAAAATGTTCAAATGTGTGTGAAATCTTATGGGAGTTAGCTGCTAAGGTCATCAGTCCATAAGCTTACACACTACGTAATCTAAAATATCCTAAGGACAAACACACACACCCATGCCCGAAGGAGGACTCGAACCTCCGCCGGGACCAGCTGCACAGTCCATGACTGTATTACATTAATCAGCAAGAGCTGCGTATGGTCCGATATTAATTTGACAGACTTAGGTGAAATTAAACCACCTCACTACATTCGATGAATTTATAAATGCTTCATACCTCTTTCTTTTCCTTTCAAAGTCCATTATTTGTGCAACTTTTGGCCAATATTCGGTTGTTTTCGTCAAGCCAGAGTGAGCGTCTGTGGTGTAAAGTGTATTCCAGTTTTTATTTCATTCCTTATGGTAAGTCTATGCGATAAACTGTGTGAATACCTTGCAATGCATGATCTATAGCAGTGCAGAAACACTGCACACTTGGAGTTCCATGTATGGATTCGGGAAGTATTTAACGTTGATCGGAAGTGATAGTTAAGGTCATCAGATTTAAACCAGGAAAAGTTATCGATTTTTAGGTTTCATAGAATGGAAAGGAATTGCTAACGCCGGTGTCAGCAAACGTCTACAGTTAAATGCTATTGCAAAATTTAGGAGAGAGGAACTATATTTATCTACATGTTCACTTCATAAACAACCTCCTGACATGTCAGACCTATATGACGAACAAAGCTCAAATTCGAATCGTTGACAGTAGGTTTGAATCTTTTCGGAAACTATTTTACAGTGAAGCACCTTGGCATTTACAAAACAGAATTTCATGATATTAACATAATTTACTAAGTCGAAATTGTAAGACGATTTATCTGTAACGCATTCTTCAGATTTAGCAGTTTGCAACTCCATTAGTTAAAATGGAAAATAAAACGTCGTGTTCAGCGGCTATCACCGAGATTGGAACCGCCATTTCATATAGCACCAGCATCGCAACGCATAAGGGAATCGCTGAGCTAACGACACACTGGCGGCAACAGGCGGACTATAGTCATTGCGATATTGCCTGAGCCTCAAAACGCAACATTAAACACACAAACAGGTGTTACTTATGTGAAGAATGCCGTTCTTGGAGTCCAGAAAATAAATATACTTTCTAAGTGTCTCATCTTACAGTGGATTATATCGTATGTGTCTTCGATGTGAAAAACGAATGTCAAGTGAATTTAGCGACGTAATGCCAGGCTACAACCGGAAGTAAATGCACTCACACAGTGTTCACAAATACTTGCTACGACGCTGCCAATTCTCAACTCTCTTACGAGACATCTCTTTAGCCTCTTACGAGACAGCTATTTAGCGAAATGCTTGTCGTGATTGTCCGATACGGATCTTCAGAGGGGAGACGCGCGCGCACGTTTGGTTTTTATGCGGCGTTCTCCCCTGATAGTTTCTGACTATAGCCTTGTGGGCTATGTATACATTTGACGCATTCAATTACCATTAATTCAGGATGAATTAAGTTTCAGCTTTCGGCGTGGAAGAAGGCCGTTGACGCCGACATTATATCATTACAACTCAGGGAAAGCAAAACGGATGATTCAGTGTTTCTCATTCAGCATAAAGCATGTGAGATAATTCTCCGTAACGTTCATAATCATCTCAAAGTACAAACGAAGTAAAAATACATCGAAAGCTTATTTTAATTGAATTTAATGTAAGATATCAAACGCTTTGCACCTCGATGTCGAATGTGTCCACGTGCGATTTTTGCAGCATACATATAGAATGTCATCACTACCACGACTCCTAATAAATATGTTAGTAGGGATGGAAGCAAGAATCGACGCAGTCAACAAATATTCTATTCCACATGGCATTCATTTCATATGAGATTTAAGAAGAAATAAAGCGAGATATTACTTTCGTTAACACGAAAGATATGCCGCACATATGGATAACGAGGAAGTCTGTGTCTTCACACGTTTCCTCCTTGAAATGTGAATGCTCTATTATACAGGGTGTCCCAGCTATCTTGTCCACCCAAAATATCTCTGGAACAATAACAGCTATTGGAAAACGACTTTCACCGGTATCAATGTAGGGCTGGCGCCCATGTATTTGGAAACATTCTAAAACGAAAGCATATGCGTTTTTTAACACAAACTTATGTTTTTTTAAATGGACCTCCTATATTTTTTCAGCAATTCATAGCATGACAAAGCACATACACAATGGCGTTGATTGCATCGCAATATTCCCATTACATCCCGAGATATTGAGACGCGAAGTTGACGCTTGAAACACCCGACATGCGCTGCTAGCGCACGTCCTGAGGCTCAGGCGTGAACCCCATGCTGCCCGTAATCCCGATGTGATTGACATGTGTAATCACACCTCCATACTTTTCAAGAGGTCCTAAACGAATAATACGGTCTGCTGCCATCAACTCTCATAAGCACATAATGGTTTCCCTCTTGCATGTTTTACGTATCTACGTACACAATATGAACCAGTACCGATCGGTGTACACCCGTCAGGTTGTCGTATTTATCCTGCACATCCAAAATAAGGTTTATCTAATGCGTTATATGACCCATCGTGCCTGTCGCGCAAGTCCTGGCTCTACCTAGTCAAGTGTCCAGCGTAGTTCCCACTACTGCCACAGTTACCACTTCGCCTTGTTTATGATTTGCGACCCATGCAAACTCCTGTACTCCACCACCCTCCAAGCATCCCATTTGTTGTTGCTTTGGCGTGCAGTACACCGCTTGCCAGTGTAGTCGTGCATCAGAGTAATCTAGTGACGGCACGGAGGTAGTACACATTGTGAATAAACGTTGTGTTGTGGAACTTATACTGTACAGTATAATGTACACACATGAAGATATGGTAGAAATGCTGCTGATCTATGGAGAATGTACATTGACGGGAAATACGTTATGAGATTGCTTGTTTGTTGATAGTACTGTTAGCGAACATTATGATTATTAAGTTAATATGTCTGTTTTCTACCCTACTCTACATACCTGTACTGTACCCTGTTGTAGGTGGACGAAATGCTGTTCAGGCAGAACGACTGTACAGAAGACGATTCCCCGACAAGCCATCGCCTTCGCGCCGGATGTGTGGTCGTCTCACATCTCGTCTACGTGAAACGGGAAGCTTAAATCCAAGACCTCGACATCGTCCTAGAACACGCACAGATGAACGTGCTGAAGTTGCTGTGCTCGCTACCATAGCTGTGAATCCTCAAATCAGCACACGTCAAATTGAACGTGAAGTTGGTGAGTCGAAATCAAGTGCACAGCGTATTCTTAAACGTCATAAATTTCATCCTTACCATGTTCATTTACACCAGGATCTTCATGGAAATGACGTCCGCAATAGGATAACATTTTGTCGGTGGGCTCAGCAAAAACTTCTGACTAATCCAAATTTTTTTGCAGATGTTCTCTTTACCGACGAGGCATCATTCTCCAACAAAGGAATTGTCAATATGAGGAATATGCATTATTGGTCCGCAGACAATCCAAAATGGCTCCGTCAGGTAGAGCATCAACGTCCGTGGAAAGTTAATGTATGGTGTGGGATTATTGGAGATACCATTATCGGACCTTTCTTTATAAATGGCATCCAAAATGGAAGACAATACTCCAGATTTATACGACACAATCTTCCTGTTCGCTTGGACACCGTACCTCTGAACCGGAGAATGGTCATGTGGTATCAGCATGACGGATGCCCTGCACATAACGCCTTACGAGCACGACGACTTCTGAACCGTAAATTCCCTGGTAGGTGGATTGGACGAGGTGGCCCAGTTAGGTGGCCTGCCCGATCTCCGGACCTTTCACCGCTGGATTATTTTCTTTGGGGAGCAGTGAAGGATGCTGTTTACCAACATGAACCAACAACACCAGAGGACATGAAGCAACGCATTATTGATGCTTGTACAGCCATCAAAGAGGAAACAGTATACGAAGTAGGGCATCCTTCATCCGCAGAGTGACCCTATGTATGCAAGCCAATGGGCATCACTTTGAGCATGAGATGTGAACGCTATGTTTAGTATGTAGTGCTGGTATCACAGTGGAAGTTTCTACAAAGGGTCATTTTACCCAGTGATGTTAAGAAACATTTGTTAGCAACAATTTGTCATTTAACGCATTAGATAAACATAACATTGATAATTATGTGATAATAAAACTAATTGGTTAAACATGTTTACATTCATCTTCTATGTCCTATCTGAACTTCCCAAATCAAAATATTTTTACCTAAACAACGGTAAAACGTTTAGTCGATTTGCTCGTTTCACTAAAACCATCAACATGAATTTTACTATTACGAGTGAATGATTAACTGCCACTTGCGCTAGATCTACAGTAAAGTAAAGTTTTAACGTTGAACGGCATTACCTTTTTAGTAACGGATTAACGATAAGCGAAGTTAACTTTGTGACTAACGTTGGGGTACACAGATATGTTACAGAACCGCATCACCCCTAGCCTATGGGATAAATACCTGCTGGAATGTATGACGTTAATGCAGGATGGCAGCAGACCGTGTTATTCGTTTCGGACCTCTTGATAAGTATGGAAGTGTGATTACGCATGTCAATCACATCGCGATTACGGGCAGCATGGGGTTCACGCCTGAGCCTCAGGACGTGCGCTAGCAGCGCATGTCGGGTGTTTCAAGCGTCAACTTCGCGTCTTAATATCTCGGGATGTAATGGGAATATTGCGATGCAATCAACGCCATTGTGTATGTGCTTTGTCATGCTATGGATTGCTGAAGAAAAAATATAGGAGGTCCATTTTAAAAAACATAAGTTTGTGTTAAAAAAAACATAAGCTTTCGTTTTAGAATGTTTCCAAATATGTACATTCATGGGCCCCAGCCCTACATTGATACCGGTGAAAGTCGTTTTCCAATAGCTGTTATTGTTCCAGAGATATTTTGGGTGGACAAGATAGCTGGGACACCCTGTATACTAAGTAGCCTGATCATTGTTTCCGTGATGTTATCCTCTTGTTTGGCCCCTAAACGATGAACAGATTCCAAATGCACGTCTCTGCATGAAAGTAGTTGTTCGAACCCTTCTTGAGTTGTTTTTTATGTGTTTGCTTGGAATTCATTAAGCAGACCCCCTAGAGGGTTAGGTCTCAAAACTAAACTGTTTTTTATCCACTAGCATAATTTATTCAGACAGCATCAGCACAAGACATCAAACAAAGCCTTCCATTTATAAATGCAACACATTGGAAGTAAAATATCTTTATATGTGCTGTTACAAGATCAGCTGCTAGGAAATTTTATCCTGTATGTTACTGGTATTACCGTTATTATGTTTTGATAGATGAAAGTAGGACAAAATGAAAAGAAATAGCTTACAGGACCGAGGAGGAGTTATTATGCAGGCCCAGTTACGATTCCTGTTACTTACACACCATTACAGAGCTTCCACCACCTTGAATAGCCCTCTACTGACGTGCAGAGTCCATGGATTCTTAAGGTTGTCTCCATACCCGTGCACGTCCATTCGCTCATGCAATTTGAAACTAGACTCGACCGACCACGCAACATGTTTCTAGTCATCAACAGTCCAATGTCGGTGTTGACGGGCCTAGGCGAGGCTAAAGATTTGTGTCGCGCAGTCATCGAGGCTACACGAGTGGGCCTTCTTCTGCGAAAGCAATATTGATGGTGTTTCGTTGAATGCTTCGCATCCTGACACTTGTTGATGGCCCACCATTGAAATCTACAGCAATTCGTGGAGGGGTTCCCCTTCCGTCACGTTGAACGTTTATCTTTAGTCGTCGTCGGATGCATTCTTGCAGGATCTTTTACCGACCGCAGCGATGTCGGAGATTTGATGTTTTACCGGATTCCTGAAATTCACGGTACACTTGTGAAATGGTCGTTCGGGAAAATCCCCTCTTCATCGCTACCTCGGAGATGGCTGTGTCCCACCGCTCGTGCGCCGAGTATAACACCACGTTCAAACTCACTGAAATTTTGATAACCTGCCACTGTAGCAGCACTAACCGATCTAACAACTGCCCCAGACACTTGTTGTCTTATATAGGCGTTGCCGACGGCAGCACCGTATTCTGCCTGTTACATACACTATGTGCTCAAAGGTATCCGGACACCTGGCTGAAAATTACTTACAAGTTTGCGGCGCCCCCCATCGCTAATGCTGGAATTCGGAATGGTGTTGGCCCACCCTTAGCCTTGATGACAGCTTCCACTATCGCAGGCATACGTTCAATCAGGTGCTGGAGGCTTTCTTAGGGAATGGCAGCCCAATCCTCACGGAGTCGTACACTGAGGAGAGGTATCGATGTCGGTCGGTGAGGCCTGGCACGAAGTAGGTGTTCCAAAACATCCCAAAGGTGTTCTGTAGGATCCAAGCGAGGACTCTGTGCAGGGCAGTCCATTACAGCGATGTTACTGTCGTGTAACTAGTCCGCCACAGGCCATGCATTATGAACAGATGCTCTATCGTGTTGAAAGATGCAGTCACCATCCCCGAATTGCTCTTCAACAGTGGGAAGCAAGAAGGTGCTTAAAACATCAATGTAGGCCTGTACTGTGATAGTGCCAAGCAAACAAAAAAGGTTGCACGACCCCTCCATGAAAAACACGACCACACCATAACACCACCACCTCCGAATTTTACTGTTGACACTACACACGCTGGTAGATGACGTTCACCGGGTTTCTCCATACCCACACCCTGCCATCGGATCGCCACATTGTGTACCTTGATTCATCACTCTACACAACGTTTCCCCATTGTTCAATCGTTCAATGTTTACGCTACTTACACCAAGGGAGGCGTCGTTTGGCATTTATCGGCGTGATATGTGGCTTATGTGCAGCCGCTCGACCATGAAATCCAAGTTTTCTCACCTACCGCCTAACTGTCAAAGTACTTGCAGTGGAGCCGGCCGGGGTGGTCGAGCCGTTCTAGGCGCTACAGTCTGGAACCGCGCGACCGCTACGGTCACGGGTTCGAATCCTGCCTCAGGCATTGACGTGTGTAATGTCTTTAGGTTAGTTAGGTTTAAGTAGTTGGTGGTTAGTGTTTAACGTCCCGTCGACAACGAGGTCATTAGAGACGGAGCGCAAGCTCGGGTTAGGAAAGGATTGGGAAGGAAAGCGGCCGTGCCCTTTCAAAGGAGCCATCCCGGCATTTGCCTGAAACGATTTAGGGAAATCATGGAAAACCTAAATCAGGATGGCTGGAGACGGGATTGAACCGTCGTCCTCCCGAATGCGAGTCCAGTGTGCTAATCACTGCGCCACCTCGCTCGGTTCTAAGTAGTTCCAAGTTCTAGGGGACTGATGACCTCAAAGTTAAGTCCCATAGTGCTCAGAGCCATTTGAATCATTTTTGAACTTGCAGTGGATCCTGATCCCTGTGGATCCTGATTCCTGTGTGATGGTCTGGATAGATGTCTGCCTATTACACACTGCGACCAACTGTCGGCGATCTCTGTCAGTCAACAGACGACGTCGGCTTGTATGCTGTTAGGCTGTACGTGCCCCTTCGCGTTTCCACTTCACTATCACATCGGAAACAGTGGACCTAGTAATGTTCAGGAGTGTGGAAATCTCGTATACAGACGTAAGACACAAGTAACACCCAATCACCTAACCACGTTCAAGGTCCGTGAGTTCCGCGGAGCGGCCCATTCTGCTCTCTCACGATGTCCAATGAGTGCTGAGGTCTCTAATATGGAGTACCTGGCAATAGGTGGCAGCACAATGCACTTAATATGAAAATCGTATGTTTTTGGGGTTGTCCGGATACTTTTGATGACACAGTGTATCTCTGTATTTGAATATGCATGCGTATACCAGTTTCTTTGGTGCTTCAGTGTAATATTTCTTTTATTGAAATACCATGCAGCTTAACAGTAGGGTTCCTCGTTACGCAGAACCTACCCTAATGCCGCTATTTTTAATCTGTTGTCGCATGCTGTTACTACATCTGCACGCGTGCCTTATTCGGTCTCTCCGTTAGCTTCACTCTGACGTCAGCAGACGTCACAATGAGGAAGTCGTCAACATAAGCAGTTGTGATGTTCACTATATTGGCCCTATTCAGTGGTTCCAGGAAGGGCTCTGTTGTTAGGTCACAAAATACAGGTCCACACATTTACATCTGAGGACATCCTCTCGCGACTCTTCTTGATCATCTTTGCCATCCAGCAAACTATTCAATTGTTTGTCCTGTTGTAAAGTGATTCAGAAGTTCAGAGACACTGTAAGCCACTGTATTTTATAAAATGCGTCTGCATGTCTATCACAACTCCTATTGCATACTTCCCAGTTATCTCAGCTATCATTTTTATCACTCAGTTGCTAGCATAATTTATCTTAGCGAAGTCTGTATTTGCTGCAACTAAATTCAATGGGCTCCCTGTGTGCTTGTAACCGGCCATACCGCAGCCTATGCTGTCCCTTAGGCAGAATACCGATAAAACAAATTGGTTTGTGACTTTTTGGTTCTTGTGGGTGATTATCTACATCCATCATAATGATGACTGTACGGGATTATTTTCAGATCTCGGATTCCCTTAGGAGTTGTTATGATTCGTCAATTACGCATGTTAAAAAGGGCACAGTTACTGGCACTACCCTTTGTGAAATCTTTTGGTAGATATCAACTGGGCTCGGCGCCTTCCCTCTTTTAACTGTGTCAATGTGACTTTCTTATGGGCAATTAGCATCACGATGGAATAGTCCCTGCGTTCTGCCTGCATGCTCTGCCTAAGTTGGAGATGTCATTATGTCTTCTCTTCCGTGGTGCCATCAGGGAAAAACTTGCTGCAGATATACTCCGCCGTCTTCCCACTCTTTGACAAATGAACCATCTGCACATCGGCGACTAGCCAGAACTGTGGGTGCCTAGACCTTCTCCGTCAATAGACGGTCGAGTCGACTCCAAATACGGTTGTTCAGTTGCTTCTGTAGGCATTGCACCCAGTGCCTCTTCTCGGTCTGTAGCAGTTTTAATTCCTAGCGCTTCTTGCTGTAGTTCTCAAGTTGAATAGCTTTCGGCTCCACTGTGCTTTAGGTAGTTTCTTCGTTTTCCTAGTCGGTAGCTCTGCGGCTCAATGGCGAAGTGTCAGACAACAAAGCCAAAGGTGTCGGTTTTAATTATCGGTCAGTCCTCGGATTTTGGTCTGTCATTTAGCACTTCTTTTCCCTCTGATAATGTTTGTTGAAAGATGACGAGCTGCACCGTGACTCGGAAACCACGTTAAACTGTGGGTCAAAGTTCAAATGTGTGTGAAATTTTATGGGACTTAACTGCTAAGGTCATCAGTCCCTAAGCTTACACACTACTTAACCTAAATTATCCTAAGGACAAACACAGACACCCATGCCCGAGGGAGGACTCGAACCTCCGCCGGGACCAGCCGCACAGTCCACGACTGCAGCGCCTCAGACCGCTCGGCTAATCCCGCGCGGCAAACGGTGGGTCAGTTCGAAGGTCGGAGGAAGGCAACTGCTTATCACTTCCAACAGGGCCTTGCCTAGCAAAGCATCGGGGTGTAGAAAATAATATTCAGATTGATCACTGCTTTACTATGCGTTTACTCTGTGCACCCTGGAGTAAAATCGCAAGAAATGACCCCTTCAATCAGCACTGACGTTCGTCTTGTCAAAGTTGGTAGACGCCAATGAAGACGTTACATTCTTTGACTTAGGTTTTCATATCAAATATTTCCATAAAGTGCGTGATTCGTCGTACATATCTAAGACGATTACATTGTGATCACAGGTAGTTGAATACATCTTCACATTGTTTGTCCTATCAGCTAAGTTTCAAACAGCCAATGTGATGTCTGTTTTAGTTTACTTAAAAACTAAACTCCGTCCGAACAGGCCTTGGAAGGCCCAACGGTACCGACCGGCCACTGTGTCATCCTCAGCTCACAGGCATCACTGGATCCGGATATCTCTCCCGGCCGTATGTCAGTTTACGAGACGAGAGCCTCTACTTCTCAATCAATTAGCTCCTGAGTTTGCCTTACAAGGGCTGAGTGCACACCACTTGTCAACAGCGCTCGGCAGACCGGATGGTCACCCATCCAAGTGCTAGCCCAGCCCAAAACCGCTTAACTTCGGTGATCTGACGGGAACCGGTGTTACCACTGCTGGAAGGCCGTTGGCCTGTTAGTTTACTTGCCTGCACAATTTCAATAGGAACTCGCTAAAAGGTAGGCGCAAAAGGCGCGCCGGGGGGTATAACAATAACTGTGAGCTCGAAGCCCTTTAGTTTTTACTTTCATGGTCTTCACGCGATATGTACATAGGGGAAAGCAATATATTTGTTTGATCCTTCTAGGAACGTACGCTCTCGAAATTTTAACAGTAAACTTCACAGTGATGCGTAACGTGTCTCTTGTAGACAGAGCTGCTGAAGATGGCTGAGCATCTCTGCGATGCTTTCGCACTTACTAAATGAAGCTGTGACGAAATGCTCCGCTCTGCTTTGGGTCATCTCTATTTCCTATAGCAGTCCTGTCTGGAATATCAACAATGGAAATTCTAGGATGGAATAATACGTAAAATAAAAGGAAGCCAACCACTCACCTATAGCTGATTGATGAATGATGCTTAGGAAAACACGAAGTAAAACAATATTTACACTAGTGTTCGAGTTCTTGCTCTTTCTCTGGTACACACATTCTCACACACAACCACACAGACACTCAAATACACACATCCGCGGCTGAAGCGAGACTGACACTGACTGGCAGTCTTGCTGCTATAGCGGGTGTTTGCGTTGGGGTGTCTGTGTGATTGTGTGTGAAAATGTGTGTAAACTATACTCATGCTATATACTGTCACCTAAAGAAATGCTTTTCCCACTAGTCTGGGTCATCGTCGTTGTGACTCAGAATCTCAATTGCAGATGCTTTGCGCTTTGAGCACTAATTATGTTAACCGGCATGCAGCAGCTGCCCTTTGTAGAAATGAACCTTTAGTCTCTTGCCTAGCACCCTGTGCATCGTGTTTAGCGGTAGCTGAAACTATCGAAACGCTTCACTGGAGGTTTTGATTGTGTTGCGAGTAATGCCTGTTACACCCGTGCCACAACTGCATACTAATGCTCTGACGGCCAGAACTCTTCATGACAGTTCTGGATTCCTTGAACCTCATGCATCATCGTCTAATGCTTGGACGCGATGATGGTATGCTTCTGTAATGTGTCCGGATTTTCTTTTGGACCTGGAGGGGGTTGGGTTGGGTTTTTTGGGGAGGAGACCAGACGGCGAGGTCATCGGTCTCATCGGATTAGGGAAGGAAGTCGGCCGTGCCCTTTCAAAGGAACCATCCCGGCATTTGCCTGGAGCGATTTAGGGAAATCACGGAAAACCTAAATCAGGATGACCGGACGCGGGATTGAACCGTCGTCCTCCCGAATGCGAGTCCAGTGTCTAACCACTGGACCTGGAGGTCAGAGTTAGTCTGAATCAATCATTTCGCACAATGTGCGATGTGCAGGGATGAACATTTTCTTCAGTAACTGAAAGGCAAAAAGTACATAAATAGTGAAAAAAAATCCTCCAGATTTGTGTGAACATTGTGCCTCAAACCGCGCTTTCCTATGAAATAGACCTAACCAGAGTTGTAAAGATCATTTTGGAGCACCCTGTACTTCTAATTTGATGAAGTCCTTACCATCCGTGTGATGCAATAACAAACGACTATGAACTGCAGTTTCCTTAATCAGTATATTTGTTGGGGTAACACTGCATTTGTTTGTGGGATTAGACGAAGACAGAAAGAAAGGTAAATACATGAGTTGAATCCGAGGTTGCATCGTGGAGACTTTTGTCCTCATAATGGAAGCTGGATAGTATACTATCCTCCCGACAGTACAAAAGCGGACTGAAGTTGACGGTGGTCCGTACCTGTGATTTCGTTGTGGACTGCTGATGATTAATCTTAACTATCATTAATTTATTGTGATACGTTGAAATTTTGTTATAAGCTATTGTACATTACTAAGCTACCAAATACATAACTACCAGATAAAAATATTCACGGTGATAATAACGTGTTACAAATGTGTAGCCATGAAGTCGTTATGGACAGACCATTCGTCTGGATGAACGTTTGTGCTTCAAAAGTCGAGTTCTGTTACCTATCAGAAATATTGATTTCTCTGTTGGTACATCGTGTAGATATACTACCAAAATATGTCTGTGAGTACAGAGATTCATTTTTGTACATGTCTTATCCCATTCGAGGTATTCAGATGGTTTTTACAGAATGAGCGGCATTTTTTAATTATATGCGTTATCAGCATACTATTTTAAACAACAATTCTTCCATCAGTTATTTTTTTCAACTGTAGACAGAGTTTTGCTATGAAATTCGGGAATGTCTAAAAATATTGGTATTTTTATATCTGTTTTGTGATCACATGTATCACAATGAAAAGGAAACAGTTTTCTTATAATTAGTCTGTTTGTCAGAGTAAATACAGGATGACCCAGAAGAACTGATCTATATTCAGGGATGTGACAACAACGCTCATTTGAAGCAAAAATCTTCATATGAACACATGCCATATTCTGAGTGCTTTCTGAGATAGAATTCATTTAATGTACATTGTTATTTACGGAACTGATGGCCTTACACACAACTAAACATATTTAAGAAACTGAATGCAAAAAATTGTGCTGGCTAATTCAAACAATATGTGAAGGTAGACAGTTTTAGAGACTAGAGAGAAACCACAGAGCAAGTCCCACAGGGTTCAATTTTGGATCCACTCCTATTCATGTGGCAGAACGGCATCCCGAGAAATGAGGCTGAAAGCAATAAAATAATTTGCACTGGAATGAGACGAAAAACTGTTGAGTGGGTAAGACACGTATGTGTGTGCCACTAGCCCAAAAACAAATGTACATTATATCTGCTCTATGTCGGAAACAATTCAGTTCAAAATAGGATATATTAAGTCCAATGTGAAGTTTCTTGCTCCAGATGAGCATTCCTGTCGTATCCCTGAATAGTGACCATTCCACCTGGGACACGCTGTATACTGGCATGCTAGTGAAAACATTAGAGGACCTGAAAAACATTCTGTTTAGTGCTGGATTCGCGTAATAAGTACTTGATTAAGTTAGGATGCATTACCTCTAAACAAAAAATATTCGATGAATCAGCACAGCTTAAGAAACACGTCAAACATGCTAGAACCTTGCAGCGTGGGTCGGCATAGCGACAGCAAGCGGTATGCTTGTCATCAGTAGTGAGCAGTGCGCCACCTTGAAGCGCCAGACTCGTCATCAGCACGCCACCCGTGCCGTGTCCTGAGAGGGTGACGCGTGACGGCGACATCGCAGTGGATTTTAGAAAGCAGACTCGCTCCGTGGTGTGAAACGGGATAAGCGCTATCGTATTGCCGGTAACCTCCCCACGAATAAATTGACAAGGCCGCGGTGACCCGCTGCAGTGATTTTATTTGGCGCCGTGTCGTTATATCGGAGTTCTTGTGCAGGTCCGGCAAGGCCGCGGCCTCGATCAGAGAGAGGTCCATGCTGGCCATGCGGGCCCATTTGGAAAACCACGACGGCTCGAACCAGGACGGTCGGCCGGAGTGAAAACTGGGCTGCATCGTCCCGCGCGCGGCCACTACGGGCTACTTACACGTCATTCCATTCCACACATTTACTATCTGGTGCAAATCTTCCAGATACCCTTGTGTAATGCGCAATTGACTACTAGTCATCACTAGAGGACGGACCCGCGAGTATAAAAGGAGGCGGGCAATACTGTCTCTTCAGTAGAGAAGCAATAACCTATAATTTTTTGCAAATGAGATTTTGTTATTAACACTTAGGCTCCATTCTCTTCAGTCAATCTATAAAATAAGCGATTCTTACAACTTTTTTTCAAAAACTAATGAAGCAATCAACGTAAATTTTTTGTACATTTATTGAATCTTGGGCGACATTTTCTGATTTTTTGAGAAATTCAGTGACCATTAAGCCCCCACCCGAGGAGTTAAAGTTACTGTGTGCAAAAGGAGGTGTGTCCATGATGAAAGTCGTGCAGTCTGCAAATCTTATCTGAAATCAAAAAACAAACAGTTTTCTTAATATTTACAATAATACGCGAGAAGTAATAGCATCGGTTTTTGAAATCTGAAAAAAATAAAACAGTGGACATATCAAACAAAGATGTAATTTTGTCGTGTGTCTTTGGTCACGTATTTGCAGTAACTAATGAATAAATTAGCCTATTATTCCTTGCGTGCTTGCCGAGGAGTAATTCAAACGAATGTCCGCTTGCTTAGCTGGTGGTAACGTGATCGCTTCCCATGCAAGAGGGCCCAGATTCGATTCCCGGCCGGGTTAGAGATTTTCTCCGCTCGGGGATTGGGTGTTGCGTTGTCCTCATCGTCATTTCATCCTCATCACCGGTGCAAAAGGCGCCCAATGTGGCGTCGAATGAAGTAAGACTTGCACTTGGCGGCCGAACTTCCCCGAATAGGGACCTCCAGGTCAACGATGCCATACGCTCATTTGCATTCATACAAATTTCAGAAAGCTATTTTTATCAGTGTGAACGCAATATTTTCCGTCGGCTTTAAATACACAGCATCTCAACCTGACGAAATCGATTGCGGACACAGTAATAAAAGTACCTTTCCGAAATTTCACTGAATTACTCCTCGGGAACGTACGCAAGGAGTATTAGGTTAATTTTTTTATTTTTAGTTATTTATTAGTTAATGTAGAACGGTGCCATAACTGTTTCAAACGTCGGCCGTTTTATTATTTTTTCACACTAAAAAAAACTATGTTATTACTCTGTGTGCAATAATTATAAATTAAGGAAACTGGTTTTTTTTTCCCCTAGGCGCTCAGTCCGGAACCGCGCGACTGCTACGGTCGCAGGTTAGAATCCTGCCTCGGGCATGGATGTGTGTGTGATGTCCTTAGGTTAGTTAGGTTTAAGTAGTTCTAAGTTCTAGGAGACTGATGACCACAGATGTTAAGTCCCTCAGAGCCATTTGAACCATTTTTTTTTTTTTTTTTTAATTTCAGACAAGAATTGCTGACTGCAGGACTTTCGTCATGGAAGCACCTTATTTGGACAGAGCAACTTTGTAAGGGGGGCTTAGTGATGACTGAATGTCTTTAAAAGATCGGGAAATGTTGTCCTAGAATCAATAAATGAAGCGCAAAAAGATTTAAGTTGATTCCTTCATTAGCTTTTCCAAAAAGAATTGCGAGAACCGCTTTTTTGTGGGCTAACTAAGGAGGATGGACCCTCAACTCCTGAGCCATTTTACTCCATGCATACTGTAACTGTGGCTGTATGGTAGAGCGCGTATTAGACCGCAGTCTCTGTAACAAAGTATGACTGAATAAATGGTCTTTAGCACGGAAACCATGCATTTCCGGCATAAGTTCATCAGACCTTTTTTTTGTTCCGTAACCTCTCATCGAACTATCCCTAGAGTTTGTACACGGTGGAATAAAATCGCCTTGTATAGCATGTGTATGGTTATTTCGCACCACCTTCTAGGTAAATCGTTAGACACTAACAACAGGCGTAGCAGATTGCACAACACATTTAATGTACTCAACATTTAAGCTTCTACCACCATTTCGGATGATTCCCCGCCTATGAACCACACATGCTAGAAGTTATATAAATATTTTTTCTATTATACGCTTCAACGCACTGAAATTTTGGTCCTGCGGCTGTTTTCAATTCTATTTGACTGCTATTTCTAGTAGCATTACAAATGCTATCAATAAGATCCATGAATGGAGATTTTAAAATTTAAAGTAGTTTTCTGATAATAACAGAGAAACTTTCCTTTAAGTTCTTGACTTTTTCTTCGACGAAAACCTTTACTTGTCCCCGTGCATGTGACTTTGCACACGTGTCTCTGACGCACTGTTAAAGGATCCACACTTGCTATGGACTAGGCGCTAGAGTTCCCTACAAGTTCTGGTTATTTCGAAAGGTATTACTGGAAATAATTTTGTGTTCCCTTCCCTCCGATTTTTTTGATTTTGCATTACTTTGGTCGGCAACAACCTCGTTTATCATTTTCACCTCTGATCTTCTTCGGTTGAGCCGGCCTTGTCGACGTTCCTTATGTCCCATGACGTGACTTATATTTGTGAGGCGCATTCCAGTTGGTTGATAACTTGCAGGGTCCCTACAAATCTTCTGCTAGAGAATTTCTAAGAGTTGATGACCGCAACTGTTGCGATTCTGTAGATGGGTTCGCATAATGCTAGACACGTGGTACGAAATTCCCACCCTCTCGTAGATTCAACCGAACTTGGGTAATTGCGACGTATTACCAAATTAGTGACATGTCATCACCGAAACTTGAGTACGAGTCATGTACCATAACACGCTTCGCTGAGGCAAGACCTCACACTTCCTGCGGCTCGAAGCGAACTGGGTAACAGGAAGCGTTCGCGAACTATGCGTATCCGACGACCTCTCGAATGAAACCAAGAATTTCAAAACAATTAAGGCAGCGGACTTCGATTGCGACTTCCACCGATGGTCCATTACTAGACAACTGAGGTATCTGACAACAAAGGTACATATTTAATTTAATAGAAATACAACAGAGTTTGATAAGGGTATGCAATATTATGATAGTGTGATTATCAATATAGCCAAATACATTAGATTTAAGAATCCTTGTGAATATATTTCTCAGTAAAGTGGACGAAGTTGTCCAACCGAAAGGTCTTTAAATCGTTCTCAGTGTCCATAAAACATTTAATATGTCCTGATGGACTGTTGAATGCACGTATACCTCTGTATCTGATACCTTTCTGTTCTAAGACTAAAACCGCTGATGTTGTTATGCAGATTGTTTTACGTCCAACTACGAAATCTCTGTTTACACTATACTTGAGGAAAGAGTATAATAATTGACGCTAATCATAATAATAATAATAATAATAGAAAAGTTCACTGAGAATGATGTACAGGATGGTTGGAAGCAGTCTGAAAAGCTTGTAAGAATGTTGAAGAGTGCAGAGTAAGATGTGCTGAGAAATAACAATTCAGAATAAAATTCGTTATGTCGCGCCCTTTCCGGATTACTTAGCACTGAAATTAACCAATCAGGCCTTTGGGCGGGCTAATTTAAGCGTCCCGCCAGACACGATGTCGCCCAGCGTGTTCTCCGTTTGGTTTTAGGAGAGAGCGACGCAAAAATTGGACATGGGACGTTAGCAAGGGTTGAACCCGAGCCAAACGCTGAGCAGTCTCGTGCGCTATGAGAACATCTGGCATTAACTGCGTTGGCGGGTCGCTTAAATTTGCGTACGCAGCATCCTGATTACCTAACTTCAGTGCTAATTAATTCGGAAACAGCACAAAGTATCGAAATTTTTTCTTTACAATTATTTCTCAGTACAACTTACCCTGCAAAACCCTCACAAGCTTTGCAAATTGTTTCTGACCAACCTGTAAATCAGTTAAACTCATTTGAGGCCATGTTTAGTATCATCAAAAATGGTTCAAATGGCTCTGAGCACTAAGGGACTTAACTGTTGCGGTCATCAGTCCCCTAGAACTTAGAACTACTTAAACCTAACTAACCTAAGGAAATCACACACATCCATGCCCGAGGCAGGATTCGAACCTGCGACCGTAGCGGTCGCGCGGTTCCAGACTGTAGCGCCTAGAACCCCTCGGCCACTCCAGCCGGCCTTGGTATCATCGACAGTGACAGTGGCTGTTAGGAAAGAACAGAATTTAAGTAAAGAACTCTATCGTCAACCGGGAGGGAAAATTTTTGGGGGGAGGCGGGATTGATGAGGGTGAGCTACAGACTAGGAAATGGGAGAGATGGCTATTGTAATAGAAGGTGGGCCAGTAGCTGTCTTTTGAAGTCAGGAAGCAATGTTATCTTCTTGATATTCTGAGCAAGAATTCTCCACGGTCCAGTTCCTGATGCAGAAAATGCACCAGAAAATACGACGTGTAATATGATGGTACAAGGAGGATTTTACTTTGTTGAGAACGAGTAATTCTACTATGCTGCCGCATAGTCAAGTATAGGGAGTATAAGCGACTGTACGGGCTTCTTTTTAAGTTCGAAAGGAAATACTTTTTATGTTTCTCTAGTGAATGACGTGACGCTGATATGTTCTTACAGACTGCAGTTGTGTGTTCAAAATGTGTGTGAAATCTAATGGGACTTAACTGCTGAGGTCATCAGTTTCTAAGCTTACACACTACTTTACCTAAATTATCCTAAGGACAGACACACACACCCATGCCCGAGGGAGGACTCTAACCTCCGCCGGGACCAGCCGCACAGTCCATGACTGCAGCGCCTTTAGACCGCTCGGCTAATCCCGGGCGGCAGTTGTGTGTTCAGTCCAGATGCAGCCACCATGGTAGGGATCAGCAGAACATGATGAGAGACGTTGCAGTTCGTGCATAGGCATACAGAGAGCCATTTTTCCTTCGCTCACCACGCCAATGGAATACAAGAGAAAATCGGTAATGTTGGTACGGTGTACCGCCCGCCATCCGCTGTACAGTGACCCGCAAAGTAAATATGCAGATACATATGATTGTACTGGTAGCGACCGAAGGCACTAATAATCACGTGTTTTGTGTCCGGCGTCTTCAAATTGTGGGACGCTACGACTCAAAGATAGCTGTTCCGAATCCTGAAAGTGGAATAAATTTTTTGATCCGGTATTTCGTCGGTAAGAGGGAGAAATTCTTTCCGGTGCTTATTAGGTTAGAAGTTATTTCGGCATTGTACCATTAGTTAATTACTTTTTTAGTTCTTTAGTTACTTGTGCTTCCCACAGACCATAAGCATTGACCTTATGATTATGAACATGTGTACTGAATCACAGTTTCCACACACTTATTAAAATAAGTATTTACACAAATCACAAAAAGTTTTGCATCACCCCATTTCCCAGAACTCCTGAAGATAGACGTCGACTGTGGATATTGTACCACAGGCACAGTCCCTTTGACTATTCAGAGAAGTCAGTAAACCCGCCCAAAGATGTAAACAACAGAGGCAACCATGCATGAGCAGCGCCTATTGGACGGAGGGGCTCCGACAGCCGATCAGTTCCAGTCATTCCACCAGGAAGGAGGTACACGGCTCGTGTTGTCTGTAGTTCAACCATGCCAAGACGGTCGATACCGCGCTTCGATCACGTCCGCATTGTTACTTTTTGCCAGTAAGGGCTCCCAAAAAGGGAAGTGTCCAGGCGTCTCGCAGTGAACCAAAGAGATGTAGTTCGGACATGGAGGAGATACAGAGAAACAGGAACTGTCGATGACATACCTCGATCAGGTCGCCCAAGGGCTACTACTACTGCAGTGGATGACCGCTACCTACGGATTATGGCTTGGAGGAACCCTGACAGCAAATCTGGGATGTCTTGCAACGTGCTGTTCAGAAGAGATTTCCATCCGCTCTTACTCTTACGGATTTATGGACAGTCCTGCCGGATTCATGGTGTCAGTTTCCTCCAGCACTACTTCAGACATTAGTCGAGCCCCTGGCACGTCGTGTTGCGGCACTCCTGCGTGCTCGCGGGGGCCCTACACGATATTAGGCAGGTTTACCAGTTTCTTTGGCTCATCATTGTACATTTTTATAATATGGAATCTTACACTGTTGTGAAAGACTTGAGGACGAATGTAACTTTCACATGATGTGTCACTGCCAAGTAACATAGCGCGATGAAACTTGGACCACACGTATAAAGAACTGCTTCAGTATAGTACAGAAGGCAGCTGAAAGAAATACGTAATGAGACGAACAGAATGAGACTTTTATTCAAAGACAATAATTTTACTGCAGGCACCGCGGTGTATGATGACCCCACTTTACAGTACAAAATGCGGAACATGGTTTTTAATAGGTCGTGTGATCACCACGGACGGAAATACAAGCTCTGCAACGTGCTCCCGTGCTGGCCACAAGGTTAGCAAGGAGCTCTTGTAATAGGGCTTTCCATTCCGCCACCAGCGCGGTTCACAATTGCTCGATGGTCGTTGGTACGTGTGGACGTGCTGCAATACGTCTTCCTAACGCATCCAAGTGCTCGATGGGATTTAAGTCGGGGGTATGGGCAGGCCAGCCTTTCGCCGAATACCAAGAGCCCCTCCACCTGTGGTGTTCGATGCGGTGGGGCACTTTCATCCACAAAAATGGAATTAGAGCCGAATGCACCACTGAAAAGTCGCACATGGGGAATTGAGTCAGTCTCACAATAACGTCAGCTGGTGAGTGCATATATATATATATATATATATATATATATATATATATATATATGACTTTTTAGGGGTGCATTCAGCTCTAATTATATATATATATATATATATATATATATATATATATATATATATATATCCACGGGCAGATGAGTACTTCGACCATTATTTATTGGTTATCTACTGTAAATTAAATCTGAAGAAATTGCAAAAAGATAGGATATTAAGGAGGTGGAATCTGGATGAGTTGAAAGAACCAGAGGCGAGTTTCATAGGGAAAATCAGCCAACCGTTGACTGAAACTGGGGATGCTAACACGGTGAAAGACGAGTGGATAGCTTTGAGGGCTAAAATAGTGATGGCAGCAGAGGATCAAATAGGTAAAAAGACAAAGTCTAGCAGAAATCTTTGGATTTCACGGAGGATTCCGAATGTAGTTAACGAAAAGGGTGGCACTTGTGACATTACTTTGCTTAGGTTTCCTAGGTTGGCGCTACTTCCTGTGGTTTGCCGCCGGCTAGCGTAGCATGATTCTCTGGCGAAAGCAGTGTTTCATCTGTAGGCGGAGAGGGCTGAGAAGTGGAACTGTGAGCAGAGTCACGAGTGTGGACTTACAAGTCGAGAGCTGCAAAATGTAAACTTTCACGGCCGGAAATGTCACAATTAATAGAATGTTCTGGGCTACTAAGACTGCCACGCAAAGATCATAGCGAGGCACAAGCGCCTGTGAAATCGAAAGATTTCCTGCCTTTCATTAAGGAAGTTACTGATCGCATGTGAAAATTTTTGAAAAAAAAAAAAAAAACAGAACATCGTGTTAACTACAAAACCCACCCAAAAAATACGGGACACCTGAAACTGACCGTGTAGTTGTGAGGAGATGTACTTGCGTACTACATTAAGACCGCTCAAAAAAAAAAAAAAAAAAAAAAAAGAAAAAGAAAAAAGAAAGAAATACTAGAAGAGCTGGCCCTCTTTGTGCATGATATACAACAGGCTTTAGATACCGGCTCCCAGGTTGATGCCATATTTCTTTACTTTCAAAAGGCGTTCGACTCAGTTTCGCACTGTCAGTTGCTCCAAAAAGTGTGTGCTTACGGTCTGCCCTATGAGATAAGCTGTTGGATAGAAAGTTTACTAACAGGCAGAGAGCAGTATGTCATCCTGAATGGGGTGACTTCAACAGAAACAAGCGTAACCTCAGGTGCGCTCCAGGGTAGCGTCATAGGTCCGCTGCTTTTTACGTTTTACATAAACGATCTGGTTGATGGTATTGACCGCAGCATTACACTGTTTGCGGATGATGCTGTAGTCTGCATAAAAGTAGTATCACACGAAAGTTGTGAACAAATCAGTGAGGATTTGCAGAAAATTAATGTGTGGTGTAATGACTGGCAGTTATCTCTCAATATTACTAAGTGTAACATGCTGCGTATAACAAGGCGAAAATCCTCATTAATGTAAGAGTGCAAAATAAATGCCCAGTTTTTGGAAGCGGTAACATCCATCAAGTATCTGGGTGTGACTATTCGAAATGATCTCGAATGGATTGATCAGATTACACAAGTAACGGGCAAGGCGAACTCTAGATTGCGGTTTATTGGTAGAATCCTGAAGTGATGGAGTTCTTCAATAAAGGAAATAGCTTACAATACGTTAGTTCGTCCAGTCTTAGAGTATTGTTCGTCTGTATGGGACCCTTAGCAGCTGGGTCTGATTCAAGAGATTGAGAAGGTCCAAAGAAGAGTGGTAAGATTCGTGACTGGTACATTTAGCCATCGCGAGAGCGTTACAGATCTCATAGAAAGTTTGAAGTGGGACACTCTTGCAGACAGACGGCGCGCTAAACAGAAGGGGCTACTCATACTAAATTCCGAAATCCGATCTTCACCGAGGATGTAGAGCACATATTATTACCACCAACTTTCAAATCGCGCAATGATCACCATTCAAAGATAAGGGAAATAAGAGCTCGTACTGAGGCGTGCAGGCAGTCATTTTTCCCTCGCGCAATCTGCGAGTGGAACAGAGGCGGGGAAATATGACTTTGGTGCGAATTGTGCCCTCCGCCACACACCGCTTGATGGCTAGCAGAGTATATATGTAGATGTAGATGTAATTGCAGAAGGGCGGGAGTGACTGACAGATGAGCTATTGCGGAACATGCTTTGCAGCCAGAAGACGACCACATTCATTTTGATGGGACTCAAGCACGGGCAGCCACAAACTGATGTTAATCTAGACAGAGAGCCCATAGACATTGTAAAACACCTCAGGAATTTTAATAGGAAGGGGGAGGGTGTGAAATTCAATGACATTTGGATCCCAGTGTGAAGAAAATGTGCACCAGTCTTCCACCAAGGGGTGATACAACAGCAGAGGACGGCAATCGATAACTACCAATTGCGCTCTGGTATTCAAAGCATGTGACGCCATGCCACTGCGCGGGAGCACGGGTAAATGGAATTTTGCTGGAGACGATAGCGATCCAGGGTGTGAGCCGGATACTCAAAGAACCTACGATCCCTTTTGAAAATCTCCTCCGTTGGTAAGGGCGAAATGCATTCGACCACGGCATAATAGCTCCGAACATTTTATTAATTGCAAAACGAGAGATGCCTTGTTGATATGAGGTGCTTGCACTCAGGGCAGTATTGTGGGCCTCCTGAGCTGAGCAGATTTGGAGCGCAGGAACCCCTGGCTCGTCGATTTTTTGTCGCAGTGTGTTTGTTTCCCCATGCATGTGAAACAAGCGGAATTATTCTATGTACATAACGTACAAAGCTGTGCCAAGTAGTATGATGTACTTAACAGCTATTGTAATCTTATGTTTACTATAATGGTACTCTCTACCTACAACCCACAGACAGTGCTTCCCTAGACTGTGTTCGTACTGATGATTAGATAGCTGCCCACGGTGTATTATGTGTGTTGTAGGCGTCAGACCTTCTGCTAGTTGTATGTTATGGGTTGCACAGAAGTTTTACTAGATGTTTTAATATGAGTATGTTTAGATTAAAACGGCTATTATTCTGGTTGTGTGCATCATTAGTAGCTCATGCTACTGATAGAATAAGGCATGGTTGTTTTCTGTATCTAATACTGAAATATTCCTGGTCAGATTCTGTGGTATTTTCTCGTGCCTTGTATGTGCAGATGTGCACAGAATTTTGTGAATCAAGATGTATCTTTATGGCAGTGTATTCAAACAGCGGAAAACCCATGGATCTTTAAAACGGAAGCTATTGTTCTTAATTGTTGTAGTATTTATGGTAAACATTTTATCTTTCAGACTCAATATATTCTGAAGTTATATGATGCTAAAGTTATAAATATCATTTAATCTGAGTGTGTTATGAACAATTTGTTGCTGTTGTTAAGTTGTTGCTTTCGAAGTATTCCATTTATGATACCAATGATTGTAGCCAGTTGCTCCAATCAAGTCAAATCTGTATCGTGCCAATTGTTGGATGTTGACCATAAATATATAAATATTGAATTCTAAAAACCAAACTCAGTGAATCGATTCCACCCATTTCATCCAAATGGCCCATACACACGTAATAAAGGAGAAAAATGTATAAAATGAAGCATGCAAAAAGGAATACAGGTGTCTGAAAAATGAGACTGGCAGAAAGTGCAAAATGGGTAAGCAGGAATGGCTAAAAGATAAACGAAAGTCTATAGAAACACTTATGACTAGAGTAGAAATAGACACCGTCTATAGGAAAGTTAAAGAGATCTCTGCTGAAAACAGAAGCAGCTGTATGAATATCATGAGCTCAGATAGAAAACCAGTAATAAGCAAGAAAAGAGTAGACTGAAAGACAGAAGAAATAAAAAGAGGAGCTATGAAATGGAAATAAACTTGAAGGCAATATTATAGAAAGGGAAGAGAAATTAGATGAATATGAGATGAAAAATATGGTACTGCGAGAGGAATTCGACAGAGCACTGGAAGACCCAAGCCAAAACAAGGACCATGGACTAGACAACGCTTCCTCAGAGCTGCTGAAATCTTCGGGAGAGCCAGCCATGACTAAACTATTCCATCTGGGGTGCAAAATATCTGGAACAGGGGAAATACCCTCAGGTTTCAAGAAGAATGTAATAATTCCAGTTGCACAGAAAGCAGGTGCCGACAGATGTGAATATTAGAGAATTATCAGGTGACATATCAAGGTAACAAGACATTGACACGAATTATTTACGGAATGGAAAAAGTGGCCGAAACCAATCTCGGGGGAGATCTGTTTGGATTCCGGAGGAACGTAGGAACATGCGAGGCAATACAGCTCTTATTACTTATGTTAGAAGATACGCTGAAGAAAGGCAAACGTACTCTCATAGCACTTGTACACTTAGAGAAAGCTTTGAACGATGTTGACTGGAATACAGACTTTGGAATTCTGAAGGTAGTAGGGGTACAATACAGGGAGAGGAAGGTTTTATACAACATGTACAGAAATCAGACTGCAGTAATAGGAGTCTAAGGGTATGAAAGGAAATCAGTGGTTGAGAAAGAGATGAGGCAGATTTGTAGCCTATCCTCAATATTATTCTATCTGTACAATGAGCAAGCAGTAAAGGAAACCAAAGAAAAGCTCAGCGAAGGAATTAAGGTTCAGGGAGAAGAAATAAAAAATTTGAGACTTGCCGATGACATTGTAATTCTATCACAGCAAAAGACTTGGAAGAGCAGTTGAACGGAATGGACAGTGTCTTGAAAGAAGGATGTAAGATGAACATCAACAAAAGCAAAAGAAGGATAATGGAATGTGGTCGAATTAAGTCAGGTGATACCGAGGGATTAGATTAGGATACGAGTCATTAAAAGCACTAGATCACTTTTGTTATTTGGACAGCAAAATAACTAATGATGACCGAATCATAGGGCGTATAAAATATAGATTTGCCATGACAAGAAAATCGTTTCTGAAAAAGAGAAGCTTTCTGACATCGAATATGGATTTAAGTATTAGGAAGTATTTCCTGGAAGTAACGAGTGTAGCCATGAAAGGAAGTGAAACATGGATGATTAACAGTTCAGACAAGAAGAGAATAGAAGCTTTTGAAAAGTGGTGCTACAGAAGAATGCTGAATCATTTGCACTGATCACGGGCATTATAATGTCAGAGCGTAAAAGCGCCATCATGGACCTTGACAATTGACTAAAAGCATTCTTTTAACGCGTATTTATTATTTAATAAGAAACTGATTCGTATTGAATGTATGAAATTCTCTGAAATCAGTCTTATGAAACTTCCTTGACAGATTAAAACTGTGTGCCGGACCGAGATTCGAACTCGGGACCTTTGTCTTTCGCGGGCAACTGCTCTGCCTTGGTAAATGTTAAGAACACTTGCCCGCGAATGGCAAAGGTTCCGAGTTCGAGTCTCGGTCCGGCACACAGTTTTAATCTTCCAGGAAGTTTCATGTCAGCGCACACTCCGCTGCAGAGTGAAAATTTCATACCAGAGTCTTCTCTTTGTACTTGTAACAAAAGTTACGTCATTTAAATCTGAATCGCTTCTTTTACTGATATTTTTCTCTGTATATGTTTTATTACCTCATGCGATTATATCTTATTTCTTGGAGGGCATAAGCAAACTTGGAAGTGTTTCAAAATACTTTGCACCCCTATCATTGGTAACAGCTAAGGATCAGTCTTGCAGGACTAGCGCTGAATGATTATTTTTGAGCTGAAAAAGCCGAGCATTTAACGTCACCCTTACTTTGTTGTCTCGATTTTCCCCTCAGGTCCACGACTCACCAGAGCACCATCCATTGGATTCACATGCGTTAATGTGCTTGACGAGGGACATCTAACATACCAGGAAAGACATTTCTGTAAAAAAAAAAAGCGGATTTCAATCTCTCCGAAAGGCAGTGCGGATTCGTTACTGAATTGTTGAAAATTCGTACACAAACATTAATGGACCATCATATTTAAAATCGGAATTATTCGCCTCAAGGGGAGAGATGTGAATTTAGCGCAGCGCAGCCGGCGCAACAGAACAAAATGCTTTCCGAACAGCGTTTTTCAGGTTCTTTAGTTATTTGACAACTATTGTGGGCTTCTTTTCTGTATGGTGTGTACCTTCAATGGTTGTCATATCAGGACTTCAGAGGTGTCGGTGACTTTGTCTACCCTTTTCCAATCCACCTTTGTCCAAACACAATGGTATGGTATGGAATGCGCTGGCGTCCACTCTTGTTGGAACCAGGTTCGACCAACAATTGCGGTAAAAGCAGTTCATCCGTTATGGACATGAGATTTAGGAGAATATTTCGCTCTACCACACTTGCAATGTCAATCACTTTAAAAATCTGATATTATAACGGCCGCGCTTCGAAGGAGCAAGTTACCATCTTCACGCACACTCAGTCACAAGAATCAGAACACCTCATCGAATAAAAACTACAAATCCGTTGAAAAAGAAAATTATTCAGACTACGTTTTCTTCGTTTAGTTCACTTAGCAGCCCTCCGTCTTAACCACACGGTAAATAGAACTGTGCAGCATATGTTTTAACTTGGTCAAACTTCGATGCGATTAATACAAAAGGTGTGACTAGGCTGAATTAGTCTTTTGAACGGTTAAACTACATCAACAACCTCGCTTCCATATGCCTGTGAATAAAATTAACGTAGCGAGATGACTTACCCGATTCACTGCCAAAGGGGCAAGAGAATCGAATTCTTCAAAACAAGATGGGCAAACGATGTGTGTGGCAGATATTGCACCCCATATTATCACATGACTTGGGGTTATTTCAAATCCCTCAAAGACAAGTGGATCCCCATTTCGTCATTTGCACCACAGTAACTGGCACATTCTTTTGACAACATCTCACTCCCGCTTTCGGGAACTACGTGAAACATCTCAAGTGACTGCATGCAGGGGTGCTGCCAATTTTCGAAGCCTTGTTCACTCAGAGGGTGTGGACAGTTATAGATGAAGCCTTTTCCTGCGAGTCGGTTAATACCAACCATTTCCTCTGCTCCCTTGAGTTTCTTACCTCCGACAAACGTTCCAACTTTCGTATATAGATCTTATTTTGTTTCCGGTCCCATGGAACCGCTTTCAAACAGCTTCTTCTCCCAATTTAATACTGTGCGTCTCAGTGGTACAGTTTTTCTAGATCTAATGGTGAAATCATATTGATTCTCTCTCATTGTTTCCCTGTATGTCACCATTTATGAACACACTTGCTTGTTACTATTCCTTGCTGCAAGACAATCCTTTTTACGATCCAGTAACGCCTACAATAATAAGAAGACCCAGTTTGGGGGGGGGGGGGGGGGGGTAATGAGACATTCGGAATGCTCAGTATATATTTTTATAAGCTCTCCCGTTGTCTAGGGGTAGCATCTTTGATTAGCAATCAAAAAGTTCTCGGTCCCGGCTTCGAACCGCGCCACTGCTTAAAATTTGAATAAAAACCATCAACAATGACGGCAGAAGTCATCCTCATTCTACCAGAGGCGGGCAGAGGTTCAGAGCACTCTCTTGCCCTTGAGGTGGGAAACTGCCCCTAAAAGGCAGAAGAATCAGCAATTATCAACGGCATGAGATTGCAGAAGGCAGTGGAAACCACTGCATTGAAGACACATTACGTGACACATAATGTGGCTTGCAATTGAAAAAAAATCATTATGATCTCTCCACTGGCAAATGATTCCGGTTTACTCCCCCATTCGGATCTCCGGGAGAGGACTGCCAAGGGGAAGTGACCATGATAAGACTGAAAGCCAATGAAAGGATGACATTCAATGAATCAGGTCGTGGAATGTCAGAAGGTTGAAAGTTATAGGGAAGATAGAAAATCTGAAAATGGAAATGCTAACGCAAAACTAGATATTGTGGGCGTCAGTGAAATGAAATGGAAAGAAGACAAGGATTTCTGGTCAGACGAGCATAGGATAATATCAACAGCAGCAGCAAATGGGAAATCAGGACCATGATTCGTTATGAATAGGAAGGTAGGACAGAGAGTGATTTACTGTCAACAGTTCAGCATAGTGCTGTTCTCGCCAGGATCGACAGCAAACCAACACCGACAGTAGTTCAGCTGTACATGCCAACGACGCAAGCAGAAAATGAAGCGATAGAGAAAGTACATGAGGATATTGAACGGGTAATTCAGTACGTAAGTAGAGATGAAAATCTAATAGACACGGGGGATTGTAATGCGGTTGTAGGAGGAGTAGAAGAAAGGGCTACGGGAAAAAATGGACTTGGTACTAGAAATGAGAGAGGAGAAACACTAATTGAGTTTTGCAATAAATATTAGCTAGTACTAGCGAATACTCTGTTCAGGCATCACAACACATACAGGAAGATTTCAGTTAGATTACATCACGGTCAGGCACAGATTCCGAAATCAGACATTGGATTCTAAGGCGTATCCAGGAGTAGACATGGACTCTGATCACAATTTAGTAATGACTAAGAGAACGCTAAACCTTAAGAGACTAGTCAGGAAGAATCAAAGCGCAAAGGAAGTGGGCTACCGAAGTACTCAGGAACGCTTAAAGTTCACTGAGGTTGTAGATACTGCGATAGTGAATAGATCAGTAGGTATTTCAGTTGAAGAGGAATGGACATCATTAAAAAGGGTAATCGCAGACATTGGAGAGAAAAAAGTAGGCACAAGGAAAGTAACTGCGAAGAAACCATAGATAACCCAAGAAATACTTCAGTTGATTGACGAAAGAAGGAAGGACAAAAATGTACAGGGAAATTCTGGAATACGGAAATAGAGTCACTTAGGAATAAAATAATAAGAAGTGCAGGGAAGCTAGGTCGAAATACCTACGTGAAAAATGCGAAGAAATCGTAAAAGAAATGATTGTCGGAAAGGACTGACTCAGCATACAGAAAAGTCAAAACAACCTTAGGTGATATAAAAAACAAGGGCCGCAGCATTAATAGAGCACTGGAAATTCCACTGTTAAATGCAGAATGAGAGGACATCTATCAGGGGGAGGACGTATCTGACACTTGACAGAAGAAGAAATAGGAGTCGACAGGGAGGAGACAGAGGATCCAATATTAGAATCAGAATTTAGAAGAGCTTTGGGAGATTTAAAATCAAATAAGGGAGAAAGGATGGATAACATTCCATCGGAATTTCTAAAATCATTGGGGAAAGTCACAACAAAACGATTATTGACGTTGGTGTGTAGAATGTATAAGACTGGCGCTACATCAGCAGACTTTCGGAAGAACATCATCCACACTATTCCCATGGTTGCATGAGCCCACACGTGCGAGAATTATCGCACAAGCAGGTTAATAGCTCATGCATCCAAGTTGATGAAAAGAATACTACATAGAAGAATGGAAAATAAAATTGAGAATCCGTTAGATGACGATCAGTTTGGCTTTAGAAAAGGTAAAGGCACCAGAGATGCAGTTCTGACGTTGTGGTTGATGATGAAAACAAGACTGCAGAAAAATCAAAACACGTTCAAAGTGTTTGTCGACCTGAAAAGAAAGTTCAATGATGTAAAATGAAGCAACATGTTCGAAATCCTGAAAAAAATTGGAGTAAGCTATAGGGAAAGACAGGGCATAAGACGCAAAAATAAGTGGAAAATTAAGAACGAAGTGCATGGATTAAAAAGGTTGTAAGACAGGGAAGAAGTCTTTCGCCCCAGCTGTTCAACCATACATTGCAAAAGAAATGACGGAAATAAAAGAAAAGTTCAGGAGTAGGATTAAAATTCAAGGTGAAAGAACATCAATGTAAGATTCGCTGATGACTTTGCTATCCTCAGTGAAATTGAAGAAGAATTACACGACCTGCTGAATGAAACTAAGAGTCTAATGAGTACGGAATGTGGACTGAGACTAAATGGAAGAAAGACGAAAGTAATGAGATGTAGCAGCAATGAGGAAAGCGTGAAACTTAACATCAGAACTGGCGATCATGAAGTAGATGAAGTTAAGGAATTCTGATACCTAAGAACCAAAATAACCCATAAAGGTTGGAGCAAGGAGGACATAAAAACAGACTAGCACTGGCACACTGGCAGGAAGGTCATTCCTGGCCAAGAGAAGCCTACTAGTACTAAACATAGCCCTTAATTTTTGGCAGAAATTTCTGAGAATTTATGTTTGGAGACAGCATTGTATGTTAGTGAAACACGTACTTTGGGAAGACCGCAACAGAAGAAAATCGAAGCACTTGAGATGTGGTGCTACATAATAATGTTGAAAATTAGATGGACTTATAATGTAAGGAATGAGAAAGTTCTCCAAAGTATCGGAGAGGAAAGGATAATATGGAAAACACTGACAAGATGAAGGGGCAGAATAACAAGAAACCGGTTAAGACATTAGGGAATAACTTCCACGGTGCTAGAAGGAGCTGTAGAGGTTAAAAACTGTAGGGTGAGACAGAGATTGGAGTACATTCAGTGAATATTGGCTCGTATTGTACAGCTGATAGCTCAGCGACGCATTTCTTCAAATATTGACAGCTGTAAACAGTTGCCTTGTAAAATTTGTAATCCAGCAAATAATAATCCAGGTTGGCACACGGCGGGCCGTATCACACCAGTCAGAAGGCTGATGAATCTTGTTCATCTATATGTGTATTTGCATACAGAGTGATTTACGAAGATATGCAAATATTTTAATATGTTGTTCCGGTGTTCCCAAAGTCCATGTTGCACTAACATACAATGCTGTGCTCCAAAAAGGTTCACATAAACATAGATCCGCATATGTTTAGTTACGGAGTTACTGCTAATAAAAGATTTTGCCTGAAATATAGCAACTTCGCTAATATGAAGCCATCGCAAACACGTACAAGGTTAAAGTAAAGCACGATTTCCATCTATTTTGTTGTTATTAATCTGGTGAATCTAATAAAACATGCCCCAAACGTGTATCTGCAGTAGTTTTCCAGAACATCCAAAGAAGCAAAGATTATTATATAAGTGGCATTCAAATAATACCCGGTGACTAGTGTAAAGTAACGGTAACGATTTTATTAACTCAAAACTGTAGTTATACACAGTACACATACTCAAAAATAGTCGCCAAAACTGTTGGAACATTTACCCCATTGCGACACTAGCTGGTCTATTCCATCCTTGAAGAAGCTAGTAGGCTGCTGTCGGATCCAGGCTTGAAACCAGTCACACACTTCGTCGTCCGTTGCGAATCGATGTCCGCGAATAACTTGTTTTAGAGGTCCAAGCACCTGAAAGTCACACGGTGAAAGGTCGGGACTGTACGGAGGGTTTCAAGCGTTTCCCACCGAAACTGCTGCATGTCGTCTTCACCGCATTGGCCGTGTGTGGGCGGGTACTATCATGCAGGAGGATAACTCCATTTGACAACATGCCTCGGTGTTTAGACGGATGGCTCGTCTAAGGTTCTGTAAAGTGGCTTGATAACGCTGGGCATTGAGGTGGTTCCCCGTTCCAGGAACTCGACAAGCAGGGGGCCCTTGTGGTCAAAAAATGACATCATGACCTTTCCAGAACTGGTGTGCACGGCCTTTGATTTCTTTGGGGGTGCTGAAGTCGCATGTTTCCACTGCTTGCTCTGACGCTTGCTTTCCGGTTCAAAATGGTGGCACCTGTGACAATACGCGACAGAAAGCCGTATTCCTCCTCCTGACAACGTTGCAGATGACTCAAAGACAGCACCACTCGAGTACTGCGCTGTTCGGCGGTCAGTTGGTGGGGAACCCATTGCGTGTAGATTTTAGAGGTCCAGGCACCTGAAAGGTCAAGAGTTGATGCAATATGGTGTGGGCGGTGCCCACGCTAATATCCAGTAACAGATGGGTCTTGTCCACTGTGAGTCTGCAGTTGTTGAAGACTAAAGCATTCACTTCCGCAAACATTTCTGGTATGATGACACGACGAGGCTGTCCAGAACGAGCATCGTCTTCTAGTGACCCCTCAGGGAATCGTTTGCGCCATTCCACAAAACTTGAACGACTCAGACTCACCATACGCAGCCTTCATCCGTCGATACATTTCACGGCCTCCGATTCCCTCCGCCCCCAAAAATCGGATCACTACTAGTTGTCCCTGCTTACTCGTCTGCTTGTTCGGTAGTGGACGATAACTTGTGTGACTACCTTCTCTTCGACGTGCAACCATACTGACGCTATGCAACATCAAACGGTGCGCACGCGTCAGTCTATCTGCCAATAGATGGCGCCACGATACCTACAGTTACGTGACGCAACATTACGTGTAAGGTAAAGGCAGCTGTGGCCGAGCGGTTCTAGGCGCTTCAGTCCTGAACCGCGCTGCTGCTGTGGTCGCAAGTTCGAATCCTGCCTCGGGCATGGATGTGTGTGATGGTCTTAGTTTAGTCAGATTTAAGTAGTTCTAAGTCTAGGAGACTGATGATCTCAGATGTTAAGTCCCATAGTGCTTAGAGCCATTTTTGCAAAGGTAGACGCACTGACCAGGTTTCATTTGAATGAACAGCGTACTAGTAAATTTGTTTACTTTCCATTAAGAATGTAGAAACGTTTATATTATTGTTGGCAACCGTTAATGAGTTGTTACAGTCGTTTCCTGACCTTGAAACGAGTTAGTTTTCTTTATTGTTCAGTGAAAGAACATAATAACAACAGTGTATTTAAGTGAAACCACATAGGAAATGTTGTAGTTTGTAGATTATTAATGAAATAGGGATGCCATTCAAATTTACGACAGAGGAATACGCTGATATGGTGTTTACTTGTGATGGTAATGCTACGGCTGCAGTTAACGAATATCGCGTACGTTATCCAACTGGGAGGATTCCGTATACACGAACGATTAGCGGAGTACTTCGAATGTTACGGGAGACAGGTTCTCTACCTGGCGTTCATAAACAGTACGAGAGCTTGATACGTGAAGACGATGATGAGGATAATATGGACGCTGTTCAACGTTGCCCGGGTACCAGTACACGACGTATCTCTCAACAATTAGGTATTTCACAATCTAAGGTATGGCGTACACTGAAGTACAATAATCTGTATCCTTACCTTAAACAAACATTGCATCATTTACATCTGGGAGACCTGCCCTTCGCTTTGAGTTGTGCAACTGGTTAAATAGTAATCAGCAGTTACACAAATACACTTTATTTACTGATGAAGTCCAGTCTACTCGAGATGGTATAAACAATTTACATAACGAGCACGTATGGCAGAAGCAAACCCAAATGCAACAAATGGCTCTGAGCACTATGGGACTTAACATCTGAGGTCATCAGTCCCCTAGAACTTAGAACTACTTAAACCTAACTAAGCTAAGGACATTACACACATCCATGCCCGAGGCAGGATTCGAACCTGCGACCGTAGCGGTCGCGCGGTTCCAGACTGAAGCCCCAAATGCAACAGCGCATCACAATTTCCAGCAGCGATTTAGCATAAATGTATCGTGTGGTACAATCCACACACACTTTATTGGACCATTCATTTTCCCAGGACGTCTAACACGCGAGATACTCACAATCCCTTCAAGAAGAAATGCCCTGCTTGCTCGAAGATGTTCCACTTGCTACGCGATTGCAAATGTATTTTCAACACGATGGCGCGCCACCACATTTCACCATCGCCGTTGCTACACATTTAAATGAACATTTCCCCCAGAAAAGGATTGATCCTGATGCTACACGTCTGTGGCCACCTAGATCGCCCGATTTAACACCAATGGATTTTTGTGTCTGGAGATGGATAAAAGACATAGTTTATGAGCTCGAAGTCAATACACGTGAGGCATTACTTGGTCGCATTATGAGTGCAATAGGCGAAATAAAGAACACCCCTGTGAAACTGAAACGAGCAACAAAATCTGTTCACACGTGCAGCTAAATGCATTGAACTCGGTGGAGACATTTTTGAACATTTATTGTGAATGTATTGTGAAATTGTATGTACACTGTACCACTTCCTTAACTCTAAGCTTTGTTTTTTCCAGTTTAATATAAATTCACGTGTGCTATGGTATTAATAAACGCAGACTATCTGACATATTCATATACTTTCAGTTAACGTTATTACCATCATTTTTCCAAAATTAAATTCTCTACAACTTCTGTTGAAAACTTTGTGCAATTGTATTGGAATTTCAAAAACAAATTGGCCCAAGTAGATAATAAATTTAAAATTTTACGAAATTACGTCTTTGTTTCTCTGCATGTTCTGAAAAACTACTGCGGATACACGTCTGGGACAACCTCATACAGTCTTGCGATGGCTTCATATTAACGAAGTTGCTAAATTTCAGGCCAAACCTTTTATTAGCCGTAACTCCGTAAACAAACATTTGCTTATGTTTATTGCAACATTGTTTAAATGAACATTTTTCTTTAGTTTTACTTGTGGAATAACATTTTAAAATATTTGCATGTCTTCGTGAATCACGCTATATACACTCGTCATGGCACTATACAGTGCATGGCGGCGGGTACCTCATACCAGTATTATCGACCTGAGGAGACACTGTCACTACACTTGCGTTTATTGAAAAACTAGCTTACTGTCTGCTGCTTCGCACACTTAGACTGAATGGTCTGCCAGACTTTTTTTGTTTTTCTTTAATCGAATTTTTATGTTGTTCACAAGCTGCAACATCATCTTAACTTCTTACGCTAATTACGGCCATTGAAGCATAATATTTGCCAAATGTACTGCTGAACAAAAAGCGATTCTAGTAAATGGAGTCCAATGTTTTGTTGATCATCCTTTTTGCATTATTGTGGCGATATTTCAACAGAAACGTTCATCCCCTTATACATATTTCCTTTCATCTAACAAAGAAGTATTAGATTTAGCTTCAATTTTTTTTAATACAACGAAATGTTTTCTTAACAACCCTTAGGGGTTGAATCTCCAGAAACAGCGAAACATATATACTTTTTTCTGTTTATATACGAGATGATTTCGTTTGAAAAATGATTTCATAATGAAATATTTCGTAAAACTTTCGTCTCCTATTTCACTCCCTTACAGATTAAATTTCCAAAAACACTGCAGCATTGCAACATTTATTTCTTTATTTCCATCCAAGAAAACAAATACCTGAAACTTCCTGGCAGATTAAAACTGTGCATGACCGAGACTCGAACTCGGGACCTTTGCCTTTCGCGGGCAAGTGCTCTACCAACTGAGCTACCCAAGCACGACTCACGCTCCGCCCTCACAGCTTCACTTCTGCCTGTATCTCGTCTCCTACCTTCCAAACTTTACAGCAGCTCTCCTGCGAACCAGACTTTTTTTGTTTTTCTTTAATCGAATTTTTATGTTGTTCACAAACTGCAACATCATCTTAACTTCTTACGCTAATTACGGCCATTGAAGCAGGAGAGCTTCTGTAAAGTTTGGAAGGTAGGAGACGAGATACTGGCAGAAGTGAAGCTCTGAGTACCGGGCGTGAGTCGTGCTTCGGTAGCTCAGTTGGTAGAGAACTTGCCCGCGAAAGGCAAAGGTCCCGAGTTCGAGTCTCGGTCGGGCACACAGTTTTAATCTGCCAGGAAGTTTCATATCAGCGCACACTCCGCTGCAGGGTGAAAATCTCATTCTGTAAATCAAATACCTATTTTCATAGGTGAAGCTTTAAAAATGCCTTAGTAGTACTTTAATAGCGATTAATTTTCACAAAAAATGTTCACCCATTATTTTACTCCTTAGTGGTTGTACTTCAAAACATGTTGGAAGAGAAATCAAATATTCATTTTCGTAGGTCTAGCTTCAAAATTGCGTTAATAGCAACATATTATCAAAAAGCCTTGGATTCCCTACTTCACTCTCTTTGGAATGGAATTTCGAACAATCCATTACCAAACGATGCTTAAATATAAGATTCTCCAAATTTTAAGTTTCTATCGTTAGCGGTTTGAGCTGGACAGTGATGAGTCAGTCAGTCACACAGGTCCTCTTTCACTCCCTCAGGCGTTGAATTTCCAAAGACACTGAAACCCTTTTTTTAAATTTCCAACCGACCAATAAAATTCAGATTTTCATAGATTTAGCTTTAAAAATAATTTCATAATGAAATATTTTCATTAAACATTTCATCCCCTAATTCATTCCATTGTATTTGCAAAAACAATGAAAGAAGTTTTTTTTGTTATCGAGAGGTCAATACTAATTTCCATAGACGTAGATTCAAAAATACTTAAGTTGTTCTTTAATAATCATTCATTACCAAGAAAAGCTTTCACTCACTATTTCACCTCCACAAGGGTTAAATTTCCAAAAATTGTGAAATACGTGCTTCTTTATTTCTGACCGAGAAATCAGATAGCAATTTTCGTAGATTTAGCTTCAAAATTGTCTTAATAATAGTGACACATTTTCAGAAAACATTTCATCCACCATTTCACGCCCTTAAGGGTGGAATTTCGATAAATTCCTTGTTAAAAGACCCCTACAGTTTAAGATTAGCGCCTGCAAATTTGAGGTTTCTGTCCTTAGCGGTTTGGGCTGCACGAAGATGAGTCAGTCAGTCAGGACATCTTATGTAAAACAGCACTGTCTATAGTATTGCGCGCATACTTTCCTGGTTTCACGGAAGGTCAGGTACCTTATCGCATCTCTATTGTCGGCCGGGGTGGCCGAACGGTTCTAGGCGCTACTGTCTGGAACCGCGCGACCGCTACGGTCGCAGGTTCGAATCCTGCCTCGGGCATGGATGTGTGTGATGTCCTTAGGTTAGTTAGGTTTAAGTAGTTCTACGTTCTAGGGGACTTATGACCTCAGCAGTTGAGTCCCATAGTGCTCAGAGCCATTTGAACCATTTGAAGATGAGTGGGGCGTATTTCAACGGCAAGTAAAACGCCGACAACAGCATCCCCGCAATTATGTGGAACTGCGAGATCGAATCCTCAGCGAGTGGCTTAACCTGGCCACAACGAACGAGCACAATCTAGTGAACACACTTCCTATCCGAAGCCAGTCGCTTATGAAGTTCAAGGTCGGAATTACGCGATATTACACTGAGGTGAGAGAAGTCATAGGATATTCGTTATATCCTGTCGGACCTCCTTTTGACTGGCTTAGTGTAGCAAGTCGACGCGGCAAGGACTCAACAAGTCGTTGGAAGTCCCCGGCAAAAATATTGAGCCTTGCTGCCTCTGTAGCTATCCATAATTGCGAAAGTGTTGCCAGTTCAGCATTTGCTCCAAATGACCTCTCGATTATCTCCCATAAATGTTCGATGGGATTCATTTCTGGCGATCTGGGTGGCTAAATCATACGCTCGAATTGCCCAGAATGTTGTTCAAACCAGTTGTGAACAATTGTGGCCCGGTGACACGATATATATTTGTTTGGGAATATGAAGTCGGTGAACGGATGCAGATGAGTCAATGATCGGTTTAGTTGGACCAGAGGACTCGGTCCATTCCAGGTAAACACAGCATAAACCATTACGGAGCCGCCACCAGCTTGCACAGTGCCTTGTTGATAACTTGGGTCCATGGCTTCGTGGGTCTGCGCCGCACTCGAACCCTGCCATCAATTCTTATCAACTGAAATTAGCACTCATCTGACCAGGCCACAGTTGTCCAGTCGTCTAGGTTCCAACCGATATGGTCACGAGCACAGGCGAGGCACTGCGCGCGATGTCGTGTTGTTGGCAAAGGCACTCGCGTCGGTCGTCTGCTGCCGTAGCTCATTAATACCGCATTTCGCTTTTCTGTCCTGACGGATACGTTCATCGTACGTCCCTCATTGATTTCTGCCGTTATTTCACGCAGTGTTGCTTGTTTGTTAACACTGACTACTCCACCCAAACGCTGCTGCTCTCGGTCGTTAAGTGAAGGCTGTCGGCCAGTGCGTTGTCCGTGGTGAGAGGTAATGGCTGAAATTTGTTTTCTCGTCTCATTCTTGACATTGCGGATCTCGAAATATTGAATCCCCTAACGACTTTCGAAATGGAATGTCCCATGCGTTTAGCTTCATCTAACATTCCGCATTGAAAGTCTGTTAATTCCTATCGTGCGACCATAATCACCTCGGAAACCTTTCCACATGGATCACCTGAGTACAAAATCACAGCTCCGCCAATGCACTGCCCTTTTATACCTTGTGCACGAGATACTACCGCCATCTGTATATGCGTATTTCGCTATAGCATGGCTTTTGTCACCTCAGTGTAAATGATGCTTGTAATGGTTTATCCGATGAACCTGCGGAACAGGCATATCTGAAAACCTTGTGGACTCTCTTCCTCGCCAAACTGACGTCATTATCAATGCTAAAGGCAGTGTTGCACGGTATTAGTGTGGAATGGGGGCATTGACTTCTTTTTATAATCTGGTGAGCTTATTTCGACGGTTTTATCTGCGTCATCTTCGTTATTTTCCGCCTGCATTTGAGTCTCGGTGGAATTTTGAGAAACGAAACATAGGTATTTGATCGACAGTGCGTCCATCCAGTACGTGCTACGAATGTCGTAATCGGGAGCGACTGCACTGGTCCGGTTCACTTCGTGCAGCGCCCGACGTTTCGCAAGATTTAATACCAGTTGCCAGCCTTCACACCACTTTGCGTGCCCGCCAAGGCCGGTCATCATCTTAGGCAATTTTCTGGAGCTCTGACCTCGCTAAAAATAACTGTCTTTAGCGGAGGCTCGCAAATCAAACTAGTAGCCGAGACTGTTGAAACTAGAGGTTACCTTGGGAAGCAGTGACCCTGCTACAGATCGGTGCAGGATTCCCACTGTGATTATTACTCCACGTAATCATCAAGTATTTATAGCGAGAAGCTGCTCTTAGGCTGGCCTGGATATACCAGAATAGGCCAAAACTCATCAGTTAACTGTGGGAACGGTGTGATCCATTTTCATTATTGTGGTGTACTTATTGCTTTCGAAGACCAAACGGAACAAAACGATTCCTGCGTTTTGATGAAAATAATCTTCCTCCCCTAATTATTCTTAGTAGGCTGTGTTTTGTGTGCACAGACGTGAATGCATATTATTGTGTACTTTTTCGGTATTTGTAAAGCTACAAAGATAACGAGTAACTTCTGCAAAGTGTCAATTACCTTAGTAATTCCTAAAATCGTGTATCTTCTGTGCCATCGGTTGCAAAACTAAATAAATAAACAAAACAAATGAAAAGATGTACAATGAGCGAATGATGATGATGTTTGGTTTGTGGGGCGCACAACTGCGTGGTGATCCAGTCTCGCCACTTTCAGGAATGATGACGAAATGATGACGACAACACAAACACCAAGTCATCTCGAGGCAGGTGAAAATCCCTGACCCCGCCGGGAAGTGAACCCCGGCCCCCGTGCTCGGGAAGCGAGAACGTGACCGCAAGACCACGAACTGTGGACTCTTAAGCGAATGAGATCCCTATATTAATTCCAGTATTGATTACAAATGGACACACAATGAAGTCGCTCGACAAAACATCTGTATTATTTTCCATCGGAGTAACGGATAGCACAACGAAATGGAAAAACTCATGTATATTAGATACAGAAGTTAAGGATGGAAAGTAACTGTGAACAAAAATATGTACACACATCATTTTCAACGAATTCACTGATTTCACGTGGCAGACGGATACAGTTAATAATATACACTGTCTCGCAAAAAAAAGTTAAGCATCGAGAAGTGGAGGAGGAAATGAAATATCACGAGTTGAGAGAGTATGAGATGTTATTTCAGTGATTGCGAAATCGTTGGCGGTGGGGTGTTTGTTTATCTTTTCTTTGTTTATCTTGTCGTGAAATTGATGTAGATAGTTCCTGTTAGTATGGGCAGAGGTCATTGTTGGCAACCGGAATAAAATAATAATTGAATCCTTTTACCGACCTCTTAATTCAGAAACTACAATTGCTGAAAGGTTCAAAGAAAACTTGTTTGATTTCAAACACGTAGCCGACTTATACGATTATTGTTGGTGGTGACTAATTTATCCTCGATGTGTTGGCAAAAATACATGTTTAATTCCGGAGGTACGTATAAAACAGGATCCGAAATTGTGCTAAACGCTTTCTCTGAAAATTATTTCGAGCAGTTAGTTCATGAGCCAACGCGAATAGTAAACTGTTGTGAAAACAAACTTGACCTCTTAGCAACAAATAATCCTGAGTTAATAACGAGCATCAAAACGGATACAGGGATTAGTGAACACAGGGTTGTCGTAGAGAGATTGAATATTGTAACAACCAAATCCTCCAAATATAAGCGAAAAATATAGCTATTCAAAAAAGCAGATAAAAATTCTCTTGACACCTTCCTGAGAGACAATCTCCACTCCTTCCAAATGAACAAGTGTAGACCAGATGTAGTTTGAATTCAAGAAATAGTATCGGCAGAAATTGAGACATGTATACCAGACAAATTAACAAACTACGGAGCTGATCCTCCTTGGTACACAAAACGGGTCAGAACACTGTTGCAGAAACAACGAAAACACATGCCAAATTTAAACAGACTTAAAATATCCAAGACTGGCGATCCTTTACAGAAACTCGAAATTTAGCGCGGACTTCAATGCGAGATGCTATAGTTTCCACAAAGAAACTTTGTCTCTCAACCTGGCAGAAAATCCAAAGAGATTCTGGTCGTATGTGAAGTATGCTAGCGACGTATGTGAAGTATGCTAGCGGAAAGACACAACAAATGCTTTCTGCGCGATAGCAATGGAGATACTATCGAGGACAGTACTGCCAAAGCTGAGTTACCAAACACAGCCCTCAGAAATGACTTCACAAAAGAAGACGAAGGAAATATTCCAGAATTCGAATCTAGAACAGCTGCCAACATGAGTAACATAGAGGCAGATATCCTTGGGTTAGTGAATCAACTTCAATTACTTAATAAAACAAAATCTTCTGGTCCAGACTGTATACCAGTTAGGTTCCCTTCAGAGTATGCTGATGCAATAGCTCCATACTTAACAATCATATACAACCGTTCGCTCGACGAATGATTCATACCCAAAGACTGGAAAGTTGCACAGGTCACACCAATATTCAAGAAAGGTATTAGGAGTAATCCACAAAATTACAGGCCCATGTCATTAACGTATGCAGCAGGATTTTGGAACACATGTTGTGTTCTAACATTATGAATTACCTCGAAGAAAACTGTCTATTGACACAGAGTCAACATGGATTTAGAAAAGATCGTTCTTGCGAAACACAACTAGTTCTTTACTCGCATGAAGTGTTGAGTGCTATTCACAAAGGATTTCAGATTGATTCCGTACTTCTAGATTTCCAGAAGTCTTTTGACGCCGTACCACACAAGCAGCTTGTAGTGGAATTGCGTGCTTATGGAATATCCTCTCAGTTATGCAGCTGGATTCAACACTTCCTATCAAAGGGGTCACAGTTCGAACTAATTGACAGAAAGTCATCGAGTAAAACAGAAGTGATTTCTGGCGTCCTCCAAGGTAGTGTAGCGGCACCACAGTTTAAGATAGGAAAGTTAGATTCAGTGCAACATTTCTGAGCGCACAAGTTACAGCCAGGTGCGGGCCGGATTGCAGTGAGTTACACATACCAATGGTTGCGAAGTAGAATGGAAGCCACAGGGCCGTCGAACTGCTGAAAAGCATAAATGCAGCGGTTTGCATGTCACAATTTACAGGAAGAAGGGGTCCACTGGCGCAACCGGGGTGTGATGCGTACATGATGCGAAGCAGCACGTTAGCAAAAGAGAGGCACACAGCCGCATATAAATACGTGCCGTTTTCTAACGAGAGTGATTGAAGTGTGGCAGCTCTCTTGGACGCCGAGGTGTGTCACACTGCCGGCTACGCGCAGCAACAGCGTCCCAGTCCACGGCGGGTCGTTGGTTCGGCCCTCTGAGGCCGACGCGGGGTCCACAGCCAGCCAGGGCATGCCAATCTTCGGCTCGCTACTGCAGGCAGTCGTCTCGGCTCCCGACACATGCTAGAGACTTCCCGAGGCAAGGGCCACAGATTCGGACGCCGAATCTCAGGCGGTCGTTGCTGACGTGTTCCTAGCTACGCCAGCGAGGAAGAAGCAGCAGCGGGGACGGCCTACAGCTGCCAGCGGAGCAGCGCTGACTCAATGGGGAAGAAGACCGCTGAGCCAGCTGCAGGACCAGCCCTAACGACGCGGTCCTACACGGCCGACACACAGCAGCGCATTTCGCTGGGGCGGTGGCCTCAGCATTGCGGGACCCTGCGATGCGGACCAAGGTGAACGGGGTACTGTAGTGGAAACAAATAAATCATTTGGAAAGTTCTCGCAGTTTTAATATGGCAACTCCTGGCAACCACCAACAACAGTACCATTATAGGCCCTTTGCTGTTACTCATCTATATAAACGATTTGGGAGACAATATGAGCATCCATCTTTCGTTGTTTGCAGATGACGCTGTCGTTTATCGGCTAGTAAGTCATCAGAAGATCAAAACAAATTGCAAAACGATTTAGAAAATATATCTGTATGGTGTGGGAATTGGCAATTGACCCTAAATAACGAAAAAGTGTGAAGTTATCCACAAGAGTGTTAAAAGGAATCGGTCAAACTTCAGTTATACGATAAATCAGTAAAATCAAAGGCCTTAAATTCAACTAAATTCCTATGAATTACAATTGCGAACAACTTGAAGTGGATGGAAAACATAGAAAATGTTGTGGAGAAAGCTAACCAAAGACTGCGTTTTATTGGCAGGACACTTAGAAAATGTAACAGATGTGCTAAGGGGACTGCCTACACAACGCTCGTTCATCCTCATTTAGAATACTGCTGTGTGATGTGGAATCCTTACCAGATAGGATTGATGGAGTACATTGAAAAAGTTCAAAGAAGGGCAGCACGTTTTGTATTATAGCGAAATAGTGGAGAGAGTGTCACTGAAATGATCCAGGATTAGGGGCAGACATCATTAAAATTAAGGCGTTTTCCATTGCGTCGGAATCTTCTCACGAAATTCCAGTCACCAACTTTCTCCTCGGAATGCAAAAATATTTGGTTGACGCTGACCTACATAGGGAGAAACGATCACCGTGATAAAATAAGGGAAATCAGAGCTCATACAGAAAGATGTAGGTGTTTTTTCTTTCCCCACACTGTATGAGATTGGAATAATAGAAAATTGTGAAGTTAGTTTGATGAACCCTCTGCCAGGCACTTAAATGTGATTTGCAGGGTGTCCATGTCGACGTAGATGTATGTGTAGAGTCGAATTTATAGAGAATGTGACAGTATGAGTTAGCATGACGTTGCACCTCTTCTGGCCTGGATGCATGCATTGATTTGACTGGTAAGTGTCATAAAGCCATTGCATCCTCTCCTAAGACATACTGGTCCACGACTGTTGCAAGTGGTCCTTGATATCCTGGATAATGGCACTGGGACGGAGTTGACGTCGGGGGCAGTCCCGAAAATGTTCTGTTGGGGGCAGATCTGGGTCTGAAATTCACTTCGGAATACTTCAACTCCATGCTGACAGTTAAGAGACAGGTGCCATGTGTGGACGAGCATAGTCCTGTTGAAAAATGGTACTACGATACTGTAGCATGAGAGGTAACGTATGAGTACTCAGGATGTCCATGAAGGGCTGCTGTGTTGTCAGAGTTCCCTCAGTCCTTGTCGTTTGTGATCTGAAGTCATATCTAATAGCTCCCCACATCATTGATGCCAGGATTAACACCAATGTGACTCTTCAAAACATTGTCAGCAGCTAGTGCCCACTCCAAATGCAGCAGTTTGTGTTGCGGTGTTAATGGTAGCGTACCTGTGGGACAGTAATTCTCTAGGCCAGCTGCTGCCAGTGTTCAACAAATGGAGCGGGACAATAAAGACTACTGCAGGGAGTCCCATTACTTGTTTTCGGGTGGCAGGAGCAGATGTGAAGCACTAACCATGTGTCTGGTGCATAGTACGGCGATTCTCCCTTGGTCAGATGTGGTCGACTGGAACTTTGACAAGTACGCCTGCCCTCACATTCCAATGCAGTCCGACATCAGGCCAATATCACATACCAATGCCCCACGAATCTAGATACTGAACGATTCGACCAGCCATCCGAATAGAGACCCACAATGAGGCCCCTTTCAAACTTTGTCAGGTGCTGATATCGCTATCTCACACGAGTATGCGGCATGCGTGTGTCCTTCAACACTTATTACTCAACTTATCACGCTGTTTATGCTTCTTATACACCCTAACGCGTCTGGTAACAACACTAAACACAAACAACACTAATGCACTGTGGTGGCTATTCCACCCGTCAAGAGAGACTTGCAACTTTACGGGGGTTATTTCGAAAGTACTGCACACCGCTCATGCGCAACCGTTACGGTAGTGTTATAAAGTTGAAATTCATATGAGCAGTGAGCGAGACTTAGGTGTGGCTGATGCCACTTTATAATAGGAGGAGAAGGCATTCCCGGCCGACAGTGTATAAAGACATCGATAATATTGTTATTAATACCGAGAACTATGTAGGCGCACAAGTTATTTTGCATGATCCTTCAGTGTTCTGTGGTGGTGTTCTTAATTTCACGCTTACAAGCAATGATGGCGCACAGCACGGGAATGAGTGGGTTACCGTTGCGATAGTAGGTGGAGCCATGCCATTGGTTGTCAGCACCAGGAATCATCGAAAAATAAATGAATCGGAATCTGTGTCAGTATGGGTCGTGAGTAATTCAGTTTTAAAATGGAAGCTGAAATCGAGAGAGGTCGGATTACCCATAGTGATCAGCGTTCCTACATCAAAATCGAACCCTACGTGGAATGAACCCAATGATAATTTACAACGCTTTGAGAGAGATGAGTGGAAATAGTGCAGTGAATCATAGCTGAGTATCGCGGTGGTCTGTTCGTTTCCTTTAAGGATGGGTAGCCGCTGAGGACTCAAGAAGTAGAAGGCTTTCCGCTGCAACACGTTACGCATCTCAGGTTATTGTTAACGGCGTTTTTAGAGCTGATCGACGAGAAACTTATGAGGAAATTGCATATGAGACCAAAATGTTTGCCACTTTAGTTTACAGGACCATAACGGAAAAGTTGAACATGAGAAAAGTTGCTGTTAGAGGGTTCTGCACGATCTGAGTGAAGAACAGAAAACAGGTCGCTAAAGAATCACAGAAGAACTGCTTCAACGTTACCGAACAGAAGTAGAACATCATACAATGTAGGCTTTCACGGCCGGTGTTGTCTTCAGTTGAAACTTCCGGGCTGAGAGGCCATGGTCGATGTATAAAATTTCCACCTAACGTTTCGTCTCCATATGCGGGAGACATCTTCTGAGGTCGTCCGGCTACTGCCACTGAGGCTTCAGGTAGTCTGGCATTTATAGAGCGCATAGAGGGCACCATCATTCATCACGTGATGATGGCCTACAGAAAGGTAGAAGTGAAACCTCAGTCGCTGGCAACTCTGGAACTGCGATTAACATGTCTGGGACAGAATTAACAAAAGAGGAACATTTGGTTCTATCGAAAGGAGGCAACTTAGCAGTTACGCCACTAAAGGTTCCTACGGAGTATATTATAGCGAAAGTGGAGGCAGGAACCCGTTTGTTATCATCACATTCCGAGGATGAAATCAGGACTGAAACAGCCAGAATATTACGCCAAGCGAACCCACCTACCAGCAATCTGTCTCAAGCGGAAAGGAGGGCACTGAGGGAGATCAATGCGAATAAGAGCATTATTGTACTTGCAGCTGATAAACGAAATGCTACTGTTTTGCTGGACACCGAAGATTATCACAAGAAGATTAGTGACCTTTTGGATCCCACTACGTATAAAAAGCTTCAGAAGTATCCTACAACCAAAATTTTGAGAAATACCAATCAACTGGCAAAACAATCTTCTCTTTCTTCGGGTGATAAAAAACAACTCTGCAAAACGGAAGCTTATCCACCCAGACTACACGGACTCCCAAAGGTACATAAACCACAGTTCCCTTTGAGACCGATTGTGAGTCCCGTAGGATCTCCAACACAAGAGGTGGCCAGATATTTCGCCTGCTTACTGCTACCACACATTGGCACAGCAGACAGTTACATTAAAAACTCGGCGCATTTTATTGAAAAACTGAGGGAGAATAACGTCAGCCCAAGTGATATTCCTGTGAGCTTTGAAGTGTCGGCAGAAGTGCCAACACCGAGTTGTTTGAGGAAGCCGAAATGCACGCTATAAGCACACGCAGGATGGCGTGAGGTCTGAAACAGGATACGTAATGAATGCTATAAAGAAAAGTACGTAGCTTCTGGAATACTTAACTTTAATGCACAATTGGTGAACATTGGTCTTGTTACTGTACATGCTTCATTAGATACATAGCAAAGGATAAATGGCGCCTTGCTAGGTCGTAGCAATTGACTAAGCTGAAGGCTATGCTAACTATCGTCTCGGCTAATGAGAGCGTAATTCTCAGTGAACCTTTCCTAGCAACGTCGGCTGTACAACTGGGGCGAGTGCTAGTAAGTCTCTCTAGACCTGCCGTGTGGCGGCGCTCGGTCTGCAATTACTGACAGTGGCGACACGCGGGTCCGTCGTATACTAGCGGACCGCGGCCGATTTAAAAGCTACCACCTAGCAAGCGTGGTGTCTGACGGTGACACCACATTCCTCCCCCGCAAATCGGCGAACGGTTGTATTATAAGGCTTCCGCCCGCCGTGGGGAGGACCGCATGTTGACGTATGCGACGAGGTGGGGAGCCTAACAACAGGCAAGGCTGTGCCACCCGCACCCGGCCGTTCGGTCCGAGGGGAGCTAGGAAACGCCTGAAAACCTAGTCCAGGGTGCACGCCAACATGCGGGTTATGCGCCCCAAGAAAGTCAGGAGGGGCCGAAGGGTCGACTTCCATCGCGTCGGGGTACCCGACGCGCGAAGACGCCATGTGGTCCGGAGCGGGCAAGAGGTCCATGGCGGAGGACAGCTGGTCACGGGAAGCGATCGGCGGCGCGTAACCCAGGGAGGCGCCAGGCGGTTGCAGCGACGCGTCCACTGCGGGCGGCGCCGGCGGGAGAACAGGCGGCGGTGGCGGCGGCGCGTCGCCATGGGGCAAAATGGAAGGCAGCGTCGGTAACACCTGGGGATGAGGCGAGCCAGTAGATGGGTACCCAGGGCGCTGACCGGACGGCACCGTCGCTGAAAGCAGACGGGGATCGGCAGAACCCGTGCGACGACAGAGGCGCAGCTGATTGAGATGCCGACGCACCTCACCAGAAGCCCCCAAAACCAGATACACAGCGCGGCCGAGGCAGCGAAGAATGCGCCCTGTGAGCCACCGCCGTGAACCTCGATAGTTGCGATAGTATACAACGTCGCCTGGAGCAAAAGCAGGCGTCTGCCGCTGCACAGGAACCTGATGTGGCGGATGCAACAAAGACATCAAGGTTCGATGAGGACGACCGTGAAGCAACTCAGCCAGAGAGCGACCATCGCGGGGCTGAGAGCGATACGAGGACAAAAAGAGCAATAACGCGTCCTCCCGAGAATGCGACTCTTTTAACTTCAACATCTGAGACTTGAAAGTCCGGACCAATCGTTCAGCGGCACCGTTTGACTGTGGCGAAAACGGCGCGGATGTCAGATGTTGAATACCATTGGCCGTGCAGTAGGACTGAAATTCTACGGACATGAATGGTGGGCCATTGTCGGAAACAATAGTCTGTGGAAGACCTTCTATGCAAAAGATAGCGGATAACGCTTGGGTGGTGGCTGATGACGTCGTGGAAGACATCCGGACAACAAAAGGAAAATTACTGAATGAATCGACCACAACCAACCATCGAGCATTCCAGAATGGACCAGCAAAATCGATGTGCAAGCGTTGCCAAGGGGAAGTGGCTGTCGGCCATGCAAAGAATTTCCGCGGCGGTGCGGATTGTTGTCCAGCACACGCCATGCAAGAAGAGCACATATACGTAATCGCAGCATCGATTCCGAACCAAGTACAGTGCTGACGAGCAAGCTGTTTCGTTCGCACTATACCCCAATGTCCTTGGTGGAGAAGCCGTAAGACAGAGTACTGTAACGAACGTGGGACCACGACTCTGGACTGATCATTATCAGAACGCAACAGCAAAACACCACGTCGAACATAAAGTCTCGCTTTGTGAGCAAAAAATCGGCGAACCAACGGATCCGCGATCCGTGACTTTGACAAAGGCCATTGCGTAGCAACAAAACGCAAAACTGTAGCAAGGACAGGGTCAGCAGCTGTGGTTGTAGCTACACGACGAAAATCAATCGGAAACGATTCGACCACGTCATCGGTTTCCGAATCAATGAACATGCAAGCAAGTTCGGAAGAATCGAATGCTCTATCCTCAGCAACAGGCAAACGGGACAATGCATCAGCGTTTCCGTGCTTAGCAGTGGACCGATACAAGATATCGTAGCGGTACTGCGAGAGGGAAAGAGACCAGCGAATGAATTTCTGCGCTGTACGTGGAGGTACAGGCTTGTTCGGATGAAAAAGCGATGTCAAAGGTTTGTGGTCTGTGATGATGGTAAAGTGACGACCATACAAGAAATCATGGAACTTAGTAACACCAAATACGAGAGCCAAAGCTTCTTTCTCTATCTGTGAATAATTTCTTTGTGCAGATGAGAGCAATTTTGACGCAAAGGCAATAGGGCGATCATGCGATCCATCTTTGTGCGCAAGCACAGCGCCGATCCCGAAATCAGATGCATCTACCATCAACAAAAGGGGTTTCTGGGGATCGAATGGCGTAAGGCAAGGATTTGAAAGCAACGCCGATTTCAACTGGCGAAAGGCGCGTTCGCATTCCGTCGTCCAGACGAACGGAACACCTTTACGGCGTAAGCGATGAAGCGGTGCTGAAATGGAAGAGGCATGCGGGATATACCGGGTGTAATAGTTAATTTTTCCCAACACACTCTGTAGCTGCTTCAAATTCTGCGGCGAAGGCAAGTCTTGTATGGCACGAAGGTGCTCTGGACTCGGATGTATGCCTTGTGCATTGATTACATATCCCAGATATGGTAAGTCACGAGCAAAAAACACACATTTGTCCTTCCGCAAGCGAAGACCATTTTGCCGCAATACCTGAAATAATGTTCTAAGATTGGCTAAATGTTCTTCTTCTGTCTTTCTGGAGATCACAATATCGTCCAGATAGTTTGCTGCAGTAGGGACCGACGCACAAACAGTTTGTAAATATTGCTGAAACAATGCAGGGGCGGATGCACACCCGAATGGCAGTCTTTTGAATTGGTACAAACCAAGATGCGTGTTAACCACCAAGACGCGCTGGGATTCGTCGTCCACTGGTATTTGCAAGTACGCATCTGCGAGGTCCAACTTCGAAAAGTATTTACCCGGGCACAGTTTATCAAAAAGATCTCCGGGTGGGGTAAAGGAAAAGTGGAAATCACGAGTTGCGGATTCACTGTTGCCTTGAAGTCCACACAAAGTCTCAATTTTCCAGAAGGTTTTGGCAAAATCACTAAGGGCGATGCCCAGAGAGAAGCCTGCACATGTTCAATCACACCTTGTGATTCTAAATCGTGTAATGTTCTTGTGACCTCATCACGCAATGCGTGGGGAACATTGCGCGCTCTGAAAAATTTCGGTTGCGCGTTTACTTTCAGTTCCAAATGTGCTTCATAGTTCTTAGCGCAACCAAGGCCCGGTGCAAAAATGTCTGCAAATTCTTCACATAGACGAGAAACACTGGCTGAAGGCACAGTCTGGTTCACTGATAGGACCTGATTTACTATTGACAAGTTAAACAACTGAAATAAATCTAAACCAAACAAGTTCACTGCAGAAGAAGAACGAAGAATGTAAAATGACACAAGTTTTGTTTGTCCCTTGTAAGTTGCAAGAAGGCTGCACTGTCCTAACACAGGGATATTCTGACCGGAATAGCTAGTTAACGTAACATTTGCGGCATGCAACGGAGGTTTGCCCAGCTGTTTGTACGTGTCGTGATTGATCAATGAAACTGCAGCTCCGGTATCGAGCTGGAATGGTATCACGTGGCCATGAAAGTCCAAGTCTACAAAAAGTTTATTGTCCTGCTGACGACAAGAGCGACGTTCTCGTGCAATTTGAACTGACACTGGTACAGAAGCACTCGCGACTTGACGGGATTTCCGGCGACGTCGACGCATACTATGTGTGGGACGAACACAGTCACTGTTAGAGAAAGTGGCACTGGGTGGAGTGGAATTAACGACATGAATGTCCATGGGCGAAGGTTCATGAGCCTGAGTATTCTTGGTTCGATTACGGCGCGAAGCAAAGGGCCTGGAATGGTTGTGAGTGTCCGATCTGAGCTTTTTCTGGCAAACACTTTGAACATGTCCTTTCTTATTACAGAAAAAGCAAATAGCTTGGCATGACGGGCAATTGTCACGCGAATGTCTAGTGGCACAACGCGGACATGATTTTAGAACTGCATTTGCTCACTTACGCGGCACACTTGGTTGATTTGCATGCTGGCGTGGCACACCAGGTTTAGAGCGTGGCGGCAGTTGCGTGGACGGGCGCGAGGGCTGTGTATCGTTCCGTGCAGCGCGCCCAGCGGGCCGGTTAATGTGACACACAGCTGGCGAAGTTTCAAATGATTCCTGAGCAAAGTCAAGTGTGTCTTGCCTATCCAATATGTCTATCACTTGTTGAAGGGAGGGATTGACTAGTTTCAAAATCTGTTCCCTGATACGAACATCAGAAACGTTCTGTGCAATTGCATCACGTACCATAGTATCTGAATAAGGGAGTCCACATTCACACTCAAAAGCACAATCCCTAGTAAGGCCTTGCAAGGTTGCAACCCACTCCCTATTAGTCTGACTGGCCGTACGTTTTGAACGAAAGAACGTATACCTTTTTGCAACTACATTGACTGTTTCTTTGAAATATGCATCTAATGCCGACAAAATTTCTTCGTAGGACAGAGTTGCTACGTCGCATCGGGGAAACAATTTCACTATCACACGGTACGTTTGCACCCCTACACACGCCAATAAATGAGGCTGCCGCTCGTTACCTTGAATTCTGTAGGCGGCGAGATGAAATCCAAATTGGCGTGACCACTCCGTCCAGCTTTCCATCGCCTCATTGAAGTGTCGAAAAGAATGTGCAACTGCGTGTTGTGGCTGCGGTAGCGGTGGAGCGGCGGCTGCCGCATCGTTTTGCATTGCACGTTAACCCTGGACGAGCTGTCCAAGGGCATCCAATAACGCCTGCGTCTGCTGATTCTGCAAGCGATAAAATTCGGACAGTACATCTGGAGATTGTGGCGATGCCATGACACAAAGAAATTAGAGCAATACGAACGCGAAATCCTCTTTTAAGCCTCGTCGCCAATATGAAGTGTCGGCAGAAGTGCCAACACCGAGTTGTTTGAGGAAGCTGAAATGCACGCTATAAGCTCACGCAGGATGGCGTGAGGTCTGAAACAGGATACGTAATGAATGCTATAAAGAAAAGTACGTAGCTTCTGGAATACTTAACTTTAATGCACAATTGGTGAACATTGGTCTTGTTACTGTACATGCTTCATTAGATACATAGCAAAGGATAAATGGCGCCTTGCTAGGTCGTAGCAATTGACTAAGCTGAAGGCTATGCTAACTATCGTCTCGGCTAATGAGAGCGTAATTCTCAGTGAACCTTTCCTAGCAACGTCGGCTGTACAACTGGGGCGAGTGCTAGTAAGTCTCTCTAGACCTGCCGTGTGGCGGCGCTCGGTCTGCAATTACTGACAGTGGCGACACACGGGTCCGTCGTATACTAGGGGACCGCGGCCGATTTAAAAGCTACCACCTAGCAAGTGTGGTGTCTGACGGTGACACCATAAGCTTCGATGTAGTGTCATTATTTACCATGGTGCCTGTAAACGAAGCTATTTCATATATAGCAGATACTTTACCGACTGACATAGTGGCTTTATTTAAACATTGCCTGACGACAACTTATTTCCAGTACAACAACGAGTTTTACGAACAGATCGACGGGATGGCGATGGGAAGCCCTCTCAGCCCAGCTGTTGCCAATTTATTTATGGAGATTTTCGAACACAGCTAGCGCTGCAGACTGCCAGTAAAAAGCCAGCTAAATGGTACCGCTATGCTGATGACACATTTGTAGTGTGGACTCATGATGAAGAAGAGCTGGATGTCTTCTTGGCGCAACTGAATAGTATTAACCCGAAGATACAGTTTACGATGGAGAAAGAGAGCAACGGTCAACTCAGTTTCCTGGATGTGTCGGTAATTAAACGGGTGGATGGGACGCTGGGCCACAAGGTATATAGAAAGAACACTCACACGGATCGATACCTCCACAAGGAATCTAACCATCATCCTAGGCAAAAAAGAGGTGTTATGAAAGCCTTGGTGGACAGAGCCAACAAAATCTGCGAGCCGGCTTACTTACAAGATGAACTGAATCACCTACGGTCAGCCTTCATCAAAAACGGATATACCAGCAAGGAAATTGATCGAGCCCTCCATCAAAGAAGGAAAAGAAGCCAGAAGTCCAGAGCAACAACGGTCACCTACTGGAAAAGTTTTCCTACCGTTTATTAATAAGGTTACGGACCGTGTCGGGAAAGTTCTGGCCAAGTATGGGATCGAAACAATCTACAGCCCACCAAGAAGATTAAGGAATATTTAAGGACTGCAAAAGACGCCCGACACCCCCTAGCAACACCCGGGTTATGCAAAATTCCATGCAGTTGTGGTCAAGTATATATTGGAACTACGAAAAGAAGTGTAAATACCCGCTCAGACGAACATAAAAGAAACTGTTGCTTAGGACATATCGAAAAATCGGCCGTAGCTGAGCATGTTTTTCGAGATGGGAACCACGAAATTAAATTTAATGACACAAGCGTTCTAGCACGAACATCCCATTATCATGCGCGCATGTATATGTCTCCCGCGGATGGAGACGAAATGTTAGGTGGAAATTTTTATACGTCGACCACGGACTCTCAGCCCGGCAGTTTTAACTGAAGAGATGTAGAACAGTTTCTGAAAAGGATTGTTCCACTTGATGAAACCTGGACACGAAAATTTGAGCGATAACTGAAGTCTTCGTCGTAACAATGTTGGGTTGGTAGGTTTGGAGATTAAAGGGACTAAACTGCAAGTTTATGAGTCCCTGTAACAATGGAAAAGTATGACTCTCCAGGCCTGAAAAAAATTTGCGCCAACAATCAAAGATGAAACTGATGATGGTCTTTGCCTACGACACGAATGGGAGTCATAGCTACAAACTGAGTGCCCCAGGAGACGTCTATAACAGATATGTAATAAAAGCTGTTTCTGTAAAATGTTTTGCGCTAGAAAATTCGTCAAAACAGGCCTGACATGCTTGGAATGTGTGTCCTCATTTTGCACGATAATTTAAGACCACGTATAGCCCTACCAGTGAGAGAAACGCTCGACAAATGTGGTTGGGGAATACTTGCACACCCGCATACTATACTGATATGACCACACCAGACACTGATTTCTTACCCAAATTGAAGGGACGGCACTGTGGATAACGGTTTGATGCAATTAATGAAGCTTCCCGTGAGGTGACCTGAGTAATCAGACAGCTCAACAGTGAAGGTGCCCTATCCGGAATACACAAGTTACCGAAAAGTTGGAAAGCTGTCATAAGCAGGACTGGAAATTATATTGAAGGCCTGTAAACGTATTTTGTAAAATAAATTATTCTCTTCGATTCTTTCTTACAGAATATAAAACTATTTAAATCTTCCTCGTATAATCCATTCGTTTACGCGCCTATTATGTTTACGTGTATGAAGTCACATTGACATGTTTTCTAGGTGTTTCACTTTTTATGTCAGACATCTTATGAAGAAAAATTCTTCGACTGTACGTATTTAGATTTTTATTTCCTGTAGGTATGTCGGAGTGAAAGCTCCATCGTCAGTGTTTCCAAGTTTCACTTCGAGCTTTTCATCATGGCGTGGTGAAACAGTCACATCTGGATATTGTCAGAATCTGCTAGAATGCTTTCATGCATCAGTATGTTGACGCTATGTGGCAAATTAAACTCGATCGAAGTAGAAGAATTACCAGCGAAGCAGAATCTGACAGTAGACAGAGGCGACTGCTTCAGCAAGAAGTGCCGAAAAGCCTGAAATGAAACTTGGAGACTCTGATGATGAATTTTTCGCTCCGAAATACGTATAGGAAATAAAAATCGAAATACGGTCAGTCACTGACTTTTATTCATGAAATGTATAAAGAAAAATCTACGCACATAGTTTCCCATTGACTCCGCTGTGAATGGCTCATACTATCCACCTCCATGCCCGCATCTCGTGGTCGTGCGGTAGCGTTCTCGCTTCCCACGCCCGGGTTCGATTCCCGGCGGGGTCAGGGATTTTCTCTACCTCGTGATGGCTGGGTGTTGTGTGATGTCCTTAGGTTAGTTAGGTTTAAGTAGTTCTAAGTTCTAGGGGACTGATGACCTAAGATGTTAAGTCCAATAGTGCTCAGAGCCATTTGAACCATTTATCCACCTCCATGGCCGAGGTCGCAGTCGGTTCTCAGCCGTGGCAGCGTGCGGACGGCCCCGCGCGCCGGCCAGTGCTCTGCTGCAGGCGTTGTTTACTTGTGCATCGTAGCTTTAAGGCTTGTGTCCGTCCACCGTGAACAACATGTCGAGCGCTTACCGCCGTGCGACCCTTAAAGTTTCCTTCCCAGCTGAACATGCGCGACCTCGTGCACATGAAGTTGAAACGTTCATTCGTGAAGAAGTTCTTTTAGATCCTAACCAGGTTATCGGAATCCATTTTTCGATCATGAGTAGTGTCGTTTATATCAAAATGACAAACACTGAGGTTTGTGAAGATGTTATTCGCCGCCATGCCAATGGACTTAAGTTCAAATACTCTGATGGTCACGTCGGAGCTGTAACACTTGAACTCGCAGAGTACGGTCAACGCACGATTAGGGTGTTTGAACTACCTTTTGAAGTGCCGAAGGACGAAGTTGTCTCTGCGTTACAACCATACGGTAACGTCATCGGTTACTTAGAGGAAAAATGGCAAACCTTCACGACCTACCACGTCCTTAATGGTGTGCGTCAGGTCAAAATTGAACTGATAAAACATATACCATCATACCTGACAATTGGCGGGTTGCGAGCCATTGTCATGTACGACGGCCAACCCCGAACATGTGCGGGTTGTGGACAAGAAGGCCACGTCAGATCCGCCTGCATGCGACGCCGCCTGATCCAGACGCCGGTCGGCGAGGAAGCGTCCCCAGCGGTGATCACTCAAATCCCTGTCACATATGCCAAGGTTGCCAAGGAAGGTAGCACCTCTCCACAGGGTCTTCCTGCTTCGTTGACGTCGTCTGATCAGGTAGATGCAATCGCTACTGAGAATGCTTCTGAGGTGCCACAGACGCCAGATCCTGACCTGCCGAATCTTCGCAGCAGTGTGACTGAAAATGCTACTGAGATGGACGTTGATCCGGGAGTGGTACCACTTCTGCTTACCTTCAGACTGGTCCGGAGTCAGACGAAAGCCACCCGCAATCAGACTCTGAACGACATGTTCGAAAACAAGGGTCGACACGAAAGAGAAAGAAACGTAGCCGTACACCCCCTGATGAATCCATTCTACGGATGGATACCAGGGATGCAGACCCGAAGATGGACGGCAAACCGCTCTTTGATGACCAAAAGTCTGATGCGAACGACCGGCCACAGGCGACCACTGGCAACGACCACCCCTCCTTACTGGCGCCGTCGCCCCCACATGTCGACGTTGAAGAGAGCCTATCCGATGAGACGAAAACTACTTCTCCTCTCCACGTGGATGATGTGCACAGCCGATGCCCTACTGCAGTATCAGTCTCCTGGGCAGACGACGTGGAGATCGAAGGGAGTGGGGTGGACGGTACTGATGATGGGGCGCCCCCATCGGTTGCGGCCGCGCCCGCAAACTCTCCACGATAGCAGCCTCTTCAGCGGACCGGCAAGATCGACGACCTTTCGCTCCTGAAGAAGAAGCCCCACCTGTGCCTATGGGACTCCAACACCAGCATTATCGTGTCGCAACGATTAACCTCGCGACCATTCGTGCGCCCCACAAACTAGCGCTGCTCCGCGATATGATTTATGATGCGGACACAGATATTGCGCTTTTTCAGGAAGTGCATGTCGCCGATTTTTCACCACCACATGGCTTCACGGTGCATCTTTCTCCCGCTTCGGACACCGGTAGTGGTGTTGTCATCATCTTACGCGAAGGTCTTCCTGCCGAAGATGTCCTATACCTCCCCAACGGCAGAGGTATGGCCCTTACTCTCTTTGGTGTACGCATCGTCAACATTTATGCGCCGTCGGGCTCCAGCTGCCGCCGTGAACGCAATGGCTTCTTCGCGAATGAAGTCACACCCCTCTTTATGGGACCACACGATGACTGCGTCATGGGTGGAGACTTCAACTGCACCCAGCGACCTCAGGATTAATTGCCGCGTCACTCACCATGCGCAGCACTGGAAACAGTCGTCACGCGGCTACAATATGTTGACACGTGGAGACATGTTCACGGTGATCTTTTGGGCTTTACGTACTACACTGCGCACTCCTCTAGCTGACTGGATCGCATCTACATCTCGCGATCCCTAATTCAACACACTCGACAGGCTGAAATCTGGCCTGTTGCTTTCTCAGATCATGAGGCTTACTTCTGTGATGTTGTTCTCACAAGACAGGCAGTATGGCACGGACGTTGTTTTGTGGAAACTGAACACGGCACTTCTTAATTCACCTGACTGTCGACTTCTAATAGAAGACACTTGGATCACATGCACTAGACGCCGACCCACGTATCCGTCTACCATATCCTGGTGGATCCAGTGTGCAAAACCTGCTCTTCGAAAAACTTTAATCCGGTATGGCAAAGATGTTGTCGCCTGGAGGAAGAGCACTATGTACTTTTACTACAGGATCCTACGAGAATGCTCCACGATGCAAGCCTCCCCTGAGCGCCATGCAAGGATGAACCATGCTAAGGCCCAAATCTCCAATCTCATGCGAAGGCATTTGGAAGGAGCGATAGTACGATCTCGTACTGCTGATCGCATGCCTCATGAACATCCGTCGATATACCATATCATCCAAGAACGCCAAAATCGACGCCGAAAATTGATTCACGTCCTAACAGATCAAGAAGGGCGCAGCTACATAACCCAATCTGCAATAGGGAATGTGCTTCACGCCCACTACCAGCAGCTATACGCCGCAATTCCACATTCCCCAGAGTTGATCGAGAAAGTCACACAGCTCAACGTCGGTGGTATCCCAGGAGATGCGGCGATTGACTTGATGTCAGAGGTGACTGATGAGGAAGTCCGCGATGCGATCCGGGCAGGAACCATCAATCGCTCCCCAGGACCCGACGGTCTTCCCCTCGAATTTTATCGCACCTTCCGTGATTTGTTAAGAGTCCACCTTCACCTCCATCTGTCGGGAACTGATGTCTCCGGAAGTACCTGTGCCGGACGCTTTCATGGAAGGAATTATTATTCCTGTACATAAACCGCATGGTGGCAACAATATCAGTGATTATCGGTCCCTCACCCTCCTTAACAGTGATATGAAAATCTTCACTCGCCTTTTGGCGGCACGACTTAAAAACGTTGCCCGATATGTTGTGTCGCCAGACCAAGCATCTTTGGGAGGGGATAATAATATCCGCACGCCTTTATGCCGCTACAGGGATATGATCGCCGTTACCCAGGCACAACGCCTCTCTGGGGCACTTGCGTCTTTGGACTTTAGTCAAGCTTTTGATAGGGTTGACCATTCGTTCCTTACGGCCGTACTCCACCATATGGGTTTCCCAGTCGCCGTTATCACGGTAGTGATGCGCCTTCTGCGGGGTGCCTCGTCCAGGATTATGTACAATGGCAGACTCACTCCACCGATAAAAATAGGTCGATCCGTACGTCAAGGTTGCCCTCTATCAGCAATTTTGTACGCCTTTTCCTTGGAATCCTTGCTATGTGGACTAAGACAACGTTTGGTAGGGTTGTCCATAGATCGCTACCGATTCTGTTGCACGGCCTATGCTGACGATGTAGTCATCTGTTTACGTAATGCCGACGAGGTTCGAGCTGTTTTGACCTGGGTATCGACTTATGGTGAGGCGTCGGGTAGCTCTTTAAACGTACGTAAGTCACCAGTTATGTTCATTGGCACGGGACTTCCCGTGGAGTGCCTTACACCTCTCACCACCGTTGATACCATTCGATGTTTGGGAATAGATTTTTCATCTGATCTCCGGCGTTCAGCCACCATCAACTGCCGACGCCTCCTTTTAATGATCAGAGCAGGTCTTATGGACCATCGCCTTCGATCTCTAGATATTCTCCAACGAGCTCGATATGTCAATATATATATCGCATCCCGAGTTCCCCATGTAGCACAAGTTCTACCTTTCCCGCTTACTGTGGCACGTCGCATGTTGGCAGCGATGGCATCTTTCGTCAGCTATGGGCTGTTGTTCAAAGTTAACTATGCAACCCTTACTCTTCCCCGTGAACGAGGTGGGATAGGTCTGTTTCACGTGCCGGATAGAGCTCGCGCCCTATTTGTCAGCTCCCAGATGACGGTATGGACACGTTGCCCAACGAGCCTCACTGGTCTCCTTCTGTCGGCATATTCGCCGGTCTCACTGTCAGCCCCAGTGATGATCTCGGATGTTCCGGCCCAGTTCCATTATAAACGGTACTTCTTTCTTGAACTCAGTTATCTACGCCTCACCTTACCAAGACAGCTTTTACTCAAGACAAAGGCAGTACACAATGTCCTCCAATTAGGTCGTCCACCTAACCCGATTGAACAAAAGTTCCCCCAGGTTGACTGGCGTCATGTATGGCGCGCGGTGTTCGCCTGTTACCTTGACACGAATGTTCAATCTGTCTGGTACCTAACTGTCAACGGTAAGCAAATCAACCAATTTCGCCTTCATCGTATCCACCTCTCCCAATCACCTCTATGTTCCACGTGTGGAGTGCCAGACAATGATGAACATCGGTTTGTATGCGGACCGTCGGCGGAGGTTTGGCACTTGGTTCGACGTATTGTGGCTTTTCTAACGCGGGACATTCCGGATCGGATTACTCCCCTTTCATTATTATTTCCGGAACGTGACTATTTTCCTCGGACAAAGACCAATGCTGTGAATTGGATTCGCGGACATGCCATTCACTACCTATTTGGACAAACTGTAGACTCTGTACTCGATTTTTGGACATACCTCAATGACCATCATTATGTCGTTGTCCGTCACCCAAAATACAGACAATTTTTCTCGAACTTCCTTGGGAGTGCTTTCCACGAGCCGCCTCGCAGCTGGAATGTGTTAAGCCAAGAGAGAAGAAGGTTTCCTGTTTGAACCAATGAACATTTCTGAACAATTCAACGGAACACATCAATTTCGAGAAGACGTGACTCAACATATTACCAGCGGGGCGCATAAGGCCTCTGATCAATTACACAACAAAACTACACAAAACAAAATAAAAAAAATTAAAATAAAATTTTAAAAAAGGAAGATTTTGTTCTTTGTAAGGATAGCCCTAACCTTGACTACCCATATTTCCCCTGATATATAGGCAGCTCTCTGGAGTAGGTTTAGCTAGGAGCCAACGCCTGAAGTGGACCAGATTTTTTTGTTATAGGATGAAAAGTGGCGGTGGCACTTAGGTTTCTTCTTTTTTTTATATAGTTCCATTTTATTAAGGGGCTTTCTAAAAAAAATCAAAAATCAAAAAAAGACAAAAACAAAAAAAGATGGTAAAAAAAGTCGCTAACCCACACTTGCGCGGTGGCGTAAGCCGGTTCGAATCCTGGTGGTGGAAAAAAATTTTCATTGCTAGTACTTGGCCGGCAAGGGGCGTACAGCTCCTGATGACCAGACTTCGCGCCAATGTCCTGGTTTAAATACCAAAACTCTCCGCATGTCTCATGCAGGGAGGACATGGGTCACTGTCCATCGGATGGTCCAACAAGCTTGGCGGCCCCCTTGATGCTGCTTTTCGCAAGGAGTATGCTATATATCGGCACCCTGTTCCACCCTCTCCTCTCATCATCATACAACATACACACACACACATATATAGGGTGGTTCATTGATCATGACCGGGCCAAATATCTCACGAAATAAGCGTTCAACGAAAAAACTACAAAGAACGAAGCTCGTCCAGCTTGAAGGGGGAAACCAGATGGCGCAATGGCTGGCCCGCTAAATGGCGCTGCCATAGGTCAAACGGAACCCCCATTTTTTTATTACATATTCGTGTAGTACGCAAAGAAATATGAATGTTTTAGTTGGACCACTTTTTTCGCTTTGTGATAGATGGCGCTGTAATAGTCACAATGCATTTGGCAATACGTGTAACGACATTCCTCTCAACAGCGAGTAGTTCGCCTTCCGTAATGTTCACACGTGCATTGACAATGCGCTGACGCATGTTGTCAGGCGTTGTCGGTGGATCACGACATCAAATATCCTTCAACTTTTTCCACAGAAAGAAATCTGGGGGACGTCAGATCCGGTGAACGTGCGGGCCATGGTGCTTCGACGACCAATCCATCTGTCGTGAAATATGCTATTCAGTCCCGCTTCGACCTCATGCGAGCTATGTGTCGGTCACCCATCATGTTGGAAGTACATCGCCATTCTGTCATGCAGTGAAACATCTTGTAGTTTCATCGGTAGACCATTACGTAGGAAATCAGCATATCCTTCCTCCCATAATGCCGCACCATACATTAACCCGCCAAGGTCGCTGATGTTCCACTTATCGCAGCCATCGTGCATTTTCCGTTGCCCAATAGTGCGTATTATGCCGGTTTACGTTGCCGCTGTTGGTGAATGACTCTTCGTCGCTAAATAGAACGCGTGCAAAAAATCTGTCATCCTCCCGTAATTTCTCTTATGCCCAGTGGCAGAACTGTACACGACGTTCAAAGCCGTCGCCATACAATTCCCGGTGCATAGAAATATCGTACGGGTGCAATCGATGTTGATGTAGCATTCTCAACACCGACGTTTTTGAGATTCCCGATTCTCGCGCAATATGTCTGCTACTGATGAGCGGATTAGCCGCGACAGCAGCTAAAACACCTACTTGGACATCATCATTTGTTGCAGGCCGTGATTGACGTTTCACACGTGGCTGAACACTTCCTGTTTCCTTAAATAACGTAACTATCCGGCGAACAGTCCGGACACTTGGATGATGTCGTCCAGGATACCGAGCAGCATACATAGCACACGCCCGTTGGGCATTTTGATCACAATAGCCATACATCAACACGATGTCGATCTTTTCCGCAATTGGTAAACGGTCCATTTTAACACGGGTAATGTATAACGAAGCAAATACTGTCCGCACTGGCGGAATGTTGCGTGATACAAAATACCTATACGTCTGCGACTATTAAACCGCCATCTATCACAAAGCGAAAAAAGTGGTCCAACTAAAACATTCATATTTCTTTACGTACTACACGAATATATAATAAAAAATGGGGGTTCCTACTTTAAAAAATGCAGTTGATATCAGTTGGCAGCGCCATCTGGGTTTACCCCTTCAAGCTAGACAAGTTTCCGAGCTCGTTCTTTCTAGTTTTTTCGTTTGATGCTTATTTCGTGAGATATTTGGCCCGGTCACTATCAATGGACCACCCTGTATATAGGGTGTCCCATTTATCTTGACCGCCCTAAATAACTGTCCACATGCAAATTACAAAACGTTTCAAGCAAATGTTCTTTAGCCGTCTGGGTGACATCAATCAGTATGATTGCCTTCGTTGTAACTTTGTTTTTTTTACAAAGATATGAACAGCGGTATGACTTTTTTTAAATAGCACCCTGTATTTTTTATTCGGTAATTCATTTCCTCCTCTAAAGACCTATTCAAAAATGTGTCACAGTGTACCATTCACTGAAACACAACGTTATTATTACATAACACAACACTGACGTTAATGCTTCCAGTGCTTAGTGCAGGTACTGGGGGTAATGGAACACACGCACATGCTGACGTTGACAGAGGACAAATGTAAACATAAGTAGAATGCACACCCGTCATTCCGTCAACCATCGTCAAGGAAGAGTTGTGTGAGTAGAAAGTACACCAACGAAGAAAAGGTAGAAACGCTACTCATCTATGGGGAATGTAAGTTAGCAGAAAATTAATTGCAATACTGTTTTCTTATGTACGGGTACATTTAGTACAGTAGTTTAGTCCTTTTAAATACTGTTGTGTAGAGTAGGCATAGGCTGTCCTTCCTGCAAACTGCATCGACATAACATTTGCGGAACTGAACAGAGAGCGATAGCCTGACAAGAACCCACCTTTCCGACTGATGTTTTCTCGTCTTGTTGCGACGCTTCAGGAAACAGGAAGGTCCAACCCACGACAACGCAATCGTCATAGCACTCTCACAGACGAAGCTTCCGTCAACATGTGAGAACACAACAGCTTTGAACACGAGAATGGCATTCCTAAAACCAGTGTACATCGTATTCTTACACGTCACCGGTTCCATCCTTACCATGTACACCTACATCAAGAATTGGATGGGAATGATTTCCAGAATCATGTACACTTCTGTCAGTGGGCACAGCAGCAAATCCTCGCCAACCCGAACTTCTCCAATGTTCTGTTTATTGATGAATGTTCCTTCTCAAACAAAGGACAAGTAAATAAATACAAGGAACATGCATTATTGGTCCAGCGACAACCCACGATTGCTTAGACAGGTGTAACATCAACGTCAATAGAGAGTTAACGTCTGGTGTGGGATGCTTGGTACTACAATTATTTGCCCTTATTTCATCAATGGTAGTCTAAACGGCTACTTGGTTTTCATTTGTCTTCTGACAACGCCAGCAAGCGGACGAGTTTGTGGGCTCAAAGTCAGTATTGTATTATGTAATTAATAACGTTGTGTTTCAGTGAATGGTACACTGTGATACATTTCTGAATAGGTCTTTAGGAGAGGAAATGAATTACCGAATAAAAAAAAAAAGTGCCATTTAAAAAATCATACCGCTGTTCATATCTAATATTGTAATGGACCATATTGTCAGTAAATAAATAACCGAAAAAAACGGATTGTACGTCTGACTTTTCCTCTTGAGAGCAACAAAGGAAACAGTTTTCTTGCTTCGGCGTTCAACTCGTTCAAAGACTGACATCTTCGATGTGTCATGTATCGAGGTATTCCAGTGCATTCCGCAACCTCTACTTTCGTTCAGCAATAGTTGACAGCGTCACTGATACGTGAAACAACGCGCTTTTCTAGTCAGTCACTGGGTGACTTTCTTCTATTGTTAAACAGAAGCGATTTGACACTGTCCATATGGAACAACATGTTTTCTGTCCTATTTTGTGATCAGATACTACCATCTTCTTTCTGTATGGTATGATCCTTATTTTGCATTTATAAACATTTAAAGAGCGCTGCCATTTATTACACCAAGTAGAAAAACTGTAGGTCTGTTGGCATTTCTTGTGATCATGCAGCAACGATACTTCGCTGCGGACAACAGCATCGTCAGCAAGTATGTGATAGCAATTTTGACTCTATCAGATAAATGGTTTGTTTGTACTGGGAACATTATCGAGTAGTGTGATGAGGGCTATGCGAGAGGCGTTCAATGAATTCGAAAGTAAAGTTCTATGTACAGACTTGGCAGAAAACCCTAAGAAATTTTGGTCTTATGTCAAAGCGGTAGGTGGATCAAAACAAAATGTCCAGACACTCTGTGACCAAAATGGTACTGAAACAGAGGCTGACAGACTAAAGGCCGAAATACTAAATGTCTTTTTCCAGAGCTGTTTCACAGAGGAAGACTGCACTAGATTGTCGTACAGATGACAAAAAGGCAGATATCGAAATAGACGACAGAGGGATGGAGAAACAATTAAAATCGCTCAAAAGAGGAAAGGCCGCTGGACCTGATAATATACCAGTTCGATTTTACACAGAGTACGCGAAGGAACTTGCCCCCCTTCTTGCAGCGGTGTACTGTAGGTCTCTAGAAGAGCGTAGCGTTCCAAAGGATTGGAAAAGGGCACAGGTCATCCCCGTTTTCAAGAAGGGACGTCGAACAGATGTGCAGAACTATAGACCTATATCTCTAACGTCGATCAGTTGTAGAATTTTGGAACACGTATTATGTTCGAATATAATGACTTCTCTGGAGACTAGAAATCTACTCTGTAGGAATCAGCATGGGTTTCGAAAAAGACGGTCGTGTGAAACCCAGCTCGCGCTATTCGTCCACGAGACTCAGAGGGCCATAGACACGGGTTCACAGGTAGATGGCGTGTTTCTTGACTTCCGCAAGGCGTTCGATACAGTTCCCCACAGTCGTTTAATGAACAAAGTAAGAGCATATGGACTATCAGACCAATTGTGTGATTGAATTGAAGAGTTCCTAGATAACAGAACGCAGCATGTCATTCTCAATGGAGAGAAATCTTCCGAAGTAAGAGTGATTTCAGGTGCGCCACAGGGGAGTGTCATAGGACCGTTGCTATTCACAATATACATAAATGACCTTGTGGATGACATCGGAAGTTCACTGAGGCTTTTTGCAGATGATGCTGTGGTGTATCGAGAGGTTGTAACAATGGAAAATTGTACTGAAATGCAGGAGGATCTGCAGCGAATTGACGCATGGTGCAGGGAATGGCAATTGAATCTCAATGTAGACAAGTGTAATGTGCTGCGAATACATGGGAAGATAGATCCCTTATCATTTAGCTACAAAATAGCAGGTCAGCATCTGGAAGCAGTTAATTCCATAAATTATCTGGGAGTAGGCATTAGGAGTGATTTAAAATGGAATGATCATATAAAGTTGATCGTTGGTAAAGCAGATGCCAGACTGAGATTCATTGGAAGAATCCTAAGGAAATGCAATCCGAAAACAAAGGAAGTAGGTTACAGTACGCTTGTTCGCCCACTGCTTGAATACTGCTCAGCAGTGTGGGATCCGTACCAGATAGGGTAGATAGAAGAGAGAGAGAAGATCCAACGGAGAGCAGCGCGCTTCGTTACAGGATCATTTAGTAATCGCGAAAGCGTTACGGAGATGATAGATAAACTCCAGTGGAAGACTCTGCAGGAGAGACGCTCAGTAGCTCGGTACGGGCTTTTGTTGAAGTTTCGAGAACATACCCTCACCGAAGAGTCAAGCAGTATATTGCTCCCTCCTACGTATATCTCGCGAAGAGACCATGAGGATAAAATCAGAGTAATTAGAGCCCACACAGAAGCATACCGACAATCCTTCTTTCCACGAACAATACGAGACTGGAATAGGAGGGAGAACCGATAGAGGTACTCAAGGTACCCTCCGCCACACACCGTCAGGTGGCTTGCGGGGTATGGATGTAGATGTAGATGTAGATTCTCTTCCGCTTGCTGGGGACGTACTAGATGTTATTGTCGATTCTGTTACAGTCAACTTCTTCGAGCCAGTCACATTTTTATAAGATACTTCATACGATTTTATCTTCGTTACTAGTTCAAAAGTTGATAGTGTCCTCTCATTGAAAAAAAAATGTAGGGCCAGGACACGACGACACACAGAATTTTCACTTTTCCGTCGACTGTGCGCTGACACGAAACTTCTGGCAGATTAAAACAGCGCGCCGGACAAGATTCAAACCCAGAATATTTGCCTTTCGCGGAACAATTCTGTGCTGTGTATATATATTCGTCTAAGGCCATCATTCGTATTAACTTGTTTTTCCAAGACAAATAATAAACTGGAAGTGAATCTTAAGTAATACCGTGGTTAGAGTACGTTTTTGTCCTAAGGAAGAATGCCTATATCCTCGTTTAATAATTCACATGTAATTTGTTCAGTATTTGTTCACTGATCGCTCATTAGCCCGGCTTATGATTTATTGGAAGATTTTAAGGGCACAATGAAACGATTCATAACCAGACCCGTGTGTCAGGAAGCGAGGCGCGATTAAATAACTGTTGGGAATTCGCCCTGCGGTTGTTAGAAAACAACCACTTATTTATCTGATCAGTAATTTCATTCCATTTATCTGCTACCACAAATTATCCCGTGCAGTCCTAAGTGTTTGATCTCGTCAGCGATTAACCCAGCTGCAAAACTGTTACGTTGCGAAGTTCTTCCGGTTAAAGATAGAAGTATGATTCAAACTTTGTTCAGTGCCTTTGCCGCCCTAAGCAGGAATTGTTCTTTTGAAAATAAGTAAAGACTTATTAGGTAACTGTTCCATATGCCTTTGAAAAGAATTCTGTGTCTTAACTTTTCCTCTTTTTCATTTTTTCTCCTCATTTGCTCAATTTTTTCGCTGTTTCATTTGAAATTAACTTTTTCCGCACTTTGCCGCCCCTAAAATTTTGGCTCCCAAGGCGGCCGTCTAGTTATGCCTAATGGTAAAAACGGCCCTGACTTTTTTTACATTAATAAATAGTTTATATTATATTACAGTTAACATAAATGCACGTATTGTATTAATGATCCCTATTCATTGCAAAACGACCAGCAGAAAGGTGGGGGTTGGGGGAGGGGGGGGGGGGAGAGAAGAAACATCTGTAAAGCAAGAACGAAGCTAGCGACAGAAATAAATAAAAAACCTCCAATAAATTAGCGCCTAAAAATGAACCTGGTTCATGTTTACAGTGTCTGAGCCTAATGTTTTCTTGCTTATCACTCGACTTTTCAGTACACGAATAATTTAATTTAATCTAATTACATAACATTCAAGAGACGTTTGTGTTGAAGGTTCTGATGTAGAAGCAGCCGTGGAATTGGTTTATTTTGTGTAGCAGTTTTCTCTTCAGCGGTGGTTGGATGGTTTATTAGGAACGCTAAATAATGTAGGTACGGCATTACATACTAGTTCCCTACTTTCTGCATTCATGGACTGATTGAGCTCAAAGTATAGCGAACAAGATTCCACGTTATTGTGTAACTATACATCATTCTGAGAAAGATCTAATGTTTACTAATTATTTCGTGTTTCTAAAAAGACATACTGATTTTCACCTAACTCCTGTAACTTTCAAGAGGATCTTAACAAAAAAGTCCTGTAATGTAATGTCTCTTACCTCTCAGGGTGCCTAGAGAATCTAAAGAAAGACAAATGTGGTGCCTTGTGTTTGTTACTGTCGCAGTATTAATGTAATGTATTGCATTGCATACGCTCACTATGATGATGCTCTTAACATATTCAATAACGTGTTTTATCCGTCGCTGGGCGCACTGCTGTCGCAGCTTATAACGAAGTTCAGGAGTGTCCCAACTGGACTTTGGCCGAAGCAATCCGGACGGAGCGATGAGAGGCCTGTAGATCGCAGAAAAAATATTGTTTGGCGTATCGCTTTAACCGGAAGATTCTTTTGCAAGGCTGAAAGTATTTCTTCCCAATTAAGCAGCAATATTTAGTCGTCCGAGCAGAAGGGACCATCCGTTGTATCCGGTGATGAGATCGAAATGACGATTAAATCTGTGTGCGGTTTGGTCTGGATCGCGCATTTCCTTTTCCGTGTACAATAGGAGGCACCGATACCTCGAAACACTCCTGGTTTTGTAACGGTAATCCCCTTTGCAAAATCGAGTTCAATTCAAGGCGCGCATCCTCCAATAGTGCACGGATTTATAATTACTATGCGCACTGATTGGGCGCTACAAATCTGTGTTTGTTTTCTGGCCTGATTTGTGTGTGGTGAATGGACAGCAAAACGCAAAATCTTCCGTATTTTTTATTATAAAGGCTAGAAATAAAACTACGTTCGAAGATGTATATAATATGTAAGCAGTTATAAGAGTCGAGGGAAGCAGTGGTTCGGAAGCGAGTGAGACAGGGTTAAGCCAATCCCCGATGTTATTCAATCTGTATATTGAACAAGCAGTAAAGGAAACAAAAGAAAAATTCGGAGTAGGAATTAAAATCCATGGAGAAGAATTTAAAACTTTGAGGTTCGCCGATGGCATTGTACTTCTGTCAGAGACAGCAAAGGACCTAGAACAGCAGCTGAACGGAACTGCGAGTGTCTTGAAAGGAGGATATAAGATGAACTTCAACAAAAGTAAAACGAGGATGATGGAACGTAGTCGAATTAAGTCGGGTGATGCTGAGGGAATTAGATTAGGAAATGAGACACTTAAAGTAGTAAAGGAGTTTTGCTATTTGGGGAGCAAAATAACTGATGATGGTCGAAGTAGAGAGGATATAAAATGTAGACTGGCAATGACAAGGAAAGCGTTGCTGAAGAAGAGAAATTTGTTAACATCAAGTATAAATTTAAGTGTCAGGAAGTCGATTCTGAAAGTATTTGTATGGAGTGTAGCCATGTATGGAAGTGAAACGTGGACGATAAATAGTTTGGGCAAGAAGAGAATAGAAGCTTTCGAAATGTGGTGCCACAGGAGAATGCTAAAGATTAGATGGGTAGATCACATAAGTAATGAGGAGGTATTGAATAGAATTGGGGAGAAGAGAAATTTGTGGCACAATTTGACTAGAAGAAGGGATCGGTTGGTAGGACATGTTCTGAGGTATCAAGGGATCACCAACTTAGTATTACAGGGCAGTGTGGAAGGTAAAAATCGTAGAGGGAGACCAAGAGATGAATACACTAAGCAGATTCAGAAGGATGTAGGTTGCAGTAGGTACTGGGAGATGAAGAAGCTTGCACATCAAACCAGTCTCTGGACTGAAGACAACAACAACAACATCATAATAACTTTATGAATTTGGTGACTTCGTCTGAAAATGAAAGGGCAGTATGTGGTTAAAAAAGTTTTAAAGTTTTAAAGTCACATCGTCATAAACCTTAAGAGTTACATACGTAATGTTCGGGTCAATGTGACCCGACATTAATATGGTTATTCAAAAGTCAAATACTTTCTCGTTGTCTCATATTTTATAGTAGTAATGACTTTCATTGTTCATACTTACTCTCAACATTCCACAAGTCAACAAAACCGCTGCGTTTACAACAGCAGACTTGTTATTACGACTTGTCAACTGTTCGAATTATCCATTGTTTGTGATCAGTCTGAACTGTGTCGTCATGGCGGTTACATCATTCACTGACGCTGAGTTGGAAGAATTAGTAAATAGCTCAACAGACGAAGGATCACTTTCCGAGTTTGAAGATCATGTCAGTAATGCATCCGAAAGCGAGTGTTCTGGTAACATTGACGACAGTCCACAGCCTGTTCAAAGTAGACTACAGACTTCTATTTCTAAAATTGGGAACATAGGAGAACGGCAGTTGTAACCACCAGCACAACATGGCTGCCTACCTGCTTCGGACGTTATGAGCAGTACCCCGGGACTTGCCAGGTATGCAAGCAGCAGGATAAGTGATGCAACAAGTTCATTTGAAGTATTATTTTCTACACACTTCAGAATGAAATAATAGAGATGTCAAATACTGAGGGGTAACGAGTTTATGGTAAAAAATAGACAAACATTGATGATTCTCTTTTTCACACATACTTAGGACTTCCATTCCTTGCAGTGTATATCGTTAAGGATACTGGGCAGAACGTATTTCGAGCAACCATGTCCCTAGAGATATTTTGTAAAATATCTTGCGTCTTGCGATTTGATAAGAAATCCACAAGAGAGGAAAGACGACGTACTGATAAACTCGCTGCAGTTCGCAGTATGTGGGAGAAATTCAAACGGTTCAAATGGCTCTGAGCACAATGGGACTTAACTTCTGAGGTCATCAGTCCCCTAGAACTTAGAACTGCTTAAACCTAACTAACCTAAGGACATCACACACATCCATGCCAGAGGCAGGACTCGAACCTGCAACCGTAGCCGTCGCGCGGTTCCAGACTGTAGCGCCTAGAACCGCTCGGCCACCACTGCCGGTTGGGAGAAGTAGTTAGAAGTCCTTTCTAAACTGTATAATCCAGGGGAAAATGTTACCGTTGACGAGCAGCTGGTAGCATTTGGAGATCGCTGTCCATTCAAGCAGTACATCACAAACAAACCGGCAAAATATTGGATCAAGACAGCTGTGTGCCACCAAATCTTCATATGTACTGAAAGCCCAAATTTATACAGAAAGGATAGTGGAGCGGCACCCGAAAAAAATCAGGGAATAAGAGTAATTGCTGACCTTACCTCTGATTTGCGAGGTCAGAATGTAGCTTGTTTATTCCTAAGAGAAATAAGAACGTTGCACTAATGAGCACTCTCCACCATGGTGGGGAAATGTGTGACAGGGGTGATAAGAATCCAAAAATGATTTTAGAATATAATTCAACCAAAGGGTCTGTAGACACAATCAGCTAACGGGTACATATCTTCAAGAAGAGAGATGCCACATAAGTATCCAACTACCGCGGGATTTCAGTACTTGAGACTGGGTACAAAGTATTTACAAGATAAAGAGCATCGAATTTTACTTTGGCAATTATCACTGTCTGCATCACATTTTACAATTTCAAAGTTGCTCACCGTACCACACTGCTACCTTCAAAAGTTCCTTATTAAGCGACAGCACGCGCTATAAACGCGAACACTGCACAATGAAAAACAAACATCATTGAGGAAGGAAACGCGAGCGACCTGAAATCATGTGTTTGGAACAGATTTTTAATTTTTTTTAATGTGTTTCAGAGCCGTGCACAATCGGAAGACGCGCGCGCCTTGAAATGAACACGAGTTTAGAGAGGGAGTTATCGTAACAAACCCGTTCGTGTTTCAAGGCACTATTGCCTCCTACTGAACACGGAAAAGGAAATAACGCAGTCCGGATCCCGAAACCGGATTTTTGCCTTTCGAGAGCTGTGCTTTTACTGACAGAGATTCCCAGGCACGATTAATGAGTCACGGCACGACTAACGAGTCACCACAGGTTCCGACTGCCGCTACCTCTCCCTTTCCTTCTCTACCCGTCCAGCTATACCCTTTCTCCCAGCCTTTAATGATGTCCAATACAGGATGTTGAGGAGCTATGTTGTTTGGAAGGTACAGGAGGTTCACAGCATCATAACTTCGCTGTAGTGTCGATGGTTCAGTAGCGAGTTACCGTGTATCATAGCCGTTATACTACCATCATTCTAATAGATGTTTTCACTCCACAGTTAAATTATTTACTGTGACGCCTCGTTGCTCCCAAACAGATACCTCTACCGCGATCAAAATTTTCTCCTACATGTGTACCTTATTGACGGTGTGAACTATCATTTGGAGGACTGGTGTATTCATCAACAGTAAACATACCTCTCTCAGATGGTTCAAATGGCTCTGAACACTACGGGACTTAACATCTGAGATCATGAGTCCCCTAGAACTTAGAACTACTTAAACCTAACTAACCTAAGGACATCACACACATCCATGCCCGAGGCAGGACTCGAACCTGCGTCCGTAGCGGTCGCGCCGTTCCAGACTGCAGCGTCTAGAACCGCTCGACCACAACGGCCGGCCATACCTCTCACCTTAAGTTGTTTGACTCCGTGTTACTTTGGTACACAGTGTTTGGTACGCTGTTAGGTTTGTAAACGACACTCGTATGAAAGTAGTTCGTCGAATTTACGCCAGGAAAAAATTTGATCAGCAATAGATACCAGCAGTGTTCCTGCGTAGAATTGTTGAAAGGTGGCAGTGGTGAACAATATTTGTATTTTATACTTTGTTTTTCTGTAAATACAATCCACCATTCAATAGAAAAATAGATAAATCATTTTCGACGAAGAAAAGTGTCACTTGTAAGACTGAAAACCCAAATGTTCAAATAATTTCACTTACAAGAGGGCGAGCTGGACAGTAATGCATCCGAAGTTAAGCTCTTAATTTTTTGCTATTTTGTCTAAAACTGACATGGTGAGACCGCGGCTGTGTACAATTAATGTAGGTTAATTCTTACAAAGAAGAAGACAGCAACCAGCCACTATTAATACTGCTATTTATTTAGGTAAATAGCGCCGTTACCGGTATCGAACTGGTAAGTTCGTCATCAGATGGCTGTTCACATGATTTGCAAGATACATTTTACATTATCGTCCGTTTTCGATTTTTATTCTTCCACTTTGGCGAAATATTTTCGGTGTGTTGTTGCCGTCGAAAATTCCGCGCGATTTGGTTGCGAAGTTGCAGGATTGTATTTTTCGAATATTCCAAAATATATCCAGCACTATTGTAATTTGTACATCACCATATTGTGCAGATTCTTTTTGGTGTGTGTGTGTGTGTGTGTGTGTGTGTGTGTGTGTGTGTGTGTGTGTGTGTCGCTTTGCACAATATGGTGATGTACAAATTACATAAGTGCTGGATATATTTTGGAATATTCGAAAAATACAATCCTGCAACTTCGCAACAAAATCGCGAGGAATTTTCGACGGCAACAACACACCAAAAATATCTTCGCCAAAGTGGAAGAATAAAAATCGAAAACGGACGATAATGTAAAATGTATCTTGCAAATAATGTGAACAGCCGTCTGATGATAAACTTGCCAGTTCGAAACCGGTAACGGCGCTATTTATCTAAATAAATAGCAGTATTAATAGTGGCTGGTTGCTGTCTTCTTATTTTTTTAAAAAAATAAATCATTCTACATCTTTATTCTTCATGTCTACATATTTGCAGCCCTCTGCCGCTAGAAGGCTTCCAATTGTAGTGTGTAACACGTCGGTGCGTGAGAAAGAGCGTGCTGTAACCGAGTTTCGAATTCCAAGAGTTCGTCTACACGTGTAGAACTCTCTCCTTCAACATGACAATACCAGACCCCACACGAGCGCTGCGACATTTGCGCCGCCTTGCGTTCACTGTCATCGATCATCCTCCACACAGTCCCGAACTGGCTTCATCCGATTTTCATTTCTTTCCACAAGTTAAGGAACACCTTCGAGGGCTTCACCCGTCAACAAACTCAAACGTTCTACTATGACAGTATTAACAAACTGGTCTCTTGATGGAAGAAATATATTTGTCGCCAGGGTCGTTATGTCGAGAAGTAAATATGTAGGCACGAATAATAATGATGTAGAAGTTGTTAACGTTGTTTCATTTAAAAAGCTTTTGTTTAAAAGCCCAATTACTATGGAACAAAATTAATTTTGTTTGATTCGTGCGTGAAACTTGCTATTGTGAAAAGATTTACATCGCCTGAAATCAAACCTGACTCAGAAATATTTTTGAGAAAACTCTAATGCAGCTACTACCATTACTATGATCCATTTTTTTCTTAGAGCACATTATAAGCAAACTGTTTAACAAAGCGTATTTTATTTCATATGCTAAATTGTATTTTCAAACACTCATACATAACATAATCTTTCTGAATATGATTTTCGTTCATATGTCAACGGTAATCTGCAAGAATTGCTGGAGTCCATTTTCCTTGGTACCGTCATTCCACATTAGAGATTTCTTCACGAAATCTCTCATCATGCTCGTCACTAATGCCCTCCAGATCGTGTGGGGCGAAATACCAAAGGCTGTAAAAGAAATACATTTTAACGACCTGTTATAGCCCATATTTCTGAGTGCATCAGTCATGTTGTCAACAACCTTCTTGTCGTCAGATGCTCTGTTCTTGGCAAGAAAATTCATGAAAACTTCTTTAAATGCCTTCCCCATTACTTTTTCGCTTCCTTGTTCTGATTCATCAAAATTCCCATCTTTCTCCCTCACCCCTCACTCAAAATACCCTATTGGCAGAAATTTTGAATTTTGGGAGGAATTTCGAATCTGGCGGGAATTTCGAATTTTGCGCGAATTTCTTCGTCCCGAGACTACGCTGGCATCCCACCCCACCCCTCCACCCGGGAATTGATGGGAAATTAAAATTGGTGGTGCCCTTTCCGGGACTCAAACCCTGGTGCTCCCGGGCGGAAAGCACAATTGCACCCCCCGTAACATAATTATACCGCTAGAGGCGCTTGGAATTGACAGGAAATTAAAAATAGCGGTGCCATTTCCGGGAATCGAACCGTGATTCTACTGGATGGAAAGCCCAAGTGCACCCCGTAAGACATGGAAACTGTCCAGATGCGGGAGAGGAGGGTTAGGTTGGTATATCTAGTTTCATATCAGCGCATATTCCGCTGTAGAGTGAAAATTTCATTCTAGAAACATCCCCCAGGCTGTGGATAAGCCATGACTCCGCAATATCCTTTCTTCCAGGAGTGCTAGTTCTGCAAGGTTCGCAGGAAAGCTTCTGTGAAGTTTGGAAGGTAGGAGAGGAGGTACTGGAGGAATTAAAGCTGTGACGACGCGGCGTGGGTCGTGCTTGGGTAGCTCAGTTAGTAGAGCACTTGCCCGCGAAACGCAAAGGTCCGAGCTCGAGTCTCGGTCCGGCACACAGTTTTAATCTGCAAGGAAGTTTCAGAGGTTAGTATACTTTATTTATTTTGTTCGGGAAACTGACACAAAGAGTGATCCAACTATGTAATTAATCACAAAGACGGCCTAATTAACGACCATATGCATAGTGCTACACAAGGATGGCATAAAATCACAATACAACTCAAAAACTGACGATACCATGCAACTGATATTATCCTGCTGGGAAAAAATTTCGCAATGCCACTCGAAAATGGCGACAGGCACACTCAAACTTTACCCTACATCTACAAGATGGTGGGAAAAAGGCATGGGTGTAAGGTACTATCTTTATTCTTTTTGGTGGGAAATACGTTCAACTGACGAGATGCTGGTGTTGGACAGAGAGGAGTTTAAAAAGTGTATTATTTGTTAGCACACAGTATCTATCGCTGTTTGACGTCAGAGTTCACTACAGACGCATGTCTCAAAAACCATCCTGCAGCCCAGGTAATCGAAGCCAATACACGATACCATAACTGACGGGAAAAAAATGTGTCACATTTCTAATTACACTTCGAAATTGTGAAAAAAATCAGCACTCGTAATGAACTGGTCATAATGCAGTGCATATACTGGGGACAATCGTCATCCTAAAAGACTGCAGAGAGGGTGGTAGTTCAACGTTTATTCTACTCCATGTACAATCACAAACTGTTAAAAACCAAGGGCCTCTCACTTCCCCTCATGCTTCCCCCTCAACCTCCCTCCTCCATTCATCCATCTACAATCCTGGAAATTGAAATAAGAACACCGTGAATTCATTGTCCCAGGAAGGGGAAACTTTATTGACACATTCCTGGGGTCAGATACATCACATGATCACACTGACAGAACCACAGGCACATAGACACAGGCAACAGAGCATGCACAATGTCGGGACTAGTACAGTGTATATCCACCTTTCGCAGCAATGCAGGCTGCTATTCTCCCATGGAGACGATCATAGAGATGGTGGATGTAGTCCTGTGGAACGGCTTGCCATGCCATTTCCACCTGGCGCCTCAGTTGGACCAGCGTTCGTGCTGGACGTGCAGACCGCGTGAGACGACGCTTCATCCAGTCCCAAACATGCTCAATGGGGGACAGGTCCGGAGATCTTGCTGGCCAGGGTAGTTGACTTACACCTTCTAGAGCACGTTGGGTGGCACGGGATACATGCGGACGTGCATTGTCCTGTTGGAACAGCAAGTTCCCTTGCCGGTCTAGGAATGGTAGAACGATGGGTTCGATGACGGTTTGGATGTACCGTGCACTATTCAGTGTCCCCTCGACGATCACCAGTGGTGTACGGCCAGTGTAGGAGATCGCTCCCCACACCATGATGCCGGGTGTTGGCCCTGTGTGCCTCGGTCGTATGCAGTCCTGATTGTGGCGCTCACCTGCACGGCGCCAAACACGCATACGACCATCATTGGCACCAAGGCAGAAGCGACTCTCATCGCTGAAGACGACACGTCTCCATTCGTCCCTCCATTCACGCCTGTCGCGACACCACTGGAGGCGGGCTGCACGATGTTGGGGCGTGAGCGGAAGACGGCCTAACGGTGTGCGGGACCGTAGCCCAGCTTCATGGAGACGGTTGCGAATGGTCCTCGCCGATACCCCAGGAGCAACAGTGTCCCTAATTTGCTGGGAAGTGGTGTTGCGGTCCCCTACGGCACTGCGTAGGATCCTACGGTCTTGGCGTGCATCCGTGCGTCGCTGCGGTCCGGTCCCAGGTCGACGGGCACGTGCACCTTCCGCCGACCACTGGCGACAACATCGATGTACTGTGGAGACCTCACGCCCCACGTGTTGAGCAATTCGGCGGAACGTCCACCCGGCCTCCCGCATGCCCACTATACGCCCTCGCTCAAAGTCCGTCAACTGCACATACGGTTCACGTCCACGCTGTCGCGGCATGCTACCAGTGTTAAAGACTGCGATGGAGCTCCGTATGCCACGGCAAACTGGCTGACACTGACGGCGGCGGTGCACAAATGCTGCGCAGCTAGCGCCATTCGACGGCCAACACCGCGGTTCCTGGTGTGTCCGCTGTGCCGTGCGTGTGATCATTGCTTGTACAGCCCTCTCGCAGTGTCCGTAGCAAGTATGGTGGGTCTGACACACCGGTGTCAATGTGTTCTTTTTTCCATTTCCAGGAGTGTATTCTACGGGGAGGACACATCCTTCTTCAAACGGCCAGATGCTCCACAGCGCTTCTCGCAGCCCCGCTGCCCGCCCTTTGTTGTTTTTCTGCCGACCCGTGTATGGCTGCAGGCCCCACCGTGCCCTCCGTAGTCACTCGCGACACATGCCTTTGAGGCGGCGCCCCTCAGCACGAAAGGGTAATTTACAGGCATAACCCAGCCCATCCGGAGAACGATCCAGATGGCCCGCAGCACTCGGCTTTCCGCCATATAATGTGACGCTCCTACGCCAACACAGTAGCATGTACAATCAACTAAACAATAGGAGATAAAAGGACGGCCGCCTCAAGTGCAACTTGTTCATCTAAAGTATAGTGACACAGCCGCCCCTAATGATTAGGGAGCGCACCTGCAGCGGCGACCTAACACCACCAATAGGCCTCTCGTTCTGCGAGACTTTCGTTTGACGTCCACTTTCTTTCAGTTTTTGGGCAAACTCGGTATAGTTTTTACGTTCGACTGCACAAAAAAAAATTTTTTTCAGCTTGTTGAACAAATTACACGACCTTAGAGCGTCTCTTGTGGTCAATATCCGTAAACAAACTGTCATCCACGTGTGTCACGTGTGTATTACAGACATTTCAGACAATCTTTCACGCCATTAGTACACCACTCTGCTGGTATAATTGTGTGTGTGTGTGTGTGTGTGTGTGTTTTTTTTTTTTTTTTTTTTTTTTTTTTTGGGGGGGGGGGGGGGGGTGCAATTGACTTTCCATCCAGGAGCACGAGGCTTCGAGTCCCAGAAAGGGCACCAGCAATTTCAATTTCCCATCATTTCCCGGTTGGGGGTGGGGTGGGATGTCAGCATAGTGCTGGGACAAAGAAATTCGCGACAAAATTCGAAATTTCCGCCAAATTAAAAATTTCCGCGAATAGGGTAGGTTGGAAGAGGGGGAGGGGGAGCAGTGAGGGAGGGGTGGGGGAGGGGATGGGGCACACATGCAGGCTGAGAAAAATAGGTGACGTCATATGTGGTGGTCGTGGGCTGGGTAGGAATGATTAATTGATTAACTTAATTAATTTGCATATTGATTTGATATCAAAAGTGGAGTCGTAGTGCCATCTTCCTACTACTGGTACCTCGGTAATCTGAAAGAACCAAGGGTTGTAGAGTGTTTCAGAGAGAGCATTAGGGAAGGATTGACAAGAACGGGGGAAAGAAATATAGTAGAGAAGAATAAGAAGAAGAAGAAGAAGAAGAAGAAGGAGAATGGGTAGCTTTGAGAGATGAAATAGTGGAGGCACCAGGGGATCAAGAAGGTAAAAAGACAGGGGCTAGTAAAAATCCTTGGGTAACACAAGAGATATTGGATTTAATTGATGAAAGGAGAAAATATAAAAATGCAGTAAATGAAGCAGGCAGAAAGGAATACAAACAAAAATGAGATCGACAGGAAATGCAAAATGGCTAAGCAGGGATGGCTAGAGGAAAAATGTAAGGATGTATATGTGTCTACCACTACGGGGAAGAAAAGTAAGAGAGACCTTTGGAGAAAAGAGATCCACTTGTACAAATATCAAGAGCTCAGATGGAAAACCAATTCTAATAATAAATGGGGGGGTGGGGGGTGGGGGGGTGCGTAGTAGACTAGCCTCCACGTGGTGCACCCCGGGCAACGTGATTATATTGTGGCTAAATAGTCTACAGACTTGGCTACCAGACTATCCTTTGGGATCTCCTGGTAATTCAAACGTGCAACGAAGTGACCAAATGAACGATTCCTTTGGGAACCATCCGACTAGAAGATTGGGACCATCAGTCCGGATCTGCCACCTAAATAATGAGGGATTTAGTCGATCCAAATCTAAATATCTTTCAAAGTTTCTATTGGACAATAGCATCGATGTGGTACTCCTTCAGGAAACACATACCGACTCGCAGGAAGACTTACAAAGAAGAGGACATATTCAAGGCTTCCAACAAATAGGCGCAACATATCATCACGCCTATGGCACCGCCACATATGCCCGATCCGATATTGAACATGCACACCTGCTGTCCACAAGCACAGAAAACAACATCCATGTTGTTGATATAAAAGTAGACAACATAAGACTTATAAATGTCTACAAACCACCAAACCAAATCTGGCCAAGTATTGTACTACCCGTACATGAACATCCAACGATATATGCCGGTGATTTTAATAGCCATCATGAAATGTGGCGATACACCCAAAATAATGAACATGGAGAAGCGCTGGTGGAATGGGCCGACGAGAACAATCTACATCTTATATTCGATGCCAAGGAGAGGGGCACATTCCACTTGGCTGCCTGGTGCAGGGACTACAATCCGGACCTCTGCTTTGTAGCTACCGATAACGAGGGAAAACCAGTGCCTATACATAGGAGGGTTGCCACAGATTTCCCACGCAGCCAGCATAGGCCTGTTATTTTAGACATCGGTGTCACTATACCCCTGATACAGTCCTTTCCTCGACCTAGATGGAATTTCCAAAAAGCTGACTGGGAGAAGTATTCAGCAGACCTTGATAAATGCATCCGGTTTATACCGTCACTACCTAAATGCTACGATCGTTTCAGGAAAGCTATAATTATCACAGCTAAAAAACACATCCGTAGGGGGTTTCGGAAAGAATACATCCCAGGATGGGATGCAAAATGCCATCAGCTATATGAGGATTTTACTAGTAGTGGTGACCAAGAAATAGCTGATGACCTCCTCCACAATCTAGATTCCGCAAGAAGACAACGATGGACTGAAGCAACTGAAAGAATGAATTTCACTCAATCAAGTACGAAGGCAAGGAGTTTGTTACGTAAACTCGGAGGCACGACAAGACCAGCCCAGAAAAATCCAACCATAACACCAGAGAAAATTGCAAATAACATTGTCGAAATGTCAAGAGCTCCGACAGACAAACCACACACCAGGATGATTAAGCGCGAACTCAGAACACTAAAAAAGAATACTCCCCAAATATATCAGAGCTTTCCAGACCATTCACTGCGGATGATGTCATTACTGCCCTCAAGGATATGAAACCGGGCAAAGCCCCAGGTTTTGACAACATACATCCAGAATTTCTAACCTACGCTGGAAAGAACGTAGTCAAATGGCTGGCAAATTTCTTTTCGAACATTTTGACTACAAACCATCTCCCTAGAGAATTCAAAAAGGCAAGAATAATAGCTTTGCTGAAATCAGGGAAACCAGCAGACCAACCGCTAAGCTACAGACCAATAGCACTTCTTAGCTGTACATACAAACTTCTCGAACGACTTGTCCATAATCGAATTAGCGGCATTATTATGGAGAACGTACCTATAGAACAGGCAGGCTTCAGACCTGGCCGTAGTTGCTGTGACCAAGTTCTGGCATTAATATCCTACATAGAGGCTGGCTTTCAACAGAAATTGAAAACAAGTGCTGTATTTCTAGACTTAACATCTGCATATGATACTGTTTGGAGAGATGGAATAATTTACAAACTCTTAAGAGTGATTCCTTGCCAGATTCTAACATCCTTAATACATAATACGCTGAGTAACAGAACCTTCCAGGTCACCCTAAACGGAAAGACAAGCAAAACAAAACTTATTAACAACGGGCTTCCGCAAGGCTCAGTATTGGCCCCTCTTCTGTTTAACCTCTATATAGCAGATCTCCCAAACACAAAGTCAAGAAAATTTTGCTATGCAGATGACATAGCACTGGCTACCAGAGACAAGTATCTCTTCAATACAGAGGAAGTCCTTAATAATGGCCCGCATCTCGTGGTCGTGCGGTAGCGTTCTCGCTTCCCACGCCCGGGTTCCCGGGTTCGATTCCCGGCAGGGTCAGGGATTTTCTCTACCTCGTGATGGCTGGGTGTTGTGTGCTGTCCTTAGGTTAGTTAGGTTTAAGTAGTTCTAAGTTCTAGGGGACTGATGACCATAGATGTTAAGTCCCATAGTGCTCAGAGCCATTTGAACCTTAATAATGGCGTTGAAATACTATACAATTATTTCAAGAAATGGAGACTCAAGCCAAACCCTAACAAAACTGAAGTATCTACATTCCATCTTAATAACAAAATGGCAAATGAAATTATTAACATAAAACTCGGAAACACCAACCTCAAACATAATAAGTTTCCAACGTACTTAGGTATAACATTGGATCGCACTCTTTCTTACCGAAAACATCTGAAGAACACCACTGCAAAAATTGGAACACGGAATAACCTCATCCAAAAACTTAGCGGTACTACTTGGGGAGCTAACGCAAAAACATTATGCACCTCATCTATCGCCTTAGTGTTCTCTGTGGCTGAGTACTGCGCTCCAGTCTGGGTTAATAGCTGTCACTCCAAACTTACTGACAGGCAATTAAATAACACAATGAGGTTGATTTCTGGAACTGTTAAATCAACGCCCACGTACTGGTTACCGGTGCTATGTAATACCCTGCCCCCAGACCTGCGTAGAAAAGCAGCCCTACTGCACGAATTCAGAAAGATTGAGACAAAACCAGAACTACCAATTAAAGAAGAATTCTCACAACTGCGACATACTCGACTGAAATCAAGAAAGCCACCCATACGCTCAGCTGAGCAGCTTCAAAATAATAACTATGACCACATGAAACAATGGAGACTAGATTGGAACCAAAAGACAAATGACCAAATACAGACCTGGTTTGAGAGCTATAACTGCAACATCTCTGGAATGGAACTAACACGGAAAACATGGTCCGCATTAAATCGAATATGTACTGGACATGGCAGGTGTGCGGATTCACTACACAAATGGGGAAGAGCGATGTCACCAGAATGCGACTGCGGTGCCCCTAGACAGATGATCCAACACATCCATGGTTAATGCTTCTTGCGAGCATATGCAGGGAACTGGTCCGATTTCCTGGAGGCATCCCCATCGGCGCTAGAATGGATCTCAAACCTCGATATAACCTTTTAACTGACCAATATAAACATAAACTATATTTATGATTGTTATAAGATTTTAATGTCTAACACTTGATGTATTAATGTTGCATGTATAGTCATACGCTAAATAAATAATAATTGGGAAAGCAGAGATGTGGAAGGGGTACCGAGGGTCTATAAAAGGGCAATATACTTTAGGGCAATATTATGGACATCGAGGAGGACGTAGATGAAGATGAAATGCGAAATATGATACTGCGTGAAGAATTTGACATTTGACAGAGCACTGAAAGACCTAAGTCGAAACAAGGCCTCAGGAGTAGACAACATTCCATTAGAACTATGGTTAGCCTAGGGACAGCCAGCCCTGACAAAACTTTACCATCTGGTGAGCAAGATGTCTGAGACAGGCAAAATATCCTCAGACTTCAAGAATAACATAATAGTTCCAATCACAAAGGAAGCAGGTGTTGACAGGTGTGAAAATTACCAAAATATCAGTTTAATAAGTCACAACTATAAAACACCAACACGAATTCTCTACAGACGAATGGAAAAACTGGTAGAAGCTGACCTCAGGGAAGATCAGTTTGGATTCCATAGAAATGTTGGAACACGTGAGGCAATACTGACCTTACGACTTATCTTAGAAGAAAAAATTAAGGAAGGGCAAATCCACATTTCTAGCATTTGTGGACCTACAGAAAGCTTTTGACAATGTCGACTGGAATACTCTCTTTCAAATTCTGAAGGTGGTAGGGGTAAAATACAGGGAGCAAAAGTCTATTTACAATTTGTACAGAAACCAGATGGCAGTTATGCAGTCAAGGGGTATGAAACGGAAGAAGTGGTTGGGAATGGAGTGAGACAGGGTTGTAGCTTATCCCCGATGTTATTCAATCTGTATATTGAACAAGCAGTAAAGGAAACAAAAGAAAAATTTTGAGTAGGAATTAAAATCCATTGAGAAGAAATAAAAACTTTGAGGTTTGCTAATGACATTATAATTCTGTCAGAGACAGCAAAGGATCTGGAAGAGCAGTTGAATGGAATGGACAGTGTCTTGAAAGGAGAATATAAGATGAACATCAACAAAATCAAAACAAGGATAATGGAATGTAGTCGACTTAAATTAGGTGATGCTGAGTGAATTAGATTAGGAAATGAGACATTTAAAGCAGTAAATGAGTTTTGCTCTTTGGGACCAAAATAACTGATGATGATCGAAGTAGAGAGAATATAAAATGTAGACTGGCGATGGCAAGGAAAGTGTTTCTGAAGAAGAGAAATTTGTTGACATCAAGTATAGATTTAAGTGTCCGGAAGTACTTGCTGAAAGTATTCGTATGAAGTATAGCCATGTATGGGAGTGAAACATGGACAATAAATAGTTTAGACCAGAAGAGAATAGAAGCCTTCGAAATGTGGTGCTACAGAAGAATGCTGAAGATTAGATGGGTAGATCACACAACTAATGAGGTGGTACTGAATCGAACTGGGGAGAAGAGGAATTAGTGGCACAACTTGACTATTAGAAGGGATCGGTTAGTAGGACACGTTCTGAGGCATCAAGAGATCACAAATTTAGTATTGGAGGGCATCATGGAGGCTAAAAATCGTTGAGGGAGACCAAGAGAGGAATACACTAAGCAGATTCAGAAGGATGTAGGTTGCAGTAGCTACTTGGAGATGAAGAAGCTTGGATAGGATAGAGTAGCATGGAGAGCTGCATCAAACCAGTCTCTGGACTGAAAACAACCACAATTTCTCTCATTAGCTGAAGTTTAACTGTACTAGAGGCAAACAGTATAATGTCATCAACAAATCGACAGTGCTTTAGACACATTCCATTAAGAGATGAAAACCACCTCAAGGACACCTAAGAATAGTTTCGGTGATGTGGAATCTGCCTATTCGACTGAGAATTTCCTACTATCCTGATGGCAGCATCTCGGATTTTTTAAATTATGTACCCAGAGTCTGTCTTTTAGCAAAACACAGTCATAAATTTACTTTCCAAAACATGTTTCACCACAGCTGAAGCATCCTCAGTGGGGTTACTTCTAAAGTGGAAAAGTACCTTAGCCACAGTTTTTGGGAAGCCAACAACAGACACCTGCTCAAGTTTCAGAAGGGTTACATATGATGCAGATTGCAATGTGATGTACGAGTGATACTCATAAGGTTTTAATTATGATCTCGAAAACGAAATAAAGTTGTGATCATTACATTTGGTCATGGTGTTGGTTCTTTTCTACGCATTCACACTTCAAAGAGACATCTTTTCCCTATGATGGATGACTTCGAGGAGACTTTACTTGTGAAAGTCTGAATTTCGGCTGTGCAGGAAACATCCCACCTGGAAAATCATCTCGTCGTCATGCCAGATATGCCTGCTACACAATGGTTTCTTTATATGAGGAAAGAAGAAGAAGTCATTGAGTTTCATTGCACAAAAATATGGAAGTGGAGGCAAAATTGGGTAGCTCAAAGAAGCAGCACATGTGACTGCAGAATGAGCTAGGGTATTGTTGTGGAGCAAACACTCATTGGACAGCATCCCATAACCTGGTCATGAGAATTTGGTACAGTGCTAAAAAAAAATGGCTCTGAGCACTATGGGACTCAACTGCTGAGGTCATTAGTCCCCTAGAACTTAGAACTAGTTAAACCTAACTAACCTAAGGACATCACACACATCCATGCCCGAGGCAGGATTCGAACCTGCGACCGTAGCGGTCTCGCGGTTCCAGACTGCAGCGCCAGAACCGCGCGGCCACTTCGGCCGGCTGGTACAGTGCTCCTGTGACGGTTTGCTCCTTAGGAACATAAAGTATTAGCACCACACCGCAACAGACAAAAATTACTCAACATCGCCTTGCCTGATGATTGCTGAATTTTCTGCAGCTGGAAATTCACGTTTCCACTGTTTGCTTTGCCTCTTTTTCTCGGGGTCGTAGCTATACACCCAGCACTTTTCCATGGTGATGAGGCAGCTAAAGAAGTAGACTGTATTGGCCTGAAAGAGATGCAACATTCCTGTTGATGATTCTGTACAGGGAGGGGAGGGGAGGGGGGGGAGGGGGGGGGAGTTAAATGGAAGTGAGCAGTCGTGGAACCCCTAGTGGATGATGACTCATGTCATGTTAAAATGTTATTAAAGATGTTAAGACTCGATCCATGACTGATTTTCACTTTTCCCACTAATGCCTCGATGGCAGTACACCAGTCTTTGAGCACCAGTGCAATTTCTGGTTCTTCACAGAGAGATAGTCCATCACTCCATTCTTCATCTATAGTGGCAGATAGGTGCAAATTTTACTAAGGTTGTTGTGTGCCTCATTGATATTTATCAGGAGGCCCTAGACTCCCACCTGGGGCATCCTGGGTTCAGGTGATATAGGTGAACGTAACAGTTCTTTATAATTATCGTAGGGTTGAAGAATTATTTGAATGGGCCCTAATTCTGAGCTCAACTTGTTATCGTCCCATAGTACTCCAGCGCCAGTGAGGCAGGCACAGAATAGAGCCTATGGCGTACACATGCAGCTGGGAGGAGCGTACTTATAAATACTTTGTCTTGCTGACACACTGAATGATGAGTCTGTGGCAGGTCACAGCCCTGGCTTCAGAGGTGGTGGTCAGTAGCAGGGCACTAAAGGCATCGTATGTTGTGACTTGGTGTCTCAGAGACACGACATCAGGCAGTGCTGCACAGGAAGATATACCGTCGATCATTGACTGCGGAAACACTTCACGGCATTCGCTTCAGAACTGCTACAGATTTATCGGGGAATAGACCACGCTGCTCAAAACGTCAACACAACTGGCACTGCTCAAAGTATCCTTTGACTTCCACATCGCTGGCAACAGGTTATACACAATGCTGGTGACTACTTTATGGTAAGTAAAACTTTGAAACATATATCTGTTTTGTACGAGCTGTAACTCAATAGTTGCCACTACTAAAGTTCCAACCCTCGTAAATGATCCTTCCATACCATCTTCATGTGGCAACTTTTGTGCACAGGTCCACATAAGATTGTAAGGATACCACAGGATGATAGTTATCTCCTGGAATACTCTAAAACCAATAATATGAAGCTGTTGTATGCCCACCATGCCCTGGAGAAATATTTGCACAAATAAATGAGCTTATCTACACTGATATCCAAAATTAAAGCAACAAACAGAAATTTTGCATGGTTGCATTTATTTTGCCACAAAATAGTATAAAGGGTCATTCCATGAAAATGAGGAATCATTATGAAAAAATTAATTTGTCTGTGGGAATATTTTCCCCCGTTACATATGTAGGTTGGGCATTGAATTTTGTTGGCAACATTAATTTTTCCCTCCAAAACCTATTGTTTACTTGTGGGAGCCATTGTTTTGAAGACTATATTGTTGAGTTTGTTCATGCAGAAGATTTGATCAATTTCAAGGTAAGGAAAAATCATGAAATTTATAATAATTCTTTATGGTTTATATGTTACTTTAAAGTGAGTAACTTCCTCTTCTTTTTCACATGTTTTTAGAAGCAAACAATTTAAGCATGATAAATACAAAAACATTTATATAACTTAACCCAAAATGTGTAACATGAGTTACCAAATGCCAATTTTTTTAAGATTCTCACAAAATACATTAAAGTATAGAAACTTACATTCCATGCTGTCCTTCACGTAAGTGTATCTGATAATATGGTGTCTCAAATTTCCTCCTGGAAGCCTTCTCCTGGTATAGGATATTTAATTCACATAACATGAGTTACCTTTATGTAACATGAGTTACCATAATTTTTGTAGGATGTTATAATTTTGAGCAGTCAGATAGGTTCTGAAATACGAACAACACAACTAACAATATATTTCAACATATTTAATGTATATTTATCTCCATATACCACATAAAATCCCATGGGGATAGCTATTTCTAATTTACAACAATTTGCAATTTTTGCAGAATGCCTTTTAGCTGAAAAGATGAGAAGACGAAGGCAGAAATTGAAAGATGAAGTCAGATATGAAGAGTATAAAACCAAACACTAGGAAACTATGAAAAAATTCAGGAAAACGAAGCAGGAACAGGAAAAATGTTTGAGTAAAGGAAAACAAGAAAGGATTGCTGCAGACAAGAAACGGAATGTTAGAGAAAGAGTTGCCAAGTACAGGAAGCGGCTAAAGGAAGCACCTTCAGCTACACCAAGTAGTTCTGCCTCTCCACCATATAAAAATAGATCTTCATTGGGAAAAGCCATATCAAAAGTGAAACGCGTACTTCCAGCATCACCCACAAAGCAAAAATGTGTTATTATGAGATTGTATCATACATATGTTGAACCTTTAGAAGTAGGAAGAGTCTCTAAACATAAAATAGGTGATGAGATAATAAGTGCAGTGAGCAAATTCTATGAAAGGGATAACATTAGCAGACAGGCCCCTGGACGCAAAGACGTTGTGACTGTACAAGATGAGAAAGGTGAGAGTAAGTTGCAAGTGCGACAGGCCCACTTGATGTTTTCTTTGAAAGAATCCCATGCAATGTTTTGTGAAGAAAATGGCAATGTGATTGGTAAAAGTAAATTTGTAGAATTAAGACCCAAACATGTCATGCTTGCCAATAAATTTCCATACAACGTGTGTGTCTGCAGATATCACGAGCATTTCATCTGTGCTATTAACTCTTGTCAGAGCATAGTACCTCAAATACCTAAGTACACCAGTAATTGCCCAGAATTTTTTCTATATGTAGAGCCCACACCCGATTGTTGGTTCGCAAATTGCATGAAATGTAAAGGTTTATTGGTAGCTAAACTTTGTGATTTATGTACTGGTGTACAAGAGTACGGTGTGAAATGGTATGTGTGGTAGGAGAGTGACAGCAGAATTTTGAAAGTACAGGAAGAAGGTACATTACAGAATTTTATTGATCATATTCTTATGATAGGACCTAGATTTTTGGAGCACTGCTACTTCAAGAGAGAACAATCAAAGAACTACCAGAATGATAAGGAATCGCTGCCTTCTGCAATGCTAACTGCCGTGATGAAAATCGATTTTTCTGAAAATTTTACATGTGTAAGTCAAGATGAAATTCAAAGTACACACTGGCAGCAGAATCAAATTATTATTTTTACTGCCATGATCTGGCATTCAGGTACTTCTCACCCCTACGTGTTGGTACCTGATAATGTGGCCCACACAAAAAACCCTGTCGTCCCCTATGTTGATAGACTTCTTGAAGAACTACCAAAAAATATTAGAGAAGTTACAATCTCGTCAGATAGTCCTGTTTCCCAGTTTAAAAACAGATATATTGCAGGTGCAATAAAAGTTCTAAGTAAGATTCATGCCAAAAGAATTACATGGAAGTACTATACAACTTCTCATGGGAAGGGGCCAGTGGATGGAATTGGTGGGGGCTGTCAAACGCCAAGTTTGGTCTTGTGTGAAAAGCAGGAAATGTGTTGTAAACAATGCAACAGATTTTGTAAAAGCATTGTTGAATTCTTCTTCTAATGTGATAGCAGTTCTTATGGATGAAGAAGACTTTACCACAGAAGCAAAAAATATACATCTCTCAGCCATAATCAAGAACTGCAAGCCTTTCTCGAACATTTCTAAAATTCATCACTCAGAACTATAGTAATGAAGTTGTAGGACAGACCACTGCATCAGCTGCAGAGGAAAACACTAATAGAACAGAAAAACCACTAGATGTACAACTAGATGACTGGGTGGTGGTAAAAAACAACAATTCATATTTTCCTGGCAATGTTACTAATTTGAAAATGATGAATTTAAAGTTGATGTTATGATGAATGATGGGGAGTTTTGGAAGTGGCCTGAAGTTAAAGATGAGATATACCACACTAAAGACAAGCTTGTCAGAAAAGTGAACCCTCCAAGTGTTGTAAATTCCTGTGGTTATTTCAAGTTTGACTGTGATCTGTGACAATATAATGTGAATTACCGTATGATGTAACATGAGCTACTTGTTCATTATGTTTTAATATTCATTTTATTGGAGATTAAATGTTTGGAACTTTGTTAAAATACTTATAAGATCATCTGGTATTGTGTAAAACTTACAAGAAATGTTCACATAAAACAGAGCAGACTTTTGTATTTTCTTTATCATATGCAAAAGCCATTTCTTGGAAATGTAATATGAGTTACCAAGAATAAGTATAAGATTTGGTTTTATAGATACAGTAATGTAACAATTATTGTGATATAGGTTTATGGAGCATTCTGTATAAAGTATGTTTTGAGGTATAAAAAATATTTAATAGCAACATTTCCTTCTGTTAAGTGTTCAAAACTTATAAACATCACTTTGTAGTGTGAGTTACGGTGGAATGACCCAAAACATATGATAGCAAAGTAGAAACAATGTAAAAAATACAGAACACAAACAACTGCAACATACTTAACAGTAGGTGAAAACGTTCTTCATTTTTTCCAACTTAACGGATTTGCACACACATTCCGACAACTGTTTAATGTGCTCACTAGGGGGTGTGACCACCTCAGGCAACAATATAGGCCTGACAACGACAGAGCATGCTGTGCATATCATCATCAGCGTCATGTTCAGGCAATAACACAAATTCTTCCAGCAAAGATGCTTGCAAGTCTTGGAGAATGGTTGGTGGATTCTGATGTGATGGAACCCATCTCCCTAGTGCATCCCAGACATGCTCTAGGGGTTTCAGATTGGGAGAGCGAGCAGGCCGCGTCATGCGTGCAGTATCTTCCATTTCCAAGAAAACAGCAACCACTCGTGTTCTATGAGATGGAGCATTATTGTCCATTAGTATGAAATCTGGGCGCACAGCACCTCGCAGCAACCATACAAGAGGTCCCAAGACCTCGTCACAATACAGTTAAGCCTTTCCAGTTCACGAATACAATTTCGTGAAGAGGTGGTCAACATAATCCCTGCCCCCACCATTAGTGATCCTCCTAGATATCAGTCTCTTTCCACAATGTTGAAATCTCGAAATCCTGTTTCACATTCCCTTCAGATGCAAATCCATCGAGAATCCTCCAGACCAAATTGGGACTCACCTGTGGAAAGAACGTTGGCCCGCTGTTCAAATGTCCAGGTGGCATGTTGATGACTCCACTCTAGACGTGCCCTTCTGTGAAGATGGGCCAGAGGCAAACATACTGCAGGTCTCTGACAATACAGGCCACTCTCTCGAAGCCTTCTTTAAACTATTTACCTCAGTACAGCACGTTCGGTGGATGTTGCGTAATGCTGGGGCAGTACTGTCGTGCCCTTACAGCCAAATAATGATCCTCTCTTTCTGATGTCATATGTGCTCGGCCCTGCCCTGGTCTTCATTATACAGTTTCAGTCTCTATAAACTGCCGCCACATCCAAGAAACAACAGAACGATTCACATTAAGCCACTGGGACACATGAGTTTGTGACTGTCCTGCTTCCATTCCTCCTATGGCCCTCCACTGCAGGGAGTATGGTAGGTGTCTTTTCTGTGCCATACTGCACAGTCTTTGACTGCATACAAAATGATTATGGATGTGGGACTACCCAGCAAACACTGCCTCATTTAAAAGATGCCCTGGCATCATCATTGGCATGGTTATCTGTTGACCAAAGTGCCATCTTCTGTGCAGAACAAGATCGTACGGACATCTGTTGACAGTTTGTATGATCATATCGTGCATTAGACACCATCCAGGGAAACAGTGGTTTGTTGCCCAAATTTTGGACACCAGTATGTGTCGTATTTTACATTTTGTATTTAATGTAACTAATATGTATAATTTGTAACTGGTTTAGTTAGTGCTGACAGTGAAAGAATTGATGCTGTATCAGAAAAGGGATGTAAGGATTGGAGAAATCTTAGGATTTTAATACTATTAGTATTAAGATATTTGACTTGAAAAACCGAAATTTCAGATTAGTGTAGTTTAAGTGAGCATAACTCCCACTTACAAACTGTGTAAGTAAAATACATTACTTGCTAGACATTGATCTTCCCAGAATATTTAAGGTATTAGTAGATGTACGTAACTGTGTAAATAGTAATTGTAAGCAGATTTGAACACAATCACTATGATGTTAATTTGAGTATACTGTATGGGGAGTGCACTGCAGAATAGAGCATTAACACTATAATGACGTATGACATCATTATGTCAACGTATGAACCTAATGAGGATTACTACTTCAAATTATTTGGACATAATACTTTTTCATAACGGGAAAGTACTTTGATGTGTTGGTTCAAAAAATAGAAAACCAGAATACTAGTATATTCATCTGAGCAACTTCTTGTGTCATGAACAATTTATTATAGGGTCTACAGTAGTTGATAGTAAGTTGCATGGATTATTACCAAACATATCCTTACTATTATTTCTGGAAATAATAAATGAAAGGCTTGTTACAATGAAAAATTTGTACATATCCTTATATTTTGTGTTACTCTAAACTGGCTTTAGAAAATGATTTAGATTTTGTACTCTGCAAAATTTTTGAAATATTAGTCTAAAGTAAAGCAGCCAGGTTTTATATGACAACAGTTTTCCTCTCACGATTTTTTATCAGTTTTGAGCTTTCTATTTCTTTTTGTGTTCCTTTCCTGTTCCAGTATCATGTGTTTATTTGACCTGAAACTCTGTGCGACAGATTTTTTATTCTACAAATAGACAATGTCATCCTAACCTGTCCATAATGTGGTCCCAATATAATGCAAGAATGCATGTTATTGGGGGGCGCAAAACCACTGCCAGTGCATGCCTCGAACAAAATATTGCACTTACCAGTAATGTAATTGGCAATGGGTTATCTGCTACTGGTATAGCGCAGATCAATGATGGTGTTATCCAAGTGGAGAGCACAATGCCTGCTCGCATGCTTCACAAACACTCTCATTGAGGAATGCACTGAATTACAACACGCAGGGTTGCCAAGCTGGAGGTGTGTAACTACCTTGAAACAGGGTACTGTCGCTAAGAATACTCTGCATGCTGCCATTGTTAAATTGAAACATGTATTAAAAACAAAGAGACTTGCCTAACAGAGACACTAAATGTGCATGTTGTAGGCATTAACTGAAGGATGACTAACTACAAGAACTTGTTCATCATAAACTTTAGTAACTGGACACTATACACATTTCAAAAATGGTCTTTTAGAAATTAAAAATAAAACAGGCCTATTTCCTCTACATAAAACATAGATCCATATATTGTGCCATGACATCTGTTGTTGTTTTGTTGTTGTTGTTGTTGTGTGCTGACATAAAGCAAAAATTCTATTTTTACCCAGTGAAACGGTCTTTCAATAGAACTCATTTAGGTTTTACTCTACATAGTAATAATTCAATTGTACAATTGTTTCATATGATGAAACAATGCAGTGTCGTATGAGGGGAAACATAAGAAACAAAGAAGTCTGGGCTAATACTCCACCTGCTGTTCCAATGATGAATTTTCCTGTTGTGAATCTAATCATTCACGTGGATCCTATCTCCGCCAGTGATGACACCTGAACCAAATCCTCAGGTACATGTTATCTGGTCATCCGCCGCTGCGTTCTTCAACCACTACCATAATACAACCTCTAATGAACTGTTTTATTTCAATTTTGTGAAGCTAGAATGAAATTTATACATTGTAACCTTTATTATGTAATGCCAAAGTGACAATATAATATTTATGAGAAATGATGAACTTTACTTCAGTCACAACTTGTTTCAAAGCAGTACATCTTTAATAACTATTATGAAAACAAGCAATGTTAGTTCAATCTTTCACAGTAAACAACTCTTGTAATATCTGTAATATGAATGACGAAAGGTCTCGTTGCAGTCTTCTCCAGTTTCATGTCAACTATGCCCAGATGGTGGGCAGCCCCTTGTTCAAACTGTCTGGAGCATAAGGGAGTTGATCGTTTACATCAGTACATGACTCATGACTTCTTACAAACAAAAACACTAAACTGTATACAATAACTGTCTTACAAAGCAAGGTTGTCAGCAAGAATATAGTGTTATTGATATGAGTTGTTTTGCTCTTTTCATAACAATGTAACTGACATAAAAGATTATTGTAACTTTACATCTATATAATGTAACAGTGTACTTACTACTATGTATTACATTAAAAGAAGGAAACCCCCAAAGTGATCAAGCTGAATGGCTGGAGGAGGGGCACTGTAATTAATTATTTTGCTCTGCGAATATAAAACTGTATATTTTCACTATCATATTTCTACAGCCATCATTGTTGCTATTTTCTAAGTTCATTTTTCAAAATAAGAGGCGCCGATCACCTCCTACCTTCTGTCTGTCTCTTAATGCATCTCAGAGCATAAGCATCTCTTGTATTTGTTCGTAAGATCTTTAGAAATAATAACTGGAAATTCTGATTTATTCAGTGTTTTATTTACCAGTATGAAGCTACTACCTTTCACTAATGATATATGAGGCTACTACCTTTCACTAATCATATATAGAGTTTGTCATATTTCAATACCAGTTAAGTCAAAAGTAGATCAGTTAGGAGGCATGTTGATTTCTGTATAATCTGCACGTCATTATGTGCAGTTTTGCATGATACAGAAAAAGTCGAACCTTGCTGTCTAGATTTGTTAAGCGAAGTCTGACTTAGTCTTTTAATGTAATGCAAATAATTTTGTTGCAGTATATTTTATACAAACATCGTGAATTGTCACCAAACTTGTCTGCTTGGTAACAACAATCTGGAACCTGACGACCATCCATGCAGGTAACCCAAATCAATTTAAGTTGATCAACCATAGTACAAGCAATACTATATTGGTATTGCCATTTCTAATTATGCTTTTTGTACTTTGTTCCTGCAGTTACCATCGTGACATGTCCCAACTTCCAAACAATTAGGTTCCTAAAGAATGCAATATTAGCACTTCAGTTTAAATTCTAAATTATGTTCCAGATATATTGGTATGTGACAAGACTTTCTTTGGGTTTTATGAGAGATCATTTGACACAATTCTGATGTGGTAGTCACTGAAGGCTTCAAGTATTGTTCTCTTGACAGCTAAACATGGTGTCTCTGTTTCTTTATAAGTTTCTTTACAGTGCCTGTATACCTTGGAGGGTACCTCCCATTATAAACTGTCCTACAGTGTACATATGTATTAAGTGCATTGTGAACTACTTTTTTAAACTTGAGCCATAGTTCCTCTACATGCTCCCTTCCTGTGGTAAAAGTTTTAAGTTCCTCACTGAGATATGACACTACTGCTTTTTTATCTAGTTTACAGAAAATATATATCTTCTCCTTGTTTTAGTTGCTCTTTGTATTTTGGTAATCATTGTTCCCACAACTTTATCATGGTTACTGTTATCAGTGTCAATGTGAGCATCCTCGAAGAGATTAGGTCTATTTGTTGCCACTAGATCTAAAATATTTCCATGATGAGTGGGGTTCGGAATCATCTGTTCTAGGAAGTTTTCAGAGAAGGTAATTAGTAATGTTTCACAAGATGTCTTGTCATGCCTCCCCCACTGACAAAACCGTAATTTTCCCAATTGACTGTTGGGTGGTTACAGTCTCCACTAATGACTACGGTACGATTAGGGAACTTACATACAAGCAAACTGAGGTTATCTCTTAAAGTTTTCAGTTATATCAGGTAGTGAGTCTGGTGGTTGATAGAAGGACCCATTTACAATTTTATGACCACCCCTGATATTGAGTTTTGCCCAGACTGTAACATGCAGCTTCATTTTCTATCTTGTTGGATTTGAGTATCTTGTTTACTGTGACAAATGTAACACTTCAATTTCCTGTTAGCATAGCCTTTCGGTATACACTTAAATTTTCCCCAAAAATCTCTTCAGGCTTGAACCAACTTTCTGTACCTAGTATTATGTGAGTTTCATTGCTTTTCAGGAGTGCTTCAGACTCTGCCACTTTGTTCACATACTTCAGCACTTAACTATTAGGATCTCAATACTCTCACCTGTTAGGGGCATTCCTTTCAATCTTCCACTAATACTTCTGGGTCTTCTACAGCTGTCTTTACCTGGACTAGATGGAGTCACCTAATCTAAAAAAGAAAAAAGCTTTGGGTGCACAGCACACAGAGTCAGCTGCTTGCTTGGGCAGCAGCCTCTAATGTGTAGTGCACACCTGACCACTTAGGGGGACCCTACAATTTTCAACACTGTAGCACAAGTCCAGGAAGTCGCAATTTAGTTTGAACAGAACCTTGGAAGTCCCTGGTTCAATCATACACTTGAGTCAGAGCCAGGCAGCCACAGCCACTTTTGGGAACAAAGTTGCAAATTGTGAGCTTTGTTGAAACTCCACACACACGAGGCTGGTCTTCTCAACCTTCTCTGCCAGTCACTGGAATGACCAAAGTATGATCTACGAGCCCAGTGATGCAGTGTTTGTTTCAATGTGCACCACAATCTGCAGTTGGTTGCATCCTTTTCCCTCAATGGCTGTCGTAAAAGCCTCTTCAACATACAGAATGAGTTCCCAGGCATACACATTGAGTGCACCTGATGTTCCTTCCTATCATGGCCCTAAGGGGTACCATTATTTGCAATACATTTCAACTGCTGCTGTTTAATAGACCCCTAACCTTTTGCGATTGCCCCTCTTGACACACTATAGAGCAGATTTGCCAACAGGCAAAGTGAGTCCCGCTGACTTAGTTTCAGTTACAGTAAAGGACAGCACCTTGAACCTCCTGGGGGGGGAGGGAGGGGAGGGTTGTATTGGTGTAACACACTGAGCCCTCCATGGTTCCTGTCTACCATGTACAGGATGCCTAGTTCTAGCACTGGTACATCACTTGCAATCAAATAGACAAGCAACACCAGACTCCGCAGTTCTCCCAGGAAAGAAAGAATTGAAAGGCAAGGATGGTACTTGAGGTGCCTGTTGTACTCAACCCCAGCAGCCGCCATGCGCTGTCACAGTGGTGCTGCGATGTGACTGGTGTAATGTTTTACTGAACAGTGAACAAATAATTTTAAACTAAGCCTGCTGATTATCTTTCAATCTGTTGAGCTAAAAATATTACTAAGTTTATTTAAGAACTGAAGCAATTAGGCACACAAAACAAGATTTCTATAAAGGCGACAGACAAACCTATGGTAAAAACCGTTTCCTAAAACATTTTCATGTTAGCTCTACAGTCATCAAAAAACTTTAAAACAGCCTTAATTTATAATAAATTTTTAGTAATTTACACTCCTCTTCGAAGGGAAATATATGTAACACGATATGTTAGTTATAATATGTGCTACAGTAACTAAACCACAAATCCTGATTTATTCTGAAATACATTTTGCACACAACAACCTAACTTCCGAAATTCTCCAAAACATAAGGGGCGAACTGTTCTCTGATCGAAACTGCAAGTCACAAACGCTGATCTGCTATGTAATAAGTTGTCCCCAACACTTGTAACTTACAAAAATTTTAATACACTTTTGTAGGTGCCTCAAAATCTGTTTCTCATGTAATTATCTAATGAAATTCCGTAACAATTGTTTTTGAAAGAGGTAGGCCTGATGTTGTCTCAAATATTTCTAAATCAGCACAATTTAAGTTTAAGCCTAAAATTGACGATAATGAGTTTAATTTAGCACTTGCAAAAGTTCAAAATTTCACAATGCGCATGAATAATGACACACTCAATTCTGTCTCACACAGCGGAAATTTCACAAGTTGGATGATTCTCACACTCAAGGAAGTCATTAATTCATCAACATATTCTTTCGACACAACAAGTGCAGGTTTTACGTATTATGCTGACATAAGTGAACCGGAAGCAATTGAAACGTTTTCTTTTTGGATTGGTTATTGAAAAGGTTGTCTGATGAACGTTTCCTTATCAACAATCCTACTGTTTGTTTGTTTCATCAGTGTTTGTGTTTACATATGAAACAGTAATGAGGTCCTGCCTATGAGATATTCCAGTAACAACTACTCATTGCTTTCGAACTGAGCTCAGAGCATTTCTAGGTTGAAGATAGTGTTTGCCAATTCACGTCTGTACAAATTATTTGTGTCTTGAATTATAAGAGCAGAACAATTTTTGTTCTTTTTTATATTAAAATATCCTTGACAACAACCCAGAGTGCTCCTGGTTTCAAATATCTATATGCTTTTAGATAGAAATTGTTTCAGAAACTTCCATAAGACCACGTCTTAGGTTATCTGAGTAGTCTTGGTTTGATGTGGCCTGCAAGAAGTTCCTCTCTTGTGACAACCTTTTCATCTCAAAGTAGCAGTTGCAACCTATGTTCTCAATTACTTGCTGCTTGTACTTCAATCTGTCTTCCTCTACAGATCTTACTCTGTACAACTCCCTTTAGTACCATGGAAGTTATTGTTTTACGTCTTAACAAATGCCTATCAACCTGTCGCTTCTTCTTGTCAGTGTTCTCGTTATATTCCTTTTCTTGCGTATTCTGTGGAGAACTTCCTCATCCTTACATTATTCCACTTCATTTTCAACATTCATTTGTAGCACCGTATCTCAAATGCTTATAATATCTTCTGTTCCAGTTTTTCCACTGTCTATGTTACAACGCTGTGCTCCAAACGTACCGTCTCAGAAATGTCTTCCTCAAATTAAGACATGTCTGATATTACTACACTTCTCTTGGCCAGTAATACCCTTTTTGCCAATACTACTTTACTTCTTTATGTGCTCCTTGCTCCTAGGTAGCGGAATTCCTGAACTTCATTTACTTCATCACCACCAATTCTGATGTTAAGTTTCTCAGTGTTTTCATTTCTGCTCCTTCTCAATTACTTTCCTTTTTCTTTGGTTTACTGTTGTTGTGGTCTTCAGTCCTGAGACTAGTTTGATGCAGCTCTCCATGCTACTCTATCCTGTGCAAGCTGCTTCATCTCCCAGTACCTACTGCAACCTACATCCTTCTGAATCTGCTTAGTGTATTCATCTCTTGGTCTCCCTCTACGATTTTTACCCTCCACGCTGCCCTCCAATGCTAAATTGGTGATCCCTTGATGCCTCAGGACATGTCCTACCAACCAATCCCTTCTAGTCAAGTTGTGCCACAAACTTCTCTTCTCCCCAATTCTATTCAATACCTCCTCATTAGTTACGTGATCTATCCACCTAATCTTCAACATTCTTCTGTAGCACCACATTTCGAAAGCTTCTATTCTCTTCTTGTCCAAACTATTTATTGTCCATGTTTCACTTCCATACATGGCTACACTCCATACACATACTTTCAGAAACGACTTCCTAACACTTAAATCTATACTCGACGTTAACAAATTTCTCTTCTCCAGAAACGCTTTCCTTGCCATTGCCAGTCTACATTTTATATCCTCTCTACTTCGACCATCATCAGTTATTTTGCTCCACAAATAGCAAAACTCCTTTACTACTTTAAGTGTCTCATTTCCTAATCTAATTCCCTCAGAATCACCCGACTTAATTAGACTACATTCCATTATCCTCGTTTTGCTTTTGTTGATGTTCATCTTATATCCTCCTTTCAAGACACTGTCCATTCCGTTCAACTGCTCTTCCAAGTCCTTTGCTGTCTCTGACAGAATTACAATGTCATCGGCGAACCTCAAAGTTTTTATTTCTTCTCCATGGATTTTAATACCTACTCCGAATTTTTCTTTTGTTTCCTTTACTGCTTGCTCAATATACAGATTGAATAACATCGGGGAGAGGCTACAACCCTGTCTCACTCCCTTCCCAACCGCTGCTTCCCTTTCATGTCCCTCAACTCTTATAACTGCCATCTGGTTTCTGTACAAATTGTAAATAGCCTTTCGCTCCCTGTATTTTACCCCTGCCACCTTTAGAATTTGAAAGAGAGTATTCCAGTCAACATTGTCAAAAGCTTTCTATACGTCTACAAATGCTAGAAACGTAGGTTTGCCATTCCTTAATCTTTCTTCTAAGATAAGTCGTAAGGTCAGTATTGCCTCACGTGTTCCAACATTTCTACGGAATCCAAACTGATCTTCCCCGAGGTCGGCTCCTACCAGTTTTTCCATTCGTCTTTAAATAATTCGTGTTAGTATTTTGCAGCTGTGACTTATTAAACTAATAGTTCGGTAATTTTCACGTCTGTCAACACCTGCTTTCTTTGGGATTGGAATTATTATATTCTTCTTGAAATCTGAGGGTATTTCGCCTGTCTCATACACCTTGCTCACCAGATGGTAGAGTTTTGTCAGGACTGGCTCTCCCAAGGCCGTCAGTAGTTCTAATGGAATGTTGTCTACTCCCGGGGCCTTGTTTCGACTCAGGTCTTTCAGTGCTCTGTCAAACTCTTCACGCAGTATTGTATCTCCCATTTCATCTTTATCTACATCCTCTTCCATTTCCATAATATTTTTCTCAAGTACATCCCCCTTGTATAGACCCTCTATATACTCCTTCCACCTTTCTGCTTTCCCCTCTTTGCTTAGAACTGGGTTTCCATCTGAGCTCTTGATATTCATACAAGTGGCTCTCTTTTCTCCAAAGGTCTCTTTCATTTTCCTGTAGGCAGTATCTATCTTACCCCTAGTGAGATAATCCTCTACATTCTTACATTTGTCCTCTAGCCATGCCTGCTTAGCCATTTTGCACTTCCTGTCGATCTCATTTTTGAGACGTTTGTATTCCTTTTTGCCTGCTTCATTTTCTGCATTTTTATATTTTCTCCTTTCATCAATTAAATTCAATATTTCTTCTGTTACCCAAGGATTTCTACTAGCCCTCGTCTTTTTACCTACTTGATCCTCTGCTGCCTTCACTACTTCATCCCTCAAGAGCTACTAGTTCTTCTTCTACTGTATTTCTTTCCCCCATTCCTGTCAATTGTTCCCCTATGTTGTCCCTGAAACTCTGTACAACCTCTGGTTCTTTCAGTTTACCCAGGTCCCATCTCCTTAAATTCCCACCTTTTTGCAATTTCTTCAGCTTTAATCTACAGTTCATAACCAATAGATTGTGGTCAGAGGCCACATCTGCCCCTGGAAATGTCCTACAATTTAAAACCTGGTTCCTAAATCTCTGTCTTACCATTATATAATCTATCTGATACCTTTTAGTACTTCCAGGATTCTTCCATGTATACAACCTTCTTTTATGATTCTTGAACCAGGTGTTAGCTATGTTTAAGTTATGCTCTGTGCAAAATTCTAACAGACAGCTTCCTCTTTCATTTCTTAGCCCCAATCCATATTCACCTACTATGTTTCCTTCTCTCCCTTTTCCTACTGTCGAATTCCAGTCACCCATGACTATTAAATTTTCGTCTCCCTTCACTACCTGAATAATTTCTCTTAGCTCATCATACATTTCTTCAAATTCTTTCTTCATCTGCAGAGCTAGTTGGCATATAAACTTGTACTACTGTAGTAGGCATGGGCTTTGTGTCTATCTTGGCCACTATAATACGTTCACTATGCTGTTTGTAGTAGCTTACCCGCATTCCTATTTTCCTATTCATTATTAAACCTACTCCTGCATTACCCCTATTTGATTTTGTATTTATAACCCTGTATTCACCTGACCAGAAGTCTTGTTCCTCCTGCCACCGAACTTCACTAATTCCCACTATATCTAACTTTAACCTATCCATTTCCCTTTTTAAATTTTCTAACCTACCTGGTTTACTGTCATTCCATATTTAGTACTCATAACACTGTTCTTTCCATTCAACACATCCTATAATTCTTTGCTTTCAGTGAGGATAGTAATGTTGTCAATGAATCTTATCGTTGATATCCTTTCTATCTTGAATTTTAATCCCACTCTTGAAACTTTCTTTTATTTCTGACACTGCTTCTATGACGTATAGATTGAACAGCAAGAGCAAAAGACTGAGCCCTGTCTTACACCCTTTTTAATTCAGTTTGTTCTTGGTCATCCAATCTTACTGTTCCGTCTTGGTTCTTGTATATATTGTTTATCCATTTTTCCTTACAGCTTACCCCAATTTTTCTAAGAATTTCAAACATCTTGCACCATTTTACATTGTTCAGTTGACAAATCCTATGAATGTGACTTGATTTTTCTTCAGTCTTGTTTTCATTAACAATCGCTATGTCACAACTGCCTCTCTGGTGCCTTTACCTTCCCTAAACTCAAACTTATCTTAATCAGCATCATCTAACAGATCCTCAATTTTTTTTTTCCATTCTCCTGTATACTGTTCCTTTCAGCAACTTGGATGCTTCCGCTATTAAGATGGTTATGTGATGATTCTTGCACTTGTCGGCTCTTGCTATCTCGGAATTGTGTGGATGATGTTTTTCTGGAAGTCTGGTAGTATATCAGAAAATCCTATACATTTTGCGCAGCAATATGAATAGTCATTTTCTTGCCACTTACCCTAATGATTTTGGACGTTCCGATAGAATGTTATCTATCCCTACTGCCTTATTTGACCTTAAGTCTACCAGCGCTCTTTTAAATTCTGATTTTAATGCTGGGTCCCCTCTCTCTTCCCTATCACCTCTTGCTTATTCTCCCAACACATCATCAGATACATCTGCCTCCCTCATACAGGCCTTCAATGTACTCTTTCCACCCATCCACTCTCATCTCTGCATTTAACAGTGGAATTCCCATTGCACTCTTTAATGTTACTGCCCGTGCTTTTAATTTAACTTAAGGTTTTTTGAATTTTCTGTGTGTTGATTCAGTACTTCCGACAATCAGTTCTTTTTTGGTTTCTTCACTTTTTCCATGCAGCCACTTCACCTTAGTTTTCCTGCACTTCCTATTTATTTCGTTCCTGAGTGACTTACATTTCTGTATATCTGAATTTCCCTGAGCATTTCTGTACTTTCTTCTTTCATTGATCAACTGAAGAGTTTCTTCTGTTATTCATGGTTTCTTTGCAATTATGTTCCCTGTAACTATGTCTTCCTTCGTATCTTCTGTGATTGCTCTCTCTCTCTCTCTCTCTCTCTCTCTCTCTCTCTCTCTCTCTCTCTCTCTCTCTCTTTTGAGATGTCCATTTATCTTCAACTGAACTGCCTTCTGAGCAACTCATTATCACAGTATCTGTAGCCTCAGAGAACTTCAAGTGTATCTCTTCATTCCTTAGTACTTCCATATTCCAGTTCTTTGTGCATTTATTCTTCCTGACTCGCCTCTTAAACTTCAGCCCTCTTCATCACTACTACATTATGAACTTAGTCCATATCTGCTCTTGGGTGTGCCTTAAAATCCAATACCCGTTTTCAGAATCTCTGCCTGACCATGATCTTGGAATCTTCCCATATTTCCCAGCCTTTTCCAAGTTTATCTCCTCTTGTGGTTCTTGAGCAGAGTATTTGCTATTACCAGCTTAAGTTTATCACAGAATTCAGTTGATCTTTCTCCTCTCTCATTCCTGTTGTCAAGCCCATATTTTACATAACCCTTTTTCTACTTACTCCCCTACAAACACATTCCAATCCTCTATTACATTGCCATCTCCCTTTACATGCTGAATTATCCATTCAGTATCCTCATATACTTTTTCGCCATCTTCTGCTAGTGATGTTGGCATATATACATAAACTATTGTTGTGGCTGACGGTTTACTATCGATTCTGATGACAACAACCCTACCACTGAACTGTTCTGCCCTACCAACCTTTTCATAATGAATCCTACTTCTGTTATACCATTTTCACTGCTGTTGATATTACCCTATGCCCATCTAACCAAAAATCCATGCCGTCTTTCCATTTCACTTCACTGACCCCCACTATATCTAGATTGAGCCTAAAATTTCCCTTTTCAAATTTTATAGCTTCCATACCACTTTCAGACTTCTGACTTTCCATGCCCTGATTTGTAAAATGTTACTCTTTTGTTGGTTATTCAATCTTTTTCTCATGGTCATCTCCCCTCATGGCAGTCCCCTCCCAGAGATCTGAATGCGGGATTTGCCTGCAATCTTTTGCCAATGGTGGGATCATCACTACACTTTTCAATTACATGCCAGAATTCTTGTGGATACACACTGTGTCCCTTTAATACAGTGATTTCCATTGCCTTCTGCATCCTCATGCCATTAATCATTGTTGATTTCTCCACTTTTCGAAGCAGTTTCCCACCCCCCAAGGGCAAGAATGTGTCCTGAACCTCTGTTCACTCCTCTAGCCTCTTTGATAAGGCTATTGGCGGAATGAGGCTGACGTCTTATGATAGAAGTCTTCGTCTGCCATTGCTGCTGATATTTATTCAAAATTTGAGCAGTGTTGAGGTTTGAACCCAGAATCCTGGACGTTTTGACTATTAATTAAAGACACTACTCTTAGATCATACATTAGTATGACATTTACTTCAGTGATATTACCTATATTTTTCTTATTTCTCTTTGCAGATCAGCACTTCACTTGGCCACAATTTTTCACTTCACATTTTTCAATGACTAACATATTTACTTCTCAATGAAGACTTCACACATGTGTTTCAATTAATATGGGGTATGCACTTTCATCACTTGGATGTCGAAAGCATTTAGAAATAACATAGTCTTCAACTGAGGCACCCATCACTGCACTTTTGAGCATTTGAGTCCTTCAACCAGTATCTTTTCCTTCTTTACGTCCTGTCAATGACAAGATAATTAAATATGAAATGCAGAATGATGCAGGAAATTGACACAATTGTGGTCTTCTAGAAGGAATCCCACCATTCACTTTAAACAATGTAGAAAAATTACAGAAACTGCCAAGAAATATGATGAACCAGGATTTCAACCTATGCCCAGTGTCTTAGCCAGAATACAATTTACCTTACTGTATGACATAAATAACCAAAATTCATTCCACCTTCCTCAGAATTATTGTGAATATGGTTTTATAATTTCTTCGATCAAAGAAAGAACATGTACTGGGTGGTTATAATTAAACTGATAGTGATCCATGTGTTGCAGTATGGTATGTATACACTGCAGGACATCTCAACATTGTAGGTACGTTCATTAATTGCTATGCTCAAAGATTATGCTGAAGTTCAACTTTCCGCCACCAGGTGAAAATATGATGCTGTAAACAGTCAGAATGTGGTGTGAGTGCAGGAAAAGGGGAGGAATGATCAAACACATGATAACAGGTTCAAGCACAACTTATTAGGATATGGTCACAAGTTACAAGGTGTTCAGTATGGTCTCCCGACTCAGTAACATGCTGCACCTGTTAACACTACATGGTCAACAGTCACCCACAGCATATTCAGTGTAATCAGAGTGACATGTTATGCACTATCCTTCAGATTAGGAAGAGTCCAGATAAATCCATGATAGAATCACATCCCCACAACCAGAAGTCATGTGGATTTAAGTTGGGGGATCCAGAATGCCATGCATCTTGAAATTGCCTAGAGATGATGCAGTCATTACCAAAGGTTTCTCGAAGTAAATCTTTCATTTGGCAAGGAATGTGTTGTGTTTGCCCCATCTTGCATCAAAATAATGGTGTGGACACAAATGTGTTCTTGCAAACCTGGATTCTGAATCTCGTAGTGGTACCAGTGTAAACTATGCTCAAAATCTTTTGAATTGTTGACCAGTGGAGAGAGAATTCCCATCACACAGCTTGAGCACTGGCTGCAGAATTTGAGGGCATTTGCTGCGAAGTCGGCTATAGGTACATCAACTTCATCAAAAACTGCGATGGGAATGGGACACCTCCCTCTCTCTGTCGCACAACTTAATTCATCTTTTCTTCAAATTTCTTGATCATATTCTTTCACCCATTTATTGACTTGGGGCTTCTTTATAGCAGTTTCTGTCTGGGATACTCCCGCAAAGCAGTGCTGCTGTCGCTGCCATTCCGATAACTCTTTACATTTACATCTACATCTACATCAACATCCATACTATGCAAGCCACCTGACGGTGTGTGGCGGAGGGTACTTCGAGTACCTCTATCGGTTCTCCCTTCTATTCCAGCCCCGTATTGTTCGTGGAAAGAAAGATTGTCGGTATGCCTCTGTGTGGGCTCTAATCTCTCTGATTTTATCCTCATGGTCTCTTCGCGAGATACACATAGGAGCGAGCAATATACTGCTTGACTCCTCGGTGAAGGTATGTTCTCGAAACTTCAACAAAAGCCCATACTGAGCTACTGAGCGTCTCTCCTGCAGAGTCCACTGGAGTTTATCAATCATCTCCGTAATGCTTTCGCAATTACTAAATGATCCTGTGACGAAGCACGCTGCTCTCCATTGGATCTTCTCTATCTCTTCTATCAACCCTATCTGGTACGGATCCCACACTGGTGAGCAATATTCAAGCAGTGGGCGAACAAGTGTACTGTAACCTACTTCTTTTGTTTTCGGATTGCTTTTCCTTATGATTCTTCCAATGAATCTCTGTCTGGCATCTGCTTTACCAACGATCAACTTTATATGATTATTCCATTTTAAATCACTCCTAATGCCTACTCCCAGATAATTTATGGAATTAAGTGCTTCCAGTTGCTGACCTGCTATATTATAGCTAAATGATAAAGGATCTTTCTTTCTATGTATTCGCAGCACATTACACTTGTCTACATTGAGATTCAATTGCCATTCCCTGCACCATGTGTCAATTCGTTGCAGATCCTCCTGCATTGCAGTACAATTTTCCATTGTTACAACCTCTCAATATACTAGAGCATCATCCGCAAAAAGCCTCAGTGAACTTCCGATGTTATCCACAAGGTCATTTACGTATATTGTGAATAGCAATGGTCCTATGACACTCCCCTGCGGCACACCTGAAATCACTCGTACTTCGGAAGACGTCTCTCCATTGAGAATGTTCTGTTATCTAGGAACTCTTCAATCCAATCATACAATTGGTCTGATAGTCCATATGCTCTCACTTTGTTCATTAAACGACTGTGGGGAACTGTATCGAATGCCTTGTGGAAGTCAAGAAACATGGCATCTACCTGGGAACCCGTGTCTATAGCCCTCTGAGTCTCGCGGACGAATAGGGCGAGCTGGGTTTCACACGATCGTCTTTTTCGAAACCCATGGTGATTCCTATAGAGTACAATAACTACACTAAAGAAAGCAACACGCATGGCCAATCAACAAACAGCATACTGACAACAAAACAGCAACAGTTCACATTCTGACTGTTACAGCACCATATTTTCACCTGGTGGCAGCAAGTGGAACTATAATTTTTTTCAGCATACTCCACGAGCCCACTGATTCATGAACACACAATGCTTCAGCATCCTGTGATGTATGAAGCCTGCACTGCACACTCTAAACTCCTTCAGTTTAATTATAACCAACCAGTAGCACTCGCAATTATTTCCAAATTCTGTACAAGAATTAGATCTTTTTCACTACTGCTATGAATGTCTATAATTAACTGCTCAGACAATCACTCATTTTTTAATATAAATATCATTTCTAAGATTAAAAACAAAGTCATAATCACTGCACACTTGTATGTGAAATATACGATTTTCAATTATAAACAGCAATTGGTGAGCATGTTTGTTACAGCAGAACTTTTGACTGGCATACTTTTGCAGAGACATGTCCTTAAGTTTAGTAATCAGATGTCATACTAGAGAGAACAAATTTATTAGGCTCAGAGTTATTGTCACCTTGATACTGTTTAATGATACAGTTCAGTTTTCTCATTACAGTAAATAATTCAGAACAGGAAAAATGTGAACAACTTTAGACAGTGGCCATGGTAAAAGAGTAGCTAGGAGAAAGTATTTACATGGAGTGTATGTATCAAATGAAGGAATGTTTTAAACAGAGAGTAACACAGATTGTACGGAGAATAAACACAGTGTCCCTGACAGCTGGACATGGAACTGTTTGACACCCACGATGCACCTGTTACAACACTCAACACAGCATGAACGATCACATCATGAAACTGGTGTCCATGGCAACTCCATGACATCGTGGCAGACACTATAAGCATATCAAGTCCACACGAGGATTGTGTAAGCCTTATCAAATCAGAGGGAAAATAAATATGGCATAGCATATCTATCAGAATCACACCTGTCAGAAAACTATGATTTCTGGATGATAGAAAGAAGTTCTCTCTTCTTATCAATGCACATATTTACATGCATTTATAAGCATTTAAAAATTCTTTCACTTACAAACGGTAATCTATTTAATAAAACACAATGAAAGATGATATTCATGTTGTATACACACATAATACTGAGTATGCTTAAAGGGTGGGGGTTGTAAGTTAAAAAAAATGTACAAAAACTTTTATTTGAGTACAGTTCACCAAATTTCTACTTCAGAGACTGTCTGCAGCCAGAAACTGTGTCTGTTACAAGGTTCAGTCCGAACACTCCATAAGCTTGAAGAAATTTGGTAAAGTACAGTTTTGATTACATCTGTCATTAACCACACAGTTTCCTGCAATCTATGGATAAATAAATTATTTATCACATTTCATTCATCAATGTAAGTGATATTCACAGCGGCCAAAGTATCTTTTGACACATGATGAACACACAGTATATGATCTCCTACAGAAAAACATGCTGACTGGTATGGGCTCGGAGAACTGAAACAGATGGAAGAATGAACAAAACAAAATAAGATGTATCACACAATAATTTGGACACTATTTTTGAAAGCCTATTATCAGCATCAATTTTGATTTCAAAATGTGAAATAGAGACAAAATATACTCTAAGGCTACAAAAAAAAAAAAAAAACTCATCACAAAGTAATTATACGAATGGGGCAGAGTTCTATAGATGCGATGAACATGTACAGACAAACTAATGATCACAATTTCAGAAAAATTGGATGAACTATTCAGGTGAAAGAGGTTCATTATTTGAACAAGTCAATAATGTGTTTGCCCACCTCTGGCCCTAGGCACACAGTTAGTCAGCTAAGAGTTGTTGGTTGTCCTGCAGAGGGATGTTGTGCCAAACTGTGTGCAATTGAAGTGTCAGATTGTCAGAATCCCAACGTGGTTGTAGGGCCCTGCCCATTATGCTCCGAACGTTCTCATTTGGGGAGGGATCCAATGACCTTGCTGACCACAGCAGGGTTTGGCAAGCATGAAGACAAGCAATAGAAACTCTCGCCGTATCAGTGTAGGCAATAGCTTCTCGAAATTCAAGTCCAGCATGGCTTGCTACGTAGGACAACAAAACGGAGCCTAGAATATCATCAACGTACTATTGTACTGTAAGGGTGCTGCGGATGACAACCAAAGGAGTCCTGCTATGAAAAAGAATGGCACCCCAGACAATATCTCCTGGCTGTCAGGCCGTATGGTGACAGTCAGGTTGGTATCCCACCACAGTCTGTTTTGTCTCCAGGCATCTATTCGGTTTGGAGTCTCACTGACTGGACTAGAATTGTGTTCAGTGATGACATGTCTGGAGACAAGCTGGATAGTGTTGGTATACCAACCTGCCTGCTGCCTACCTTATCACCAGACATCTGGGAGTGATGGTCTGGGGTGCCACTTCTTTTCATAGCAGGATGACTTTGGTTGTCATCTGCAGCGCCCTTACAGTACAGCAGTACATCGATGATATTCTATGCCCCCCCCCCCCCCTTTTATCTGCCCTTGATCTAAGCCATCCTGTGCTTACATTTCAGCAAGATAATACCCGCCCACACACAGTGAAAATTCCTTCATGCTTGCCAAACATTACCTTGGCCAGCAATGTCCCCAGATCACTCCCCATCTAAGGATGTTTGCAGCATTACGGTTGGTTGGTTGGTTTGGGGAAGGACACCAGACAGCGAGGTCATAGGTCTCATCGGATTAGGGAAGGAACCATCCCGGCATTTGCCTGGAGCGATTTAGGGAAATCACGGAAAACCTAAATCAGGATGGCCGGACGCGGGATTGAACCGTCGTCCTCCCGAATGGGAGTCCAGTGTCTAACCACTGCGCCACCTCGCTCGGTCAGCATTAGGGGCTGGGTCTTCCAACCAGGTTGGGATTTTTACAACATAATGCATGAATGGGCAGAATCTGGCACGATTTCCCTCACAACAACATTCAACAACTCTAACGACCAATGCCAAGCCGAATAACTGCTTTTGTAAGTGCCAGAGGTGGACCAAATTGTTACTGATTTGCTCAATTTTTGAAGCTCCTACTCTAGAATAAATCACCCAATTAACAATTAACATGTAGTATTACAAATCTTGTAATGAGACATGTTGCAAATAAACAAAATGGGACATCATCCAATTTTTCTGACAGTGTAATCATTTGTCTTAAAAATGTATATGGCACAAAACACCAAGTTAAAAAAGTAATGAAGGAAATGACTTACTGCTCTCCAGAACAGCAGGGCAAGTTGGTTTAGGTGTTATAATGCATTCATTATTAATGAATGTGCACTACATTTTCTGAGAATTGCATTACCACCAGACGGCCACCATAAATGAATGCATATCATGCATTTGGATTTGTCCTCAAGTAATGGAAGTTCCAACAGATTATATCAGGGACTAAAGCCCATCTACACAGGTTATTGGACGACAATCAAGAGCCTGCATGTGAACAGATGAGTGCCCACAGGCATTTATCACTCTGTACACAACAATTCCAGATAGTGATGGAACTACAGCTGAACAAATATGACCATACGTAGCAGAAGAATTCTATCCAAATAAAAAAATGTTAAGGCTTTATTACTTTTGTGGGACATGACATTTTTCTTTATTAACTAGTGACAAAACATTAGGTTTCAAACTCCGTTGCAAAAAGTTCTTCAGTGTTGGGAATTTTGTGCCTTTTTTTAATCCTTTTCAGGGCAAAAAAAGTGGTTCACAACCAAATGTTAACTGAAATACTAACATGTCTGCTGCTTTTCTGTGTATCTTGGAAAACACTCGAGCACACGCCACAGTGCAAATTTATAGAATTGAATGTAATTTTGTGAATCACACTTCTCATTGCATTTCCAAACATACAGGAATTGGAGTAACTTAAAACAGAGTGCTAAATAATAATAATTTATTTTCTAGACAGTGAAGGTTCTGAAATCTCGTGTTAAAATGCTGGCCAAGTAGTAAAATTATTGGTGTTAAACCATGAAATGTCTTTGGAGGTAATAGTAATGAGCAAAGGCATTCAAAATAAGCTTCCTATACCAAGCTTCCTTTCAAATGAATGGAGTTTTTGAAAGTTGATTAATTTTATAATACATGCAAATATTCAGTAGATCAGGCCCTTGAAATCTTGTATTTAAGGTATTAAAATGTCCCTTTAACAGTGAGAAAGGCAGTGTGCACACAACAGAAGAGGGTGAAGACACAGTGGAATGGGGCTAGTGCACTTACCCAGTAAGAGAGCTGTAAGCTTGTGAGCACCCATACCCCACTGGACAATGTTGGAACAGCCTGCTATAATACACTGTCAAGAGTGCTTCAGTAAAAACTAACTTATGTGTTGTTGGCATGCTGTTAGAATGTTTCCAGTCCCACAAACTGAAACAGAAATCTTAAGGCACATGGGTAATCTCTATCAAAGCACTCAGGTCCTGTTGCAAGTTCACTTGTTCCCACCCTTTCTACAGGTATTTATATACTGAATTGCTAATATTGGACAGTCTTCATTGACTTGAAAAGTCGTCCATGTGGAAGTAGAATTACAAAGATTAAGCTTTCACATATGATGATGTACTGAATATTAGTAAAGCTTATGAGGTTACAGAAACAGCCCCACAATAAGTTGACCAGAAGCCAAAGCAGCGAAACTTAATTGCTCCATATGCATCATTTCAAAATTGTGCCATGGTTAGACATTCAATCTCCACTTCCTCTCAGTGGTCTTGTCAATCATAACTAGTGTTCAACAAAACTGTCTCACTCCCACCCCACTACGTTGCCCCACATTCATACTTTACTTCTTGCAGACTGTAGTATACTGTATCACTGTTCTCAATCTCTACCCAACTGTTTGGGTTGCTCTGACAACTTGATTACTTCCTGTGCTCCCACCAAAATTCAATTTGTCACCCATGTCAAAAATGCGTCTATATGTCCTCGTCCTCGGTACACTGCAACTGACATCTGCAAATACCAGCTACAGTATAGCACATCTTCACATACGTCAACAGCAGGATGCAAATAACTTTCTACTGCATTAAGACAAGCATGCTCTCTTGCTAAGTTAGACATTGAGCCATTTATATCAGATTGCAACAATACATTGAAAGACTCTGAGCCACATAGGCTGCTGATTGTCCTAAGCTGGAAGTGAGTGTTTCAAACTGAATTAATTCATATACACTCCTGGAAATTGAAATAAGAACACCGTGAATTCATTGTCCCAGGAAGGGGAAACTTTACTGACACATTCCTGGGGTCAGATACATCACATGATCACACTGACAGAACCACAGGCACATAGACACAGGCAACAGAGCATGCACAATGTCGGCACTAGTACAGTGTATATCCACCTTTCGCAGCAATGCAGGCTGCTATTCTCCCATTGAGATGATCGTAGAGATGCTGGATGTAGTCCTGTGGAACGGCTTGCCATGCCATTTCCACCTGGCGCCTCAGTTGGACCAGCGTTCGTGCTGGACGTGCAGACCGCGTGAGACGACGCTTCATCCAGTCCCAAACATGCTCAATGGGGGACAGATCCGGAGATCTTGCTGGCCTGGGTAGTTGACCTACACCTTCTAGAGCACGTTGGGTGGCACGGGATACATACGGACATGCACTGTCCTGTTGGAACAGCAAGTTCCCTTTCCGGTCTAGGAATGGTAGAACGATGGGTTCGATGACGGTTTGGATGTACCGTGCACTATTCAGTGTCCCCTCGACGATCACCTGTGGTGTACGGCCAGTGTAGGAGATCGCTCCCCACACCATGATGCCGGGTGTTGGCCCTGTGTGCCTCGGTCGTATGCAGTCCTGATTGTGGCGCTCACCTGCACGGCGCCAAACACGCATACGACCATCATTGGCACCAAGGCAGATGCGACTCTCATCGCTGAAGACGACACGTCTCCATTCGTCCCTCCATTCACGCACGTCGCGACACAACTGGAGGCGGGCTGCACGATGTTGGGGCGTGAGCGGAAGACAGCCTAACGGTGTGCGGGACCGTAGCCCAGCTTCATGGAGACGGTTGCGAATGGTCCTCGCCGATACCCCAGGAGCAACAGTGTCCCTAATTTGCTGGGAAGTGGCGGTGCGGTCCCCTACGGCACTGCGTAGGATCCTACGGTCTTGGCGTGCATCCGTGCGGCGCTGCGGTCCGGTCCCAGGTCGACGGGCACGTGCACCTTCCGCCGACCGCTGGCGACAACATCGATGTACTGTGGAGACCTCACGCCCCATGTGTTGAGCAATTCGGCGGTACGTCCACCCGGCCTCCCGCATGCCCACTATACGCCCTCGCTCAAAGTCCGTCAACTGCACATACGGTTCACGTCCACGCTGTCGCGGTATGCTACCAGTGTTAAAGACTGCGATGGAGCTCCGTATGTCACGACAAACTGGCTGACACTGACGGCGGCGGTGCACAAATGCTGCGCAGCTAGCGCCATTCGACGGCCAACACCGCGGTTCCTGGTGTGTCCGCTGTGCCGTGCGTGTGATCATTGCTTGTACAGCCCTCTCGCAGTGTCTGGAGCAAGTATGGTGGGTCTGACACACCGGTGTCAATGTGTTCTTTTTTCCATTTCCAGGAGTGTACGTTTAAAAGTGAATCATGACTGTTTGATAAACATAAAAAAGTAGATCTGTACAGAAAATTATGAAAATGTGTTTATTAAATCTTGGATTAATTTGTAAAATCTGAAAACTCCATAAACCATTAAAGAAATACAATCTGCAAAGCTTTCAACTAAACATTTGTGGTGCCAGTCTCTCGAGTCATGTCTTGTCATTGGCCCAATAACGAAATGAACAAAGAAGAGAAGTAAATTGTATGTGTAACGGTGTAGGTGTGTTAACCCCACAAGACATTATATTGAGGCCTTACAATAATGTACACGTCAGTACACCTGCTCTTCTTACATAGCCTACTGGATATGTTACCAATTTAAAATTAATGGGCATTGTATATAAGTAAAACGTTTGTACAACATGTTCTGTAAAAACAGGACTTCACTAGGCATGAGTCACCCACTTTGCACAAGACGTGAAACAGCATCCAAAGCAGTGGATAGAACTCAATCAGCTATCGGAAATATTAAAAATGATGTGATATTAAAAAATAATTATTCTTATTGGTTACCTAGCAAAGGGTTAAAAGTGACTGCCAAGTACTATCCATATTTTGTAGACCAAATGGATGAAGAAGTATTTAAGAAGCAGCCTGTATTGCGAAGGAAAAAACTCAGGACCATACCTGGAAATTCATGAATTAGAAAATCCCAGGGCAATGACAATCTTGTGCATGAACCTCTGGACATTGATCAAACACTACCAGGGACTGTAAGAATAGGTTGGTTGGTTGGTTTGTGGGATTAAACGGACCAGACTGCGATGGTCATCGGTCCCTTGCTCCAAAGCTTAAAAACACCCACACAGAGTAAAAAACGGATAATAGAGACAACAGACAACACAGGACAAGAAAAACTCAGACAAAGAACAGACATAACAAATTAAAATCACACGGAGTGTGGCGGTGGTTGGCCGACCATAGAGAAAAAGAAGGGAAAAGCCAACCACCAAGAGACACATTAAAAACTCAGTCTAAAATCGTAGGTCAAAGGCCAGAATCAACACAAAAGAACATAAGAAACAGTCAGATTAAACGATAAAAAACCCCTGCCTGAATAAAACGTAAAACTAAGCCAGCCATAGCAGGGTCATCAGTTAAAAGGGCAGGGAGCGTATCAGGCAGCGCAAATGTCTGCCTGACCACAGCTAAAAGGGGGCAGGCCAACAAAATGAGGGCCACTGTCAAAGCCGCCCCACAGCGACATAGAGGGGGGTCCTCCCGGCGCAGTAAATAACTGTGTGTCAGCCGGGAGTGGCCAATGCAGAGCCGGCAAAGGACTACTGACGCCCTGCGAGTGGTTCGCAGGGATGACCGCCACACAGCTGTTGTCTCCTTGACAGCACGGAGTTTATTACGTGTGGTCAGTTCGCGCCATTCATCGTCCCATAGCGCAAAAACTTTGCGGCGTAAGACTGCCCTCAAATCATTCTCTGGGAGGCCAACGTCCAGAGATGGTTTACTGGTGGCCTCTTTCTCCAGACGGTCAACATGTTCATTGCCCGGGATACCGACATGACCGGGGGTCCACACAAAGACCACAGAGCGGCCGCAACGGGCAAGAGTATGCAGGGACGCCTGGATAGCCATCACCAGATGAGAACAAGGGAAACACTGGTCGATAGCTCGTAAACCGCTCAGGGAATCGCTACAGATAACGAAGGACTCACCTGAGCAGGATCGGATATACTCTAGGGCACGAAAGATGGCGACCAGCTCAGCAGTAAAAACGCTGCAGCCAGCCGGCAAGGATGGTTGTTCGTAGTGGTCCCCTAGAGTTAGAGCATAACCGACCCGACCAGCAACCATTGAACCATCAGTGTATACAACGCCAGAGCCCTGATACGTGGCTAGCATTGAATAAAAGCGGCAGCAGAAGGCCTCCGGAGGGACTGAATCCTTCGGGCCCTGTGCCAAGTCGAGCCGAAGGCAAGGGCGAGAAACACACCATGGGGGTTTACACAGAGGGGCCCGGAAAGGAGGTGGAACAGGGTAAATCCCAAGCCCGGAGAGAAGCTACTTGACTCGGACCGTGATCGTTCAACCTGACCAGGGCCGACGTTCTGGCAGATGGATGACCGATTGCAGGAACAGAAAACGATAATTTGGATGCCCGGGCAAGCTAAAAACATGGGCAGCATAAGCGGCCAGTAAATGTTGGGCCGCAACCGCAGAGGAGGGACACCTGCCTCCACAAGTATGCTGCCCACAGGGATGGTCCGGAAGGCACCAGTGGCAAGTCGTATCCCGCTGTGTAGTATTGGGTCCAGCACCCGCAACGCAGATGGGGATGCTGAGCCATTAGCCAGACTCCCATAATCCAGACGGGACTGGATTAACGCCTGGTAGAGCCGTAAGAGGGTAGATCGGTCGGCGCCCCAGCTGGTGTGGCTCAAGCATCGCAGAGCATTTAGATGCCGCCAACACGTCTGTTTAAGCTGCCGAATATGAGGCAGCCAAGTCAACCGGGCATCAAAAACAACTCCCAAAAACCTATGTGTCTCCACCACAGCAAGAAGTTCGTCGGCAAGATAAAGCCGCGGCTCAGGGTGGACTGTTCGGCACCGGCAGAAATGCATAACGCAGGTCTTGGCAGCCGAAAACTGGAAACCATGCGCTACAGCCCAAGACTGCGCCTTGTGGATAGCGCCCTGCACCTGTCGTTCAGCAGCTGCAATGGCAATGGAGCTATAGTAGAGGCAGAAGTCGTCAGCATACAAGGAAGCGGAGACTGAATTGCCCACCGCTGCAGCGAGCCCGTGTATTGCAATTAAAAACAGGCAGACACTGAGGACAGATACCTGTGGTACCCTGTTCTCCTGGACTCGGGAAGAACTATGGGAGGCTGTGACTTGCAGGCGGAAGGTACGATGCGACAGAAAATTTCGGATGAAGATCGGCAGTGGACCCCGAAGACCCCAACCATGAAGCGTAGATAGGATGTGACGACGCCTCGTCGTATCGTATGCCTTCCGCATGTCGAAAAATACAGCGACGAGGTGCTGACGGTGTGCAGAGGCTGTACGGATGGCTGACTCCAGGCTCGCCAGATTGTCGGCGGCAGAGCGGCCCTTACAGAACCCACCCTGAGCCAGAGCCAGAAGGCCCCGCGACTCGAGTACCCAACTCAACCGTCGGCTCACCATCCGTTCTAGCAACTTGCAAAGAACGTTGGTAAGGCTAATGGGACGGTAGCTGTCCACCTCCAAAGGGTTCTCGCCAGGTTTCAAAACGGGGATGACAATGCTTTCCAGCCATTGCGACGGAAACTTACCCTCAACCCAGAGACAGTTGTAAAAGTCGAGGAGGCGTCGCTTGCAGTCCACTGAAAGGTGTTTCAGCATCTGACAGTGGATGTGATCTGGCCCAGGAGCGGTATCGGGTCAAGTGGCTAGGACACTGTGAAATTCCCACTCACTGAATGGAACATTGTAGGTTTCATGATGGTGCGTTTGAAAGGAAAGGCTCCAACGTTCCATCCGCTCTTTAATGGAGCGGAAGGCCAGTGGGTAATTCGCAGAAGCAGAATTCAGAGCAAAATGCTCTGCCAAGCGGTTGGCAATTATGTCGGAGTCAGTACTAACTGCTCCATTCAGTGAGAGCGCAGGGACGCTGACAGGGGTCTGATAGCCATAGAGGCGTCTAATCTTGGCCCAGACCTGCGATGGAGAGACATGGAGGCCAATAGTGGACACATACCGCTCCCAGCACTCCTGCTTGTGTTGGCGGATAAGGTGGAGGGCCCGCGCACGCAGCCGTTTGAAGGTGATGAGGTGTTCAATGGAGGGATGTCGCTTGTGACGCTGTAGTGCCCGCTGGCAATCTTTAATCGCCTCAGCGATCTCAGGCGACCACCAAGGCACAGTCCTCTGCCGAGGGGACCCAGAAGAACGGGGAATGGAAGATTCTGCGGCAGTAACGATGCTGGTGGTGACCGAGTGAACCACTGCATCAATGGCGTCATTAGAGAGAGGCTCAATAGCGGCAATGGAGGAGAACAAGTCCCAGTCAGCCTTATTCATAGCCCATCTGCTAGGGTGCCCAGAAGAGTAATGCTGTGGCAGTGACAGAAAGATCGGAAAGTGGTCAAAAGGTTGATGGCGGAGCACGTGCCATGCGCCACGCTGAAGTGTGTGACAGCACCATCATTTAAAATGGAAAGATCGAGCTGTGCCAAAAAATGCTCAATGGTGGTGCCTCGACCTGTTGCAACTGACCCACCCCACAGAGGGCTGCGGGCGTTGAAGTCGCCCAGTAACAAGAAAGGTGGCGGCAATTGGGCTATCAGCGCAGCCACGACATGTTGCGCAACATCACCATCCGGTGGAAGGTAAAGCCTGAGGCGTCCACACTCGAACGGCGACAGCCTCTAAAAGTGTTTGTAGAGGGACAGACTCGCTGTGAAGAGAGTGAAGGACATAGATGCAGACGCCACCAGACACCCTTTCATAAGCTGCCTGGTCCTTATAATAACCCCAATAGCCACGGAGGGCGGGGGTTCGTATTGCTGGAAACCAAGTTTTCTGAAGAGCAATGCAGAAGAAAGGGTGAAGGCTGATAAGTTGTCGGAGCTCAGCTAGATGGTGGAAGAAACCGCTGCAGTTCCACTGGAGGATGATATTGTCCATGTCTGAGAAAGGCGGGACGGGACTGGAAAGGCAGATTACGCCGCTGGGTCACCTGCTGCCTCCGATTGAGCGCCTGTGCTAGTGCTATCCATGGTGTCCGAGGGACCGGCGAGATCGAGGTCCTCAGCAGACACCAGAATCTCCACCTCCTCCTCAGACACAGAGCTTGTAGAAAGCGGTGGGACGGGTGCCACCGCAATGTCGATGTTCTGGGGGACTTTCTTCTTTTTCTACTTCTCTCGGTGTGCCTTCGGTGGTTCAGGCTTCGTGGGCTTCACTGGGTCAGCCTCAGTGACGGACGACAACCATGAGGCCCTATGACCAGGGACTGGTGTTTGTTTCAGCTACTTGCGGGTGTCCGCTGTTGTACCGATCGGAACTTGCGAAAGGAGGTCCCCAAGGGACCCCTTCCTGGCGAGAGGAGCCGAAGAAGTCTTACACTTCTCCGGCTGGGAAGGGGGAACTGATGTCCACAATGGTTGGGGGGGGGGGGGGGGGGGGGGGTTGCTCCTGAAGTTGATGGCGCAGGAGCAACAGCGAGTGAAGTGCCACCCACCATCAAGGGGGCAGGTGTGGTTCTCTGGCTCTGAGAGCTAACGGTGTGTGGTGCAGCTATGGGAACTGTAACAGGAGCGACAGTGGTGGCATAAGTGGACGTCTTGCGTACTGGATGCAGTCGTTCAAACTTACGCTTAGTCTCAGTATAGGTCAGCCTATCCAGGGTCTTGTATTCCATTATTTTCCGCTCCTTCTGCAGAATCAAAGTCCGGCGAACAAGGGGGATGGTGCTCCCCACAGTTGACACAGATGGGAGGCGGGGCACATGGAGTATCAGGATGGGATGGTCGGCCACAATCGCGACAGATGAGGGTGGAAGCACAGTGAGAAGACATATGGCCGAACTTCCAACACTTGAAGCACCGCATCGGGGGAGGGATTCAGGGTATGACATCACAACAGTAGACCATCACCTTGACCTTCTCAGGTAATGTGTCACCCTCGAAGGCCAAGATGAAGGCACCGGTGGCAACTTGATCCCTCGGACCCCGGTGGACGCGCCTGACGAAATGGACACCTCGTCGCTCTAAGTTGGCGCGCAACTCGTCATCAGACTGTAAAAGAAGATCTCTGTGAAAAATAATGCCCTGGACCTTATTTAAACTTTTATGCGGGGTGATAGTAACAGAAACAATCCCCAGCTTTGTACAAGCGAGCAAGGCTTGTGACTGGGCAGAGGATGCTGTTTTTATTAAGACTGACCCTGACCGCATTTTGGACAAGCCCTCCACCTCCCTGAACTTGTCCTCTAAATGTTCTACAAAGAACTGAGGCTTCACAGACACAAACGATTCCCCCGTCAGCTCTGGTACAGACGAGATACCGGGGCGAATACCTTTCGCTGTCATTCATAGCCTTTCGTTCCTCCCATGGTGTGGCCAGGGATGGGAACGATTTGGGGTCATACACATTAGCCTTAAAGTGAGCTTTGGAACGCTTAGAGACTGCTGGCGGCTGGCCGCCAGCGAGAGATGATGTACCACGCTTCATTGCGGGTCATCCGCCATGATGCCACCAACTCCGACCAAGGGCCCTCCCCACGGGTGCCACCCAGCCGCAGCAATAGACATCTGGCAGGATGGCCATTGCCGGGAGTCCTGATGCCCCAGGGAGACGGGCATCTACTCCTTGGCATACGTGGGGAGTTAACGGTGCAGGCATCAGTAGAGCGATCCCTGTGTTGTCAGGGGGCTACAACCAACGGGGTACATGGCGGCCCCACCACAACGGACTGGCTACCGTGCTGGATGTTAGGTGACATGTGGTTGTCGTCAGTGCAGAAAGTGGCACTGCACAGTGCAAGGTGGAAAGTGCACGCAGGAACGTATCCATGCCCAAAAGATGGAGAGCGGGCAGCACTGCAATGCAACGACAAATAAGCTGGCAAAAGTTCTGATCGCAAGATGGACACAATGCACCAAGTAAGGCGCCCTTCCCCAATCGGCTCACTCTTCGGAAGAATTTTGAGATATGGAGGTCAAACCCAACAGGGGACCATCACATAAGGCCGAAACGTTTGAGACTGCTTTTAGTCACCTCGTACGACAGGCAGGAATACCGCGTGCCTATTCTTACCCCCCGAACCCGCAGGGAGTGGGGGGCCTGTAAGAATAGACATCCCCCAGGCTGTGGCTAAGCCATGTCTCCGCAATATCCTTTCTTTCAGGAGTGCTAGTTCTGCAAGGTTCGCAGGAGAGCTTCTGTTAAGTTTGGAAGGTAGGAGACGAGGTACTGGCAGAAGTAAAGCTGTGAGTACCGGGCGTGAGTCGTGCTTCGGTAGCTCAGTTGGTAGAGCACTTGCCCGCGAAAGGCAAAGGTCCCGAGTTCGAGTCTCGGTCGGGCACACAGTTTTAATCTGCCAGGAAGTTTCATATCAGCGCACACTCCGCTGCAGAGTGAAAATCTCATTCTGTAGACAAAACCAATGTGCATGAAACTGTCACCAAGGATTTACAAATGAAGACTGAGCGTGTCAGGTTGGTCCTAAAGTGTTAACTGATAGCCATGAGAAATATCAACTTGTCCCGCAAGATCTTTTGAACTGTGTTCAAAGCAACTCTGTGGATGCTACTAACAACAATCAAATTTTTAGTTCAACACAGAGACAAAATGCAGCGGTACAAAATGTTACCTATATATCTCCCCACATCCAAAAAAAAAAAAAAAAAAAAAAACATATCTAAGGCTGTTGAGAGCAAAAGCAATGTTCACTGTATGCTTCAGAGCAAGGGTGTTGTCCACTGTTTGTACCTGATAGGCAACTGTCAATATTTTGCTCATATGGAAGTGCTTAACAGTCAAACAGAGATCAAACAGAATGAGATTTTCACTCTGCAGCGGAGTGTGCGCTGATATGAAACTTCCTGGCAGATTAAAACTGTGTACCCGACCGGGACTCGAACTCGAGACCTTAGCCTTTCGCGGGCAAGTGCTCTACCAACTGAGCTACCGAAGCACGACTCACGTCCGGTACTCACAGCTTTACTTCTGCCAGTACCTCGTCTCCTACCTTCGAAACTTTACAGAAGCTCTCCTGCGAACCTTGCAGAACTAGCACTCCTGAAAGAAAGGATATTGCGGAGACATGGCTTAGCCACAGCCTGGGGGATGTTTCCAGAATGAGATTTTCACTCTGCAGCGGAGTGTGCGCTGATATGAAACTTCCTGGCAGATTAAAACTGTGTACCCGACCGAGACTAAGGTCTCGAGTTCGAGTCTCGGTCGGGTACACAGTTTTAATCTGCCAGGAAGTTTCAGAGATCAAACACATCAGAAAAAGACACTGCAGCTAACTAGCTACTGCACCACAACAATGATCCCAGCCAAATAAGCCTTTTGGTCTGAGAGTATCTCTTCTTCTCTTGGCTACATTGCTGGACCTCTGTACAGTCCGGTTTCTCTTGTGTCACTGCATTAAAACAATGTCATTTGAAAATAGTGGACAATATGAAAGACTTCAGCAATGATCCTACGTGCTGTTCCAGAAAAACTCTTTCAAGGATGCCTAGTAAGTATGGAAATTTCTGACAAAGATGGGTTAATGCCCAAGGGCTCTACTTTGAAGAATTTTAATCATTTAAACTGATATGTTCAATTTTTAATTCCACACAATTCTTTTCAGACAGACAAGTATAATAACTTTGGCTTCTCCCCCTCTTCCCTCTGTTTCATCCCTTTCTCAACACTTCCAGCCTCTGCTGTGGTTGATACAGATCTATTACTGCTGATAATAAGTGGTACACAGAGAGGGAAATGGAAGAGGCACAAGATCACACAATAAGTGATTATATTTCTATCACATTAAGCAGTTATGTCACACTGATTAGCAGACTGAAACATTATCATCATTAAACACTGATAAAGTGTGAACCATTGTAAAAACACAAAGCAATACGGTATCCTAATTTATACTGTGTTCATATCACCACAATAATGCACACATGCTACAATGAAATATGGGACAACCAGAAATATTTGAAAGGTACGAACCTAGCCACTGGAGCACTGGCAGTTTCTGCTGTGTTCTCAGACACTTCTGCTGTTGGGACACCAGTTGATGGTCCTTCCATGGGGTCATCAGAAACTGTGTCATAAGTTGTTGCAGAAGATGGCCCTGCAATAGGCTGTCCAGCAACCACTGGGGCAGGACTAGGTGATGCAGAGCTTGTTGAAGGCGTTGCAGATGATGATATGTTAGATGGAGTAGCTTCAGCACTGACACTCACTACAGTATGTGATGCACTCGGAGAAGTGGGACCATGGCTTTCTACCGATGTACTAGCAGTCTCTGTCCGAGTTTCTGCATTCTTAGCGGCATCTGTTTCACCTCCCTCACCATCTTCTCCAGTTCCCATTTCCCTGTTCACACAACGAGCCACATTCCACTGCCTTATGGTCCCATCTAATGCACAGGAAGCAAGATACTCACTGTCAGGTGTCCACGATAAACTCACAACAGCATTAGAGTGTCCTTTAAACTCAGCCACAGTAGATGCAGACGGAATATCCCATATCTTGATTCGTTTGTCTTCACCTGAAATCAAGGGTAAAACTGAAGAATTCAGGGTTCTGGTACATGGTTGTAATTTGCCACAAAGTTCCATGAATAATGCTATTCCAATTGTTTGTTCAATAACCATTTGACATATTTACATTTAATTTCTATTTTGTTTAGATAAGTAAGTGCAATGGACAGGGCTTTGCTGTAATTAATTGTTACAGGCAGCTAATAGAATTCATGGAGAAATTTTGATACTGATCAGATGTGATTGTAACGAGGATTGTAACAGTGACTACATTAAGAGAAGCAAAGTCTGTAAGACTTTCAAGATGTTTTACGATCTCAGAACTGTAATCTTTGAGCAGCAAAACATGCAGTAAGTATACTGATTATAACGTACAACACATATGTAAATTAGGCACTGGTTATATTACAAACAGAAAATGGCCACTGTAGAAGTCGTTGCTTGCAGGGAACCTTTAAATTACTGTGTTGTTATAGTAGTATTCGATAAAGACAACAGAGTTATGATATGATCAGTTGTTACAATTGAGCACATTCTAAGTAATGATGGCAACAGAATGTAAGATCTATCCACACAAGAAGGATCAAGATATACAAAACAAGGCAAATAATTCGCTGAGTGTTCAAGCTACCATTGATATACATGATCAGTCAACTAGAGAAAAATCAATAGTGTGTCGTATCTCACTGAAGAACTTGAAATTTTGAGCACTAGTCAGATGCCTGTAAAGGAACTCTGGCTCGAGTTTAAAAGAATAGTTGACTACATATTGGACAGGTATGTCCCAAGTAGAACAGTTCATAATGGAAGAGAACCTCCACGGTATACAGTCGCTGCAAAGAAACTTCTAAAGAAATTGAGATTACTGGCATAATAGGTGTACAACAAAGCATAGGGCCAAAGAAATTCTGATCGTATGTAAAGGCTGTTAATGGCACCAACATCAGTGTCCAGTCCCTTGTGAACGAGACAGCAACTGAAATTGAGGGTAGCAAAGCAAAAGCTGAAATGCATAACTCCGTTTTCAAATGTTTCTTTACAAAGTAAAACCCAGGAGATTTGCCCCAATTTAATCCTCGTACCGCTGAAAAGATGAATGAAATAAATATTACTGTCAGTGGTGTTGACAAACATCTGAAATCGTTAAAACTAAACAAAGCTCCAGGCCCTGATGGAATCCATGTTAGATTCCATACCGAATTTGTGGCTGAGTTACTCCTCCTTCTAATTATAATCTAAGGCGCAGGTCATACCCGTCTACAAGAAGCGTAGTAGAAGTGATCCACAGAACTTCCATCCAATATCTTTGACACAGATTTGTTGTAGAATCTTAGAATACATTCTGAGCTCAAACATAATAAGGTATCTCGAACAGAATGACCTCCTCAACGCCAACCAACATGGATTTTGAAAACATTGATCATGTGAAACCCAACTCGCACTTTTCTCACATAAAATACTGGAAGCTTCGGATCAAGGCAATCAGGTAGATGCAGTGTTTCTTGATTTCCGAAAAGCATTTCACTCAGTACTACACTCATGCATATTGTCGAAAGTACGATCACATGGGGAATCAAATGAAATTTGTGACTGGACTGATGTCTTTTTGGTAGGGAGGTCATCTTATCCTGGATGGAGAGTCATTGTCAGATGTAGAAGTAGCTTCCAGTGTGCCCCTGGGAAGTATGTTGGGACCCTTGCTGTACATATTGTATATTAATGATCTTGCTGACAATATTAATAGTAAGAATCAGGCTTTTGCAGATGAGGCGGTTATCTTTAATGAAGCTGCATAAATATTCAGTCAGATCTTGATAATATTTCAATGTGGTGCAGAGATTGGAAACTAGCTCTAAATGTTCAGAAATATAAAGTTTTACAAAAAAAGGTAGTATCCTATGACTATAATATCAATGAGTAATTGTTGGAACTGACCAACTCATATAAATACCTCAGTGTAACACTTTGTAGGAACATGAAATGGAATGATCATGTAGGTTCAGTCATGGGTAAAGCAGGTGGTAGACTTCGATTTTTTGGTAGAATACTGGGGAAGTGCAATCACCCAAGTGCAATCCCTCCTAGAATATTGCTCAAGTGTGTGAGACCCGTACCAGATATGACTGACAGGAGATATGAATGTATACAGAAAAGGGCAGCACGAATAGTCGCAGGTTTCTTTAATCCGTGAGTGAGTGTCACAGAGATACCGAAGAAACTGGACTGGCAAATTATCCTGAGAAAGTCTATTAACTAAGTTTAAAAACCGGCTTTAAATTATTACTCTGGGGATATACCGTATTTACTCGAATCTAAGCTGCACTTTTTTTCGGTTTTTGTAATCCAAAAAAACCGGCTGCGGCTTAGAATCGAGTGCAAAGCAAGCGGAAGTTCTGAAAAATGAAACTTCCTGGCAGATATCAGCGCACACTCTGCTGCAGAGTGAAAAACTCATTCTGGTTCTGAAAAATGTTGGTAGGTGCTGCCACAACTAACTTCTGCCGTCGAATATATGTAGCGCTACAGAGGCAAGCTTTGTAGGCACAAAGATAAATACTGGCGCCAAAACCGATGCGCCAGTAAATAAAAAATAAAAATTAAAAAATTAAAAAAAAAAAAATAAAAAAAAAAAAGAAGGGTGCAAGACGAGCTTTTTTCCTCCACCCCGAGTTTCGACCACTGCATTTTCATACATTATCCAACGAAGTAAATACAAATTCCGTATTGTTCATCTTCGAATGTAGCAGAATTTCAATGTACTATGAAAATCCGACTGGCAAGACTGTTTAGGATGTTTGTCAATATGGCGAACTCTACGTTCTCAATTTTTTCCTACCTGTGAGAAGAGATGGTTGCTAATAGGAACCTGATGAAATGTGAATCACATGCAGTATTCTCTTCACCGTAAGAATAATATGAATATAAACATTTTGCCACGTATTTTTCACGTTTGCTGCTATCTCGTTTAAATCCTGTCTGCCTAATAAACTACGAAACTAGAGTGAGACAACAGCAAACGCGGAAGAATATACGTATCGTGTCATGTTTATATTCGTATTATTCCGATGCCTAATAGTGATACAGTCAGAAATGAAGCACGGCAACTGACTAGATTTTTAAACCTAAGATGACTAATTTCTGTGCAGAATTTGATGTACTAAAGAAGCGGCCGCAAAGATTTTCAGGAGAAAAATTTTCACCTAACTCTCGTTCAGAACATGTTCTATCATACGCAGTCTATTATTTGGTTCTTGTTGATCATTATCAAAGAAAGCAGCAGTGTAAGTAACAACAAATAGTAGTCTCTTGCCATTGTTTCGCTAATGAGACGATTCCTCTCTTTTTTTTTTTTGTAAGTGGCGGTAGTGCGCACAAAAGCAAGCCATGCTGCGAGCCGCGACAGGCCGTAAACACGCACTATCAGAATGCGACAAACAATGCATGACACAGTACAGTAATGCATTTTCAGCTTAAGAGTGACGTAAACACCTATGACCAGACGAAGCACGTGAAAAAAGAAGGGTACCCGAATAAATACGGACGGAGCGTCTGACGCCTAGCAATGGCTACCTGGTAAAGCTTAACTGCTATGCTTACGACTCGAACCAAACTACTGTAGCTGTATCGTCATTCATTCGACCTAAATTGTGTCTCATATTACAATGGACCAACTTTGTTTCGATTTGGAGGTGCGGCCTAAAACTTTTCTCTCCCCTTGAATTTCGAGTCTAAAATTATAGGTGCGGCTTAGATTCGGGAAATTTTTTTTTCCTTTATTTTTCAGGTGTGGCTTAGATTCGAGTGCGGCTTAGATTCGAGTAAATACGGTACTACAACCCCCTACATATCACTCATGCAACTATCGAGAGGATAAGGTTAGACTAATTATCGCATGTACAGAGATATTCAAAGATCCTTCTTCCCACACTCCAAACATGAATGGAACAGGAAGAAACCCTAATCACTGGTACAATGGAACGTACCCTGTACTATACATCTCATAGTGGTTTGCATAGCATACACGTAGATATCAATTTGTAGCTTCTCATCATTAGTAGGAGATGTAAATGTAGACTAGGAGACTACAACAACGAATACTGTACAAATCTCCACAATCTGTCTACTCAATTGAGTAGTTGCTTAAATGAGATAATTATGTGCAACAATACTATCCCCACAGTCTTTGAGGCCTTTGAAGTATATGAACGTACAATTTTGTTAACCTAAAATGCTTTTCTGTGTGTGGCCATGACAGTTCATCACTATTTTTTGTGTGATACCCTGATGATTAACCATGACAGAATTTTATCTATTCATTCTTTAAAAGATTAGTACTTCAGAACTTCCTTTCAGCTGGATGGATTAACTCAAACACTGGATGCAGGTTTGTGTCACATACATGGGACTATGGTGCTATTTATATGCATTTCACTGTAGAGTTCGCTGAAGAACTTTACTGCCAAAAACTGAATCCTGGCGAAACAATAGGACTTTAAATTTTGTATTTTATTAATGGGTGGTAATATTCTCTTGAAGTTAATTGTTTTCAATAATATAATATCATGATGTTAATTGTTTTCAAATAATAGTTTCTTGTGTGTGTGTGTGTGTGTGTGTGTGTGTGTGTGTGTGTGTGTGTTGACGCATGTACAATAGAAGTGTCATTAACGTTACAGTTGCAAATAAATACATTACATAACTGTCTTAGGATTTCTAGGGCTACCACACAAAAATTAGTCTATACTAAGTTTTACAGTAACACGTTTCAATTTCAGGTGTCAACTTCACTGTTTTGTAGAAATTGCTACTTCATGTAAGCAGAAAGACTTTTATAATTTTACTAATTGTATGACACTGGTACATGATTTAATGTTGGCAATTATCCTGGTTTGCAACTGTACTTTTATAGATCGGTTTACTAAGATCTTGGTACAGCTGCAGGGAACCCTCATTAAACACAGCCAGTAACTCATGTTCAGTATCAAAGGTAACATAATGTTATGCTTATAATGCATAACTAGTAACAGCAATTGGACAGAGGTTTTTTTATTGTAGTATCATGATAATCCTCCTCTTTACTTAGTTTGGTTTGTTTCTTCCCTATTCTGCAGTAATCCTTTTTATATCTAAGTACCTACTACAGTCAATCTCCTCAATTATCTTTTTCAAGTACTCTAATCCTTATCTGCTCCTACCTAATTGTTGGACAGGGATTGGATCCATCGTCCTCCCAACAGCGAGTCTAGTTTGCTAACCACTGCAACACATCACTCCATGATTTGTGGGTCCACCTTAGAAGAAGAAAGTGTAGGATGATTGTTCTTAATCTCTTTGGTTTTAATGTTAAACTTAGTTCAAATTTAGTGCTACACAGCCTGCCACTCCAATTAATAGTTCAAGTTATCTGTGGCTTCAGAAAGAATGGCAACATTGTCTGCGAACCTTTAAACTGATATACATTCCCCATGTAGTTTTGCTTGTGTCACAAGTAATCCTAGATGTATACAATTGGATTTAAAAATCTCATACCATACACAAGTCTAACACTGCATGTAAGAACCATGGCTGCCAAGACAACTATATAATGGTTTTATAATAGAAAAGGAGTGTGTTGGAGTATATGTGTTGTTATATAGGTCACAACTGCTCCAATTTCTAACTATAGCATAATTTTGGTTGATTTTATCCACAATATTTTTTTCTATATGTACTATATCTAAAAACAAAGATGATGTGACTTACCAAACGAAATCGCTAGCATGTCGATAGACACACAAACAAACACAAACACACACACATAATTCAAGCTTTCGCAACCAACGGTTGCTTCGTCAGGAAAGAGGGAAGGAGAGGGAAAGACGAAAGGATGTGGGTTTTAAGGGAGAGAGTAAGGAGTCATTCCAATCCCGGGAGCGGAAAGACTTACCTTAGGAGGGAAAAAAGGACAGGTATACACTCGCACACACCCACATATCCATCTGCACATACACAAACACAAGCAGACATTTGTAAAGACAAAGAGTTTGGGCAGAGATGTCAGTCGAGGCAAAGATGTTGTTGAATGACAGGTGAGGTATGACCATCCACCTAACCTTCGTAACCTCTTGGTTCATCCCTATGAAATCACCAAACCACCTTCCCTACCCTCTGGCTCCTACCCTTGTAACTGCCCCTGGTGTAAAACCTGTCCCATGCACCCTCCCACCACCACCTACTCCAGTCCTGTAACCCGGAAGGTGTACACGATCAAAGGCAGAGCCACGTGTGAAAGCACCCATGTGATTTACCAACTGACCTGCCTACACTGTGAAGCTTTGTATGTGGGAATGACCAGCAACAAACTGTCCATTCGCATGAATGGACACAGGCAGACAGTGTTTGTTGGTAATGAGGATCACCCTGTGGCTAAACATGCCTTGGTGAACGGCCAGCACATCTTGGCACAGTGTTACACCGTCCGGGTTATCTGGATACTTCCCACTAACACCAACCTGTCAGAACTCCGGAGATGGGAACCTGCCCTTCAGTATATCCTCTCTTCTCCTTATCCACCAGGCCTCAACCTCTGCTAATTTCAAGTTGCCGCTGCTCATACCTCACCTGTCATTCAACAACATCTTTGCCTCGACTGACATCTCTGCCCAAACTCTTTGTCTTTACAAATGTCTGCTTGTGTTTGTGTATGTGCAGATGGATATGTGGGTGTGTGCGAGTGTATACCTGTCCTTTTTTCCCCCCTAAGGTAAGTCTTTCCGCTCCCAGGATTGGAATGACTCCTTACCCTCTCCCTTAAAACCCACATCCTTTCGTCTTTCCCTCTCCTTCCCTCTTTCCTGACGAAGCAACCATTGGTTGCAAAAGCTTGAATTTTGTGTGTATGTTTGTGTTTGTTTGTGTGTCTATCGACATGCCAGCGATTTCGTTTGGTAAGTCACATCATCTTTGTGTTTAGAGATATTTTTCCCATGTGGAATGTTTCCCTCTGTTATATTCATGTCTATATGTGCTGTTTGATCTGTTTTAACAATAGTGTAGACAGAAGATACATTTATGAGGGTCTAGCGGGGTACGCAATTCAGGAGATGTCATCAGTGACAGTCTTTTTGTTTTGCCTATCTGCGACTCAGCATCTCCACTACATGTTGAGTAGAAACTTTCCTTCTCATAATATTGTTACATTCCATCTGGATTCCATTGTTTCATCTTCTTTCTCTTATTTTTACTTTTCTTTTTTTTTTTTTTTTTCACTATTGCGAGCAAATTTCACTGAAATACTGTGCAGAGGCATGGAATCATTAACCAAGCTGATTAGCTGGAAATATATCTTCTATCCATCATGTTAGGAAAACATCAGAAAACAAATAGTATCCACTGTTCAAACAAATTTCGGGATTGCAGCCGGTCGTCTTTCAATGCTTCGCACGACATTTCAACTGGGCACCTGCAAGTCATCTTCAGGTGAGCCGTCGCAGACTATCCACTATTAGTCACACATATTTTACGATGTAAATATTGTAAGTGACATGTAACTTGCCTCTGAATTACCATGTTAAAAATCAATCAAATGGTTAACCTGATGTACCATAAATCAAGAAATGAAGGAATAACACTTTCTCTTTAATGGGGCGTGTGTGGGTACAAAGATCTCTGACAGAGTGCGGATAGTGGAGTAACTGTCAGCTATGAACAGCAAAATCTGATCTCTAGATACAGGAAGAGTGATAGTACGGTTCTACACAAATGTAAACTAAACTTGATTTTTGCTTCATGATCCTTGCATTTTACTATATAATAATAACAGTCAACTAGGGACTTACCGGCTGAAGCAATGTATTTCCCATTTGGACTGCATCTCACAACTTGGACTGCTGCTCGATGACCTGCATATATTCGTATCAACTTTCCCTCTGACACAGTCCATAACCTGACAGTTTTGTCAGTTGATCCAGTAGCTATATATTTACAACTAGGATGGTATGATACAGACTGGAACAAAAATTAAAAGGAATGATGATACCTGTTTTAAATACTGAAATTTAAATCATCAATCAATTCACCTTCTTCCTCTTATTTTTACCCACTTTTAAAGTTTCTAAAGCACATCCTATTTGGTTCCAGAGCTAAACCTCTCAAATCCAAAGTGTTCATCTACAATATATAAGTAACAACGTATTTTGAGACATCAGAGTGAGAAACTGTTATGTAATTTGCCACACACATGTTGTTGCAGTGTAATCTCTCTCTCTCTCTCTCTCTCTCTCTCTCTCTCTCTCTCTCTCTCATTCTGTAAGTTACCCTTTCAACAAAAATTTTTAATCAGTTAATCGTGGTAATTGAACATGTGGAGACAATACATATAAATTAAATTTGAAACTAAGCTGTAGTTCCTTCTGGGCAATTTCTCCCATTCCAAAGAAGAGTTTTAACATAGAAACTTGTGGCTTACTTTGTACAAAAGTGTGTCAAATATATTTGTGTTGATAACTAGATATTGTGTACCTTTACATGAACTCATCAGTGCATGGATTGCATGCAGTGATATTTAACTACCAATTAAGCTAATATTCTGTGAGCTGACTTGTTCAATGTCTCCCTCTAGCACCACGACATTCATTACAATTATTTTTTCTACATTTTACATTTTAGCCTTAGGTAAATAAGACATCTTTTTAATATCTGCTTCATTCTAAAACTCTTTCGTATATCTGTTGGATACCTTCAACTATATCACAAGTCAAGTTACTGGTCATTTGGCACTGTGAGGCTTTTAACAGTTGGATCAAATTATTTCGCTATATACAGGATTCTTTTTTAAGGATGTAGTTCTGGTCAAAATTAGATGAAAAGTTCCTTTAATGATATGTCCAGTAACCAATACCTGTTGGGACATGGATAAATCTGTTTTCTCATTCCCATCTGCCTGTTAAATAGAAAGATACAGTATAGGCAATGCTGCACATAGTTACCACACATCTGGACACATCTTTTAACCCTCATTCGCATTGAAGCATGCACTCTTTTAAATACACTGACTCCTTTCAGACGGTGTCACATGCATAGAGCAATGCCTTTAAATGTACCCATAGCTAGAAATCCAACAAATTCTGTTCTGGTGTATGGGTTGGCCATGCTACTGGACCTCCTAGACCAATCTATCACCCAGGAAATGTTGCGGTAAGGTACTGCTTGTACAATCTGTACAAAATGGTGTGGTGACTACTCATGCATAAACCACAATCATTGTCTTTCAGCAAGCATAATGTTCCTCAACAGTGCTAGTAATTCATCATGTAGAAATCTGTGGTATACAGATACCGTAGAACTGTTTGGCACAGTTTGTGACCCTACGAGTCTATCATTGACAATCTCTGCTCATATACTAATACCAAAGCGATTCTGATGCCTCAGTTCCCTGACTGCTAGAAGATCTGCACTCCCCTTGTGTGTGTACTGTGGTAATTTATTATGCCATCTCTCACAAATCCTGCCTCATTTGAAAATAAAACGCAAGTTGTGAATAGCAGATTTTCAGCAATCTGTTATAGAAACCAGTGGCAGAACTGTAATCAGGAATGGTGGTCCACTGGCCAAATGGCTTGCAAATGTTGCATACAATAGGGATAAAGCAACTGCTTGTGCAGAACTGATCACACAAGAGAAAAGTTGATAATTCTTTGTACACTTGTTTCAGGATCACCATGTGCATGTTGCAATACCTGCTCCTTTATCTCTGACATGCAAACTGTGAAAGGCTACAGGGGCCCTTTATCCTTATTGTGAATGATCCAATGCCTGCAATTCCCTGGAATAGCCTGCTGGATATTCTTATAGATGAAATGGCACATTATGGATGTCATTCAGTTTACACCTCACAGGTCTGCAGATTGCTGCTGTTGACCAACCCACAAAAGAATACTTGACTGCCATTTCGTTTATGGAATAGGAGGCCTTCTTTCCACCATTTACAGTACAGTTCAAGGACTGTGCACAAAATCACTAGTCTTATTCTACTAATGTAGTGCACAGACATAACAGCCTAACTGACTGATGCAGCAGGTTGTTGCACTGCTACGACTGGCATCAGCACTATAATCAGTGTACTGCAAGCTATGACCATTCATGCATGTGCAATTAACTGCTATAGTAAGGCAGCCTACATCACCAAATACTGCACATTAGTCACCATAAGTCAAATCCATATCTCACCAGGTACCGGTCTCTGAACACAGAATTACAGGAACTTGTCTTCTAGTTTTGATAAATATGTCACACTTTTTTTTAAACATCCAGTATGTCACTGAAGTAGGCAACAACTTCAGTTAACAATGGAACCAAGTTCATTCACAACTAAGTTTCAGGAGGTACAGTTTGTAATCATCATTAAATAAATTCAGTATCCACCTGCGGGTAACCTATCTCCAGCAACTGTATATCTACAAGCTACAGTTGTTGTTGTTGTTGTTGTTGATGTGGTCTTCAGTCCTGCGACTGGTTTGATGCGGCTCTCCATGCTACTCTATCCAGTGCAAGCTGCTCCATCTCCCAGCACCTACTGCAACCTACATCCTTCTGAATCTGCTTAGTGTATTCATCTCCTGGTCTCCCTTTACGTTTTTTACCCTCCACGCTGCCCTCCAACACTAAATTGGTGATCCCTTGATGCCTCAGAACATGTCCTACCAACTGAGCCAGTCTTCTAGTCAAGTTGTGCCACAAACTTCTCTTCTCTCCCATCCTATGCAATACTTCCTCATTAGTTATGTGATCTACCCATCTAATCTTCAGCATTCTTCTGTAGCACCACATTTCGAAAGCTTCTATTCTCTTCTTGTCCAAACTATTTATCATCCATGTTTCACTTCCATACATGGCTACACTCCATACAAACACTTTCAGAAACGACTTCCTAACACTTAAATCTATACTCGAAGTTAACAAATTTCTCTTCTTCAGAAATGCTTTCCTTGCCATTGCCAGTCTACATTTTATATCCTCTCTACTTCGACCATCATCAGTTATTTTGCTCCCCAAATAGCAAAACTCCTTTACTACTTTAAGTTAATCTAATTCCCTCAGCATCACCCGACTTAATTCGACTACATTCCATTACCCTCGTTTTGCTTTTGTTGATGTTCATCTTATATCCTCCTTTCAAGACACTATCCATTCCGTTCAACTGCTCTTCCAAGTCCTTTGTTGTCTCTGACAGAATTACAATGTCATCGGCGAACCTCAAAGTTTTTATTTCTTCTCCATGTATTTTAATACCTACTCCGAATTTTTCTTTTGTTTCCTTTACTGCTTGCTCAATATACAGATTGAATAACATCGGGGAGAGGCTACAACCCTGTCTCACTCCCTTCCCAACCACTGCTTCCCTTTCATGTCCCTCGACTCTTATAACTGCCATCTGGCTTCTGTACAAATTGTAAATAGCTTTTCGCTCCCTGTCCCTGCCACCTTCAAAATTTGAAAGAGAGTATTCCAGTCAACATTGTCCAAAGCTTTCTCTAAGTCTACAAATGCTAGAAACGTAGGTTTGCCTTTCCTTAATCTAGCTTCTAAGATAAGTCGTAGGCTCAGTATGACACAGGAACTGGACAAAGGCTGACTAATGGTATGTTTAAGTGAATCATAATGTGTTATTGATTTGAAAGAATCTTGGCAACTTTGTTGTATTGTATGCAAGTGCTTACTACTAAAATGTTTGCCATTATACACAGGTAAAAGCACAAGTAAATCTGTCCAAATAAAAATGAGAAACATAGCAACATCAGGAAAAAGTAAGTTGCCTCTGTTTTGAAAAGTGAAATATTTATTTACATAAAAACAATCATTGTAATCAACCTTATGATGCATATACTTGACGAATTTGTGAATCTGAGTAACCAGGAGCAGCAGAAGTAGTTATTAAGTTGGTAAAAGGATACCAATCAAAACGTAGGTTGGGGACAATCAAAACGTAGGTGGGGGACAACTCTCACAGACCTTTCCAAAGAGTATAAGTTACACTTGGGTTTCACTACACTAAAAACGATATTATTTCAGTAAACACTACTTTATACATAGCAACAATGTGTCTTGTTATGCTTAAAATTTTATTTTTTGTAATAATTCACTAACTGAAGTTTAGCCAGCACTTTTCAACTATTTCAATCACTACAATATAAACTATGATTTTGTACACAAAGGCAAGTGCAAGAACGTGTGTAACAGTTATTCAGATCATCATATAGCAGAGATGCCGAGTCGCAGATAGGCACTTTAAGAGTGAAAATCTTTTTGTTGAGCCTATCTGCGACTCAGCATCTCCGCTATATGGTGAGTAGCAACTTTCCTTCTCATAACATTGTTACATTCCACCCTCGATTTTCCATTGTTTGAGTTATTCAGCTCAACTATATACAATGTAGTTGTGTTATTATTACTTCTCTCACAAAATGTTTGCTAAGTGAGGAAGACATAATACACACAAATAAGTGCAGTGGACTTACCTCAACATCTTGTGTATGTCCGATGAACACACGCAAAGCATACGTCCTATCAAGTGACCAGAGTCTGGCAGTATAATCACTGGATCCCGTGACAGCAAACATCCCCAGAGAGTCTACATCAAGAGACCAGATAGGTCTGTTGTGCCCTCTGTAAATATATAGATAATAATCTGAAGGTTCATTATCAGAGGCACTCAACAAACAAATACCAAGTATACCAGAACTTCATTAACACCTCAATATCCACAAAAGCATAATCATGTCACAATATTAACATATTGTGACATGATGTGAACTTGAGAACTGCAGCTCTTGATTTAAGTATGCAGTATCATTCTATTTCTTTTACACACACGTTGTATGGCACTCGTCATTACCTCGTGCAAAATTGTACTAATATTGAAAGCCAATCTAAACTGATTTGACAAGAAATAATAACTCAACAGTAATTCTGGAGTATAACAATGAGATTAATTTCTAAAAACAATGAAGAAGTAAGTTAGCTGTTCAATCAAGTTTTCACATACCCTGGATCCTTCAGCTGTCAAAAATATGATAAAACCAATGAAATGGAACGCTACTTAGCCATTCTAGGTCATTATAAAGTTTACATTCAAGCAAGGGTTGGATGTTGGTGTGAGCTGGACTATCTAACAGATGGTGTGGTGTAAAAATTTTGAAGAGGGTTCACAACACATGACAAAAACATTGTCAAAATGATCCAGAAAAGGAATGATGATGAAGCATTTCCAAATCATTTACAAACAAAAAAAATTAGAGAAATGTTCTGCAGAGAAAATGCTGAGCCGTATTAAATGATGATTAACAACATACAAATTAAACACATTAGATTCATGTAAAGGGCCATCACTAAAACTACACATTGCATTATGATTATCTCCTAAAACAAATTGCCATGAAAGGTAGACATGTAACTTTGATAGCTTGCACAATCTCACCACAGATAAATTGCTGTAGGTGTTCAATGTTTTTTACCAACAACAATATTGTGTAACACAAGTAACTGATATTCAGTATTTCTATAAATTACACATTATTTTTACTGTTTAGTTAATTCTGTCATATTTGTTATGTGTGAATGAGCTAGTCTGCTAAAATTCTTGTTTGATGAACTTAAAAATAGATCAGGACATAGGTGGCAAAGAATGTTGGAAAACTCCATCTTTCTAAACTCTAGTGTGAGCTTTGCTTGCCTTTATGTGACAGTACACTTTGCTGATGCGCGCAAATAATAAATTAACTTTGGTAAAAGACAACTTGCAAAATACAACTTGAGGAAGAATCTACCATTGTGACTTATTAAAGGGAAAAACAGAATCAAATAAATAGAGTACAAGATAAGTGTAAGTCAAACATTTGGAATGGAGTACAATAAAGAAGATGAATTCAAAGAGCAGTCAGAGAGGCACTGACTGACAGAATGAATGAATGTAAGAAGTAAGGTACGTAAGTAGTGCAGTGATACACAATGTTATTTAATAAGCAACAAGTATAACTTCTTCCTATTGTACCAATGAAACACTTTCATGGAGAAACTGGATTTTTAATCATGCCCACTTCTTGTATGTGTAGATATGATGGGAGAAAAGTGAGCACAGTGCATCAACAAGACACGATAATGTTTTGAAATTTGTGGTAAGTTATCATGTTCAGATTGGCTATGAGCATGTTGTGAGTGAGTGACCTGCTCACTCGTTGTTGTAATGGTTTACAAGAAACGTTAGAACACAACACAGAGAATTCTTTAAAGGGTGGTTATGTGGTTTTGTAGCCAGTTGCTACAGAATACAAGTTCTCTTAAAGCCCTTGACTCTCTGCAGATGGAGATGAAGTTTCATGGTGCAATTAATGACATCGCACAGCAGGACCACTGCATGAAGACTCAACAAAAAGGTGACCATAATAAGATACTCAAAGTAACCAATATTATGAACAGCATCAGGGTGACAGATCACCTCATGAAGAGTGTACATTCAGCAATACATATTATCTGAGTAGGTGGGTAGGTAGGTAGATAGGATTTCCATTAATATCGTGAAGACAATAAGTTCGTTACAGAGGGACCACAAACTTGGATTGGACAATGAGGCGACAGAAAATTGGTCATGTCTTTGTAAAAAGAACCACCCTCGTAGTTTAGGGAAGCCATGTAAAACTGATTAGCTGATTTGAAATATTTCCTCCAGACAGTACATCCAGTGTTGCAACTACTGCCTATCTTGCTTGTGCACTAACATTGAGGTCATTTGAGTCAAAGCACAAGTTGAGCTGGATGAGGATGAGAAATGGCATAACTCCATCCAAGATGAACAAATTCACCTGAAGGGGTCTAGGGAAGTCACAGAATATCTAAATAAGAATGAAAATGTGTGCCCTACTTCACTACAATACGCATGCAATTTTTTATCCACTAACCCGTGTACTCAATAGGAATAGAAGAAAATGGCAGACAGAAAAGAAAGAGGGAGGTGGAGAAGGGAAGATAGGGTGAAGATGGTGGGAGGGAATTTCAGGATTGGAGGTAGCATAAAGGGGAGAGAGGTATGCAACTTTATATGCTATTACAGTCATTTTATCTGTGTATGTGTTACTAATGGATCAGTGACGCTTCAGGTACAATGCAGTTATTCCTCTCTTGTCTCTGTTATCCTTAGATAAACGGCATCAGCTTTTCTACCCACTTTCAACCCCCCCCCCCCCCCCCCTCTCTCATTAAGTACTGATGTACTATGGATAAATTCAAACAACTACAGTTCAGAAAGAAGAGCAGACACTCTACATTTTAAGTAGGAGAAGTATGTGAGACGACTCAGTTCTTACAAAAATTGTTGATGTTAATACCCTCCTTTTGGATTGGAAGCAGTTATTGAACTTCCGCACATACAGTTAAGTTGCCCACAGAATTATGGCCAAAAGTTAACCAGAGCATTCTGTAAAACTAAGAATTTGATATTACTATGGTGGACTGGTAGCAAGATGCTGCTCATATGTTGGGACAGAGGTCTGAGCAGCAATCAAGCTGTAGTAGTCTGTCTACTTCTTTTGGTTTTCTAAATATCGGAAATTTTTCTGGGCTGTTGATGCCCAATTACAAACTGATGTTTGCTTAAAATTCTTTTGAGTCGAATTAACTTGCTTTCACCTAAGAATATATTTAATGTTTATGATCGGCTGTTCTAGCTTGTGTGCATGCCCGCAGACCACCAGGTGCCCATGGACACAGGTGGTCAAAACAGCTGATGTGCAGGCACTCAGGTAGCCTGGCCAAGGCTACATAACTGTATTGCCCTAGGGCAGATATGGCCAAGCGGCTTGGCACACATGCAGAAAGCATGCAATAGGGCTATTTCATGGGTAGCCCACAGTACCTGCATCTGCCTGAAGGTGATCTGACAGGTGTTCGCAAGTGCCTGTGTCCCACGGGACAGCACTGGAACAGCAGTGTCTATGAAAGAAAGCAATTCATTTCTACTTTGCTGGTATGTAAATTATATTGTGAGTGTATTTCATTACGGCAAATAACATTTTTGAGTAGTCAGAATCTGCTTAGAATAATTGGAAAACCGCTCAGAAATTCAAATCAGTTGGCAAGAACACTGATATTTAGTGTTCTCTGATAGACTGCTATAAATAAAATCAGTGAATAACCAACAATTGCATCATCATACAAAAAACGAATCCATTGTTAGTTATTGATACAGTGCACCTTAAACTGAGTGATAATTCACAACTAGTCATAATTACAGCATCTTGTTACTGGCTTCTTCTCTGTTATGTGACAATATCACAGTAATTTCAATTAACCATTATATTTGGACCTTTCATATTTTTCCTGGTTTTCTGTAAATTGTCTGTGAAAAAATAATAGTGTCACAGTTTCATTCTGCCACGACTCCTCTGCAAGCTTCATAGAGGACCTATGCATATCTTTGAGGACTGCCACCTCTGGGAGAAACAATACGCCAGAGAATTACTCAGTCCCAGACTTAAAATAGATGTTCAAGGAATGCATGTTACACTACACAGCAGATTGACTGCTATCTGCTTAAACACTTTACAGAAAGTTAAAGACAATTTGATGTAATAATTACCTGTATATTGCTGCACAGATGTTGTTCCCTAATGTCCAACATCTCATTGTAGCATCATGTGAAACAGACAGAAGCATCTGTTCAGATTTTTCTTCATTTACAAATCTGAGATCTTGAACTTGCTTACAGTGGCCAAAGAGGGATACCATGTCACTCTCATGTCTGCAACAAATGCAAAGATTAAAAATATGGCCTCCATTGTCACACCCACAGCCCCCCCTCCCCCCCCAAAAAAAAATAAAAAATAAAATAAAATAAAATAAAAGATCATCGCTCATTAAATTTCAATTACCAGAAACATACCGATCATCTGCATCTTCATCACTTCCCTCTACGTCAGTCTCAGCTTCAGGAAACGGTAACAGTACATGTTTCTTTGGAACAGGTAGCTTCTTATTTGTCAAGCTCCACAGCTTTACAACAGATCCCATGCCAACTGCTAATTTGTCAAGTTTATTTGTGAATCTTCCACATGCTGTTCTATGGACAGAAGAGTTGGATGAACAACACACAAATAAATTATCCAAATATTCCTCTACACTCACTCCCCAAAATGGGTTTAACTATTATTTAAAAATGATGTTTTTCAAAATAAATGGCACTTTGCCATGGAAGAAAACGGCAAATCTAACGCCATCGCTTGGGGAGTGCCATTAGGTACATGTTTCAAGAGGATGTGTTTGGGAGTCTAAAATATACAGAGCTTACACACACACACACACACACACACACACACACACACACACACACACAGACCAAGAAAGAAAAAAATTAGCTTTTTCCAGGTGAAAATACAAATTTATCCGGATGAAAGTACATTTTTTCCATGTTAAGTGACAATATACTTCCATGTTAAGTGACAATATACTTCCCCTCGGAGCTCTAAAACTTATCAATCCTTTGAACGATGAATGTTTTATACACCGGCACAGAACTTCCTGGCACTTTAGGAAATGAAACCCAGCAAAAACAACATTTTGGAAAGAGTTTTGATGCGTGACAACATGTACACTGCATATTTTTGTATTATGAAAGTATAAACTCGTATTTCACCAAATACAGCACAGGAGTTGCTGAAGCACTGAAGTCGAGAGCACTTTTGTCAGCCAGTCACAACTCATACCACATGATCTTGCCAGTCAATGACAGCGGATATTCAGAGCATAAGATGCGTGATGTAGTCAGCGAATAGCATCATCATTGTTATGTAACACAAACATACAAATAGGAAAAGTTGAATTAGAGCACAGCTTAAACTGCTGCAGCTGAATATTTCTGACAAGTACCATTATGAATTTTACTGTTGTGTACCAAATGTTTCATGGATTACCTGACTGAATATATATGTCCCATCAAGCACTTCGAATTCTCTGCAGAAAAGCCAGTTGTGTGTGAAATTGTTCAAGAACTCACTCTGCACTTCCATTATTGCGTAATTTGAAATTATGAAAAAATTAAAACACACATGAAAAACTAACCTTTAAACTTGGTCTTTAGTGTGTCTTACCCTCTAAGGTATATTAAACACAAACATGCCAGCCAAAATTTAAAATAATGGCATAAATGGCTGGTCAACTCGGCCCAAACTTTGTCTACGCGAGATGACTAGTCCTCAGTGTCAGGTTTTGAATAAGAGCCCAGTGCCCCGTGATTTAAGAAATTCATCACTCATTCTCACACATAACATAATTCACCTTGCATGAAAAGAAATTTACATTGAAAGTAATGCTTCTCAAAGCTTCATTTGCAAAATTTTCCTGCACCCTGTTACAAAAGTAAACAGTTGTGATGTCACACTCGTCAAAACAAGGCCCATGAGAGAGACGCGCCGAAAGCAGTACATTGTTATGGTGTACTGCATAGCCTTTGACACATTTTGTTGTTGGCATATGCTTGGGTGTGCATTGTGTTTTGTTATTGTAAGTGGCACATTCTCTTTGCAACTAAGTTTTATTTTGGTGTTATTCTGTCATTTATGTTTTACTGCTGCAATATTATTCTGCAGTGGCAGGCTAAAGTAAAATTTTTTGTTAAACTATCAGTTCTTACCAGTCAAAAATACAAAAATTTAACTGGAAAGTATAACATTGAAAAATTCCCAGATTTCTCCCAGATAAAAAAATCCCCAGGTTTTTCCAGGATTTCCCAGATGTCCTGGAGTGGATAGATCCTGATATATCTGTAGACACAGACATGGCCTGCTGCAACACTTTTCGAATACTGTACTCTATCATGAGATACACAATTTTTAACTAACAGTTGACTACGTAATGTAGAAATTGCATTGGTACAGTGTGTGACATTTCAAGCTGCAGTAAGTTCACTATTTAAATATGAACATCCAATTTTCTTTCCGTAGTTGAGTACATGGCATGATTTTGCTTACACCCACTTCTGTAGTATAAGCTAAGGCAACTTAAATTCATGTTGGAAATTACAATAAATCAAATAATCATATATTGTTACTGTCCGCTAGAATAAGTGACAACATCACAATTTCATTCAAAGGCAGTTTTAGCTTAGTGATTCGAAAGTAATGACTGATAAGTAATGAGGTGGCTTTACTTAGCCACATATCAGTAGGAATTGTTATGTGTACATTCCAGCTGGAACAGGCAACCAACTATGAAATAATACTGAATGCATTATGTGGTAACTATAGGGAACAACTTGTCCAGCTGCAAACAAAAGATGGCAGCATTCAATCTTTGTCCAGCTCCAAACAAAAGATGGCGGCATTCAATCTTCTAACTCCAAAAATTGATGGTCGTGTGATCGTCATGATCATCACCATCTTACCTGATAAATGGGCATTATCATGCATGCTGTTATTAGAGTTCTGATCACTACAACTAAGGTCAGAAAAATTATTGACAATAATAGCAGGGTATTAAGGTTTGATAAAGTGATCTGTTAAATTACAATAACTGAAAAATAATAAGAAAACAGATTAGCTCACATACTGTACAAAACAGTTTTTGTCAACAGTAAAATTAATTCCTCATCGCAATACGTATAAATATGAGTGTGTGTGTGTGTGTGTGTGTGTGTGTGTGTGTGTGTGTGTGTGTGTATGCGCGGGCGCGCGCGCCCTCTTCGTTAATAAAGACCCATCTTGGCTCAATGCAATCACTCTAAACCTGCTGAAGGGCAATTAATGTTGTATTCTTAATTTAACAGTGAATGCAGAGATGCTGAAAGAGCTTTCTGCAAGTAACATTGCAGCAGTGTATTACGTAAGGTGATGAAAGAAGCCAATCTTCAATTTATATCATCTGAGGCAGAACTGCTTGAATTGCGGTTAACTTGTAGACTGACACCAAGGTGTCAAAGGTATTGTTTTAGATAAGAAACAGAGTACAGGTACGAACTTACCATATACTTAAGACTTCAGAGTTGTGGACTGGTATACAAACAAAATTGAGACTCTGCTGAGCTTTAATAAGTCAAGTTTGACATGCTCAGCAGCATAATCCATCACTGGATGGTCAACTCTGTTCTTTACCAGAGTTTGGTGGTGACCATTCATTCGGGTGAACAGATGGTTGGTGGTCATGCCCACATAAAGTCCTGAGTAGAGGCTACATCAGAGCTGATGTATATATATGTAGCTTCTTTAGCTGGTGGCTCCGATAGGATAAGTCTGTGACAGGACAAGTAAGATGTGCTCAGTGGGTGAAGTGTACAGGTCTTGCATCTGGCTCTTCCACAGAGGTATAATCCATGTGACAGGTAGAGTTTGGAACAGGTTTGATGTAAGGGTGGAATAAAGTTTTTTTTAGATTGGATGGGTAGCAGAATACAACAACAGGAAGGCTGGTAGGATTGTGGATAAGATGTTCCTCATTTCCAGGCTTGATGACATGTATAATCAGGCCACTGGAAGAATTTCACAGACACTTAATGCACACATAGCACACTGTGTGGAACGGATACACTAGCACCAATCTAAGCTCTAGAATTTGCAAATGGCACAGATATTCTTTCAGCAACTCACATATAGTCAAAACCTTGACGAAGGATATGGTTAAGCTTTTCCAGTCTGTGATTAAATTGGATCAGGAGGTGGGTGCTCCTTTGCAGCTGGTCTGTGGGGATGATCAGAGGATTAGGGACATTTTTAGATGTGGCTTGTGAAAACTGTTTTGTGAATTAATGCCTGTCTGTGGAAACATTAGTAAGACCTGCAGCATATTGGGGATTGCTCATTACCACAGATTGCATTATCCATGACTGGTCAGACTATATGGTAGAGACTTCAGGCTGCGTCCTACTTAAGTCACAGAAGCGACCGACAGTGCGTGACAGCTTCAGGCAACAAAACACAACTGCAGGTACAGTTACAGAAGTGTCCTACGTGAGTGACATCTGTGTCACTGCCTGTCTCCCACTGGAACTGGTGATGTTTGAATTCAAACATGTTTGGATCTTGTCGCTGCAGCATGCATGACAGAGAGTGATTGCCATGTGTCTTCTCGGCAAAGCAGTGGAGCAGATGTGACGGCAGCTATGAAATACTTGAGTGTTTTCTCAAATTCATTTTTCATATACATCTTGTATTCAATATGTTCATTGCTCCCAATATTGTTAAAAATGTAACTTTTATATTTGCCCATAAACCAAATCACTGCGTTATTTTTTGCCTGAGGGTAGTAACTTTCTTCTGGTCTGAAGAAAATGTTAGTCGGTACATTGGGTCTCAGGAAAGGTTCCAGCAATATGATGAACAGGAACATGGATAAGGGGATTCCTTGGGTAACACACCTTTTTATTTCAATTTGTTTTGTCAGTTGACAGTTAACAAAGATTTGTGCAGTAACACCCATTGCCATGTTCTTGATGATGTCGATGGTTTTTGGCTAGAAGTCCATTTGGCACACTGTCTCTATCAGGTATTCGTGATTAATTTGATCAAATGCCATATGGAAGTCTCAGTCCACATTTTATGTCACATGCCTGCGTTAGTGCAATGACATCACGATACAAAGCTGCAGTTTGTAAAATTGTCCTTCTAAAAGCAGAAGTCTGCTGTTGGCCTATGATGTCAGCAGTGCATGGCATAAAGCGCTTATTAATTACTCGAGCTATAATTTTATAATCCGAATTCAAAAGCAAAATCGGCCATAGGTTGTTTATTTTTTTGCAGCCTCTGTTCTTCAGGGTCAACACGATTTTGCCCTGTTTGAACTCTGCAGGCACTGGCTTTCCCTGTAACACTTCATTGACAATTTCAGTGAACTTTTCTCCTGTCAGGGTCCCAAATCGTTTATAGAATTCAATGGGCAGTCCATCAGGTCCTGGAGATTTCCTAGCTGGGGAGCTGCTTATGATTTCCAATACATCTTCCTTGGTCATGTCCAAAGAAATGTTTTCATCATCATCTCATGATATTCATGGAAGATATGCACCAAAGAGCGCATCATATTCTTCTTCGTTTGTTTACCCTGACGCATAAATACGTTCATAGTACACAGAGATCGCTTTAATTATTCCCTTCTGGGAGGTGATTATGGTACCATCATCGATTTGAAGTTCATCCATGAAACAACTTCTTCTTCTTCTTCTATTCCTGGCATGTCTGACAAGATGGTACAATGCAGAAGTCTCATCTTCAGTGACTGACTTTGCTTTGGATTTTATCTCAAGTCCCCCGCCCCCCCCCCCCCCCCCCCCCCACGTTCTTTACATTTCAGACTTATTAACTTTGCTTTTATTTGATCGGTCCGATCGTAAAGGTCCCTTAGCACACTATAGTTGAATTCTACAGTCTGTTTCCTTTTTCTGGCCATATCTATACTAAAAGATATTACAACTTTCTTTAGCTTCGGTTTCGCTCATTGGGTCCACCATTCTATCACACTTGGAAAGTTGTTTAGTGAATGGAGACACATTTCCCAAGCTCTGGTTAGGGCATCTTCTAAGTCTTCTTGTGATTAAAATGATATACTGTATTTAGATTCCACTGGCTTCTTACTCTTCGAACCCAGGACTTTTTTGAAGCTCGTAATCACAAACTCTTACGCTACTGCTACACCACAGCTAGCTATTAGTTCAACTTATCAAAATGTGTATTATGTATGTATTTAGGGTAGTTAGTCATGTAGTCAGTCATTCTTCTGCATCATTATTGACTGTTAAAAGTTCTTTCTTGATCATGTCACAAAGATTCATCTTTGATGTATTGATGAGATGGTCGAATGCTCCTCTGCTCATTCACGCGTATTCGAAAAATTTGTCTGGTGATCTTCATAGTTGATGATATTTATGAAATTTTCCATGGAGATTCCTCCCTTTGTAAATTTCATGCACAGCATTCCTTATCCTTTTATTTTCTTAAGTAAACCTAATTTTTTTGCCTTACTCTCCAGCTACAGTATTCTATAGTTTAAGAGCGCCATTTTATAGAAACAGCTGGTTGGCTCTAACCAGTCATCCTGTAGCGTGACATGGTCGCTCACATGCAGGACACCCGAACTTTTCACCCAATGTTGCTACTTGTCGCTGGAGTGTCGCATATCCAGAAGTCACTCGCTGTTCGGTCACTTCTGTCGCTCATGTAACACACGGCCTTAGTGTGGAGGTGTAGCAACTATCAAAATACCATTACTGTTGATAGTTGGTGGGCTTGATATGGACACAGGTATTTTACAGAGCCGTTAGAAAAGTGGAGGTCAAAAGCCAGTAAGGTGGCATGCTGTGCCGAGAAAGACCAGAAAAAGTGAATGGGAGAGAGGGTGTAGAGGCTGGCGAGGAATGAAGACAGAGCGTCTTGGCCATGCGTACAGATAATTAAGATATCATTAATGAACAAGGTCTTGGGATTTTGGTTTGCTGGGAGGGTTTCCTCTGGATCAAGGATGCACAGATTGCAGAGCAAATGTGGACAACCTTGATCTAATGGCGACCCACCCCTCACCATTTGTCCTTGTAATTTTTTACTCATCTTTCATCCTCTCCTGGTAAGGAAAGGGTGGGCCCTCATAGACCTAGGTTCATTTGGGCCATGTCAGTCTAGATGACATTGTGTCACAGGAGTCCCAATTTGAAATAACAACTTGTCTCATGGCACATTATTTTTGAATTGTGCAACAATGCAGTCAGAGCAACAAGAGCAGTGCGGTGGCCTGCAGGGAACGTTATTATTTAGTCATTGGTGGTTCGTGATTTCTACAATACATATCTTGCATCACAAGCTTCATCTGCCTACTCATTTGTGCACTGAACTTTTTGCAGCAAAGGTAAGCAACAATTTATACATTCCTCTGAATTTCATGCAGTAGGTTTGTTTACCCATATGAACATTTTTATTTTTCTCTTGCTAAATGTGACTGCGAAAATTCACTGTCCTCACTTGGAGGAGCCCTATAGGACAAAAAGTGGCAATTTCAAGATACCTAGATCATTAAACATTTTTTTTGTTCACACACTAAATAATACCACTTGCCTATTTGCAAAACTGTTGTAGCTGGCCTAAAGGAATACAACTTTAGGAGACACTATAAGAGACTGCTTTCTGCATTTTCTGAATTGCCAGAAGAACTATATATACACAAAATTTCTTCTTCTTGTAATTGACGTGCCAGCAAGCAACGTTCAGAAAACCTGTTAAAGATTCAGAAAGTGCATCAGAAATAAGTTTTGAAATACAGTATAACCCTGCTTTTACATTCCTGGAATTAATGTTTTCTGCCATTTACGACATTTTTTATCAATGTCATCAAATTTCCTATGCCGACAATGTTAATTCACATCTGATTTTGCATCAACATATTTATAATTTTCCCGCAATTTATGCCTTATGAAAAAGTGTCCGAGGGAGAAGAACTATGATGTTGGCCATTAAGTAGTGTTTACAAACATAATTTAGCGGACTTAAACCGGTAAACGTGTAAAAGTTGGAACAATTCGTGCTGTATCTCCTGCCACTGCCAAACTCCACTCTGCCCGTTGGCTGATAGGAATAACTAGGCTCATACAAATAAAGATATCATGACCAATCACTACAATTTCCAAACTGTCTCTACAGTGCATTCAGTTTTGTGATTGTTCTAATCGTCGTCGTCACTTTTGTTGAACCATATTTAGTGTGTTTCATCTTTTGGCCACTTGTAGTTGACACCTTCATTCAGATTAAGTTGCTCAAATATTTTTGGTTTAAACACAGCACAAATTACATATATTCTCATGCTGAGCAAGACATGTTTCGAGGATTTATTCTCATTGTTTAGTGCAGTATTCACACACGTATTTCTTGTGATGTTACACAAAAAAAACAATGTGAGCGATAGTTTGTGTGTGTCTGGTTTCCTACACAACTGAGGAAGCACAGAACCCGATAACCTTAAAAAGATGACTACACTTAGAGAGACGCAGAACAACACATATGCAAACATCACACAAAATACTTTAGTAAATATTTGCACTCAATACAAAAACTTTCAAACACACTGTGCCAAGCATGAAAAAATATGTAACTGATGCAGTGCTTCATTATTTAAATAATGAATGACAGCTGCAGGCATTCCCAAAACATCGATAATGATATATGAAATTGAGTAAAACGTTTCTGCTTCCCAATTATCAGTTCCCATTGTATCAGCAGTTTTTATTAGATAATAAACCTTTAATAGTTTAAAAACAAGCCCCCGACAAGAATATTTTGATGCCTATTATGTATATAAACACGAAGTGCAAAAATGCAAGGGGGTAGCCTATACGTAACTTTTGCAGCTTAAAATGTTATTTCCCACATTTTACATTTTTCTGAATTTTACACCATTTCTTTTGAAGTCCCTTGAAAAGTGTAAAAGTGGAGTTTCACTGTACCTTGCCTTATAGAAAAAAGCTGACAGCCATTTATGGATGGAGACATCATCAAAAATTGTTTTGAGCTATTTGCTAAAAAGATTTGCCTGAGATCAGTTAAACAATTTGCGAAAATTCAATTAAATCAGATAACTGCAAAGGAGAATTCCTGCAATGCTGTCAAATATAAAGCACCAGTAAAAAACTTGCTCGAAGAAATTTGCTTGCTTTTCATTGGCTATTGACGAGGCAATTGAGATCACCTCCACACCCCCAATTGTTACTATTTGCCCATGGGACAAAGCAAAAGCTTGAAGTATGTGAAGAGTTGATTGGAATGACAAATTACGCATAACAATACATTCACTGGACTCCCGGAACATGTTCGCACATTGATTTAGATCCAACGAAGTTAGCAGGTATTAAGGACGACTGAGTGCCTTCCATGGTTGGCATTAATTCTGGATTGGTGTCATTATTAAAACAGCATTTAGGGGTGCATGTTCATGATTTGATACAATTACATTGTACAACCCACCAGAAGACTTTGTGCCCAAAGAAAACAGGTTTTGAACATGACATAAAAGTTGTTGTGTCAATAATAATTTCATAAAATCTCAAGCTTTCAATCACAATAGTTTAAAAGTTTTCTTGCAGTCACTGATAACAAATACTCCATTTTCATGGCCGAAAAGAACAGATACATCTCTGGATTACAAATATGTATTGGTTATGTGACTTAGCATATTTGACTGAACTCTAATCATTTGGATACAGATGACTTCCAGGCAAAAATCAATTAATAACTCAGCTTTATGGCCATATTACATCCTATTAGTGTAAATTAAATTTGTTTCAAACCCAAATAAAGTCAGGCAATTACATCAAATTTCCTAATTACAAGAAGAGTCAGAAAAGTTAAAAGTCATCAAGTTACAGTAAAGGAGATTGAAAGAATTAGTAACTCATTAAAAAATAAAAAGTCTGTTGGTGTGGACAATATTTCCTGTAAAATAGTGATATATGCTATAAAAATATAAATCCAGTCTTATGCAACACATTCAATACATCTCTACAAGAAGGAATAGTCCCTAATCTTTAAAAAGGATGAGAAAAACAATGTTACAGACAATCTCCCTCTTAACCATCTTTTGAAAAATTCTTGAAAAACTCATGCACAAGTTGACTGTCAATCATGTTAGCTTCCGCAATATCCTAAACAAGAGCCAGTTTGGATTTCATGCTGGTCTTTCTACAGAACGAGCAGTATTCTGTTTCACCAATCAAGTTCTGGTAGCCATGAATAAAAAAATGTCTCCAGTAGGTATTTTTTGTGACCTCTCAAAAGCCTTTGATTGTGTAAACCATCTAATTCTTTTGAAAAAGGCAGAATATTATGACTCAGGTTGTAATGTTGGTTTGTGGCTCCAATCATACCTAAAGGACTGAAAGCAGACTGTAATGCTGAATGGCTCATCCAGAGAAACTACCTCATCTGAGTGGGACTCAGTAAGTTGTTGTGTGCCACAAGGCTCTGTTTTGGATCCACTGCTATTTCTCATCTTTATTAATGATCTCCCACTTTGTTCTGATACAAACAGTAAATTTACTCTTTTTGCAGATGACACTACAATTCTAACTGATGATTTTACAGACAACAATCTTGAACAAACTACAAATAAAGTTTTCAATGATATTATAAACTGGTTTTCTTCAAATGGTCTCTCACTCAATACAGATGAAACCCTTTATATGAGATTCTGTACTCCACAAAGAAATCTGGAGGAAATTAACACTAAGTGCAGAGATCAAGAAACACAAAAAGCTGAGGTAACAAAATTCCTGGGTGCTTTTATAGACGGCACACATTCTTCATCTCTATAAAACACTTCGCTCAGCAATATTTGCACTGCGGGTTATTGCTTCAGTGGCTGAAGTAGACACCATTAAGGGTTCGTACTTCAGCTATTTTTATTCATTAATGTCATATGCTATTATATTTTGGGGGAACCAACCTATAGCAAAGAAAATTTTCACTGCACAAAAAAAAAGCCATTAGAATAATGAGTGGTGACCATCACAGGCACTCTTGCAGGCACTTGTTTCGAAAGATGGGGATCCTTACCACCTCCTCACAATATATCTTTTCCTTGTTGACCTTTGTCCGGTCTGTAAAAACACTTCTTCTACAAAGATAACAGCCAATTTAATGACTATAACACAAGAACCAATAACAGTCTGCACATTGAACTGAAAAGCGTCACTATTGTTCAAAAAGGAGCTTATTACTCCAGCATTAAGCTGTTTACTGCTCTCCCACCACACATCAAATGCCTTCACAAAAGATTGCCAGCATTCAAACAAACTCTCAAGGAGTACCTGATAGAGAAATTTTTTTGTACAACTGATGAATATGTGAAAGAAAATGTATGTAAACACTAAATTTGTAAGTGTTGTAAACATAGTATAATTAATTTTATTTTGAGTACTATCATAGGCATATGACAATTATTTGTTGGTATTCCTGTATTTCCTTTGGAATATTTAGTTTATCTTGACTCCTGTATATATTACACATCCTTAACACGTGAAACAAAAATGTTCTGTTAACTGAATGTGCTGCTGTTTAGCTGAAATCTTATTCATGTTGCATCTTTTATTTATGTAAGATATATTTCAACTGTGCAGAATCTGACACATTCCATATCATAAATATATTACTCATCCTTAACATGTGAAACACAATTTTCTGTTAATTGATTGTGCTGTTGTTTAACTGATTTTTATTTACATTGTATCTTTTATTGCATTTAGTCAAGTTATATTTGAACTATGTAGAATCTGACACGTTCCATATCCTTGCGATTCACTCACTACCAGGATCTACGAAACATGAAATTAAATAAAAATAAAAAAACCACTCCTTTGTAGGCCCACTGACTCAGTTTTTCTATGTTGTATCCACACCCTTTGATATATGAACTTGAAAGCAAAGGTAATTGTTCGTTATTGAATGTACTATTGAGTCATTACAGAATTTCGGAATAAAAATGTAATTAAAATTCATTTACTTGATTTAATTCTCTGTGGGCCTTAGAAGCCCACCCGTTGGTAATAGCAAGGAAAGATTTGCGAGGTTGAGTCTCTCGTTTCAAATTCTTACCATGAAACGAATTTTGGCATTGTTGCCTTCAGACATATTATTATGAAGCGGACCATTGTTATTTTCAGTGTTTCTGCTGCTGTTGAACCAGCAACATGAGTAGACATCGTTTACGTGATAGTTCCATTGAAAGAGTGCTAGAAGTAGTTTTGAACGAATCAGATTTAGAGGAAAGTGAAGTGGATGATGATGTGGAAGAAATTAGAACTGATTCATCGTCTGAGAATGAAGATGAGGTTGAAGCCAATCCACCAGATGATGATGATACGGAATGTGATAAATTCATTGCAAAAAGTGGACGAGAGTATATTACGAAGCCATCTCGACAATATCGGCGTTCTGCACAAAATATAGTGCGAGAAAGAATGGGGCTAGGACAACAAGGAAGAATTGCGTCTCCGAAAGAGGCTATAGAGCTCTTTTTTACACCTCAAATTATGAATCTAATAAAACTACACTCAAATGAAGAGGCTTCTCGACTAGGTATTCAGCACACAGATGAAGATGAGTTATTTTGTTATATCTCTTGCTAATCATGGGTTCAAATCATGACAATAAGATACCTGTCCAAGATTTATGGTCTTTGCTTCAGGGCCGACAAGTGTACTATGGATCAATGAGTCGGACCCGATTTTTCGAATTGACTAAAATATTGAGGTTTGATGATAAGAACACAAGAGAAATTCGTCGCCAGACTGACAAGTTTGCTCCAATGAAGGAAATTTTTGAAAGCTTCAATTCTTCACTTCCATTGTATTTCATTCCTGGTCTACATACAACAGTGGATGAGATGTTGTCTTTGTTCCGTGGTCGCTGTCCATTCAAGGTGTTTCTAAAAGAAAAACCTTGAAAATACGGCATTCTAATTCGAATGCTGTCTGATTCTGAGACTAGATATGCGATCAGCATGGACATCTATACAGGCAAGTCAGGAAATACACAGCATTCAAATGGACCGATGGAAATTGTAAAGAGACTAATAAAACCTATTGAAAAATCAGGCCGTAATGTTACCACAGATCGGTACTATACTTCAGTGGAGCTTGCTGAGACTCTATGGAATGATTTTCACCTCACACTTGTTGGCACCCTACAGTCTAACAGACGACACATACCTGAAGAGCTGAAGACTACAACTGGCCGCAGTTTACACTCTTCCATCTTTGCTTATACTGACCCTCAGACACAGAGGCCACCAGTTACTCTTGCATCAACGCTAGTCCGCGAGAAGCCAAAACGACTGCTGTTGATGCTTTCAACTTATCACTCAGAAGGGGTGTTGAATGAAGACTCAAAAAAGACTAACATAAATCTTTTTTATAATTCTACAAAGGGAGGCGTGGACACCATAGACCAGATGGCAAGACACTACAGCACAAAGAGAGGAACAAGAAGATGGCCTTTGTCCCTCTTCTACTCACTCATTGACATAGCAGCAATAAATGCATATTCACTCTTCCTCCTCAACTTTCCGAATTGGAAAAAGAATTTGCTAAACCGCAGAAGAGTTTTTATCACTAACTTAGGTCTCGAACTAATAAGATCTCAAGTAGATAAACGGGCACAAAATTTGTATGGACTTCAGAAGCCAGTAATAATGGCAATGGAAAGCATCACACAACGGAAGCTCAGCTGCTCTGTAGAACCATCATCCTCAACAGCAGAACCACGAACACGTGGACGGTGCCACCTATGCTGCCAAGAAGCTGCATCTAAAAAGATCAAGTACAACAAGCTGGGAAAGTCAACTGTTACCTGCTCTCAGTGCCACAAACACGTCTGTGGGAAACACTGCAGGAAGACAGTGTTGTGTGAAAAATGCGTTGCAGAATGAGACAGTAAATTTTGTTTGCTTCATGTAGTGTATCGAATTAAAAAAGTCGTTTTTATAAGAAAACACTATTTTGAAACATTATTCCAAAAAATATATAAACTGAATCTCGTGATTTGTTCATTTTATTCCTATTATAATAACATCCTTTATTATCCAGTATACAAAAACAATGTCTAAGCATTTTGAATTGTTATTAGAGGTATCAGAAGTAAATAAACTTGATTTATGATAAAATAAATTGTGGTATTCTTTATGGGCCTTTGAGGCCCCCCCCGTTGGTATTACATGTAACAAAAAATACGTTGGTAATGCTAGGGTTAAACTGCCACTGCTCTACAGCACTTGATTTTCCAGGTTGGCTACAGTGTAAATCCAAAGTTATACGATTTCTGCCGATTCCCCTATAGGGAGCTCCGAGGACACCATATTGTTGTCACTCAGTATGCTTCTGTAGTCAGTGATGTAAAGACTGCAAATTGTAGCAATCAAAAACGGATGCAAATTACAGCCATGACTCAGTGGAGAAATGTGATCTACTAGTTCACAGTTCCCATCTGGTTCGCATAGACAATACAACATCAGTTTTAAGTTAATGGTGATCCATATAGCAGAGAGTTAATGGTGATCCATAAAGCAGGTAGAAAGTTTGGTGTCACAGAAGCGGATGTATGTAGGTGATGTCAGATAAAGAATAAATTAAAGAACATCAGTTCTACATGTCAAACTTTCAGGAGACCAAAACAGGGAAGATTTTTCAATTTGGAGCGGCAGGTTGTTCAATACATACAAAAGAAATGTAATGAAGCCTTCTCAGTTGCTGAAAAAATACCCAAATGAAAGTTGGAGATGAAGACAAATTTTCCAAATACTGACTGGTGGGTGAGGATGATGGTGAGGCTTACACTAACACACAGGACTATACAAACTCAGCAACTTCCCACAGCGTACAACAGAAAATGAGTTGCATATCAGCATCATGTAATCAACCATAGGAAATTGTACAATTATTTTCTGAGTCACATGGGCAATACTGATCAACTGCCCGTTTATTTTGATATGCCATCAAATGTTAAAGTATTACTGTAAAGACATCTGACAATGAAAAGGCTAGAATAGCAGTAATGCTGGGTGCACTAGAAGATGGAAGGAAACTCTCCCCATACACAATTCTTTGCAGGAAAACAATACCAAAAGAGAAACTCCCTGCAAGGCTTATCTTTGGATGCCAAGAAAAGGGATGGATGACAAGTGACCTGATGCAAGGTTGGTTGAAGGTTGTTTGGAATAGAATACCAGGCTCTTTGCTTAAGAGAAGGAAATCATTGGTGCTGGTTTCGTTCAGGGGCCACCTCACACATGCAGTTAAAGATCTCCTATTGAAGTACAATACAGTGGTTGTAATAATTCCTGGTGGTATGACCTCACAACTTCGGGTAATAGATGTTGCTGTGAATAGATCTTTTTAAGGTTCACCTGTGAAAGCTTTACAAGTGGCTTCTTCAAGGAGACCACACACTCACTCCAGGCAGGAAGTTGATAAAACGATCAGTATCCATGCCCAGCCTGGGACAGAATCTCAAATGAATCTGTTATGAAAGGATTCAAAAAAATGCTGTGTATCCAATGCTATGGATGGCCCAGAAGATGAAATACTTTGGGAGGAGTGTCAGGATGGAAGAAATGCCAGTAAGTTTACAAATGAAGATATTGATCCTAGTGAACGAGGTGGCGATGACAACAATGATGGTGACACTGATCAAAAATTTTGCTGAACGATGTCCTTATGTTTATTTTACTTCTCTTTCTATTATAAAAATGTAGACAATCAATCACATTGTGTTAAAAATAAAATTTTCCCATGGAGCCTCTTAAAAAAAAGGGCTGTCATCTTATATTCAGGGTCGTCTTATGCTCAGGTAAATATGGTAAATTTGATGAAGCAATCCTGTTGATTTTCTATCCTTGTGTTGACAGAAACAATTAGGAGTTATGGTAGATACTGCATTAAAACATGCTAGCCTGTAAAAATAAGAACCATCGGGTGAATGACAATTTAGAGTCAAATTTTGCACTTGTCTATGATAAAAGATTGAAACTAACATCAAAGCAATTCATGTGTCGTGTTTTAAATTAATTTGTGCAAAGAATGTTTTTGTAAAAATATCCTTTAATTGTATTTTTTATTAAATAAAATAAATAATTGTGACACAAATGATGTCAACAAATGTTTTATCCCCTTTTCTTTTTTTTGCAGCCCTTAACATAGCCACAGTGAAGGGTTTGCTGCCCGCAGTGTAAGAAAGTTTTACACCCTAATCTAACCATATGCTTCTCATCTGCTCCCAGTCACTGAATAATATGGGAAACACAGGCAGCAACTAACAACATGGATCATTTGCATACTGACTATTAGGCTCAGCTTTCAAGAGCAGAGCAGAACAACTAGAATTCCCTGAGTTGACTTCTCATAGAAACATGAGTACTATGACACCGTTCCCCCATTCAAATAAAGTGTGTGTTCTACCCGCATTCCCTGTGGTTTTTCTTTAGGCACTTTCATCAATTCCTTTGTGTGGAAACTAAACGACAATGTCACCATAAAAAATTCTTGTTTTACAGAGTATTTCATATGTTGGTTGAATGTTTGCCTGGACTGACAGATTACATTTCAGTATAACACATTTAAAATGCACAGGAAGTATTTTGGGACATCCTAAGTTCACTGAAATCTTACCAAAATGCTCACTTTTGATGAACTGGTTAGAGGGCTTGTGGACCTCTATAAACTCTTGAAACATGATTAGCTGTCAACATAAACAGGTAGTCAAAGTTTTTAGACAACAATGGATCTTCACTCTGTAGTGAAAATTCGATAGATTTAAACTGTGTAGAGCGAGAATTCAAACACAGGTACTTGACTTTTGTCGAATTTGTTCTTAGAAAGTAGTTCTTCAGGCATGACTCACAGCCAGCTCTTAGGCATTTGCCAGTATTTTCCTCTTACCTTCAAAATTTTTCAGGAACTCTCTTTGATCTCCTGCTAGACTAACATACCTGGGAGAAAAGATAGTGAACTGTAGCTTAGATGTGCCTTGGGAATCTTTCCTCACATGGGCCATGAAAGTGACATGTAGCTGGACAAGTTTTGAAATGTCACAACATGAAATTTCACATCACAGAGTACTCCCAAGCATGAAAGACAGAATCAGACAATTCAGTTCTTTGCACAATGTAGAGGAATGTGAGTGATGATATCCAAGATCATTTTCTACAGAACAAGGGAACTTCGAAGACACACACTAAATATCATGATTTGCAAGTGAAGCCCCTATTTGGTGGTTTTTATACAACAACTTATGTGCTATGAATATACACTGTTTCAAAGCAAGAGCTCTTTGAGGACCTCTAAAAAATGCATGGTTTTGGTGCAGTTTTTATAATAAAATAGTGGAGCATAACATGTCAGTAGTTAAAACCATTTCATAATATAGGTTACGTGCTTTGAAAATATGCTGTTTCAAGTCTCCCCCACATTGAAGATTTATCAAAAAACACGTCTTTCTGGAACGACATGTTGCAATTGAATGTCAGACAATGACATAATGGTGAGTGAATCCTTTAGCGCATTGTAATATCACAGATACAGACTCAAATCACATCTGCAAACTGTAGTACAGTGAAAGATTGCCAGTTCACATCTTGTTTTCTGCAAATATTTATTTATTTATTTTTATGTTTTCTGAAAGATTCTGAATCTTTCTTATAAATTTATTACATTCAATGTTATGTACAAACAAGACTCTCTGTTCAAGTGTAAGTTTGTTCAACTTTGTGAACATGTCAGGAAACACTGACCCTCGACCATGGCTGTTTACATCACTGGCCAATTCCCAGGCAATTCTGCACAATATACACTATAGACAAAACAACATGGCCAGCATACAGGCATCAGAGCAAACGAGTGTGAAAAAGGATTAGTGTTTTTATAACAACTACCATGATAAATATTGCTATGTTGATGCACCTTCCCAAATATTTGAGGAAGCAAAATGTGTTAGGTTGGAGTTAATGACTCAAAAGAACTGCCAAAGCAAATTCGTAAGTATGCGTAACACATTTTATACTGAAAGATACAGCTAACATCTGTTGCCAGAGACTACAACTGTTGCTAATCCCACCGAAGAGCAAGTTTCATGGGATTTACTAGCTCATTTCTGAGCTCACACCGACCGCATTGGAAAACATGTTTGCCATGCTTCACGTTGAGAAACATTCTGTGTGAGGGCAGCATAAGGTGCATCTGCTGCAGAGAATATGCTACTGTGAAACTAAGTGGTAGGGCAAGATTTGAAGCTAAAACCTTGCTTTCACACGATTTGCTTACACCAACTGAGATATCCATGCACAACTAACGTGGAAGAGGTTAGAGGCTGCACAGTTCCGAAGGCAGGGAGATAACGTTTGTGTGTGTGTGTGTGTGTGTGTGTGTGTGTGTGTGTGTGTGCGTAACGTGGATCCATCTCAAAATTTATTAACCCTTTCACTGCTCCAGACGTAAATATACGCTAAATGTTTCAGTGCTCCAGACATATATATACTATTTGCTATAAAAAATACTTACAGCGGTTCCCTGCTACAGTCATATAGTTACATCTAACGCCGACAATCAGGCCAGCGAGTTGGAGGTAACTGTTGCGCAAGTATGCAGTTTAATAGTTGGAGTACTAGGAAATACCTGAATGACTACTGAATGCTGAATTCTCTTTCTGCTGAGTTCATTCGTATCACTATATTACCTAGTTTGTGTGCGGCTGTTTCCACGTTACCGAATAAAACGATGCGACGTTACCGTCCATTTACAGATGATGAACTGCTGAGTACTCTAAACCAAAGTGACGACAAGGACATCATCATGCCCAATCCAGCTGATTATGGGTGGGCAGATAATGATGACGATGAGCTGGCAGATAAATCTGTCACCACAAATATAAAAAATATTTGTGAACTAACAAACGTTGAACCAGTAAATGCAGATCCCGATTTTGATGTTATAGTCGATTCTTTCTCCGATTCCGAAGAAGAGCCTGAGTGTATGCCTGAAAAATCTCCTAAGAGACAAAAACAGTTGATTTTAGATGGAAAGACTCTGATTTGGACCCTAAAGTGTAGAAATCGTCACTTTAAATGATTTATGTACTGTATACGACTGCTTCCAAGTTTTTTTTAGCCAAGAAATTGTGAGCTACATAACTGAGCAATGTAATTTATATTATGAACACCTTTGCAATGATGCCAGTGAAAAATCAAGACTGCGGCATTCGAAAAACATAAACAATGAGAAAGTTTACTGTTTCCTTGTTGTAAATTTTCTGATGGCTCAAGTGAGAAAAAAATGAAATAAACAGTTATTGGACCAATGATCAGTTAATGTATACTCCAATGTTTGCGCAAATCATGCCGAGAGATAGATATCTTCTGTTACTTAGAATGTTACATTTTGCTGATAACAGTAAGGATCCTGGAGATGACAAAATCTGGAAATTACGTCGAATTGTGGATCACTTAACAAAAGTATTTCCAGGTTCTTTCTATCCTTTTAAAAATTTGTGTATTGACGAAAGTTTAGTTCTCTTCGAAGGTCGTGTCTTCTTCAGGCAGTACATTCCTTCCAAATGCCACAGATTTGGTGTAAAATTTTTTGTGTTATGTGATTGTGAAACTGGTTATATTCTTGACTTTATTATTTATGTGGGTGCAGCAACAGATGTAAAAAAAGAAACTGACTTTGGTGTAAATATTGGAATACCTGGAAGCTTTGTCCTCATTTTACTTGAAAGTTACCTTGGTAAAGGTCACACATTATATGTTGACAATTGGTACACTAGCCCAACGTTATTTTCCTATTTGCATGACAGAGTGACTAATGCCTGTGGAACTGTGAGAACAAACCGCAAAGGCATGCCTGCTTTATCATAGACGAGATCTAGTTTATGTCAACAGATAAACTTCTTGCTCTGAAGTGGCAGGACAAGCGGGAAGTGAGGATGCTTTCAACTCTTCATACAAGCAAAAATACAGCGACTGACAAAAATTGACAGAACCACGAATGAACCAAAAACAAAACCAGCTTGCATCGTAAGCTACACTGAAAATATGGGGGCCGTCGACAGGAGCAACATGATGCTAAGTTCAGTAGAATGTGAACGAAAAACTGTAAAATGGTATAAAAAAGTATTTTTTCATTTGGTGGATCTGTCTCTGCTCAATGCGCATGCATTATATAAAACTCAAAGGGGACGAAATATTTCAGTATCTCATTTTCAACAGAAACTTATCAAGGAGATCCTAGAGATTCACCACCAACCGCAAACAGAGGGACGTAGTGGAAGAAGATCGGCTGGTGGTGACAATCCCTTACGCCTAACCAAGTGCCACTTTATCTTGCTAATCCCACGAACTTCAAAGAAGAAGGCCATGCAGAGAAGGTGTAATGTATGTGCAAAACATGATAAACAAAGTGACACAAGATACATTTGTGTAAAATGTAATGTGCCTTTATGTTTGAATTTTTGTTTCGAGGTATCACACTTTGAAGTATTACTAATGTAATATGTTTTGTATTTTTTTCTCCTAATAAAGTACCTTTTTTGAACAAAATAAGACTTTCTGAACAAAGATTTAAAAAAAAGGAAAAGATTTACACCAACAATACTGGATTTTGCATCTCATTTTTATCTAAATAATAACAGTAGACTGCTACAGCCATATATATATATATATATATATATATATATATATATATATATATATATATATATATATATATATATGCACCGGGTGAAAATAGCGCACACAGGGTGGGAGCCGCTGAGAGTAAATGCGCAGTGAAAGGGTTAAATAAGCTTATCTATACTACATGATCATTGAATAAGGGAAAGGCAGCCACTCACCTGTAGCAGACTGGCGTGGAGCACAGACACACTTACAGGGTGAATACACAGACAAGGAAAAAAAAATCCTCGATCTACCGGTTAAAAATACATTTCCTCCCGGGTGGAAATACACTTTTTCCGTGTTAAGTGACAGTATACTTTCCATTGGAACTGTAAAACTTATCAATCCTTTGAATGGATATGGTTTTATACAGCAGTGTAGAATTTCTCAGCACTTTAGAAAACGAAACTCAGGGGGGGGGGGGGGGAACACGTTTTGGAAAGGTATTTGATATGCAGCAACATGTACGCTGCATATTTCCGTATAACAAAAGTATAAATTCGAATTCCACCAACAGGAAAAGTTAATGGTTTAAGTCACTATACATAGTGTTGCTACAAAAAAAGCAAAGCTTTCACATATAATATTTGTCTTGAAGATTAATAAGATACAAGAGAAGCTAAGCTTCCACATACAATGTTGGTCTGTTTAGTGCATGTTACACTTTAAGATACATCACACAAATACGCCTATAAAATTTTTAATAGTGACATAAATCTCTGGTCTTCTGGGCTCAAAATTCTTCTAAATGGCTTCTCATCAAAGAGTTGATTTTCAAATGAGAGTAAATGCTCTGCGATTTAAGAAATTCATCGTACATTCTCTCACATAGTTCATCTTGTGTAAAAGGAAATTTGCTTTGAAAATAACACTTTTCAAACCACAATTCACAATATTTTCCCAGGATCTGTTAGAGATAGATTAATTTCAGCAGTTGCCAGAGAGCACCGGATAAGAGGCGTCACTGCGCTTGCACAGCTATGGTGACGTAGGAAGTTCGTACATGTGAGACATTAAAAGATCCTTCTTACATTATGTCATAAAAGAAACAAGACATCAGAGGATACTTCAAGAGTGTCAGAACTTCGTGAACCATACTAAAATGCATAGTTTGCCTTAAAGCGCACATTCGTATGTCCAGATTCTCAATGACGTAGGCCTTGACCTGACGTTAAGCTTTTCGGTATGGTTTCAGGACGTAAATCTTCTTGGAGTACCAGTACTGTATTATCTCCTGTTTGGTTCTTTATCATGGCATAATGTCATATGTGCTAGAAGACGAAAACCTGCACTTGAAATGCAGCGAACAGTTGAAACTAGCCAATAGTGCGGAATTAAACACTTTGTTTCAAATAAATTTACTGCCTGAGCAGGAAAGCTTATTAAAGGCAAATTTCTTTAGCAAACTGACAAAAATAACTTAATTATTCTGCAAGGTGATTAATGCTCGAGTGTCAGAAAGGTGGAAATAAAATAAAATCTGAAACTAGTAACATATTTTAGCCTTCTTTAATTATGTGAATGTATTCTAATTCACTTGATAGCTCCCAGGCACAGAAATCCATCTTGTTTTCATTTGACATGAGAGCAGTAAACGAAGAGGAAACAGAAAAAAAAAAATCACTAAATGTAAACACAGGTCACATAGAGACCCCCCCCCCCCCCCCCGCACTATAACTCACACTGCTCAGTGCACCAGAACGGAAAAGAAAAACACTTTTCAAAAATAAGTTCATTTTATAGCGCACATCTTTCTGAAGAGTCTGATATAGAAAACAGATATCTCCGAGGAAATGTAAGACCTGTTATTTGGTCTTTAGTGTGCCAAAGTGCAGTGCCACACCTCTACAAACAACATTCCTATACCGCACGTCACTATATTTCGCTCTGTAGAACTCAAACGCGTATATTTTGCAATGGATGACATCAAACTATTTCAGGACAGCGGCAATTAAAATGTCCTGTAGTGCCTCTCCTGCTCCCAGTCGGCCAGTAATAACTTGCTCTTCTGTGCGACATAAAATTAAATATAGGATAGCTAAAACCAGTGAAGACAAGAGACAGGCAAGACAGTACACATTTCTTCAATCCTTAGCTCCTTGCGATTTTTCTCTCTAATATTGCTGCAGCTTTACATGGTGTGCTCTCCTTTCTGTGAAAGAATTATTACCTCATCAAAGTTCGTCAAACATTTTGCTACATGAAAAATCAAAATGTCATCTTCTAATACAGAAAAAGTTGTTAACACAAATAGTATCAAAGACTGGTGTGGTTTCTCAATCTGATTACCTGTCTGCTTGATAAAACAAAATAGGCCTTTCCAATATTGAAGTAATTGTAACACACACCAAATAAGCAAGACTGTTTTGGCAATAATGATCATTTTAATAGTACGTCAATATAATTCATGAAGTACCAATACGAAATACCTATTTGGCCTACAACAACCAAAAAGCTTTATGTTGGGAAATAGTTTCACATTTCACTCATACGCTCCAGTTTCTCAGGCATGAGACTGAAAAGTAGTAGAACGAAATTTTTGTATAAATTTGGAATCATCATATTTTTCCATAATTTGTGTGATGTCCCCGTTTCTTCTCCTTCCTCGTTCTAACAAACAATCTTGTCATCACTAATTCTGTAACTATTCCTACCACTATCAAAACTCATTCTCCGGTTAACTTTACTACCCTGCCACAATCACTGGTTTAGTTATCCAGCAATTATTCTCGGATTAGGTGTTATTACGTGTTCATACAATGCGTTTTCCGCACTACTGCCAGAATGGAACTTAAGCGGCTGCTAGCCGGGGACTACGACTGGCCATATCTAGTGTAGCGATCTGGCCAAAAATTTCCTGTCAGAATTTCACTTTCTTGGATACACTGAGAAGATAATACATGGTCTTTCTTACCTGTTATTCCTTTTAGTCATTTATTTCCACTCTGGTAGTCTGAATCTATTGATTTCGCTACTAATTAAAACAATGCTAAGCATTTGCAAACTGAATCAACCACATAAACAAGCAGCAGTTGGCATTCATCAGTTCGGCTTTATTCCGCTTAGATTGTATAGCCCCGTCCTGTTCTGTCGGCAGGAAAGTTCGTTTCTAGATGCGACGAGGATTCCCCTGGTAGAAACATCATGTACACTTTGCATGCATTCATAAATCAACTTAGAATGTGATCAAAAATGTCCAAAAACCAGTAGGGGTGCGTTTCAAAATCATGTGAATAATCTATAGACTGACGTGCGCTGAATGCTAGGTGCTTTGTGAAACAAGGTTTTTTTCCTCAGGAATATAGATTTGTCCCCTCCCCCCGAAACTGCAGCCAGGTTCAGATACCTCGGTTTGCAGCCCCTCCCCCCTCTCACCCACTAGATACGGGCCTGCTGCACAAGGGTGAATCTGGCAGCCTGGGCATGCCAGAAAAATTTTCCAGGTACCCCATGTGGCTTGTTGCTACTGCTGCTGCTTACACAGCCAACAGCCACATTTCTGGAGCCAGAAGCGGGAGAAGGTATTACTCATACGTGACTCAACTGCGCGTCTGCATGAGCCCGCTTGCAACTGCTTAAATGAATCTAATGTAAATAGTTGTGGCGTCACGCTTATCAGAGGTAATTTGTTGTAATGAAACATTGCACAGTCTTCCTAAAGCCTTTGACACATTTTGCTGTTGGCAGATGCTTGTACGTGCACTGTGTTATTTTATATGGCACATTTCCTTTGCAATTTAAGTTTTTTTTTCTTTTTTTTCTCTTGTTCATGTTTTAATGCTGTAGTATTATTCTGCAGTAGCGGGATACAGTAATATCCTTTGTTCGAGTATCGGTTCTTACCACTCAAAATTACAAAAATTTTGCTGAAAAATAAAATAACGAAAAATTCCCGGAATTCTAAAAAATTCCTGGGCTTTTCCCAGTTTTCTACTGGATGAAAAAATTCCCAGGTTTTTCCCGGATCTCCCGGTTGTTCTGGGTCGTATACACCCTGACTTAGCCGTAAACAGCATTCACGTGAGCTTTTGAGTTCTTGCTCTTTTTCTAGCAAAAATTACAGTCACATACAAAACCACACAGACACTCAAAGTGAAGCAACTTAAATTGCTTAGTGAAAGCAAGACTTCTGGTCCAGACTGTATACCAATTAGGTTCCTTTCAGAGTATGCTGATGCATTAGCTCACACCAATATTCAAGAAAGGTAGTAGGAGTGATCCACTTAATTACAGGCCCATATCATTAACGTCAATATGCAGCAGGATTCTGGAACGTATATTGTGTTCGAACATTATGAATTACCTTGAAGAAAACAGTCTGTTGACACACAGTCAACATGGGTTTAGAAAACACCGTTCTTGTGAAACACAACTAGATCTTTGCTCACATGAAGTGTTGAGTGCTATTGACAAGGGGTTTCAGATCAATTCCGTATTTCTGGATTTCCAGAAGGCTTTTGACACTGTTGTTGACATCGACCTACATAGGGAGAAACGATCACCATGATAAAATAAGGGAAATCAGAGCTCGTACAGAAAGATATAGCTGTTCGCTCTTTCCGCGCGCTATACGAGATTGTACTAATAGAGAATTGTGAAGGTGGTTCAATGAACCTTCTGCCAGGCACTTAAATGTTACTTGCAGAGTATCCATGTAGATGTATATGTAGAAACATGCACTCCAGTGGATAAGGGAATGTGCGTTCCAGCGTCTGTGCGGTAGTTCTTTAGTTCGCGTACTTTTGTTAGAAAAAGAGCAAGAGCTTGAAAGCTAGTGTGAGTGCTGTTTCCTGGTATGTGGCTTTGTGTTCCAAGCAGTGGTCTGCTATAGGAGACTGGAGGCCTTTCCCTTATTTTATGTATTGCTCCATCCAGGAATTTCCATTATTGTTCTGTATTATTATTTCATTACTCAAGTTCTCCAAAAGGCATATTAACAGTAAAAAGAACTGGGGGCAATTGTGCACAAGACTGTAGATTTTTTAGCACAAAATTTCTGACATAATTTTTGATATGTGGATATTGCCAAGCTACTTGTATAATTCTATATTTCATTCAAATTAAAAGTCTGAGACATTTCACACTTCATAACACAACTGTAAAAACAGTAATTAAACAATGCACTGATTATTACTGGTATGAAGCTAGTTTAGTTTCTAGTCCATATAGACACCTTCAGTGAGTATTTCGACCATACTTGTCAATTGGCTTAACATATCTCAGTTGCAGCATTTTTCTAAATATTCAAGTAATGTATACTCCAGTTTTTGTACAAACTGAAAGTAACACTCACATTTCCTCACAATTTTTTATAGTGTACAGGACAGTAGTTGGGGTCTTCGGTTCATCAAATACCTCTTCTATTGCTTCTCTTACAATCTTGAAGTCTTCATCCACATCTCTGGACTCAGTTTCTTTATCTGATGCACTCTGAAATTTCATTTAAACTCTCAAATGACACTTGATTTTGCAGCTATGCAGAAAAACATGTCTGAGGATATATTTACAAAAGATAATTACAACTGAGACAGAGCAACAAAAATACATTTGAAAATGATAGAAAATCAGGACACTGGGTTCTGAGGTAATAAATTTAACATCTTGGTCACTGCTGTAGTACAGTGATGATATTTTTAATGTGTAACTAATTTTTCCCTGCTAATGCTATACAGTCACACAACAGAAGTTTCATGTTTGACGATTGGGGAGTTGGAATTAGCGGAGGAAGAATGTGGTTGGAAAATGTCAAAAAAAGGACAAATGGGAAATGTGAGGAGAGGTGAGGGAAATTTAGGATGTTTCTTTGATAACTATTTGTAGTCTATTGTCTACTGATGACAAAGTAGGTGTAAGTTGTTTTATGTAGTACACTACAGAGCCAACAACAAATAATTTGTATTTATTTTACTGGAGACAAAATGTCCTTGCACACCAAAAATATAAACCTGATATTAGTCAACTTCAAAGTGTTCAGTGCAAGGCCCCATAATCAATTTTGCTTATTCATAGTAGTAATACACACATAACAGTATAAACACAAAGCTGGTTGAAGCCATAAATATTTTTTTCAACTCATCCATCTTTCAACTCATTTGATACGGTCCCCTATCTTCTTCTATCTTGTGCTAATCTTTCCATCTTTAAGTTATCACACCCCACATTCCATGCAACAAAGGGGAAAAAATTTACTTAAATTCCAAATGGAATATATGGTGGGAAGAGAAGCTGAACAATGGCAGGGGTGTCTTTATTTATTTGGAAACTCAGTTATGTCAGATGAGATACAAACAACCAAAAAATGAGATAATCTAAGAGGAGTAATAGTACAAGGTGATCAAAAATAATAATCAGATATCTTAAGCAAAATGCAAAATAATGTGGACAAATGTCAAAGAAGGGAGAGCATGCAGAATCTCCGCTCACGCACTATGACATTGGAGGAGATTACAATATGCCAATTAGGAACTTTGAAATGCACCGGTTACTTAGAACAAGAGGTGGGAGTAAACTATCTTGTGACATTCTACTGAACATATTTTCCAAAAATGATTTTGAAGAACTGGTTAGATAAATCACTCAAGAGAGAAATATGCTTTAACTTTTGAATTCAGTGACTGCAGATACAGGAGTCAGTAAACACAAGGATATTATACTATCCCTAATCACTAGTGTTCAATGTGAAGCTAATAAAAGTGGAAAGAATTTTCTGCATAACAAACGTAACAATAAAATGATTACAAGCTGCTTAGGCTGTCAACAGCAAATAAAGAGGTCTGAAGAGGAGAATGTAGATGATCTATATAAATATTGTAGGCCAGGTGACAAGTTTGGAGCATGGAAAACAGTGAAAGACGAGAAAACCACCATGATTCAGCAGTAACATTCAATATTAGAAATTTGGTACAAAGGCGGAGAGACTAGCATAACTAGCTCAAACGGAACCAAATCCTTGAGGAGACGCAAAAATTTAACAAAATAAAAAAAAAGTGTTAGCATCTTACATGGGAAGCATTTAATGAATTGATAAGACAGATCTTACTTGCCACATTGTCAACAAACTTTAGAAAGTTTTGATCCAACATAACGTAAGTCAATGGATAAAAATCATCTGTAAAAACATTCAGTGATCACGACGGTACCAGAGTGAAAGATGATAATATGACTGAAGTATTAAATGTCTTCCAAAATTAAGTCACCATGGAAGATTGCAACACAGTTCCTACTTAAGAACATCACACGCATACAAAAAATCATAATATGAAATATGTGAGCCTTAAATTGAAAACAACGATCACAGGACATATGCAATGAACTACAGACTTATCTCACTGAAGTCAATTTGCTGCATAATTACAAAACACATGTCGTCCACACCTATGACAAAATTTTCTGGGACTGAACAACTACTCTTCCAGCAGACTTCAATCCAGTTTTTGACAGAAATTTAACATGTTAAAGTGGATAAATACAGGTATTATGGAATTTTAGATTTCTTAATTATTGCATCACTGACTGAAAGTAAACAGAGTGCAATCAGATTTAGTCAAAAGTGTTCCAGATGAAAATGATAATTGCACCAACTTATCTTTATGCTGCATTTACTCTGTTTACAAACATGTCCCAGTCAATGTTCTTTGCCAGATGCAGCCCATCCAAAAGTTTGTGAGCACACCAACCAAGGATACTGTTCAGCCTCTTCACACCACCCCAATCCTAACACCTCACAACTGGCACCTGTTTTTGAACACAGACTTTTGATTGGCAGACAAGTTGGTTTCTGGTCATGCTTTCTGCTGCACACGCGTGACAGTTGTGTCTTTGGGTGACCCAGAATCATGCTCACTCTGCCACCAAAACCAGCTTTGACCACGGATGCTGAGGGAACTTCAATTGCAGCTTGTTAGTATTGGACCAACAGCATTAGTCACTCCCAGTTTCATGGCACACCACAGAACTTCTGTGCAGGGTCTCAAATCGTCATGTAGCGCACAGCTTTGCCATATACATAACTGGTGCCATAGGATATCTGTGCCTGTCCCTATCCCAGAGAAACCCCATCAGCTCCAGTATTGGTCACCCTACGCCCCAAAATGGAGCTAATATAAACTTGGCTGAATTCATCCACACGTTCTCAACCTAGGGTGATGAAATGCTGTATTACCCCCGCATCAATCAGTAAATCCAGCATGAGAGTTTGTCAGCTTCCACCATGTATAGTGCAGTGAGTGATTGACACACCTGCAGATCTGAGGCCAATTATATAAAGTTCCCAGCAGAGGGGCTAGCTGGATGTAAGAAACGAAACTGGATACCACCGGCCATGCAGAACTGATCTGAATGATGCTTTATGACATGATTCAGGTCAGATTTTACTTTATGGGCTCAGTGAATGGGCACGGACTAGAATGATGTTTGATTCTGCCTGTTTTGCACTTCATTCATGATCTGTAGCACTCAAAAGTATTAGTTTATGCCTATGCCGTATTCATACTGCAACAGGCTATGCTGCCCATGTTTGATAATTATACCATAAATTATTATTTCAGTATCCAGAGTAACAATTTGGATGTAAACAAAGATTCACATTAACTGTTAGGTGTATTAATGCATAAAATTTGTAAGTATTACATTAATAAATCTGCAATTAACTTACAGGAAAAACTTTTCATTTTCACAGTACTGAGGCTTCCTAACTTAATGCATGTTTTATTAATTGTAGTGTGTACTGATGTTAGACTACATGTGTGTTTGCCTCTCTGTTAAAAAAACAATAGAACCATGTCTAGAAATGCACTGCAATGTTCAAACTAATCTTCAAGTTCATGACAGCTCTACCTTCAGTGATTTCGATTGTCTTAATGAAACTTATTTTTAAGGAAAAAAATGATATGAAAAATTAGGAAGTACAGTATTTCTTCACAAACACTAGTCAGAATCAATAAATAAACTGTGGGAGTATAGTTTCAAGAGTCTGCAGCAGGTCATTACCTCAGAATCCTCCATTGTGGTTGCCTGATCATTTGCAACTTTCTCCTGGGTGATAGAAAGGATGGTGCCATCTACCTCCAGACTGAACCTGTCCTGCAGTAGCTGCAATCAGAGGTGTTAATGCAAAATTAAAACTGTGTGAAGAATAATATTAAAAAAGATCTTCGGGAAAGGGAGCTCCTTTCTAATAAATGAAAAACAAGCTCAGAGGTTTAATGCTACATGAAACCCACAATGAAAGTGGCTGGTTCTGAATTTCAATTACAATTAGCAGACATTTATGACTATGAAGGTGGCTTTGGATTGGTAGTATGGAAAATATAATTGGTAGAGAAGCTCATTTTCAACTCCAAATTGTATTCTAATGAAGACTGGAAAAAAATATTAACAATTGCTTTAGAAGATCAACTGGACTTTCTCCCCTTTTCACCTTCATTATCTTATTAATGTAGTGCAAGTGAAATTGTATTTCTTGCCTTACATTTTCATTTCATAGATTCCCTTTTTTTTGTTTCCTGAGTTAATGAACTCTATGTTCCAAACGCAAAGATAACAAAATGTGCGACAGTAAATAACATTCTCATTCCTTACCACAATTAATAAATGTTTTGTGTGTGTGTGTGTGTGTGTGTGTGTGTGTGTGTGTGTGTACTGCTGACAAAGGCCTTAATGGCCAAAAGCTATAATTGTGTGAATGTTTTTGTTGTGCCTATCACGACTCGGCATCTCCTCTGTATGGCGAGTAGCAACTTTCCTTCTCTGGTATTGTTACATTCCTGGATTTTACATTGTTTGAAATACATAGTTCTATTTTAGACCAGAGTATTTCTATTACTTACATGCGCATCTATACCTGTCACTAACGCACACTAAAGTAGTGGTGCTCGACTAGGGTTAACCACTTTAAATCTCAATGATGAAAATAAATTACTGGCAGCCTTTGGCTGGCAAGGAGAAGAAATGAGAGCTGATCATAGCCCTGCATCCACAGGGCAAATTGCATGATAGACGCTCATTCTCGTCACTCGCTTTGCACTAGTAGTGGAATTACACTCTGAATGGCCCTGGCATACAGCTGAGGAAACATGGACTCTGTAAACATTGGAATGAATAAAAAATTAGAATTTTTTTGAAGCTGTCGATTTTCCATGTTTTCTACACAGAAATTATATGCTGTATATCTGAGTGTCATCAAATATTGCCACACAGACTGAATATTATATGCACAAACGAAAATTAAAGGGATAATCGAATTCTAAATATTAATGAACGTTGCTGATTTAGCTGTGGGCTGATTTAGCTGTGGAACTGGAAATTTGTCTGACTGAACAGCTGATGAAATAATGCTTGCATTCAGTCTGCAGCTAAAATCACACAGGCATTGAGACATATTTTGGGCAGAATAAAAGAAAAATCTATGTTAAGGAGCATGACAACTTATTATAATTGAAGTAAATCATTCAAACAAATTTCTTCACGAACAAATTATTTGTAACTTTATACGAAAGTAGCCAAAGATAAAATGCAGCCAACAGAAATTCTCAATATGCAACATCTTCCTCCATTGTAACAAGCCTGCTGACATGTCTGGTTGATATAATTATGAAATTTGTTTGCAGTGCTAAAAAATGAGTGAACAATGCAAGAATTCATGATAGTTAATGACTAACATTCACACACTTCAAATGTAGAGTTTCCTACAACATTTGTGGAATGATGCTGGAGATCTTAAGTCATCCTAAAGTGTTTAGGGCTAACATTGAGTAAGCTGTCTGTTAGAAGATTGAATAGTTTTCCAATCTGACATGCATCTGTGCAGTTATGTAGAGTGTTGAGATTGAAAAGTTTCAAAAGAGCTACTGAGTTTGAGTACAAGAAAGACTTCATAATATTTCAGCTCATTGGCAATTTTTTAACCGAGAAAGTGTCCAAGATATGACTGGGAGACTTTTTTCACATTTCCACATGAATTGCAAATTATTGCACCAATGTCTTACCCGGGAAGTAAAAACAAATAGTTCATCTGTATTGCTGTCCATGAACAAACAACGCTCACAACAAACTACAGACATGTGATAGCCAAAGAAATGTTGAAGAAAACAAAAAAAAATATTTTGAAGATGATTTGGGAGGTGAAACTAACTTGGAATCACAATAAAGTTATTTGCCAAAAACTACAACAGAACTGATGACTTCTTAATTTTTGCTGAAGAAGGTTGTGATTTGAAAGTCTTGCATTGTTATCTTGAAATAAAGACAACTTCATGAGATATAACACATCAATATCCTCTTTGAAGATGTAGAATGTATTTTGTTCATTTAGTGTCACAACAGCAAATTTTCGATAAACTTTCTGACAAGACGTTTGAAAAAAGTGTCGTTCTGAAAACAAATTTAAAGCCAACAAAATGTACATTTGTTTAATAAGTGACAAAGAACTGGAACAATAAATGTCACTGGATTTCAAATTTATCTATTATTAATTATTTTACCCACAGATGACAAATACATGTTCTTATTTGTGTAAATGAAAAATGTTTCAAGTAAATATTTTTATTTATGATTCTCGAATAATGACTAATAATTTTTATCTGCAAATAAATTCTGCCTAGCTCTGGTGAAAAGGAAGGCACATTGCACGTGATCACTACAAATTCGCAGCCTATGTGCAAGAGAGTGCGAGCGTGAGAAATGTGTCTGGCTGGAGACAAGTAAGTTACGTCCCTCTGGCCATTGACAAGCACTAACTCGACTGTGCTATTAGGCAAGGCAGTATTCAAGTCACTTGGCAACACCTACTGACATTTTTTTGAAGTGTACAGATGCTCTCTCTTGCACACTGGAGACATGTGAAGACCTTTCTTATGGGTCAATCACTTGCAGGGCTCTAGAATCTGTAGTATAACAGTTGGTGGTGGTGGTGGTGCTGGTGCGGGTGAGGGTGATGGTGAAGATTTGGGGCTATAGTTTAACACTGACTCCAAACCATGGTGCAGCTTGTAATTTTTCACATACAGGAATAATAGCCAGAGGTGAAAGAAATGATAAGTCACAAGAAAAATTCAGAATAGATTTGAGTACTGAACTCAAAACCTTTGGATTTGTGGACCTGACACCTATTAACTAATGATGAACTTATGCTGAATTTGGTGACCAGACAATAAGATACAACTGGAATTCGAAACAAATATCTTACTGAACACAATATCTGTGTCTATACCTACATCTACACTCTGAAAACCAGTATGAAGGGTGTGTGGCAGCAGATATTACAAACTGTATTATGTATTTAGGCTTTCTTCCCATTCCATTCACATATGAAAGTGCCTCTGTGCACCCTTTATTTAATCTAATCTTGTCTTCACAAATCCCTACAGGACCAATGTGTGGGAGGGTGTGGTATCCTAGATTCTTCACTTAAAAATGATTCTTGGAACACTGTAACTAAGTTTTCACAGTGAAGTTGGCACTTATCTTCAAGCTTCTGCAAGTTCAAATCTTTTAGCATTTCATGTACCTGTACTTTGGGTAAAAAACCCATCACCATTCACATTGGTCTCCCTTGCATATTTTTTAGTATCTTCTTTCAGTTCAGTTTGGTATTGGTTCCACACACTTAATAATATTCTAGGATGGGTGGCAAGAGCATCTTGTAAGCAATTTGTGGACTGATTGTATTTCCCCGTTGAGCCTGTGTGATTAATCCACTTCACACCATGACAAACTGCTACTCCCAGCAATTTGCATGAGTTGCGTTATTCTAACTGTGTCTAATTAATGTTTTAGTCACAGAATACTAAGTTTCTGCATGCAACAATTAAGGACAGCATTCTACCTTATACAGGGTGTTACAAAAAGGTCCGGCCAAGCTTTCAGGAAACATTTCTCACACACAAATAAAGAAAAGATGTTATGTGGACATGTGTCCGGAAACGCTTAATTTCCATGTTAGAGCTCATCTTAGTTTCGTCAGTATGTACTGTACTTCCTCGATTCACCGCCAGTTGGCTTCGGTGCTTGTGTTGACATGCGACTCATTGCTCTACAGTACTAGCATCAAGCACATCAGTACGTAGCATAAACAGGTTAGTGTTCATCACGAACGTGGTTTTGCAGTCAGTGCAATGTTTACAAATGCGGAGTTGGCAGATGCCCATTTGATGCATGGATTAGCACAGGGCAATATCCGTGGCGCGGTACATTTGTATCGAGACAGATTTCCAGAACGAAGGTGTCCCGACAGGAAGACGTTCGGAGCAATTGATCGACGTCTTAGGGAGTACGGAACATTCCAGCCTATGACTCGCAACCGGGTAAGACCTAGAACGACGAGGACACCTACAATGGACAAGGCAAGTCTTCGTGCAGCTGACGATAACCCTAATATCAGTGTCAGAGAAGTTGCTGCTGTACAAGGTAACGTTGACCACGTCACTGTATGGAGAGTGCTACGGGAGAACCAGTTGTTTCCGTACTATGTACAGTGTGTGCAGGCACTATCAGCAGCTGATTGGCCTCCACGGGTACACTTCATCCAACAATGTGTCAATCCTCATTTCAGTGCAAATGTTCTCTTCACGGATGAGGCTTCATTCCAACGTGATCAAATTGTAAATTTTCACAATCAACATGTGTGGGCTGACGAGAATCCGCACGCAATTGTGCAATCATGTTATCAACACAGATTTTCTGTGAACGTTTGGGCAGGCATTGTTGGTGATGTCTTGATTGGGCCCTGTGTTCTTCCACTTACACTCAATGGAGCAAGTTATCATGATTTCATACGGGATACTATACCTGTGCTGCTAGAACATGTGCCTTTACAAGTACGACACAACGTGGTTCATGCACAATGGAGCTCCTGCACATTTCAGTCAAAGTGTTCGTACGCTTCTCAACAACAGATTCGGTGACCGATGGATTGGTAGAAGCGGACCAATTCCATGGCCTCCACGCTCTCCTGACATCAACCCTCTTGATTTTCATTTATGTGGGCATTTGAAAGCTCTTGTCTACACAACCCCTGTACCAAATATAGAGACTCTTCGTGCTCGTATTGTGGACGGCTGTGATACAATACGCCATTCTCCAGGGCTGCATCAGCACATCAGGGATTCCATGCGACGGAGGGTGGATGCACGTATCCTCGCTAACGGAGGACATTTTGAACATTTCCTGTAACAAAGTGTTTGAAGTCACGCTGGTACGTTCTGTTGCTGTGTGTTTCCATTCCATGATTAATGTGATTTGAAGAGAAGTAATAAAATAAACTCTAACATGGAAAATAAGCGTTTCTGGACACACGTCCACATAACATATTTTCTTTCTTTGTGTGTGAGGAATGTTTCCTGAAAGTTTGGCTGTACGTTTTTGTAACACCCTGTATATTCTGCGGTCCATTAGGGAATGAAAGTTCAGTATAGAAAGGCATGTTTATCACTGTAGTAAGTGTACGAGTGGTGTACGAATTTCATAAATTATGTGGGTAAGCTCCCCGCGCAGTTGAGGCACATCACATTGTGACACCAGAGTCTACCGCAGTAGCTGAAGTCAGTTACAAGGACAATCATAGTATGACAGCAGATAAAACAACCACAAATCTGAATATTAGTCGTGGCTTACCACATCACATCATTCATGACATGCTTAGATTTCCCAATTTTGTGTGTGTGTGTGTGTGTGTGTGTGTGTGTGTGTGTGTGTGTGTGTGCGTTTTGGACCTTAGAGGCACTAAGCCAGACCAGCTTTAAAACAAATGAATGTGGAGATAACCTCTAAAATTGTTGCACTCTCAGGCACTCGAAATGACCACACAGTCATTCTATCTCACATGCGCTAAAACAACTTAGAAAGAGGGAAATTAAAACACAGAGGAAACAAAGTAAAGCGCAGGGAAATGTGCCTTGTTGATTACTTACAAAAAACTTGGGTGAGCCAGTCACGCATCTCCCTATAGCCTTGGGAAAAATTTTGGAGAATTCACAAAACTCTACAACTTGAACCACATTTGTTTGAACATCACTTAAAATAGAGGGCAGATTCGTCAGCAAATCCACGGAGGCCCACTGGTCGTAAAATAAAACGCAGTCCAAAAAAAAATATGGCACTCAGTGATCTGCATGCCACAAGCAACACACATTGGAAAGCCCTCTCGCCAGAGTATAGGAAGCCAAGCATCGTAGCACTGCGGCCTATACGAAGACAAGTAAGTAGGATCTCATCCCCTCAATGATCCTGGATTACTTTACCTGCTGCGTAAAAACGTTGGTGAGAGTGAAGGGCACTCAGAGAATCAGAACAGAGAAGAAATTTAGCACTGGAAGAATGTCTCACCCACTCCAGTGCCCGCAAGATCACACATAATTTTGCGTCAGATACAGTAAATTCTTGAGACAGTCAGACCTTGAGGACATGATCCGGGAAAACGACAGAGCACCCAACAGAGTCACCCTGCTTAGACCCATCCGTAAAGACAGTTAAACAGTTGTAGTACTCATATAAAACATAAAAAAATAATTCGTTAAAAACTGAAGCACGAGTGCAATCTCTCCTGTACTGTACTTAATCTAAAATGACGCAGGGCCTCTGCAGTAACCAGGACAGCAGATGGTTAAAACCCTGGATTTGGGGTTGTACGTGCTCCACACTAAGTGCCTCCAGCACACACTGCACACAGATACCAAACAGTACTGTGGCTTGTGGATAGTTGGAGAAAAGACATTCCAGAGGCAGACGAGCAACAGTAAGTATGTGGCTGAAGTTGGAGCTGCAAGAAACTTACATGCCTGCTGCACCATCAGGAGCTGCCGCTGGATGATGAGTGGTGGTTAACTGCCCTCAGCATAGAGACTGGGTAGGGGACTGGTCCTGTAACGACCACTGGTAAGCTGAATACCCTCATGGTGGACAGCATCACGATCTTCAAAAAAGAAGGCCTGGCCAATCCATAAACTGTGACTCATAGTCCAGCCGCAAACGCATGCATGCCCTATAAAATTGGAGCATATGTGTCCTGTCTACTCCCCAAGAACTGTGGCTAAGGCACTGTAAGATATTCAGTACTTTCAAGGTTCTGGCCTTCAGGTGTGGCAACCATGATAATTGGAGTCAAAAATGAGGCCCAGAAATCTCACTGAGTCTCTAAAATGTAGGATGGTGTCCCCCATATGCAAGTCAGATAAATTAAAAACACTACAAGAAGGATTACAATGAACACACATACACTTATCTGCAGAAAACTGAAAACCTGTCTTTGCAGTCCACTCCTCTAACCTCCGCACTCTAAGTTGCAACTGACGGCTCACTGTTGCAACACTGGAGGAGAAAACAGAAAACAGCAAAATCACCCACAAATAAGGAGCACTGTACAGAACTCCTTACCATAGACATGAAACTGTTTATGGCTATGGCAAAGAGGGTAACACTTAAAGCACTGCCCCGAGGGGCACCTTTCTCCTGCTCAAAATAATCAGACAGCGAGTCATCAACTCTGGTCCTAAAAAATTGTTGAGAGAGGAAAGACTGTATGAAGATCGGCAGGTGGTCATAAAAGCCCCATTGATGCAGTTGTTCAATAATACAATGTCTCCAAGTAGTATCATAAATATACCAATACAGTGATGTTTATGTAGGAAAGCCTGTTGAATAGCCGCCTCTAGCAGAGCAGGGGCCAAAACCTCCGGAATCCACACTGAGAGGGGCTAAGGAGTTGCCTGGTCTCTTAACAACCAGACCAGAAGATGGTTAACTGTACGCTCCAGGGTCTTTAATACACATCTCATTAAGAAGATGCTCAAATAACTACTTAGACATGGTGGTCCTTTCCTGGTTTGAGGTGAGATATCAAAATTGCTTCTCTCCACGAGTTGGGGAAGTTCCCTGTCTGCCATATGAGATTAAAACATACAAGAAAGACTTCCTTTGACGCAGCTGGCAAATTTCGAAGCATACAGCATCGAATCTGGTTGTGACCAGGTGCAGTACAACGAGTCTCAGACACAGCAGATTCCAGCTCCCAAATGGAGAAGGGTTGTTCTAAGTCTCAGAATTGTTGGTTTCTGAAATCCAATTTTCCCCTTTCTACAGCTGCACACAGCAATGAAATGCCAGATCCTGGCTGGCAGTGGAAGCAGTTTTTGCAAAATCCTCAGCCAGCATATGAGCAATATCTCCAGGTGGCGTTTGGAGACATCCATGTTTCAATACTGCTGCTGTTGGTGAACACTTGTGTTTACTAGAAATCCTGCTGATGGCTTCCCATACTTTTGTAGAAAAAGTGGAACAGTTAGTCCACCAATGCTTGCCATGACCTTTTCTTGCTCTCCTTAACTACACTTAAGCCAAGACTCTAAAGACTATGAGGCTGCCTGCTGTAAAGTGGTGTTTAAATCGTCAAAGAGGCATACACCTGTCCTGGATTGCTGAACGGCACTCGTCTGTCCACCAAGGTACAGGCTGCCTCATAAGATAACCTGAGGACTTTGGGATAGATAAGTCAGCTGCAGGGAGTGGCAACTGACCCTTAACATAGACAAATGTAATGTATTGCGAATACATAGAAAGAAGGATCCTTTATTGTATGGGTATATGATAGCGGAACAAACACTGGTAGCAGTAACTTCTGTAAAATATCTGGAAGTATGCGTGCGGAACGATTTGAAGTGGAATGATCATATAAAATTAATTGTTGGTAAGGCGGGTACCAGGTTGAGATTCATTGGGAGAGTCCTTAGAAAATGTAGTCCATCAACAAAAGAGGTGGCTTACAAAATACTCGTTCGACCTATACTTGAGTATTGCTCATCAGTGTGGGATCCGTACCAGATCGGGTTGACGGAGGAGATAGAGAAGATCCAAAGAAGAGCGGTGTGTTTCGTCACAGGGTTATTTGGTAACCGTGATAGCATTACGGAGATGTTTAACAAACTCAATTGGCAGACTCTACAAGAGAGGCGCTCTGCATCGCGGTGTAACTTGCTCGCCAGGTTTCGAGAGGGTGCGTTTCTGGATGAGGTATCGAATATATTGCTTCCCCCTACTTATACCTCCCGAGGAGATCACGAATGTAAAATTAGAGAGATTCGAGCGCACACGGAGGCTTTCAGACAGTTGTTCTTCCCGCGAACCATACGCGACTGGAACAGGAAAGGGAGGTAATGACAGTGGCACGTAAAGTGCCCTCCGCCACACACCGTTGGGTGGCTTGCGGAGAATAAATGTAGACGTAGATGTAGATGCATCACTCATGTGATGTGGCCCACCCGTTCCTGGATGCTGTTATGGTGTTCAAACACAGCCAGTTGGCTGAACAGCATCCAGTTAGCCTTGTTGACCATTCACTTTGTTAGGTTCTGTTGAAGCAATCCTCCATCCAGTAAATTAATGCGGAGTGGGAAATGGTCACTGGAATGAAGGTCACCAATGGCTTCCCACTGAACAGAGTCTGCAAGGACTGGAGAGCAGAGAGAGAGGTCAATGGCTGAGAATGACCCAGTACCAGCATAGAAATGAGTGGGAGTGCCAGTGTTTACAGTGCACAGCTCTTGGGATGTCATGAGGCCCTCCGAAACCCAAACAATAGGGCAAGTGGAGATTGAGCCTCACAAGACATTGTGAGCATTGAAGTCTCCCAAGAGGAGAAATGGACGAGGTAGTTGTGCCATAAGATCTGAGACGACCTCAGAGTCTACTGCACCAGACGGAGGTAAATACAGCGAGCAAACTGTGATCCTCAAACACATGTGAATTTCAACTGCAACTGCTTGCAGGTCCCAAATTGCTTGCAAGATGGGTGCCATAGTGCCTGACTTTAGAACTGAAAGACAGTTGCAGTGATGGTGTGATGACTTTTGCAGCACTTTGACGCAGATGGCAAAGCTTTGTCAAATTTCATTAATGTTAAATTTAAGTGAACATATGTTACTGATATGAGGAAAGTCCCTCCTTGATACAGACTACACAGCACTAGCACAAAGTAGTTCAAGCGAGCAAACTTAATGGTTTCAACATGCAAAGATAAAAGTGGTTCACCCACAACCACAGCAAGAACATCACCACATTACGATATCATGGCTGTGGTTAACAATGCAAAGACACTCTGTGAACACGAAACTAATTATCTGCTGGCACACTATAAATAAGGAGCTATCACAATTATGAGCTGTCACAGAACAGGAAGTTTCCGTTGGAATGCATACCTAGATACCTCTGAGTTTACTAGCAAATCCTCAGAGCTGCAGAGCTGATTCCTCTACAGCAGTAAGCAATCTGTGAGAAAGACCATGTTCCATATCGGAGAGCACTGACGTAGATACGTACAGAGACAAAAATACTGGGTGTCTTTGTGTCAGGCAACAGTTAGAAGAACTAACAAAGTTTGCCCCTGTGTGGCACAGTACTCATCTATGACAAAGCAGAGTAATTAAAGGTACAGCGTGAAATATATGTTTCTCTGTAAGTAGGCAGAACAAGTCATGGAACAAGGCTCATCTCTGGTGGCTAGGAACCAATATTGTTAGAATAATAAGAGCAATTTGCTATACTGTAACTGTCTCTAAAATGAGTTAGGGCAGCGAGCCATAAGAGTAAAGCCCCTGTATGACACCTCCCCCAGTAATGTATACAGGGTGTTTCAAAATTTGATGACAGAACTTCAGAAATGGATTCCCCACATAACAAGAATAGAAAAAGGTCTTGCCAACATGAGACCAAAAATGAGTAGTTTATAGTTATTTGAGTATTTTACTGCTATGCAGCGCATGCTCCCAAGTGGTGTTTGCCGGAGGCAACTGTACGATGCTTGTTACAAATGTTACTGAAGTAACCAAACAGTGAATCAATGTGATATGAATCTCGATATTCCTCAGCATTCGCAGACGAAGTACAGTGATTGCCAGGTAAATACATAGCTGCTGACATACCTGTGGTTAGTAATTATGGTGTGCAGTCTATTCTAAAGTGACATGTAAGTACTAGGAACATTAAATGCGTCCATAGGCATTAGCAAAGGTGATTTGCAATTGCCTGTGCCCAAGGTTAGCAGTACACTAACCAAGAGATCGCAACTATGCATTACATATACAGTTTGGCAGATTGCAACACTTTGGAGGCACATCACTTGTACCAGGAAGTGACACGTAAGTACTAGGAACATTAAATGCGTCCATAGGCATTAGCAAAGGTGTTTATGTGGTGATTTGCAATTGCCTGTGCCCAAGGTTAGCAGTACACTAACCAAGAGATCACAACTATGCATTACATATACAGTTTGGCAGATGGCAACACTTTGGAGGCACATCACTTGTACCAGGAAAGCTACCGATCATGCAGATTACCAGACCACAAGACATTTGAAGGAATTCATTACTGTCTCTTTGTAAACAGGTGCTAAAGGCATCCAAGGGCAGTGGGTGTCTGCCAAGACGTACTACCCAGAGGCTGAGAACGGTCTACTCGACATTGTGGAGGGAAATCTTGGAATCAGCAAAATGCAGTTAGACCTGCAGAGGAATGTGCTGCATGCGATGATTTAGAGACATTTACTAGAAATGGGCTATTTCCATACAATCTACAGTGTGTACAAGCCTCGTCTCCTGCAGATAGTTCTCCAAGAGTGATGTCCTACCAGTGTTTTCTGCAGCAATGTGTTATGATGCCCAACTTTTCAGCTGTTATTCACAGGTTAAATGAAGGGACAGAATCCAGGATTTGTATAATTAACACGTTTGGGCTGACACAGATCCCCATGCAACTATCCAATCATCTCATCAACAGAGGTTCTCCATTAACATCTGAGCAGCCATTTTTGGCAATTGCTTGTTGGGACCATACATCCTTCTATGTAGTTTTACTGGACAGAAATATACATAATTCTCATGTACAGCATTGCCCGAGTGCTTAGAAGAGGTGCCACTTGCACCCCGTCACCAACTGTATTTCATGCACGATTGTGCTCCCGCACATTTCGACCTGTCTGCCCAGAGGCACATTTTCCTGAGCACAGGATAGGTAGAGGTAGATCAATTGCTTGCCTCCCCCACCCCTCCCCATTCACCTGACTTAAATCCCCTGGACTTCACCTGTGGCGGCGACGAAAAGTGTCTCATATATTCAAATACTGTTGTGGATGAACCTACTCTCCATGCACGCAATGTTGCAGCTTTCCAGACAGTATTAACTACACCAAGTATTTTTGATTGTAATCAAAATGACTCCTCTCATATGTAACCAGAGTATACTACCTGGCGTTACAGAAATACAGTGCAGTTTGTAGAAACTGTAGGTCACACAATTTTGTAACGATTCAATTCCAGACCCATTTTGACATAGCCTTTTTTCCCTTTGTTATATAAGAAATCCATTCCTGTAGTTTTTGAAACACCCTATATATATATGAAATAAATTGTTGAACTGTTTGGGCAATACCTCTTTGAATTCCAGAGTGCTTCCTACATAAAAAAATTTTTTGGTGTCAGGTATGGGATGAAGGCAGTTTTTACATCCAGGATCAGAAATTACGTGGGAGAACATATGTGGAGCGAGTAGGAAGGATGCCTGCTCAGACTCCCGAATGATTACAGCAAGAAGACAATAGCAAAGCCTTGCCTAACCTATAACAGTAATATAGATTGAAGAGAGAGGAAAATACCCATTCTGAAGCTCAGCCAAGCTTATTGAAACCAGACAAGTTGAAAAAAGACAAAAAGAAGACCCAGCAGAACTTGTAAGAGGAAATAGGTTTAGATTATATAGAGGACAATGCCAACGGCAGGATGCCATCACCACAGCTACAGAAGACAGTGCAGATAAGTGACAACATCATTATTATTAGATTCATTTGTGCTTGTAAAACATGTATCATTCTACTAGCAATGAAGTTAACGGGGCATATTAGTGTTAGTAATTCTTTTGATGGACTAAGTTAAATCTAAGGGAATTCATCAAGAGTGTGAATACATATGGCGGGCATTAGAAAAGTGTGGTGGCAGGAAAAACAAAGACTTCTTATTAGGCAAGAACAGGGTTATAAATACAATATCAAATAGTGGTAACACAAGAGTGGGTCAAATAATGAACAAGAAAGAAGGAATGTGGTTAAGCTGCTATGAACAACGTAGTGAATGCATTATCATAGCACAGATAAAAAGGAAGTCAACACCCATCAAAATAGCACAAGTTTATATCTCAACTTGTTATGCAGATGAAGAGATTGATAGAATGCCTGATGAGATAAAAGAAATTACTGAATTCAAGCAGTTAAGGGAAATGAAAATTTAATTCTTATGTGGGGGGCAGGGGGAGGAATTCAATAGCAGGAAGAGAAGGAAAAACAGTAGGAGAACATGGACTAGGGGGGAAGGAATGAGAGGGAAGCTGCCTTGTTGAATTTTGCACACAAAGCACAACCACATTTTAAATTTAAATGTATGCATATTATATAGAATGTTTTGAGAGCTGTGACTATATTATAAATTTATAAAATAATTTCTACTGCTTCAGTTCCTTTTCTACTAATACATAATTAGCATGATACATTCCGGCAGCATGCTGCTGTCCTCAGGTGTATTTCAGTAACACGTCCATTATATTAATCTGAAGTGTGCTTAAGTTCATTTGCTTTGTGTAACAGTGAGGTTGTGTTGAAACAGGATCCTTTACAGTAAGATACATATATTTTAGTGCATACATTAAGCGATTTGCGTATTTATATCATTTCATGAATGCATTTACTTACATTTTTATTGGAAATTTAGTTATCTGGCACATACAGCATAGTGACTAACACATCAAAGCTTAACACTTCCACATTCCACATAGTCTTAACTGCTGCGATATACGAGTTTTGATTGCTAAGATAGAAACATACAGTGAAGGTGAAACTTTTTCTATTTAGATCTATTTATGTCATTGCATAAATAAATTAATATGATAACTTGGTAAAGACAATCTTTTACTGTTAAATACTCTGCAACACACTAAAATCTCCAACCTAAACACACAAGCCAGGAAGGTCCGGTAGATAAGGCCAGGTGCCCATTCTCAGATTGAGTGATAAAAACCGTCTTAAAACTAGATCAGCCGTCAAGGCATTGTCACCTACCACCATAGGTAGTGCGCCAGGAAGGTTAAAAGTCTGCCTCAGGGTGGCTAGACTGGGACAGTCCAACAAGATGTGGACTACTGTGAATCAAGAGTCGCACCAACACTGGGGTGGGTCCTTGTAATGGAGGAGACGACCGTGAGTCAGCCAAGTATGGTCGATGCAGAGCCAGCAAAGGACAATGGATTCCCTGCCAGTGGCTCATATGGATGACCCTCAAACAGTTGTTAACTCCTTTAAAGTATGTAACTTATTGGGCATAGTTAGAGAGTGTCATTCAGTAAGCCAGATCCCAAAAACTTTACGGTGTAATACCAATCAGCGATCAGTTTTTGGTGTGCTGATCTCCATACTCTATTTAAGAGTAGCCTCTTTGACTAGCTGTCGGCAAGTTCATTTCCCAGGATTCCAACAGGTCCCGGAGCCCATGCGAACACCACTGACCGTCAACGTTGTTCGAGGCTGTAATCGGACTTTTGGATGGACATTACCAAAGGGTGGTGAGGATAGCACTGGTTGAGAGCTTGTAAGGCCCTCAAGGAGTCACTACAAATGAGGAAGGACTGCTCAGCAGACAAACAGACATGATCGAGAGCGTGAGAGATGACTACCAGCTCTGCAGTGAAAACACTGCATCCCTCTGGCAAGGAGTGCTGCTCAGTATGTCTTGCATGAGCAAAGGCAAATCCAACATGATCAGCAACTATCAAGCCATCCATGTAAATGAACTCTGAACCCTGTGACGTGGCAAGAATAGAGAGAAATATGTGGCAGAGGGCCGCAGGATGAAGTGAGTCTTTTGGGACTTGTGATACGCCCACACAAAGCTGTGGCCGAAACGAGGACCACGGACGTGTACATGAGTGGACCTGGAGGAGAGGTGGTAGAGGAAAAGACTCAAGTTCAGTGAGAAGGGACTGGATACAGATTGCAACTGTAATCCCTGATCTGGTCTGCCATTGCAGGAGATGGATCGTCATGTTAGGGAAAAGGAGATGGTAATTCAGAAGTTTAGGCGAGCTGTGAATGTACACGGTATAATTGGCAAGCAGTTGTTATTGCCAGATCCGTGATGGACAAATGCCAGATTCCAGAAGTAGACTGTTCATTGTGATCATTCACAAAGCTCCCATTGCAAGACAAACTCCACAGTGGTGTATAGGTTTCAGCATCTGCAATGCTGAAGGCGATGTCTCCATAGTCAAGATGTGACTGTACAAGTGCACTGTAAAGCTGCAACAGTATAGAGCAATCTGCACCGCAGCCAGTGTAGCTCAGGCATCGAAGACTGTTAAGATGCTGCCAACACTTTTGCTTAAGCTGACGAAGATGCGGAAATCAAGTTAAGTGGGTGTCAAAAACCAGTCCTAAAAAGTGATAATAGTCCACTATATAAGGAGATGGTCATCAAGATGAAGTTGTGGGTGCAGGTGAACTGTACAATAGCGACAGAAGTGCATGACACAAGTTTGGCAGCTTAAAACTGAAATACGCGAGTGAGGGCCCATGACTGCTCCTTTTGGATGGCTTCCTGCAGTTGACATTCAGCCACACCAATAGTAGATGAGCAAAAGGAAATGCAAAAGTCGTCAGCACATAAGAAGGGTGATACTGAGGACCCCACAGCTCTTGCGATCATTAATGGCCACTAAAATAAGAGGGATGCTCAGTACAGAGCTTTGCAGGACCCCATTCCCTTGGATATGGGGGGGGGCTGTGTGAAGCACCGACTCGAACTATGAAAGTGCGGAGTGACAAAAAGTTCTGTATAAAAATCAGAAGTAGACTCCAGAGACTCAATTCGTGTAATACAGCGAGGATGTGGTGTTGCCACGTGGTGTCATAGGCTTTCGTCGGGTCAAAAAAGATGGCGACAAGGTGATGTTGGGAGGGGGGAGAGGGGGGGGGGGGGGGGGGGGGAAGGCCATTCACATGGCAAACTCCAGGTATACCAAGTTGTCAGTGGTGGAGCAACCTTGGCGAAATCTGCCCTGGGATAGAGCCAGAAGGCCACGAGACTCAAGGAGCCAACACAACCACTGGTTCACTGTGTGTTCAAGCAGCTTGCATAGAATGTTGGTGAGGCTAACAAAACGATAGCTATCCATATCTAGTGCAGTCTTACCAGGTTTTAGCATTGGAACAATGATACTTTCATGCCATTGTGACAGAAATTTACCATCATTCCAGATGTGGTTGAAGATGGCTGATAACTCGCTGATAGATGTTTAAGCATTTGGGATTGGATGTGGTCTGGCCCTGGTGTTGTGTTGGGAAGATGTGCACGAGCACTGAGAAATTTCCACTCACTGAATGGAGCATTGTATGGTTCGGGTGGCATGCAGTAAAAAAACAGGTGTTTTCGTTCCACTTGCTGTTTGAGGGTACTGAAGGCAGGGTGGCAATTCTCAGTCGCTGAGGGTCGAGCATAATGCTCAGCAAAACGCTCTGCGATTGCATCTGGGTTGATAGAGGGAACTCCATTCGTAGAAGTCCGAGAGGTACACCTACAGGGGTCTGATATCCACATAGGCACCTGATCTTAGTCTAAACCTGGGAAGGAGAGATTTGTGTTCCAATGTTGGAGAAGTACCATTCCCAACATTCGTGCTTCCGTCCTCTGATTATTTAACGGACCCAGGCATAAAGCTGTTTGAAGACAATGAGATGATCCAGTGATGGGTGCCATTTATGACGTCGTAAGGACCGCTTGCGCTCTCTAATGGCTACAGCAATTTCTGGCAACCACCAACACACTGTCTTCCTTCGGTAACAACCTGAGGAATAAGAGATTACCAATTAAGCTGCAGAAACAATGGTTGTAGTAACATTCTGGATCACCACATCAAAGTTGCCATGAAATGGGGATCCAACAGTGGTAGCAAAGCCGAAAGCATGGGGGGGTAGCGCTCCTGAAGTAGTTGTTAGGGAAGCAATGGGAGGAGAAATGCCCCCAACCACCAAGGGGGCAGGCGTAGTCTGGCACTTTAAGAGGCTTAGCTGATGGGGATGTCGTTTTTGCACTACAACGAGAGGACATGTGCCCAAATTTCCAGCATTTGAAGCACTATGTAGAGGAAGGGACATAGGGTTTTATATCACACCGGTAGACCATCACCTTGATCTTTTCAGGCAATGTATCACCCTCATAGGCCAAGATGGAGGCACCGATAGCAACCATGTTATCCACAGGTCCCCTACAAACACGCAAGACAAAGTGTACACCTCATCGCTATAAGTTCGTGCACAGCTCATCATTGTACTGCAAGAGGAGATCTCTATAGAATATAATCCCCTGGACCATGTTTAAACTCTTATGGGGGTTGATGGAGACTGGGACATCACCCAGCTTGGTACTGATGTGCAATACACACGACTGGGCAGGGGATGCTGTTTTTACCAGAATTTACCCATTCTGCATTTTGGATATTCCCGCCACTTCCCCATACTTGTCCTCTAAGTTTCCTGACAGAAAACAGGGGCTTTGGTGTCAAAGGATTTCCCATCAAACCTTACACAGGCTCTCCCCACGGGCACCACTCAGCCACAGCAAAGCCCACCAGCGCGATGCTGTTGCCAGAAGTCCTGATGCCCAAAGAAGACAAGCACCTACTACTTGGCATACATGGGGAGTTTGCAGCTCTGGCATAAGCAGTACAATCCCTGTGTTGCCAGGGGGCTACAACCAAGAGGGTACATGACAACCCCACAATGGACCAGATACGGTGCTGGATATTAGGAGCAAAAAGCTCCATTATTATAGTGAGTTCAGGAATAGACAGCACACAATGGATGTAAAGTATGCACTTCCTTGCCCAAAAAGCTGGATGACAGCTACAGTTATATTTCCGTTATAATAATAGTTGCAGAAGGTCTCGGGGCATGATGGATACACGATGCACCACGTAAGGCTTCCTTCCCCAAATGGATCAAACTTCTGTAGAATTTGGAACGGCTGAGGTCAAACCCAAAAAGGGGAACATAACTCATTACGCCGAAAAGCAGGAGACTCCTTTAAGCCACCTCTTACGACAGGCAGGAATACCTCGAGCCCATTCTAGTCCCCAAATGCACAGGGGGAGGTCAACAGTTGCTGGCCATCCAAAACGAACAAAAAACAAATGACTGCAACATCATCATCTTCCCACTCCATTTTACTGGGTGTGGTGTGTAAGTGCTCACCATCTCCTTCTGTGTTCATACATCTTCTGTTCCAGGACAACTTCCCATTTGTGTCCTTTCTGTTCCACATCTGATCTTACAGTCTCTATCCAGATTTTCTTTGTCTTCTTTGTGGTCTTCTTCCTACAAGGTTCAGGTTGAACTTTTTGGCAGGTCTTTCACTGTTCATTTTCATTATGTGCCCATACCACTGAAGCCTACGTTTCATTATGACACTGGTTACAGGAATCCCAATACCACCTACTTTTCTATTCACCTCATTTCTGATTCATCCTTTCTAGTTGTTTGATTCATAGTTTTCATGAACCTCATTTCTGTTGGCTGAATTCTACTGACATCTGCTAGGGTACATGTTTCTAAACCTTATTTAAAGATTAGTACAAAATAGGCGTGGTACACGCCACTTTTGCTTTTTATGGCATTTTATTGTCCCAGAGAAGATTTCTGATTTGGCTGTGAAAATTGGATGCTTTCTGTGTCCTGCAGAGTACTGCCTGCGTAATGGTGTTGTCTTTCGAGATAATGCTTCCTAGGTACTTGAAATGGGAAACATATTCTACTTTGACTCCTTCTGGAAATATATTTGAGGTTGTTCCCTGTCTGTTGATGGTCATTTCTACTATTTACTTATTTTTAGTCCAAAATGTTGAATGCGTTGTTCCAGTCATATTAAGTTTCGGCTGTGCTTCAGCTTCTGTCTCTCCCCATACTATCAAATCATCAGCAAAAACCACGGCATTTGGTTCACTGTATATTTTCTTGATATATTTTATGATTTTGTCCATTACTATTACAAACAGGGGTGGTGACAGACACTTCCTTGTTGGACACCTCTCTTTGTTTCAAACCATTCTGATCATCTGTTGCTTATCCGGACACAGTCGTAACACTTTTGGTATAGGATCTTCCCTTTATCAATTGGGTCCTTTGGCACCTTTATCTCTTCCAAACAGCTAGTTCCTTTCACCAGTATTCCTGTACTAGAAGTTCAATTAATAATTAATTTCATCTATCCTCTGTTTTCTGTTTTTCGTGGTCTAATTTTCTTTTTAGTGCATTCCTATCTTTTACTGCTGTCTTCAGCCAATAATTCCACCAAAGTGTTTCCTTCTCTTTTTGTGTGGCACACATTTTTCTGCAGATACTAAACTTCTCAAACACAAAAATACACAATGAATTTATGAATTAAACTATGCAAGCACACAAAAATACACAAAGAATTTCATCCAATAGGACTGAAAAATGCAATGAGTACATTTCAAAGGTTAATGAATGTATCATTGTCAGGATTACAGGGAAACAATGTGCCCTCTATATTTAGATGATATTATTTGTTGCTGAAGCTCATTAAAGGAGCATAATGAGAAGTAATAAGAAGTCTTCGACAGTTTTAAGGAACACAGGCTGAAGCCCCATCCTGGTGAATCTGAGTTTTTATGGACTGAAGTGATATTTTTAAGATCCAAGATACCAGATAAAGGGGTAGATCTGGACCAAAGAAATTTGGAAAAAGGGAAGAATTTTTCTGTTCCCAGGAACATGAAAGAACTGACGGGGCACCTAGAGCTTACTGGGTATTATTGTCATTTTATTACAAAATGCAGTAAGACTGCCAGTCCATTACATAAATTGTTGCAGGGCGAAGTACTACATAAAGTGTTCAAAGAATTTAAAGAGAAATTGGTTAACCCTCCCTTATTGAGCTACAGAGATTTTGAGAAATCATTTTTTGTGGTGCACAAGTTTGTTGAAGGGATTATGCTAAGGTACAGGAGTCCTTCAGTAATATTAACCAACCAGGAGTCACGCTTTTTGAGCGACACATATTTAAGAAACTGTGTAAACTATTACGAATACAGGAAACAGTGTTTGACCCACAGACGAATGGAGTACTAGAAACAACTCACAGGACATTGGTCGAATATCTGAGGCATTTTATAAATGAAGACCACAGTCATTGGGATTTATGGGTGCCAAGTAATTTGACAGTGAAGTCTAACTGAGTAAATTTGATACAAATCCTGGTCCTCCAGGTTGGAGGAAAATACAGACATCAGTGTTTCACGGTAACATTTATACAATAAAAATAGTAAAATGTATTGAATCTCAATGAATACGATGGATAGGACTTGTGGAGAGAATGGCAGACGATAGAACACAAAAGAAAATGATGAAAGGTGTGAATGCTGCTACTAAATGAAAAGGGTGGCCTAGAATACAGTTGATTGATGATGTAGTACAAGATCTCATCAGTATGGGAGACTGGGTGGAAAAAAAGAAGAAGAAACAACACGGGAAGCATAGAGGAAAATAGATGAAGAAGCCAAGACTCACCAAGGGCTGTAGCACTACAGAAGAAGATGATGCATATGTTCATGTCCAACAGGACACCGCGTAGTAGCACCAGGTACATTCCAGTTGAACTACTGTATGATAGAACAGTACATGTATCAGGAGTTTCACAGAGAGAAACTATGACAGTTTGTTACAGCAGAAACAAGAAGTTCACAGAGTAGTGTACACAAAAATTAAACGTGGCAAAGGAAGCCAGAAAGGCTCATAATGACAGGACAAAGAATTCAAGATCATTTGAAAAAGGAGACAGGGTCCTGATATATGATGAAACAGAAGAGATAATTCAAAGAAATTGCATTCCCAATTTAGAGGACCATATGAGTGGTAGCAGCGACTCTTCTGAATATATCTATCAAAGTGAACAAAAAGAAGAGAATGAAAGAAAATGAGAACCAATTAAAGCTGTAATATTAGAAATAAATGGAAAATCCAGTATATTGATCTATTATTAAAACATTATTTATGTAAGAGTCGACATAAATCAAGCGAGCAGAGAGAGTAATTTTAATTTGTAGATAAAACCTGCCTTGGGACAAGAGAAAATGATCCACTGGATGCTGATCAAAATCAACCTGAAAGCTTATATTTGGAATCAAAGGAGGACATGGGCCACACAGTCAAGGTCAAGATAACAGAGGTGTCACCAGGTCTATATTACCATCATCAATTAAAAGTTGAGATTACTAACACCCCATGGAAAATTGTCACTTATGTAATTTTGAAAACACTGGAACAGAAATTCTGTAACATAGCCAGAGAAGGAAACAAGGCAGTCCATCAATGCTGAGAGAGGTTAAATAAGCTAAATATCAGTAAGACTGGATGCAATTTTTTAAGCAGAGAAACTGAGAGAAAGAGAGGGAAATTAGAACAAAAGATTTTGTACAATAGTTAACTAGAAATGGTTTAGACACAAACGGGAATTTTTAATTTTGTGGGAGAAATCTGCAAGGTTTTATTCGAAACTCTCAATGAGGCAGACATTTCATAGTATAAAACCCAGACTGAGACAAAGGAAGCAAAGTCAGAACTACTACTCAGGCTGTCAGAAGAGCACTTTGCCATGGTTCAAGTAACATTGTCTCAACTGCCACTAATGAGCAGCTCCTAAGAACAGGTATGAACAAGTTAGAACAGTTCACAACATATTCCTTGAAGATGATAGATCGAGGGCTACAAAGAATAGCTGGATTAATTAAAATTGATGAACAGATGATGCAGTTAAATAATAAATAAGGTACAGAGTATGATCAAAAGGATTAATTAAAATCAATGAACAGATGATGCAGTTAAATAATGAATTAGGTACAGAGTATGATCAAGTAGTAAGTGCCATAAAGCACACCATAAATAGAATATTAGCATCCACATTATAACTCTAGTGCAAATAATTAAATATTTATGGTTAATTGAGAATGGTTTAAGGAACACTGGATTCCTGTACTTTTCTCTGTACTTGAAAATAATGGATATAGATGTATCTGTATCAGATAATGTACTAGGTTACGTAATCAGTATCCCATTGATAGAAGATGAGTAATTTGATACAAACAAGATGATCCCTTTATTGACGAAGATCAGAGGTGGAAAAGGAAATTATGTATACTTTCAACCAGAGAAGAGTAAGTTGTATGCAAGATTGTAATAATATCAGCAAAAGAAAGAAAATATGGGAGCAGGCTTTTGTAACACTATCAATGAACGAACATTAAGAATGTGAAGTGAAAACTGTTACAAAGTAGAATCATTATAAAAGAGTGCATCAGGAAACCAATAGCACTAGAGAGAAAATTATGGATGCACTTAAATAGTAACAAATGGGTGTAAGCCACTCCCTTAGAACAAGCCGTAACAGTTTTATGTGACGAACATCCATCACAAGACATTGGCCTCAGTGGGATGTGCTTACTAACACTGTTCCCAGCAAAAATATGGAACCTGATTGTTGTAAGGAAGTGAAATAGACGGGGAGGGAGGGGTAGGGTTAAATGTATCCAGTACACAACTAGACTTACCATGGAAACAAGTAGTAACAAAGTTAGGTGATCTAAGGGTTGCAGGAAAAAGAGTGAATTATTGTTGTTGTTATTATTATTATTATTATTATTATTATTAACTGAATGATAAAAAATAAAAGAAAAATGGATCCAACATTATTCTAAAGCCTTTTTCCACGTTTAATACTAACGGTAACAATAATAATATACTGCTGTCATTCATCCATATTGCCACTGCCATGACAATGCACATGCAGTCTCTTGTGACGTACGGGTGTGGGAGTTGTTTGCATGAAATCTGAATCAAAGCAATGGTGGATTCACAGAATCCATGAATTTAACACAAACTGATCAGAAAGATGACATGGTAGTATACAAGACACATCCTCATTGGGAGGATGGCAAAGTTTATTAAAGAAAGACTAAAAGAAAAATTTGTCAGAAAACTGTGTAAAAACCTCTGTAAAAATTGTGTAGAACAGGAAATAATCAATGCAGTAGAATTAATACTGTAACTCAAAAATGCCTTAGACCACCATAAACAAAACTAAAACTGAATATTTTTTTCCAGGCTAACCTTAAGAACTCTAACTAGACCCGTAAGCTTTAGAGTGAAACTTTCTGTTGTTTTAAAAGGCATGAATTATGTTCTCCTGACTTCACTTACAATGGTGCAGTGTATGTGTGCCAGCTTTCAGAATCTTGATGAAGGTCCTCTCAAATAGTAGCTCAAATGCTAGCAATATTTCATAAACTGTTATGTGTGTCCATGTGCTAAGCATGGATCTGCTCCAAATGAGTGGTTTCTTTTCCTCATTTCTATTTACTGTTACCAATCTGGAATTTCCATTAACATAATATTAGTGCTACATCAGTGAAGTCATATAAAATGAAGGTGGCATTTTTCCACTTAGGTTGTATGACTTTTTCCATGAAGAAAATGCCTAAATAAATATAGCTCAAAATGGAATATGCTACCTTTGATTAGGAACTGCATGGCTATGGTGCAAAAGTGTATCTATTTAACTAACCATAACATTATATCTAGAAACAAAGATGATGTGACTTACCAAACAAAAGCGCTGGCAGGTCGATAGACACACAAACAAACACAAACATACACACAAAATTCAAGCAACGGTTGCTTCATCAGGAAAGAGGGAAGGGGAGGGAAAGACGAAAGGATGTGGGTTTTAAGCGAGAGGGTAAGGAGTCATTCCAATCCCACGAGTGGAAAGACTTACCTCAGGGGGAAAAAAGGGCAGGTATACACTCGCGCGCGCGCGCGCGCGCCCACACACACACACACACACACACACACACACACACACACACACACACACAATCCATCCGCACGTGTGTGTGTGTGTGTGTGTGTGTGTGTGTGTGTGTGTGTGTGCGCGCGCGCGTGAGTGTATACCTGTCCTTTTTTCCCCCTGAGCTGAGGTAAGTCTTTCCGCTCCCGGGATTGGAATGACTCCTTACCCTCTCGCTTAAAACCCACATCCTTTCGTCTTTCCCTCTCCTTCCCTCTTTCCTGATGAAGCAACCGTTGGTTGCGAAAGCTTGAATTTTGTGTGTATGTTTGCGTTTGTTTTTGTGTCTATCGACCTGCCAGCGCTTTTGGTTGGTAAGTCACATCATCTTTGTTTTTAGATATATTTTTCCCACGTGGAATGTTTCCCTCTATTATATTCATAACCATAACAATATTTTGTTTGTGATAAAAACAAGATTAATCACTAATCAAACAATGGAAAATCCAGGATGTAGTGTAACAATATTATGAAAAAGAAAGTTGCTACTCATCATACGTGGAAGATGCTGAGTTGCAGATAGGCACAATAAAAACACTGTCACAAATAAAGCTTTTGGCCAGTAAGGCCTGCATCAACAACACACACACACACACACACACACACACACACACACACACACACACACAAGAAGCATGCATACAAATGCAACTCACACACATGACTGCAGTCTCAGACAGATTAATCACTAAAGAACAAAACTAACCTGAATCAGAACAGTGTGGCTATACTCTGACAGATATATTTGTAAGCATGCCATAGATGCTTCTGACAACTTCACATGGTATTTGCAGGACCTGAAATAATCCAAATATATTTAAGTGTGCATTAACAATGTAGTGATACTTACTACTAATGATACACTCAAAACTTTTATCCCAAAAACATAATTGTCAAAATTGTAGATGTCTATCTCACAAATGAGAATAGATAATGAAAACAATTAAATGTTTCACAAAACAAGGATGACAAGGAAAGACTGATTGTAGGGGATGAGATTTGAAAACCTGAGAACTTAAAAGTGGAAGACAGGGTAATATGCAAGACAGAGATTACTGCTTGAACATCGTGTGCGAGTTAATAAGAGAAAGCTAAGTGCATTGTATGTAACAGAGGTGGGAGGGGGCAGCAAAAAATAGACAGGTAAGAAAATGGAACAATGTAGAAAACAAAAACAGAGTGAAGAAAGGAGTAGTTACTGTGAAGAAATGCTGAAACGGAAGAAACTAATGTAAATTAAGGCCTGTTGGGTGGTGACAACCGAGGACAGTGGAGTTCTGAGGAACTGGTGTCTGGTAGAAGAATCTAGATGGTGTGTGTGGTGAAACAGGCACTGAGGTCACAACTGTTGTTGTAGAGCACACTCCGCAACAGGATATTGCGTGTTGCAGTATACACCCTTTGCTTATGCCTATTCATGTTAACTGATAACTTGGTGATAGTCATGCCAATGTAAAAGGGTAAAAAGTGTTTGCATGACACTTGGTACATGACGTGACATTTTACAGGTGGCTCTCCGTTTCATAGAATATGTTTTGTCCGTTACAGGGCTGGTATAGGCTGTGGTAGGAGGGGGCATAGGGTAAGTCTTGCAGCGAGGACGGTCGCAATGGTAGAAGCCGTAGTGCAGGGAGATGGGTGCAGAAAGTGCATAGGGTCTGACAAGAATATTGCGGAGATCGGGAGGGTGAAGAAGCATATCAGTCTAGGATAGTAATGAGTGACAAATGGGGTGCTTCGAAGTTGTTTTTTGGCGGGATCATCAGTACCAGGATTGGATGTGATGGCCCGAGAAATCTCGTTTTGAACTAGGCTGGTGGGGTAATTACATCCAGTGAAGGCTGGGGTGAGAATGGTGGTGTATTGCTGTAAAGAGCCTGCATCCGTGCAAATACGTTTGCCCCAGAATGCCAAAGTTGTATGGGAGGGAACATTCAAAATGAAAAGGGTGGCACTTGTCAAAATGTAAGTACTGTCGTTCATTTGTAGGTTTAATGTAGGCGGAAGCGTGCAGTGGCCTTGGTGTGGACAAAATCAACATCAAGGAAAATGACACAAGATTTGGAACAGGGCAATGTGAAATTTAGTTGGGTGAAGGAGTCAGAGATTCCATAAATTGTAACAGGCCAGCCTCACCATCAGTCCATATGGTAAAGATGTCATCAATGTACCTAAGCCCAATGAGGGACTGAAGAATTATGTATCTCAGGAAAGCCCCTTCCAAGCGATCCATGAGAAAGTTGGCCTAGGAAGGGGTTATCCTGGTTCCCATGGCTGTAGCCTTGATCAGTTTGTATGTCTGCCCCGCAAAGGTGAAGAAGAAGAAGTAGTAGTAGTAGTAGTAGTAGTTGTTGTTGTTGTTGTTGTTGTTGTTATTGTGGTCTTCAGTCCTGAGACTGGTTTGATGCAGCTCTCCATGCTACTCTATTCTGTGCAAGCTCCATCATCTCCCAGTACCTACTGCAGCCTACATCCTTCTGAATCTGCTTAATGTATTCATCTCTTGGTCTCCCTCTACGATTTTTACCCTCCACGCTGCCCTCCAGTACTAAATTGGTGATCCCTTGATGCCTCAGAACATGTCCTACCAACCGATCCCTTCTTCTTGTCAAGTTGTGCCACAAACTCCTCTTCCCCCCAATTCTATTCAATACCTCCTCATTAGTTATGTGATCTACCCATCTAATCTTCAGCATCCTTCTGCAGCACCACATTTCGAAAGCTTCTATTCTCTTCTTGGCTAAACTATTTATCGTCCATGTTTTACTTCCATACACGGCTACACTTCATACAAATACTTTTAGAAACGACCTCCTGACACTTAAATCTATACTCGATGTCAACAAATTTCTCTTCTTCAGAAACACTTTCCCTGTCATTGCCAGTCTACATTTTATATCCTCTCTACTTGCACCATCATGAGTTATTTTGCTCCCCAAATAGCAAAACTCCTTTACTACTTTAAGTGTCTCATTTCCTAATCTAATTCCCTCAGCATCACTCGACTTAATTCAACTACATTCCATTATCATCGTTTTGCTTTTGTTGATGTTCATCTTATACCCTCCTTTCAAGACACTGTCCATTCCATTCAACTGCTCTTCCAAGCCCTTTGCTGTCTGACAGAATTACAATGTCATCGGCGAACCTCAAAGTTTTTATTGCTTCTCCATGGATTTTAATAACTACTCCGAATTTTTCTTTTGTTTCCTTTACTGTTTGCTCACTATACAGATTGAATAGCATCGGGCAGAGGCTACAACCCTGTCTCACTCCCTTCCCAACCACTGCTTCCCTTTCATGTCCCTCGACTCTTATAACTGCCATCTGCTTTCTGTACAAATTGTAAATAGCCTTTCGCTCCCTGTACTTTACCCTTGCCACCTTCAGAATTTGAAAGAGTATTCCAGTCAACATCGTCAAAAGCTTTCTCTAAGTCTACAAATGTTAGAAACGTAGGTTTGCCTTTCTTAATCTTTCTTCTAAGATAAGTAATAGGGTCAGCATTGCCTCGTGTGTTCCAACATTTCTACGGAATCCAAACTGATCTTCCCCGAGGTTGGCTTTGTTGGTAAGTATGAAATTGATTAAAGAGAGTATTGGGATGTCATACACTTAGAATGAGGTGGATGCTGACTGAGGAAATGTTTAGCAGTGGACAGACCATGTACGTCGGGGATGTTGGTATAGAGAGAGATGGCACTGATGGTGGCAAGTAAGGTATGTGGTGGAAAAAGGATGGGCACAGATTTCATTTGATCTACAAAATGGTTGGTATATTTGCTGTAGGAGAGGAGTCTTTGTACCAGGAGTTGCAGGTGCTGATCAACGAAGGCAGATCTATATTCAGTGGTTGCTTTAAAGCCAGCAATTATAGGACGGCCAGAAAAAAGGTAAACAGTGGAGGTGTGGGGTTTGGGTGGGGTTAGAAGTTCTATAGATTGAGATGTTAGTCCTTGTAAGGGGCTGGAGATTTTAAGGAGGGACTGCAGGTCATTTGGAACAACAGGGATCGGATCTTGATGGCAGATGCTGTATGTAAATGTGTCAGACTGCTGGCATGGTTCTTCACTAACATACCAACAATTTCTTCGATCTTATGAAGTCTGTGCCTGTCCCACTCCCACCACACACCTTGCTTGTCACCACTGATGCCACCTCCCTCTATACCAACATCCCCCACATACATGGTCTTTCTGCTGCTGAACATTTCCACAGTCAAGATCCACCTGATTCCAAACCTATGACATCCTTCCTGTTCACTTTAATCAACTTTATACCTACCAACAACTACTACACCTTTGAGGGGCAGACATACAAACAGATCAGGGGTACGGTCATGGGAACCAGGATGGCTCATTCCTGTGCCAATCTTTTCAGGGGCTTTTGGAGGAGGCTTTCCTGGGATCCATAAGTCTTCAGCCCCTAGTCTGCCTTAGATACACTGATGACATCTTTACCATAGGCACTCATGGTGAGGCTGGTCTGTTAAAAATTCCTGCAATCTCTGAGTATTAATCAGCTACTTGAAAAAGGTCATGACTTCCTAAAATCTTGCCCTGAAATGAGATCCATTCTGTCAGATTTTCCCCACCACACCTAGAGTAGCTTTTTGTCGCCCTCCCAATCTCTGCAATATTCTTGTCAGACCCTACACTCCATCTGCACCAACCTCCCTACCCTATGCCTCCTACTCCAGTGAACATCCCCACTGCAAGACCTGCCCTATGCAACCTCCTACCACCACCTATACCAGCCCTGTAACTGGCAAAAGATATATTATCAAAGGGAGAGCCAGCTATGGACAACATATGTCATATACTAGCCGTTATGTAAACACTGTTCAGCCTTTTACATTGGCGTGACTATCACCAACGTATCAGTTAGCATGAATGGGCATATGCAATACTGGGAACCTTCCTCTACAACATGACAATCATGACCTCGATGTTTTTTTCATCACACGCGTCATCTGAATTCTTCTCCCAGAAAGCAGTTTCTTGTAAAGTCCGCAGTTGGGAATTAGCATTACAACATGTCCTTGGTTCTCGCCACTCACCTGGCCTTAATTTACATTAATTTCTTCCATCTCAGCATTTCTTCACAATAATACGCCTTTGTTCACTCTGTTTTAGTTTTGCACATATTTCAGTTACTTACCTGTCTATTTTTCATCGTCCCCCTCCCACCTCCATAACATACAATGCACTTAGCTTTTCACTTTTATTAACTCGTGCACAATGTTTAATCAGTAATCTCTGTCTTGCATATACCGTATTTACTCGAATCTAAGCCGCACTTTTTTCCGTTTTTTTGTAATCCAAAAAACTGCCTGTGGCTTAGAATCGAGTGCAAAGTAAGCAGAAGTTCTGAAAAATGTTGGTAGGTGCCGCCACAACTACTGGAGTACCCAAAAAAAACTGGAACAACATACTATGGGAAGAGCTTATGTAGTTCGCATTTCTGCTGCTATGCATAGCACAACTCATCTCCATTTCAGTGCAGCCTGTGTTGTCGACCTGGCTTGTTCTGTTCACCTGCAATGATTGTTTTTGCTACTGTTGCTTTGTTCTTGCACCATTTTTAATGATGGAAGTTTAAGTGAACAACATGCAGCTGTGAATTTTGTTTTCTACTCGGTAAAAATGCTGCTTAAAATATGTTAATGTTTAAAACAGCTTAACAAGGGAAAAATCAAGTGTACGAGTGGTTTGCTCAATTTAAAAATGGTGACATGTCAGTTGATGACAAGCCTCGTCTTGACGTCCATCAAGGGCGTAGTTCATTCAGAGTTTGTTTCTCCAGGTCAGACCCTCAATCAAACATTTTATTTGGAAGTTCTAAGAAACTTGTGCAACAGTGCTCATCAAAAACAACCTGTTTTTTGGCAGACAGGAGACTGGTTCTTCCACCACGACAACGCATCTGAACACACAGCCATCTCTGTTAAGACAGTTTTTGGCAAAAAATAGCATAGTTCCGCTGCCCCAAGCACCTTACTCGCCTGACCTGGCTGTGTGCGATTTTTTCTTATTTTCACACACGTGCAGCATGAGGGTTAGCTCATTGATGACAGGGATTGTGGGGCCTGGAAGTATAGAAAATAAGTGATTCTTATATTTCCTAAATGTAGCTGCCAGTCAACTGTTTGAAATTACATTGCACTGTTACCTAATAACACTTTTTTTTCTACTTTTGTAATGTTTCCTGAGACATGTCAGTAGCAAGTAATACATTTCACATCCCCTCTCAGCGATGAGAAAATTATTGATTTGTTCACAGTTAAATTTTGCTATTAGTATCATATTTCAACAGTCTGACCTTATAAATCTTAATACGTTTCATTTGGTTTAGCACTAATGGTGCACATACTTTACCTAAAATCTTTAACAAGGGCATTGTTTTCAATATCCTGGCTACTAGTTACGCTAGCTAGTTCTTCCAGCAATGGTCGATTGTGTTCTCTTGTGAAGAGAACCTGATGCCTCTTGAAAAATTTGTTTGCTACCTGGCGGTGGCCTCCACACAGCATTTCCAAATAAAGATGACAAAACATTGGACACAGCAGACTGGCTAATTCACACTGAAAGGACTCTTGCTTAAGCTCTGCAATCCAGTTTTTGAACCTGCAACAAAGATTATGAACATATTACAATGTTTATTCAAAATAATAATGAGCAGTCACTAAGTATTATAGCACATTCCTTGACATATTTAGTTACATACGAGAGGGTGCCAAAAGGAACTAAACTTTTTTTTAGCTTATTTATTCATATTTTAAGCACAAACTTTCAATTCCCTTAAAGTACTCTCCATCTGCACTAAGACACCTGCGTAATATTTTATTTCTTTTTTCAAAACATTGTTTAAATTTATATTTTGTGATGCCTGACAATGCCTCCTTTATTTCTCATCACATTAGTAAAATGCTTTCCTTTCATGTTTCTTTTCACTCTAGGAAACAAAAAAGTCACAGAGGGCAAGGTCGGGTGAGTGTGGGTGTGAGGAACAGGGGACATACCATTTTTGGCCAAGAAAAGAATTGTCATGCAGACAGGACTGTGTGAGCAGGGGTATTGTCAAAATGGAAAAACCAATCAACCGACTGCCACAAATCAGGCCACTTCTGCCGCACTCTGTTGTGCAATCTTTTCAAAACGTACAAGTAACTGTCTGTCCCTGTGGAACAAACTCTGTGGAGGGGGAATCAGCTTTGTTTTAATGTTTGATTTCACCTGATGAGCTCTCTTGGGGTGAGGCGAACGGTGGAGTCTTCCACTGGTTTGATTGTTGCTTTGATTCAGGATCATAAGCATAGCACAAGTTGCGTCACCTGTGATAATAGTTGAAAAAAGTTTGGATAATTTCGGGACTCTTCTTTCAAAGCACAGCATGCTTCCACAGGGCCTTGTTTTTGTTCAACAGTCAGCAGTCAAGGCACGAATTTGGCATCCCCCCTTTCCATTCCCAAATCTTCTGTCACAATTCGCTGCACTGAACTCTTACATCACTCCTGACAGCTCAACAATTTCTTCACTGGTCTGTCATTGACCTTTGTTAATGATTGCATTTTCATATTTTCCGGCTTGGAAGGCAATCAGAATGAGATTTGTCATCAATTGACATTTCAAGAGTTTCTGTTCATTTTTCCAAGCAAAAAGCAGAATTTCACCACAGCACGCTGTTCACAAAAAATCAGCCATCGCAAAAATGACAATCGCACAAAACAGTTGTCACTAGAAAAACTAACAAAACTAGTCCTGACCTTATTCAGCGATGTCACTCTGCTTACTGACTCTGGAATGTTCACTCCAAGTACTCCTAGTGCGGTACTGCAAAAGCTCTGCCAATCAAAAATTTAGTTTGGTTTCTTTTGGGTACTTCCTTGTACTTCTATGCCATTAAAGTTTTCTGATATGTTCTTAATAACCCTATAAACATGGACACACAAACTAAATGCTCCAATCGAAATAATGAGGGTAGAATATGTCCAAACAGTTAAGGCATCTAGAAGAAGGTGAAAAAAAAAATGTTCAACTTAATGAAAGAAATTCTAAAATTTTACAATACTCCAGACTTATTCATAAGTTTAAAAATCTGTTCACACACATTAATACCACAGACACTTTTTTATTCTGAAAATAAAAGATATAAAATACAAATTTGTTTTTAGTACATATATAAGGGAAACTGATAGTGAATTGGATAAATAAAAAATCTACTCGCCAAGTGGCATCAGAAGAACACACATATCAAAGGTGTTACAGTTTGAAAGATTTCGAAGATGGAGGCTCCTCTTCCTGGCAGAAGGGATGAAGGGGTGGAAAAAGGGGTGAAGGGAAAGGACTTGTGAGTTTTAGAAAAAGGGGTAGAGGCCGTAAAAGTTGTCCAGAGTCCCGGGTAAGTTGAGACTTACCAGACGGGATGAGAAGGAAAGACTGATTGCTGGAAACTGTACCGGTTGCGATTTTAAAACCTAACGAATTTAAAGATGGAAGATAGGATAATATGCAAGACACAAATTACTGCTAAAATATTGTGCATGAGTTAATAACTGGGAAAACTAAGTGCACTGCAAGTGATAGATGTGGGAGGGAGGTGGAAAAAATAAACAGGTCAGAAAATGAAAGATGCAGAAAACTAGAGTGAAGAAAGCAGTAGTTACTGTGAAGAAATGCTGAGATGGAAGAAAATGGAAATCAAGGCTTTGGCAGTGGCGAGAACCAAGGACATTTTGTAGTGGCAGTTCCCACCTGCAGAGTTCTGAGAAACTGCTGTCTTGGAGAACAATCTAGATGGCACATGTGGTGAAACAGGTACCAACATCATGACTGTCATGTTGCAGTGCATGCTCTGCAACAGGAGATTGTGTGTTGCCAGTACAAACCCTCTGTCTTTGCCCACTCATCCTAACTGATACCTTGGTGGTAATTATGCCGATGAAGAAGGCCAAACACTGTTTACATGAGAGCTGGTATAAGAGGTGTCACTCCACAGGTGGTTCTCCTTTGATAGTAAATGTTTTGCCAGTTACATTACTGCTGTACGTGGTGGTAGGAGGTTGCATAAGGCAAGTCTTAAAGTAGGGACAGTCGCAGGGTAGGAGCCATAGGGTGGGGAAATGATTTTAGAAAGCCACAGCCTTGTCGAAGTAGTTGATTAATATATTCAAGACCAAGACAATACTGAGTGACAAGTGGTGTACTCCTAAGTTGTTTTTTGGAGGAATCAGCAGCACCAGAATTGGATGCGATGGCCCAGAATATCTGCTTTTGAACTAGGTTGTTGGGATAATTATGTCCAGTGAAGGCTGAGGTGAGAATGGTGGTGTATTGCTGTAAAGAGTCTGCATCTGAACAATTGTTTGCCTCAAATGCCGAGGCTGTTTGGGAGGGAACGTTTGACATGGAAAGGATGGCAATTGCCAAAATGTAAATACTCTTGTTTTTTAGTAGATTTAATGTGAACAGAAGTGTGTAGCTCACCTTTGGTCAGGAGGAAATCAACGTCAAGGAAACTGGCATGAGACTCAGAATAGCACCATATGAAAATTAATTGGGAGAATGTATTTAGAGATTCCAGGAATTTTAATATGTCAGTCTCACCTGAGTCCATACAGCAAAGATGTCATCAATGTATCTAAACCAAACGAGGGGCTGAAGGCTTATGGATCACAATAAGCCGCCTCCGAGTAACCCATGAAAAGATTGGCATAGGAAGGAGCCATCCTGGTTTCCATTGCTGTACTCCTGATCTGTTAGTACACATTCCCCTCAAAGAAGCAGTACTGGTTGGTAGGTATAAAGTTGATCAAAATGAGTAGGAAGGACGTCATCCGTTTGGAATCAGGTGGGTGCTGACTGGGGAAATGTTCAGCAGCAGGCAGACTATGTATATGGGGGTTGCTGGTATAGAGGGAGGTGGCATTAATGGTGACAAGAGGTGTGTGGTGGAAGTGAGACAGACATAGATTTCAAATGAGCCAGAAAATGGTTGGTGTCTTTGAAATAGGAAGAAGTCTTTGTAATATGGGTTACAGGTATTTATCAACTAAGGCAGATATACATTCAGTGGGTGCTTTGAAGCCAACAACTATGGGACAGCCAGGATGATGGGTTTGTGGAACTTAGGAAGAAGGTAAAAGGCTGGGCTACGAAGTTCTATGGACTGAGGTGTTAGTCTTTGCGAGGGGCCTGAGGTGTTGAGGAGGGTCTACAGGTCAGTTTGAATCATAGGATGGGATTTTATATAGAGATGCTAACCAAGTTAGAAAACTGCTGCGGAAGCAAAGGGAACTTCACAGCAAACATAAACATAGCCAAAGCCTTGCAGACAAACAAAAATTACGCGAAGCGAAATGTAGTGTGAGGAGGGCTTTGCGAGAGGCGTTCAATGAATTCGAAAGTAAAGTTCTATGTACTGACTTGGCAGAAAATCCTAAGAAATTTTGGTCTTATGTCAAAGCGGTAGGTGGGTCAAAACAAAATGTCCAGACACTCTGTGACGAAAATGGTACTGAAACAGACGATGACAGATAAAAGGCCGAAATACTAAATGTCTTTTTCCAAAGTTGTTTCACAGAGGAAGATTGCACTGTAGTTCCTTCTCTAGATTGTCGCACAGATGACAAAATGGTAGATATCGAAATAGACGACAGAGGGATAGAGAAACAATTAAAATCGCTCAAAAGAGGAAAGGCCTCTGGACCTGATGGGATACCAGTTCAATTTTACACAGAGTACGCGAAGGAACTTTCCCCCTTCTTGCAGCGGTGTACCACAGGTCTCTAGAAGAGCGTAGCGTTCCAAAGGATTGGAAAAGGGCACAGGTCATCCCCGTTTTCAAGAAGGGACGTCGAGCAGATGTGCAGAACTATAGACCTATATCTCTAACGTCGACCAGTTGTAGAATTTTGGAACACGTATTGTGTTCGAGTATAACGACTTTTCTGGAGACAAGAAATCTACTCTGTAGGAATCAGCATGGGTTTCGAAAAAGACGGTCATGTGAAACCCAGCTCGCGCTATTCGTCCACGAGACTCAGAGGGCCACAGACACAGGTTCACAGGTAGATGCCATGTTTCTTGACTTCCGCAAGGCGTTCGATACAGTTCCCCACAGTCGTTTAATGAACAAAGTAAGAGCATATGGACTATCAGACCAATTGTGTGATTGGATTGAGGAGTTCCTAGATAACAGGACGCAGCATGTCATTCTCAATGGAGAGAAGTCTTCCGAAGTAAGAGTGATTTCAGGTGTGCCGCAGGGGAGTGTCATAGGACCGTTGCTATTCACAATATACATAAATGACCTTGTGGATGACATCGGAAGTTCACTGAGGCTTTTTGCGGATGATGCTGTGGTGTATCGAGAGGTTGTAACAATGGAAAATTGTACTGAAATGCAGGAGGATCTGCAGCGAATTGACGCATGGTGCAGGGAATGGCAATTGACTCTCAATGTAGACAAGTGTAATGTGCTGCGAATAAACAGAAAGATAGATCCTTTATCATTTAGCTACAAAATAGCAGGTCAGCAACTGGAAGCAGTTAATACCATAAATTATCTGGGAGTACGCATTAGGAGTGATTTAAAATGGAATGATCATATAATGTTGATCGTCGGTAAAGCAGATGCCAGACTGAGATTCATTGGAAGAATCCTAAGGAAATGCAATCCGAAAACAAAGGAAGTAGGTTACAGTACGCTTGTTCGCCCACTGCTTGAATACTGCTCAGCAGTGTGGGATCCGTACCAGATAGGGTTGATAGAAGATATAGAGAAGATCCAATGGAGAGCAGCGCGCTTCGTTACAGGATCATTTAGTAATCGCGAAAGCGTTACGGAGATGATAGATAAACTCCAGTGGAAGACTCTGCAGGAGAGACGCTCAGTAGCTCGGTACGGGCTTTTGTCAAAGTTTCGAGAACATACCTTCACCGAAGAGTCAAGCAGTATATTGCTCCCTCCTACGTATATCTTGCGAAGAGACCATGAGGATAAAATCAGAGAGATTAGAGCCCACACAGAGGCATACCGACAATCCTTCTTTCCACAAACAATACGAGACTGGAATAGAAGGGAGAACTGATAGAGGTACTCAAGGTACCCTCCGCCACACACCGTCGGGTGGCTTGCGGAGTATGGATGTAGATGTAGATGTAGATGTAGATGTGTCAGACAACTGACATAGACCATTACTTTCATACTCCCGTCGGTCAAGTACTACAGTGGTAGATCCCTTGTCTGCTGGGAGGATAATGTTGTAGTCCTTAGCTTCTAGGGAACAAAGTGTTTTGGTTGGCAGGAGAGCCAACACCGTGTTACTAGAGGAGGCCAAAAGGCACGCGTTTTAGCTCACGCAGGCTGGCATTGAGGTCTGGAACAGGACAAGGAAATAAGAATTTAGAAAAACGGACGTAGCTGGTGGAATACTTAACTTTAATCCATTAATGGTGAACGTCGGTCTGACGGTACAAGATTCACAAGATCAACAGTAACTGATAATGGCGCCTTCCTAGGTCGTAGCAAATGACGTAGCTGAAGGCTATGTTAAACTATCGTCTCGGCAAATGAGAGCGTAATTTGTCAGTGAACCATCGCTAGCAAAGTCAGTTGTACAACTGGGGCGAGTGCTAGGAAGTCTCTCTAGACCTGCCGTGTGGCGGCGCTCTGTCTGCAATCACTGATAGGGCGACACGTGGGTCCGACGTATACTAACGGACCACGGCCGATTTAAAGGCTACCACCTAGCAAGTGTGGTGTCTGGCGGTGACACCACAGAAAGAGCCCAGGTTAGTGTCATGTACGGAGCTGTTGTGAAGCAATGCTTAATGTGAGTAATTTATGGATGGCTTGTAAGGGATAATTTTGAGGTAATGGTGGTGGATCTTTAAGTTGGGAGCATGGCTGAAAATTTTGAAGGTACGGTTCAAAGTCAGATCTGCTGTTGGAAAGGATCTGAGACTGGGTTGCAAGTGATATTTCCAGTTGATATTAAACGTGAAGGAAAGCAGTCCTTCACCAAACAGCACGGTTAAATGCAGATTTAGGGCTGAAAGTGAGACTCTTCGATAATACAGATAATTTAGGTGAGGAGAGTGCTTTAGATGAGAGGTTGAGAACACCGTACTGTAGTGACGTGGTTGTAATCATGATTGCTATTGGTCTGGAAGGCAGTGATGTTAAGGAGGTTGTAGAAGCTGAGTTTGCAGGAGAGGAATAGTGGCTGATGGTGTAGCTATTTAGGGAGTTGCAGAGGGACAGGAAGGGAAGTATCACTGTTGAGATATTTTAGGAGAAGGTGGGTTAGTTTCTTGAGATGAAGTCTGACCGCTTGTTACAGTTTGAAGTTGACTTGGTGGATGTTACCATCCAAGCAATCATTGAGGGCAGATACTTGCAGGATTTTGTACAAGGAGAGAAGCCTGGTCTGATGGAGTGGAAACTGGCAGATGAGCCATATAGGTCACATATTAGCTAGGTAACTGCAAAAGACTGCTGTATTTGCAACTGTTAAAGAGGCTGTTGCAAAGTAGGTTTACACACAGGAACAGGGACTTAAATGTTTGGCTTTCAGGAGTAACTCTAAGGGCAAAGCAGGTTTCAAGAAACAGAATATGAGACCTTAGTTTTGATAGTGCAAATACATGTTTTTTAAAGGAACAGATGAAATATGTGATGCGATTTATCGTGGCAAGGGTGGAGGGTTTCAGTGTTCGAAGTGGTGAGAGTGGCAAAAAGAGAAGCAGGGCATGGAATAAGATATTTTAAAAAAAAGAAAGGCAATGACAAAAAATAAGAAAAATTCGTATGAAAATCGTGAGAACAGAGAAGGGTTAACAACAGGCAATGAGGGCCTAGAATTTCTCAACAGAAAGGCGGGGAATGGAAAATTAAAAAAAAAAAAACAAAAAAAAAATCGATTGGAAAAATTTTGAAAACAGACAAAATTTTAAAAACTGGGCAAACAAAAGAGAAAGCCATTGGTGAAAATGTAATCTACTGTGTTTGGCAAATAAAGTAATGCAGGAGACAGTAGTACAAGGCGATGTCAACAGTTTGGTGAAAAGCAAATGCGAAAAAACAAGAAAGAATTACATATAAGCAAGGTAAGTGGAGGAGGGAATGAAAATAACTGTCAAATTTACAAATAAATCAGATAAAAATGATTGGGAGAAGATCTTGCAGTGCAGTGAACTGTAAATAAATTGTTATACGCAATTCGTAAATAACAGTAGACCTATCTACATGCACAGAAATCAGTATTAGAAATTATGTAAGGGGATAATGTTGGTTAATGAAGGTGGTACAGAGAAATAAACATGTGGACTAGCACTTAAGGTAAAAGACAGATGACAGTTTAAAAAAGACAGATGACAACAAAGACTGACAAGAGAGTTATATAGGAAGGAATGATGGCCACAGAGGCAAATATATCAACAACAAAAAATCGATTTTTTTAAATATAATGTAATTGAATTGATAAAAAATCTGCTCACCAAGAGGCAGCAGAAGAAAATAAATATAACAGATATTGCAGTTTTCAAGCTTTCAGAGCCAGTGGCTTCTCCTTCTGGCAGAAGGGCTGTAGGAAGAGAGGCGAAGGAAAAGTCGGCAGAGACTTATCTGGCAGGATGAGAAAGGATGACTGATTGTTGGGGACCGCACTGGATGAGATGTCCAAACTTGAAAGTTTAAAGGTGGAAGATGGGATAATATGCAAGACAGAGATTACTGCTAAAACAGTGCGCATGAGTTAATAAGAGCAAAAAGCTAAGTGAATTTTATCTGATAGAGGTGGGAGGGGGACAGCAAAAACTAAACAGGCCATAATATGAAACATGCAGAAAACTAAGAGAGTGAAGAAAGGAATAGCTACTGTGAAGAAATGTTGAGATGACACAATTAACATAAATCGAGACCAAGTGGGTGGCAAGCATCAAGGACATGTAGTGACAGTTCGCACCTGCACAGTTCTGAGAAACTGGTGTCTTGAGGAAGAATCTAGATGGAAGGAGTGGCGAAACAGGTCCAAGGTCACGACTGTCATGTTTCAGAGCATGCTCTTAAAACAGGACATTGTGTGTTGCTAATATACATCCTCTCCTTATGCCCACTCACCCTAACTGGTAACTTGGTTGCAGCCATGTCCATGTGAAAGGTTGAACAGTGTTTACATAACAGTTTGTATATGAGATATTTCACAGGTGCCTCTCCCTTTGATAGTATGTGGTTTGCAAGTTACAGGTCTAGTATACTTGGTGATAAGGAAGGACGCATAGGGCAAGTCTTGCAGCAGACATGGTTACAGGGGTAGGAGCCATATGGTGGGGAAATGGGTGCAAAAGGTGCATAGGGTCTGACAAGGATATAGTGAATATTGAGAGGGCAATAAAAAGCTATTCAAAGTGTGGTGGGCAAAATCACAGACAGAAATTCTCGTCTAAAGCACTCTGCCCTCCTGTATTATTATCAAAGGGTCTCTCGTTCATCCCTAAACTTACATTTCATCGTGCTGCTTTGGTGAAGGACTTACTTTCCTTCACACATAATAACGAAATATCACTTTGCAACCCAATCCCAGAACCTTTCCAACAGCAAATGTAACACTGAACCCTGCCTTGAATAGTTCCGATCATGATCCCACTTTCATCCACCACTTTTTTTTTTTTTAGGTCATCAGTCTACTGACTGGTTTGATGCGGCCCGCCACGAATTCCTTTCCTGTGCTAACCTCTTCATCTCAGAGTAGCACTTGCAACCTACGTCCTCAATTATTTGCTTGATGTATTCCAATCTCTGTCTTCCTCTACAGTTTTTGCCCTCTACAGCTCCCTCTAGTACCATGGAAGTCATTCCCTCATGTCTTAGCAGATGTCCTATCATCCTGTCCCTTCTCCTTATCAGTGTTTTCCACATATTCCTTTCCTCTCCGATTCTGCGTAGAACCTCCTCATTCCTTACCTTATCAGTCCACCTAATTTTCAACATTCGTCTATAGCACCACATCTCAAATGCTTCGATTCTCTTCTGTTCTGGTTTTCCCACAGTCCATGCTTCACTACCATACAATGCAGTACTCCAGACGTACATCCTCAGAAATTTCTTCCTCAAATTAAGGCCGGTATTTGATATTAGTAGTCTTCTCTTGGCCAGAAATGCCTTTTTTGCCATAGCGAGTCTGCTTTTGATGTCCTCCTTGCTCAGTCCGTCATTGGTTATTTTACTGCCTAGGTAGCAGAATTCCTTAACTTCATTGACTTCGTGACCATCAATCCTGATGTTAAGTTTCTCACTGTTCTCATTTCTACTACTTCTCATTACCTTCGTCTTTCTCCGATTTACTCTCAAACCACACTGTGTACTCATTAGACTGTTCATTCCGTTCAGCAGATCATTTAATTCTTCTTCACTATCACTCAGGATACCAATGTCATCAGCGAATCGTATCATTGATATCCTTGCACCTTGTATTTTAATTCCACTCCTGAACCTTTCTTTTATTTCCATCAGATTGAAGAGTAGGGGCGAAAGGCTACAGCCTTGTCTTACACCCTTCTTAATACGAGCACTTCGTTCTTGATCGTCCACTCTTATTATTCCCTCTTGGTTGTTGTACATATTGTATATGACCCGTCTCTCCCTATAGCTTACCCCTACTTTTTTCAGAATCTCGAATAGCTTGCACCATTTTATATTGTCGAACGCTTTTTCCAGGTCGACAAATCCTATGAAAGTGTCTTGATTTTTCTTTAGCCTTGCTTCCATTATTAGCCGTAACGTCAGAATTGCCTCTCTCGTCCCTTTACTTTTCCTAAAGCCAAACTGATCGTCACCTAGCGCATTCTCAATTTTCTTTTCCATTCTTCTGTATATTATTCTTGTAAGCAGCTTCGATGCATGAGCCGTTAAGCTGATTGTGCGATAATTCTCGCACTTGTCAGCTCTTGCCGTCTTCAGAATTGTGTGGATGATACTTTTCCGAAAGTCAGATGGTATATCGCCAGACTCATATATTCTACACACCAACGTGAATAGTCGTTTTGTTGCCACTTCCCCCAATGATTTTAGAAATTCTGATGGAATGTTATCTATCCCTTCTGCCTTATTTGACCGTAAGTCCCCCAAAGCTCTTTTAAATTCTGATTCTAATACTGGATCCCCTATCTCTTCTAAATCGACTCCTGTTTCTTCTTCTATCACATCAGACAAATCTTCACCCTCATAGAGGCTTTCAATGTATTCTTTCCACCTGTCTGCTCTCTCCTCTGCATTTAGCAGTGGAATTCCCGTTGCACTCTTAATGTTACCACCGTTGCTTTTAATGTCACCAAAGGTTGTTTTGACTTTCCTGTATGCTGAGTCTGTCCTTCCGACAATCATATCTTTTTCGATGTCTTTACATTTTTCCTGCAGCCATTTCGTCTTAGCTTCCCTGCACTTCCTATATTTCATTCCTCAGCGACTTGTATTTCTGTATTCCTGATTTTCCTGGAACATGTTTGTACTTCCTCCTTTCATCAATCAACTGAAGTATTTCTTCTGTTACCCATGGTTTCTTCGCAGCTACCTTCTTTGTACCTATGTTTTCCTTCCCAACTTCTGTGATGGCCCTTTTTAGAGATGTCCATTCCTCTTCAATTGTACTGCCTACTGCGCTATTCCTTATTGCTGTATCTATAGCGTTAGAGAACTTCAAACGTATCTCGTCATTCCTTAGTACTTCCATATCCCACTTCTTTGCGTATTGATTCTTCCTGACTAATGTCTTGAACTTCAGCCTACTCTTCATCACTACTATATTGTGATCGGAGTCTATATCTGCTCCTGGGTATGCCTTACAATCCAGTATCTGATTTCGGAATCTCTGTCTGACCATGATGTAATCTAATTGAAATCTTCCCGTATCTCCCGGCCTTTTCCAAGTATACCCCCTCTTCTTGTGATTCTTGAACAGGGTATTCGCTATTACTAGCTGAAACTTGTTACGGAACTCAATTAGTCTTTCTCCTCTTTCATTCCTTGCACCAAGCCCATATTCTCCTGTAACCTTTTCTTCTACTCCTTCCACTACAACTGCATTCCAGTCGCCCATGACTATTAGATTTTCGTCCCCCTTTACATACTGCATTACCCTTTCAATATCCTCATACACTTACTCTATCCGTTCATCTTCAGCTTGCGACATTGGCATGTATACCTGAACTATCGTTGTCGGTGTTGGTCTGCTGTCGATTCTGATTAGAACAACCCGGTCACTGAACTGTTCACAGTAAAGCACCCTCTGCCCTACCTTCCTATTCATAACGAATCCTACACCTGTTATACCATTTTCTGCTGCAGTTGATATTACCCGATACTCATCTGACCAGAAATCCTTGTCTTCCTTCCACTTCACTTCACTTCACTGACCCCTACTATATCTAGATTGAGCCTTTGCATTTCCCTTTTCAGATTTTCTAGTTTCCCTACCACGTTCAAGCTTCTGACATTACACGCCCCGACTTGTAGAACGTTATCCTTTTGTTGATTATTCAATCTTTTTCTCATGGTAACCTCCCCCTTGGCAGTCCCCTCCCGGAGATCCGAATGGGGGATTATTCCGGAATCTTTTGCCAATGGAGAGATCATCATGACACTTCTTCAATTACAGGCCACATGTCCTGTGGATACACGTTATGTGTCTTTAATGCAGTGGTTTCCGTTGCCTTCTGCATCCTCATGTCGTTGATCATTGCTGATTCTTCCGCCTTTAGGGGCAATTTCCCACCCCTAGGACAAGAGAGTGCCCTGAACCTCTATCCGCTCCTCTGCCCTCTTTGACAAGGCCGTTGGCAGAATGAGGCTGACTTCTTATGCCGGAAGTCTTCGGCCGCTAATGCTGATTATTTATCGAAATTTGGGCAGTGGCGGGGATCGAACCCGGAACCGAAGACATTTTGATTATGAATCAAAGACGATACCCCTAGACCACCACCTCAAAATCATCTCTTACAAACATTCCATGAATTCTTCATACCACGAACTGCTTCACAGCCCTTCCCCAAGTCCCTACAAAATGACCCTAATCTATCCTCCACAGAATTTCGTGCTCTTCGTTCCCTAGAAGCTTAGGACTACAACATTATCCTCCCAGTGGACAAGGTATCTAACACTGTGGCACTTGACCGATGGGAGTATGTCAGTTGTCTGACACCTCTACATACAGCATCTTCCAACAAAATCCCATCCCTATGATTCACACTGACCTGTAGTCCCTCCTCAAAACCTCAGGCCTCTCACAAATGAACGCACAGGTGCCTTTGTTGATCAATAGCTGCAACCCATAGTACAAAGACTTCCTATATTGAAGACACCAACCATTTCCTAGATAATCTGAAATTAGTGCCAGTCCCATTCCCACCACGCAACTTGCTTGTTATCATTGACATCATCTCCCTCTACACCAACATCTCCTACGTATGTGGTCTGTCTACTGCTGAACATTTCTTCAGTCAGTGCCCACATGATTCCAAACCTATGACATCCCCTCTGCTCACCTTAATCAACTGTATACTTACCAACAACTACTTCACCTTTGAAGGTCAGACATACAATCACGTCATGGGTACAGTCATGGGAACCAGGATGGCTCCTTCCTATGCCAACCTTTTTATGATTCGCTTGGAGGGGGCTTTCCTGGGATCCATAAGCCTTCAGCCCCTGGTCTGGTTTAGATACATTGATAATACCTTTGCCGTATAGACTCAAGGTGAACCTGACCTGTTAAAACTTCCTGGAATCTCCAAATACATTCTTCCAATTAAATTTAACATGGTGCTATTCCAAATCCCATGCTAGTTTCCTTGACATTGATGTCATCCTCATCGAAGGTCAGAAACATACTTCTGTTCACATTACTTCTACTAACGAACAACAGTACTTACATTTTGACAGTTGCCATCCTTTCCAGGCCAAACATTCCCTCTCAATCAGTTTTGGCATTTGGGGCTAACGTAAGGAGATATCCCTGGCCATCACATCCTTTCCTAGTACTGCTGATCCCTCCAAACTAGAACTTAGGAGTACATCACTTATCACTCAGTATCATCCTGGTCTTGAATGTAATAATCAACTACTTCGACAAGACTCCAACTTCCTAAAATCATGCCCTGTAATGAAGTCCATTCTGCCCAAGATTTTGTCCACCACACCTAGGACAGCTTTTCATCATCCTACCAATCTCCAAAATATCCTTGTCAGACTCTGTGCTCCTTCTGTACCCATTTCCGTGCCCTATGGCTCCTACCCCTGTGACACCCCCCCCCCCCCCCAACTGCAAGGAAGGCTTGCCCTATGCACCCTCCTGCCATCAGCTATAGCAGGCCCATTAAGGCAAAACGTATACTATCAAAGGGAGAGTCACCAGTGAAATGCACCTCATATACCAGCTGTTATGTAAACACTGTTCAGCCTTTTACATCGGCATGACTACCATCAAGTTATCAGTTAGCGATGCACAGTATCCAGTTGCAGGGCACGCTTTACAACATTACAGTTGTGATCTCGGTGTCTTGTCTCACTAAATGTGCCATTTGGAATCTTCTCCCACCGAGCGAGGTGGTGCAGTGGTTAACACATTGGACTCTCATTCGGGAGGACGATGGTTCAATCCCATGTCTGGCCATCCAGATTTAGGTTTTCCGTGATTTCCCTAAATTGCTCCAGACAAATGCCAGGATGGTTCCTTTGGAAGGGTACAGCAGACTTCCTTCCCCGTTGTTCCCTAATCCGATGAGACCAATGACCTCGCTGTCTGGTCTCCTCCCTCAAAACAACCCAACCTCTTCTCCCAGCCACCAGTTTCTCAGAACTCTGGAGACTGCCACTACAACATGTCCTTGGTACCCATCACCAATCTGTCCTTACTTTACATTAATTTCTCCAGTTTCAGCATTTCTTCACAGGAGCTATTCCTTTCTTCACACTCTTTTAGTTTTCTACCTCTCTCATTTCTGGCTTGTCTTTTTTTCGCCATATCCCTCCGAACTCTATCACATACAGGCATTAGCTTTTTGCTCTTACTAACTTGCGCACACTGTTTTAGCAGTAATCTGTCGTGCATATAACCCTATATTCCATGCTTAAACTGTCAGGTTTACAAATCACATTGGGTGCAATCAGTCTTTCCTTCTAATCCCTTACCCTGGGTTCAGGACACCTTTATCAAACTCTACCCCTTTTCCTAAACCTCACCACTCCTTTTCCTTCACCCCTCTTCCTCCCACTTCAACCTTTCTGCCGGAAGGAGGAGCCATTGGCTCTGATAGTATGCAAACTAATACCTTTCATTTGTGTGTTCTTTTGCCACCTCTTGGCGAGTAGATTTTTTTATCTATTCAATTACATTATATGAATATGGTATGTTATACAAACTTTGGTTTCACCAAGCGAGGTGGCGCAGTGGTTAGTACACTGGACTTGCATTCAGGACGACGTCAGTTCAAACCCGCATCCAGCCATTCTGATTTAGGTTTTCCATGATTTCTCTAAATTGCTTCAGGCAAATACCGAAATGTTTCCTTTGAAAGGGCACGGCCCACTTCCTTCCCCATCCTTCCCTAAACCGATTGGACCGATGGCCTCACTGTTTGGTCCACTCCCCCCAAATCAACCAAACACCAAACTTTGGTTTCTGTTAGTATAGCTTTGTAATAGTTAAAACACAGAATTATGTCCCCAACGGAATTACGTCCCAAACTGTCATTCCTTTTCATATTCTTTTTAACAGGCGTGAAGATGGGCAACTACACTATGTGATCAAAAGTATGTGGACACCTGGCTGAAAATGACTTATAAGTTCATGGCGCCCTATATCGGTAATGCTGGAATTCGATATAGTGTTGGCCCACCATTAGCCTCGATGACAGCTTCCACTCTTGCAGGCATGCATTCAATCAGGTGCTGGAAGGTTTCTTGGGGAATGGCAGCCCAATCTTCACGAAGTGCTGCACTGAGGAGAGATATCGACGTCGGTTGGTGAGGCCTGGCACGAAGTCAGCTTTCCAAAACATCCCGAAGGTGTTCTATAGGATTCAGATCAGGACTCTGTGCAGGCCAGTCCATTACAGGGATGTTATTGTTGTGTAACCACCCCGCCACAGACCATGCATTATGAACAGGTGCTCAATCGTGTTGAAAGATGCACTCGCCATCCCCGAATTGCTCTTCAACAGTGGGAAGCAAGAAGATGCTTAGAACATCAATGTAGGCCTGTGCTGTGATAGTGCCACGCAAAACAACAAGCTCCCTCCACGAAAAAGACAACGTTCACCGGGCATTTGCCATCAGATCACCACATTGTGTACCGTGATTCGTCACTCCATACAACTTTTTTTTTCACTGGTCAGTTGTCCAATGTTTATGCTACTTACACCAAGCAAGGCATCGTTTGGCATTTACCAGCATGATGTGTGGCTTACAAGCAGCCGCTCAACCATGAAATCCAAGTTTTCTAACCTCCCGCCTAACTGTCATAGTACTCCCACTGGATCCTGAGGCAGTTTGGAATTCCTGTGTGATGCTCTGGATAGATGTCTACCTATTACACATTATGACCGTCATCAACTGTCAGCAGTCTCTGTCAGTCAACTGACGAGGTCAGCCTGTATGCTTTTGTGCAGTATGTGTCCCTTCACGTTTCCATTTACTGTCACATCGAAAACAATGGACCTAGGGATGTTTAGGAGTGTGAAAAACTCGCGTACACACAAATGACGCAAGTGATACCCAATTATCTGACCATGTTCGAAGTCCGTGAGTTCCGTGGAGCACCCCATTCTGCTCTCTCACAATGTCTAATAACTATTGAGGTTGCTGATATGGAGTACTTGGCAGTAGGTGGCAGCACAATGCACCTAATATGAAAAATGTATGTTTTTAAAGGTGTCCGGATACTTTTGATCGCATAGTGTATGCGTGAAACTGGTAGTTTTGAAATAAAGGACAGTGATTGGCAGACTGAAAAAATTTGTTTTTTCTGTTTACAACATATTTCACTAGAGTGTGTACATGTTATGAAGCACTGCAAGTTATTTTTGCAGCAAACTTTGAGCTTTGGAAGGTTTCAACCTAACTACTGAATTGGCCTAGAACATAAAGCCAAAATAAAACTAATGAATGAAACTGTGTAAAACATATAACATTACCAATTCATTATCACAGGGACTTACAATAAATTCTCATCTATAACCATACCAAAAAAATTTGAAATTTCTTTTTTATTAGCTCCTCAACTATATCACTGGTAATAAACCCATAGTGTCGGCTTAAGTCCCCCCCCCCTCCAAGAAGTTCCTGCTAGTTTCCACATAATGTTGTTACTGGTGTTTAATTTTTCTGCAAGTGACATGAGTTTTGAATGATAGCAAATGATCCAGTGCGATTCCAAAATACTTGTGGTGAGGGTTGTTCTTAACTGTCATGTTACAAAAGGTGACGTTTAGCGACTGGTTTGTTAACAGTTGTTGAGGTGGAAAGCCGTCACTTCTGTTTTTATAGGGTTAGGGCACAATTGCCAATTTTTTCAACAATCGCCAAGGTCTCTCGGGTCTTATGTGAGCACATTTACTCCATCCTCTAGGTCCCTGCTTTGGAATGCAATGACAGCATCATCTCAATAGCAGAACTTCTCTGATTTAAGTTAATGGCACGACATTTATATACAGGTTGAATTACAGTGTGGCCAGCACTGATCCTTGCAGCAGATCGTCCTTGAGTGTATGACTTGCTCTTTTTGTCATGAAGGCAGACACGGAAATACCGGTTTCTCAACATGTTGGACAACACTGTTGCTAACCTTAGGCAAGGTAGAATTTGCTTTAGCTTTAGCATTAGTCCATCACCTGCACTGTGTCATAAGCAGCAGTTAGATTCACAAACACTACTGAAGGTTTTAATCCTTTCTGGAAACCAACTTCTATGTAAGAAGTGAGTGCCAGATCTTCAATATAGAAGTGAGTGCCAGTACTTGCTCACAGGAGCTGTGATTTTGCCTGAAGCCTGCTTTGTAAGAAATCACTTTAGAGTCTAGGTACTCACTTTAAAGTCAACTGTTTGGTAAATCAAGTTGTAGATAAGACAAATCCTGTTGTACATAAAATGTTCTAGCAGTTTACAACAGACACTAAGAAGGGCAGTTGGATGATAGCTTGAGGAATCATCTTTCAGTTTGCCTGGTTTGAAGTTTAAAATCTCTTTGGTCATTTTCTTCCATTTTTGCCAAGATGGATGGTAAATTTTGGGAACACTCCATCTAGCTGTACTGCTTTCCTTAGCTTTACGCACCTTATGGCTTTCTCGACCTCACTGTCAGTAATAAGAGGTGTCAAGGATGATCTTTCGTTGGGAGAGCCATATATGTTTTCAGCTCTTCTTGCAACTTTTTTGTATCGGTGCTGTCTAGAGGAACATTGTCTGCTTGTGAGTTGAGATATTCTATAATCTGCAATGGGATGGTCTCTGGTTTGTGGTTGACTTTTGGTGTTGCTGCTCCTATATGTTGGAGAATGAACCGTACTTTGTGGCCTGAATGGGTGAAGTCCATTTCTTGGATAGCTGTTAATCTCCTTAATCACCTTTGGCTTTTAAGAGACTGGAATAGCTCGTTGCCCATGCCCAAATCACCACTGGCCTCTTATTACTTGCAGAGGTCTTCCTCCTCCTGTTTCCGGTAGGGCACACATTGCTTCCTGAAACCACATGGAAGACTGCATTTTGCTGCTGCTCTAACACCACCAACAAAGCGCAGGTAGTTTACTAACATCGCTGGAATCCAGCAGAGATGTACATCATCTTCCTTTGCATAAACTGTCCAGCTAGCTTTGTTGAAATTCCATCTTCGTTTTTGTACAGATTTCGTTTCAGGAGTCTAAATTCCAATGCTTACGAGCAATGGCTGATGATGAATATGAAGAAAACCTGATAATACCTTCTTTGTGTGGGATACTGGGGTCTACTGCTTACAGCTGTTAAAATACAAAGATCTGGATTTGCCATTGCGAAGAGTGAAATGTTTTCAAGTCTTGTTTGGCACATGGTGACGGCGATATTCAATCCAAGTTGTAAGAGCTTCTCTGTTCAAACCATTTGACCTGTATCCCACATAGCATTGGCTGTTAAAATCCCCTATAGGGTAGGGCACGGCAAGTAGTCGGGGATTCCGCTACGAGTCATTTGCTACGAGTCATTTGCCGTGACTGTAATTCCTGCCAGATTGCTTATTACAGTTTCAGTGTTTTCTACCTGGCAGCTTGCAAAGACCTTAAATTCTGTATGTCTTGTTGAACGTACATGATTGATCTGTAGATATCGAAGGGTACAACGCTTAATATTTTATGATCAGTTATTACAAAAACGATATTAACTTTTGTTTTCTTTTGCTATTTTGCTCAAGTAATCACATTTGTCCTTGACATTCCTTCTATATTTAGCTGTAGGGCTCATACAGAAAGTCCTACAGTTTTTGCGCATGTTTGGGTCCTAACGCAGGAGCACCAAGTTATTTTAGGTTATGTGGAGCACCAACCATGGGCAAAATTTGCCTGTGTTACAACAGTCTATAAACCTTTTAATATGTATTTACTTCAAGTTATTGTGTTTCCAATGTGAGATTAGTTTAAAAGTGCTCAGTGGCATTATAACTAAAACTGTAATGTTTGGAACATATAAGGTGTCCAAAAATGTATAATTCAATATACCATTCTTCTCTGGTAAAAGGTATAACAAGCAAACGTGGTCACAACTCACACAAGGAAAGTTTGTACAAACTAGAAATGTAAAGTCCATACTTCCGAAAAGCTTCAAAAACAGAAATATAATCACTTGCACAAATAGGGGTTATGGTATATCGAAAAACTTCCGAGAAACACTCCTCAGTTTGGGAGAATACTGTCATCTACAGATGACTTTTACCCCCTGCACACAAAATAGTTGATTCTGAATTGCTCTTACACATGCATTGGTAACCACTGCTAATTGTGTAGTACCAATCATTACCTTATTTCTCATTCTGCTAAATAGTAATTGTATCATGATTTGTATGCGATATTGTCTGAACTGTACTTTTTATATGAAATATACATTCTCAGGTGTGTCAATAACGTGTCTTACTGTGCCACATTCGAAAGAATTCGTGTAAGTGAAAAAAACAAAAAAAAGAAAAAGAAGATAGTACGAAAAGTAAAAATATAGTAGCCACAAATTTACTTGAAGAAACAGCAGTTTTCTGAATGAATTACTGCAGTTACTGCATGCCAAGGCTGCCAAATGAAATTTAGGCACAGTTTGAATTATGGTCACAGGTAGTACGAACCCAGGGCAAAATATGCCCTTGAGTATAACAGCTGTATATTTCATTTCCAATATAGTACTTTCCCAATACAGTACTTTATAAGGTGAATGAAAACTAGAAAAAGTCTCATAAGCATAGGATATTTGTTACGATTTTTTAGCAAAAGAAAAATATGCATGCAATTTCTGTGGGTGCTTGGTGGTTCTAGTGTTAGAAGTGGTGCTGAAAAGTTGCTGCAAGTCACTACAGCCCACAGCCCATTTCGGGCAAGAATCAAACACATGCATTGGTAACCACTGCTAATTGTGTAGTACCAATCATTACCTTATTTCTCATTCTGCTAAATAGTAATTGTATCATGATTTGTATGCGATATTGTCTGAACTGTACTTTTTATATGATATATACATTCTCAGGTGTGTCAATAACGTGTCTTACTGTGCCCAAGTAATTTTAAAAGTCTGCAACAGCAATAGGACATTCTGTTTGTTCAAATGTTATACAAACTACTCTTCTCCATTCACAAGATATTTCAAATCATATTTTCTACATCAACATTTAAAGCTAATTTTAATTAGCTTAATAGGAATGCTAAAAAAGATTAGTGACTCAAATTGATATCACAACACATTAAATTTATTTTTGATATCTGGTTCCTTTTAAGTTTCAGAAGTCTGCCTCTTGCAAGTCATTTTAAAGTATTGGTCTTCGTTCAATTATTTTGCCTGTTTTTGATTTTTTTTTATGCAGCGTGGTATAAGTTTTACCTCAACTCAGCATCTATTATGAATAGACCTGCAGTGTATGGCCAACATCGTGTTTTGTCAATGAGAACATTATCGTCAATCAGCATGTTACTATCTTGCTTTATACACAATTGGATAGTTTAGTGCTACATCAAATATGATAACTCAAAGAAAATTTCCGATAATTTTTCCTGTTAGACTCCTCCATCAAATCTACAATGCAAGCATTAAGGTATACTAAGTCTCTCTTTCTAAATGACAAACAAACAATAAAGAATTAAGGTGTGCGAAGAAAACTCAAGCTTTCCTAAGAGGGGTCTGCAAACAATTAAAATTTTAACTATTTTGTTTAAATTTAAATGGTGAGTCATCAAATGAGCTTCTGTTTACTAGTGACTGCCAAATCTAAGTGCTTCTACATCATAGACTTATATTTTACTTTTAATATCTGTCAATGCCTCTTTTGTCCAATTTCATTCCACACAAAGACAACACAACCATTAGACGAATGTCTTTTTCTATTGATGACACGATCCAAAAATCGCAATTGTGATCATTTCTACAAGTTCTCCACTTGACTGCACTCTTTAAATATGTGCACAGTGAATCTTTGTTATATTTTATAAGCACAGTGATTATAATTCAAGTTCCAATTTCAAAATGCCTTAAAAGAAAACCACTGCTCAGAATGACATCAAATTGGAACGTAATATTATCGAAGAAGTGGGAAATGATGTTTGGTGTTGTGGTCCAAGTCTGAAGACCAGTCTGATGCAGCTCTTCACACTACTCTATCCTATGCAAGTCTGTTCATCTTCATCTTCAAATAACTGCTGCAAGCTACACCCTTCTGAATACGCTTACTGTATTAATCTCTTGATCTTTCTCTACGATTTTTACCCACACACTCCCCTCCAGCACTAAATTGGTGGTCACTTGACGTCTCCATGTGTGTCTTATCAACTGATCCCTTCTTTTAGTCAAGTTGTGTTACAAATTTCTTACCTCTGTGATTCTATTCAGTGCCTCTTTAATAGTTATGTGATCTACCCATCTAATCTTCAGCATTATTCTGTATTTCAAAAGCTTCTAATCTCTTCTCATCTAAACTGTTTATCGTCCATGTTTCACTTACGCGCATGGCTATACTTCAGACACGTACCTTCATAAAAGACCTCTTAAAACTTAAATCTATATGTGATGTTAAACAAATTTCTATTTCTCAGAAACCATTTTCTTGCCATAGCCAGTCCCTCTCTACTTCGGCCATCATCAGTTATTTTGCTGGCCAAACAGCAAAACTGATCTACTTTTAGTGTCTCGTTTCCTAACCTAATTCCCTCAACATCTCCAGATTTAAATTGCCTCCTTTCCATTATCCTTGTTTTGATTTTGTTGATGTTCATCTTACATCCTTCGCCTTACATTCTGTCCATTATTTTGTGTAAACAAAAAAAATTAATTAATTAACATAAATTTTACCACTAGCATCATAAACAAAATGGGTTCAGCTATAAATGACAGATGAATCACAGTATGACAGCTAAGGTGCTAGTTGCACATTCACGACAGTAGACACACAACATTAGATGGGAAAAATCGGTTTGTAATTATACTGAGGCCAAAAACAGCATAAAAAGCAACATTGACACTGGTTTTTAATTGTCCTGAGGCCGAAAACCACACAAAAAGCAATAAAATGTCATGAGACTAGCACAAGAAATGGTCAATTGCTGTCCACAGTTTTCTGTCACTAGTTGAAGTCAAGAAACAGCATGTTGTACAACAGATTGGAGTGCCTCAGGGGTCACATTCGGGATGCAATGTGAAATGCATGCCTTCATTTCAGCTACGTTTGTAATTGTATCTTTCAGATAACCTGACAGCCAGAAGTCACACTGATTAAGATCAAGTTATCTGGATGGGCAGACTCCAGGAAAATGACAGTTGATAATTCTAGCACTTCTTAAATGCCTCTGCAGTAGCTGCTTCACTGGCTGTGAAATGTGCAGAGGAGCACCATCTTGTATAAAAATTATCCTACCTACACATCTGCACTGTTGAAGGGTTGGAATGACATTGATGCGCAAAAGGTTCTTATTGTGTTTACCAGTAAGCCCTTGAAGAAACATGGCCTTATGATTAGAGATGCTGTCAACCCCGCACCACACAGTTACCTTTACAAAATGAAGCAGTATTGGTTGATGTGTGAGCATACTTTCCATTACCCATATTCTGCAATTCTGTGTATTGACAGGTCCTTGGAGATGGAAATGGGCTTCACCCCTCCACAGTACGTTCCATGGCCATTCATTGCTCACTTCCATGTGAGCAAGAAAGTGTAGAACAATCATTTGTCTTGCGCACTACACGTTTGCAAATCACCACTCAACTCCTCCCGCAATGCTGTGGCCACATCATCTACTGACGTTGGATCAGTTGTTTTCATCCCTCTGCCACAATGCACTTCAAAATAACTTCTCTTTTTGAATTTGGTAATCATTTTCTACAGACTCTTGGGAGACATCAGACATATTTCTTTTTTCATAACTTTGAGTGTCTGGAACTTCTGAAGAGCTACTGGCACAGTCACCATTCTTGTAAAAAGAGCCCTACCAGCAGTACGCAATCCTGCATTGAGAAAGTCATGCCAACTGTCTAAGGTGCAAACTGAGGAACAGCAGTGTACCCCATGTCTTATTTTGCATTTTCTGCCACTTGCAGTGTTATCTAGTGCTAACATTTTTTTATTTTTTTCTTCATTTCCATAATGTTTCCCCCTTCATTATGTGGCCGTCTATACTATTGCTCTGCAATCACAGAAAGAGAATGAGGCACTGTGAAAGTTCCTCTTGTGCTTCTGCTGTGAAATGCATCTCTCATTAACAAAAAGCATTAGTTGGGCCCAAATCTTCATTGCTGAACGAAACAGTATATCACATAAAGAGGTAGGCTTTATATCTATTAGCCTACAACTATTATTTTCTCCAATCAAATTTATGAAAAAGTAGTGTCAAAGAAATGTATTCCAGGATACACCTTCACTTAACAGAGGCATGAGGCTGCCTACCTTCCTCCTCAGATCTTCCTTTCTGTTTCTTCTTCTTACTTCACAAATATCTTAACTCATCATTATTTATAAAGTACAGTTCAAAGTTAAATACACATCTGAATCTCAATCTTTTCTTTTTCTCAATAATCTCCTCAGTATTAATGCTAAGTTAAAATTACAAAATTCTATGCAGGATGTATACACAAGAAGGAAAAAAAAATCCCGGATTTTTCCCAGTTAAAAACCTATTCTTTCCATGTGAAAACACACTTCTTCCAAGGTGAAAAATACACTTTTTCCACGATAAGTGACAGTATATTTTACCTTGGACTGTAAAAATATCAATCCTTTGAATGGTAAATCATGGAACTTTATACACCAGTGTGGAATTGTGGAATTTCATTGAACGAGAAAACTCTGCAAAAAAAAAACTTTGAGAAAATCTGTGATGTGCAGAAAAATTTATGCTGCATATTTTCTTATTAAGATACATTGCAAATTTTTGTTTTCGTATTACGAAAGTATAGATTCGAAACAGCACATTAGTTTCCCCAGCATTGAAATCAAGACTGAAATGCGCTTTTGTAAGCCAGTCATAGCTCATGTCTCGCCAGCCAGTGACAGATATTCAGAGAGTAGGAGACGTCACGTAGTCAGCCAATAGCAACATCACTGTTAAGTAGTGTGGACACACAAACACAAAAAACTAATGGTTTAAATTAATGTACATAGTGCAGCTACAAGAAACATTATGCTTTCACATATAATATTGGTCTTTTTTGCGTGTGTTACGCTTTAAGATACATCACACAAATAAGCCAGTAAAACTTTAAATAATGACATTAATGTCTGGTCTCCTGGGCATGAATTCTTCTAAGTGGCTAGTCTTCTATGTGATAGGTTTTAAGTGAGAGTCAAAGACTCTGTTATTTAAGAAATTTATTGCACATTCACACCTGTAAAAGGAAATTTACTTTTAAACTAACGCTTTTCGAAGCACTATTCGCAATATGTTCCCGCGACCTGTTAGAAATAGCTTCATTTCAGCAGTTGCCAGCGGTTCCAGAAAACATGCTTTACTGCCCGTTAGCAGTTAGGATGACATAGGAAGCCCACATTTTCATACATATGTAATATTAAAAGATCTTACATGATGTTATAAAAGAAATAGGATACACTAAGAGCAGCGGAATTTTGTACACCATTATAAAATGCGTAATTCGGCTTAAAGTGCACATTCATATGTCCAGATTCACAATGAAGTAGTCCCCAATCTGATTTTAAGATTTCAGTGTGGTTCTCGAGATGCAAATTTTCTTGGAGTGCCAGTACTCTATTATCTCATGTTTCGTTCTTTATTATGGCATAATGCCATATGTACCAGAAGATGAAAATGTGCACTTGAAATTCTGTGAACAGTTGAAGCTAGCCAATAGCATGGAACGAAACACTTCATTTCTAATACATTGACTGCCTCTGGGGAAAAGATTAATAAAAGCCACTTTCATTTAGCAAACCAACAAAAATAACTTCATTGTTCTGCAAGGCAACTGACTGTCAAAAACATGGAAACGAAATATAATCAGAAAACTGAAACTAATAACATATCTTAGCTTTCTGCAATTATGTGAATGTATTTTAATTCTCTTGATAGCTCCCAACTACAGAAATACATTTTGTTTACATTTGATGTGAGAAGTGTAAACAAAGAGGAATCAGCAAAATCACTAAATGTACATGGAGACTAAACCCCTCCCCACTACAACCCAGACTGCTGTGCCCATGCAGCTGTCTGGCAGCTTGGACGCGCCAGAAAAATTTTTCTGGGTAGCATCTGGCTGCTTGTTGCTGTTACTGATACAGCTAACAGCCACACTTCAAGTAGCTGGAAGCGTGCATGCATGTGACCCCATGGGCAACTGCACAAGCGAACTTAACGTAAACAGTTATGACGTCATGCTCGTCGGCAGCAGTTTATTGTTATGAATTCTTCAATGGTCTTCGTCCTACAGCCTTTGACACATTTTGCAGTTTATCAGATCTCACCAGTAAAAATTACAAAAATTTTACTGAAGTCTCAAACAATGAAAAATTTCTGGAATTCTAAAAAATTCCTGGGCTTTTCCTGGTTTCCTCCCGGATGAAAAAATTCCCAGCATTTTCCCAGATATCCCGGAGCATATACACCCTGTCTAAATGAAAATCACACATTTCAGATAAAACAACATCAAATACTAATACACAACCAAATTCACTGCTGTTAGTTCTGAATTATCGACAAAATTTCTTTATGTGTGTGTCCACTAGTTCAGTTGGTGTACTGAATTTAAATAATATCTCCCGAATAGATTATTTACAGGCAACATCTGATGAAAGAGCTGTGCCACCAGGTGAGTCATTATTTTGTTGAAGCTTTTGTTCAATTAAAATATCCACACATGCCTCCAATGTTCTCAAAGAATAATATGAAGTTTCTAATTCATCTGAATCTGACCTTGTTCTAAAAGCTTAGATCTGTGCCTGATATCTGTTAGAGATCTCTTTTTCAGTAAAATAGTCATTCGCTTCCTTTATTACTAGATCAGACAATTCAAGTATCTCAGAATTTCACTTCCATTTTACGTTTTAAGATGCTGACTTCTATTTCTAGTGAATTTCTAAGTTTTAGTCATGACTCAGTGCTACGCTCATTTAATTTCTGAACCTGCTGATCTATTTTCTCATTAGCTGATCATCATTCAAACTTTAAATCACCACTAGTGAAATCTATTTTGTCGACTCGTTCAGTGATAGTCTGTGCATTCTATTTTTGCATTAAATGCAGCCTTAAAGTTCATCAAAAATTCTTTAAGATGCTCATCCATGCCTCTAGTTACTAAAGCCATACACTCAAAACAATTAACAGATTACAACAACACTTCCTTTAATTAGTAAAGATAATTTCATTAGAAAATTTCTACTGGCACAACCAACTTCGATTACACTAAACACATATCACCACCAAAAACAAAAAGAAAATACTAATTTCACTCAATGCAGCTCACCAAACTTAACTGAGCAGCATGCCTCATGATGATGATGATGATGATGATGATGATGATGATGATGATGATGATGATGATGTACAAGTGATGGCGTTGTACCAGATGAGATTGTATGGTTGTAGGTTGTCGAGCAACTGCCACTGATACTGCTAATTTCCGGGAACCCTTTGAACACACTTGTTCCCCTTAGTAGTTGTTGGACACTGATCTTCCATCTCATGGACTTTGTATTCTTCTACGAGGTATCTTTTACAGTAACTTTAACTACTATTTATCGGCAAAAACATGTCCTTCCGGTACGTGTATTTAGCTATGGACTACTACTCGATGTTTCCATTGTTTACTTAGTGTCAAGGGAAGCAGTAAAATTTTCCAATAACACTTCAGTTAAAATTCATACATCATCTTGAATAATTCTATTATTATTATTATTATTATTATTATTATTCTCTTTTAATTCACTTCCCACAGCCAATTGTTCCATGTTCTGTCACCAGGTTGTCAGAAAGAAGTATTTCCCATGTAGATTCATATTTCTTGAAGCTGGATTCCTTCTTAGGGTGTAATTGCTGAATAATAATCATATAGCGGAGATGCTGAGTCGCAGATAGGTACAACAAAAAGACTGTCAGATAATGAGCTTTCGGACAACAAGGTCTTCGCGAGGATAGAACACACACTCAGATAATGAGCTTTCGGGCAACAAGGCCTTTGCGGAGATAGAAACACACACACACACACACACACACACACACACACAAAGCGCAACTCACATATACGACCGCAGTCTCTGGCTGCTGAGCTCACATTGCCTAATTTTTGGAAATCAGCTGAAATTGGCACAAAGACACAATGAGATTAAAGACAAAATAAATAAAATGATTGTGATGAGAGTTGTTGATGGATAAGTTTGAAGAAGGGGGGTAGCAGACGTAGGGGAGATATTTATGTGAGAATTGGAATAAAGAGAAGGAGCAGGGGTGGGGGAAGGGTTGGTAGGAAGAGATACAAGACGGTGTGGAACAGGAAGTTAAGTGAAATAACACATGAAAATACACAAGAGTGAAGCAGGCAGAATAATCAATTTGAAGGTATTGGATTAATGATATCAGCAGGAGTAATGTGGGACATGAGATGCTGCACCAGCAATCAGAGCGGTCTTGTAGCCGTCTGTTTGCAGCCGGGATGGTTGATACAGTGTGGCTCATAAGTAGAGCATGCAATGTGGTTCATAAGGTGACAAGAGAAACGCAGGAAAGAAGAGAAAAAAGGACGGACACTGAGTATTGCAATTCATTAGACAATAGTACTGGTTTAGGGATGGAAGAAAAGCCATCAGGCAAAATTCAACAATGGAAAACTGGCGGAAATGGTAAAGACTGCTGACACCACACATGGTGTGCAAGTGGAGCTCGCAATTTGCATCATTGTTCGCAGAGTTGATCAGGATCCTTTGGATTGGAGCCGACAGGAGCCTCTCAACCGAAAGCTTCATTGACTCTGTGACGGTCTTGGCTGCAGATTTCTGAACCTGATTGATTGGGTGGGGAATTAGAGGACTTCCCTTGAAGAGTCAGGGTACACTATACAAAGGTAGCAACTACTTGGGTAGCAAAGTACTTGTCTTCCCATCGATGCATTGTAACACAACAACTCTGTGGGCTACCAATTTTTTTTTGATTGGAGCCGACAGGAGCCTCTCAACCGAAAGCTTCATTGACTCTGTGACGGTCTTGGCTGCAGATTTCTGAACCTGATTGATTGGGTGGGGAATTAGAGGACTTCCCTTGAAGAGTCAGGGTACACTATACAAAGGTAGCAACTACTTGGGTAGCAAAGTACTTGTCTTCCCATCGATGCATTGTAACACAACAACTCTGTGGGCTACCAATTTTTTTTCCTTGCAAGTTTACTTTTCAAAGCATTTTTTCTATGAATCAAAGGTTGTAAACAAGTGTACTAATACTGAATGTTTTCTCATTGTTAAGTTAAATAAATTTTAGTTTTAATGGGAGTTGGAATGCCCTATCCCTACAATGTTAAATTTGGTGACTTTGCTTCCCTGTGTTTCAGAAACCACTGTAGCTATTGACATGAAACTTTTACAGGACATTGAACTATATATTCTGAGTTTACTGAACTACAATAATTGCGTTTCAGTCATTGCTTTCGGAAATACAATTTTTTAATTTTACGGTTAAAATTTTGTGTACTTTTCAGTACGTTATCCTAAATAATTTTAATTATATGTAACATTATGTTTTTCCTTTAGTTCAGTAGACTCAGGATATGTATGTTATTACTCCCTGAAAATTTGAATACTCTACTCAAAGTGGTTTCTGAGATTTAGGGAAAAATGCAACAGAAAATGTAAATTTTCAGGAACGGCTTCTAAAGTTTCAAAAGACTGTAACTCACTTAATGTATGCTTAATTTTTCATTTTTAGTCACTCAGAAGCACCCTGCACCATACTGTATATCATCCTCTTGATCTTTTTCCAAGTTTTTTCTTCTTTCTGGACTCCTTAGTGGCCAACTGTGCTGCATACTCTGCTTTACCAATGCGAACCTTGTCCATCCATTCCAGTTCCCTAATTCTGTTTGCTCCAGGATTAATTTCCATATGCTGTAGCACTTTCATCCTACCAATGTTGCCATCATTAAAAGCAATAACAGCATCACTGCCCCCTACTTTAGTGTCTTCAGTCCAACAAAAACATTTTTTGGTAACGAGTCAATATAAGATTATTGAATGACTCATTAGGATTCTGAGTCTGACCAAGCAGACACTTCAGTAATTCAGGATTTGCCAGGTCTCTGTAAATAGATTTTATGACATCCGTGACTGCTGCTGCAATGGAATGTTTATGGCTATATGAACTGTTTGAGTACTAGGCATTGCGGTAATTGCGTCATGAATCAGGTCCAGAAGGGCAAATGTGGTCTACCGGTTTTTCATGAGTTTGTGGAAGAAGGTAGCCCATACTGCTTCATTTTCAACAAATCCTCAGTATTACTTCTAATGGCCATCCCATAATATTGCTGTAGTTCATCAATCATTTTGTCTGTCAGCCTGCTTCTTATGGTTTTCCCATGAGAAAGTTTCTTGCCTCTCAAACTTTGTTTCAGCTTCCTCAACCTGGTGCCCATCCTCTTCTGAACATGAACAACACTGTTAACCTTTACAACACAGCAATCCACAGCCTTCTATATAAAAAGTTATCAATTTTATTAGATCTTGAAGTACTGCAAATAAAAATTTTAACATTTTCAACTGGTGTAGATTATATCTAAAAAAATAAAATACTTCCCATTGAGTTTATAAGTGATATATATCATTTTATTCGGAAAATTGCAAATTTTATAATGAGATAAAAATCCAAAAATGTGAAAAAAAAACTTTTTCCGTTCTAACTCCCCTTAAGCCATTTCTAAGTAAACAAGCTGGTTTAGCCAGGGTGATGCGATATTGTCAGACAGTATTGTGAAACGGCAGTTGCATTATCGCTGAGTATGCAAGTGTGCCAGCAGCTGAGTATAGTACAGAGAGGAACACAGGAGAGTACAATTGCAAGAAATAAGCCCTCGGTCACTATTTTTAGACTTAATTAACCTGGTTTCGACACTATTATGAGTGCCTTCATCAGAGTTGAAAACGATTAAAGTGGCCTATAACATAGTCACAGAGTTATAGGGTAAGACATTTTTATATAAGGAGTGTAAGTGCTGATTAACAGTAAAAGGCATAAGCAGTACTTACATGTCACGTATAAAGCAATTAACACACCAAAACGGCTTTAGCCACACAATATTTAAGATAGAATAAATGAAGGCGATCCACTATGGGCCGTTGCATCCTGTGGCCGTACAGGTATTCAACCCAAGACAATTTTATATTCAATTACCTTAGAGTTTATACTTCTTGTCGTCCCTGTTGCAAGCACAGAACATTGGCAATTTGGTTATAACTGCACCTAAATTTCAAGGATTTCATTTATTCTTCAGAGTAGATGCCTTTCCCGCACAACAGGATACTTTAGGTACATGGTCCATTTAAGTCCTAATTAGCCGGAAGTATAGTGGACAGTTACGACACAGCTCCGTACCTCAACAGCGAGGCGATAACATGTAGGGGGATGGTACACTGAGATAACTGAGAATCACGGCACATCTCCTTGCACATCTGACCTAGTACCCAGAGGACAAATGCCTGTTTTGCCAGCCATTGTAGTTGGAGGAGAGTGTACTGGATTTCTGGACTACTTTATCTGCCAGATACAAAGGTTGTCTAGAGTGAAGGGCACTCAGAGCATCAGAACAGATAAGGAATTTAGCACTTGAAGCACATCTGATCCAGCGTCCACAAGACCACATACAATTCCATGTCAAAGACAAAGCAACCAATGGAGACCCCCTGTTTCGACCCATCCGTAAAGACAGCTGTAATGTTGTGGTGCTTAGTTAAAATGTCATGAAATAGTGCATTAAAACATATGCAGGAGTGCAATCTAACTTGTACTGCATTAAATCTAAAATTACTCTGGGCCTTTGCAGTAACTGTGGTGGCAGGCAGTTAAAACCCTGGATTTAGGGTTGTACGTGCTCCACATCACGTGACTCCAGAACACGCTGTAGGCAGATCCCATACGGCACTGTTGCTTGTGCATGATAGAAAAGGCACTCCAGAAGTGGATGAGCAACAGTATGGTATGCAGGTGAAGTCCGAGCTGTGAGGAACTTACATGCGTGACACACCATGAGGAACTGCCGCCAGATGGCGATTGGCGGCTCCCCCGCCTTAGCACAGTGACAGGGTACGGGGCTGGTCCTGTAAGCACCTGTGGCCAGCCTAATACCCTCATGGTGGATAGCATCAATAATCTTTGGGCAAGAAGGCCTCGCTAACCGGTACACTGTGCAAGCATAATCTAGCTGTTAATGCACAAACACCCTATAAAATTGGAGCACATGTGGCCTGTCTGTTCCCCAAGACCTGTGGCTAAGGCAGTTTATGATATGAAGTGCCTTCTGGGTTTCAGCTTTAACGTCTCTCAGGTGTGGTAACCATGACAGTCTGAAGTAAAAAAATTGAGGCCCAGGAACATCAATGAGTCAAAAAGTGGAATGGTGCCTCATATGCAAGACAGGCAAATTAAAAATACTAAGAGAATGGTTAAAATGAACATACACACACACTTATCTGCAGAAAACTGAAAACTCGTCTTTGTCGCCCACTCCTCTAACTTCCCCACTGTAAGTTGCAACTGACGGATCACTGTTTCAACACTGGGGGAGAAACAGAAAACAGCAAAATAATCCACAAATAAGGAGCATTGTATAGGACTCATTTCCGTAGATGTGATATTGTTTATTATTAAGCCCCCAGGAACAACATTCTCCTGCTCAAAATGATCCGACAGCATGCCTCCAACTCAGGGCCTAAAAAAGCGCTTAGGCGGGAAGGATCATATGGAGAAAGTCCCACTGATGCAGTTGCACAAGTATACTGTGTCTTGAAATAGTGTCATGCGAATTACTGATATCAAAGAATATACCAAGACAGTGATGTTAACGTAGGAAAGCCTGCTGAACGGCCATCTCTAGTGGGGTCAGGTTGTCAACAATGGACCTAAATCTTTGGAATCCACAATGAGACCAGCTATGGAGAGCCTGGTCTCTAATAGCCAGACCAGTAGATGGTTAATGATTTGCTCCAGAAGTTCTCCTACACAGCTCATTAAGGTGACACTCCAGTAACAACTGGTCCTCTTGGTCTGAGGAGGGGTATCAAAATTGCCTCTCTCCACAAGTTGAGGAAGTGACCAATCTACCATATCAAATTAATACATTAGAGGAGGATTTCCTTTGATAGTGCTTTGTTTAGTTCCTGTCATTCCCTCTGGAACATAGGGCCGTGACGAAATTCCTCCACCTGTTATGATTTCTAGCAAGCCTCTTCACTTCACTCCAGGTTTTCCGATCCTCTGCAGCTTCTCTCTCAATTGGCCTTTTCCACGTCTGTTTGGTACGACCACGTTTTCTAACTCCTTGAGGGTTCCAATCCAAAGCCATCCTTTCAATAGCTCCATCTGGTTTCCTCAATGTAAGCCCAATCCAATTCCATTTTCTTTCTTTGCTTTGTATATTGATTGGTTGCTGATTTGTCTCCCTCCAAAGATCTTCATTTGTCATTATATCTGGCCATCTCACATTTAAAATATGCCGGAGATAGCAGCTGATAAGAACTTGTAGCTGATTTTTGATGTGCTTAGTCACCTTTCAAGTTTCACAACCCTACAACAGAACAGCCTTCACATTGCTACTGAAAAGCCGGAGTCTGGTCTTCTTTGCGATGTCCCTATTTCTCCAGATAGCGTACAGTTGTACAAATGCACCATTTGCTTTGCGGATGCAACTACAGACGTCCTCCTTAGCACCTCCTGTAGTTGTGACTGTGCTTCCGAGATAGAGGAAACATTGGACCTGTTCTACATCTTCTCCATTAATGACCAGCCTATTCGTGATGGTCGAACTTACCTGCATTTCTTTAGTTTTGCGAATATTTATCTTGAGGTCTGCAAATTCCGTCTCTCTCTGTAACCTGGCCAGTTTCTCTTCAATGTCTCAATATCATTGTGCCATTAAGCAAATGTCGTCTGCGAAATCTAGATCTTCGAGCCTATCCCGCATCCGGCATCGTACACCAAAAGAAAAAGTGTTGGCAAAAGAATACACCCTTGTTGTACTCCCGAATTAACTTGGAAAGGCTCTGTTAGTTCTCCATTATGTGGTACTTGGCATTCATAGTCTTCATATATTTCCTTGATGATGTTAATAATCTTTGTTGGAATGCCATATTTTGCAAGAGTATCCCACATGACTCTTCGGTTGACAGAGTCAAAAGCCTTTTCAAACTCAATGAAGGTAAGGTAGCGGGTGTATTGCCACTCCGCACTATGTTCCAGAATAATTCTGAGAGTATTGATAAGGTCCACACAGCTTCGATGTTTTCTAAAACCCGTCTGCTCTCTCCTCAACTGTGCTTCCACAGAATCCTTAATGCGGTTTAAAATGACCCTCACAAGTACCTTACTCGGTACTGACAATAATACCCCGCCAGTTGTTGCAGATAGTAACATCTCCTTTTTTGGGTATTTTCATGATACTACCTGGTTTCCAATCTGTTGGCAGTTTCTCCTCTCTCCATATCTGCGCTAAGAGGATGTGCAATAACTCGACAGCGGTGTGCAAGTCTGTTTTCAGCTTCTCAGATGTTATATTATCTGGTACTGGTGCCTTCTCATTCTTGATCTGCTTCAGTGCTATCCAAATTTCTGTTTTTGTGAGTGCATTTACACCTATGCTGGGACTAGGATCATTGTATTCCGTTTGTTCCTGTTCTTCTACCTCCCCACCGAGGTCTCTATTTAGAACTTCTTTAAAGTATTCCTTCCACCTATGTGATTGTTATTCATGTGTAGTTAGTATCTCCCCTTTCTTATTCCTTACTGGTCGGTTCCTCTGGAAGCTTTTCTTTGAGAGCATCTTAGTGATATCATATAGTTCTTTCACACTCCCGCTCCGTGCTGCCTGTTCTGCTCTATCAGCCTGTTCATCTATCCATCTTCTGTGATCTCTTCTCACACTCCTTTTCACTTCCTTATCTGCTGCTCTATAATCAGCTTGTGCCTGTGCTTTTTGTTGCCTGGTCCTGCTCTGATTTACTCTTCCCTTGGCCTCCTTTCTATGGGTTATTTTCCTCCAGGTATGTTCGGACATCCAATCTCCCCGCAGGCGATTTTTAAAGCCAAGTTGTCTGTCACTCACTTGCACAAAAGTATTCTTAACTTAAATCCACATTTCCCTCAGGTCCTTATCCTCAGCCATCTCCAGTTCCAGCGCCTGGAATCTATTCCGGAGTTCCAGCTTGAGCCCCTCAGCTATCTGTGGATCTTTCAGTTTACCTACATCAAATGTTCTATTTCTTGGCGCAAATTTCTTTCTGGAAGCCACAATCTTCATTCAGAAACTGGCAGTAATAAGATGGTGGTTCCTATTTGCATCTGCTCCTCTTCTATTCTGCACATCTTCCAGGCTCCTCCTGAACTTCCTGGGTACTGCGATGTTGTCAATTTTCATTTTCTGTAATACAACCTGGGGATACCCATGTTATCTTATGACATCTCCGATGAGGAAACAAGGTCCCTCCTATTACAAGGTCATGGCTCGCGCAGAAGTCACTAAATCTTTCCCCGTTATCATTCATTTCCCCCAAGCCATGTACCCCCATTATCTGTTCCAAACCCTCATTGTTCTCTCCCACCTTGGCATCTGTGTCTTCCATAACAATGAGGATATCTTTCTTGCTCACTTTCCTTACAGTCTCTTGTAGCAGGTAATAGAACTCCTCCTCCTTCTCAGTCTCTGATATCTCTGTGGGGGCCTAGCATTGGATAAGTGTCATGTTTCCGACCTTCGTCTTAAAACTGGCAGACACGATCCTACTGGACACAGGTCTCCATTCTAGAAGGCTCTACTTCACTGCCTTGGTCAACAATAGCCTAACTCCACCCAGTGTTTCTCTTCCTCTTCACATCCTGAATATAAAAACGTAATTCCATCTGATGTCCACATTTCACCAAACTCTGGCCACCTCACTTCACTAAATCCCGGGATATTGAGCTTATAGTTATTCATTTCCCTTGTCACTTGTTTCAGCTTGCTACTCTCCCTCACGGTTCGTATATTCCAAAAGCCAATTTTCGTTTTCCTTTTCATGCCAAAGGTCATTACCAGTTTATCCATCTGGTTTTGTATTCTTGTCTCAGTTTCAGTAATCAGGTTATTTAAGAAGGGCAGGTGATTGGCCCACCGCTTCCGATTGCCTTGGTGGGGCTGCCACCTTATCGCCCAGGCACTGATGATTTGCCAGATGTTCGGCATATGGACTTGGCATTTCCTTCGCACCCCTATACATGGTTTAACCATCAGCATCGGTTATGTGGAGGAAATGGGAAGGAAAAGAAAAAGGATGGGCTAGGGATGGGAATAGGATAGGAGACAGGTTTTCAATAGGTCATTGAGGGACACACTTGGTCTGGCTCCTCCCCTTCGGCCTGTCTGGCATGGGTGACCCTGCTGGTAGCTACACCACCACCAGCATAGCCCTCCGGATCCAGAGCACATAAACCTCCTCACCTGCATGGACAGTGCTACATTAAGGCGGTATCCCCTGAGGCGGTTTCCCCTGAGGTGGTTTGATGGTGCTGGCAAATGTCTAAGCATGCAGTACTGGATTTGGATGTGACTAGACACACTGTCACCAGTCTCAGATAGTGATGATTTCAGCTCCCAAATGGGCAGCTGTAAGACACAGGATTGTGGAATCTGAAAAAGAGTCCAACTTCATCCGTATCTGCAATCGCATGGAGGTGACGAAACACCAGATCCTGGTTGCTATTGGCAGTAGTCGCCGCAAAATGATCTGCCCTCATCTGAGCAATGTCTCCGGGCACTGTTTGGAAACAACCCTATTTCAATGCTGCTGCTACTGGTAAACCACTGTGTTTACTGGAAAGCCTCTGGGTGGCTTTCCATACTTTTGTAGAACAAGTAGAATGGTTGATGGAGTCCAGGAATGTTTGCCACGACCTTTCATTGCTCCCCTGAATTGTGTGTCGAGCCTTGGTTCAGGCGACTCAAAACGCTGAGAGGTCATTGGCTATTGGGTGGCATTTAAACTGTCGGCAAGCCACAGACCTGTTCTGGAATGTTGAACGGCACTCATCAGTCCCTCAAGGTACACGGTGCCTCTTAAGATATGCTGAAGGTTTTGTGATGGATAAGTCAGTGACATGATGGATCACTCATGTGATACAGTCCACCCACTCCTAGAAGCTGTTGCAGTGTTGAAACACAGCCAGCTGGCTGAACAGTGGCCAGTTAACACCGCTGACCACCCATTTTAGTCACTTCTGTTCAAGCAATCCTCCAGCCAGTAAGTGGATCCACAGTGGGAAGTGGTCACTGGAATTATGGTCATCAGTTGCTTCCCACTGTGCCAAGTCAGCAAGGGCTGGAGAGCAGGAAGAGAGCTTGAGGGCTGAGGACGACCCAGTAGCAGCTGAGAAATGAGTGGGATTGTCTGTGTCAAGAATGCACAGCTTGAGACATCTGACGTTCTCCAAGACTCGATCCCTGAGGCAAGTATGCCCCAATTATGGGCATTGAAATCACCCAGTAGGAGAAATGGATGGGGGAGTTGTGCAGTAAGGCCTGCAAGTGCCTCAGAGTCTATTGCATCCTGTGGAAGTAAATACAGGTAGCAGACAGTGATCTTGTGAATCACATGAACAGCAACAGCTACTGCTCATAGGTCAATAACAAATGAGTGCAGAGGAATGGTACATGTTATTGACAAACACACCAACCCCTCCCTTGGCTCTGTCCCCTGTCAGGAACATACTTTTGGTGAAGGGTATAGCCCTATAGTGCAGGGCCATCAGTGGCTTTAAAATGTGCTTCTTGTAAACACAGACACATGGGGTATGCCTGTGCCACGAGTTTCAATTTGTCCACATGTGTCCTGAATCCATTAACATTCCACTGTAGTATGGGAGCCATTCATCAAGGAGGTAGCACTTTCACCATGTCTTTCCACTGGGGAGGGGAGCCCATAGTGGGTGGCGGCTCGCTCTTGGAGCAATATGTATGCCCTAGGCTCCAGAGCAATTCACGCACTTTGGAGGAGATGAACATCAAGCTCCATCAGCTCTGAAGACGAATCATGAGAAAGAAATTGTCAGACTGCATATCTCCATCAGTGGCCGAGTCTTTGCCTTTGCTTTTGTCTTTGATTTTTTTTACCCTGGGTAGGCTTCAGAGCCACAACTAGCGGCAGTGGTAGTGGCAGCACTGGATGATGGACCAGACAGAACCTTTGGAGCAGGGAGATCCATAACATCGGCTTCCACGGCCTTGTCTGACATTCTGGCAGGTAGTACAGGCTTCAAAGTAACTGCAGCAGCGCAAGTGCACTGACAAACACAGGTACTGGTGCTGACACTAGCAACTTCATTTTGTGTAGCAGCAGTGGTTTCTGAACCGTATGTTTAACAACCGAACCAAATGAAGTAGTGGATTTGGGGGTGCTGCATGGCCTTATAAATCTTTCTGGCCTCCATTTTGACATTTTGATCTCCAGTATTTTTTGTGCTTCAAGGAACACACAGCAGCTCCTACTCCAGACAGGGTGAGCTCCAGAGCAATTCACGCACATCCGACTCGTTCATGGGCAGTATTAACATATTTGCCACAATTGGCCCCTCCCTCATATCCAACAGTGTTGTGCCCAAATCACTGGCATTTGAAACAGTGCATTGGGTTGGGAACACAGTACTGCATAGTTAAATGAACAAAACCTGCATTAATATGCTCCAGATGTTTTGTGCTATTAAAAGTGTGGATGAATGAGTCAGATTTTGTCAGACTGTTTTCCACTGTTTTCATGATATTATGGACATCTACGATGCCTTCTTCTGCCCACTCACCTTTCAGGCCTACTTTGAGGACATCCACTGGGTCCCTGCATGTCACAACACCTTTAAGGTCATATGGAGCTCAGTCTCAATGGCATATTTCCCAAGGCTTTTGGCCTTCTGTAGGTCTGTCGCTTGTTGGGAAATTGAGGTTTCAACCAACAGCATCCCATTCCACAACCGCTTGATAGATTTTAATGTATCTGAAATCCCTATAAACCCTTCTAAACCCTTTTGAATGTAAAAAGTTGAGACTTTTTCCAACCTTTGCTCTGTTCTTTTAACTAATAAAAACACACTGACTAGCAGCAGGCATTCTGTTACTATAGACACTAGAATTCTGAAACATCCTTGAGTCTGGAGGAATGGCTACATGAATCCTCTTATTTGGCTGGATGTTGGTGCCTACCAGTGGCCCACCCATTCTGCTGGGAAGTGGAAAAGAAAAATTTCGAAAGGTCCATCTCGTCCCATGAGCTGATGAGCCGTTAAGGAAACAAAAATCCACCTAGACAGTGCCCCACGTGCCTAGGCACACCATATACAGTCGAGGTGTGGCAGGTTCCACAGAGGTTGTAGCTAACAATTGTTCCACCTCAAAATCCATGCATCTCATCAGTGCATAGCACACATCGAGACTGTGGGCTTTTTTTATAGAGGTTTTTATCATCCTCACGATCTGGATGGTCAAGCCAAGATCCCCAATCCCTGTGACACACAATCTTCCACCATCATACACTACAGCAATCGGTGAAGCATGACCAGAGCTTACGGTGACAGAGGACTGGTGCCACATATCAGTCCCCAGCTTATGAACCTGGGGGTCATCAAGCCCATAACCAGCAAACAAATGCTGAGCCCCTGAGGGATAGAGATTTGCGCGTCTGTAAAAATAGATTGATGCACAAATCAAAAAGCAACTACCACCATCATACCTTAACAAAAGATCTTGCTGAAAACCTAAAAAATTTTTGGTCCTACGTAAAGTCATACAAACATACTGCTGTTTGACCACAGATGCACAGATTCGCATGAGGAGAACATAGTAATAGGTAGCCCTGCTGTAGACAAACAACTGAAAGAGTTGAAAACAAATTGATTCCAATGGAATCCCTTTCGGCTTTACAGAGTACTCTGCAGCACTGGCCTCTTACTTAGCTTGTATTTATCACGAATCACATGCCCCGTGCAAAGTCCCATACAACAGGAAAAAAGCACAGACAACTCCTGCATATAAGGATGGTAAAAGAATGGACCTGCAAAATTACACACCAATATCCTTAATACCGTTTGCTGCAGATTTCTTCATCACATTGTCAGTTCAAATATAATAAATTTCCTTGAGATGGAAAAGCTTCTATCCATGAATCAGCACAATTTCAGAAAGCATCATGTGTGTGAAATTCAGCTTGTCCTTTTCTCACACAACATCCTGCGAACTACGGGTGAAGCACAACAGGCAGATTCCATACTCCTAGATTTCTGGACAGCACCTGACACGGTTCCCAACTGCACACTGTTAACAAAGGTATGAGCATACGGAATAGGTTCCCACACATTTTAGTAACTCAAAGACTTCTTAATTAACAAACCCAGTACAACATCCTCGATCAAAGACAATGGTATTATTAGGACTGCCCCCAGAAGTGTGATAGGACCACTGCTATTTTCTATATACGTAGGTGATGTGGCAGGCAGGGTGAGCAGCAATCTGCAGCTTTTTCTGACAATGCTGTGGTATATGGGAAGGTTTCACCATCGAGTGACTGTAGGAGGGTACAAGATGACTTGGACAATATACTTCATGTGATGAATTGGTAGCTAGCACTAAATGTAGAAAAATGTAAGTTAATGCAAATGAGTAGGAAAAACAGTCCTGTGATATTCTAATACAGCATTAGTATTGTGCTGCTTGACATAGCCATGTCGACTGAATATCTAAGCATAAATTGCAAACAAAGTGATATGAAATGGAATGAGCACGTAAGGATTGGAGTAGGGAAACCAAATGGTTGACTTTGGCTTATTGGGAGAATTTTTGGAAAGCATGGCTCATTTGTAAAGCAGACTGCACACAGGACATTCGTGCAACCCATTGCTGAGTACTGCTCTAGTGTTTGGTATCCATAGCAGACTGGATTAAACAAAGAGATTCAAGTAATTCAGGGGTGGTTTACTAGATTTATTACTGGTAGGTTTGAACAAGACACAAGTATTACGGAGTGGCTTTAGGCACTCAAATGGGAATCCATGGAGGGAAGGTAACATTCTTTTCAAGGAACACTATTGAGAAAATTTAGAGAAGTGGCATTTGAACCTGACTGCAGAATGATTTTCCCGGTGCCATCATACATTTCACGTAAGGGCCATCAAGACAAGACATCACAAATTAATTTTTGTTTGGAGGCATTAGACAATTGTTTTTCCCTCACTCTACTTTCAAGTGGAACAAAAAAGAAAATGACTAGTAGTGGTACATGGTACCCTCTGCAGCATGCCATATGGTGGTTTGCATAGTATATATGTAGATGTAGACGTAGTTTTCTGATTCTGCAGTAGATGCTGGAAGTCAACATGCAATTGCGTAAATAAATACAACGCTTCTCAGATCTACGTGCCATACATTCTCGAAGTACAATACCATTAGCACTTCACTTTATAAAAAAAAGTTTTTTCTATGGGAACATTAGCAGAACTCTAAAACCTCAGAACCTTGAAATAAACATAAAGATGACAAGTTTGGGATATGACTACAGAATGAACACATTATTCAGTCTCCAATCAATTTCAACATTGTTTTTCACTGTAGCCCTTGGTCCTCTGTCGATATGTTACTCCAAACTGTATTGATGATACTTGGAGTATGCACAAAACCCCCACAGGTGCCTCCTCGCATGAAGTTACTGCAATCGTCATCCCACCTTGAAGACACACACTTCCTCTCAAGATTACTCACCACACGCAGAATGCATAAAAAAATCATACAATAGCTGCGCTCTCGTATACATTAAATTATTCTCTCTTTACTGTTTGTGAGCACCATTCGTCGGAAAGGTAGAAGCAGGGTTACACATCACTCTTCCAGAGTGGTACAGTAACAAGGTAACAAACAACAAGTTATTACTGAGCTTTAAATTTTTGCTTTTGTCATATCTTCGCAATTTCATTAGTGTTACTCATAGCCCATACTGTAGTACTGTGGACACAAGTATACAGGAAATAATGTAAGATGAAACAATCTGCTTCCAAGCTAACATAGACCTCTGGCTATGCTCCAGTTCAGTCTGTTAAAAAACTTCTGTATTTGTCAGCCTCACCAGCTCACAGTCAAACTGACACCTGTCAACCTACCCTAGACTTTGAGCTATGTTTCGGATCAGTCTATAACCACAACAAAGGTTCCACCTTGAGACAAAGTCTCCACACAATCATAGAGAGCAATTTATTGAGCACACAGCAATCACAGGTAATGCCCTCACATTAGAGGAAGTAGGCACAATTACATTTTCTTCATCCAGTTACTGCAGTACCCGTTTAACACTCTAGTTAATACTTAAAGTCTCGCCTGAGCTTTTCAGAATGTGGAACCAGGGACGGTTGCATGCAAGTTTGTGATTTTATATTTATTGCCACCCAAGTCTGGAGGAAACAATGTTGAAAACTGGTTACATAATTCAACAACTTCAAATGGTTTGGCAGTGCTGGAAGCCAAGTGCTGTATGTCCCAATTAATCAAGGAATCTAATGCACCTATATCTATTTGCAATGATATTTTTTCCCAGAAGTTGTAAGTCAAGAGACTTTTGAGGATTTCCTGTCTCAGGGTTTCATAGTATTTTTATTGAATGCACTGAGCCATTTATTTTTTTGTGTGTATATTGCAAGCCCTTTGCAATTTACAAACACTTTGGGCATGTCCATGCTTGTTGCAATGGAGGCAAAATGGTTTCTTATGAGGCCAAATTAAAATGTGAGCTTTTACTTCTTTTCCAACTTTAGCACAAACACTCTGTCTGTCTGTCTCTCTCTCTCTTTTATTTTTAATTATATTGCCACAAGACTAGCCACTTGTAGATTACAATCTATACTATTACATAAAGAAAGTTGCAGTTTAACATTGTTACCAAAAATCTCTAAACGTTCTTGACCAATTTACTCCAGATTTTTACACGACACTCTAATAAATGTTCAGATGGACACAAGATATATATTTCTGTAAACAACATTGTATGTATTTTCTATTAAAATCTACTAACATTAAGTGCTGTGCTGTGAATATGTGTAATTTCATTTTCTTCCTCACAGTCCACTTTAACTTAGTTATCAGGTCATTTAAACCATTGCACAAATTGTTTCTTCCACACATACTCTTTCTCCTTATGCATGATTTTAAACAAAAGCTGTACACACAACAGTGTGTTGATTTGTTTTCCTCATTTAGTCACTTTTAAGAGGAAAGAGGAATGCTTCATTCATGGCTTATCAACTTATGATTAGAATACTACTGTACTATGGAATCTGCACCATCCGAAAATTTGCAGTCCCATCCATTCACAGATTAAAAGTATGAGAAATACCGTCACTGATGCTAGAATCCTCACAATCCAGCAGCTTGAGAGGTCTCTCTCATACCCCTCATAATAATGAACTCAGTGGATTTACCCATTCATTTAAAGTGACTTCATTTCCCAATCAAGGCTTCATTCGCATTTGCAATAACAGCAAACAATGCTCAGGGTCAGAGAGAGAGGAGAAGAAATATTGACAGAGAAATGAAGGGGGAGAAAATGAACAAAGAAAAGAAGTAGAAGGAGATGGTCAGAGAGATTTTGGGGAGGAGAGGGGGAGGGCAGAGGTGACGGACAGTGAGAGAGAGAGAGAGAGAGAGAGAAATTGGGGGGGGGGGGGGGGGGGGACAGAGATTAAGACATACATATAATTCCCATACATAATTAGCAATTGCAAAGCATTATAAATACAGAACCCAGCCGAATTCACTTCAATAAATATTCGTGCAGAATCTTACCTTAAGAAATGTTGTTCAGCTAGGTTAACATCATTATTGATAGTGCTGAACGTAAAAGAATTTGAGCGACCAACAACTCTTTCCACTGCACAACCAACAGCCATTTCCTCTTGGCTGCATGGCAGTGTATTAATCTTGCAACAATCTTCAATATCCTGTCAGAATAATACGAAAAAATTATATGAATCCATAAATCAGTTAATAATTGAGTAAGCAGGTGTTATCAATGTTTAATGCTACAGTTACTGCTTTGTTTCTCAATGGTAATGTTACCGATGACAGTGCCACTAACACGAAGTTACTAAATACAGTTTTTTGAAATTCCTTCACAAAAAACGATGAAGCAAATATTACAGAATTTGAATCAAAAAAGCTGCCAAGATCAGTAACTTGGAAACAGACATCCTCAGGGTAGCGAAGCAGCTAAAATCACTTAATAAAAGCAAATCCTCCTCTCCAGATTGTATATCAATTAAGTTCCTATCACAGTGCGCTGATACAAAAGCTCCATACTAAGTAACATACAAAACCACTTGCTTGACAGAAGATCCATACCTAAAGGCTAGAAAACTGCATAGGTCACACAAATGCTCAAAAAAGGAAATGGGAGTAATCCACCAATTTACAGACACATATTGCTGTTGTCAACCAGCAGTGGGATTCTGGAACATATACTGTTTTCAAACATCATGAATTACCTCAAAGAACACAATCTATTGACAAACAGTTAGCACAGATTTAGAAAATATCGTTCTTGTGAAACACAAAGCTAGCTCCTTATTCACACAAGGTAATGAGTGCTATCAACAGGGAATCCCAAATTGATCCCATATTTCTAGATTTCCAGAAGGCTTTTGATACTGCTCCTCAAATCAGCCTTCTACTCAAATTGCAAGTCTAAGAAGTATCATTTCAGTTGTGCAACTGGATTAGTGATTTCCTGTCAGAAAGGTCACAGTTCATAGTAAAACTGATGGAAAGTCATAGAGCAAAACAAAAGTGATATCTGGCATTTCCCAAGAAAGTGCTACAGGATCCAGGCCCTCTGCTGTTTCTAATCTACATAAATAATTTAGGAGACAATATGGGAAGCCCTCTTAGGTTGTATGCCATCTAGTAAAGTCATCAGAAGACCAAAACTAATCGCAGAATGATTTAGACAAGATATCAGTATGGAGCAAAAGGGGGCAACTGGTTCTAAATAATGAAAAGTGTGATGTCATCCATTTGAGTTAGGTAGTAAAGGGAATCCATTACATTACATTTCAATTAAATAATAAATTACACAAGTCCAAAGGCTGTCAATTCAATTAAATACTTAGCAATTACAACTGTGGGGAAAGCAAACCGAAGCCTGCATTTTATTGGCAGAACACTCAGAAGATGCAACAGGCCTACTAAAGATACTGCCTCAATTAAGCTTGCCCATCCTCTTCTGGAGTACTGCTGCACGGTGTGGACACTTAACAGATACAACTGATGGAGAACATCAGGAAAGTTTAAAGAAGGCAGTCCACTTTGTATTACTCTGAAATATGGTAGTGTGTGTAACGGATATGATATGCGAGTTGAGGATGGCAGTCATTAAAACAAAGGCATTTTTCATTGTGATGAGATCTTTTCACAAAATTTCCATCACCTACTATTTCCTCTGGATGTAAAACTATTTTATTGGCACCCAACTACGCAAGAAGAAACGCTCATCACAAACTACAAGATGCCACAACTTGCATGAAAAGATTTAAGTGTTTGTTTTTCTGCACGCTGTTCAAGAATGGAAATTGTCTGTAAGTGATTCTATCAACCCTCTACCCACATTAACTATGAATTGCAGAGCAGTCACGTAGATGGATTCAGAAGTCAACTATGTTACCACAATAACATAAATGTGACAACGAATATTTGGCATGTACTTGGTGGCAGAAATGCTTACTATGATTACTGCAGTATTATTACTTACATCCACAAGACAAATTTGTGCAAAAACTGTGGCAATATAACAAATGTGTCTAGTCAAATGTTATCAAAATTTTCTTTCAGAACTAAGGAAAATTGGTTTTATCACATACTCAGAGAATTACTACTCTTAAAAGCCAAAATATAATTTTGATTTATGTAATAAATAACAACTAATAACAACAACTACAACTAGACTTTATTTGACTGGACACAAGTATTCAATCAAACCCTCTTAATATTCACAATACATTTTCCTGGAGAATCAAATGTTGCTTATATAGAAATTAATAATTTCCCTTCAAACATGAAAGCCCACAATGGGTTCACAATAAGAAAGTAAGTTAGGGTTTAAGTCTTGATCAGAGCAGACGTGCAGCGGAGTGAGACCAGCTACTTTGAGATCTTCGGTAGGCGATAAGGCAGCCGCATAGGCAGGCCAGAGGAGGAAGATGCCGACAACCGCGCCGAGACCAGCTGTCTGCCTCAGCACAACCATCTGTGCTGAACTGAAGAACAAAGGTGTCTTTCACACAGTGCCACTTCATTGTGACACCGTGCCAAAGAAAGCAAAAGAGTCACTGTTTAGCTACTACACATTGGTTGCGGCAAAAGTGTCATGTCGGATAGTGCTGGGCGGCAGAACTCTTCTGCCTTCTCCCAAAGATTAGGGAACATTCCATGTCAGGGCCGACAGCACTGCCCCGTTACCTGCGCACGTGTCGAGTAGATGAATTGACACACGGAAACCTTTAGGCTGAGGCAGCGGCCAACACAAGGTGCCAACTAAGTTTGAAGCTGGCATCACGAGCACAACCACACTCACAGTAGGGCACTCAGACTGACTAAAACACCATGAGCAGCGACAGTGACCAAGGCCACCCCCCCCCCCCCCCCCCACCACCACCACCACCACCACCACCACCACCAACCTACCCTAATATAACGGTAAGCCCCCCAGCCAGTCCCAGCCCCTCTCCCTCACCGAACAGAAGTAGGACCCCAAGTGAATCGTTCCCCCAGGCAAAGGGACAGGAAATTAGAGACCCTTAGCCCATGAAATAGGAACTGAAAAACCTCCCCAAAAGCACTAAGCAACCCACACTAACATCAGACATGATGAAGTACCTTAAACAAGACTCCCTCAGGATCATCACGGACCTCAAAACTAACCATGACGGGACAGCAGCCTATATCTGGGGTCAGGTGGGAGACACTAAGAGGGAAATCATGACCAAACTTAGGAGATGTGGGTATCCTGAGGTTATTGTAAGCCCCAGACACACAAGAGAACCACGAGGTGACCAAGGGAGACACAAGAAGAATCCCTCAATGAGAGTCATCCTAAAACAAATTCCTCATAGCACAACAGAATCAGTGACTGATCAACTTCGTCAGCAAGGGTATGGCATAGTAAAGGCATGGCACATTAAGGACAGGAAGCAATAATGCGCTCACACAGAAGTTCTGGGTGATAACGCATTGCCAACAAACTGTGGACACACTCCTGACTGAAAGAGCGAAAATAGACTTTACCATGCAATGAGCAGAGCCCCCACGGGGCACCCAGGACACCCCCCACCCCCACCCCTTCCCCGGCCCACACAATGTGGCAGGTGCTTGAACTTTGAGCACACCACAGCAAACTGCAGAAAACAAACAAACCCAAAATGCAGGGAATTGCACTAACTCTCTCACTGCAACCTAAGGAGAAAGAACAGTGTGCAAACTGCTGGGCAACCACTCAGCCCTCTCCTACAAGTGCCGCAAGCATCCCAAAGAGGCCACGAGCGAAGAAACACGTGTGCCCATCAAAGTCATCAATGAGCTAGCACTGCTCGCAAATAACGAAAATGACCTGAAACAGGAGATTGTGTTAAAGGAAGACCTGGTGCGATTTCTCGCTGTAACTCTGCTGAACTTGTTCCAAGACAGCAGGGAAAAAGACTAAGGTGACACAGGCAGGAAACAAGATACATTGACTATTGGCACCCCAAAACACACTTTAGGCACACACCTCAGCATACACCACAACACACACCACAGAACACAAACTAAACAGGCACCTCTCTCCCCCAACTTCCCCCCTACACCCTTTCCAGGCACCGCCACGATGGCCAACACACTACATGCCGACACACTACGTCTCTTATCTGTAAACACTCAATGCGTCAAACCGAAACACACATTATTAATGCATACAATACAACAGGAAGGCGTCCATGTTCCAGGCATCACCGAGACATGGCTAAGGAATACAGACACTTTTGGCCTCCCTAAACTACAGGAGGGCAGACCAGACGGAAGAGGGGGAGTAGCACTGCTTGCACAGGACACAATAGCAGCAAAGGAAGTCCCTCTGCCGGCACCACTTAATACTATGGGAGCAGTTATAGTATAGATAAGAAACAGGAACAGACACACTCTCATGATAACCTGCCTGTAAAACCCATCCACAATGCCAATACCACTGCACTTTCTACGACATATGATGAAGTACAATAAATACATAATACTACGAGGCTTTAATGCAAGGCACCATAGACTAGGAGACACAGCCGATAATGGAAACGGCCGAAGTCTATTTGACTTCCTAACAAGAGAGCTGATGGACCGACTACCAGTCAACCAACCGACCTTCATAGGTCACTGAAGCCACTCGACACCAGACCACGTGCTATATGGACACAACATTAACAACACAATGTCAGAGCCTGTCGTAGGCTATAACGAGCGACCACCGACCAATCCTTTTTTCGACCAGTGCCACCCTGCCTCCAGACCATATCCCCACAAGACGAATGATGCACAAATATACAAATGCCGACTGGGACAAATACAAAGATGTGCTCACAGAACACCTATCAATACCACTTACGAAAACATATTACGACAACCTCCAACACGCCATCAACAGAATAGAGACTGCCATACATCAAGCAACAGATGAAGGCATTCCCACTATAGTAGTCGAAAATTGGAAACAAGCCATCCCGCAGGAATCCGTCAACCTAATATGACAGAAGAAACAACTTTACAGACAAATCAGACACGACAATAACCCAGACCTGAAAAGACAATGGAACAGCAGACTGAATGCCAGAATTAAAAGAATCATATCTGAATACCAACTAAGACAATGGGACAGCACATGCAGAAGACTAAACTACAGGGAAGAAGGGAAATTCTGGTAACACTTTAAAACACTAACAGGGCAACAAAAAACACCACATTAATAGTGGACGAGCCAACAACAGACAAAGTAGAACAAGCTGAGGCATTTAGACAAGTACTACAGCAAGTATATCCTTTCCCACAAGATGCTAAATTCGATGACAACTTCTGACAACACATAGAGCACCAACTACCCTATACTTAAATGTCCCAACAACAAGACAGAAGATGAGAACACACTGACGGCAGAAATCACCAACACAGAAATCATAAACGCAATCTACTCAGGACGCAACACAGCCCCTGGATAGAATGACATAAGATGCATACACCTCCTCCAGAAAGCCCCAGCCCACCTCTTGGTACCCCTTCTTTCCCTCATCTATAACTACTGTCTCACCAGCAAAACATTACCAACCAGCTGGGAAACTAGCAAATCAATAATGTTACCAAAACCAGACAAAGCAAAGACTGACACGTGATCCTATAGACAGATATCTCTACTCGACGTCATAGGAAAAACATACAAAAGGATACTAACTGACCGCATGAAAATGTATATAGAATGCAAAGAAATCCTCCCCTTGACACAATCAGGCTCCCGACAAAATCATTCCAATGACCCGCTAATCAAATTGACCAACAGAATAATGCAACGTTTTAAGAGAGGGCACTGCACACTCACAGTCTTATTAGACATAACTTGTGCTCTGACACACAGGACTGCTCTATAAATTGAACCAGTTGGGCCTTCCGACTGAGGTTGTACAGTTAATACAGGCATATTTCACAAACAGGAAATGCAAGGTACATGTCGGCGGTGCTTCCTCTCTATAATTTACACCCCAAGCAGGAGTATCACAATGAGGCATATTGTCCCCGCCACTATGTGCACTTTACACGGCTGACATATCAATGACAACAATCCCTACAAAAACGGTAGGACTTTTTGCTGACGACACCGCCTACTGGTGTAGGGAACTGAAGATGACAACCATACAATGAAAGACACAAACCTGCCTACAACAACTAGAAACCTGGATGGCAAAATGGAGAATCCGTCCAAACCCATCCAAAACCCAAATGGTTTTATTCAGACATAGACACCTGGCAAAAAAAGACAGCAAAACACAGATGACATACAACTGATGCTCTGGAACACATCACTGAGACTTAATGACACTGCCAGGTACCTAGGTGTGTACCTAGACAAACATCTAAACTGTAAAACAAACCTCACACACCTGCTAAACATGACAAGAAAAAGACAAAGTCTAATCAGACGAGTACAAGGACGATTCCACAGATGTGACAATCAAACTGCGATCCACACCTACAAGACTTAATCAGACCTGTGATAGAATATGCTTCAAGCCCCTTAGGTGCCCTGCATAAACTGGTAGCAGAATGACTTTACTCAACTCTTACGCAGCATTTCTAGACTGCCAAGGCTCACACCTATGACATCACTGGCGTGGAACCACTACAAATCAGACTGACTAAACCCAGGGCAAACTACGGGAGAGACATATTAACCAAACGCCCAGACATGGAAGACTTCCTGACAAGACCACGAACGAATAGGCGACCAAAATTCAAATACATCCAACCAGACAGTAGCACACAACACCAGTCAAGAATATCCAGACCTTGCCCCCACCATGGAACCCCTAACCCAAGACATCTCACTTCCCCCACATCTGGACCAAAGACAAAGAAACTAACCCCGTAAACACACACACACACACACACACACACACACACACACACACACATATACACACGACAGAATTAAGTTAGACATAAAACATAGCATAGACTAAAAATTACAATATGTAACTGTTCATCATTACCATGAAAGTCATTTCCCTAAGGTGACAGGAGGACCTGATGTAAACAGGACAGTACCTTAAACAAACACCCAATTGACAACTGCTCTCTAAATTCAATTGTATATCTTCAAATTATCCTTGCCTCCCACCAATGTCGTTGTTGTTGTTGTTGTTGTAGTCTTCAGTCCTGAGACTGGTTTGATGCAGCTCTCCATGCTACTCTATCCTGTGCAAGCTTTTTCATCTCCCAGTACCTACTGCAACCTACATCCTTCTGAATCTGCTTAGTGTATTCATCTCTTGGTCTCCCTCTACGATTTTTACCCTCCACGCTGCCCTCCAATACTAAACTGGTGATCCCTTGATGCCTCAGAACATGACCTACCAACCGATCCCTTCTTCTGGTCAAGTTGTGCCACAAACTTCTCTTCTCCCCAATCCTATTCAATACTTCCTCATTAGTTATGTGATCTACCCATCTAATCTTCAGCATTCTTCTGTAGAACCACATTTCAAAAGCTTCTATTCTCTTCTAGTCCAAACTATTTATCGTCCATGTTTCACTTCCATACATGGCTACACTCCATACAAATACACTCCTGGAAATTGAAATAAGAACACCGTGAATCCATTGTCCCAGGAAGGGGAAACTTTATTGACACATTCCTGGGGTCAGATACATCACATGATCACACTGACAAAACCACAGGCACATAGACACAGGCAACAGAGCATGCACAATGTCGGCACTAGTACAGTGTATATCCACCTTTCGCAGCAATGCAGGCTGCTATTCTCCCATGGAGACGATCGTAGAGATGCTGGATGTAGTCCTGTGGAACGGCTTGCCATGCCATTTCCACCTGGCGCCTCAGTTGGACCAGCGTTCGTGCTGGACGTGCAGACCGCGTGAGACGACGCTTCATCCAGTCCCAAACATGCTCAATGGGGGACAGATCCGGAGATCTTGCTGGCCAGGGTAGTTGACTTACACCTTCTAGAGCACGTTGGGTGGCACGGGATACATGCGGACGTGCATTGTCCTGTTGGAACAGCAAGTTCCCTTGCCGGCCTAGGAATGGTAGAACGATGGGTTCGATGACGGTTTGGATGTACCGTGCACTATTCAGTGTCCCCTCGACAATCACCAGTGGTGTACAGCCAGTGTAGGAGATCGCTCCCCACACCATGATGCCGGGTGTTGGCCCTGTGTGCCTCGGTCGTATGCAGTCCTGATTGTGGTGCTCACCTGCACGGCGCCAAACACGCATACGACCATCATTGGCACCAAGGCAGAAGCGACTCTCATCGCTGACGACGACACGTCTCCATTCGTCCCTCCATTCACGCCTGTCGCGACACCACTGGAGGCGGGCTGCACGATGTTGGGGCGTGAGCGGAAGACGGCCTAACGGTGTGCGGGACCGTAGCCCAGCTTCATGGAGACGGTTGCGAACGGTCCTCGCCGATACCCCATGAGCAACAGTGTCCCTAATTTGCTGGGAAGTGGCGGTGCGGTCCCCTACGGCACTGCGTAGGATCCTACGGTCTTGGCGTGCATCCGTACGTCGCTGCGGTCCGGTCCCAGGTCGACGGGCACGTGCACCTTCCGCCGACCACTGGTGACAACATCGATGTACTGTGGAGACCTCACGCCCCACGTGTTGAGCAATTCGGCGGTACATCCACCCGGCCTCCCGCATGCCCACTACACGCCCTCGCTCAAAGTCCGTCAACTGCACATACGGTTCATGTCCACGCTGTCGCGGCATGCTACCAGTGTTAAAGACTGCGATGGAGCTCCGAATGCCACGGCAAACTGGCTGACACTGACGGCGGCGGTGCACAAATGCTGCGCAGCTAGCGCCATTCGACGGCCAACACCACGGTTCCTGGTGTGTCCGCTGTGCCGTGCGTGTGATCATTGCTTGTACAGCCCTCTCGCAGTGTCCGGAGCAAGTATGGTGGGTCTGACACACCGGTGTCAATGTGTTCTTTTTTCCATTTCCAGGAGTGTACTTTCAGAAATGACTTCCTGACACTTAAATCTATACTCGATGTTAACAAATTTCTCTTCTTCAGAAACGCTTTCCTTGCCATTGCCAGTCTACATTTTATATCCTCTCTACTTCGACCATCATCAGTTGTTTTGCTCCCCAAATAGCAAAACTCCTTTACTACTTTAAGTGTCTCATTTCCTAATCTAATTCCCTCAGCATCACCCGACTTAATTAGACTACATTCCATTATCCTTGTTTTGCTTTTGTTGATGTTCATCTTATATCCTCCTTTCAAGACACTGTCCATTCCGTTCAACTGCTCTTCCAAGTCCTTTGCTGCCTCTGACAGAATTACAATGTCATCGGCGAACCTCAAAGTTTTTATTTCTTCTCCATGAATTTTAATACCTACTCCGAATTTTTCTTTTGTTTCCTTTACTGCTTGCTCAATATACAGATTGAACAACATCGGGGAGAGGCTACAACCCTGTCTTACTCCCTTCCCAACCACTGCTTCCCTTTCATGCCCCTCGACTCTTATAACTGCCATCTGGTTTCTGTACAAATTGTAAATAGCCTTTCGCTCCCTGTATTTTACCTCTGCCACCTTTAGAATTTGAAAGAGAGTATTCCAGTCAACATTGTCAAAAGCTTTCTCTTAGTCTACAAATGCTAGAAACGTAGGTTTGCCTTTCCTTAATCTTTCTTCTAAGATAAGTCATAAGGTTAGTATTGCCTCACGTGTTCCAACATTTCTACGGAATCCAAACTGATCTTCCCCGAGGTTGGCTTCTACTAGTTTTTCCATTCGTCTGTAAAGAATTCGTGTTAGTATTTTGCAGCTGTGACTTATGAAACTGATAGTTCGGTAATTTTCACATCTGTCAACACCTGCTTTCTTTGGGATTGGAATTATTATATTCTTCTTGAAGTCTGAGGGTATTTCGCCTGTTTCATACGTCTTGTTCACCAGATGGTAGAGTTTTGTCAGGACTGGCTCTCCCAAGGCCGTCAGTAGTTCCAATGGAATGTTGTCTACTGCGGGGGCCTTGTTTCGACTCAGGTCTTTCAGTGCTCTGTCAAACTCTTCACGCAGTATCATGTCTCCCATTTCATCTTCATCTACATCCTCTTCCATTTCCATAATATTGTCCTCGTGTACATCGCCCTTGTATAGACCCTCTATATACTTCCACCTTTCTGCTTTCCCTTCTTTGCTTAGAACTGGGTTTCCATCTGAGCTCTTCATATTCATACAAGTTGTCCCCTTATCTCCAAAGGTCTCTTTAATTTTCCTGTAGGCAGTATCTATCTTACCCCTAGTGAGATAGGCCTCTACATCCTTACATTTGTCCTCTAGCCATCTCTGCTTAGCCATTTTGCACTTCCTGTCGATCTCATTTTTGAGACGTTTGTATTCCATTTTGCCTGCTTCATTTACTGCATTTTTATATTTTCTCCTTTCATCAATTAAATTCAATATCTCTTCAGTTACCCAAGGATTTCTACTAGCCCTTGTCTTTTTACCTACTTGATCCTCTGCTGCCTTCGCTACTTCATCCCTCAAAGCTACCCATTCTTCTTCTACTGTATTTCTTTCCCCCATTCTTGTCAATTGTTCCCTTATGCTCTCCCTGAAACTCTGCACAACCTCTGGTTCTTTCAGTTTATCCAGGTCCCATCTCCCCCAATTCCCACCTTTTTGCAGTTTCTTCAGTTTTAATCTACAGGTCATAACCAATAGACTGTGGTCAGAGTCCACATCTGCCCCTGGAAATGTCTTACAATTTAAAACCTGGTTCCTAAATCTCTGTCTTACCATTATATAATCTATCTGATACCTTTTAGTATCTCCAGGGTTCTTCCATGTATACAACCTTCTTTCATGATTCTTAAACCAAGTGTTAGCTATGATTATGTTGTGCTCTGTGCAAAATTCTACCAGGCGGCTTCCTCTTTCATTTTTTAGCTCCAATCCATATTCACCTACTACGTTTTCTTTTCTTCCTTTTCCTACTGTCGAATTCCAGTCACCCATTACTATTAAATTTTCGTCTCAATTCACTATCTGAATAATTTCTTTTATCTCATCATACATTTCATCAATTTCTTCATCCTCTGCAGAGCTAGTTGGCATATAAACTTGTACTACTGTAGTAGGTGTGGGCTTCGTATCTATCTTGGCCACAATAATGCGTTCACTATGCTGTTTGTAGTAGCTTACCTGCATTCCTACTTTCCTATTCATTATTAAACCTACTCCTGCATTACCCCTATTTGATTTTGTGTTTATAACCCCGTAGTCACCTGACCAGAAGTCTTGTTCCTCCTGCCACCGAACTTCACTGATTCCCACTATATCTAACTTCAACCTATCCATTTCCCTTTTTAAATTTTCTAACCTACCTGTCCGATTAAGGGATCTGACATTCCACGCTCCGATCCGTAGAACGCCAGTTTTCTTTCTCTTGATAACGACATCCTCTTGAGTAGTCCCCGCCCGGAGATCCGAATGGGGGACTATTTTACCTCCGGAATATTTTACCCAAGAGGACGCCATCATCATTTAATCATACAGTAAAGCTGCATGCCCTCGGGAAAAATTACGGCTGTAGTTTCCCCTTGCTTTCAGCCGTTCGCAGTACCAGCACAGCAACGCCGTTTTGGTTATTGTTACAAGGCCAGATCAGTCAATCATCCAGACTGTTGCCCTTGCAACTACTGAAAAGGCTGCTGCCCCTCTTCAGGAACCACACGTTTGTCTGGCCTCTCAACAGATACCCCTCCGTTGTGGTTGCACCTACGGTACGGCTATCTGTATCGCTGAGGCACGCAAGCCTCCCCACCAACGGCAAGGTCCATGGTTCATGGGGGGGCTCCCACCAATAGCGGATCATATAAAGAAAATTGTCTCTCTCTCTCTCTCTCTCTCTCTCTCTCTCTCTAAGAAGTAGCACAAAACAACACCACCAGCACGCGCACACCAAATGAAACAACACCACAAGAACAAAAAAAAAAAGCACACACAAAACAGCCCGCCTATCCCTTCATGGGCGGGAATGAGAAAAAGTCTTGATCTCTTTATTACAAGGCATAGGAGAACTTAATCAACCTTGAGAGGTACTGGTATGAAGTACACAGTATATAACTCAAAGCCCCTTACTGACAAAGCTATACTACAGAGTTCAAATGTCTGTCTACATACTAGTCAACAAGTCAGTTTTTTTGGTATGGTCTGAGAGTTTTTTTATATAACTTGTTTGGATTTTAGGACATCTCGGAATATCTGCATATGTTACTTACAGGACACCACACAGCTTCACCTCCTAATAACCTCTTAGTTCAAACAATGGAAAGCCCAGGTTGTTGTCATTCTTAATTCAGCTACATAGGAAGCTTTCCAGCCCAGACTACTTTTTTTTTACACGCAACAGGCACTGAGAAGAGTGTAATAGCTAGTGACTCAGTTGTTCCTAACTGAGAACAATATGAGACCATTGATCACCGTAATCTTCAAACGGAGCAATATGAAAGCAACTTAGTATAAATTATGGCCATGTGAATTTTATCAGTGGAAGTGGAATGTGAAATATCTTACCATAGACTAAAGTTCTACAATAATAAACTGATTACTGACCATAAGAGCTACAATATGATGCTGGATTCAGAAGTTAAATTCCTTTGTACAGAGAGCAATGTGAAAAGTTATCAACAAAACTGAAATTCATGTTCCGTCTACCAATCTGAAGGAAATTCTAATTTCGTCTTATGTACAGTCACAAATGGATTTCAATAATCCACACAGTTTCTCAGTGGTTATAATGGCACTGACCCAGAAGATGCCACACTGAAGGTCACAACACAGAATTCCATCTTCCAAGACTTTTCTGCCCAGAAACATTGTATTACAGTTCTTTTTTTGACTGTCACACTTCATCAACGTCACAGTATTAATTTAAGTAACTGAAGAACTGCAATTTGTTAAAATTCCTGAATGGAGGAAAGGTGGCCATACTTGATATCTGTATGGTTCTATATAATTACATAAAAGAGCTTGCTCACACAAATGTGCACTATGGATTACTCAAAGTCTTTGATACTGCTCTGCCAACTCACAACCAAACCATTAGGTCAACTAAACTTACGAATACCAGATATCAGCTCCATTCCATGACTTAATGTTGTTGGGGCATGTGGCGACATACATGTGCAGACAGCACAAGGTCTTCTTTTTTTTCATTTATATTATTTATTGGAATGTAGGTTGTGGTTACAGACTGATCTACAGTGTAAACTGAGATATGAATTGAACTGAAGAGTGAGAAGCTGGTTGAGAGTTAGCAAAGCCAACAAATGTGAATACAAAATCTCATTTGTGGTGAGATACTGATCTGTAGTGTTCCCCAATATCTAGGTTAGGTTGAAAGGTGACAGTTTTTCGGTGAGTTTGAAAAGCGGTATTGAAGGCTTCAGTTAATCCAAATATTTAACTTAGGTAGCTACCATTTTTAATCAAGAAACTGATTAAATAACTATTTTTTAATTATTACGGTACATACTAGCCACATCCATTTTATTCATTTATTCTTATTTTATTGTATGTTTATTTCTAACTGAACAATGGAAAATGAAGGATGGAATAATAACAATATTATGAAAAGGATAGACTGTTATTCAGCATGTAGTGAAGATTCGGAGTTGCACAAAGGCACAACAAAGACTGCTAAACAAGTAAGCTTTCAGCCGAAACATATACTACTGCGGTAGGGGTGGGAAGGATAGTGGTACAACATTCCTCATTTCAGGGCAAGAAGAGAGGTAGTCAAAATGCTGGCAGAGAATATGATTCAGCTGCGACAGTTCAGCATGGTATTGAGTCATCTGGTGGGACTTTGGGAGGTGGTGCGGACTGCGGAGATATGGCATGGGACATTTGTTTTCGAGCACGGTTGGGAGGGTAATTTTGGCCTGTGAAGGCATCATTGATATTCTTAATATATTTGGAGAAGAACTGCGCATCACCACATATGCGACAGCCACTGGTAGCTAGGCTGTATGCAGGAGACTTTTGGTATGGAATCGGTAGCAGCTATCAAAGTGGATGTACTGCCGGTGGTTGGTAAGTTTTATGGACAGGGGTACAGATGTACCCATCTTTAAAGTGAACATCAACATCAAAGAAGGCAGCTTGTTTGGTTGAGGAGGACCAGGTGAAGAGAATGTGGGAGAAGGTGTCGAGGTTTTGGATGAAAATGAATAGGGTGTGCTCACCCTCATTCCAGATCACGAAAATGTCATTAATAAATCTGAACCAGGTGAGGGGTTTAGGATTCTGGGAGGTTAGGAAAGACTCCTCTATATGGCCCATGAATAGCTTGTGGAGGATGGTGCCATGCTAGTGCCCATTGCCCTACAAAGGATTTGATTGTAGGTGATGCTTTTAAAGGAGAAGTAATTGTGGTTGAGGATACAGTTAGTCATGGTGATCAGCAAGGTGGCTGTAGTCTGGAATCCATCGCCATTCGGATAGGTAGTGTCCAACAGTGGCAAGGCCATGGGCATTGTGGATGTTAATAGGCCTACATGTATTCCTTGACAATAAGATATACAGGGTGTTACAAAAAGGTACGGCCAAATTTTCAAGAAACATTCCTCACACACAAAGAAAGAAAATATGTTATGTGGACATGTGTCTGGAAATGCTTACTTTCCATGTTAGAGCTCATTTTATTACTTCTCTTCAAATCACATTAATCATGGAATGGAAACACACAGCAACAGAACGTACCAGCGTGACTTCAAACACTTTGTTATAGGAAATGTTCAAAATGTCCTCCGTTAGTGAGGATACATGCATCCACCCTCCGTCGCATGGAATCCCTGATGCGCTGATGCAGCCCTGGAGAATGGCGTATTGTGTCACAGCCGTCCACAATACGAGCACGAAGAGTCTCTACATTTGGTACCGGGATTGCGTAGACAAGAGCTTTCAAATGCCCCCATAAATAAAAGTCAAGAGGGTTGAGGTCAGGAGAGCGTGGAGGCCATGGAATTGGTCCGCCTCTACCAATCCATCGGTCACCGAATCTGTTGTTGAGATGCGTACGAACACTTCGACTGAAATGTGCAGGAGCTCCATTGTTCATGAACCACATGTTGTGTCGTACTTGTAAAGGCACATGCTCTAGCAGCACAGGTAGAGTATCCCGTATGAAATCATGATAATGTGCTCCATTGAGCGTAGGTGGAAGAACGAAACTAAAATGAGCTCTAACATGGAAATTAAGCATTTCCGGACACGTGTCCACATAACATCTTTTCTTTATTTGTGTCTGAGGAATGTTTCCTGAAAGTTTGGCCGTATCTTTTTGTAACACCCTGTATGCAACTTGCCCAATTATGAGCGGTGAAGGTTTCAGATTTGCCAATAAAAGGTATCATATATACAGGCTATTTACAATTTGTACAGAAACCAGATGGCAGTTATAACAGTCGAGGGGCATGAAAGGGAAGCAGTGGTTGGGAAGGGAGTAAGACAGGGTTGTAGCCTCTCCCCGATGTTGTTCAATCTGTATATTGAGCAAGCAGTAAAGGAAACAAAAGAAAAATTCGGAGTAGGTATTAAAATTCATGGAGAAGAAATGAAAACTTTGAGGTTCGCCGATGACATTGTAATTCTGTCAGAGACAGCAAAGGGCTTGGAAGAGCAGTTGAATGGAATGGACAGTGTCTTGAAAGGAGGATATAAGATGAACATCAACAAAAGCAAAACAAGGATAATGGAATGTAGTCTAATTAAGTCGGGTGATGCTGAGGGAATTAGATTAGGAAATGAGGCACTTAAAGTAGTAAAGGAGTTTTGCTATTTGGGGAGCAAAATAACTGATGATGGTCGAAGTAGAGAGGATATAAAATGTAGGCTGGCAATGGCAAGGAAAGCGTTTCTGAAGAAGAGAAATTTGTTAACATTGAGTATAGATTTAAGTGTCAGGAAGTCATTTCTGAAAGTATTCGTATGGAGTGTAGCCATGTATGGAAGTGAAACATGGACGATAAATAGTTTGGACAAGAAGAGAATAGAAGCTTTCGAAATGTGGTGCTACAGAAGAATGCTGAAGATTAGATGGGTAGATCACATAACTAATGAGGAAGTATTGAATAGGATTGGGGAGAAGAGAAGTTTGTGGCACAACTTGACCAGAAGAAGGGATCGGTTGGTAGGACATGTTCTGAGGCATCAAGGGATTACCAATTTAGTATTGGAGGGCAGCGTGGAGGGTAAAAATCGTAGAGGGAGACCGAGAGATGAATACACTAAGCAGATTCAGAAAGATGTAGGTTGCAGTAGGTACTGGGAGATGAAAAAGCTTGCACAGGATAGAGTAGCATGGAGAGCTGCATCAAACCAGTCTCAGGACTGAAGACCACAACAACAACATATACAGGGATGGTTCAAAACAATTTAAATGGCTCAAATGGCTCTAAGCACTATGAGACTTAACATCTGAGGTCATCAGTCCCCTCAAAATAATTATTATGACAATTAGCAAAATCCAGTTACAACGCAGCTAAAGCATATCTACTGGTACAACTACCTATGTAATGTGTCATATTATCGGATAACAAGTGCCATATTTACACACTACAATAATAGTGACACATCATCAATTACTGACACATTCCATAAAATTTCATCTTCATGATCCATAGAACAAGTATTAATGTAATGTAACTACGTATTCTTAAAAAAATTTTAGTTCTAAACAAATTACATAACTGAAGAAATTACTGTTTTATGCTTGAAGGGAGAAGACAAGTGTTTAACATCCTGCTGGCAACGAGGTCATTAGACCCGGCGTAAGCTTGGATTACAGAAGGCTGGAGAAGGAAAGCAGCCGGGCCCCTTCAACGGAACCACCCCAGCTATTTTAAGGAAATCACGGAAAACCTACATCAGGATGGCCAGATACAGGTTTGAACCATCATCCTCCCAAATGCAAGTCCAGTGTGCTAACCACTGCGCTATCCGGCTCGGTGCAAGAGAAGAACAATGCTGATCACACTTCAATCTCATTTCTTTTCTAACACATTGTAAACAGTGACATCAAAGTTCAGTATTGCAGGAGGTCAGAGAAATAAATGATGAATATAAATTGATACTCTTTGATACAATGACAAGTAAAAAAAATCATCCCCTAATGATAACCAAACGTTTTCTCTTCAAAAATGTAAAGAAAACTGAAGGAAATTTTCATCTCTGGAGGCTGATTTAAGGTAAAGCAATACTCACAGGCAAATTCATAGGACAAAGTTAAATTTAAAACTGGGATTGGCGTAAAAAAGGTTTTCTTCACGTGGAAAACAACTTTTGGATGAGTAAAAAAAAAGGGAGTGTAGTGTTGAAAATACAAAAGAGAACATACAGACTGAATGGAAAACTGTGTTCCTGGTACTGCATATTATTGCAAATATGTTTTTCCTTTATCTACTTCATCTTCTTTATGTTATTGTTACTATTACTATTGTAGGTGATGCATTTAACTATTGTTACTTCCCCCCCCCCCCCCTCCCCTGAACCATGGACCTTGCTGTTGGTACGGAGGCTTGCATGCCTCAGTGATACAGATAGCTGTACCCTAAGCGCAACCACAATGGAGGGGTATCTGTTGAGAGGCCAGGCAAACATGTGGTTCCTGAAGCGGGGCAGCAGCCTTTTCAGTAGTTGTAGGGGCAACAGTCTGGGTGATTGACTGACCTGGACTTGTAACATTAACCAAAATGGCTTTGCTGTGCTGGTACAGCGAACAGCTGAAAGCAAGGGAAAACTACAGCCGTTAATTTTTCCTGGGGGCATGCAGCTTTACTGTATGGTTAAATGATGACGGCGTCCTCTTGGGTAAAACATTGGATATCCATGCGGGGACTACTCAGGAGTAGGTTGTTACCAGGAGAAAGAAAACTGGCGTTCTATGGATTGGAGCATGGAATGTCAGGTTCCTTAATCGGGCAGGTAGGTTACAAAATTTAAAAAGGGAAATGGATAGGTTAAAGTTAGATATGCTGGGAATTAGTGAAGTTCGGTGTCAGTAGGAACAAGACTTCTGTTCAGGAGATAACAGGGTTATAAATACAAAATCAAATAGGGCTAATGCAGGAGTAAGTTTAATAATGAATAAAAAAAATAGGAGCACGGGTAAGCTACTACAAACAGCATAGTGAATACATTATTGTAGCCAAGATAAGACACGTATCCCACACCTACCACAGCAGTACAAGTTTATATGCCAACTAGCTCCACGGGTGACGAAGAGAATGAAGAAATGTATGATGAGGTAAAAGAAATTATTTAGATAGTAAAGGGAGATGAAAATTTAAGAGTCATGGAGAACTGGAATTCAACAGTAGGAAAAGGAAGACTAGGAGAAGTGGTAAGTGAATATGGAAAGGGGCTAAGGCATGAAAGAGAAAGCCGCCTGGCAGAATTTTGCACAGAGCACAACTTAATCATAGTTAACACTTGGTTTAAGAATCACGAAATAAGGTTGTATACGTGGAAGAAGCCTGGAGACACTGGAATGTTTCAGACCAATTATATAATGGTAAGACAGTGATTTAGGAACCAGGTCTTAAATTGTAAGACATTTCCAGGGGCACATGTGGAGTCTGAACACAATCTATTGGTTATGAACTGTGGATTAAAACTGAAGAAAATGCAAAAAGGTGGGAATTTAAGGAGATGGGACAAACGATTGACAACAATAGGGGAAAGAAACATAAATAGGAGAAGAATGGGTAGCTTTGAGAGATGAAATAATGAAGGCAACAAAGGATCAAGTAGAAAAAAATCAAGGGCTTGTAGAAATCCTTGGGTAACTGAAGAGATATTGAATTTAATTGATGAAAGGAAAAAATATAAAAATACAGTAAATGAAGCACCCAAAAATGAATACAAACATCTCAAAACTGAGATCAATGGGAAATGCAAAATGACTTAGCAGGGATGGCTAGAGACTAAATTTAATGATGAAGAGGTAAATATCACTAAAGGTAAGATAGATACTGATCACTAAAGGTAAGATAGATACTGCATACAGGAAAATTAAAGAGGCCTTTGGAGACAAGAGAACCACCTGTGTGAATATCCAAGAGCTCAGATGGAAAACCAGTTCTAAGCAATGAAGGGAAAGCAGAAAGATGGAAGGAGTAGACAGAGGGGCTATACGAGGGCAATGTACTTTAGGCAATATTATGGAAATGGAGGAGGACGTAGGTGAAGATGAAATGGGAGCTATGATACTGCATGAAGAATTCGACAGAGCATTGGAAGACCTACGTCAAAACAAGGCCCCGGGGATAGACAACATTCCATTAGAACTACTGATAGGCTTGGGAGAGGCAGCCCAGACAAAACTCTACCATCTGGTGAGCAAGATGTATGAGACAGGTGAAATATCCTCAGACGTCAAGAAGAACATAATAGTTCCAATCCCAAAGAAAGCAGGTCTTGGCAGGTGTGAAAATTATCAAACCATCAGTTTAATAAGCCACTGCTGCAAAATAATGACACGAATTATTTCCAGGTGAATGGAAAAACTGGTCAAAGCCAATCTTGGGGAAGATCAGTTTGGATTCCGTAGAAATGTTGGAACACGCGAGGCAATACTGACCCTATGACTTATCTTAGAAGATGGATTAAGGAAAGACAAACCTACATTTCTATCGTGTAGACTTAGAGAAAGCTTTTGATAATGTTGGCTGGAATACTCTCTTTCAAATTCTGAAGGTGGCAGGGGTTAAATACAGGGAGCGAAAGGCTATTTACAATTTGTACAGAAAACCAGATGGCAGTTATAAGAGCCGAGGGGCATGAAAGGGAAGCAGTGGTTGGGAAGGGAGTGAGACAGGTTGTAGCCTATGGCTGATGTTATTCAATCCATACATTGAGCAAGCAGTAAAGGAAAACAAAACAAAAATTTGGAGTAGGAATTAAAATCAATGGAGAAGAAATAGAAACTTTGAGATTCGCCGATGACACTGTAATTGTCAGAAACAGCAAAGGACGTGGAAGAGCAGTTGAATGGAATGGACAGTGTCTTGAAAGGAGGATATAAGATGAACATCAACAAAAGCAAAACCAGGATAATGGAATGTAGTTGAATTAAATTGGGTGATGCTGAGGGAATTAGATTAGGAAATGAGACAGTTAAAGTAGTAAATGAGTTCTGCTATTAGCGGAGCAAAGTAACTGATGATGGCCAAAGTAGAAAGGATATAAAATGTACACAAAATGGCAAGAAAAGTGGCTCTGAAGAAGAGAATTTTGTTAATATCAAGTATTGATTTAAATGTCAGTAGGTCTTTTTTCAAAGTATTTGTGTGGAATGTAGCCATGTATGGATGTGAAACATGGACAATAAACTGTTTAGACAAGAAGAGAATTGAAGCTTTCAAAATGTGGTGCTACCGAAGAATGCTGAAGATTAGATGGGTAGATTACATAATAAATGAAAAGGTACTGAACGAACTGGGAAGAAGAGGAATTTGTGACACAACTTGTCTAGAAGAAGGGATCGGTTGGTAGGACATGTTCTGAGGCATCAAGAGATCACCAATTTAGTACTGGAGGGCAGTGGGGAGGGTAAAAATTGTAGAGGCAGACCAAGAAATGAATACACTAAGCAAATTCAGAAGGATGTAGGGTGCAGTATCTACTTGGAAATGAAGAAGCTTGCACAGGATAGAGTAGCATGGAGAGCTGCATCAAACCAGTCTTTGCACTGAAAGCTACAGCACCAGCTACTACTACTACTACTACTCTTGCTGCTACTACTACTTAAAATTTTTCTGTTTGAACGGTAATAATTTGCAAACAATATCCTTTATTCTGTATAAAACATGCAAGATGACATATCTAAATCCATGGCAAAAATGTATTTATGGTCAAAAATAAATATAACGTAAGATTATCTTCCAATAGATGTAGCTACAGCAGTGCATTCAGTTTGCAACCCTGTCTGAAAGAACTGATTGCGTAGTAAAACTGTGATGAGTATGCCCGTAACGCGTACGGCATAAGTATGATCATTGCAAACAGTTTTCTTTGGAGATTGAATTACATGTTTGCCTACATCCCAGTCTTCCTAAGCGCGGAAAACACAACGAAGATCTCACACGGCGCTTTGTTCACAAATCATCTTCGCACGGCAAAGACGTCCGCACTCAAGAATTTTGCACCTGAATTATTGAAAACAGCTCATGACAACTAAAGAAAGTAATGATTTGTGGTGACGTCTGTAATGTCACCCGTTATGACGTACCGCATAGTGCCGGCGTTTCAGATAAGTGTTCAGTGCAGATTTGATCGCTTCGCTTTTTGAACGCTTCATCTTACTGCTGACGTATGGCCCTGGTATAAAAAGCTATAAAAAAATTCTGTCAGTCTCCATGAGTGCGTGAAAGCCTTTGCTCAAACCTCAATATAAACATCTTCCACCATCGAATGTTCCCTCTCACAACAAACAAAACAAGCAAAGCATATGGATTCCAAAAGATGCCACAGTTTATGCTACCTGCTAATGATTCCCATCGAAGTTTTCGGAATTCAGCTATAGAAAGACTAGACTGTAAGCGAAGCGCTACGTCCCTCTTGCCATCTGAACTAAAACTGTATTTTATACATTGATATTTATCAAATATTTCTTTCTTGCAAATATTCTGTCCGGAAAAGTATTTACTCTTGCACGGCCTTCTACAAAGCAGGCCATGACTTTTGCTGAAAAGGTTCCGTAGCGGACTGTCAGTACATCTCACTACAGTTATATTTTATTTTCAGTTACTTATTTTTTCATAACTCTTACCTCCATTCGTTTCTTCAGGACGTTCTCTTCCTTTTCTTCTTCATTCCCATTCAGAATAGTCGTCCAGTCATTTCACAATCGTCTATAATTAATTGTGGACAACGAGTGATAGTTGCAGCTAGAACTGTTAAATTAACTGTTGTCCTTCACATTCTAAAAAATTTTCATCGAAAATTATTATTTTTTTCTGTATGAGTTGATTGAAAAATCCATATGCGTGTCTAACACCACATTTAGTTGTGTAGGGCTACAGGGTCAACTCGGAACACCATCAACAATATTTCAAAGGTTGTTCAAGGATATTTTCTGAATGTTTGAATGTAAGGCACCCATGGTCTCATCACAGGATTTCTTAAGAATATTTATTAGCTACAAGGTAAATACAGTGTTCATCTATTTTCACACAGCTAACAAACTCACAACACTGAACTGACCGTTGTAGATACATTACATTCATTGTTGAAAGTCCTCTCTATCAGCGTTGTCAACGCCCCAGCATTACTGGATCGCATAATTGGTTAGAGATAATCAATTAGTTTGCTAAGGATAGTACATCTACAATCTACACTATAAAATCCGTTTTTTGTTGCGTGTCCTGGAATTTTGTTGCAGGTGGGCTATACAAGGTGATTCACAAAGAGAAGCAAATATTTTAATATGTTGTTCTACAAGTAAAACTAAAGAAAAAAGTAAATATAAACAGAGGTCCGCAAATGCTTAGTTACGGAGTGGCGGCTAATAAAAGATTTGCTTGAAATTTAGCAACATCGCTCATATGAAGTCATCGCAAAACAACGAGGTTAAAGTAAAGCACGATTTACATTTATTTTGTTGTTAATGTTCTGGTGACTCTAATAAAACATGTCCCAGAAGTGTATCTGCAGTAGTTTTCCAGAACACCCTGAGAAGCAAAGTTTATTATCAATACACACTTTATTGGACCATTCATTTTCCCAAACATCTAACTAGCGAGACATACTTACAATTCCTTCAAGAAGAAATGCCCCGCTTGCTCGAAGATGTTCCACTTGCTATGCGATTGCAAATGTATTTGAACATGACGGCGCGCATCCACATTTCACCAACGCCGTTACTACACATTGAAATGAACATTTCCCCAGAAATGGATTGGTCGTGGTGCTACACGTCTGTGGCCACACAGATCGGCCATTTTATCGCCAATGGATTTTTGTTCATGGGAATGGATGAAAGTCATAGGTTATGAGGACGAAGTCAATGCATGTGCTCGCATTATGAATGCAATAGACAAAATTAAGAACAACCCTGTGAAACTGAAGCAAGCAACGGAATCTGTTCATACACATGCAGCTAAATGCATTGAACTCGGTGGAGACATTTTTGAATATTTATTGTGAAGCCGTATGTACACTGTACAACTTCCTTAACACTGAGCTTTGTTTTTCTCCGGTTCAACATGAATTCTCGTGCTATGGTATTAATGAAAGCAGATTATCTCACATATTCATACAGTTTTGGTTAACGTTATTACCATCATTTTTCCAAAATTAAATTCTCTGCAGCTTCCATTGAGACCTTTGCGCAGTTGTCTGGAATTTAAAAAAAATTGGGCCAAGTACATGATAAATTAAAAATTTTACGAAATTACGTCTTTGTTTCTCTGGATGTTCTGGAAAACTACTGCAGCTACACGGCTGAGACATGTTTTATTAGATTCACCAAATCAATAACAACAAAATAAATGGAAATCGTACTTTAACCTCGTACAGTTTTGCAATGGCTTCATATTAGCAAAGTTGCTAAATTTCAGGCAAAATCTTTTATTAGTCTAACTCCATAACTAAATATTTGCGGACCTCACTGTATATGAACTTTTTTCTTTAGTTTTACTTGTAGAATAACATATTAAAATATTTGCATATCTTCGTGATTCAGCCTGTATAATGGCTTCCAGGGGCAACAAAAAATCATTTTCAATATTTTGCATAATTATTGAGACATTTAAAAATTTAACAAGCTATCATAATCTGCTCATTAGGAGTAAAAAATGGTTCAAATGGCTCTGAGCACTATGGGACTTAACATCTGAGGTCATCAGTCCCCTAGAACTTATAACTACTAAAACCTAACTAACTTAAGGACATCACACGGATCCACACCCGAAGAAGGATTCTAACCTGCGACCATAGCAATCGCATGGTTCCGAACTGAAGCGCCTAGAACAGCTTGGCCACAATGGCCGGCTCATTAAGAGTAAGTTAAGTTCAAAATCATAAGCATTACAATTAGAAACAAAGTATTTGTCTTGAAGCTGATGACGCTCAAATATTCCAAATTTTTTCATCCATTACAGGAAAATGATAACACTTCCAACAAACTTCATACGTAACTTCAAACTCTTATGAAACTTCTCGCTGGCAGCCCTCACAAAATGATGGAATGTAAAAAGTTTATCATTTTCGCTGCTCATGTGATCAAACTTCAGTATCAACAATGACATTTTAATTTTTTACTTCTTTACGTGAAGAATTTTTCAACCGATAGTACTTCAATGCAACCTAATAACACTTTCCTGCACTTTTGTTGAAACATCAATTTAGTTTGACACATACCATGAGTCAGTAAAATAGTATGTTCTGAACATCACAGTAATAATCTTTTTGTAGTATTAAAAATATGCGCAGTACCTTTTGTTGTTTTCTTCTGCAGTAGCTTTTATTATGATGGTCAATGTACTAAATTAGCTGGTACTTTGAACCCTGTCTGATGCTTTGCTTACTATGACAATGATGATTTTAAGCACTTTATATAGGCCTATGTATATCCAGTTTATGATCTGAAAATGTTGCTGATTAAATATCACAGTATGTGAAAAGGACACACTAAATATCTACTTAAATAACAACACTGCGATAAAGCTTGTTAGTTTTAAAAACTTGTATTACTTAACGTGCACAAGAACATGGCAAAGGCTGACTTTTACAATATGTCCATTACTATGAAAGATAGCATATACTAAACTTCACCATACCAAATAAATACTTCAACCCCTTCGTGGTGTTGAGCAATGTATTGTAGCCTCTTTCGAGGTTTTGCTACCGATGGATCGTTTAGTAGCTTTTACACAGTGGCTTCCACGTTGTAATTTCCGTTTTAATATTTGGTCTACAACATAATGTCTACCTCCTTCACAGTAAACAATGACTTCCCACTGGCGCTCATGCCACTTCTGATTGGTTCGTAAATAGCTCCTTAACACTGTATAATTATGTGTAGCAATAATTTCCCACCCATCTGAGGCCATTTAACAATGATTGTGCTCCATTTATTCACCACACAATACAGTACGTGGGCATCGCACCACACGCTACTTCACAACATTTCTATCTCATAAACAAGACGTTCTGGAACATTTTGTCACAACGCTTCTCCCGCCTTATTCTTCCGCAGGGAATTCCCTTTAAATTTTAACTTAAGCCTAAATAAAGTCATGACTCGTCACAGCTTTAATTACAAATGTTCATAATACTTTTAAAACTAAAATCTACTTAACAATATATAGAGATTAATACAAGAAAACATTATTTACAGCTATACATTTAAACACAGTTACAGATTGAAACTTCCTGGCAGATTAAAACTGTGTGCCCGACCGAGACTCGAACTCGGGACCTTTGCCTTTCGCGGGCAAGTGCTCTACCACCTGAGCTACCGAAGCACGACTCACGCCCGGTACTCACAGCTTTACTTCTGCCAGTACCTCGTCTCCTACCTTCCGAACTTTACAGAAGCTCTCCTGCGAACCATGCAGAACTAGCACTCCTGAAAGAAAGGATATTGCGGAGACATGGCTTAGCCACAGCCTGGGGGATGTTTCCAGAATGAGATTTTCACTCTGCAGCGGAGTGTGCGCTGATATGAAACTTCCTGGCAGATTAAAACTGTGTACCCGACCGAGACTAAGGTCTCCGCTGCAGAGTGAAAATCTCATTCTGGAAACAGTTACAGATTATTTGTTGCGTGCTCCACAGGCTGGTGGCAGCACCTTAGCAGCCATCTGCCTTACTTTACTGTGAGCTGTTAGATGGCGTATACACCCTCAGTGCTATATCATCTCACTGCTTGCTTTATAGAGGTTTTTACAACAGTCCTGCTACTCATAATATTCTATAAGTCAGGAAAGCGAATAACAAAGTAACTTCTACAAGATGAAATGGAACAATTTCGGACGACTTAAAGTGGTGAAGTATGTGTTTAAACTCCCACTTCTTTAACGAAATGACTTACTTGATACTGTCAGCCGACTTTCCTTGAGGCATAGCTTGCTGCTGCAACATCCTTTTTTTCCTTCTTGTCCGAAGTAGGTTTGCTAGGAACGTGAATCTCTCAACACTCTTTCTACTGATAAAAATAAGCAGAAGTACGCAGTCTCTTTTGCTTCACTTAACGATGTATATTTAAACATAAAACTTTTACAAATCTCATTCTCCACATAAAGAAACACTGTCAAGTAAGTCTCCTCGTGTATCCAAAGGTTAGAAACAAAGTTCACTTACACATAAGAGAAAATTGGCTTAAAAAATAAGCCCATTCTCATCATGAATCTGAATGCATGTCTTATCCTCTCCAAGTCCAAGACGAGCATTAACTAACAATATTTCAACTGTTTTATTCCACTACAATAGTCAAGTTATAAAACAGCACAGAATACATAAACACTCCATGTTCTTTCACTGTGGCTTCAATGGCGCGACCGTCAAACACTTTTCGGTGCCTTTCGAACGCCGCATCTACGCTCGTCACACAATAAACTTCAAACCTGCGCACACAGACAGGTGATACGCAGTAAATAGGCTCTCTCACACTTATATTTAAAATCTCGTGTGTTCGAGACCGTAGAAGGCCGAGTGCTTCTAGAATTTACGCGGAAATTCTCGAAACACTACAAATTCCTACAATGTGTGACGTACTTGTGTCGTTACAAGTTACCGCCTAGCTTCTTCCAAACACATTTATCGATGCTTCAAGTTCTTGTATCAAAAAGGTGATACATCAATCTTATAAATTTGACAGTAACTACACACCTAACAAAAGTCGATATCCCTAGTGAAGATGCTTCCTCTGGAGCATCAGGTACAGAATCACTAAGAAGCTATGTGGCAAGTGACACTTTCATTTTATTTTTAAACCGGTTAATGTCGCTTGCCCACACCTTTTTAGCTGCATGGAGACCATCATTATCCTGAAGCCTGTGCAGTGCGCCAATGTAACACTATGATATTGTGTATAATTGCTATCAATTAATTTTTTGTCACCTAAACTTTCTGGTACCAACCGAAGTACATGTGATGGATCCAACAAAAGTGACTCAGAATTGGGTTTACCAGAAACTTTGAAGGCGGTGCATAAAGTAGATGGTACAATACAAGAACCTAGCGAAGAGTGAAGTTGCCATGAAATTTGATGCAGCACGATTACACATCAAAGATACAACTTTGACACCTACAGACGCAGTGAACACAAAACATTTTTTCTCTATGTTTGCGCTTTGGGCTCCATTCGTTTGTGCAACTAAAAAATATGCAACAGGCAGCGTCCAGCTGCTATTTATGCCCACAAAGATGATACCATTGTGCTTTTTGCTACTGGCAAACTATGTGACTCAATAACAGTTTCCTCATCAATACAAGTATTGATGGTCATCAAAACCCACGTACTGTCGAATTCATATATCAACTGTTATCAGGTTGCAATTAGAGGAAAATCTAAAAGACTTTCAAAAAATGGTTCAAACGGCTCTGAGCACTATGGGACTTAACATCTGTGGTCATCAGTCCCCTAGAACTTAGAACTACTTAAACCTAACTAACCTAAGGACATCACACACATCCATGCCCGAGGCAGGATTCGAACCTGCGACGAAAAGACTTTCAGAACTTAAAAGGCCTCACTTGTGAAACCAGTATCATCATCCATACTTTGATACTGTACCACTTACTTACTGTTATTGGATGTGGCATGCAAGGTCAAACATAGCCCTGGCATAATCATATGCTTATTATTAATAATATAGGCTCATCTGCCAGTTCTGGTAAGAAATTCGTCAGTGGAGTAGGAGTTGTCCACCAATAAACTAAACTGAACTTTATTGGTAGTTAAACTTTTCATGGTGCTGGCAAGTTATTGGCAATGTGTATTCCTGCCGGCCGGAGTGGCCAAGCGGTTCTAGGCGCTACAGTCTGGAACCGTGTGACCACTACGGCCCCAGGCTCGAATCCTGCCTCGGGCATGGATGTGTGTGATGTCCTTAGGTTAGTTAGGTATAAGTAGTTCTAAGGGACTGATGGCCTCAGAAGTTAAGTCCCATAGTGCTCAGAGCCATTTGAACCATTTTTTGTGTATTCCTGAGTAACTGACAACATTTCTGCCCAAAGGAAGTGACTTTAAATCTATCTAAAGATTATTCTTATTTCTTGTATTGATTTCATGAACTGATATGTTGGTTTGAAAAAGAGATATATTATTTATCACAACTTTCATCAAAGTAGAAATACATTGAGAAGCAGTAGATAGTATCCCCAGTTCCTTGAACAGGCCTCTTCAGAACTTTCTTCATTTCATACACCACAAAAAATTTGAATTGCACATTTTTGGACTCGGAGAACTTGAGTTTGGCTTGATGAGTTAACCCAAAACATGATCCCATATGACTTCATGGAGTGAAAGTAAGTGATGTATGATAGCTTTTTATTTTTATATCACATATTTCTGACATCACTCAGATTGCAAATAACGATTAACACTGTCAACATGTTCTTCCTGCTTGTCATTACACTTTATCGATATACAGAGGAGGGTCTGAACTGTGTATTTTTATGTTTAGTGACAAAAAATTGGTTAAGTACCATCAAAATTTAACGGATCAGTTTTTCTAAGACAACACCTGATTTCCTATTTAGGGTGCAATGGCTACAACATGTGTGAAAGAAACATACTTCGCATCTAGTAATATTAGTGATGTAAAGTAACTGATATACGCAAGAAAAAATAAGTGCCCAAGACGGAACATTGTGGGACACCACTTGTAATTAGTTCACAGTTGGATGATGCCTAATAGAATAATACAGGACTCTTTCCTATTGTATACCTTACCCTTTGCTTCCTTTGAGAGAGAGAGACACAATTTGAACCATCCGTTTCATAATGGCTATTGCCATCTAACGAAGATCTGGCTCATACATCTGTATGCTTTAACTAAACAAACAGCGTTTTTTGGCTTGTTTCACAATTTTATTATTAATGTTACTGCATCACCTAGGTTTCAGGTTATAAGCCCATTTTCAAGTACATCACTGACTCCCAAAGATGTAAAGGCACAGATAAACATGATGGCAAGGCAAAGGTAGTCATGTCAACTTCTTAAGATATTGATCCATAGCTTTATGTAAAATTACTCCAATAACCATTTTTAACACATTACATATGGAATTACACAATTCAGCAATTACACTAACATGACGGGACAAAAGTTATGCATCAGCCCAGAACTTCTTATCTGCTGATGGACTGTGGCCCAAAGTTTTGCTTCTATCCCACAGTTGTGATCTCATCAAAAAGGGGTGAATAATTGAACTGGGTTTGCTCATTTAATATTAGGTGTCTTTTCATTTCTAAAATTTCTAATTGGTTGAGTTTAGCCCAAGTTCCTCTGTGTGTAAGACCAGTACATCTACTATTTATTTGTGGTTATTGTTCAGACAATGTTTCACAAAGTCTGAATCAGTCTTTTTCAATCTCCAGCTTCTATGATGTTTTTCAAGCCTGGTGCAGATTGATCTCCCTGTTTGGAACTAGCCCTACAGAAAGATATAGTAACGAAAGTACAGTGTGTAGAAGAAATCAAGTAGACATAGAAACAACAACAAGCATAATGTCAGAAGAGCAACGAGTTCTTAGTCAGGAAGGAAATGAAAACGAGGATTGAAAACAGTAATGTGATTGTGACTAGGGCAGATAAAGGAGGAGCTGAAGTGCTGTTAAACAAAACAGATTACACCAAAAAAGTAGAAGATTTTTTGTAGTCAGTGCAGCTACAAAGACTACAGAGAGATCCAACAGGTAGTTAGAATGATAAGGCTAAGCACGTAGTAAACGAGTGCTCCAACTTCTTCTCTGAATATGCCTGTAAGAGCATTCTGCAAATAAACCCTAGGCACCACAGCTGTGTGGTTTACCAAAGCTCCACAAACCAGAAGTGCCAATCTGACCTATGGTATCCGCAATACAAGCTCCAGTACACAAGATTGCCAGGAGGATCAACAACATCCTGAAGAAGAAACTGAACTTCAAAGGGAAGTACAACATTAAGAACAATTCAGATTTAGTTAACAAATTAACAGATGTTAAGGTTTCAACAAATGCAAAATTAGTCTCTTTTACTATGCAAACCTTGTTCACATCTATTCCGGTGAAAGACCGTATACATATTGTGTCACAATCGTTGTATTCTCAGAACATTAATCCAGAGAACAGCTGAGCATTGTTAGTACAATGGAATGCTGGTTAAATCAAAACTATTTATGTTCTCAAGGGAGCTATTATCACCAAGCAGATGGTCTGACAATGGCCTCACCTTTATCCCTCTTAGACTGATTTTCTTAGGAGGGAACCACTGGCAACACATGTTGTGTATTGGTACAGATATGTAGATGATATTCTTTGTATGTGGAAAGGTTCCAGTAGACAACTCCACATATTTGTGGAAAATATGAACCAGTGGCACACTAACATTAAGGTGAGCATCGAGTTGAGGGGCGGGGGTGGAGGGGGAGTGGGCAGCGTAAATTTCATAGACATTAGCTTAAAGATAGAAGACAGTGACCATAAATTTAAAATTTGTTGAAAAGACTATTTCACTGACACATTCATCCTGGCTTCCTCCCAACATCCTGCAACCTATAAACATGCAGCTTTCCACCACATCATCCACCGTCTCCTTTCTACCCCTATGTCCCAAGAAGACTTTGACTGGGAACTTAACGCAATAAAAACAATAGCCACAAGTAATGAATTTAATCCCATCATCACTGAGAATATTCTAGGTAAAAGTATGAAGAAACAAGCCAGATCCCTCCCTACTGTCGTCAATGAGAAACACAGACAAACTGGAAAAGAAATGGTGCAGATTACCATTTGAGGGGAAACATCAAATAGGATAAGTAACATTTTGAAGACATAGGGTTTCTCTGTGTTTTCTATGACCCTCAGACAATAGGTAGTTCCTTGTTCAATGTAAAAGACAAACAACCAGCCAAAAATGGGGTTCATAAAATCACCTGCATTGAGTGTCAGTCTTGTTGCATTGGACAGACAGTGAGGTGAATCTGCGCTGGGCTTAAAGAACACCATAGAAGCTGGAGATTGATGAAGACTGATTCAGACTTTGCGGAACATTGTCTGAACAATAACCACATATACATAATGGATGTACAAGTCTTACACACAAACGAAAAGGGGGCTAAACTCATCAAATAAGAAATTTTTGAAATTAAAAGACAGATGTGTACACCCTCACACTTATTATTAAACGAGCAAACCCATTTCCATTACTCACCTCTTTCTGATGAGATCACAACTCCAGGATAGAAGGAAAACGTTGGGCCTCAGTCCATCAGTAGAGAAAAAGTTCTGGGCTGATGTGTAACTTAAGTCCCATCGTGTTAGCGTAATTGCTGAATTATGTAATTCCATATGAAATATGTTAAAAGATGGTAATTGGAGAATTTTACTTTAAGCTATGGATCGATATCTTGAGAAGTTGAGACGACTATCTTTGCCTTATCATCATGTTTATCTGTGCATTATCATCTTTGGGAATCACTAATGCATTTGAAAATGGTCTTATGACCCAAAACCTAGCTGATGTAGTAATATTAATAATAAAACTGTGAAACAAGGCGGAAAACAGTGCTTGTATAGTTAATTTACAATGTTTCATCAAGAACCCACAGTTGATTTAATTAATATCTGAATGCTTTCATTAGGGTCATTGCCACACTGAATATTTTTGTTGATTTTATTAAATAATGCGGTAAACTGGGGAAAATTCTTCTAATCACATCTTCACATATTTTTGATGGTGCTCTTGGGTATTGATGCTCATTACTTGAAAATCTTCAGATTTATTTTTATTAATATCCTCTCCTTTAAAATATTTTGCAAAAACCACAGATCTCTTGCAAATTATGTAGTTTTTCTTCGGAATTGCTCTGTTAGTGACTCTAAATGTCGTGAACGTGAATACTGTGATATAGCTCCTATAGCCACTGTCTCGAAAATTGTTCACACAGAGTAGAAGAAAGTCTTTGGCATGTGAAAAATGTTAATTAATTCAGAGTAATACACTTTTACTATAAGTAACACACAACTTTTCACTAACATGTTACATCTGTGCAGTACATTCTGTGTCTTCACACTCTCACAAGGCGTTTGAACATCTGTGGGAAATATTTTACCAGCTGTTGCACATCTTACAACAACTGAAGACTAAATGGTCACAATTTGTGTTTCTTTGAGCACAGTACTTCATTGGTAGTAGGCCATCTTCACAGCATTCCCACTTGTCATTATTCTTGTTGTGTGAAGTCCAATGTTGTTTATGCCATCCTTTCTCAACAGCGTGGAACAGTGGAAAAATCAGGTAACAAGCCTATTGCAACAGTGTAGTTAAAAATTAATCGTTATTTCGTGTCGAGTGCTTAACGAAAAGCGATACTAGTGTGTTGAAGTATTGGATAAGAGATAATCACTTGTGGTATGTAACACTTTAGAATTTTCATGGAAATCCCGATTGAACATATTACGTCTATAGGTGCTAAGTATTGGTGAAAATTGAGTGTGTGCAATACATATAGTATTGCTCTGTTTCCAGTGGTGAGTATTGAATGAAAGCGAGAGACACTGTAGAGTATGTACACTTAAAGTAAGTATATTTCATGTGAAAATGTCTTTTCACTCACTGGTTGGACTTTCTTGTGTGACAAAATACCATTAGATATGTACAGGATTTGAGTGTACGAGTGACACTGGGTCTGTTAAAAATAATTTATTGATCTGATTGGTAGATACTGCTAAAATTCCTCAAAACAGTCTCAATAGACGTCGGCACACTGCTGACAGCAGGATTCCCACGCTGCGAATGCTTCCTAGAAGTCACCTGTCATAAGCTATTTCAGAGTCACTGTGACAGCCCATTGCATGAGGGGAACGTCATCGAAACAGTACTTTTTCAGGTTTCTCTTGAACTTTGGGAATAGAAACAAGTCTGGTGTGTTCATATCAGGGCTGTATGGTGGCTGCAATGAGGTTGCAACCCCTGTCCAGGCCAGGTAGGCAATCACAATGAAGGCTCGAGGTGAAGTGTTGTGGTGGTGGAGCTCCCAGTGATCAGCAGTTTCCAGCTGTTTACGCTGGACGTCTCTCTCTAAGTATGCAAGGACTTTTCTCTAGAAAACGGCGTTGCCTGTTCATCCTGGACGTTTAAATTCATTGTGGACCATAACATACTTGTAAAAGAAGACAACGAACATTATCTTTACCTTGGTTTTCGACATTTTAGCTTTCTTGGAGCGTGGTAAGTTTGAGGTGTGTCACCCCGATCTTCGGCGCTTCGTTTCAGGGTCTTACAGGAACACCCATCATTTGTCACCTGTTTTTATGTTGTCTACAAAATCCAGTTCACTTTCTAACTGCTTGAGCGTCTCACAGGAAACGTCAGCTCATTGTTGTTTCTGTTCATCACTCAACACTTTTGGCACCAATTTCACACAAACCTTCCACAGGTTTAAATTATCAGAAATAATTATGTGAACCATTGTTTTGCACATCTTGAGGCCTGCAGCGATTAGTTTTACACTCAAACGATGGTCAGAGTCCAAGGGGTTTTTCACTTTGGCCATATTTTCTTACAAACATCTCCCTGACGGGCGTCCAGATCGCTTCATGTCTTCAGCATTACCCTGTCCTTTCTTAAGCTCAGTGAACCACCAAAAAATCTGAGCCTTTGCAGGGCGTTGCCTTTGTAAGGCTCCTTAACCAAGGCAAGTCTCTCGGAAGCTGTTTTGTCCAGATGAAAGTAAAATTTTTTTCATGTTTCCTCTAGAGACAAAAATCCAAAAACAGTTCTCACACCATGCATCTGAGCTTAGATGCGACTGACGCCCAGTGCTTTGCTTACAACCTTAGATCTCCACTGGGGAGCATGCTGCTCACGACTGGAGCGCTGCTCAGCAGCCACTCTCACAACTCAACAAACAAATCCTGTATTGCTAAGGCACATACACATAAATTAATGGTAAGAATGCATGTAAACATGGGTGTTATCTTGTTCACATGCCGCCTCATTGTGTCTTTGCACAGGAGTTTGTGCTGCGGTTATTGTGTTGAAAAGGCGACAAAACAAGAAAACGAAATGGTCACTGTGGGTAAGACAGTATCTAAATAACGGAGGAATGAGAAATATAAAGGGATGTCAATGTTTTGTTTGCAAATTTCAGAAAGAGATCACTGCTGTATTTTAGATTTTCTTCTTGAGAAACTGCAGTGATAAGGCTGGCAATAAGATTTCGTTAGTGGTAACTGGAGACTTACTGTATACACCAGTTTGAACGTTTGTATTTCACATTTCAAAACAAAACATTTCAGTGATTATTCCTAAAACAGAAATACTCAAGGGAGGTTCCTAGTCGATATGTGAAGGTTAATTAATGTTCAATGTATCATTTGTGCTTCATTTTATAAAAAAATGTTGTGTATGTAACTTTAATATTAGCAGATGATATTTAGGTTAACATCCTTGGACTTGTCAAATTCAGGAATGTTATACATGTTAGGGTCCACAAGAATGGAGGTTGTCATTTTCAATTTTTATATTTTTTGCATCATCAGTGTATTTCATTTCAGTTTCTAGAACCATTGTTTGTTGATGGCTACAACTAAGTTACCCCATCATTTCCTTTGTACTGACGTCAGGCTACTCAGTTACGTCATTAAAGCGCCACAGCATGAGTATCCCACCACACTTTTCAGATACACTTTTCTGTCATTGTTGACACCTGTCACTAGCACCTAATTTCAGATGTTCATACTTACGGTATACTGGCAGTAGTTTACTTCTAAATAACATGCATAAATATTTACACTGTGATTTTCGATTTCTTTGTGTTACGCCTTAATTGACGAAAGTTTATGTTTGATATGATTGCATCTCATTTTATTTTAGCATGCAAGGGAGAAGAAACTGATAATGATAGGCTAGAGGGTCCAAGCAGTTTTGTAGGTAGAAATAGGGGCTTTATGTGTGGTCTATATTTCGAAGAAACTCTGTAGTTGCACCATTGGAAATGTAAGACTATTCACAAAATTGAATAGAAAAAGGCATTGTGTGGACGTACGTTAATAATTATAAGATAAATGTATAAATAATAGTTGAGTTCACAACAAATATATCATGACTTCCATAATAAAATATCTACGGGTGTACTGCCGGTCTACAGTGTCCAACGGGAACAATATTTCGGCGATCATATATGTCGCCATCGTCAGGTGAGCTGATGGACTGAGCTACTGTGAACCTGCCGGCATGGAGATCCGTTCACTATGGCTGCTCAGAAGGAACTGGGTTCGGTCGCTGCTGCTCTCAGCTCTTACTTTCCCCTCTTTGGGGAAGTGTGAGGGGGAGTTTGTAGCCTTTTGGCTTTTACTCCCCTGTGAACGTGTGTGTGTGATTTTTCTATAGTTTTTCTGGTGTCTGTGATTTGTGATGATTGTTGTGAGTGTGTCTGGTACTTGCCTGAGGTAGGCGAGAAGATTGGTGTTATATGGGAAGGAACTGGATTAGGAATTGGGTATTGGGATTTTCTCTTCGACTTAATCATCGAAGATCGTCATAGGGCGCTTATGCTTATTGCGGGACATGTCATACCAACTTAGGGAGTGGATGAGTGCATTTCCGGATCTGGAAGAACCTTCATAGAAGGCCCTTGCCAGATCCTGGAAACGCTCTCTCAGGAGTGGGATTTCGGCTGCGGCGTGCAGGTCGTCTGTGGGGAATCCAAGACGTAGACGCAGTGCCCTTCTGAGGGCGCGGTTTTGCAGCCTCTGGAGTTTGTCCAGGTGCTGCTTTGCCGCGTATCCCCAGACAGGGCACGCATACTCCATTACCGGCCGGATCAGGGCCTGGAATACATTTACTGCTACTGGGCAAGGAAGGGAGCTGGTTGTGTTCAGGATAGGGTATAGGATGGACATTCTGGCGCAGACCTTCCTGTGGACCTCGTCTATGTGGGGTTTCCACGTAAGACGAGAGTCCAAGGTTACGCCAAGGTACTTGGCGGTTCTGCGCCAGGGGAGTTGGGTTCCATTTAGGTGAAGGTGGAGGGGGGGACGTTGAGGAGGTTCGCGCCTTCCGAGCCTGCGGGTAATCAGCATTGCTTGCGTTTTCTCCGAGTTGATGGTGATGCGCCAGCGACAGGCCCAGGTTTCTGTGTCATCAGGTCCTTGTTCGCATTTCTAGTGAAGAAGGCTGTGTCGTCTGCGTACTGCGCGGTGTGCACCAGGGGGGCCGTTGGAGCGTCCGCAGTGTACAAACAGTACAATACGGGCCCCAGTGTACAAACGGGTTCGGTCGCGGCGGGGACCGATTTAAATACCCTCCGCCCGCGGCGCGCTCCCTCCGCTGTCCGCGCCCCACGCCACGGTCGCGCGGTGGAACAGATTGCGACGGCGTCTGAGGTGACGTTGGAGTGAGGGCTCTGTCCGCCGTGGTCGTCACAACTATACGTTTGCTCGATTTACTCTTGATTAACCCAATCGCTGGTCCCCAAGCCCTGCTAAGATTATAGCCACAGTCACGGTTTATGAGGTCGTCATTGGTGCGAATTTCGATGGCCTCTCTAACAACGCTGTCCCAGTATCTCGACGTCTGTGCCAGAATCCTCGTGCGTTCATACTCCATAGCGTGATTTTCCGACAAACAATGTTCAACGACCGCCGACTTGCTCGGATACATCAGTCGAGTGTGCCTCTGGTGTTCACAGCATCGATCCTAGACGGTACGCATCGTCTGACCAATATACGACTTGCCACATTGACACGGAATCTGGTACACGCCGGCCTTCCTCAAACCGAGGTCATCTTTGGCGCTCCCCACCAGTGCACGAGTTTTATTCGGAGGACAAAACACAGTTCCGACCCGGTGTTTCTTCAAAATGCGGGCGATTTTCGCCGAGAGTGTGCCTGTATATGGAATAAACGCAGTGCCTACCTCCTCCCTCGTGATTTCATCCATCTCCACAGGTTGTGCTGTAGTGGTTGGGCGGAGAGCACGTTGAATCTGCCACTCTGAGTACCCATTTTTTCGAAATACAGTTCTCAGATATTCCAATTCCTGGGGTAGACTTACTGCGTCAGAGACAGTGCGCGCCCTATGTACTAGAGTTTTAAGTACCCCATTCCTCTGTGAAGGGTGGTGGCAGCTGTCTACGTGCAAATACAGATCAGTGTGCGTTGCCTTACAACACACCCCATGACCTAGTGTGCTGTCAGCCCTTCTCTTGACCAAGACGTCAAGGAAAGGTAATTTACCCTCTGTTTCAGTCTCCATAGTGAATTTGATGTTGGGGTGTATGGAGTTTAGATGTGTAAGAAAGTCAAGGAGTTTATCCATACCATGTGGCCAGATGACGAATGTGTCGTCCACGTAACGGAAAAAGCAAGTAGGTTTCCATTCGGATGACGACAGGGCTTCCTCCTCGAAGTTCTCCATGCACAAATTCGCTACCACTGGTGAGAGTGGGCTACCCATGGCGACTCCCTCCGTTTGTTCATAGTATTCTCCATTAAAAAGAAAATACGTGGAAGTCAAGACATGCCCAAAAAGGTGAGTGGTCTTCTCGTCAAACTTCCGACTAATCAATTCTAGTGACTCTCGCAGGGGTACCTTCGTAAACAAGGAAACGACGTCAAAACTCACCATGATACCTGTGGGCATTTATTAATGAGTATTCATTCTGCAGTATGATACATGTAATTGGCGCTATCTAAAGCCATGGCTTGCCAGAATTCAATTTGTTTATGACAAGAGCTGCTCTGCTTCATCTAATCTATTCTGTTATCATCTGATGTAATAAGGACACTACTTCTGAAGAAGATAGTTTTACAAATATCAAAACTACGGTGAAGGGCTAGTAAGCCTTTGTTTTGCAACTGGTTGGCTGATTTTTCAATCTATTCAGATTTATACAGTTGCTGTTTTGCAGCCATGTTTAAGATTTTGGAACAATTGTATTTTTAAAAAGAAACTACACAGTTCTGCCAAGCAAAAATATAGAGAATTACAGCACTAAGTGTAAAGATAACTACCACATGTGTACAAATATGCTCAAGTGACAAAGATCCACAAATTCTGGATGCATATTTTGTAAGAAACTACCATGCAATATTAAGAACTTAAAAGTACTGTATATTTTTAAACAAAAACTAAGATGTCGGTGAATCTCAGCCTATTGCTACTGTGTAAAGGAATTCTTAGATGCAATCCTTGAATAAGAGCATCTTATAAAAATTCCATATGTTGTTGCTGTTGTGGTCTTCAGTCCTGAGACTGGTTTGATGCAGCTCTCCATGCTACTCTATCCTGTGCAAGCTTCTTCATCTCCCAGTACCTACTGCAACTTACATCCTACTGAATCTGCTTGGTGTATTCATCTCTCGGTCTCCCTCTACGATTTTTACCCTCCACGCTGCCCTCCAATACTAAATTGGTGATCCCTTTATGGCTCAGAACATGTCCTACCAACCGATCCCTTCTTCTAGTCAAGTTGTGCCACAAACTTCTCTTCTCCCCAATCCTATTCAACACCTTCTCATTAGTTATGTGATCTACCCATCTAATCTTCAGCATTCTTCTGTAGCACCACATTTCGAAAGCTTCTATTCTCTTCTTGTCCAAACTATTTATCGTCCATGTTTCACTTCCATGCATGGCTACACTCCGTACAAATATTTTCAGAAATGACTTCCTGACACTTAAATCTATACTCGATGTTAACAAATTTCTCTTCTTCAGAAACGCTTTCCTTGCCATTGCCAGTCTACATTTTATATCCTCTCTAGTTCGACCATCATCAGTTACTTTGCTCCCCAAATAGCAAAACTCCTTTACTACCTTAAGTGTCTCACTTTCTAACCTAATTCCCTCTGCATCACCCGACTTAATTCGACTACAGTCCATTATCCTTGTTTTGCTTTTGTTGATGTTCATTTTATACCCTCCTTTCAAGACACTATCCATTCCATTTAACTGCTCTTCCAAGTCCTTTGCTGTCTCTGACAGAATTACAATGTCATCGGCGAACCTCAAAGTTTTTATTTCTTCTCCATGGATTTCAATACCTACTCCGAATTTTTCTTTTGTTTCCTTCACTGCTTGCTCAATATACAGATTGAATAACATCGGGGAGAGGCTACAACCCTGTCTTACTCCCTTCCCAACCATTGCTTCCTTTTCATGCCCCTCAACGCTTATAACTGCCATTTGCTTTCTATACAAATTGTAAATAGCCTTTCGCTCTCTATATTTTACCCCTGCCACCTTCAGAATTTGAAAGAGAGTATTCCAGTCAACATTGTCAAAAGCTTTCTCTAAGTCTACAAATGCTAGAAACGTAGGTTTGGCTTTCCTTAATCTAGCTTCTAAGATAAGTCGTGGGGTCAGTATTGGCTCACGTGTTCCAATATTTCTACGGAATCCAAACTGATCTTCCCCTAGGTAGGCTTCTACTACTTTTTCCATTTGTCTGTAAAGAATTAGCGTTAGTATTTTGCAGCCGTGACTTATTAAACTGATAGTTCGGTAATTTTCACATCTGTCAACATCTGCTTTCTTTGGGATTGGAATTATTATATTCTTCTTGAAGTCTGAGGGTATTTCGCCCTGTCTAATACATCTTGCTCACCAGATGGTAGAGTTTTGTCAGTACTGGCTCTCCCAAGGTCGTCAGTAGTTCCTAATGGAATGTTGTCTACTCCCGGGGCCTTGTTTCGACTCAGGTCTTTCAGTGCTCTGTCAAACTCTTCATGGAGTATCATATCTCCCATTTCATCTTCATCTACATCCTCTTCCATTTCCAGAATATTGTCCTCAAGTACATCGCCCTTGTATAGACACTTTATATACTCCTTCCACCATTCAGCTTTCCCTTCTTTGCTTAGAACTGGGTTTCCATCTGAGCCCTTAATATTCATACAAGTGGTTCTCTTTTCTCCAAAGGTCTCTTTAATTTTCCTGTAGGCAGTATCTATCTTACCCCTAGTGAGATAAGCCTCTACATCCTTACATTTATCCTCTACCCATCCCTGCTTAGCCATTTTGCACTTCCTGTCGATCTCATTTTTGAGACGCTTGTATTCCTTTTTGCCTGCTTCATTTACTGCATTTTTATATTTTCACCTTTTATCAGTTAAATTCAATATTTCTTCTGTTACCACAAAGATTTCTACTTGCCCTCCTCTTTTTACTTACTTGATCCTCTGCTCCCTTCACTACATCATCCCTCAAAGCTACCCATTCTTCTTCTACTGTATTTCTTTCCCCCATTCCTGCCATTTGTTCGCTTACACTCTCCCTGAAACTCTGTACAACCTCCGGTTTAGTCAGTTTATCCAGGTCCCATCTCCCCCAATTCCCACCTTTTTGCAGTTTCTTCAGTTTTAATCTACAGTTCATAACGAATAGATTGTGGTCAGAGTCCACATCTGCCCCTGGAAATGTCTTACAATTTAAAACCTGGTCTAAATCTCTGTCTTACCAGTATATAATTTATCTGAAATCTGTCAGTATCTCTTCCATGTACACAACCTTCTTTTGTGATTCTTGAACCAAGTGTTAGCTATGATTAAGTTGTGCTCTGTGCAAAATTCTACCAGGCGGCTTCCTCTTTCATTTCTTACCCCCAATCCATATTCACCTACTACGTTTCCTTCTCTCCCTGTTCCTACTACAGAATTCCAGTCACCCATGATTATTAAATTTTCGTCTCCCTTCACTATCTGAATAATTTCTTTTATTTCATCATACATTTCTTCAATTTCTTCATCATCTGCAGAGCTGGTTGGCATATAAACTTGTACTACTGTAGTAGGTGTGGGCTTCGTGTCTATCTTGGCCATAGTAATGCGTTCACTATGCTGTTTGTAGTAGCTTACCCGAATTCCTATTTTTTTATTCATTATTAAATCTACTCCTGCATTAACCCTATTTGACTTTGTATTTATAACCCTGTATTCGCCTGATCAAAAGTCTTGTTCCTCCTGCCACCGAACTTCACTAATTCCCACTATATCTAACTTTAACCTATCCATTTCCCTTTTTAAATTTTCTAACCTACCTGTCCGATTAAGGGATCTGATATTCCAAGCTCCGATCCATAGAACGCCAGTTTTCTTTCTCCTGATAACGACGTCCTCCTGAGTAGTCCCTGCCTGGAGATCTGAATGGGGGACTATTTTACCTCCGGAATATATTACCCAAGAGGACCCCATCATCATTAACCATACAGTAAAGCTGCATGCCCTCGGGAAAAAGTACGGCTGTAGTTTCCCCTTGCTTTCAACCATTCACAGTACCAGCACAGCAACGCCGTTTTGGTTAGTGTTACAAGGCCAGATCAGTCAATCATCCAGACTGTTGCCCCTGCAACTACTGAAAAGGCTGCTGCCCCTCTTCAGGAACCACACGTTTGTCTGGCCTCTCAACAGATACCCCTCCATTGTGGTTTCACCTACGGTACGGCTATCTTTATCGCTGAGGCACGCAAGCCTCCCCACCAATGGCAAGGTTCATGGTTCCATATAAAATTATGTAATGATGTAGTGCTAGACAGTGTATGTATGCACAACTGTATTTATGTTCTTGCACAGCTGTATATATTTTCTTTATTGTGTCTGTAACTGCTTTGTGTATGTGTATGAGTAATTCAGAATATATATGCAGACAAGGAACAAAAATTCCCGAATTTTTCCCGTATTTCCCGGTTAAAAATACGCTTTCTCCTGGGTGAAAATACGCTTTTTCCATGTTAAGTGACTGTATATTTTCCCTTATCAATCCTTCGAACGGTTAATGTTTTACACATGGGCGTAGAATTTCCTGGCACATAAGAAAATGAAACTCAGAGAAAAAGACACGTTTCTAAAATATCTTTTATGTGCAGCAACATGTACGTTGCATATTTTCGTATTACGAAAGTACACATTGGAATTTCACCAAACACTGCATGTTACTTTCCGAATCATTGAAATCGAGATAGCGATGCGGTTCTGTAAGCCAGTCATAGCTCATGTCATGTGATCTCGCCAGCTGATGACAGCGGATACACAGAGCATAGGACACATGATGTAGTCAGCCAACAGCAACATCACTGTTACGTAGCACGAACACACAAGGAAAAGTTAATAGTCTGAATCAGTACACATAGTGTTGCTACAAGAAAAGCAAAGCTTGCACATATAATATTGGTCTCTAAGGTTAATAAGCTGCAAGAGAAGCAAAGATTTCGCATATAATGTTCATGTTTTTTATACATGTTACACTTCAAGATATATCACACAAATGTGCTAGTAAAATTTTTAATAACGACAAATGTATGATCTTCACGATTCGAAGTTCTTCTAAATGGCTTGTCATCAAAGAGCTGATTTTTAAATGAGAGTCAAATGCTGTGTGATTTAAGGAATTCGTGGTACAATTTAGCACATAGTTCAACTTATGTAAAAGGATATTTACTTTGAAAGTAAAGCTTTTCAAACCACCATTCGCAATATTTTCCCGCGACCTGTTAGAAATAGGTTCGTTTCAGCAGTTGCCAGAGAGCACAGATAACAGACAACACCGCACTTGTGCAGCTATCATGATGCAGGAAGCCCATATGTACGTATGTGTAAAACATTTAAAGATGATACATTATGTCATAAAAGAAACAAGACACCAGAGGGTACTCCAAGACCATTGGAGTTTCGTGAACCATACTAAAATGTGCACATTTAAAGTGCATACTTAAAGTGCACATTCGTATGACCATATTCCCAATTAAGAAGACCTCGACCTGATATTAAGGTTTTCAGTGTGGTTTTCGGGATGTAAATTTTCTTGGAACTCCCATACTGTACTATATCATGTTTGATTCTTTATTATGGTATATTGCCATACGTGCTAGAAGATGAAAATGTGCACTTGAAATGCAGCAAACAGTTGAAACTAGCCAGTACTGTGGAAATAAACATTTCGTTTCAAATACATTTCATTTGAAATACATTGACTGTCTCTGTGGAAAAGGTTAATAAAAGCCAAATTTCTTCAGCAAACAGACAATAATAACTTCATTGTTCTGCAAGGCGATTAATGCTTGACAGTCAGAAAGGTGGAAATAAAATAAAATCTGAAACTAATGACATATTTTAGCCTTCTGTAATTATGTGAATGTATTTTAATTCCCGGCCACAGATATCTGTTTTGTTTTCATTTGATGTGAGAGTAAACGAAGGGGAAACAGCAAAATCGCTAAATGTAAACACGGGCCCTGTGGAGACTATCCACTATAACTCACATCAGACCGCTCTGCGCATCAGCCTCGGATCTACAATATTTGAGAGCTGGGTCAACACTAAAAAAATGTTGATCTTGTAATGCACATATTTCTGAAAAGTCTGAAGCGTAAAACGTATGTGTTTGAGGAAACGTAAAACATGTTATTTGGTCTTACGTGTGGCAAAGTGCAGTGCCACACCTCTTCATAAAGCATTCTTCTATCACCTGTCACTGTATTTCGCTCTGTGGAATTGAAATGAGTATATTTTGTGATGGATTGCATCAAATTATATTCAGGGCAGTGGAAACTGAAATGTCCTGTGGTGTCTCTCCTGCTCCCAGTCGGCCGGTCTGTCAGCCTGCCCGTTTAAAAAAAATCTCGCAATTAATACTGGATGGGATTATTTGTAACCAGAAGAACAAGAACTGTTCAGAATATTTGCTCTCGTCATTGCTTATTAGCTAATAACTTGCTGTTCTGTGTGACATAAAATTAAATATAGGATACATAAAACCAGTAAAGACAAGAGACAAGCAAGGCAGTACATATTTCTTCAATCCTTAGCTCTTACCATTTATTTCCCTCTAATCTTGCTACAGCTTTACATGGAAAGCTTTCCACTCTGCGAAAGAATCGATTACCTCATCAAAGTTCGTCAAACGTTTCGCTACATGAAAAATCGAAATGTGGTTATCTGATAGTGAAAAATCTGTGAACATAAATAATAACCGAGACTGGTGTGGTTTCTCGATCTGATTACGTCTGTTTTGTCACTGTATGGTAGATAAAACAAAATATTGGAGTAATTTTGTAAGACACGCCAAATAAACGAGACTTTTTGGCACAAATGGCCATTTTTGAAACACGACAGAATATAATTCACGAAATGCCAATTTCAAATGCCTACTAGGCCTACTACAAGCAAACAGCTTTATATTAGGAAATAGTTACACATTTCATTCATATGCACCAGCTTCTCAGGCATGAGATCGAAAAGTAGTATTAAGAAACTTTATGTAAATTTGGAATCATCTTATTCTTCCATAATTTGTGTGATGTCCCCATTTCTTCTCCTTCCTCATTCTAATAAACAATCTTGTCATCACTAATTCTGCAGCTGTTCCTGCGATTGTCAAAATTTGTTCGCCGATTAACTTCACTAACCCTACCAGAATCACAGGTTTAGTTACACCGCTATTGTTTTCCAGTTAGGCGTTATTATGTGTTCGTACAACACATTTTCCACGTTACTTCCAAATAGAACTTCAGCGGCTACTAGCTGGGGACTGTACAACTGGTCCTTACTAGTGTAGCGAACGGGCCAAAAATTTTCTGTCAAAATTTCATTTTCTTGGATGCACTAAGAAGACAGTACGTAATCTTTCTCACCTGTTATTCCTGTCAGTCGTTTATTTCCATTCTGGTAGTTTGAATCTATGGATTTCGATAGTAATTATAAAAACGCTGATCATTCACAAAACCAATCAACCACATAATCAGACAGCGATTGGCATTCATCTGTTCAGCTCGTATAGCTCTGCTCAGCTCATATAGCCCTGTCCCCTTTTGTCTGCAGAAAGTTTATTTCTAGATGCGACGAGGATTCTCCTGACAGAGACATCATGTACAATGTGCACACTTTCAAAAATCAACTTAAAATGTGTTCAAAAATGTTCGAAAACCAACAGGGAAGCGTTTCAAAATCATATGAATAATCGATAGCCAGACTTGCGTTGGATGCTAGGCGCTTTCTGAAACAAGTTTTTTTTTCCTCAAGAATATGAATTTGGCGCCCCCTTTTCCCGGCAGCATGTAGTTGCTTGCTGCGACTACTTGCACGGTCAATAGGCACATTCCTGTAGCCAGAAGCGGGAGAATCTACTGCTCAAGCACAACTCAACTGCGCACGCGCATGAGCCCGCTCGTAACTGATAAAACGAATCTAATGTACACAGTTGTGACTTCACGCTCATCAGAGGCAATTTGTTGTTATGAAGCATTGTGTAGTCTTCCTGAAGCCTTTGACACATTTTGCTGTTGGCAGACGCTTGATGAGTACTGTGTGTCGTTGTTGTGTCTGGCGCATTTCCTTTGCAATTTATTTTCATCTTTTTCTCTCGTTTATGTTTTATTGTTGAAGCATTATTCTGCAGTAGCGGGATACAGTAATATCCTTTGTTAGAGTATCTGTTCTTACCAGTCAAAATTACAAAAATTTAACTGAAAACTAAAACTATGAAAAATTCCCAAAATTCTAAAAAATTTCCAGGTTTTTCCCAGATCTCCTGGTTGTCCCGGGTCGCATACACCCTGGTAATTTTATTTATATGGTGTAAATTCTACAACTTCAGAAATGCTTGAAAAATTGTGTATATCTAAGTTTTTTATGTAAGTACAAAATACTTTGTAATACATCCATTTATACCCTGACATCCTTCACTACAAAAGTGATGAAAGGATGAAAAATGATAAAATAAGCTTTGTGTAAAGTTATGATAATTAGTGTAGCTTGGAAACACATTTAGGTAGGATATTTATTTGGGTGTAATTTCAATGCACATGGAGCACTACACGTATTCAAATGGACACAATGAAAATATTGGTCAAAATATAAGTGAAAATCGGTATTAATTGGAAATTTACAAAATAATGAAAGGTTTCGTCTCATATGACTCTTAAATATGCTCATAATGATAAAAAAAAACTCTAGTCAGAGGAAAGCTAGTTTCAAAAAGACTCATAAAAGCCAAAAAGTGCAGTGCTGCGTCAGTGTGAGTGCTACAGGAGTGACGAAAAGGAAATGAATTTGATGCAGTGTGAGGTGCCCTTATTACATGAGATAAAGTGTGTAATTTATGTGGTCTGTAAGCATTACATTAGTCTCTGTAACCATTGTATAAAAGAGAGTGATAATTAAATTACATATTCACATAATAGATTAGTTATGATTTTTCGTCAAAACTCTATTACGTGCAACCGAGCTGCATCCCAGACTTTTTCATTTTGGAAAACTATACGTAAAATTATTGCTATACGTCTCAGAAGGCAAAATTTGCTGAAAAAATGTTGGTTAACTAATGAGATATTTACCATGAACTTGTATTAGGGAGACATTGGGGTTAAAAATCTGGTTTGTCAATTTAAATTCTTTTTCTGTAGTATCTTATACACATTTCAGGCTCAATCTTCAATAAAGTGTACTGACAAGATAAAAACTTTACAAGAAAGAGTATCTATTTAGCTTAGGAAATTTCCACCTGATGAGTGCAATATTTTTTTAATATTGTTAGCAGCAGGTGTGTCTATAGTTTAGCAGGTTTATGCCACACTGCAAAATGTAATGTCTAGGATTTTCAATGACGCTCTTCACCTCTGGCAATAATTTGTCTGTATGAAATTTTTAAAGTTACACAATGATGTGGAGCCCATATTAAGCTATAGGTCACTCTCTAACTCAATGGGTAAGACAGTGTGGAGCTTGGAGGGAAGCAATAAGAAATTGTATCCTACCCACAGTCTAACATAACAGTCGCGACACTCACTGCTGTAAAAGTTGTTGCCGTTTGACAGATGGAGCGACACTAGCGCTCCAAGCGGCACGTAAGGTGAACGTCAGACGCGTCGTAAGCATAATGTTTGTTTGAATCCATTACCTACGTAATTTCCGAATTATTCGAGTGAGTTTCTTGCCTCCAAGAGTTTGTGTAGTATCAGAAGGCATATATGTTTCTAAAAATGATTCTAAAATAAGCGCAAGTGTGGACAAAAACCATGAATAGAGTGACAAGCTACAACACATTCGTGAAGAAACACTCATGACATTGGACAGAATTGCAGCTTACCACGTAGATATCAAAAGAATATAAACACACAGATTCACATGTAAGAAGCACAGACATGCAAAAGCGATGGACAGCTCGTTTATCGTTCTGTAGGCCTACTGTGTTTGTCATTGTCGCTGTGGTCTAACATAGCAGTCGCGACACTTCGCCTCGATTTTGTTGCCTTAAGCCCCAGCAGCGCCCCAAGCAGCCGGTAGGTTGAACTGTGAGTTCGGCGCGATCGTGACTAGTGAGTGTCGCGACTGTTATGTTAGACTGTGATCCCACCTCCAACAGAACTGGATCGACTATCAGCAATCGAATCAAGAACCATGGAGGTAAGAATAAGGGGAGATGGCGCTACGTATCCCAGCCGTACTACGTTTTGAAGCCATGGGGGCGTGGCTCGCTGCCATGACACTCTGACCAAAACACTGCCAGTGTGCTATAGCGCTGCGTGTATTACAGTCGCTAATTGACCATATACGCATGTAACGTCATCAGACTGGTTGTTTCAAAGTTTTTGTTTAAAATAAAATCTCGTAAAGGCCAAATTCCGCGTTTCTTCTGATTAAAAATAGTTTTTAATGTAATATTACGAATAGCTAGTCTTCAATGTAAACGATACAATTTTGTTAATTCAGTAATAAACGTGCATCACAAACTAAATAATAGTAACTGAAAACTAAGTCAGCTATACCCTCCCTCCAAAGCCCCATAAATACATTTTTTTTGTAATACGTACTGGAACATTTCAGTTACGTTACACTACTGGGTAACACTGTTCATTACCACCAATATTTACTGAAATACGGTACATAGAATGGCAAATCTACACAGTGTCCTGTTTAGGCCTATACTTTACGCCAGTTAATGTAGTGTTAACTTTTAATTTGCTACATGTTGAAGACAAAGTGAGTTACTCAACACTTCGACTATCGACGATACGTACGTATTATACTGAAACGTGAACTTGAAAACTAAGAATTTAATTCTTTGAATTAACATACCTTTTGCAAATGTTTTGGCTGTGTAGGGAAAACTTATGGTACAGCATTTTCACGCAGCCTTACTGTTGAATGGGAAGTTCGGTCGATGTCCTCTTCTCGAAAATGCTGAGAACATATAGTGCTCCATTTAGACGCTCATTTTTAGGAAATCTAAAATCATACAGGAGAAAAATACGCTATAGTACAAGTACAGATGTAGTACTATTGTATGAAGTTGTAAAATCACACTTAACGAGACAACTTTCACATGAAATGTTATTCCCTTCGATTTCGCATCACAATCAGAACGATTCGTACATCCAAACACCACACAAGTCACCATAATAGCGCACATTCCTTCCAAAACGGAGCTACAAGCCTATGCACACAAGCTTACAGCAGCAATGTTTTGGTCGGATTGAGATGGCTACCCTCGGCTTCACATAGCTTCGCTGCTGTGACGTCACGGCGTCTCCCTCTATTCTTACCTCCATGTCAAGAACTATAGCTATCTCTCCGAGGCTGATGATCTTTGGACCAATTTGTCTAGATTCTGGACTTAATTTGTTTGTATGCAGAGTCTTGTCTGTTCTGTAATCCATCATTATTAAAAACGTCTTTATCCGAAGTTGCGGTAATTTGCTATATGTCACTGTTGGGAAGTAATTGAATATTCACGCCGATAAAAAAAACTGCAGTTTTCAAACCAGCTTTTGGGTTGTGACACATAGCCCAAAGTCGTGACGCCTCAATGAATGTTCAACCACTATTGAAGGTCACTGGTGTCATATTCTTGCATTTATTGGAGACAAATAACTAGTTAGTTCCCAGATGGTAAATAGAAGCAGTTAATTTTTTCATACTGTCACCATCAGCCAATAAGATTCATTATAACTGGGACAGATTTTGAGCAGTACATCACATCTTTTCAGAAACCATGTTTTAATGATCTATATATTTATTCATCCGGGGTCATCTCACAATGATAAAGGGTTTGTCATCATAATACAATGATAACAAACACTTCAAAGAGACGAAAGCAAAATATATATCTTAAACAACAGAAACAAGTATTAAAATCAGACGGCAGAAACACCGTTACAAGGGATATCGTGCAGTGTGTATGCTATAAAAAAAGTTAATAGTGTGTATGCATCCATTATTACGAATAAAATTCGTTAATTACAGCAAAGCACAATATTCAGCTTCTGATCAATATTTTAGTTAAAGATGTTATTTCATAGCTACACAGAAACCAGTAGAAAAACGAATGTAGAACTTTGAGTTACCAGTGTTGCTATTAAGATCTGTTAGAACCTACACATTTCAAATGGCTGGTGGAAATTGAATTTTCAACCACAATCCTCATAGAACATTAACAAAAAACTCTCTTGTGTTGCAGTCTTTTTCAGTTTATGACATTCAATATTTTTTTCTGTTTTCTGTTTTGGACCCAGTTAGGTCTACACATAATTTTTAGGTATCTGGCCAACAAACTGACCATCAGCAAAGAACCTAAGAAGACTATGAAATATACAAGGTGTTACAAAAAAATACCGAAAAAACTTAGAGGGGTTGTGGATATCACGAGGAATAAGTTGAGGGTGAAACCTATGTGGGGAAATGTCGTCTTATGGGACTACCTGGTGCTGAAGCAAAGATGCCAGTGCCCACCACTAGACCAGTCTATCAGCAGTACACCCAAGTTTGTATACTGATGGACCATAAGCAGATATTCTCACAATGATCAATATAGTGTTTAAAACATTAGGTGGCACTGAATGTGTCGTGACCGGTTCTGTCACAGCATTGTAGAGACTGCTAAATACTTGTGTTCGTTGCTGAATTGATGGTCTACAGGCAGGCATTGGCCTCTGCAACCATAACGGTTTCTAGTGTCGTTTCCAGACATGATTTCCTCTCTTTAATTTGCTCCTCAAGACTCCCTTGAAGCCCCTTGAAAAATTCAGCAGTCTTTTGTTACACCCTGTATATTATTGCTTATTAATGGGTATCACCAAATCCTAATTGGTAAAAGAAATGTCTGTGACATAGAAATTACTGGACAAAACTTATTTACTTTCTTACTTGTGTAGCTTATGGCTGGTAGTAGCCTTTCTAGCTGACATATCGTGAGCAGTTTATGTGTTACATGTAACCTCCCTATGCAGGTGACTATGATGTATTGGTGAGTGTAGTGTAGTGTTATGGTGATGGCACATGGAAGAATTTGAAAACTGCTTTCAGCACATAGACTACTACTCTTTAACCGCATTAATGAAATTGGTGAGCTTAACATCTCCAACCAACAAACAGATCATTGCTAGCAGGGCCACACGTCCTTGTGCTGTGAGACACTGTAGAGTCTGGGATATTGGCAAAAATTGTATTAACAAGGAATTTCATGCCATCACCTCACCTCCATTCACTAGCCAAATACTGGCAATGAAACATTTTACATTGGCAGAATTTGCTGCAGCTACTCCAAGCTGAGCACCAGCAAACAAGTGTGTGTTAGTAATCTCAGCTACGGAGATGTGGACGGTTAACTGAGCTTTCATCTAAAGCTACTGAAGTGTACCTCTTTAAGGGATGCTGCATTTATAATGTTAAGATAATTCTTTTCAGTCCACTCTCAAAAGTTCTAAGTGAGATGTCTATTGTGAACATGTCCAGAAGAACAGACAGCTGTCGTGATCTCTCAGCTGTTTGTAGACATGATAAAATGAAATAAATTCTAGTATCAGCTGCAATTGGCCACTGAAATGAATTGAATGGTGACAAGTGAAAATTGGTACCAGACCGGTACTCACATTAAGCAAGTGGTTTTAAGGCGTTTGTGTCCTGGTCCAGCAAAATGGAAAATCTGGATTCAGCTCTTGTTCCAGCACAACTTTTTGCTTGTAACCAATGAATTTAGTTGGTAAAACACCATGTCCTTTTGCATGAAGAGGTCCATGACTGCCTGCTGCACATTATTTCCCAACAGGAATCGTCAACACATTAAAATCCTTTCTTAAGAGACTGAAAGCATGATATGAGGAGGGATCAGGACTACAGGGTGGCTGCTCGAATGCCTCCCACTTGAGTTGTTCTAGACTGGCCTCCCAGATTGACCGGCATCTTCTACATCAACAGAGATACTCTGCTAGCCCCAGTATGGTGTGTGACGGAGGGTGCCCTGTACCACTGCTTGTCATTTCCCTCCTGTTCCACTCGCAAATAGAGTGAGGGGAAAACGACTGGCTGCATGCGTCTGTATGAGGACTAGTTTCTTGTATTTACGTTCATGGTCCTTATGCACGATGTATGTTGGCAGAGGTAGAATCATTTGGCAATCAGCATCAAATGCCAGTTTTTCAAATTTTCTCTATAGTGTTTCTCGTAAAGAATGTTGCCTTCCCTCCAGGGATTCCCATTTGAGTTCCCAAAGCATCTCTGTAACACTTATGTGTTGTTCAAATCGACCAGTAACAAATCTAGCAGCCGGCTGCTGAATTGCTTCGATGTCTTCCGTCAGTCTGACCTGATATGGATCCCAAACGCTCAACCAGTACTCAAGAATAGGTTGCAACAGCGTCCTATATGCAGTTCCCTTTGCAGGTGAACCTATCTTTCCTAAAATTCTCCCAATAAACCAAAGTCAACCATTTGCTTTCCCTACCACAGTTTTCACATGCTTTTACCACCTCATATTGCTTTGCAACACTACTCCCAGATATTTAAATGACTTGACTGTGCCAAGCAGGACATTAGTAATATTGTATTCAAACATTACAGCTTTGTTCTTCCTACTTATCTGTATTAACTTACATTTTTCCACATTTAAGGCCAGCTGCCATTCATCACACCAACTGGAAATTTTGTCCACGTTGTCTTGTATTTTCCTACAGTCACTCAACTTCAACACCTTACCATACACCACAGCATCAGCAGCAAAAAATCGCAGATTGCTGCCCTCCCTAACCACCAAATCATTTATGTATATAGAAAACAACAGCGGTCCTATCACACTTCCCTGGGGTACTCTTGACGAAACCCTCATCTCCGATGAACACTCGCCGTTGAGGACAACATACTGGGTTCTATTATTAAAGAAGTCTTTGAGCCACTCACATATCTGTGAACTTGTTCCATATTCTCATACCTTCATTAACAGCCTGCAATGGGGCACCATGTCAAATGCTTTCTGGAAATCTAGAAATATGGAATTTCCTTGTTGCCCTTCATCCATGGTTCTCAGTATATTGTGTGAGAAAAGGGCAAGCTGAGTTTTGCATGAGTGATGCTTCCTAAAACCATACTGGTTGTTGGACATAAGCTTTTTATTTCAAGAAAGTTTAATGTATTTGAACTGTGAATGTGTTCATGGATTCGGCAGCAAACAGAAATTAAGGATATTGGTGCGAATTTTGTGGGTCCGTTCTTTTAATTTTCTTATATACTGGAGTCGCCTGCACTTCTTTCCAGTCACTTGGGACTCTGTGCTGGACGAGAGATTCACGATAAATGCAAGCTAGGTAAGGGGCAAATGCCATAGACTACTCTTTGTAAAATCGAACTGGGATTCCATCCTGACCTGGTGATTTATTTGTTTTTAAAAAATCTTTCACTTATTCCTGTATACCAGACAATTTTCAAAAATGTTTCGCATGACTGTCTGTCTGCACCCCCCCCCCCCCCTCCCCCCCCCCTGCAATAAATCCATGGACATCCCAGTCTATACTTAGCAAGTTAAAAGTCACCTCCAACCAGTACTGCATAATCTGGGTATTTATGCGCTGTTGACTGTAGATTTTCTTTGAAAGACTCTAGAACTGTCACAGCGGAATCGGATGGATAATAAAAACATCCAACAATTAACTTAGTTTCACCTACACTTCTTATACACAACTAAATGACTTCACTGTCAGACTTAACTTCGACCTCAATAGAGACAATACCTTACATACATACATAAACCAAAGTCAACCATTTGCTTTCCCTACCACAGTTTTCACATGAACACTTCTCCTCCTATGGCCTCTAATCTGTCTTTCTGATATACATTTCATGACTCACTATATACCTCAGAGCTTTCCACATGGGATTTCAGCCAGCTCTCAGTCCCGAAAATAATTCGAGGGGTGAACATTCCTGGAGGGCAGTATATTCAGGAACTTTAATGTGAATACTTCAACAGTTTACTGATAAAATTGTGACAGTCAAAGTGTATTTATTCTGATAGCTGTTTGACTTCCCTTGCTGTGAAAATTGACTGGGGATTGTTCATTATAACATCTCAAACTACTGCCTAGCCTAAAAAACCCTCATGTGCACTCCATACGTACTCTGCTACCTGAGCAGCTGCTTCCTTTGTATAGTGCACCCCTGATCTATCAACGGGAGTCCTACAAATCCCCACATGGTACCACAGGTCTAGAAATCTGCAGACAAGACCATCACAGAGTCGATGAAGCTCTTGGTTGAGTCCCTCCACATGGCTCCAAACCGAAGGACCCTGATCAGCTCTGGGAATAATGCCCATGCACAAGGCCAGAAGTCTTCACCTCCTCTGCCAGCTGCTTGTACGAACTGAGGATCATCCCAGAACCCAAACGACAGGCTTTGTTGGTGCTGATGTGAGCCACAACTTGCACACGACTACATCCCACACGCTTGATAGCTAAAGGCAAGGCCGGCCGCTGTGGTCTCGCGGTTCTAGGCGCGCAGTCCGGAACCGCGCAACTGCTATGGTCGCAGGTTCGAATCCTGCCTCGGGCATGGTTGTGTGTGATGTCCTTAGGTTAGTTAGGTTTAAGTAGTTCTAAGTTCTAGGGGACTGATGACCACAGCTGTTAAGTCCCATAGTGCTCAGAGCCATTTGATCCATAAAGGCAAGGTTGCCTCCTCATATTGGATGAGGCCCCCCAGCAGACATACCGAGTGCACATTGGCTTTCTTTCTAGCCATGAATGCTATCTGCCTAAGGGGCTCCATAATGCGCCTAACATTGAAGCTCCCAATAACCAGTAAATCCCTCTGCCTGTGTGTCAAATTGTGACCAGGATGGAACTTGGTGCACCTTAGTGGTTTCTGAAAGAGATGCTGACTCGTACACATTGTTCATTGTCTGATGGATGTCTACCGGTGGCTGTCCTTTGGCAGCCAAGAAAAGAATAACAGCAAATTGGTCCTGTTTGGACGCATTTGGTAATAATCTTGCCATAGTTCACATTTCTGTATTTACCACATACACATTAGAAAGACACAAATGCTGCACTAATTCCATGGCTACATGTCAGTGCTCATATACCTGCATCAAAGTTGTGCTACATTGCACATATGCTGCAGTAGCACCCACACACACACACACACACACACACACACACACACACACACATTATATAAGTATGCTTTTATGAGGATACAACATGTGGCTGGCTGCGGCCATATGATAAAGAAACTGTCCTGATAACTGGCTCATTTGGTTGGGCCTTATTGTACGAAGTTCTTTTGCTCTACATGCAATTTGATCCAGATTACTTATTCAATAAAACATAGTTTTGCTCATTATCACTGCACACACTAAGGGCACTGGCTAGTGACTCCAGGGCCATGAACATGTTGCCATGGCCCTTCCACTAACTCCACTCTGTTCAGAAAACTGACTTGCAATAAGAGGCTATGTTTCTTCTTTGGCAGTATTGTAGGAAAACTTATTTACTTGTGCCATAAATCAATTTTGTGTTTCCAGATGCTGATGCAGATTGTAAAAAACTATATTACATATATGGAATAGCTAGTAGTAGCTATATGCATGACTTGCTAATAACTACACAGTTTCATACACTGGTGGGCATTCACACAAAATATAAAAATGGAAATATACATTATCTAGTTACTAGTAACCCTTACCAATAAGTTACAGACTGCCCTGTGTTAATTAGGCTACTTGGGTATCTGTAAATCTTTAACAGTATTGAAAAAGTTTTTCTGGAATAGCTTTTTTAGTTTGCCCCTAAATCGATTCTGAATTACCTTTAGATTGTCAGGTAATTTATTGTACAGAAATACTCCTGTATGTGTCAAAATGCCATTAAGCCTATGCAAACATTGTTTCACGATAAAGATATTATTTGAATTGTAGGCTTGGTGTCTGTGCACTTCATACCAGCAACATTCTCCAATTATTGCGCTCACTGCTAGCGTGTTTTAAAAATTTGTCTTGATATTTATACATTGAAGTATTATTGTTACCAAAATACCCTTTGTAATTTATTTACTCTCACTGAAGCTCCTGCTGTAAGTGCAGATTTTTGGTTTTACTGGTAAATCTCAGCAGATAATATTTCATTCCCTTTAGTGTGACAGAAATTATACAAGATCAGTTCCAATCTTCTGAAAAGATATCTCATGTAGTGCAGTAGATATGAAACACTGGTTTTCTGTTAACTGAAATGAATTATTCCACATCATTATGTAACAATATTATGAGAAGGAAAGTTGCTTATCACAGTATAGCGGAGATGCTGAGTCGCAGATAGGCACAACAAAAGACTCTCACAATTACAACTTTCGGCCACAGTGGTTTCAGTTGCCTAAGACTGCAGAGTTGTGTGTGTGTGTGTGTGTGTGTGTGTGTGTGTGTGTGTGTGGTGTGTGTGTGTGTGTGTGTGTGTGTGGATGAAAGCCTTAAGGCTGAAAGCTATAATAGTGAAAGTCTTTTCATGTGGCTATCTGCGACACAGCATCTCCACTATATGGTGAGTATCAACTTTCCTTCTCATAATATTATTACATTCCATCCTGGATTTTCCATTGTTTGGTTTCCACATCATTATGATTTATTGTGAAAATGATCCATGGAACATAAACTAACTAATAAGTAACTAACTAACTTTATTAGTGATAACTGGCTTCAGAATAATATGTTGTAAGACATTAATGTGTGCAAATATTCTAAATAATTTAAAATTTTGATGTTTTTATATCAAAAATATGCCATTATTCATAACACAAAGCTCCATTATCTGTACCTTCAATTCAGGTTCTTTTATCTTGCACAAATAAATAACTTCACCTTTTTCATATCTATACCTCATGGTGTGCATAATACAAGTACAACCAAAATATGGCAATGCATTATGCCCTTATAATTTTTACACCTTCATTGCATTATGTGGGTAATACCCTATACTGTGTGCAAAAAGGGGTATGTGGGATGGAGGAAGCAGTACATTTTAAGTGTAATACAATGGAATGAGAAAGGCATAGCTTTATGAACAATTATAGCATATATTTCCAGTACTAGTCATCATATTGTATTCTTTAACATTGCATATTACAGGTCATGTTGAATCAAAGACCTAACTGTCTGCTGTGAACCATTTGCATGTCTCTTGAGCTATCATATGGCTTTTACCTTGTGTGGTTGAGTTTGGACCCTAGATTAACATGCCTGTATCATTTCGATATACTGGAGTTTTTGAACAGTCCTTTAATCACTGGAAGACCATTTGTGTAAGGCAGGAGCAGACACAATATTGAACCTTGTGAAACTCCAGATTTTATGTTCCCCCGTTTTGAGTTTAGTGTATGTGGTTGTCAGAGTAACCATTTGTTTTCTGTTATGCTTGTAAAACTCATCCATGTAGTGGGGATGCCATTAATTCTGCAAAATTTTAGATTACCTTGTAGAATTTTGTGATACAGTAAAAGTCTTAGGCAAGATGACAGACTATAGCAAGTGATTAGTTTTTATTGTGTACTCTGCCGGATTTTATAGGTGAGATCACAAATTGCTTTCTGAATAGGGAACCCTATGCAAATGTGAAACTGATAGTGAGCAAGCAACCTTTTGAAATATGACTCAGTGGTCTACTGTAAGCCACTTTCTTAAAATGCTTTGAAAAGACTGAAAAAATAAAATGGATTTGTAATTTGAAGTGATTTGCATATCTCCAATTTGGTAGACGGCTATTGAAGTCTGTTAAGAAATGTGACTTGCGTCACTGACTGTTTACAAATGTAGATAGAGAATAGTCCTATCAAGTCAGTAAAGATTTTAACATCCAGCTGTAAGCACAGCATTTGAGTGACTAGATGGTTTTTATAATCTCTTCAGGAATTGCATTTTTTAAAGCTAATGCTAGTCAGAAGTCTACACAATTTGTACTGAAGGAAATTGTTTTATAGTTGTTTGCATACAAACTTTACTTCCTTCATAGGGTCCAAGAGGAAGGAGAGGAGACCAGTGTTTAACATCTCATTGCCAATGAGGTCATTAGATATGGAGCGCAAGCTCGGATTAAGGAAGAGTGGAGAAGGACAATGGCCATGCCCTTCCAAAGGAACCATTCTGGCATTTGCCATAAGCGATTTAGGAAAATCACGGAAAATCTAAATGAGGATGGCCGGGTACAGGTTTGAACCGTTGTCCTAGTGAATGTGAGTCCATTGTGCTAACCACTGCACTACCCCACTTGGTTTTATAGGGTTCAGCGTGAAGAGCTGTACTCAGGTATGAAAGTCTTCAACAAACTCCTATCAGACTAAAAGCTAGAAATCAGGAACCCCCCCAGAAGGAACATATTTTTAACCCTCAGTATTATAAATTACCATTTTATTTAGGTTCTGGGATGTAAGATTTCTGCAGGCTAGATGGCAAATACAGTTATTTTACGATATCTAGGTGGAATTTTCAGCAAGGTGCAGTGAACAGAGGAAGTGAGCTCCACCTACTGAAGCCCAACACATTGACAGCCAAGGGGAGAGTGGCAGTGCAGTGGGAAACAAGCTGGAACTTCCTCATGGTCTGCTGGCACTACTTGTGTATTTGTTTGGCACAGCACAATACAACAACCACTTTATAATGACTATGGTATACACCACAGGCGTACACAATGAGATCCGCTTGCCCACTCCCTTGAAACTGGAGAGTAAAGTTTTTATTAATTACAGAATTCCCATACACTTCTAGAACTGCTCTAACACCTCTCTAAATGATTGTACGAGGGTCACTCCAAAAGAAATGCACACTATTTTTGTAAAAATAAAGTTTTCATTCTGCATGTCTGAAAGTTTTACAGTGTGTAGATACATCCTTCTCGCTTGTTTTCAAACTTAGTTCAACCTGTTCCCGTGAATGGTGCTGTCACAGCATGTCTTTAAGATGGCTGCTACACCTTACGTTCGTCAAAAGCAACGTGCTGTCATAGAATTCCTGTGCTGTGAAAATGAGACTGTAGGAAAAATCCACAAGAGGTTGAAAAAGGTGTATGGACATGCTGCTATCGATTGCAGTACAGTTAGGTGGTGGGCAAGCAGGTTATGTGATGAAAGCGGGCACGGCAATATTGAGGATTGTCCTCGCAGCGGCAGGCCTTGTACTACACACACTCCAGACATTGTGCAGAGAGTTAACGAATTGGTGACTGCTGACAGACGCATCACAGTGAACAAATTGTCATGCTATGTTGGGATAGGGGAAGGAAGTGTTTGCAGAATACTGAAAGTGTTGGCGTTAAAAAGGTTTGTGCCAAGTGGCTTCCCAGGATGTTGACAGTGGCTCACAAAGAAACAAGAAAAACGGTATGCAGCGAACTTTGGGAACAGTATGAGAATGGTGGAGATGAAGTTCTTGGAAGAATTGTGACAGGTGATGAAACGGCACCATCATTGTTCACCAGAGACGAAGAGGCAATCAATGGAGTGGCATCATGAAAATTCACCCAAGAAAAAAAAATTCAAAACCACACCTTCTGCTGGACAAGTTATGGCTATGGTGTTTTTCGATTTCGATGGACTTTTGCTTGTGGACATCATGCCAAATGGAACCAGCATAAATTCTGATGCATATGTGATGACAATGAAGAAACGTCAAGCTCGACTGAGTCATGTTCGACCACATCGGCAAAAGCAGGATGTTTTGCTGTTGCGCGACAGTGCAAGGCCACATGTCAGTCAAAAAACCATGGAAGCGATCACAAAACTCGGATGGACAACACTGAAATACCCGCCTTACAGTCCTGACCTGGCTCCATGTGCTCATCTCTTTGGGAAACTGAAAAACTCCCTTTGTGGAACAAGGTTTGAAGATGATGACTCCCTTGTGCATCCTGCCAAACAGTGGCTCCAACAGGTTTGTCCAGAATTTTACCGTGCAGGTATACAGGTGCTGATTCCAAGATGGCATAAGGCAGTTGAGAGGGATGGAAATTATGTGGAGAAATAAAAATATTGTTCCTAAAGGATGTACCTACACACTGTAAAACTTTCAAACATGTAGAATAAAAGGTGGATTAAAAAAAAAAAAAAAAGTGTGCATTTCTTTTGGAGTGACCCTCGTAGCATTATGTGGCCAACTGTAGCGACGTGTCTCCAAAATGACTAACTCATTCATATAAAAAATGGCAATTTTGGTCTCAGCCCCCTCCCCTCGTAACTTGAATAAATTACTGTAGATGCGTATGGTACAAACAGGTACTGTGTTGTTAGCCAATGCTTGTAGCAGCCAGACATGGAACGCTCATGACCTAAAGTCAACCAACTTCTACTAGCTTCAGCCAGTCCAGAATTGCAGTGCTTTCATTTGGGATGTTGATAAAAACAGGCCCTTATTGCTAAGCATGTAGGTAATTCTTACTCTTTATAAACAATAGTTTAGTCATAGCTTGCACTGGTGGATAAACAACAGTTATTTAGTACTTGATTTGTCAAATTAAGCCACAGTTCCTTTTCTCATATAGTGACTTTATTACTAATTTCATCTTACTTGTGTAGAGTTTCGGCTGTGTGAGCACAAAAATGGTAAATTAGTGAGCAGAGCAGTCCAAAAGTTGTGCTCAGAGGAATGACTTAAGTAATTTACTATAAGCTGCTTAACTTCTTTTATATATTACAAGAGATTAGATTATATTAGATTTACTTTCATTCCAATTGATCCGTAGTGAGGAGGTCCTCCAGGATGTGGAACATGTCAGAAAAACAACACTACATGACAAATATTTAAACTAAAACAAATAAGCTAATGTACCATTCCACAGGTCCCAAGTGGAATGATCGTCATTTTTTAATGAACACTAAGAGTCATTTTACAAATACTATTGCACTGAATTTAAAATAAAAAAGTTTTATATTTATTTATAAGGTAAGAAACATGTAATACAACTACTGTAATACTTATTTACAATGAACACATTACTGCACTGAAATGGTGCAGAAGTTAGATTATACTTACACACACACACACACACACACACACACACACACACAAATTTTCAGTGAACACATTACTGCACTGAAATTGTGCAGAAGTTATGTTGTACTTATATACAAATCAGTTGGTTTTCCTCAGAAATTCATCAATGGAGTAGAAGGAGTTGGCCACCAATAAATCCTTTAGGCTTCTCTTAAACTGAATTTCATTGGTTGTTAAGCTTTTTATGGCTGCTGGCAAGTTATTGAAAATGTGTGTTCCTGAATAATGCACACCTTTTTGTACAAGACTAAGTGACTTTAAATCCTTGTGAAGATTATTCTTATTTCTAGTATTGATTCCATGAATTGAGCTGTTGGTTTGAAAAAGTGATATATTTTTAATGACAAATTTCATTAAGGAATAAATATATTGGGAAGCTGTAGTTAGTATCCCTAGTTCCCTAAACAGGCTTCTGCAGGATGTTCTTGAGTTCACACCACATATAATTCTTACTGCACGTTTTTGTGCCCGGAAAACTTTAGCTTGGCTTGATGAATTACCCCAGAAAATAATCCCATATGACATTATGGAATGAAAGTAAGCATAGTATGCCAGCTTTTTCATTTTTATATCCCCTATGTCTGACAAAATTCGCATTGCAAACAGAGATTTGTTAAGACGCTTCAGCAGTTCTGTGGTGTGCTCCTCCCAGTTGAATTTATTATCAAGCTGTAATCCCAAGAATTTAACACTGTCCACTTCTTCTATCTTCTTGTCATCATATGTTAGACATATACTCTTGGGACACCCCTTACAAGTTCTGAACTGCATGTAGTGTGTTTTTTCAAAGTTTAGTGACAAAGAATTGGCTAGGAACCAGTGATTAATGTCTACAAATATTTTATTGGCTGATCTTTCTAAGACTACACTTGATTTGCTATTTATTGCAATGTTTGTATCATCAGCAAACAAAACAAACTTGGCATCTGGTAATGTTACTGATGAAAGGTCATTGATATACACAAGAAAAAGTAAGGGCCCCAAAATGGAACCTTGTGGGACCCCACATGTAATTAGTTCCCAGTTGGATGATGCCTGATAGCTTGATACATGTCTCTTTCCTAATAACACCCTTTGTTTCCTGCCAGAGATATAAGATTTGAACCATTTTGCAGCATTTCCTGTTACACTATAATATTCTAGTTTACTTAAAAGGATATTGTGATTTACACAGTCAAATGCCTTTGACAGATCACAAAATATACCAGTTGCCTGCAATTTTTTGTCTAATGAATTAAGTACATTTTCACTGTAAGTGTAGATAGCCTTCTCAATATCAGAACCTTTTAGAAATCCAAACTGTGACTTTGACAGTATGTTATTTGAGATAAGATGGTTATAAAGACGACTGTACATTACTTTTTCGAAAATTTTTGAGAATGCTGGCAACAGTGAAATTGGGCGGAAATTTGATGCTATTTCTTTATCTCCCTTCTTAAACAGTGGCTTAACTTCAGCATATTTCAGCCATTCGGGAAATATTCCACTGATAAACGACTGGTTACACAGATAGCTTAATATGTTACTTAGCTCAGAATCACATTCTTTAATTAACTTTGTTGATATTTCATCATACCCACTAGATGTTTTTGATTTTAAAGATTTTATGATGGACATTATTTCTGTTGGGGTAGTGAGGGTCAAATTGTTTGTATGTACAAGTGAAACATTCCCTCAATTGGGCATCATTACTTCAATTTTAGTCTGTGAGGAAGTATACCTTGAATGTTCAAGTGGTTGTAAGTATAGCTCCAGAGTGATCATATGATTTTCATACTTTGGCAGAAACTCAGTATTACCTAGGAGAACTAGTGCTTCATAGTTATTTAATGATTTTCCTCAAGGTTTTATTTTTTACTCTAATACCTGTCTGTGAGGCCCTTGGAATCAACCAGAGATGGTCTCCAGACCAGTGGGAGACCTGGAAAAATGGGAGTTTGATGGGTTGATGCAGAATAACAGCATTAGTAATACAATGAATTGAATGGGATCTTCATAGCCTTTCCACTCCCAACTCCAAATACAAACCTGCATAAGGTGTTCCCTACATAGTCAAGTAATATAGTGCAAGGTTGGGTAATCAACCCAGTGGGAAACAGGATCAGTGAGAAGATTGTGATGGAGGGCTGGCAAATTATTCTCAACTATGCCTTATGAGCTAACGAAAAGAAAGCTATACAGAAAAGCCAGCAACACTGTAAGCTGTGAGAGTAACACAGGTTGGACAAGAGGCCAGCACCTTTACTTCATTAAAAAATAAATGATAAAATGATTTCTAAACCACAAATAAGACTCAGAACACTAATGGAAAAAGCTGATGACTACAATGACAAAGAAATGGTATATGATTTTGAACATGGAATGTGAGGAGTTCATACAAGGCAGAAGCTGCAAACAGTGTTATCAAAGAAATCTGATGGGAAAGATTCTGGCATCTTCAATGTTTAAGCTTATACAGTCATTTATGAAACCTATGAATTAGGACATCTAGGAACTGGTTTTTGTGTGAGCAAGGTCTTGGCCACAACTATTTCAAAGTCAGTCTCTGTCATCCAAAGAATCTCTGTCTTAATGGTGAATACAAATCATAACTAGATGACTTGTCTGGGCTGTCGTACCCCCATAGAAGAAAGTGCACCTGAAGTGAAAGATGAGTTCTATGTGCAGTCTATAGCAGTGATGGATACTACCCCAAATGGACACTTGAGGATTCTCATTAGTAAAATGAATGCTGAAATTGGAATAGAACAACTATTCCAAGGTAAAATAGAAAGAGACAGCCTACATGGGCTAAGTAAGGTAATGGTGTGAGGCTCATTAGCTTCACCAAATCAATGGGTCTGTTTTATCTCCAGCACAAACTTCCAGTGTAAGGACATACATAAGGGAATCTGGGTGTCATCAGTTGAGAGGTCAATAAACTAGGTAGGTCACACACATTGCTATCAGTATGAGAGCCCGAAGATGAATGTAAGATATTAAGGTGATGCAGTGTGTGGAGGTGACCACTTTCTGGTCAGAGCCTTGTGATAAGCTACAGAAGACTGTCAGATATGATGTCGAAAGGCTAAAAGTGGAAGCAATAAAGACCAAATATCAGCTTCATTTCAACAACCATTTTGAAACACTCAGTAAACAGGATGAGAGTGAAGACACTGAACAAACATGGAGAGACATCCGGAGCTCACTAACACACCAAAGGAAATGATCAAGGAGAGCCAGTAGGCAAAAAGATATGGTTTGGAAAGGAATGGCTAGATGTTTTTAAAAGAGACAGGAAGCCATGAATTAGGAGGAGACTGATCTGGTGCAGGTAAAGCATGATTTGAGCAGGTTCACAGAGCCACTCAAGCAATGCTGAGGAGAGCAAAGAGAAAGTATGTTAAGGACTTTAATGTTGGTGTGAAGTAGATTTTAGAGGAAACAAGACTGGGTAAATCTCCAAAGAGTACCACATCAGACAGTCTTTTGTCAAAGATTTGTATGATAAAATCCTGACCAATAATAGTGAAACCACTGAAAGATGGAAGGAGTATTTTGACCAACTTCTCATCTGTGATGAACCCAAAATATGGTTTGATTTTCAGTCTGTAACCACAGCTGACCCAGGTTGCCCCTCAGCCACATTTGTTGAGATCATATGGCTTAAGAAGAATAAGAGTGCAGATGAAGATAGAATAAAGGTTGAGATGATTCAAGGAGGAAGTGAGAAACTTGCAGAAAGATCATCCAGCTCATACAAACAATGTGGACCAAAGAACTACTACCAACAGAATGGAAAAAGAGTTTGATTTGTCCAATCCATAAGAAAGGTGTCAAACTGAAATGTGACAACTACTGAGTCACTTTTCAGTTTGACACCTATTGAGGAATTGTACTGCTTAATGTTTGCTATGAGATCCTGTTCATCTACCTCATTCATAGAATTCAACCCTTGGTAGAATCAGTAATTCATTAATACCAGGGAGGTTTAGGCCAGGGTGGTCAACAATAGATCACATTTACTTCTCTACCATATCTCTGCAAAATGAGAGAACATGGTAAAGAAGTACACATTTTGTTTGATGAATTTCAGAAGGCCTATGGCTGCATACACCACAAGAGCCTGTTCAATTTTTAAGAGTTTTGGATGGCACAGAAACTCATCAACCCGGTAATGGTTGGCCAGAGTGAAACACACAGTAAGATGAAGATGGAAAACTCAGTAACAGCTGACTTTTAAATTGCGGTGGGTCTCAGGCAAGGAGATGGTTTATCTCCTACCTTGCTCAATTTTGGCCTTGAGAAGATCACATGTGAGGCTTTTAAAGATAACTTTGAAGGGATCAACGTTGAAAGTAAGAGTCTAGTATGTCTAGCCTATGCCAATGATATCTGCCTACTGAGCAGCTCTGAAGAGGAACTGAAACATAAGACCAAGGCCCTGAAGATGGCCGCCACCAAATTTGTGCTAACCAAGATGAATTATCTCATTATGACTTGTCAACATGGTCAAGATACTGGACGACTAGAGCCACTGGTTGTATGAGAAAGTCCACAAATTTAAATACCTGGGAGCATCTTTCACAGAGAACTTATCAGATGAAGTAGAGATCAACACCAGGATCCAGGAAGGAAGCCAATCCTTCTACAACCTTAAACAACTGCTTTGGTCCAGAAGTCCTTCAAGATGGTTCAAGATTTGGCTAAAATTAAACCACAATTCACACTGTGGTATTATATGGCTATAAGACACGGGGTATCTGAAAGCAAGACTTGAGAGAATAGTGCTGCAGGAGATGTTTGGTCTGATGTTGGACTCAAAACACAAATGAATGGAGGGTCAAACTCAACCAAGAGCTAGATGAACTTTACCATGATGTCAATATAGCAGGAATCTTCAGAGGCAAGCTACTGAAGTGGGTTGGACATGTGGCTCACATGGAAGATGACAGATGACTATGAAAGCTCATCACCACTGGTAGGAGACCCTTGGGAAGGCTAAGGAAGAGGTAGAGGGATGGCTTCCATGAAGAGCTGTATCAGGCAGTGATAGATGTGGACATATGGCAGGGCTGGACAGAAGATGGAGGAGGACACAGGGCTTCATCGTGTAATAGTACAAGAGAGTAATGCCTGTGTTGTGAACAATGTGTAAATCTTCTACAGTATACTTGTTATCCAGTGCCTGTTTCAATTTCTATATAATGAAAAGGACAGATATGTAGAGGATATATGGGTATTTAGTTACAGACAGGCATAACATAAAGATTGTTGTGCGTGTCTGCAACTCAACATCTTGTCTATATGGCGGTAGCAATATATCCTTTTCATAATTTTGTTTGGAGACCAAGCATCCACATTGTTCAAGAATGAAAGAGGAATCCTGGGTCACCGGACCAAGAGAGAGCGAGAGTAACACTGGCCAAGAGCTTGTAAACTGCTCACAGAGTCGCTGGAGATGAGGGAGGATTCACTGGTGCAGGAATGGATACGCTAAAGAGCATGAGAGGTGATTAGTAACTCTGCAGTGAAAACACTGCTGCCATCTGGCAAGGAGTGGAGTTTATTACATCCTGCATGAACCTAAACAAAACCGACAAGACCAGCAACCATTGAGCCGTCAGTACAGACGACTTCTGAACCTCAAAACATGACAAGAATGGACAAGAACTGGTGGCAGGGGGCCACAGGATGAGCAGAATCTTTCAGACCTTGTGATAGGTCAAAACAGAGTTATGGACAGGGGATGCACCATTGAGACATATGTGAGGAGGCCCAGAGAAGATGAGGTGGAGGGGAAAATGGGAGTTCAGAAAAAAAGGACCAGATGATGATGGTGATTGTAACCCCAGACCTTGGCTGCCGTTGTGCGAGGTAGATCTCCATATCTGGAAAGAGGAGATGGTAGTTTGGTTGCTCCAAGGAGCAGCAGATGCATAAGCAGTCAACTGTTATTGGTGCAGAACCCGCAACAGTGAAAGCCATGCCTCCATCAGGAGGCAGATCACAGGGCTAGTATGAAAGGCACCAGTTGCCAGTTTTACCCCACAATAGTGTATCAGGCCCAGCATCTGTAACATGAAAGGTGATGCTGAGGTGTATGCAAGACTCCCATAATCTATATGTGATAGCACCAATTCTGTGTAGAGCTATACCAATGTAGGGTGTTCTATACCCCATCTGGTGTTGCTGAGGCATCAAAGAGCACTGAGGTGAGACCTCAATGTCCGCTTTAGTTGATGAAGATGGGCAAGCCATGTCAACTGGGCATGAAAGACCAGTCCCAAAAAACGATGAGAGTCCAGCACATTGTGGGATTGGGCATTAAGGTACAGATCTGGATGAGGATGAACTCTAGGGTGACGACAATGCATTTCTTGGCAGCTGAAAACTGGAAGCCATGAGCAAGAGCCTAAGATTGTGTTATGAGTATTGCTCCCTGCAGTCTGTGCTCAGCAACACCCATCATGGATGAACAAAAATAAATGCAAAATCATAAACATACAAAGAGGAGGACACTGTAGGCCCCCCAGCCACCACCAGACCATTGAAAGCCACTGAAAAGAGAGCGCACTCAAGACAGAACCCTGCAGTACCCCATTCTCCTGCAGATGGGAAGTGCTATGTGGGGTACCCAAATGTGCCTCAAAAATACAACCCGAAAGAAAGTTCCAGATAAAAATCTGGAACGGGCTACGAAGCTCTCACACACATAAGATGGCACCATGTGGTATCATAAGCTTTATGCAGATCGAAGGAGACTGAAACAAGATGTTGGCATTGGGCAAAAGCCATTCAAACAGCAGACTCCATGTGGACTAAATTATCTGCAGTAGTGTGGCCTTGGCGAAAACCACCCTGGGTCAAAGCCAAAAGATTTTGGAATTCAAGGATCCAATACAGCCTTTGGCTCACCATACATGGAATAACTACTCTTTCTTGCCACTGGGAAGGAAATTCCCCCTCGCTCCAGAGATGGTTAAAAAGGGCAAGTAAGTAACGTTGGCTAGCCATTGATAATGCTGAATCATTTGTTTGTGCACCCAGTCCGGTCCAGGAGTTGTGTCAGGGCAGAGAGCAAGTGTACCAGCTGATTTCCACTTGTTAAATTGCGCATTATAAGGCTCCAGGTGATGGGGAACGAAATATAAAGGGAGTCGTTCCAGATTGTGTTTGAGAAGACAGAATGGGACTGGATACTGGACCGATGCTGAAGCCTACATGAAATGCTGGGCAAAATGCTCAGTGACAGAGTCTGGGATGGTGAGGCTAACACCATTCAAGGAAATTACGAGGACACCTGTAGGAGGATGGTGGTCAAAAACGTACTTGATCTTTGCCCATACCTGCAAAGAGGGTATATATGTCCCTCCATTTCTGATGTTTAAGAATATACTGAACCCGGGCACAAAGCTGTTTTTAGATCAGGAGGTGGTCAAGAGATGGATGCCTTTTGTAGTATTGGAGGGCATGATGGCAGTCTTTAATAGCTACAGCAATTTTGGGGGTCCACCATGGGTCAGTTTTCCATTAAGTAGAACCAGAGGAAGAAGGAATCGCTGAAGCAGCTACTGAAAGGATGGTGTCAGTCAAACTCTGTATGGACTCAGTGCCATCGAGTGGTGGAGCAGTTGAAATGGCAGCCCAGCAAAAGGCATCCTAGTCGGTATTAGTAAAGGCCCACTTAGGAGAGTGTCTAGGTGAGTGATGCTGGAGAAAAGATAACGCAATCGGAAAAGATCACTGTTGTACAAACTGTCATTAACTCCCCATTGAATGGAGGGGAGGAACAGTTCATGCACTTGAATAGTGGGGAGCAAGAACTCCCCACATGGAGAGGGCGGCTGCACTCACCCCAAGTAGGATTCACCTCATATCCCGAAGACATGTGACCAAAACACAGACACTAAAAATAGTGTGTGGGAGATGGGATACAGGGCTTCACGTCACAACAGTAAACCATAACTTTGACTTTTTCCAGAAGGGTATCCCCCTAAAGCCTGAATGAAAGCACCGGTATCAAAGCAATTGTCCTTAGGGCCTCTATGGACATGCTGGACGAAATGATTGCTGAACCATGCCAGATTAGTCTCGAGTTCCTCATCAGACTGAAGAAGGTGGTCCCTGTGGAAAATGATGCCCTGGGATATATTTAAAGACTTTTGAAGAGTAATGGTTACTGTTATGTCTCCTAAGTGGTCGTATGTACAAAGAGAAGCCAAATGGCTGGCAGAAGAGGTTTTAATAAGTAGGGAACCAGATTGTGTCTTACTGAGCTGACTTCACCAAACCAGTCTTCATTATGTTCTATAAAAAGGAGCCTTTTGGCTGTGGCGAAAGTCTCCGTCTGTCCTGGAACAAACCGAGTAATAGGGAAAGAGTTTTGCCCCAAGCCAGTGGACCTGGCCCACCTCCCACAGGGTGGCCAGGGAGGGGAAGGCTGAGGAAGCAAAAATAGGAGAAGAGAGGGAGACCCATTCCTGTCTGAAGAGATGGCTCTGGATGAGTCGTCAGAAATATGGAGCTTAGCACACTTCATGTGCAGAGTGTCCACCTTGGTACCACCCACTCCAATCAGGGGCTCATCTGTGGGTGCCACCCAGCTATTGCAATTTCTGTCTGACACGACGGTCATTGCCAGAAGTTCCAATGCCCCCCCCTCCCCCCCCCCCCCAAAATGAACAATCACTCTCAGGTATACACAAGGTAGTGAAAGCTCAGGCACCAGAAGTGTGATCCCTAAGTTGTCAGAGGCTCATTGTGGGTGCCACCCAGCCGTGGCAATGGCTGCCTGACATGATGGTCATTGCCTGGAGTTCTAATGTCCCCTAAAAAGTGAGCATCCACTCCTAGGCATACACAAGGCAGTGAAAGATCAGGTAGCAGAAGTGTGATCCCTGTGTTGTCAGGGAGCTCAGACAAATGGATAGATAATTCCCCAACCGCACAGATTGGCTACATGTGCTGGTGACCTAGTGGGGACAGCGGGGTCTATGGTGGCGAAGAAAGAGGGGGGAAAGAGAGGGGGGCAGGAACCCACACCAGAGATATTAGGGAGCGAGATCTTCCCCAAATGGCTCACACTACAGATACAGAATTTAGAAAGAGAGGTCAAACCTCTCTGGGAGGGGGCGTAAAATATTCAAAAAATGATCTTGAACTGTGTTATTGCACAGAAGATTTATGTTAAAATTCCCACAAAGAAGTACAGTAGTTTTTTATTGTACCCAATGTTTAACATTGTATCTAGTTCGGAAATAAATTTCTCGAAGCCGAACATGGTGACCTGTACACAGTTATTACTATCGTTTTTCTCTGCTTGCCATACAACTCAACAGCAGCTGTTCCAGAATGCTTTCCTACACTTAACTTTTCAATATAAACTCTCCTTTTGAATTTTACTCTTTTTTTGTACAAGCACCGCCATTTTTGGCATTTTACCTTCAGTAAAAGTCTTCTGAAAGACTGATATCCCATACACCTATGCTCTGAGAAATACAAGCACTCAGTGTAAAACTCTTTTAAGGTAACTTCTAGTTCAAGGTATTTATTTCTTAGACACTGTGTATTTAGTTTCATAGCTTGAAAAGAATTTGGGGGAAGCCTAGATTTAGTTACAATTGCAATTTATTTTGTCAAGTTGGTCGTAAAGGGTTTTGTTGTCTGCACACTTGTTGAAAGTAATATACTGCAACTTTTCCTACTCTAGGGTAGAAAAAATCTTGGTTCATTCTCAATGATCATTTTGGTCATAAGCTCATTTTTTCCATTCTTCAGTGTGTTGGTTGCTACGATAGGTTGCAATGATTTTGTTTTTTCGTTATTCTTAGAACAACTTAGATTAGTGGAGTGTTTCCTCGATTTATTGTTCTTGCTTCCAGACTTGTATGTATTTGTTCTGACAGACATGGGCTGTACTGCATTTGTTATTCTGCTGGTTCTTGATTCTGTTGGAGTGCTGCACATAATTTGTCTTGGACAAGACTTGACTTAGACAAGTTAATGTGGATGTTTCCTTCATTCCTGTACACAGAGTGCTTTGTTGGGCCTTCTCCTTCCATTCATAATATTTATTCACAGTTAATTTACAGGCGAGTTTTTATTTGTTTACAAACATTTGTCTTCCCACATTATTCACATTCTTTCCATATGTGACATAATGCATTCTTTCTATACCATCAAGTTCCAAAAGCAATGTATTTGGGAAGGCTTTGGCAATTTTTTTCCAGATTTCTGTTCATGACTTCAATTCCCTTGTTCACACAAACATATCTTTCCTTAATGGTATGCTTGACAACACTACATTTACATTTTAAAAAATTATTTAGTGCACTTCTAACAGATCAGATTGCTTCTTTGATTTGGTAGACATTATTTGCTCCACCAAATATTGCAACAACGTCTTTTTTTGGTTAGTGGCCTTGCTAGTGTTTCGTAGTCCTGTGTTCACTTGGTCACTCGACTTAACTAAAGCTGCTGCATTAGCTTGTAGTTCTTTTACCATTTCTAATGTTTTTCGTTCATGACTCTCAGCCAGAATGAGTATCTTCCCTTGAATTCCTGTTTCCATTTGTACTGTACTTGTGATATGGACCATCGATTTTTTATAAAAAATAATGTTCACCTATATTTACGTTGTTGCTTATATCAAGACACTTCGTAATACACACGTGTGTCCGTCGCTGTGTTATTTTGGCACCCGAACCCGTCCTTCTGCTTCTTTTCCTCTATTTAGAGTTTTCGTAGGTTTTGTTTTGCTTGAGCCGCGGGGTAAGAGGTAACTTGGCAGTTCGGTATTTTCCTTTCGAAGTTTCGTAACAGCACATTTTAAAGACTTTGCGATACCTTCCTTTAGATGTTCAGTATCAGCTGTACATTTCGTACATGGCGTATTTTTAGATTCAGTGGCTGTATTTTCGTTCGGAGGACCGCCGCGCATAACGGCGTACGTGTCAACAAGCGAAGCGAGGGGGGGGGGGGGCAGGAGGGGGAGTCGCATCCCCCCCCCCCTCCCGCCCCGTGCAAATGTGATCTACAGGCAGAGCTAGTGAATAAACTATGCTGTCGTCAAGAAATGTGGGATCAGTATTTTTTTTGGGAGCTATTTTTGCTTTTGACTGAAGCATATTATAACACATACTACGTTCTGTCCTCTCTTTTCGTCGCATTTTTCAGTCTGTGACTCCTGTATGCATATGTAACAAATTCTGCATAGCACTTTCGAACAGCAGTTAAGACTGATCGGGCCCTCAGGCCCGGCTACATCGTATAGGAGAAGTACAGAGTGGCCAGTGCGCCGGATTTGGGGAAGGAGCGCCAGGCTTAAGGCAGAAATCTCGACTTTAAAAAATTGTTTTGCTGCCGTTTTACGATATTTAACAGTTATCCTCTGCACCTTCGCAATAGTACACTGTTCAAAACAAGTATTGCTACCGCCCTCATTACTGTCGGGTTCCCCTTGAATCTAAGTCCACGCACTTTCACAGATCTGTAGGTGGGGCAAAACTGTTTTTGATCAGTTTAGTCTCGCGATCCGCAGGCACAAGCCACGTGCGGTCCTATCGAAAATGACAAGACACCGGCCAACAATCCCCAAGCAGTAGTCTGCACTCTACGAACAATCCAAGATTTAAGAAACTAAGAAGAACGTGATAACTTAAATGTGAGGAGGCAGTATTCTAACACTCCTCCCTTTTCCTTCCCTTCACGACCGCCACGCCCTCACGCCATAGCTACATCGCTATGCATTGTTGATCTGGTAATCACGCCATAGCTACATCGCTATGCATTGTTGATCTGGTAACGAACGTGAAACTCGTACAATGTAGCCAGAGATTTTTTTCCAGTGTTCCGCAGTTTCGAGGTGACACGAGAGAACTGTTGTGGTGAAAGGTATGTAAATATTTTATGTCAGTTACCTGTCCTGAATCTCCTAGTCCAGTATTGGTTGTTCTTGGTAGTTCATTGTAGAACGTAAATGTAATTATACTCCCGCACTTCTCAGTGAGACTTTTATGGGAAGTGGGGAGGGGAAGGAGCTATGGCATATCCGAAAGTATTTTCAAAAAGATGGCAATTATTTCCGATACATTGGGAATGCTTTTGAGTTAAAGGAGGCACCAAATCGTAATAGAAAAGCGACAAAACAGTGCCTTGATCTACACTGGAATACTCAGAACTTGTTTAAGTATCCACATCAGTGGCAAACAGGTCATGCCCAAGGATTCAAGCCGGAAAAAGCGAAGAAATAATTAACAACGGTAGGTGAATTAGCTTTTCCTACCACTACAACAAAGCAAGTAGAGGTTCAATCAACAAAGATGTTGACAATCACTGTGTAACAATACAAGTTAAAACTCGTACACAAAGGCGCAAACTACGTACATATAATATGGTATCGAGACCTAAGACGAAATAATTCACGTAATTTTCAAGAAAACTAGTATTTGGAGCATGCGTTTGAGCTAGGTGTAGTATTGCGAGAAAATGCCTCCATAACTCATTGCAGCTTGTCCTGAAATTAGGCATCATGGCAGTGTACGGAGATCATTCTTTTATTCCACAGCAAGAGAAAGCCACTGCTGTTGCAGGATCAGAAAAATGAGTCGTATGTTCCGAAACATTACTATGCAGCAAGTTGTTATGAAGTTCATAGTTCATGACGCGCACTAATTCACGTGTCAGTATGAAAATTTTATTTAGTTTAACTAGTTATAAATATTCCCTATTTGTCTCTCATAGGATAACGTATTACATTCATGATTTGACACACGCTGCTTTGTTTAGGGGCCACATTTCTCAGTCAACCCTCCGATAGTAGCTAAGCAATGCACGCAATTATTCGTGGCAGTTATTGCTTGGATAATGTATTTCATGATAAAGGCCATTAGTTTACAAAGGCATTATAGATAATTTTATTCTGAAGTCAAGTACGTACTGTTTTATTATCCAAACTCATTATCGCAATTCGTTATCCCTGACATATAGTATAGGCGCGGTGTTATTGTTGCGGACTGTTTGTGGAAAACTTTCTCGCCCTGCATTACAAAAGAACCGAAGCGGAAACCGAATTTTTACTCATATCGATCATTGTCTTACATAAATGAGACAACGCTACATCCTTTTCTGAAATTAGTTTGTTCGGAAAACGTTTTACTATTTGCACGCAAAAGAAAATACTGTTTTTGGATTTACGTGGAGTTTTTCTTTTCGCTATGCAACGTTTCTCGTGCGATTTCAGTAAAAATTTGATATATTATAGCCGAACACTCGTGCTTGTCAGTGAAGTTGCTGCCTTATCGATATTAGTCATAGTTTTTACGATGTTTGTAAATGAAGTACCATAACTCATTGAACGTAATTTGAAGAATTTGCAGTAAAGACTGATCTCACTGGCTATTTCACATTTTGTGCACTTTGGTTGCAGCGCCCCCATTGAAGCTAACGTACCGAAGTAATTTTTTATCGTGGTAGGAAAGCTGTATCTTTCCTGTGACGTGTAAGTGGATTGTATATGTTCGTGATACGCCGTACATGGTAAGTTTCTGCACGCCATGCAGAGTGCAGCGTGATAAGTCACTACACAGAAACAGTTCAAGATATTGAAATAACACTTTCAGCAAATAATAGAACGCAAAGAGATATGTACAATAAATACCGAGATGTTTTTATCTATCATAACGAGGTAGTATATTAATGCCATTCGTTAGCTTATGAAAGAAAAAGTACGGCGCTCTAATGCAAGTCAATGTTTAAATTAAAACTTGTCGCAAAGACAGCAACAAGTAAAAATATACAGTCGCTTCCGGCAAGAAGTTTTAATATACTGCGGGTGCGGCTTCATTCTTTCCTGTTTACAGCCACTAGGAAAAGCATTTGTACACAGAAAACGAGATCTGAGTTCTCTGAATCCATACCAGTTTCATCACGTAGATCACATGTAACGGTACAAATATTTTTCAGTTTAGTTAAATTGATTCAACAACTGAAAGCTGAATGTTAAATAAACACAAAAAAACAGCATTTTACACGGCAGTTCATCATTGAACAAATACGGTAGTACATATTATCTATACAGCTGAAAATATTTTATGTACCATGTGAGTTTCCTTCTAATAAATCATCAGTCGCAATCGATTTGGTACGAATTGTACAAGTTTGTTTGTTATGTCTGCTGTTAATGTTCTTCCATACCACTGCAATATTGCTTTATGGTCTGATCTGCACCCTATTTTGTAATTCACTGTATAGATGTTCAATAGTGTTTACAGTGGTTCCTCTTACTTGCAGCACATACAATTAGTGAATTATAGCGTCATTTTTAAATTTCAGTATCTAACTTTTCCTTCCCTTTTTATGCATAAATCGATCCATGGGTCATGACTGGTAATTATTTACGATTATTATTATTTTGTTATTTTAGGTGTGGTACTGCAAAGTGTCACAAAAATCTATCAAGGAAGTTTTTGGATGTGATAGTATCATTGTCCAGATTGTCTGTATTAGTGTTACCCAGGACAGTGGCTAGTCTCAGTCTGTTAGTAGTAATACTAGTTGAAGATATTTATAAGAAAGCACAAACACTGATATTGGCAAAGCTAAATATTTTATGGTCAACTATGAGTGTTTCTTCCCATGCTTGTGCTATTACACTATGTGCTCACCGTTAACATACACGTGCCAAAAAAAGTTTTGCATCAGCCCGGTTCCCAGAACTCCTGAAGATAGATGTTCACTGTGGATATTGTATCACAGTTACAGTCTCTTTGACTGTTCAGAGCCGGCCGCAGTGGCCGAGCGTTTCTAGGCGCTTCAGTCTGGAACCGCGCGACTGCTACGGTCGCAGGTTCGAATCCTGCCTCGGGCATGGATGTGTGTGATGTTCTTAGGTTAGTTAGGTTTAAGTAGTTCTAAGTTCTAGGGGACTGATGACCTCAGATGTTAAGTCCCATAGTGCTCAGAGCCATTTGAACCATTTGACTCTTCAGAGATGTCACAAAACACGCCCAAAAATGTAAACAACCATTCATGAGCAGCGCCTATTAGACGGAGGGGGTCCGACAGCCGATCAGTTCCAGTCGTTCCACCACGAAGGAGGTACACGGCACGTGTTGTCTGTAGTTCAACCATGCCTAGACAGTCAATACCGCGATTCGATCGCGCCCGCATTGTTACTTTGTGCCAGAAAGAGCTCTCAAGAAGGGAAGTGTCCAGGAAAGCGATGTTGTTCGGACATGGAGGAGGTACAGAGAGACAGGAACTGTCGATGACATGCCTCGCTCAGGCCGCCCAAAGGCCACTACTGCAGTGGATGACCGCTACTTACGGGATATGGCCCGGAGGAACCCTGACAGCAACGCCACCATGTTGAATAATGCTTTTCGTGCACCCACAGGACTCCAACTGTGCACAATAGACTGCATGATGCACTCCCGACGTCCATGGCGAGGTCCATCTTTGCAACCACGACACCATGCAGTGCAGTACAGATGGGCCCAACAACATTGCGAATGGACCACTCAGGATTGGAATCACGTTCTCTTCACTGATGAGTGTTACATATGTCTTCATCCAGACATTCGTCGGAGACGTGTTTGGAGGCAACCGGTCGGGCTGAACGCCTTAAAATGGTTCAAATGGTTCTGAGCACTATGCGACTTAACTTCTGAGGTCATCAGTCGCCTAGAACTTAGAACTAATTAAGCCTAACTAACCTAAGGACATCACATACATCCATGCCCGAGGCAGGATTCGAAGCTGAACGCCTTAGACACACTGTCAGTGCAGCAAGGTGGAGGTTTCCTGCTGTTTTGGGGTGGCATTGGTTCAAATGGCTCTGAGCACTATGGGACTTAACTACTGAGGTCATCAGTCGCCTAGAACTTGGAACTGATTAAGCCTAACTAACCTAAGGACATCACATACATCCATGCCCGAGGCAGGATTCGAAGCTGAACGCCTTAGACACACTGTCAGTGCAGCAAGGTGGAGGTTCCCTGCTGTTTTGGGGTGGCATTGGTTCAAATGGCTCTGAGCACTATGGGACTTAACTACTGAGGCCATCAGTCCCCTAGAACTTAGAACTACTTAAACCTAACTAACCTAAGGACATCACACACATCCATGCCCGAGGCAGGATTCGAACCTGCGACCGTAGCGGTCACGCGGTTCCAAACTGACGCGCTTAGAACCGCGCGGCCACACCGGCCGGCGGGGTGGCATTATGTGGGGCCGACGTACGGCGCTGGTAGTCATGGAAGGCGCCATTACGGCTGTACGAAACGTGAGTGCCATCCTCCAACCGATAGTGCAACCGTATCGGCAGCATACTGGCGAGGCATTCGTTTTCATGAACGACAATTCCCCCTCCATCGTGCACATCTTGTGAATGACTTCCTTCAAGATAACGACATAGCTCGACCAGAGTGGCCAGCGTGTTCTCCAGACATGAACCCTATCGAATACGCCTGGGATAGATTGAAAAGGGCTGCTTATGGACGACATGACCCACCAACCACTCTGAGGGATCTACGCCGAATCGCCGTTGAGAAGTGGGACAATCTGGACCAACAGTGCCTTGATGAACTTGTGGATAGTATACCACGACGAATGCAGGCATGCATCAATGCAAGAGGACGTGCTACTGGATGTTGGAGGTACCGGTGTGTACAGCAATCTGGACCATCACGTCTGAAGGTCTCACAGTATGGTGGTTCAACATGCAATGTGTGATTTTCATGAGCAATACAAAGGGCGGAAATGATATTTATGTTGATCTCTGTTCTAGTTTTCTGTACAAGTTCCGGAATCTCGGAACCGAGGTGATGAAAAACTTTTCTGATGTGTGTACTTTGTTGAAAGCTATTTTCATGTTAATTTGATGAGTGCGAGATATGTCGTGTTGCACGTTTTTATACTTAACGGTTTCAGGTAGAGGAGATGGACATAAAAGTTGTGGCATAGGACTGTCAAAGCATGCAGACATCCCATTCTCACATGAAAACACAATGGGGCTCTACTTCAAGATATCTGGTTTTGAAAGAATATTTCACCCATCAGAGAAACATAAGTTTCCACGAAGGAATGGAAGATCGTGTAAATAGGAATTGTTTGTGGCTTATCCGTGGCTACATTACGAAGAAAAGAGTGGCAGTGTTTTCTGCTATGACTGCAGTTGGTCTATCCAGTTAGTGAACAATAGAAGACTACAGAGAGAGGATTTCTTAAAGAAGGTTTCTGTTACTGGCAAAAAGCTACAGAAAAGTTCAAGATACACGAGAAGAGTCTTTTCCATAGAGAGTCTCTCGCAGTTATTCAGCGACTTGGAAGTAGCACACCTGTGATTGCCCAAGTAGCGCGACATCTGCTGACCGATCAGGAGAAAGCTAGAACCGCTTTACTAGTAATTATCAGTTCATTCAGTTCCTGGGGCGAACAGGAAACGCAGTGAGAGATCATGAAACGATCTCTGGGAACCTCATGACACTTCTCGGTGAGAGAAAGAATGATGTGCCATAACTGAAGATGTGACTGAAACACTGTGACACTTAGCTGGCGCTAGCAATACAAAACCAAGTACTGGAAGTTATGGCTCACGTGATCCAGCGAAAAATTTTGCAGCAAATAAAAAAATTCCTCATTTTACGGAATTGAGGCAGATTTAACGACGGATGTGGCTGGCCAGGAGCAGTTCACTCTTTGTGTACGTTGTGTTGGCCCTGAGACATCCTTCGAAGACAGTCACTGGAAATCGAATTTCTATGAGCCCTCTGTTTCGATGGTGCAGCTATGTCTGGTGGAACAAAGATGTGAAAGAAATCCTTCTTCGAGACCAGGCAAAAAGAGTTGTTACATCCATTGCAGCAATCAATGTTTAGCTCTGGCACTGTAGGAAGTTTCAAGAAGCTGTGATCCATTGTGCGATGTACCGGTATCTATAAAAGGCATCTCAAATATAATTCTAGAATCTACAAAAATCAAGTCCAGAAAACGGTGACCGAAATATTGAATGTACCGTGCTCAGTTAAATACGAAAGAAGGTCACTCCTGTGAGGCTCTGCGAAGCGGCTCGGGAAGTTTGAGACTATTTTTTAAATAACAGTAGCAACTGAAGTGTTTAGACTTGCTAGTTCCCTACAGAATCCAAATTGTAATGCAGACGGAGTGAAACATTTTGTAGAGATTCTAAAAGTAGCTATTGCAAATTTTAGGACTAAGAAGTCATTTGATATGCTGTTAGAGAAATCCAAAGGTTGTTCTAAAAAACTAAATATGGAAGACCCTGATATCTCAAGGCCAAGAAAATTTCCGGTAAAATTACAACACACAAAAACACTGTCTGTCCCCAAAGAATTGTCTCATGATTGAAAATTTAGGAAAGATTTGTTTGATTTCATTATGAATGAGACTGATCAAAGGTTCAACCAAGAGGATATAACGCAACTATCCCATCTTGAAGAGATACTGTATCCTCCCAAACACAGCCTCTATCTACACGATGTCTGGAAGAATTGCTTGTAGTACATACAAAAGACTTTAACCTGGACGGGCTTCATGCATAGCTCGAAATGCTATAAACCATTACGACTGGTATGCAACCATGTAATGTATCCTCTATTGGAAGAAAACTTATTGCTGAACCTGGTAGGTTTAAAGAACTCTTTCAGTAAGTTATTCGCCTCATCGTTCTGATTCTGGCAGTTCCAGCATCGTCAACATCCACTGAGAGGTTCAAAAATGGCTCTGAGCACTATGGGACTCAACTGCTAAGGTCATTAGTCCCCTAGAACTTAGAACTAGTTAAACCTAACTAACCTAAGGACATCACAAACATCCATGCCCGAGGCAGGATTCGAACCTGCGACCGTAGCGGTCTTGCGGTTCCAGACTGCAGCGCCTTTAACCGCACGGCCACTTCGGCCGGCCACTGAGAGGTCATTCAGCGTCTTGAGACGACTTAAAACTTGCCGCAGATCAACAATGACACAGTCGAGGCTCCCCCATCCAATCGTGCACCCTCAAGACAGGGTTGGAAAAATTAATCTTATAGATGTCGTGAAAGAACTTGTTTCCCAAACTGTCGAAAGTAAAACAGCATTTGAAATTGTACGTAAGTTTTTCTAGTCTAAATAAAATGAAAATAAATTCCTTCTTTTTCAAACAAATTATGTTTTTCTTTTTCCATTAAGATGTTTGTAAAACAGTAATAATAACAAAAGATCTGTGTATGGCCTATTGGTATTGCAGTCTACAGTAAATATGAATTCCGTTTCGTAAATGATGTCAAAACAAAGTAGGATGGATGTCTTCCCAAATAAATGATGTCTATTTAAAAATTAAAGCAAAGAATTATTTTCAAGAGCACGACCTATAAAATTGGGCCCATATTAGTATTAATGAGTTGTTTCTCTCTGTAGAACAACATTGCGCTGGTTACCTAACATACCTTCCCATACTACCATGGTTGTATTCTTAACGGTTTAGCTGAAAGACGAAATTTATTTGCCCCCCCCCCCCCCTAAAGAAATAGTTGTGACGCCAATGCGCGTATACCATGTACAGGAGACATCATGTTTTTCGACGCATAAGTGAGGCTATTGCACTCACCTAGGATCACAGTTATACTGTTGGTATGATTTACAATTTTTTGTACATTTTCTTCGAATGGCATACTGCAATTTTATTTTAAACAATAGATGTACAGTACACTACACACGTAATTTTCCCTACTTCACAACCAACTTTCTCTGTCAAATAACCACTGGAGAAGCCTGGGAGCTTGTAGTTTATAAAATAGGGTGTTTTTCGACCATCATGTTCAAAGCTGCTGTTCACAACCTTTTCTTCCATCCCTAAATCAAACCAATACACAGCTGTGTTCGAAGACACGACGCAACGCAAATTTCTTGGCAGCACGGGCGCAGAGTCGCTGGAAACTGGTTGGCAACGCGTTGCAGGCGATTGACTGCAGTCGCGCCATCCGCTGAGGCTTAATTAACTACACAGGAAGTGATTCACTGCCGACCCGTTACCAATTCACGTCATCACCGAGTTGATTTTGAGTTGCTCCGTGTGCAGAGAGCCTTATGACTTTGAAAGGCACAGGCATGCCGTCTCCTATTGCAATTTACATAGTTAGAGCCGCTTCGAAGATCCTAGGATGACATGGGCATGGCATCGTTTATACTCCCGTGCAACATAGTTTTTCGACCATTATGTTCAAAGCTGCTGTTCACAACCTGTTCTTCCATTCCTACACAGGAAGTGATTCTCTGCCGACCCGTTACCAATTCACGTAATCACCGTGTTGATTTTGAGTTGCTCCGTGTGCAGAGAGCCTTATGGCTTTGAAGGGCACAGGCATGCCGTCTCCTATTGCTATTTGCATAGTGAGAGCCGCTTCGCAGATTCTAGGATGACATGGGCATGGCATCGATTATAAGCCCGTGCAACACAAACTTCGTATTTGACCAGCAACTACTGGCTTACCCGCTACCATCTTTAAATTCGACATGTGAGCTCGAGTAAACTCGAGCACATTCAAAAATTTAGAAGAAGAAGAAGAAGAATTTTCTATTCGTCGATTCATGCGGATGTATGGACGTTTCAGTTTATATGGACTACCAATGACATACATATAACCAAGTTCATACTGTACTTCATCATGTAACTGCCATTAGTTATAGGCCACATGGCATTTTTCTACCATATTAAAGAATTATGTACTCTTTTATTCATTGATATATAGCATTTTCGTCACGGGTTACATAGAATAACGTTTTTATCTAAAAATTTGATCGTGTGCTGCATGGCAGCGCTACACAGTGGTGACAATTGAAACTACTTGGAAGTGTTTGTCGTCCAACCGTCAGAGGGCACACATGTAGCGTCTGTGGCAACGAGTTAAAACTCGTTGGTCTGTGGAGTGTTTCTACGCAGTTGCCATCTTATTCGATGCATCTCCACACTGCTGGCAACTTTTGAGAAATGTCAGGTATACATTTCGGAGTCAAACGATGTGTACTAATGTACCACTTAATACTTTCCGGAAAATAAAATAAGACAGAGATGTCGTAAACACACCCCATTTGCGCAAAGGCATTCCTAAATACAGACAGTTATAAATATGAACAAGTAAAACTGCATTTGGGAAATTATTGTGAAGAATTACTAAGTAAAGTGTACTCTAACGTCACATTGTAAAATGATAATGTATGTAATATGATTCAATAAATAATCACAATTATTTACCTTCAAGTTATACGGCCTTAACATACGTTATTACATTATGGCACAGAGGTACGGTGTCCACTTGTAGTTGTAAGATTCACAGCTTCGATTCCTGATTTTTTAAAAAGCAGTTACGTATCACTTATTCATTTCTGGCAATGTTTTATGATGTTAAAAATACCGAGCTACGCCGTGGTTCGAAATCCACTCTTCTAGTTCTCTCTGTAACTGACTTCGTTAAGTCAGGAAGGCGTACCATCTCAACAAGACCACTACTAGTAAAGCATTGTGGTGTTCAAACCAATTTCTGGACTGGTGACGGCTTTATTTACTACGCATGATTATATACAAAAACAAAATCGCTTACAGTAATTCTGAATTCTCGGTTGAAAAGCTCTGTCCCTTCTGAAATGACGACATAGACACTGCTGATAATGTTCAAATAATTCTGTACTTAGAACGCATCTTAGAGAGTAAATCTGTGTGCCAAGTTTAAAGCTGTCCAGCGTACCTTACTGACTAACTGGAAAACCAGAGAGAGGGTTATTGGCAAAAATTCTCAGCTTTGTGGATGTCTATCTACTTGTAATATGAGTAGCTGAACCATATACGTAAAGATTTCTGAATGAATTCATTCCATGTGGTAATATTAACTTCAGTTGGGAAAAGGTGGGACGCTGATGAAGCAAGAAGACGTCCTCCGCAGACAAGTGGAAAACTGTGAAAAAAAAAACTATATTCATAACTATGTGCAAAAATCGAATGCAGCAAATTATGGCATAAAGCCATCTGACAAAATGTTTCGTAAAGAATTGTAAGTAAACCAAAACGCGAGCGCAAAAACAATTATAGCTAGCAGTTGAAAAGTTTAAAATAACGACCAAAACCATGCAAACAAATCAAATTTGGCTCACAGTAATTTCGAAATTCCAAACGAAGTGAAAAGCAAAGTGTCATATTATCCAAGAAACTTATTAAATGAACCTAATATAGTGTGCACAAAGAAATTCAGAGTGATACCAGAAATAATGAAGTGACGCAAATATGCAACTGCGAGATTCAAAACCTAAAACAACAAACAATAATTGTCAACGTGTAAAACTATGTGATGGCATTATTTACATTCTTTCTGATTGTCATGGAAAAGTGTTGTTGGATTTGTGAAACCAAGTGCTCCACTCCGAGAAGCTATCAATACATTAACACATGCATTAATCAAGGAAGTTGTAATTCTTAATTATTTTAGCTGGAGTGAACGATGTCTACAAAAACGGGGCAAAGTTTGCTTTACGATGTCTGCGGGAAGCATTGGAAAAGGGTATGGATGTGAAAGTGTTTGTAATAAACGTACCTATGAGACTTCACCTCATGAAAACATCGCGTGTAAACGAGAAGCGACTGACCGAACGCTGAGGAAAATATGCAAGCTTTTCAGCCGTGTAACTGTTATTGAAAAATAGGTCCTATGAAGAGCACACCATAGTGAACGAACTGTTGTAGCCAAGGTAGACACAAAGACGACACCAAGCACTAAGCAGGTGGTATCAGTTTACATGCCAAAGCTCGGCAGTTGATGAAGAGATTGATTTCATTTTGATTTATCGATCCATTTTCATCTACAGCTGCACAATGTGCAAGAGATATTTGGATTTTTTGTTAATATTGACAGTTTTACGTATAATATACCTTTGTACTTAATAACACACATTAATATATCAATTAATGATGAATACTTAAATAAATGTTGTTACACTATATACAGAGAGATAAAATACGAATGTTCTTCTGAACGAGATTACATTGGGTAAACACACACAAATTTAGTTTTGTAGGTATTCATTTACTGTGTAAAAGCAGTGATCGACTAAGTACGACATCAGTTTAGGTTTGAAGTGACCAATGTTTTGTATTTGTTTAATGGTATCTGGTAAGAAATTGTATAGTTTGATACTAGAATGGATAAGGCTGTTTTGAAATAACTTTGTGTTGGCACTTTGAACATGTACATCCAATTTTTGTCGTGTATTGTAGCTGTGTATTGTGTGATGTTGAGTGATGAGTGATCTTTTTTATGTAAGTTTTGCTTTAAATACATTATATTTTCAAATATATATATGCAAGGAAGTGGCAGGATCATCCCTTTTTGAAACAATGGGTTACATGATTTGCGATTATCTACCCCTTCCATTATTCTTATAATTTTTTTTTTTTTTCTTTTTTAATTTTGAATGTTTTGATGGCATCTCCAGAATTTCCTCAGAACATAACCCCCATAGTGCAGGTGAGAGTGTACAACTGCATAATATACACACTGAAGGGTGTTGTAGGTGGTACAATGTTTTAATGTACGTAGCACAAAACAAGAAGTACTTAATTTTTTTGTTCATTTGTTCAATATGTGCTTTCCATTTCAAGTTGTCTTGTAGTTGAAGTCCAAGAAATTTGGTACAGACTGTTTTGGCAATTGTCTGTCCATATAGCTCTAGATTGGGTGATATCAGATTTTTTTGTTTGTGCTGTGTGTATATCCATAGCTATAGTTTTTTCAGTGTTTATTATTAAGTCATTGTCATCAAAGTAACATGGTAGACTGTCAGTGGCTTCTTTTATGTTTTTTACAAGAGTTTCTTCTGAGTTTCCTGTAATTAGAACACTCGTATCATCAGCAAATTGAAATATTTTACTGCTGTCATTGCTTATGTTTAGGTCATTTACATAGAGTAAGAACAGAACAGGACGCATTACTGATCCTTGTGGCTCTCCATATTTAACAGTCAGTAGCTTGGAATTATATTTCCTAATGACACTGTCCCTTTCTTGATCTATTTCCACATATTGTACCCTGTTCTTAAGATAAGAGCTGAGCCAGTTGTTAGCTATTCCCCTAATGCCACGATTTTCTAGCTTGTGTAACGATTTGTCATGATTTATGGTATCAAATGCCTATGACAAATCTAAAAATATGCCTATGGTAAGTTTTTTGTTGTCTAATGCTATCAGTGCCTCTAATAGAAAGGAGTGAACTGCAGATTCGGTTGAGCGGTTTGCTCTAAATCCATGTTGAGATTCTGACAGAATGCCATTTACCTCTAAGAAGCCTGTTAGCCTCTTATTGAAAAGCCTTTCTAATATTTTTGAGAAAAGAGACAGAATGCTGAGATTAACGAAATTAGGCAGATAGTTACGGGAGATGAAAGTTTAATTATGATGGGGTAAGTTACTGCAATACTATACTAGGAAAAGGAAGAGAATGGACAATTATCGGTGAATGTCGACTGGGAGAAAGGAATGAAAGAGGAAGCTGACTGGCATAATTTTGCATAGAGCATAATCTAATTGGTTTAAGAATCATTGTACTCGTGGAAAATACCGAAATGTTGCATATCGCTTGTATACACTGGGCTTAAAAGAGCCATGGGAAACCTCCTAATCTTGTGTCTGACCTCCTTTTGCCTAGCATAGTGGAGCAACGTGACGTGGCATGGGCTCAACAAGTTGTTGTAAGTCCCCTGCATACATATTAGGGCATGCTGCCTCTATAGCCGTCCATAATTGCGAAAGTGTTGCCGGTGTGGGATTTTGCGCTCAAACTGACCTCTCGATTACGTCCCATAAATGTTCAGTGAGATTCATGTTGGGGTCATCTGGGTGTTAAATCACTCGCTCAGATTGTACAGATTGTTTTTCAAACCAATCATAAACAATTGTAGCCCGATGACACCGTGCACTGTCATCCATAAAAATTCCAATGTTGTTTGGGAACATGAAGTCCATGAATGGATGCAGATGTTCTCCAAGTAGCCAAACATAACGATCTCCAGTCAGTGATAGGTTCAGCACGTGCAGAGGATCCAGTCCATTCCAAGAAAACACAGTCAATACTATTTTGGGGTCACCACCAGCTTGCACAGTGCCTTGTTGAAAACTTGTGTCCATGGCTTCATGGGGTCTGCACTACACTCAGACCCTACCATCAGCTCTTACCAACTGAAATTGGGACTCTTCTGACCAGGCCATGGTTTTTCAGCCGCGTAGGGTCCAATTGATAGGGTAACAAACCCCGGGGACGTGATGTCATACCATCAGCAAAGGCACTCGCATCAATCATCTGCTACCATAGCCCATTAAACTCAAATTTCGACGCATTGTGCTAGTGGATACGTTTGTCTCATGTCCCACTTTGATTTCTGTGGTTATTTCACGCAGTGACGCTTGTCTGTTAGCACTGACAATTCGACGACTCTTTCAGTGAAGGTTGTCAGCCACTCCAATATTCGTGGTGAGTGGTAATGCCTGAAATGATATTCTTGGTGCATCTTGACACTGTGGGTCAACGATTTCCGAAATGGAATGTATCTTTCGTCTAGCACCAACTATCGTTCTGCATTCCAAGTCTGTTAATTTCCATTGTGCAGCCATGATATGAATCACCTAGGTACAAATGAGAGCTCAGCTAATGCATTGTCATTTTATACCTTGTGTACTCGATACTACTGCCATTTGTATATGTGTATAACACTATCCCATGACTTTTGTCACCTCTTTGTAATGGTAAGAAAGAGATTTCAGAACTAGGTTTTAAATTAAGGAGCTGGAGCCTGGATAAGTTGAAAGAACCAGAGGTTGTTGAGAGTTTCTGAGGGTGCATTAGGCAACGATTGACTACAACAGGGGGAAGGAATACAATAGAAGATGAATGGGTAGCTTTGAAAGATGAAACAATGAAGGCAGCAAAGGATCAAATAGTAAAAAGGCAAGTCCTAACAGAAATCCATATATAACACAGCGAATACTGAATTTAATTGATGACAGGACAAAATATAAAAATGCAGCAAAGAAAGAAGCCAAAAGGGAATACAAATGTCCGCAAAATGAGATTGGCAGGTAGTGTACAATGACAAAGCAGTAATGGCTAGAGGACAGATGTAAGGACTCAGAAAGGTACTTTGCCAGTGGAAAGATAGATCCCATCTACAGGAAAATTAAAGAGGTCTTTGGAGAAAAGAGAAGAAGCTTTATGAATATCAAGAGATCAGATAGAAAACCAGTCATAAGCAAAGAAAGGAAAGCTGAAAGGCAGAAGGAGTATATAGAGGATCTATACAAGGGGGAGATGAACTTGAAGGCAACATTATAGAATTGGAGAAAGATGTAGATGAAAGTGAGATAAGAGATATGATACTGCAAGAAGAATTTGACAAAGCACCGAAAGAACTAAGTTGAAACAAGGCCCGAGGAGTAGACAACATTCTGTCTGAGCTAATGATAGCCTTGGGAGAACCAACAGTGACAAAACTGTTCCATCTGGTGTGCAATGTGTATAAGACAGGTAAAAAATCCCCAGACTTCAGCAAGAATATAATAATTCCTATTCCAAAGAAAACAGTTGCTGGCAAGTATGAAAATTGCCGAACTAGCAGTTTAATAAGTTACAATCGCAAAATATTAACATGAATTCTACACAGAAGAATGAAGAAACTGGCAGAAACAGACCTTGGGATAGATCAGTTTGGATTCTGGAGAAATGTAGGAACATGCAAGGCAATACTGACTCTATATGAGTTATCTTAGAGGATAGGTTAAGGAAAGGCGAACTATGTTCATAGCATTTGTAGACTTAAAGAAAGCTTTTGACAGTTTTGACTGGAATACTCTGTTTGAAATTCTGAAGGTAGCAGGGGTAAAGTGCAGGGAGCGACAGGCTATTTACAACTTGTACAGAAACCAGACATTAGCTACACGAGTCAAGGGGCATGAAAGGGAAGCAATGTTTGAGAAGGGAGTGTGAGACATATTTGTAGCCTATCCCAGATGTTATTTAATCTGTACATTGAGCAAGTAGTAAAGGAAACCAAAGAAAAATTGGTCTAGGAATTAATGTTCAGGGAGAAGAAATAAAAATTTTTAGATTTTCCAGTGACACTGCAATTCTGTCAGAGACAGCAAAGGACTTGGAAGAGCAGTTGAACAGAATGGACAATATCTTGAAAGGTGGATGTCAGATGAACATCAAGAGAAGCAAAACAACAGCAGTGAAATATAGTTGAATTAAATCAGGTGATGCTGAGGGGATTAGCTTAGGAAATGAATGGTAGATAAATTTTGCTATTTAGGCAGAAAAATAACTGATCATGGCCAAAGTAGAGAGGATATAAAATGTAGACTAACAATAAAAAGCAAAACATTCCTGAAGAAGAGACATTTGTTAACATCGGATATAGAGCTTAGGTATTAGGAAGTCTTTTCTGGAGTTATTTGTCTGTAATGTCACCATGTACAGAAGGGAAACATGGATGATAAACGATTTAAATAAGAAGAGAATAAAAGCCTTTGAAACTTGGTGCTACAGAAGAATGCAGAAGCTTCGGTGAGTAGATCACACCATTAAGGAGGAGGTACTTAATAGGATTGTGGATACAAGAAATTTGTGGCACAACTTGACTAAAAGTAGGGACTGGTTCATAGGACACATTCTGAGACACCAAGGGATCACCAGTTTAGTGCTGGAGGGGGGTGAGAAGGGGGGGGGGGGGCGAAGGGTAAGTAGCAGAGGGCAGACCAAGAAATGAATACAGTAAGCAGAATCAGAAGGATGTAGGTTGCAGTGGTTACCCAGAGATGAAGATGTTTGCACAGGATACAGAAGCATGGAGAGCTGTATCACACCTGTCTTTGGACTGTAGAATACAACAACATATATTAATGTAGTGAGCCAAAAAAGGGATGACTTCACTATCCATAGAACACAGATGCATGAAGGGCAAAGCAGCACTGTGCAGTATAATTTGAAACCATTAAATCGAAATTATCCAGGCTTCATGCAGCATCCAGCAAGCAATGGAATCATTGGTTTCAGTTGAAGAATCAAATACTCCAATGATTCCAGACAAATCTCAAGCAACAAGAAGAGGATCTCCATCAAGTGTAGTTGCAGTACCCCAAGTCACAGCTTCAAAACTCACAGCTGAAACCCCGTGTCATGACACATCAATTCACCCCACATGCAACAGGAAAGAACCACAAGGTTTTTTTACAGCAACTGATTATAGAGAAATGTTAAATTCATCATGTAAAACATTGCCTTTGAAAGAAATACACAACAGTAAAATAAATGATATGTCATGTGCAGCTTTTAAAAACAAGGTAGGCCTAAGCAACCAAGTAAACAAGCCATGATCCAAATTTATGCCCCTTCTCCAAAATGTGCTATCCATATCAAATGAAGCTAGTGCGTTGGAAATATTGTCATCAAATGAATTAAAAGAAATATGTGTTGGTGAACAGTGGTTAACAGAAAAGATGTTATCACTTGTAGAAAAACCTCTATGTATGGAGGAACATGCACAGATGTTGGAGAAGACATCAAACATTGTTGCTTGCAGTTCATTGATTGGCTAGGGAAATAGCAAGACTGCAAAATTTCTGCTAGAGAACTGACTAATTTAAATATAATTGTTATTTGTATGTACAGAAGCTCAGATGGAAACATATCTCCTTTCCTTGAAAATCTTGAGAAAGCTTTTAACAGTGCAAACGTATCTAGTAAAGCAACTACCATGTGTGATGACTTTAACATAGATTTCAACAAGAATCAAAAGACAGATCAAACCTTGAGGCCTTATTAAAACTTAGAACATACACACTATTCAATCACCTACTCTACTGGAATCACCAATTATCTAGCAGTACTAAAGATCAGATTCCAATAAATACAGCTAAATACTTATACAAAACTGGAAATATGAAAATGGGTTTCAGTGATCATTATGCAGAATCTATTGAATTCTCAATAGAAACTACTGGCAATATTGAACTACAGATAACAAGAACAGGTAGAAATTTTAGCAGACAAAACTTAGAACATCTCACTCAGACACTTACTGAAAAAAGAAACATGGAATGACACAGACAACTGTCGTGGCACAAGTAAAACATCTGACATGTTCATCGAAATAGTCCCACATTATTTCAAGATTTATTTTCCATTTAAAAACAAAAAATTCAAAACTAGTAAAAGAAATGTTTCTTGGTTGACAACAGACATTAAAATATCTTTTGCTGAGAAGAATATACTTAATAGAAGTTCAAGAACACAAAATGTTACTGAAAAATTGCTGGTGTATTTTAAGAATTATAAGAGAGTGCTTCCCAAAGTCATAAAATAAGCTACAAGATGGCAAATGATCACCATATAATAATGACCAGGGACAAAATTTGAGCCATGTGGAAGATAGTCAGACAGCACATAGGAAATGAGTCCCCTCCCCATTGAAAAGGTGTAAACCTCCAGCAAGACCAAGATGGCAAACAAATTACAAATTCTGAAGAAGTAGCCAGTGCTTTTAATATATACTTTTAAAATGTTTGTGAACAATTACTCTTGTGTTACAAATCTTCCAATAAAAATTTTACCATGTCACCAGAAAAGCTAAATAAAAATTCCAGCTCCCTATTACTTCCCCCAACCAACCCTAAATAAATTGTACTAGCAATTAGTCAGTTAAGAGCAAAATTTTCAGTAAGTACGGATTTTGTGAGTAAGAAACAGGTTTCTTCGTTGCAGTACCATTAGCCCACCATTTCAACTGTTCATTCACAACTGGAATCTTTCTATTCTGCTGAAAGACAGTGAAACTCAAGCCACTATTCAAAAAAGGTAACAAGGAATACATAGCTAGTTAAAAACCTGTTGCTTTGCAGCCTGTATTTTCAAAAATACCAGAAAAAAGTATTCTGGAAGTTGCTAGATTTTCTAGAAAAGTGTAACATAATAAAGGTGGGAATTTAAGGAGATGGGACCTCGATTAACTGACCAAACCAGAGGTTATACAGAGTTTCAGAGAGAGCATAATGGAACAATTGACAGGAATGGGGGAAAGAAATACAGCATAAGAAAAATGGGTAGCTTTGAGGGATGAAGTAGTGAAGGCAGCAGAAGATCAAGTACGTAAAAAGACAAGGGCTAGTAGAACTCCTTGGGTAAGAGAAGAAATATTGAATTTAATTGATGAAAGGAGAAAATATAAACATGCAGTAAATGAAGCAGGCAAAAAGGAATACAAACATCTCAAAAATGAGATTGACAGGAAGTGCAAAATGGCTAAGCAGGGATGGCTAGAGGACAAATGTAAGGTTGTAGAGGCTTATCTCACTAGGGGTAAGATAGATACTGCCTACAGGAAAATTAAAGAGACCTTTGGAGAAAAGAGAACCACTTGTATGAATATCAAGAGCTCAGATGGAAACCCAGTTCTAAGCAAAGAAGGGAAAGCAGAAAGGTGGAAGGAGTATATAGAGGGTCTATACAAGGGCGATGTACTTGAGGACAATATTATGGAAATGGAAGAGGATGCAGATGAAGATGAAATGGGAGATATGATACTGCGTGAAGAGTTTGACAGAGCACTGAAAGATCTGAGTCGAAACAAGGCCCCGGGAGTAGACAACATTCCATTAGAACTACTGACGGCCTTGGGGAGCCAGTCCTGACGAAACTCTACCATCTGGTGAGCAAGATGTATGAGCCAGGTGAAATACCCTCAGACTTCAAAAAGAATATAATAATTCCAATCCCAAAGAAAGCAGGTGTTGACAAATGTGAAAATTACTGAACAATCAGTTTAATAAGCCACAGCTGCAAAATACTAACACGAATTCTTTACAGACAAATGGAAAAACTAGTAGACGCCGACCTCGGGAAAGATCAGTTTGGATTCCGTAGAAATATTGGAGCACGTGAGGCAATACTGACCCTACGACTTATCTTAGAAGCTAGATTAAGGAAAGGCAAACCTACGTTTCTAGCATTTGTAGACTTAGAGAAAGCATTTGACAATGTTGACTGGAATACTCTCTTTCAAATTCTGAAGGTGGCAGGGGTAAAATACAGGGAGCAAAAGGCTATTTACAATTTGTACAGAAACCAGATGGCAGTTATAAGAGTCGAGGGGCATGAAAGGGAAGCAGTGGTTGGGAAGGGAGTGAGACAGGGTTGTAGCCTCTCCCCAATGTTATTCAGTCTTTATATTGAGCAAGCAGTATAGGAAACAAAAGGAAACTTCGGAGTAGGTACACTCCTGGAAAAGGAAAAAAGAACACATTGACACCGGTGTGTCAGACCCACCATACTTGCTCCGGACACTGCGAGAGGGCTGTACAAGCAATGATCACACGCTAGCTGCGCAGCATTTGTGCACCGCCGCCGTCAGTGTCAGCCAGTTTGCCATGGCATACGGAGCTCCATTGCAGTCTTTAACACTGGTAGCATGCCGCGACAGCGTGGACGTGAACTGTATGTGCAGTTGACGGACTTTGAGCGAGGGCATATAGTGGGCATGCGGGAGGCCGGGTGGACGTACCGCCGAATTGCTCAACACGTGGGGCGTGAGGTCTCCACAGTACATCGATGTTGTCGCCAGTGGTCGGCGGAAGGTGCACGTGCCCGTCGACCTGGGACCGGACCGCAGCGACGCACGGATGCACGCCAAGACCGTAGGATCCTACGCAGTGCCGTAGGGAACTGCACCGCCACTTCCCAGCAAATTAGGGACACTGTTGCTCCTGGGGTATCGGCGAGGACCATTCGCAACCGTCTCCATGAAGCTGGGCTACGGTCCCGCACACCGTTAGGCCGTCTTCCACTCATGCCCCAACATCGTGCAGCCCGCCTCCAGTGGTGTCGCGACAGGCGTGAATGGAGGGACGAATGGAGACGTGTCGTCTTCAGCGATGAGAGTCGCTTCTGCCTTGGTGCCAATGATGGTCGTATGCGTGTTTGGCGCCGTGCAGGTGAGCGCCACAATCAGGACTGCATACGACCGAGGCACACAGGGCCAACACCCGGCATCATGGTGTGGGGAGCGATCTCCTACACTGGCCGTACACCACTGGTGATCGTCGAGGGGACACTGAATGGTGCACGGTACATCCAAACCGTCATCGAACCCATCGTTCTACCAATCCTAGACCGGCAAGGGAACTTGCTGTTCCAACAGGACAATGCACGTCCGCATGTATCCCGTGCCACCCAACGTGCTCTAGAATGTGTAAGTCAACTACCCTGGCCAGCAAGATCTCCGGATCTGTCCCCCATTGAGCATGTTTGGGACTGGATGAAGCGTCGTCTCACGCGGTCTGCACGTCCAGCACGAACGCTGGTCCAACTGAGGCGCCAGGTGGAAATGGCATGGCAAGCCGTTCCACAGGACTACATCCAGCATCTCTACGATCGTCTCCATGGGAGAATAGCAGCCTGCATTGCTGCGAAAGGTGGATATACACTGTACTAGTGCCGACATTGTGCATGCTCTGTTGCCTGTGTCTATGTGCCTGTGGTTCTGTCAGTGTGATCATGTGATGTATCTGACCCCAGGAATGTGTCAATAAAGTTTCCCCTTCCTGGTACAATGAATTCACGGTGTTCTTATTTCAATTTTCAGGAGTGTATTAAAATCCATGGAGAAGTAATAAAAACTTTGAGGTTTGCCGGTGACATTGTAATTCTTTTAGAGACAGCAAAGGACTTGGAAGAGCAGCTGAACGGAATGGATAGTATCTTGAAAGGAGGATATAAGATGAACATCAACAGAAGCAAAACAAGGATAATGGAATGTAGTCTAATTAAGTCGGGTGATGCTGAGGGAATTAGATTAGGAAATGAGACACTTAAAGTAGTAAAGGAGTTTTGCTATTTGGGGAGCAAAATAACTGATGATGGTCGAAGTAGAGAGGATATAAAATGTAGACTGGCAATGGCAAGGAAAGCGTTTCTGAAGAAGAGAAATTTGTTAACATCGAGTATAGATTTAAGTGTCAGGAAGTCATTTCTGAAAGTATTTGTATGGAGTGTAGCCATGTATGGAAGTGAAACATGGACGATAAATAGTTTGGACAAGAAGAGAATAGAAGCTTTCGAAATGTGGTGCTACAGAAGAATGCTGAAGATTAGATGGGTAGATCACATAACTAATGAGGAGGTATTGAATAGGATTGGGGAGAAGAGAAGTTTGTGGTACAACTTGACTAGCAGAAGGGATCGGTTGGTAGGACATGTTCTAAGGGATCAAGGGATCACCAATTTAGTATTGGAGGGCAGCGTGGAAGGTAAAAATCGTAGAGGGAGACCAAGAGATGAATACACTAAGCAGATTCAAAAGGATGTAGGTTGCAGTACGTACTGGGAGATGAAGAAGCTTGCACAGGATAGAGTAGTATGGAGAGCTGCATCAAACCAGTCTCAGGACTGAAGACCACAACAACAAAAACAACAATATTCACAAGCCAACATAGTTACCGGAAAGGATGATCAACAGAAAGAGCAATATTGAAGTTATTTGTGCTAAAAAAATGTGATAGTAGGGAAAAAGAAACTGGCATATTCCTGTATCTGTCTAAGGCCTTTGGCATCATAGACTGTATCCTTTTGGTGCAGTAGCTTGACGGTATTGGTATCAGAGGTGCACATGACAATTGGCTTAGATGGTATCTTATTGGCAGCAAGCGATAGGAATACAATTTCAGAAAGATAATAAATCAACCAGACACTATTCAGATTATAAAGATTAAGTATGATGTACCACAGGGCTCAGTTGCCTGCTGAGTCCCATCCTATTTTTGATATACAGAGTGATTCAGGAGCAAAGTCACATGATTTGTGAGGTGATTCTACATGTGAAAATAAACCAAAGAAGTCCTACGAACATGTGTCCAATTTTTGATTGTTACAGAACTGCAGCGGGTTGAAGACTACACACAGCTATGAATGGATATGAGGACAAGCGTGAATGTTACTTACAGAAATGCTGTGTAGGCGCTGTGGTGGACAGAATAATGCTGGGACAGATAACTGATTGTTCCTACAAGAGGTATTCAAAAAGTCCTCCAATCCATCTTAATATACTTGTCAACATATTGGAGGGTGCGTTGTGTTGCACTTTGAATGCTTCAATGCGAGCAACAGCATCAGTGATGCTGGCGATAAGTCCTTCATGTGTATCCCCCTTCATAGTGTATACATCCCCGTTTAACCAGCCCCATAATGGGATTAGGTTGAGAATCTGACAAGCCAGTTAATGGGTCAGCCATGGTCAACCCACCATCAAGGAAATGTGTTATTCAGATACTGGGATACCAGTCCTGCACAGTGAACTAGTGATTCATCATATTGCAGGTACATTTCCCGTCACTGCTCTAATGTCACATCTTCCAGAAGTGCAGGTAGGTCTTCTATCCGGAAATGTGCATATGCTGAGGCTGTCATGCGCTTTGGTAGGAACACAGGCAGATGTACACTGATAACCTAACTTGCAATCTTGTTTTGTGTCACTTGAGTTCTTCATTGCCCATCTGTGGCAATTGTGGGTGTTCATGATACCTCTGTGTGTAAATGTAGCCTCATCAGTAAATAAAGTGTACTATAGTATTGCACAATGTCTCTGTGCACAGCCATTCACCCACAAAGTTGTCTTTGTACTGTGTCACTTGGATGCAGATGATGCACGATCTGTACATGGAATAGGTACAAGCCCATGGAACGTAATGCATGCCACACTTATGTGTGCGGAATATCAAGCTGATGGCTAGTTCACCATTTACTGGTTGTGGTACTGTTGTACTATTGCAATAATGTCGTCTCTTCCCTCAACTGACTGGATGGCACCGCGTTCTGATGTTACATGTATACTGGGTAATGTTCCAGATTCACATAATGTTTGAAAACTCTGGGGAATATCTTGGCATGGGAGGTTTGTCAGTCAGGGAAATGTCTCTGTTATTCTGTCACAGCCGCATGGGCACTGCCATTACAATACCCATAAACAAATAACATGTCCCCATAATTTGCATGGGTGATTGTATGTGGCATGTTGGTATTAATGTACACAGTGGACTTGCTCAATTAAACAACTCTCAAGCACAACACACACAGCCTCATGACTGCTTACTGATTCAGGCTATGACTGCACAGGGGGTACGCCTGCAGCTGTTGCCTCAGTGCGATGTCACATTGCTGCCATTTATCACAGAACTGCCACACCTCTTGTAGGATGGATCAGTCATCTATCCCCCATTATTTTGTCCACCACAGCACCTACATGGCATTTCAATAAGTAATATTCACAATTGTCTTCATACCCATTCATGTATGTGTGCAATCTTCAACCCGCTTCAGTTCTGCAATGACTGAAAATCAGGCACATGGTCATAGGACTTTTTCAGTTTATTTTCACATGAAGAATCACCTCACAAATTCTGTGACATTTCTCCTGAATCACCCCATATATAAATGACATAACATTAGCCAAACAATATTACAGTACTATCCAGTTTGCAGATGACACAAACATTTTAGTCAGTGGGAAGACAGCAGAAATGTTACAGACAACACTACCTGAGACATTAACTAGTGTTGTAAACTGGTACAGCCAAAGTAAACTAATAATAAATGAAAACAAAACAGTAGCATTGAATTTTCACAGTGTCAAGAGAAACAGTGAAGAGGATATAGAAATTCAGAAATCAGACACAGATTTTGCAAGTGTAGGTAATACAAAATTCCTAGGACTCTGGCTCCAAAACAGCCTTAGATGGGACAATCACCTTTGTAGTATATTTAAGAGACTAAGTACCATATGTTATTTAATGAGAGTGCTTGAAAACTGTTGTCATAAGGACTGTCTAATGATTGTTTACTATGTTAATATACATTCTATTTTAAAGTGTGGGGTCACTTTCTGGAGTGACTCACTATCCTGCCTAAAGCTCTTCATGATACAAAATAAAATAGTGAGAATCATGGCTAGAATAAAAAGTAACAAACCCTAAGAGCATTATTTAAAAGAACGGGGATTCTTCCTCTCATGTATTTACCTCTCTGGAAGTGTAATGATTATTAAGAAATATGAAGTAACAAATTCTAACATTCTCCCAAAAATGAAAATCTTCATAATCACAACACAAAATAGAAAACTGTCTTTCCAATGCTTCAAATAAAAACCAGTTTGTGCCAAAAGGAATATATAGGAACATATACTGCAGTAAAATTATTTACATTGCCAAAAGAAATTAAAGTAATGAAAGATGTAAAAAAATAAGGCAGTATTAAAAGAATATCTATTAATCTATTGCTTCTACAATCTGGAAGAGTTCTTTCAAAATATTTGAGAGCCTAAGAAAGTTAATCCATACGACACATTCTTTATTACTTACAAAAATATTCTGTAAATATGGCTAAGTACTTGTAACATGTAAAGACTGTAATCATTAATATTTGTTTAGTCATATTTTCAGCTGTAATTTGTAGTTAAAGTGGTTTAATTAAAAGCCAACGGTGAAAAAATGTATTCATTAATACAAGGAAAACATCATGTAAACATGATATATTTGCATTGACCTGTGCAATACCTGATGTACTGTACGAGGGGGGGCCCAAAAGAAACCAGACTCCGAGGGCGCTGCCACTCGTAGACGTAGTGCAGGGTTCTCACGCTAGATGGTGTTAGTAGAGACCTTCATGAAACAGCTGTGCAGACGGCGTCAGTGTAGAGCTGAACGTGTAAGTGTGGTATTGTGTTTCTCTGACTGTTGGCGGGTTACCTCTGTGAAGTCGTTATGGAAACTTTAAAACGACAAAGAATGTGTGTGAAATTTTGTTTCCTGCTTAAAAAAACTGCAACAAAGACACACCAAATGCTTCAGGAAGCTTTCCAGGAGGACGCTATGAGCCGCACACAGGTTTTCCAGTGGTTTGGGCACTTTAAACGTGGTGAGATGTGTGTTGAAGACCAAGCTCGTTCTGGGCACCCTTCAACATGGCGAAATGAGGAGAACATTGAATAGGTCCGCTAAAAGATCAATGAGGATCGTCGCCAAGTGATCGACCAAATTTCAGCAGAGACAGGAATCAGTTGGAGCTTGTGCTAGCGGATTTTGAGTGAGAATTTGCACATGAGACGCGTTGCTGCTAAATTTGTTCCGCGTCTTCTCACACAGGAACAAAGAAACCATCCGTGTGAATGTGTGTCAGGACCTGAAAACAGAGATTGCACGTGATCCAAACTTCTTGAACAAAGTCATTACAGGGGATGAGAGTTGGTGTTACGGGTATGACACAAAAACAAAGCAAGCCTTAAGTCAGTGGAGGACTCCCAACTCTCCCAGACCAAAAAAAGCGAGGCAAGTGAGGTCAAATGTGAAGACGATGATCATTGTTTTTTTGATGTTTGTGGAATTGTGCATCGGAAAATCGTACCCCATAGCCAGACTGTTAACCAGCACTTTTACTTGGATATTTTAAGCCGTCTGCAAGAGGATGTGAGGAGGAAATGCCTGGAACTTTGGCGATCAGGTGACTGGTTTCTGCATCTTGACAACGCTCCAGCACACACAGCCTTACGAGTGACCCACTATTTGGCATCTCAAAGGTGGTGTGTTGTTCCCCACGCTCTGTATTCGCCGGACCTAGCCCCATGCGACTTTTTCCTATTTCCACGAATGAAAAAAACGCTAAAAGGGGTGTGTTATGACGATGTGGAGGAGGTACAAACAGCTTTGGAAAGGGTAATGGACAATATCAAACTTGAAGAGTCCCAAACATGCTTCCAATAGTGGGAAAAGAGACTTGACAAGTGCATCGCATGTAATGGAGAGTATTTTGTAGGTGACTGAAGTAACAACAATCCGGTTTCTTCTGGGTCCCCCCTCGTACTGTACATGTAAGGTTTACTAGAACAAATAAAAAATACAAATACAAACACAAATGATTGTGGATTGGAAATGGTAACTGAAATGAACAAAACCTTCTCTAAGATTTTCTTTCTTTATGCTTATGTACATATGTGGCTAAGTTAGGTTTAATGACGGGGGAGTAGAGAATGGTATCTTCTGGGGGGGGGGGGGGGGGGGGTTCAGCACTGTTCAAGTACAAGATGTTCATTTTAGACCAGTATCCCAAAAGTCAGCAGCTTAACTGTCATAAACTGTTTCAATGTTTACAAATGAAACACAGGTTGTACTTACTGAAAATTCCTGTGTGAATTAATGGAAATGAAAGAGTGTAGTAGAATAATTGTGACACATATTGAGTAGATGCAAGTCACTAAGTAAATTGTTAGTATTTAGCACCTATAAACTGCATGCTATGTGACAGTCCACTTCAAATGCTTTCTTTCTTAGCACAGTTGATCTGGAAACAAAGCACTTTACAAAACATGTCACCAGGGGCTAATCATTAGTCAAGCCGAGGATTAGTGTTTTTGAAAAGTGTTTATCCTAGAAATTTTTATGTCCAAATATAAGAAACATTATGTGAAGCATTGACAACATCCATAGCAAGTGTATAGTTCTACAGATGAATAGATAAATACATCATGGCTAAAAATAATCAAAAGTAAAACAAAAGTATCAGAAAATAATAAGCAAGTTTCCTATAATGACGTAATGGTACCAGTACCCAGTTTCTTCTTTCTCTTGGCATGGTCGTCTATCACAACCAACCGTGTAATAGAGACTGAACAATGAATGGACAAGAGGGCTACTCCTTTCAGTCATCTCTGGAATGATAAAACACAGTTTGCATTGTAATTGGACTAATACAGCCGCGCACATTATTTATTTGTAGAGCTTGTAAATATTAATAACTGATAATAAAATAATTGTTGTATGATGTAATGTGAGGCATCAAACTTCAAAACTTGCCTGTCCTAATGAATTTTGCAGATATGTCTTGACTCTCTTTGAAGTGAAGAATGACCTCTTTATTGTGGCTATAGTTACAGGCAGTGTGACTAATATCTTCAGATGCTTTTTGGTCTTTGGATACATACCTTTGTTGCATAACTGCCGTGCTTCCATGGCAGATGAAAGTCTAGAATGTTCTTTCCCAATTTTTCTCCTCTGTAAATGTAATTCTGGAAGAACTGAATGCCTTCAACTCCACATTTCGTATCTTCAATGCAAAATTCAATGAAGGCCTTGAATTCTTCTCATTCTTCACTACGGCTGTGCGTCTGAGCAGGACTTTGAGGTTTTTATTATATTGAGGTTATAACGTCTTAACCTAAAAATTAACAAACGTTAAGTTCTTTTAATTCATTAAAAAAAAAATTTAACAAGCGGTCTGGCGCGACCAATAACCACCACAATGAAACTTTAAAGATAACAATATTTCATCAAGGACAACTCTAATACAGACCGAAAAGACGCTACTGCATTTGTAGAATACCTTATTGGTTAGTGTACGCGTGTTAAAGCGCGTGACCTTCATTGGGACTTAGTCTCTGGCGCTGTACGCGTGTCACCGCGTGGCGCTGTGCTGTTGTCATTGCGCGTGACCTTGATTCGGACTTAGAAATTTTTCAGCGTGCCTTATATTTACTTGTCCCGTGTTGCAGAAGAATTCACTTCCGGTCTGTGTTATTCTTATGGAGAAATAGCGCTCTTATCATTTAATTCTATCAAAATGCACTTCCGGTTTTTAATGAGCGCTGATAAGCACTTCCGCCGCGGCGCTGCTCGTGGCTTAGAGTCAGTTTTCTCTCTAGGATGGCCTTCGGCTGTGTGTCTGAGCAGGACTTTGAGGTTCTTATTCTATTGAGGTTATAACATCTTAACCTAAAAGAGAACAAGATGTTAAGTTCTTTTAATCCATTTAAAAAAAAATCTCACGAGCGGTCTGGTGCAACCAATAAGACCACAATCAAACTTTAAACACAACAATATTTTACGAAACACACATCTAATACAAACACAAACGAAAACATTAGAAAACTAATACAAACACTGCCCGCCCACCTCCCCAGGGGTCCTGACCCCTGCAACCCACAACGAGAACACACTAAACGACCGAAAAAGAAATATTCTGCAACACGGGTCTCGTAATACTAGGACCCGTGTTGTGTTGCAGTCCCGCCTTCTCGGCACACTGTGACTCCAAGCAGCGAGCAGTGTGACGGAAGTCCTTATCAGTGCTCATTAAAAACCGGGAGTGAATTTTGATAAAAAAAAATGATACGAGCGCTAAATCCCATAAGAATAACACAGACCGGAAGTGAATTCTTCTGCAAGACGGGTCAAGTAAATATAAGGCACGCTGAAAAATTTCTAAGTCCGAATCAAGGTCATGTGCAGTCAGACCAATAACGACCACAATCAAACTTTAAACACAACAATAGTTTACGAAACGCACATCTAATACAAACACAAACGAAAACATTAGAAAACTAATACAAACACTACCCGCCCACCTCCCCAGGGGTCCTAACCCCTGCAACCCACAACGAGAACACACTAAATAACCGAAAATGAATTATTCTGCAACACGGGTCTCGTAATACTAGGACCCGTGTTGTGTTGCAGTCCCACCTTCTCGGCGCACAGTGACTCCAAGCAGCGAGCAGCGCAACGGAAGTCCTTATCAGTGCTCCTTAAAAACCGGAAGTGAATTTTGATTAAACAAAATGATAAGAGAGCTAAATCCCATAAGAATAACACAGACTGGAAGTGAATTCTTCTGCAACACGGGTCAAGTAAATATAAGGCACGCTGAAAAATTTCTAAGTCCGAATCAAGGTCACGCGCAGTCAGACGCGTAACACACATCCTAGAGAATGGCCTCACTGCAATTGTAGAACATGTTATTGGTTAGTGTATGCGTGTTAAAGTGCGTGACCTTGATTGGGACTTAGTCTCTGGCGCTGTACACGTGTCACCGCGGGTGCTGTGCTGTTGTCACTGCGCGTGACCTTGATTCGGACTTAGAAATTTTCAGCGTGCCTTATATTTACTTGACCCGTGTTGCAGAAGAATTCACTTCCGGTCTGTGTTATTCTTATGGAGAAATAGCGCTCTTATCATTTAATTCTATCAAAATGCACTTCCGGTTTTTAATGAGTGCTGATAAGGACTTCCGCCGCGCTGCTCGCTGAAACTGGGAAAATCCAAACAGTACCTTCTTACATTCTACAAACTTTAACTCTGTGAGAAAAAAAGCTAAAGTGGGATAAAGATCACATGTGAAGTACTTTGGTCTGTCCCTTTTGATCTTAACCACCTGGTGAACTAAGACTGAGATATCTAACTGTTGACAAATTTCAGTTGTTCTCTCAGAAACAGTCCTGAAAGTTTTTGTAGCATCAGACCTCAGAACTTTCAATTGTTCTCTAGTGTCTTCAGATACTTTCATTGCTCCTCTCAAACACAGTGTTGCTTTCTGGAGAATTCTGTTTAAAGTACAACCAAATGAAAACAACTAAGCTATTACTCTATTACTAAGGGATGGATGACAAATTCACACTGCAGAATAATTGGACACTTTAGACCCTAAAGAGCTTATCTCTGTGGCTGTGTGAGAGGAATCTTTCGGTGAACCCAATATAACTGCCAGTGCTCCAGTAAATGGCTCCAGCAGCTCCAAGAAATCAGTGACAGCATCAAATCTTTCCATCTACCATGTTGCAAACCTTTGTCAGAGTTTTGCACTTGGTGATCCATCACAATTGTTAGTGCAATCTGAAAGGATACTTTTCCTTTTCAGGTACCTAAGAAGGTTAAGAGCTGTTCTAATAGTCCATAACGAGTTTCTGATTGCCCGAATTTCAGCAGGTGCAGATACAGCGACATTAAGAAAGTGAGCTGAATAGTGGCTGTAGAGTGCAGGCCACTCTGACTACAGCTTGCATTCCTTGCAGTTTCCCTGACATTGATGGAGCGCCATAATAACCTTGCACTCTTACATACCAAGTATCTGCACCAACTTCTTACAGATTTTCAAACAGAAATCTATTCCAGATAAATCTGCTAAGAGAATGAATTGTAGGATGTCTTCCCTCAGCAACTGTGATTCCAAGTTAACATACCAAACACATAGCAGCCTCCTCTATCCTACTGATTTTGGCAGTGTCGTAAAATAATACAGTAAACATATATATTTACTTTTTCTACGTGTTCACCCATCAAACATGGACCTAACTGTCACTGGAGTGGCTTGCGTGCCTCTGCAATACAGGCAGCCGTACCTTAGGTGCAACCACAATGGAGGGGTATCTGTTGTGAGGCCTGGTAAATGTCTAGTTCCTGAAGAAGGGCAGCAGCCCTTTCAGTAGCTTCAGGAGAAACAGTCTGGATGATTGTCTGATCTGGCCTTGTAATATTTACCAAGCGGCCTTGCTATACTAGTACTGTGAACTGCTGAAATCAAGGGGAAACTACAGCTGTAATTTTTTCCAACGGCAAGCAGCTCTACCGTATGGTTAGATGATGATAGCTTACTCTTAGATAAAATATTCCAAAGGTGAAATAGTCCCTCATTCACATCTACAGGCAGGGACTACTTATGAGAATGTCATCACCAGGAAAAACAGAATTGGCATTCTTCTGAATTAGAGTGTGGAAAGTTGGATCTTATAATCGGGTAGGTAAGTTAGAAACTTTAAAAACGGAAATGGATAGGTTGAAGTTAGATATAGGTGGAATTAGTGAAGTTTGGTAGTAGGAGGAACTTGACTTTTGGTCAGATGAATACTGGGTAATAAATACAAATAATGAATGAGAAAACAGGAATGTAAGTGAGCTAATAGGAACAGCATGCTGAACACGTTAACATGGTCAAGATAGACAAGAAGCCCATATGACCCACAGTAGCACAAGTCTACACACCAACTAGCTCTGCAGGTGAAGAGGACATTGAAGAAATGTGTGATAAGATAAAAGAAATAATTCAGATAGGTAGAGAAGATGAAAATTTAATTATGATGGGACTGGAATAGTAGGAAAGGAAGAGAAGGAAAAATAGTAGGTGAATGTGGACTAGGGAAAATGAATGAAAGAGGAAGGCACCCAGTAGAATTCTGCATAGAGAATTATTAAATCATCACTAACACTTGGTTTAAGAATCATAAAAGAAGGCTGTACATGTGGAAGAGACCTGGAGACACAGGAAAGTTTCAGATGGAGCATTAGGCAACAGTTGACTACAACAAGGGAAAGGAATACAGTAGAATATCAATGGGTAGCATTGAGAGATGAATAGTGAAGGCAGCTGAGAAAAAAATAGGTAAACAGACAAGGCCTAGTAGAAATCCTTGGATAACACAGGAGATACTGAATTTAACTGATGAAAGGAAAAAATATAAGAAAGAAGCCAAAATGGAATACAAACATGTACTAAATGAGAATTGGAAGGAAGTGCACACTGACTAAACAGGAATGGTTAGAGGACAAATGGGAGGATTTAAAAGCGCATTTCACTTGGGGAAAGAGAGGTACACCTACAGGTAAATTAAAGAAGCCTTTGGTGAAAGAAGAAGCAGCTTTATGAATGTCAAGAGCTCAGATGGAAAACCAGTCCTAAGTGAAGAAGGGAAAACTAAGGGGTAGATAGAGGTTCTATACAAGGGAGCTGAACTTGAAGGCAATATTATAGAAACGGAGGAGGATGTAGATGAAGATCAGTTGGGAGGTATGATACCATGTGAAAAACTTGACTGAGCACTGGAAGACCTGAGTCAAAACATGGCCCCAGGAGTAGACAATATCCTGTCAGAATTACTGATAGCTTTCGAAGAGCCAGTCATGACATAACATCCATCTGGGGTACAAGATGAGACTTCAACAAGAATGTGATAATTACAATTCCTAAGAAAACAGTTGCTGGGAGGTATGAAAATTACTGAACTAACAATTTAGTAAGTCACAGTTGCAAAATATTAACACGAATTCTATACAGATGAATGGAGAAACTGGCAGAAGCAGATCTTGGGGTGGATCAGTTTGGATTCTGGAGAGATGTGGGAACAAGCAAGGCAATACTGACCCTATGAGTTATCTTAAAGGATAGGTTAAGGAAAGGCAAACCTACATTCATAGCATTTGTAGACTTGAGAAAGCTTTTGACAGTGTTGACTGGAATACTCTCTTTGAAATTCTGAAGGTAGCAGGAGTAAAATATAGGGAGCAGAAGGCTGTCTACAACTTGTACAGAAACCAGACATTAATTATACAAGCCAAGGGGCATGAAAGGGAAGCAATGGTTGAGAAGGGAGTGAGACATAGTTGTAATGTATCCCAGATGTTATTCAATCTGTTCATTGAGCAAGCAGTAAAGGAAACCAAAGAGAAATTTGGAGTAGGAATTTAAGTTCAGGGAGAAGAAATTAAAAAATTGAGATTTGCCAATAGCATTGCAATTCTGTCAATGACAGCAAAAGACTTAGAAGAACAGTTAAACAGACTGGACAGCATCTTGAAAGAAAAGTGGATGTCAGATGAACACCAACAAAAGCAAAACAAGGGTAGTGGACTATAGCTGAATTAAAATCAGGTGATGCTGAGGGAAATAGCTTAGGAAACGAGACACCTAAAGTGGTAGACAGGTTTTGCTATTTAGGCAGGAAAATAACTGATCATGGCCAAAGTAAAGAGGATATAAAATGTAAACTAGCAATGGCAAGCAAAGCATTTTTGAAGAAGAGACAGATATGGACTTAAGTATTAGGAAATGTCCTCTGGAGTTATTTGTCTATAGTGTCATCATGTATGGAAATGAAACATTGATGATAAACAATTTAAATAAGAAGAGAATATAAGCTTTTGAAATGAGGGGCTCAGAAGAATGCTGAAGGCTAGATGAGAAGATCACGTCACTAATGAGTAGGTACTGAATAGAATTGTGGATACAAGAAATTTGTTGCACAGCTTGACTAAAAGAAGGGACTGGTTGATAAAGTACACATTCTGAGACACCAAGGGATCACCAGTTTGTATTGGAGGAAAATAAAGGGCGGGAGGGGTTTTTTTCCATGACTGTCTAATGCTGATTTTTAGTTCAATGTCTACATTGGCATGATATTTTAATATAACCTAAAAGTGTCCTTTGTTATGGTCTGGTGATTGCTCATATACATGGGCGTAGCCTGGGGGGGGGGGGGGGGGTTGGGAGTTGACCGCCCCCCCCCCCTTTTCAAAAAATTGTCGAAGCTAAAAAAAACGGGAGACTTGACCTTAAAATCGATTGTAATGTAATCTTTATTTCAAAGCTGCTGCATTTTCAAACTGTGGCTATGCTAGCGTGACGTAGTGTGCGAGGGGAATACAGCAGCGAAGAGCCAGCGTTGCCGACAGTATTGCCACCAATGGCTGGAATGAGCCTCAAAGGAATGTGGCTTGTCTGGAGCCCTGGAAATTCCAGGTAGCGCAGTCCCTGCATCAGGGCCACCCTGGTTGTCACAGTTCTGAAGCTGGGTACAGTGAGAAGTCATTCATTCACACGGCAGCAGCTTACCATCGGCATCTCCGAGAAGATCGTCAAGAAAAATAAAAAAAAGTGTCAGCTAATGATGAAGATTTTTTATGGTCATGTCACCTCTTTCGCAAGAGGACACAGCAGACATAAATCTTCCTCAAATAGAAGAATGTGACAACCTTAACATACACTGTTACAATGTACAAGGATTGAGAAATAAAGTATGTGAACTTGAAATTCTTACGAGTGATACTAATGTTTTGTCCGACAAGCACTTACTGTATATTAGTGAACACTGGCTAAAAGAGTCAGAATTACCTTATCAGTATATTCAAAACTTTAGATTAGTTCACCACTATTCTAGACAAATTACAAAGGTGGTGGAACTTGTCTCTAGATTAGAAATAGCATTAGCTGTGAACCTTTCTATCCCTGTGAATTGTATTGCTTAGACAAAGACATTGAAATAGCTGGGTTAGTACTTGCCAACCTAAATATGTATATGATGTGTGTATATAGATCACCTAGTCGTAACTTTTCTGTTTTCCTCAGAAACTTTTCACTACTGCTAGAAAAAGCATGTCACGATAATCCAAACAATATAATAATATGTGGTAATCTCAACATTTATTTCCTTGAAGAGTCGCAATTTGTAAATTTAATGGTGTCATTCAACATAAATATTAAAGTTATATGTCCAACGAGATTAAACAGCTGTCTTGATCAGGTTGCTACTAACACTGATTCCACTCTAAAAATTATAGGTGTTGGTTTTTCAGATCACAGTGCACTAACAATACATTTTAATCCACCACTCAATGTACTCCCAACAGGAAAAACAGTTATTAAGTGTAGGAGTTATAGTGACAATAACCTAAATAACTTTGTACTTAGCTTAAAGAATGAAGACTGGCAAACTGCATTTACTTCCTTGACTACAAATGAAAAATATGACAATTTTCTGCAGATATTTGAATATTACTTTAATTGCCATTTCCCAGAGAAAACAAAGACTATCACTAACAAAAAACAGAATGCTTGGGCCACAAAATGTATTAAAACTTCATCAGAAAGGATGAGGCTGCTGCACAGACTTAGCAACTTGGACAGCGGCAAATCCAAATAGCTCAAGATATACTATAAAAATTACAAAACCACATACAGGAGAGTTATCAAATGGGCTAAAAAAGCTCATAATGATGAAATAATTAGGTGCTCTTCCAACAAATGTAAGACCATCTGGGATATAGTAAATGAACAGACTGGTAGAAAGTTAAGGATAGAAGATAAAATCATACTAAATGTAGAATGACAAAAGACTGAAAATGCATATAAAATTGACAATAAATTCAACAGCTATTTTTTAGAAATTTCCAGAAATCTCGTAACCAACTCTTCAAATACTGTACACTCTCTTCCCAAAAATCTCCTGACTAACTCTCCAAACACTGTACACACTCTTCTCAAAAACTATACTCTTTTTTCCTATCTCCTACAACACCATCTGAAATTGTAGATATTATTTTAAAAAAGAATTAAAAAGATTTATTCTGCACTGCATGATATGATACCCTGCTTCTTACTTCACAAATGTTCAAATTACATCAGTGGACTCCTGTCAAATATCACAAATACCTCATTTCTAGAGGGAACATTTCCAAACTAGCTAAAACTTGCTAAAATTATACATCTCTACAAGAAGGGAGAGAAAACGGACATAGAAAAATATAGGCCAATTGCTATACTATTTGGCTTCTCAAAAATATTTGAATACTTTATGCCAATTAGATTAGAAATATTTTTAAATTCTGACAACATGATCACATCATCCCAATATGGATTTCGGAAAAATATGTCCACCACACATGCCTTGTATGAGTTTCTAGAAAAGTGCTCACGTTTTGTTGACCTTAAACAACCCACTGTTGGTATATTTCTTGATCAGTCCAAGGGATTTGACATGTTTGACACAAGCTGCTGCTTATGAAACTCCAGAAGTATGAGAATAGAAGTGTAGCCCACAATTGGTTCTGTAGCTACCTCAGTGAAAGAAAGAAATATGTAGAAATAAGAAAGTCAAAGGCTCCCAGGCATTGCAGGTCAGATACACTACATACAACAAATGGCGTCCCTCAGCGCTCTGTTCTTGGCCCTGTGCTTTTCATATTGTTCATATATGATCTCCCAGTCATATATCAAATGCCAGCTCCTTTCTGTATGCCAATGACACAAATATCCGGATAACTAGTAGGAGTGACACATTGCAAGATGCAGTCAATGGGACTACTTGTCAATTACAATCTTCGTTTGAAGCAAATAGATTACTCATAAATACTCAAAAAACTGTAAGCATGAACTTCCACACTAGACAAAATCTTACCCACTTCAAGACAGCTATAGTTGCTGGCAAAGATGACATTACAAGCAGGCAGGACACCAAATTTCTTGAACTTACCATCAATAACACTCTAAACTGGAAACCACATATAGAGGCACTGTCCTAAAAGCTTAATAAAACCTGTTATCTATTAAGATCATTAAAAGACACAGCCAGTGTAGATACCTTGAAGCTGGTGTACCATGCCCTGTTTGAGTCTGTCTTGAGGTATGGTCTAATCTTCTGGGGAAATAGCTCTGATTCTCTCATAATTTTCAAGTTACAAAAACAAGTGGTAAGAATAATGAAATGTAAAAAAAGAAGTGAACACTGTAAACCACTGTTTCAACAGTTAAAAATCCTCTCACTGCCATGCCTCTATATAATGGAACTAGCTTGTTTTACAGTACAGTACTTTTTTTGTTCATATTCGGTGATCTTACTGTTTGTTCAATTGTTCATTTCTGACGTTAAAATTTTTTTTACACAAAAACAAGATCATTTTCAATGTGACCTACCTCAAATTTTACTTGAGTTCTCCAGTCATTATTCCGTTTTGTCACCAATTCCATTATCCATTTTTAAATGTCTTTGTAGCGTCACGAACCCGATTTATTTTTAATCGGAATCTACATTTCGTTTTTATACAGTCCTGTGATAGGTTTTTCGCACAAAACAAATTGACGATCGATAAGTGTAGGACTTATTTCCCATTGTCTGTACCTGTTTCTGCATAATGATCGTTTTAATAAGATTTCCTGCATTTAGCAACAACAACAGCGATAGTTTCCAAAACCAACATATTTACCATACGTTCTCGTCTTAGTCTTGTCAATAAACGTTTGTATGTTTTTTTCCTTCGCTGTCACAAATTTACATCGTTCATAACACTTTCACTACAGATAAACCTTTCAGACGTTGTGCTGACTCCCTTTGACGAACGTACGTAAACAATGAAACAATGGAAAATCCAGGATGGAATGTAACAATACGAGAGAAGCAAAGTTGCTACTCACCATATAGCGGAGATGCTGAGCCGCGATAGGCACAATAAAAAGATTCACAGAAACGTAGCTTTCGGCCATTAAGGCCTTTTTAAGCAGTAGACACACACACACACACAATGTAGTTTTAGCTCTCTGAGGCTGCAGATGTGTGTGGAAGTTGCGCTTGTGTGTGTGTGTGTGTGTGTGCGTGTGTTGTGTGTCTACTGCTGACAAAGGCCTTAATGGCCGAAAGCTATGTTTGTTGAGTGTAGTTTCAGCTCTCTCAGATTGCAGATGTGTGTGCAAGTTGTGATTGCGTGAGTGTGTGTGTGCATGTGTGTCTACTGCTGACAAAGGCCTCAATGACCGAAAGCTATGTTTGTGTGAATCTTTTTATTGTGCCTATTGGGGCTCTGGATCTCCGATATTTGGTGAGTAGCAACTTTGCTTTTCTCGTATTGTTATAAGTAAACAATGCTCAGCTGATAACTGTTGCCTCCTTCACTGTCAGATTTATTATTCATGAAAATACTCACAGTATGCCAATACAAAGCTGAGTCACAGTGTTGTAGTCCTAGTTTTATTATTAACATTCATCTTTTTCTGAAGTTTTTTGCATAATATCTTTCACAATGTTCGTTGCACTGTTCACAAATGCTGCATTCATTTGGTAAAATCGCTCGTTTTGGCAGGGCTTGTGTGAAAACCATGTGTTGCGTGTCGTGTTACTACATGCCGGAGTTCATATTGTGTCTGTTTCCATTCTTCTGTCATTGTGGCATCGGTTGAATAGAAGCAGTGGCTTACCGTGTGGATTGAGCGCCCAAGGTAGTTTAAAAAGAAAGACCCGGTAAAAAGTACACGTTTTCGACAGCGGAGCAACAAAATCCAGAGAATGAGTGTACTGCTAAATAAATGAAACAACAAGAATGAATACTACAAAAAGTCAATGAATGGAAAGTCAAAAATTTACTGTCACTAACCAAGCGTTTTCCATAAAATTGGTAACTGGTGATATTTACTAACTAACTACGTTTTTCAACATTTTCTTTGACATTTTGGCAATATATTAAGATGCTCCCCAACCTTTCTCCTCGACATTTTTTCGTCAAATTGGCCAAGCTTAGATATTGCACGTATTATGGCGACGAAACGAGTGTTTTCTAATGTAGCTTTTCTGCACCGCAAAATGTAATCAAGTTGTAAAGTATTCTTTCCTGATCGATACAGAACTTTATACACGACAGATTTCGTAACCTTGACGTTTTCGATTAAATGCTTAAGTTCGAAAGAATTTGAAAAGAACCAGAGAAATGTCTGAAATGTCGGTGGTTTTCTTTTCATCAAGACTGAAGCTCCACTCAGAAATCAGTCAAAGCTCGGATTATGCATATCTGAGACCTATTTGAATGATTCAGTTTTCAGAAATCCACAGATTTTTGGATGTCAGAACTTCAATTTTTTTGTCCTAGTAGCTGTTGCCCATCATTTAGTGACTGTAGTTAACTAAAGTTGAATCAGCACACTTGCAAACCAGCTGAATAAAAAAAGGCTTCAAACACTATGGGACTTAACATATGAGGTCACCAGTCCCCTAGACTTAGAGCCACTGAAACCTAACTAACCTAAGGACATCACACACATCCATGCCTGAGGCAGGATTCGAACCTGTGACCGTAGCAGCAGCGCGCTTCCGGACTGAAGCGCCTAGAACCGCTCGGTCACAGCGGCCAGCCCCAGCCGAATAAAATTAATAATAACCAGTTGCATATTTGCTAAATTTTTTTATTTTAGTGTTTTTTATAGGGACATATGCATCGTAAAATTGGAGGCAAAGAAAAGAAAAGCTGAGAATACAAATAAATGTAAGGGCTTGGAATATTGGAAAAAATGGTACATTTAAAGACGCATGTTCAACTGTAGAACCCTCCAGTCATAATGTGACAAGTGGGGACAGTGAAGACGTAATGATTGTTGAGGCCTCATATTCAGAAAGAGCTACAAACGCGAAGGTACTTTTGGCCACACAGCAGTCGCCTTGCACACTGCCTCCCAGCATCAATCAACCTGCAACATCGAGCGTGGCACTTAGAAGTTTACGTGATGTCTCATCTGTTTCGAATGGTTTTGCTACATTAGACATAGGTTTATATTCAAATCAAAGTTCACAATTGGATGATTGTCTAAATTAAAGGAACAAATTTTAAAAGGCGCTTGGGTACCGTCTAAGACGAAATTCGCGAACTGTTGCCAACTGGACATAAAAAAAACTTGCTTGCACTATGTGAAACACGATGAGTCCACAAATGCGAAGCATTCATCCATTTCAAAGAAATTTATCCAGCAGTTGTCGCCACCCTCGAAAAACTGCAGTCTAGCCATAACAAGGACACATCAACACAAGCAGGCCAACTGATAAAACACGCTACGTTCCTCAAATATTGTGATGTGTTTAGTGGTCCTTCAAAAAGTGATGAGCTACACACTACCGATATCAAAACAGCTGCAAGGAACCAATATAGACCTTATTGCAACATTTCATCACGTTGACAATGTTCTTAACGACTTCAGTTGTTGAGAGTCAGTGCTGAAGATGAATTTACAAAAGTTTTTGTAGAAGCAAAGCTCATGTCAAAGGAAAATGCTACTTCGCTGCAGGCGCCATGTCTTACTGGGAAGCAGTTGAACCGCTCTAATACGCCAGCGGTGGATGTGATTGCGTATTACAGAGTGAATTTATTTATTCCATTCCTTGAGCACACAATTCAATAGTTAACTGAAAGATTCACAAAGCATCGCAAATTAAATGTGCTCTTTATGGTGTATTGCCAGAAAATTTCGATACAATCACTGACATTGATGAGGCGATATCAATGTATTCGTCACTTCTCCCGGAGAAAAGCACATCAGTAACAAAAGCAGAATCTGACATTTGGAAGGCACAGATGACTTCAAAGAGAGTTTGTCAAAAATCTGCTTTGGGGTACTTAGATCTGTGTTATTCAAAGTTGTATCCAAACATTTACGTAACGCTTCAGATTTTGGTAACAGTACCAGATTTTGGTAACAGTACCAGTTTCAACAGCTGCTCCAGAAAGAACATTTTCCAGCTTAAGGAGATTAAAAAATTATCTTAGGAAAACAGTTTCCGAAAATAGGCTCAACGGTTTGGCTCTAATGAACATCCACTACAGCATAGGACTTGATGCGTCTGAAGTCGTAGATTCCTTTTCGAAATAAAATAGAAGACTTGTTATATAAATGTTTATTTGCTAAAATAAAAAATTATAAACCCGTTACGTTGTTTGTAATTCTGCTATTTCCATTATGATGTGTACATACACAGTATACAGTTATGTATTTATGATTAAAAAAACTTAAATTCTACTTACGCCTTTGCTGTGCTTCTTTCTAATATGATATTACTGCCAAATCTGCTGCTAGCAACAACAGTTCTTGTGCAGTTTGTAGCTACTGCTGATGTCAGTATGCGTTAACGTAAGTTCTGTTATAAAAGTATCCATTCAATATGTGGTGTCACCGCCAGACACCACACTTGCTAGGTGGTAGCCTTTAAATCGGCCGCGGTCCGGTAGTATACGTCGGTCCCGCGTGTCGCCACTATCAGTGATTGCAGACCGAGCGCCGCCACACGGCAGGTCTAGAGAGACTTCCTAGCACTCGACCGAGTTGTACAACCGACTTTGCTAGCGATGGTTCACTGACAAAATACGCTCTCATTTGCCGAGACGATAGTTTAGCATAGCCTTCAGCTACGTCATTTGCTATGACCTAGCAAGGCGCCATATTCAGTTACTATTGATATTGTGAATCATCTACCGTCAAGAGCGACATTCATCATTAATGGATTAAAGTTAAGTATTCCACCAGCTACGTCCTTTTTTCTAAATTCTAATTTTCTTGTCCTGTTCAAGACCTCACGCCAGCCTGCGTGAGCTAAAACGTGTGCATTTCAGCCTCCTCTAGTAACATGGCATTGGCTCTCCTGCCAACCACAACATTGGCGACGAGGCAAAACCGCGTTCTTATCGATATTGCCCTGATTTACTTGTGTAATGGCTTCGCCACAATCTCCAGATGTACTGTCCGAATTTTATCGCTTACAGAATCAGCAGACGCAGGCTTTACTGGATGCCCTTGGACAGCTCTCTAGGGTCAATGTGCGATGCAAAACGATGCGGCAGCAGCCGCACCACCGCTAACGCAGCCACAACACGCAGTTGCACCAGCTTTTCGTCCTTTTGATGCTGCACTGGAAAGCTGGACGGAGTGGTCACGCCAATTTGGATTCCACCTCGCCGCCTACAGAATCCAAGGTAACGAGCGGCAGCCTTATCTCTTATCATCGGTCGGCATACAAACATACTGTGTGATAGTCAAATTATTTCCCCGACGTGACATAGCAGCTCTGTCCTACGAAGAAATTTTGTCTGCCTTAGATGCATATTTCAAAGAATCAGTCAATGTAGTTGCGAAATGGTATATCTTCTTTTGTACAAAACGTATGGCAGGTCAGACTAATCGGGAGTGGATTGCAATCTTGCAAGGCCTTAATAGGGATTGTGCTTTTGAGCGTCAATGTGGACTCCCTTATTCAGATACTATGGTATTGGTATGTGATGCAATTGCACAGAACATTTCTGATGTTCGTATAAGGGAACAGATTTTGAAACTAGTCAATCCCTCCCTTCAACAAGTGATGGACATATTGGATCGGCAGGACACACTTGACTTTGCTCAGGAATCATTTGAAACTTCACCAGCCGTGTGTCAGGTTAACCGGCCCGCCGGGCGAGCTGCACGGAGCAGTAAACAGCCCTCGCACCCGGATGCGCCGCTGCCGCCAGGCTCTCAGTGACATGTGCCATGCCTGCAAGCAAATGCAGTGCTCAAATCCTGCCCGTGGTGCGCTGCTAGACATTCACGTGAGAATTGCCCGTCACACCAAGCTATTTGCTTTTATTGTAATAAAAAAGGACATGTTCAGAGTGTTTGCCAGAAAAAGCTCAGATTGGAAGCTCAAAACCATTCCAGGCCCTTTGCTTCGCGCCGGAATCAGAATCAAACTAAGGATATTCAAGCTCGCAAAACTTCTCCCATGGAAATTCATGTAGTTCATTCCACTCCACCCAGTGCCACTCTCTCTAACAGTGACTGTGTTCGTCCCACAAATAGTGTGCATTGACATCACCGGAACTCCCGTCAAGTCACAAGTGATTTTGTACCAGTGTAAGTTCACATTGCATGAGACAGTCACTCTTGTCGTCAGCAGGACAATAAACTTTTTGTAGACTTGGACATTAACGGCAAAGTGATACCATTCCAGCTCGATACCGGGGCTGCAGTTTCACTGATCAATCAAGACACTTACAAACTGCTGGACACACCTCCATTGTGTGCCGCAAATTTTAAGTTAACTAGCTATTCAGGTCAAGAGATCCCTGTCTTAGGACAGTGCAGCCTTCTTGCAACATACAAAGGACAAACAAAACTTGTGTCATTTTACGTCCTTCGTTCTTCTTATGCAGTGAACTTGTTTGGTTTCGATTTATTTCAGCTGTTTAACTTGTCTATAGTAAATCAGGTCCTATCAGTGAACCAGCCTGTGCCTTCAGACAGTGATTCTCGTCTATGTGAAGACTTTACAGACATTTTTGCACTGGGCCTCGGTTGCACTAAGAACTATAAAGCACATTTTGAACTGAAAGTAAACGTGCAACCAAAATTTTTCAGAGCGCGCAATGTTCCCCACGCATTGCGTGATGAGGTCGCAAAAAACATTACACGATTTGGAATCACAAGGTGTAATTGAACGTGTGCAGGCTTCTCTCTGGGCATCACCGTGAGCAATTTTGCCAAAACCTTCGGGAAAATTGAGACTATGTGTGGACTTCAAGGCAACAGTGAATCCACAACTAGTGATTGCAACTTTTCCTTTACCCTGCCTGGAAGATCTTTCTGACAAACTGTGCCCGGGTAAATATTTTTCGAAGTTGGACCTCGCAGATGCGTGGTTGCAAATACCGGTGGACGAAGAATCCCAGCGCGTTTTGGTGGTTAACATGCATCTCAGGTTGTATCAATTCAAACGACTGCCATTCGGGTGGGCATCCGCCCCTGCACTGTTTCAGCAATATCTAAAAACTGTTTGTGCGTCAGTCCCTACTGCAGCAAATTATCTGGATCATATCGTGATCTCCGGAAAGACGGAAGAAGAACATTTGGCCAATCTCAGAACATTATTTCAGGTATTGCGACAAAATGGTCTTCGCTTGCGGAAGGACAGATGTGTGTTTTTGCTCGTGATTTGCCATACCTGGGACATGTACTCAATGCCCAAGGCATACATCGCAGTCCGACGCACCTTCGTGCCATACAAGACTTGCCTTCGCTGCAGAATTTGCAGCAGCTACAGAGTGTGCTGGGAAAAATAAATTAATATAACAGATATGTGCCACATGCCTCTTCCATTTCAGCTCTGCTTCATCACTTATGCCGTAAAGGTGTTCCGTTCGTCTGGACGACGGAATGCCAACGCGCCTTTCGCCAGCTGAAATCGGCGTTGCTTTCCAATACTTGTCTTACGCCATTCGATCTCCAGAAGCCCCTTTTGTTGATGGTGGATGCATCAGATTCCGGGGTCGGTGCTGTGCTTGCGCACAAAGATGGATAGCACGATCGCCCTATTGCCTTTGCGTCCAAATTGCTCTCGTCTGCGCAACGAAATTATTCACAGATCGAGAAAGAAGCATTGGCTCTCATATTTGGTGTTACAAAGTTTCATGATTTCTTGTATGGTCGTCACTTTACCATAATCACAGACCACAAACCTATGACATCGCTTTTTCATCCGACCAAGCCTGTACCTCCACGTACAGCGCAGAAATTCATTTGCTGGTCTATTTTCCTCTTGCAGTACCGCTACAATATCTTGTATCGGTCCACTGCTAAGCACGGAAACGCCGATGTGTTGTCCCGTTTGCCTGTTGCTGAGGATAGAGCATTCCATTCCTCTGAACTTGCTTGCAAGTTCATTGATTTGGAAACCGATGACGTGGTCGAATCGTTTCCGATTGATTTCCGTCGTGAAGCTACAGCCGCAGCTGCCGACCCTGTACTTGCTACCGTTCTGCGTTTTGTTGCTACGCAATGGCCCTTGTCAAAGTCACGGATCGGGGACCCGTTGGTTCGCCGATTTTTTCCTCACAAGGAGAGACTTTTTGTTCAATGTGGTGTTTTGCTGTTGCATTCTGATAATGATCAGTCCATGGTCGTGGTACCGCGTTCGTTACAGTCCTATGTCTTACAGCTTCTCCACCAAGGACATTGGGGTGTAGTGAGAATGAAACAACTTGCTCGTCAGCACTGTACCTGGTTTGGAATCAATGCCGCGATTACGAATATGTGCTCTTCTTGCATGGTGTGTGCGGAACAACAATCAGCACCACCACGGAAATTCTTTGCATGGCCAAAAGCCACTTCCCCTTGGCAACGCTTACACATCGATTTTCCTTTTGTTGTCCGGGTGTCTTCCACAACGTCAGCTGCCACCATCCAAGCGTTATCTGCTATCTTTTGCATTGAAGGTCTTCCACAGACTATTGTTTCCGACAATGGCCCACAATTCATGTCCGCAGAATTTCAATCATTCTGCAAGGCCAATGGTATTGGACATCTGACGTCCGCGCCGTTTTCGCCACAGTCAAACGGTGCCGCTGAACGATTGGTCAGGACTTTCAAGTCACAGATGTTGAAGTTGAAAGAGTCGCATTCTTGGGAGGACGCGTTATTGCTCTTTTTGTCCTCGTATCGCTCTCAGCCCCGAGATGGTCGCTCGCCAGCTGAGTTGCTCCACAGTCGTCACCATCGAACCTTGATGTCTTTGCTACATTCGCCACATCAGGTTCCTGTGCAGCGGCAGACACCTGCTTTTGCTCCAGGCGACGTTGTCTACTATCGCCACTATCGAGGTTCACGGCGTTGGCTCGAAGGGCGCATTCTTCACTGCCTCGGCAGCGCTATGTATCTGGTTTTGGGGGCCTCTGGTGAGTTGCGTCGGCATCTCGATCAGCTGCGCCTCTGTCGTCGCATGGGATCTGCCGCTCCCCGTCTGCTTTCAGCGACGGTGCCGTCGGGTCAGCACCCTGGGTACCCATCTACTGGCTCGCCTCAGCCCTAGGTGTTACCGACGCTGCCTTCCATTTGCCCCATGGCGATGCGCCGCCGCCACCGCCTGTTCGACCGCCGGCGACGCCCGCAGTGGACGCATCACTGCAGCCGCCGGGCGCCCCCCTGGGTCACGCGCCGCCCACCGCTTCCTGGGACCCGTTGTCATCCGACATGGAACTGTTGCCCGCTCCGGACCATATGTCGTCTTCGCCCGTCGGGTGGCCTGGCCCGATGGAGGTCGACCCTTCGGCCCCTCCTGTTTCTCTACGGGCGCATACACCGCATGTTGGCGTGCACCCTGGAGCAGGTTTTTAGGCGTTTCCTAGCTCCCCGCGCTCCGAATGGCAGGGTGCGGGTGGCACAGCCTCGCCTGTTGTTAGGCTCCCCACCTCATCGCATACGTCAACATGGGGTCCTCCCCACGCCGGGCGGAAGCCTTATACCACAACCGTATGCCGGCAGGTCTAGAGAGACTTCCTAGCACTTGGCCCAGTTGTACAGCCGACTTTGCTAGCGATGGTTCACTGACAAAATACACTCTCATTTGCCAAGACGATAGTTTAGCATAGCCTTCAGCTACGTCATTTGCTACGACCTAGCAAGGCACCATATTCAGTTACTATTGATATTGTGAATCATGTACTGTCAAGACTGACGTTCATCATTAATGGATTAAAGTTAAGTATTCCACCAGCTATGTCCTGTTTTCTAGATTCTAATTTCCTTGTCCTGTTCCAGACCTCACGCCAGCCTGCGTGAGCTAAAACGGGTGCATTTCGGCCTCCTCTAGTAACACGGTGTTGGCTCTCCTGCCAACCACAACACAATATGTCTTAACAAAAGTTGTACTGCTATCACAGTTCTTGTTCTCTTCCTTTATCGTTGAACGAATTAACGTGTACTACATTTAGTAAATGCAGAACCTCCAATGAGATCTATCAAATTCACACAAGATAGGAAGCATTTAAGTTTATTCTCACTAATTAAGATTTATGCAGATTTATACAGTTTAGTACTTTAACTGAAAATCGTCCATAAACTATTCCAAATGGACCTATATTCTTGTACAAGTTTTCTTGCCAGTAGCTGGCCATTGCCTATCTTAGCAATCTAATACTATTGCAACATACATAATTTAATTTCAGATTCATTACCATTGATAAGGATTACATTTTAACATTCACATTCCCATTTCGCGCTTTTTTCTGTCACTTCTACCATAGTACTAAGCAGGGTGGCGTAGTGCTTTGAAGCACTAGACTCACATTCAAGAGACCTGGATACAACCCCAGAGCTGACCACACAGGTATTGGTTTTCCATGATTTCCCAGTACACTCTAGGGTCTAGGCGAATGCCGGAATGGTTCCTTGAAAAGCCCACACCCGCTTCCTTCCCCTCCATTAATACAAAAAAAGGGCCAAATCTCCGTCTCTAATGACCTTAGCTGTCGACCAAATAAACTTACTTCCTTAATCCTATCATAGAAGATGTCGATGGGCCTATGAAGTGGAAACCAAACATTTGTTGTCAGCACTGAGCAAATCGGAAATTCTTTTCTTCACTTCTTCTCTCTTTGTGATGGTCATTGTGTTACTTGTCCAGCTCACTAACTCGTTGTTGTATGAATGTAAACCACTTGTTGGATGGACGTGGATTGCGTGGATGCTCACTGCCATCTCTAAGCAATGTCTACTGTCATAGAAAAACATCTTCATGGAGATGCCATCGACAAAAGAAATTTACTATTTCTGATTAATGATAATATTTATTAGTTCTATTACAACTCTACTTTATTACGATGTTCATTTGTTGAAACCAACCCCCCCCCCCCCCCCCCCCGAAATCATATCTTGGCTACACCTATGGCCTATGACTCACAACCTATTATTCCGTAATCCTTCCTTCCTCAAAGCAAGTTCCTACTCACCAGTACCACATGAAATGGTTATGGTTAGTAAGTTCTATTTTTTGCACATTTTCTCAATTTTCAGTGTATCACGTAAGATGACAGAAAATGTCTGAGATTTCGTTTTTGCATAATTTTTATGATACAGGTAATGATTTTTGCATAGTTGTCAAAATATTCAACTACTTTCTTCCAATCGTTGTATTTCTTTTCATGCAGTGAACCCAGAAGATCAATATTGTCAGCATAGTGCTTACACTCTGCTTCCAACTGTCTCGGCTGAGAGGACACACGAAAAGGTAAGCAAGCTATAAACTGCTATTGGTTTATGGCAGAAAAACAAAGTCTGCCCTACTGGATTTACGTGATTTCGCCATATACAACAGTTTTCAGTTTCCTTCATCATATCATAAATTTTTGCTGATTTCTGTATGAACTTCAATTAAAAAACTCTCAAAACTACGTTTTTTGCTGCGTAATACGTAGGTGAAGCATGTAAAGGAAAGGCTCGACAGACATTTGTAACTACTACTGAAATAAAATAGGAATCGAAAGCAAAATTATATATTTTGTTTTACCAAACAACAGGATGACTTTGTGCCCTCCCTTCGTCCTTCTGCCATACCGAAGGCCCTGTGGGCATGGTAATTACGTCCCTGTGATTAAGTGAGTAATTAAACATTTTCCGTGCATTTACGAACCTTTTTCCGTACGTAGCAGTACTTACGGTATAAAGTCACATTAAACTGCCCCCCCCCCCCCCCAACGGGTATGCTTTCTGGAGCATTAATCTTATTTTTAACGCATTTAAAAGGCCGAAGAAGCAGACTATTTATGATTTATTTAAATGGTAACCCTGTAACCTTTATATTGAATGGATGATATAAAAGTTACATTCATTGTCATGTAAGATTAGCAAGATAAAATTAGCACACAATTATCGGACCGTGCACGGTTCCAACAAGTTCCATAAAGGCCCATGCCCATGCAAAGATTTGATTTTACCGGGGGTCATATCTCGACTTCTATTGATCATATAGATAAGGGGTCAAGTGTTTTGTATTGCCCTTGGCCTAGCGATCATTTGTATACCAGTACTTATCGGAAGAACGAGTTTTCTGTAGCTATCTTACAAGACTGGTACTTGGTCAAAATTTAAACATTACACACTTCCTCCAGCCCAGACAAATTGAATAAATCGGTTGTTTCTTTTGTATCACTTCTGCTATAGCGAAGGCCTTAGACAGCTTATAAAAGCACAATTTGTTCATGGGTGTTTCCTGAGAAATCCCCCAAAAAACCATGACTTTTGGGTACAATTTATGGGGATGGCCTCTTCTATAATTTCTATTCATGGCAAATCGTCGAAATTTTTACTATACATGCTTTTAATGTATGTTGTCATGGAACCTTGAAACTTTTTTCGATATCATTATCCGTTACCGAGATCCAGAAGTTCAAAGTAACTGTACTTTTGCACGTAAAATATGCACATTATATCCGTTCTGAGGAGTAGAAACCGTTTTAACTGACATAGTGAACAAATGACAAGGATTCAGGAGTCATCGTAAGAGTTCTGAGATAATCAAGCTATGTTTTTAGTCGCCATTTTTTCGCTAATAAAACTTCATGACGCGCTGTCTCTGTATAATGGTCACTTCACGGCCTGTATAGGTTGTCTTGACCTGGAAATTATTTGACGGTGCTGCCTGGGGGCATACGCAACTTACAATTTTTTTGTTGTACGAAATTCTTTCTGCATACAAATCAAACACTATATTTTTTGGTATACTGTAGGTGTAGCCTAAAAATGACCATTTTTATGTAAATTAGTGTAAAGTGACCTTCTTGCATGGCAGACGATTTTGTTTTAACCTTATATTATGCAACCTATTTGTTGTTTATATGTTTCAAAGTATGTAAACATGTCGAAGTATACTAAATAAACTGTCAAAACTTTACTGACCAACAGAATGCGTTTTATATAAGCAGCACATCCAGCTGTAACAGGGAAAAGAAGGGGACCAAATGAAAAATGCTCCTGCCAGAGAACAAAAAAGGCAATATACTCCTATGAAAAAAAAACTTTGACAGAAAAGTGTGGACCAGCTGCTTCAATCCTCATTTCGCAATCCTCATCAAAAAATTTTATATGTGGACACATTCACACTTTTTGTGCAGAGAGACAGTGATGGTGGAAGAGAGAGGGGATAGTGCCAGTGGGAGAGAAAGAGAGAGAAGAAGTGATAATGGGAGAGAGGCAGTGACAGTGAAAGAGGAGGAGGGATAGATGAAGGCAATAGCAGTGGGAGCCAAAGAGAGATGAGATAGTGATGGTCGATCACACATAGTGGCAGTAAAAAAGAAAAAGAGGTAGGTGGAGATAGCAGCCATAGGGACAAAAGAGAGAGGAGACAGTGAAAATGAAAAAGAGATATTAGTGGTGACCTTACATAGCCTATGGGGCGGGGGGGAGGGGGAGGTGGAGGTGGCTGGGCCCTCTGAGACCAGACAACTTTAACATGGAAAAAGTTGCCCACAACCCCATCACCTATATCCACGTGTTAAAGTTTCACAGCTTATGGGATCGAAACTCCGAGGCAAATTGTCCCGAAAAATGTGTGTGGTGAGGAGACAATGGTGATTGTTAAGAAATATAGCAGACTGTAAGCAAGAAAGAAAGAAAGAGACAGTGGCAATGAGGGAGAAAACGAATGGGATAAAAACAGTAGCAGTGGGATGGTGAGACAGTGAAAGTGGCAGACAAGGAGGTGGTAAGGAAGGGCAAAAGAAATGGATGAAGGCCGTGATGGTGGGACAGGCAGTCAGGTGACAGTGCCAGTGGGAGAAAGAGGAGACTGTGGGAGAGAAACATTTATAGACAGCCACAGTGAGAGAGAGATGCTGAGTATGAAGGCTTCACTACAAAGAGAGACTGGGTAAAAGGATTTAGATTGTTCTCTGTTATAAGAGCATGAATATGTTCACATGGTAAAATTTTTAGAGAGTAATGTGGACTGAGGATTGGGGCAGCTAATTCCTCACTCTTCTGTCAGAATCTTTCAATGAGGAGTGTATTCACCTTCTTTGTGCTCTGACAGGAGCATTTTTCTTATGGTTCCAAAATACAAGTAAAAAAAAAACTTAATGTGAAATACCACTACAGCTGAACTGAAGGAACAGTGTGGTCTGTCACGCTGGGTGGTTATAATTGAAATGCAGCTACTCACAGAGGTCCAGTGAGGGCTGTAATTATTGTATGGGAACGTAACTTGATGGATATTCTAATGTGTTAATGCGGAACTGATTTGCGCCAGAAAAAATTAGTTCCAATTTTGGCCACCAGGTGCTAATCTGGCGCCGTGAATGCGTTTATAAATATTTCCATAGGTGTATATAAAAGGTCAAAGAAGTGAGAAAGGCATAATGTTGATTTCATTATTAACTGCTGCTTACACAATTTGTTGAGTATGAGCACTGGAAATGTCAGCAAGATGCTGCATCAATGAAATGATGTGAGCAACAGTTGCTTGCAACAGTTCCTGTGGAATTCAAACACTGTATACTTGTACACTGGGCCTTAGATGAGGTAGAGACCAAATGTGCCTTGGGTGGACGCGTTCTTTTAGATGTCACCAGAGCCAAAAGTCACACTGATTCATATCAGGTGATCTTGCAGGGTATGCATCTGTAAAACCTATGAGATAACATGTTTGTGGGAGGTTGCATTAACAATCTTTCATGGGGCGAGCGACATGAGGTGTTGCCCAATCTTGCATTAAGTGGTTCCGAAGCAGGTGGTTTCCACACAGTTGTGTTTTTCCAATGCAGGAATCACATGCTGCACAACGATATCTTCATAATGTGCAGACGTCATGGTGCACCAGACAGGCCCTCTGGGTGAATTCTCTTGAAAGAAGGATGGTCCTCTAGTAACCGTGCTTGGCACTTCTCACCACACATTCACATATGGCTAGCGCAATGGCTCTTCATACACAACATGTGGTACAACAGAACCCGAGTTCTGCGTATTAACTGCACCCTGTAGCGCAAAATGTGCTTCAAAATTCTACAGAATATTCCCCTGCCACATGCCATCAGCTTCAGTCTGTGCCAGAAACCTAAAAGCAAATTCAGAGGAACATTGTGTGGATAATGAGGTTTCAGTTGCTGCACCATCTAGATATTGTGTGGGTACCAGTGTAAAATAGAACAAAAAGCGTTCTATACTGTTGCACTGCTCGAGCATTAGTAGTACCTGGTGCACATGCTGCACGGTCCGATACAGGAACAGCAACCTCGTCAATAAATTTTAGTGGGGTAGGATGCCTTCCTCTTCTAGGTGCCATACCAAGCTCACTCACGTTTTTGAATTTCATTATCATCTTATTTAAACCATATAATGACATCGGGTCTCTCCTCTGATCCTTGAGTTGGCAGTACACTCTCAATGCAGCAATATAATTGCTGTTGTTCACATAAAACATACCACCAACAGTGCACAGTCTCACAGTCTCTCTTTCAACAGCCATACTGTTCAGTCAAGTTACTGTTTGTCAAATGACAACATGGATGTCATGCAAATAATGCACAGTACAATGCAAGATAGGAACCTTGTGGCAACAAGTGGAACTAATTTGTGAATCGATTCTCCATTAACACATTAGCATATGGACAAAGTTTCACTACCATATAATAATTACATGAGTAGCTGTACTTTATTTATAACCACATGGAACTGTGGGGATGTAGAACCACTGGCTCTGCCCCCCCCCCCCTCCCAATAATATCACTCCACTATCATAGCAGGAACAATTGTATCTTTGCTAGATCAGTTCTCTGAAGTATGTGGCCATGCTAAACGCATTGCTTATACAGTGCAAGAATAAAAATATTCATAGCAAGTGAAGGGAGTGCAAGTTATCATTTAGCAGCGTAATCACTACTCCTGTTCCCCACTACCAACAGTGATGACCTCATTATTTTCTTTTCATCCGCGTGGCGAAATACTGAACTATAGTCGTGCCGGCAGGCCACCGGTCATTGTGCATAATTACCATGCCTGCTCCCCATTACCTACAGTGGTGACCCCGTTATTTTCTTTTCAACTGCGCTTTGGAATACCAAGTTACATTCGCGCTGGCAGGTCACCGATCACTGTGGGATACAAACTTAACACCATGAAGAACACGTCCCACGACGGTGCTTCATTGCCTGGCATCACTAAATACGAGTTATTTGTGCATCTGTCTGGTGTTCTCACCGATCCCCAGACGACATAACCAGTGCAACTGTGGTTCTCAAATGGTCGATAATGTTCCCATTGTTTCAATAACTGCCAAACCAGGGCATCGTTACCTCTAGCCAAATGGATGTATATACCAAATTACAAATCAAGTACGATGTTATCAGTGATGAATGTGAGACGAAGCCTGCCACTCCCTTAATTAACTGTGCGATATCAACAGTGACCATACACGGGGAACAGTGGCTGCCTTCCACCATCTCCACCTCCAATATAACCAGTGCTACTAATATACGAATCAGTGACTGTGTTAATGAACTGCACCACACTCATTTTCATTCTAATGACGCAGCGTGTATTGACATTCCATGTGCAACGTACCTACCAAATTACGGACACCCTCCAGAGTACTGCAGTTGTTGACAAACAATCGCCATCAATCATGATCGCCTTCAGAGAACCAATATTTACAGAAATATTTACGGGTTATTGTGGACAAATGCGTCCTATCTTTCCACGGCTTACACCTGAAATTTAGATTCCGCGTGACACTGTACACCACCTGGTGACTTCAAACTTGTTACAGCAGCATCACTACTCGCGTCATGTCATCATGACGACGTCACACCAACATCAGCCATGCCGCACTCCTGGCCACACCTGCCATGTGACATCACTCAGCAAGCAAAAAAATGCTTCAAATGGCTCTGAGCACTATGGGACTCAACATCTTAGGTCATAAGTCCCCTAGAACTTAGAACTACTAACTTAAGGACATCACACACACCCATGCCCGAGGCAGGATTCGAACCTGCGACCGTAGCAGTCCCGCGGTTCCGGACTGCAGCGCCAGAACCGCACGGCCACCGCGGCCGGCTCTCAGCAAGCAGGCACACTGTGTCTACCTGCACCTGCGCAGGATTTTCACACTTAATGAGCACAGCATACCAATACGGTGGGCCCGACCGCAACTATGACCCACACACCATGCCGTGGGAACACAAGGAGTACCTACAACAGCTGCTGCATTGGATGACCTGTATGGATGCGCCATCCACCTCGATTGCCATCAACCAGGACCTGTCCACCGGGCCAGATTCCTCAGTTCCCTACTACGAGACCGTCCTCCACGACACTGACACACCAGCTTGACACCCACGCCATGTCCTGTGACAATCAATCACGACACTCACATTACTGACATACCTACTGCAACTTCTGCATTGCAACACCAGCTGCCGCCTCTGCCACTGGCACCTGGAAAATGTATACAATCCACTATACAACTACGCACCACTAATGATTCAGTGATTCCTGTGATAGGCACGGCCTCTATCACAGTTCAACTGGACAACCACATCCCTCGTCCATGGACGTTTTTCATGGCTGACACCATAGAGCCAGTGTTAGATGCAGATTTTTGAGGCATTACAACCTTCTGCTGGACCTGGATAGGGCCTTACCACTACATCACAACAGCTGCATGCTGATCAGTGGAGTAAACAGTAACCACCTACCAACGGACGAGATTCCACGGTCTCCTCCTTGCACCTCTGAAACAGTACTGGACCTCACACTAAAGTGCCAGGCATTGTTTGAGGAGCTTAAAACTGCGACTACTGCATAACCAACCTCCACCGCACAAATGCCAGCTCAGGAGCAGCTAACGAACACTAGCAACAACTGCTCCAAGCTTATGGCACAAGCTCATGTAGCAACACCTGTTGTTGCAGCAGCAATGACAGCTGCCTATCCGAGACGCCACCAGGCCTCCAGATCCACAGGTGAGTCCAGTGCATCTTACTTCTGGTGACAATGCCCCCACGAGCAGGCCACAAAAAACCAATTATATTGTTCTCACTAGCGGGTCGCTGTAAACACTGATATCACCTGCATGAGTGGATTGTGTGCCTTATGTGCTACTCCACATCAGCCCCATAAAAAGATTAACATCATATGTGATGGTACTGTACACAGAATTAATACTACATCTGGTCCACTGGTTCAACACCGGCTCCACCGCCTTGCCCCTCACAAACTGTAGGCTGCCAAGGTGGCGACCAAGGAACTGTTACGTGAGGGCACCATTAGGCCATCAGACAGTGCGTGGGCTTTACGATTACTGTGAGAATTGAAAAAGATAAAATGTGGCGCCTGTGCGGGGCTACACACATTTGAACATATGCACCATCATTGATAGTTACACCTGCCCAAAATTCAGCACTTCTCCCAGGAATTGGCTGGTACAACCATTTTTGCATGATTGACTGCAAAAGAGCTTATTTGCAGATCCCAATGGACACAGAGTACATCCAAAAGACGGCAATAATTATACCGTTTGGCCAATCTGAATTTCTTTTTATGCCCTTCGGGCTGAAGAACAGTTTACTGACGGATTGTTTTTTACCATGCCCTTTTGCTATTGTTACGTTGATGATGTAATTGTCTTCCCACCAACAGCTCAAGTTCGTGAGGAACACCTCCAAGCAGTATTCGATAAACTAACAGAGCATTGTGTTGTGGTCAATGAGGACAAATGCGTACTCTGGCAAACATGTGTTACATTGGTAGGCCACCTTGTCGACACTTTGGTCATCCAACTCACACCAGAAAAGATATCCAAAACCATAATCTACCATTCCTGATGGACTATCAAGAGTTGTGCCATTTTTTAGGAATAATTAATTTTTACTGAGAACACTTCCCTCATGCCACAGAAACACTTCTGCTACTCACAGAGTCACTCTGTGGCAAGAACAAGTCAGGCAAATGTAAGCTCACTTGGACTCCTAGTATGCAAGCAGCTTTCGAGAACATCAAAATCGAGCTCGTTCAGACCACTACCCTAGCACTCCCATCGCCAGGCGCCCGTATGGTTCTAATAACTGACGCCAGCGACCGGGTGACTGGGGCGGTGCTACAACAGGAAGTTCCTGGTGCAACCCAACCCCTACAGTTTTTTTTTTTTTTTTTTTTTTTTTTTGTGTGGAAACTTACCGACTCGTATAAAATGTGATCATCATTCAATCATGAGCTTTTGACGATATATATGATGTGGTTTGGTACTTCCGAGATGACATCGAGGGCTGGTCTCTTACTATCGCCCTCTGATTGATGCTATTAACAACCCGCCAGCCAATACCTCCCCTTGACGATTCTGCCTCATGGACTTGATTTCACAATATCCTACGGATGTCCACTATGTACAGGGAGCAGAAAACATGGTAGCTGACTACCTCTCATGACTCACTGCCTCATTATTTCACCTTGACTCACTAGCGGAGGCACAAGCAACTGACACCGACCTTCAAAACTTGCTATCTGCATGCACAATGGGTCTCCAGCTCAAGCAGTGCACCATTGCAGAGACAACCAAACTAGTTTTGTGCGACATATCCCATGCTTGGCAACGACCAGTCGTCCTACAGAACTTCAGGAAGACAGTTTTCGAACTCCTCTACAACTCGTCTGCATGCCCGACACTGAAACTCATAACAGAACATTTTGTTTGGACTAACATTAAACGGAACTGTGCTGTGTGGACGAGAGCCTGCATCTAGTGCAAACGGACGAAGACGGGACGTCACACCCAATTGCCCTTTGGGAAATTTCCCCTTCCTGAAGGGGACATTTCCAACATGTCCATAAGGGCGTGGTGGGGCCACTCTCAGATACAAACGGGTACAAGTACATCTTTTCAGCCATAGACAGACAAGTCGATGGGTGGAGGCCACACTTCTGCTGATATCTCAGCCAGCAACATCTCCTGAGCTTTCACCACACTATGGATTGCACACTTCAGTTGCCCGGACTCCGTGACAACTGACCAAGGCTGGCAGTTTGAGTCAGCCTTGTTCTCCGAGCTCTGCCATCTCTGTGGGTCCCACCAGTTCCACACAACGGCATACCATCCTCAATCCAACGGATTTGTGGAATAGTGGCTCCGCTCCCTCAAGGCAGCACTTGTATTTCATGACCAGGAGTGGACAGAGGCCCTCCACTGGGTGCTGCTGGGCATACAAGCTGCCGAAAAAGAAGTTCTGGACGTCTCACTGGCAGAGGTGCTCTACAGAGAACCAATAATCCTCCTAGCAGAGTTCGTACCACAATCCACGGACCCCATGGACGTCAACTTGCCAGACCTAGTAAAATGTGTCAGGGACCACATCCGCCACATTCGCATCCCACCGCCATCCCACCACACCAAATCGACCCTCTTTGTGAACAAAGACCTCCAATTGTGTACACACGTCATGCTCAGGACTGGCGCCCTCAATCCCACCCTCCACCCTGTGTACAGTGGCCTGTACAAGGTGATATCTTGCAAACTGGAAAAACAACAACAGTATCACTGAACTGCCTAAAACCAGCGTGTACTTTAGCGTGTTTACTCTCCACCGGCCCCAGCTCAAGACCCCTCAAGCCAATTTACAGTCGGCCTTGATCTGGAAGACTACCTCCCAGAAGACATTTCCATAACACTGCAGGACTCACTACTCATGGTTAGGGCCAAATTCGATAACAGACAGTTGGACTACAGCACAGTCCCGAGGTCACTAGAGCACTCCACAGCAGGTCCGAAATCCGCTCTTTCTCTGGACGGCCACCTGCTCGTGTCGACCCTGGGACACTTCATAAAGACAACTGACATCCCAGACACAGCCGCTGGCGGACCGATAGCATCACTGGCCGACGCACTACCACCTACCAATTCCTCAACGGAAACCACCACCGTCTCATCGGCACCGCCGCTGACGTCACGGGCCGGCCGCCCTTCACGGCCGCCCACGCTTATGGCACAACACTTTCTATAGTGAACTCACTGAGAGCTACTTGAACCACTCTATATACCCACAGGAATTACCAAATGTCTACGGTCGCAGGTTCGAATCCTGCCTCGGGTATGGATGTGTGTGATGTCCTTAGGATAGTTAGGTTTAAGTAGTTCTAAGTTCTAGGGGACTGATGACCTCAGCGTTTAGTCCCTTAGAGCTCAGAGCCATTTGAACCATTTGAACTACCAAATGTAATCGGCCACATCTTTCTGCTGTTTAAAAATAGAACAACAAAAACTGACTGCCCAAGATTTTCACCCAGTTTGATGTTTCAACAGAACTTGATCTGTGAAGGAGCTAAATAAAGACGATGCACTACAGTGATATAGGAAGTTGTTGAACATACGAAATATAATTTCTATGAAATATTTTACACCATTAAATGCATGTAAAACTCTTGTAAATTTGGTGGTTGGTCCTTTTGCGGAAGAATTATCCTCTTGCTCTCTCTGTCATTCAATACCATCTTGGCAATACCATCTTACTTTGTTACTTCTTAAATGGGACTACAATACTTACTGACTGATAGTTGGATGATTCCCATGTCCAGCATTCTTTGAAGTTTTTGCCAAATACAGTCTTCTTGGCTGACACAACAGAGCAACATTTCATACGAAATGGTTCTTGAAGTTTTACTTTTAATTTACAAACACATCCTCTCAAAAATTTTGCGCTGAGACGAAAAAACAAACCCTTAGTGAAACAACAATATTTCTCTCAGCTCTTCCCATTGTTGCTCGATACGTTCTGTTAATTCACTTAGTTTCACTTGAATATTTGCAGTCGCGTTATTTACGTCATTCCGCGACTTCACACCGTCATCTTCCCCTCAAAATTGTTGATTCGCAGCTCTCGATTCTTCTTTCATGCTAACAAAACGAAAGTTTGCGCCCTCAGTGCACTCACAGTTTTCATCTACAGTTCCTTTAAACAAATCTTTATCTTTTCTTCCTTATTCTTGATGTACGCACATCCTTCAACCAAATGTAATCGGCGACATCTTTCAAAAATAGAACAACAAAAACTGACTGCACAAGACTTTCACCCAATTCGATGTTCCAACAACGTAATCTGTGATTGGCTTGCTTCAATTCCCAACCACGGTTACAGCTGAGACCGTTTCCAAAAAATCGGCATTGTTACATGGTCATTGAGTTCTTGAAATAACTTCTTTGCAATTACGCTCGCTTCCAACCCAGAATCCAATAAGAAGTCACCAACTCCGCAATCGTTGGGAATTAGAATCGCTTTGGCGGCGTCCTTAGTACAGTTATCACCTTCCCTTAATAAGTCTTCCATAATTCCGCGTCCATTGTATATATATGAATTGTTTGTATTGCAATAGGTGACCGCATGTCCATACCTTCAGTTTCGGAATGGGTCGCAACCAAAGCCAAACACAGTTTTCCTGCGAATGCCGAAGTGGGACCGTTTTATCATTTCTTCATTGTTGTGGCGCTCTATCGTAGGTGTCATGGTAGTCGTTCCTCTGGAATTATGATCATGTCACCGATTTGTTACTCCGAAATTCCGTTCATTGCGGTACTCATTTCGCGATATCTCACTGTCCCGGTCTCCCACGCCGGAGTGGTTGTCTTCATGTCACCTCTTCTCGGTGTCAAGAACTGCATTTCTGTCTACCATCAAATATACCTCGACGACGTTTTTTGCCTAGTGAGAGTTTTTATGGACACTCAATGATAATCGCTGAATAAGAGTCTCTGTCAGTTTTGTGTCTATAACAGGCTTATCTAGATATATGTTACAAGCCCATATTTCTGCAAAAACTTATGAGTGGTATTATCCTGTGATCATACAGTGGCGATTTCAATAATTTTGACTTTACTGACCACTATTGTTCGACAGACCAAAATTTATTCAGGAAGGCCATCTGAAATTCACTGACACTATTGTAACTATCAGCGACTCTTGCACCATGGATGTGCACTTTCTTTCAGGTTATAACACAAATATTTTTTGTTTCTCGAAATGCAGTGTTGATAAAGCATGCTTAAACTGCATTGTTCACCGCTCATTTGTGCTATTGGTTCCAAGGTATAGTTCTACAGACTGATTGCGGTTTAGCATTGTACGCGTCCTTAATACTTTTATCTCTGTTCACATATTAATGTACCATTAGATAAAATATTTATACTTCAGATAATAGTAGAATTGCATGTCTACTATTACTACTAGTTTACAGTTACTTGTACGTGACTTTTCCTATGTAGCTAGTTATTTACACAAAATAAAATGTTGCTGTTATTTTATGAACCGTACTTTTTTAAATTTTTATGTGGGTACAGCCCTTGTATTTTACCTTTATCGAGATAGGCTGCTAAGTAACATTCCCCCTGCAGGATTCTAATGATCTCGAACGGACCTGTGTACATTAGTTGCCACTTTTTATTTCTTTTTAAACCTAACGAAGGTTTTGCCTGTGTCCGTAATAATACTTTATCTCCTATGTGATATTCTTGAGTCCTCTGCAATTGTTTATTGAATGCTTCCTTTCGTTTACATGCACTTTACGTTAAGGAAATCGCTGACTCATGCGAACCTTCTTGTCCCATGATTCACGTTCTTCCTGGATTCAACCATTCACGTTTTTCGTGTTTGGCTACTAATAGCTCTGCAGATATACGCGAAGTGGGCATGTGCAGAAGGTTGGTCATAATTTCTTCAAAGTCAGCAAAACATTCCGCCCACTTAGTTTGCTTGTTTGCAGCATAAGTGCGTATGAATCTGTTCAGTTCACGAAATATTCTTTCACGCAGGTTTCCTTCGGGATGAAATTGTGATATAAAAACTGGTTTTATTCCATATTCACGCAGTGAAGTTGGGGACATCGTCTGACAATATTGCGTGCGGCTTCCCGAAGCACGGAAAATAATCGCTTACGATTACTGGCGCTGTGGTAGCATACATTCTTACGTTCAATGAAAATAAATCATACTTCGCCATTATGTATTTAAGTCCTCCTCTGGCTTGCGGAAGGGGTTCAGTGACATCAGTTTCCAGTGGTTTTTCAGTAATAATTGGGTGTAGTTCGGTTTTGTTACCCTTATTAAGAGGTTTGGCCTTTTAACAGATGACGCATGTTCTTATTACTTGATGTACTTTCTCACGCAATGTCGCCAGGCAAAATGAGTGTACCATATTAAATTTCCTGGGAATGAGTTGGTATGCAGACGCACCGTTAATCGGTGTTTGGATTGCGACGATGGAATAAAACGTCGTTGTAGACTTTATAAAATCGTGGAAGTTTTCTTAAGTTGTTTCGCTTTAGTGCCTGCTTGATTTGACGCCACCTATTATCATGATCCTGCAAATTTCCAACGTCGCGGCACATATCCGAATATTACTGCCGAGGCTCGGTATCGATGATCAATAAACACTATCATTCCTATTCCATGGCTTCATAGAATTCGGATACTCCTTCTGGTAGTGTGGAATGAGCGTTCGATATAAGGTTGCCTTTTCCCTTGAACGTAGAATTTCAAAACTTTTGTCCTTGTAGAGATAAAGTCCATCTTTTGAGATGTGAGTGCAGTAATTTACAGTTAAGTAGGAAGATGAGTGACTTGTTGTTGCTGTAAACATTCACATGCTTGCCGTATACATAATACTGAAACTTCTTAGTGACCCTACCACACCTAACCTTCGAGTTCTGTTGTTGAATAGGCTCGGACATGTTCCGTTAATACTCGACCCACAAAATCAATCATCTGCACTTCATCTGTTCCATCATTATCAATTACTTCAAATAAGCATGAACCCTGAAACTTCCTGGACTGAGACTCGAACTCGGGACCTTTGCCTTTCGCAGGCAAGTGCTTCTGTGAAGTTTGGAAAGTAGGAGACGAGGTACTGGTGGAAGTAAAGCTGTGAGGACGGGGTGTGAGTCGTGCTTGGGTAGCTCAGATGGTAGAGCACTTGCCTGCGAAAGGCAAAGGTCTCGAGTTCGAGTCTCGGTCCTGCACACAGTTTTAATCTGCCAGGAAGTTTCATATCAGCGCACACTCCGCTGCAGAGTGAAAATCTCATTCTGGAGGCATGAACCCAATCCACAATAGGATGTATCTTTAGAGATACTGAAATCTTTACTCATATCTGGGTGATGCCGTATTTTAGCACGGACTAAAATGCCTTTAATTATGTCATATGCTTCCTGATATTCTTTAGTGCAGCACAATGTGGTGTTTTTCCTTAATAATTTCAACAGATTGTCGTCATTGAGTAACTGCTGTGACACGAAACGACGAAAATACGAGCGAGGCCTAGAAATGCCTTCAGTTGTTTCCTGGATGTTGCATGTGAGGAATGGCTTCAGTCTTCTTTGGATTTGGAATGATGATTGCTTCTGAGGAGCCGGCCGAAGTGACCAAGCGGTTCTAGGCGCTACAGTCTGGAACCGCGTGACCGCTACGGTCGTAGGTTCGAATCCTGCCTCGGGCGTGGAAGTGTATGATGTCCTTAGGTTAGTTAGGTTTAAGTGGTTCTAAGTTCTAGGGCACTGATGACCTCAGAAGTTAAGTCCCATAGTGCTCAGAGCCATTTGAACCTTCTGAGGAGATAATATGGCCCAAAACTTTTTCTTCCTTCCAAATTGGGATTTTTCTAAATTGCCAATTACTCTAGAGTGGAGAAATTTGTTCAACACCTTCTCTGCTATTTGCAGGTGTTCCTCCCAAGTAGACGTAGCAATGAGCACCCCATCAATGTAACTTAACTTTTCTTAGTAGTTCCAGCCCCAACAAGGTATCCAAGGCCGTAATAAAAACTCGTGCACTCATATTAAGTCCAAAAGATAGAACAAGGAACTGATACCTTCGGCCGCCGAAAAAAAATTCAGTGCATTTAGAACCTTCTGTTAATAAAATCTGCCAGTAGGAAGCATGGAGAAGGATGCTCAGCGGGTATCATACTCCATGAAACTTCTGGATCTTTTCTGGTAAGTTTCTTGTCTTGTTCTTGTAGGCAAGACTATTTTAGTAACTCACCTGTAGCCAGCACTAGGTGTTCTTGTCCATAAGGTTTTCCCACTGCTGATATGGGGACTACTGTATTGCGAAAGTGGTGGTTCTATTATCCTCTAATAAAGCATTTTCATTATTTCTCTTTTTAAAACTTCAAGCTCTGTCCACGGAATGGGGTATGTTGAGGAACAATAGACCTCTTGTGGTATCACTTCCATGTTATACCGATATCCCTTCATTATCCCTGGTTTTTCCGAAAATATCTCGATGTATTTACTAAATAAATTGATTAAATTTGGTTGCTGTGATGAGTTGATACATTTCGACTGCGACACCTTATCCATAATGTGGTTCTTGTTTGTTTCCACATCGATACTGTTATCTTTTCATGATTCTGTTGATCCGTACATGAGACCATACTTCGATATCATACAGTAATTTATGCTGTATTAACCTTATCCTTTTCCCTTGCCAGTACCTGCCATGTCATGCTTTCCTCCTTAATAGTTGTTCGACGATTTCTTTGCCTTCAGTATTTAAAATCCTTACATCACGAGAAAGATCAATTGTACTGTTCCTTTCTCTCAAGAATTCTACCCCAATTATGCAGCTCGCAATTAGGTCCTTTACTATTAGGAACGTCCCACATACGGCTCCATTACCTAACATTAACGTAACCTGCGCATGCTATTTTACAGTCTGCAATTTAGCATCCATAGCGCCTGAAAACTTGCAGTTTTGCGCGGGTAAAGTCGGTATACTTTTTTTCTCACTGATCTTGTCATGAAGGTTGCTGCCCATAGCGTTCATCATAGCTCTGGTATCACTTATTATGACGGTGGAAAATCCTTCTGCTGATTGCATGTACCTGCATCATTACACAATTCATCTCGCATATCCAAATCATCTTTATACCGCAGCACTTTTGTGTGGTAGTCTTTTCTACTGCCCTCACAACATTCCTCGACAAGTGCTGTAGGACTAAGCCGTGGCGCCTTTAATTTGTAGATTTACCTTGGTTTAGTGGAGATTAACGTCCAGTCGACAACTACACTACTGGCCATTAAAATTGATACACCACGAAGATGACGTGCTACAAACGCGAAATTTAACCGACAGGAAGAAGATGCTGTGATATGCAAATGATTAGCTTTTCAGAGCATTCACACAAGGTTGGCGCCGGTGGCGACACTTACAGCGTTCTGACATGAGGAAAGTTTCCAACCGATTTCTCATACACAAACAGCAGTTGACCGGCGTGGCCTGGTGAAACATTACTGTGATGCCACGTGTAGGGAGGAGAAATGCGTACCATCACGTTTCCGACATTGATAAAGGTCGGATTGTAGCCTATCGCGATTGCGGTTTATCGTATCGCGACATTGCTGCTCGCGTTGGTCGAGATCCAATGACTGTTAGCAGAATATGGAATCGGTGGGTTCAGGAGGGTAATACGGAACGCCTTGCTGGATCCCAACGGCCTAGTATCACTAGCAGTTGAGATGACAGGCATCTTATCTGCATGGCAACAACCATCTGCACGAACAATTCGACGACGTTTGCAGCAGCAGGGACTATCAGCTAGGAGACCATGGCTGCAGGTACCCTTGACGCTGCATCACAACAGGAGCGCCTGCAATGGAGTACTCAACCACCAGCCTGGGTGCACGAATGGCAAAACGTCATTTTTTCGGACGAATCCAGGTTCTGTTTACAGCATCATGATGGTCGCATCCGTGTTTGGCGACATCGCGGTGAACGCACGTTGGAAGCGTGTATTCGTCATCGCCATACTGGCGTATCACCCGGCGTGATGCTATGGGGTGCCATTGGTTACACGTCTCGGTCACCTCTTGTTGCATTGGCGGCACTTTGAACAGTGGACAGTACATTTCAGATGTGTTGCGAGCCGTGGCTCTATCCTTCATTCGATCCCTGCGAAACCCTACATTTCAGCAGGATAATGCACGACCGCATGTTACAGGTCCTGTGCGGGCCTTTCTGGATACAGAAAATGTTCGACTGCTGAACTGGCCAGCACATTCTCCAGATCTCTCACCAATTGAAAACGTCTGGTCAATGGTGGCCGAGCAACTGGCTCGTCACAATACGCCAGTCACTACTCTCGATGAGCTGTGACATCGTGTTGAAGCTGCATGGGCGGCTGTACCTGTACACGCCATCCAAGCTCTGTCTGACTCAATGCCCAGGCGTATCAAGACCGTTATTACAGCCAGAGGTGGTTGTTCTGTGTACTGATTTCTCAGGATCTATTCACCCAAATTGTGTGAAAATGTAATCACATGTCAGTTCCAGTATAATATATTAGTCCAATGAATACCCGTTTATCATCTGCATTTCTTCTTGGTGTAGCAATTTTAATGGCCAGTAGTGCAGCTCATTAGAGACGGAGCACAAGCTCGGATTGCGGAAGGAAATCGTCCTTGACCTTTCAAAGAGATCATTCAGCTATTTGTCTGAAACGACGTAGGAAAATCATGGAAAACCTAAATCAGGATGGCCAGATGCGGATTTGATCCGTCGTCCTCCCGATTGCGAGTCCACTGTGCCACATCGCTCCATCACCTTGGTTTAGTGTAGGATGCTCATTTGTCATCTCCACCATTCTAACTGAATGATTTTGTTGTTGTACTCAATCCAGATTATTGTTCTGTGACTAGTTTGGGTTATCAAGTGGTGACCAGTTCGGGTTGCTGTTTTGCTTACTTGCGTCGTTATTGGTCTGGTTTGCGTAGGACGAAGCATTACCCATTTGTGTGTTCTGTTCTCAAGCGCTCCATCCCTGATTTTGCGTTTTGATCACTGTTGCCCATGAATTTCCACTACCATTGTAACCTTGATTCCACCTGTTATCATTCCTACTTCTCTTATAATAAGGGGTAGTATTACTACATGGGATGTTTGTTGTTATTTACAGGTCCGACGTTGGATTGCTCGCTGTTGCCGTGCCCGCCACAGTCGTGGTTACTCTTGTCGTTACTAGATGTCGCCAGTGCGTCATCCCCTCATCCCTGCTAGAGCTCTGTATAAAGCTGTTTCATATCAGTTGGATACCAAACGACTGGAAAACCGTGGCCTAGCCAGATGAGCCCCGATTTCAGACGGCAAGAGCTGATAGTAGGGTTCGAATATGGTGCAGACCCTACGAATCCATGGTCCCGAGTTGTCAACAAGGCACTGTGCAAGCTGGGGGTGGCTCCATAATGGTGTGGTATGTGTCTGTATGGAATAGACTGGCTCCTCTGGTCCAAATTGAACTGGCTAGTGACTGGAAATAATTATGTTCATCTACTTGTAGCAGCCCATTTGCAGCCATTCGTCACTTGATGTTCCCAAACAACGATGGAATTTCTATGGATGACAACGCGCCATGTCGCCGATTAGTTCGCGATTGGTATGAAGAACAATCTGGACAATTCGAGCGAATAATTTGGCCACACAGACCACCCGACGTGAATCCCATCGGACATTTGTGGGCCATAATCGAGAGGTCAGTTCGTGTACAAAACCTTGCACCATTAACACTTTCGCAATTATCGACGTCTATGGAGGAAGCACGGTACAATATTTCTGATGGGACTTCCAACGACTTATTGAGTCCATGCTACGCTCAGTTGCTGCATTATGTAGGACAAAAGGAGGTCCGACACGATATTCGGAGGTATCTCATGATTTTTGTCACCTCAGTGTATTATCTATTTTAGTACGTTGTTCAGTGCACCGTTCTAATTTGCATATCAAGTGAACAATCCGATGAGTTTGCCAGATTCCTGTAGTAAGACTCAAAATGTAAATTTATTCAAATTCGGGAACCGAAAACACTGGTCATGTTTTGCGAATGTAAACTAATAGACATCAGAGAACTGGGAAACGAGAACCTAAAATCAGTAACTGAAGAGTGGGAACTATGAAGCGGGAACCGAAGCATATTCTCGAGAGGACTCGTTGGAATAGGAAACATTGCCGTTCTCGGTTTTCGAATTGTCCGTCACCAGTGTGGTATGACTTGTGTGTAGAATGAAAATAATCACATCACTTTGTCTGCCCATATCTGCGTCTTGCACTTCGTTGTTCAAATGGCTCTGAGCACTATGGGACTTAACTTCTAAGGTCATTAGTCCCCGAGAACTTAGAACTACTTAAACCTAACTAACCTAAGGACATCACACACATCCATGCCCGAGGCAGGATTCGAACTTGCGATCGTAGCGGTCGCGCGGTTCCAGACTGTAGCGCCTAGAACCTCTCGGTCACATCGGCCGGCGCACTTCGTTGTGTTCAAATGTGTGTAAATTCCTAAGAGACCAAACTACTGAGGTCCCTAGACTAACACATTACTTAAACTAAGTTAATCTTACGCAAAAACAACACACACACAACCAGACTCGAGGAGGACTAGAACCTTCGGCGGGGGGGGGGGGGGGGGGGGGGCGCACGATTCGTGACATGGCGCCTCTAACCACGCGGCCACTCCGCGCGGCTGCACTTCGTTAGACGATGTGGTTATTGTTTCGAAAAAAATAGAAAAAGAAACATTTTCAGATTTCTCAAAGCTAGTAAGGTAAATATACGAAGATGGTTTGATAAGTCTGGTAAATTTACTTGAAAGAATGGAACATTTTTGTTGCGCCTTCATGTGCGGCAAACTTGATTATTGCACGGATCGTATACGGAATTTCAACAACGAAAAGCGTACAGTTCATTGTTGACCTCAGTCTGAATGGATCCGGGTGTCGACTGCGATTAAAAACAGAGAAATCCGAATTTCGTGCTGTTATTAAATATTTTCATTGGGTTGCTCAGCCGCAAAAATCAAAACAGAATTGGATGAAGCTCACGTGGACGCTGTACCATCATTGACGACCATTTACTCTTGATTTAATGAATTTAAACGTGGTCGAGCAAGCACCGAAGACGAAGTGCACTCCGGCAGTCCAGTTGACATTACCACAAAGGGAAGGTTGCCGGATAAAAATTCGTGAGATTGCTGTATCTCCATCTCAAATGAGCGAGTGCATAATATTCTGCACGGAGAATTGGCTATGAAGATGCAGTGTGCGAGGTGGGTGCCGCGATTACTTACAGTGGACCAAAGGCGTATCCGGCTCAACACTTCAACACAATGTCTGGCGATGTTTAATCGCAATCCTCAAGACTCTTTGAGCTGATTTTTGACTGTTGATGAAACCTGGATCCATCTTTACACGACAGAGTCAAAACGGCAGTCGAAACAATAGACAAAGGCTGGTGAAATTGCACCGAAGAAGGCAAAGACCATTTTGTCAGCTGGTGAAGTGATGACCGCGGTTTTTTGGGATTCCTAAAGAATAATTCTCATATTTTATTTGGAAAAAGACAGAACTATAGCTGAACCCTATTATGCCTCATTGCTGGAACGTTTCCTGGGAAAAGACCCGTTCTTTCACTAGGATAATGCACCATCCGACACATCAACGATAAAAATGTCGAAAGTGGATGCATGGATTGGTTCCTCGTCCACCCTGTTCACCAGAATTAGCCACAGGTGACTTCTTCCTATGCGCTGACTTGAAACTTTGGCGTGCTGGGAAGAAATTTTCGTAATCTGAGGAAGTGTTAGTTGTAGTCAACGAGTATTTTGCAGAGTTTGACAGAACTCATTTTTCCAATGGGATGAAAAAGCTGGAGGATAGCTGTACCAAGTGGATATCCCCCAGAGGAGACTATGTCGAGAAGTAAGGTGAGTTGTTTAGGAAACAAATATTTTTACTCGCATTTTATGGTTCTGTACCTCAATCGGGAAGAAAGGAACCCGTCTAAGATCACTGTGTTGTTCGTCTGTCTGTCCGACTCTTCAATTCCATTTTTCTGACGAAAGGGTAGACGTGTCAAGTTGACGTTTATGTCACGTATTGAGGTCCACGGGCCCTTGGCGATGTAAAAAAGTGAAGCTTCTTAGTGGCTGCAGTCGAAAGATACAGTCATTTATGCCACATATTTTAATGCTTGCAAACTCGGTCAGCAAAGCCTACAAGGTACTTTTCGTCGACCTAGAATCATGAAATTTGGCAAAAAGCAAGATTTCGCATTGCAACCAAAGGAAAAAAAATGTGAAAATTTTTGATTTGTAATTATATCTCACGAAAAAATTCCATTTGTTACCAGATTGTCCGTCTCTCCTTCTGTCTTTTAAGATCCCTTTTTCTCACGAACGGGTAAACGTATCAAGTTGAAATTGACGTCAGATACTAATATCTGTGGTCACTTGGCTGTATAATAAACGTTAGCTTCTCAGTGAATGGAGTCGATAGATACGGCTATGTATGTCACATATTTTGATACTTGAAAACTCACTCATCAAAACTTGTTGATCTAGAATCATGAAACTTGGCGGTAAGAAAGGTTTCATAAAACAAGTGAAGGAAAAAATCAGAAATTGTTACTTTGTAATTATATCACATGAAAAAATATTCATTTTGTCATTTCTTATCCTATTCCAAACTTGAAATTGAAACATTTTCGAAAGTTTTGGAATCCTTGCGTGTATCAATGTCGATAACAGGAAAAAGCAGTTGAGATCCTCGATTCCCGGAATGGATGAACTGTCTATATACATAATTAAGTTTTTATGGAACGGTAAGTAGGCGAGTCGTATTCACACCTGACCTTTTTTTTTACCAGACTTATCAAACCATCTTTGTTGTTACCTTTGTGTACCAGATGATCGGTCAGGTGAAATCATTCATTCGCATATCACGTTCCATAGATATCATTGTGAGGAAGGGACTGGGGCTGTGGAAGAGTCGAGGTATAAGGAATACAGCGTAATATTGGAGGGATACAGCGGTGATAAAATGCTCCTGAAAACTTCATTAACAAATAATTATTGTTTGGTAGTGGTAGAAAACTTTAAGGACTTTTGACACTCTATTTATACCAATAAAGGTCTTATATTTGTGTCTAACATAACGAGAAACGTTACTGCTATTTTAAATGTACCGAGGCTCTTGTTTCATTCATTGCTACATCAGTTACATGACCATTAATATTAATGTTGAAAAATAGCAGTTATATATTGTTCGTAGGAGTATGAAGGACTATTTACAGTGGGCATGGTGTCAGGATTAATGTTAAGTTGTATATTCTAAATGTACGTTTTTAACACCGGCGTCAGCAAAAACATACCCAAAACAGGGCAAGATATATAGCTGTTATTTTTTATACAGTCGATTCGGCGAGCTTGTAGATGTTTCCAAGTACTACATTGGACAGAAGATACACGAAAGCTGATATTTTCCAAAAAAATAATAGTTACTAACCCAATATATTGTTGGAGGTAGATTAATTTGGTACCTTTTCATTTGTATATGCAAAGTACATTTTTATATTATCATGGTAGTAGATGGTATTCTTTTTGACATAACGTTCTGAAATTAATTGTCGTTCGACACAACCAGCGTATACAATGAGCCCAAATATAAAGCTAGGACACAGTCACAAAAAATAGTATTTTTTGTACACCGGTGAATGACACTGAAAATTAAAAATATGAAATAGAGAACAGTCTGCTAGATATCAGCAATTATTATCACGGAATGCCACGTGGAACAATAGACCTCAAGACAGAAAAGCGGGAAATGAATTTATCAACTTTGATGCCATCTATAATACCTTGTTTGCTTACAGGACTTAACGTCGGTTCATGTACATGAATTTACTATGGCATTTTTTATTTGATAGCGTTGACCGGTGTAATCAAAGATCAACAAATGTAAAGACTGTAAAATGATGCCGCAACCAGCAACAGCCAGGTCCGGTCTATCGATTGCGGTGATCTCGATCTGAAGGCTGTTCTGATGCACCTCTTTGCGCTAGTATATCTTCAGCAAGGCTATTCATCTCTGCCCAGTTACTGCAACCTACATTAATTTCAATCTGCTTATTGTAATCAAGCATTCGTCTCCCTCTAGCAATTATGATCCCCACACTTCCTTCTCTTACCAAATTGACGATTCGTTGATGCCACAGGATATATCATATCAAACGATCCCTTCATTTAGTCACATGCTGACACCAATTTCATTTCTCTACAATTAGATTCAGTATTTTCACATCTAATCTTCAACACTCTGCTGTTGCACCGCATTTCAAAAGTTTCTGTTCTCCTCTTGTCTGAACTGTCTATCGTTCACACTTGAGCTCCATACAAGACTACACTCCAAATACTTTCACCGAGCGAGGTGGCGCAGTGGTTAGCGCACTGGACTCGCATTCGGGAGGACGACGGTTCAATCCCGTCTCCGGCCATCTTGATTTACGTTTTCCGTGATTTCCCTAAATCGCTTCAGGCAAATGCCGGGATGGTTCCTTTGAAAGGGCACGGCCGATTTCCTTCCACATCCTTCCCTCACCCGAGCTTGCGCTCCGTCTCTAATGACCTCGTTGTCGACGGGACGTTAAACACTAATCTCCTCCTCCTCCTCCAAATACTTTCAGAAAAGATTTTCTAATAATTTAAATTAAATTCAATGCTAACAAACTGAACTTGGTGTGCATCCGCACTGAAAGAATGGATCGTTGGTCTTCGCACCATATATTTATAATGCACACTAATAAAACCGACACATTACAGGGATTGATTCCTAATTGGAAATGGAGGAAAAAAGGTCGTCTGAACGTGTGGCCGGAAAGGTGTCTTTGCCATGGAAGACAGCGCTGACGAATGGTATTTCCTCTGACCACGTGCCGTGTTTTCTAGTGTGTTGCAGGCTGTGTGACTGACTCAGCATACTGTGAGCAGCAGAATGGTCCGGTTTTCGTGTCGGGAGCGAGTCGAGATGATGTTTGTGTACGACCATGCAGACGGAAACGGTCGAGAGTCAGCACGGCTATACCAAAACAAGTATCCTTACAGACAGCAATCACGTCTCACAACATTTCAAGCCATTTTTGGGCGTTTGTGTGAGCATGGGCTCTTTCAGACGGACGAACGTGCAGGGAGGCGGGGGACTGTGTACGCACAGATAGATTTGGACGACCAGGTTCTGAAGGATGTTAAAATGCACACTAGTACAAGCTCCACGTAAGTGGCCCGCCAACTTGATTTTAGACGAAGTACGATTACGTCTATCCTGCATGACAAGCACTGCTATCCCTATCACCTGCAGTGAGTGTAAGGATTATCAGCAGCGGATTTCCCTCTAGGAAGGATTTTGCCAATGGTTTTTGCACCAGACCATCACAATTATGAGACGAGCGGAAGAATGCGGAAATCCATGATGTGAAGTGTGAACGCATGCATTGCATCTCATGGAGGACACTTTGAACATCTGTTGTGACCGGTATGATTTGTTGTCATTGCATGCATACTGTCTATTACCGGACACACCTTCACAGTAAATTTTGCTTACATTCCAATCAGGAATCCGTCCTTGCAGTTTGTCAGTTTTATTGATCTTCACTGACAGTTGCGCCATGAGGGAGTAGATCAAACAGAGTAAAACCTTCGGAGCCCCAGAAGACTGTCACCATGGCTTTACCAGCTGAGGGTTAGGCTTTGAAGTTTTCCTTTTCAGCGGAGGTGGTATGCCACCACTCCATGGATTGCCGTTTTGTTTCCAGTTTGAAGTGTTGAACCCGTGTTTTGTCACCCCTGACAAGGTCTGACAAAAAATTGTCACGGTCAGCCCTGTAACGCGCAAGCAGTTCCGCACGGATGGTCCCTCATTGCTCTTTATGGCCTTCAGTTGGTGGCGAAGGACCCAGTGGGGACACACCTCTGAGTACCCCGACTTTGGACGAGTGTGTCAACATTACCAACAGAAATGACCTGATATGCTGCCAAGTGTTTGATTGTGAGCCATCAGTTATCTCGAATGGACGTGTCCGCTCGTTCCAACACTGCAGGAGCCGCAGCTGTGTGCGGCCGGCCGGCATACGCGAGATAGAGCAGGTTTGCGCGACCTTGTTGCGATAATGACAGACGCCTCGGCCAACGACTCACTGTGTTTTTGTCCACTGCCAGGTCTCCGTAGACACTCTGCAGGCGCCTATGAAGATCTATGATGCTCGGATTTTCTGCCAAAAGAAATTCAACAGGCTCTCTGTTTGGAAAACACCTCCGTTACAGACTCCACTTTGAAGGTTTCATATAGTTGCGCCACCCATTAGAACTCCGTGAAACTATACGGGCTGAAGCGGGAATATTCGTCGATGACCCACAACAAATTCCGGATCTTTTCAACTGAAATTAGTCGAGGAAAAAATGTGTTCCATTAGTTATTCAACGCTCCTTGTGTATCACAGTTCATCTAAACAAACAACATTTGATACAGATAACATCTGGATTCGCAGGACAGAGTGGATCAGGTTCTGGTTGTGGAAAGGGGCCAAAATCAGTTACTGTTAGTTGCACAAAACACACAAACTTTATTCTCCTAAAGACACTTAATCACACATGCCCTTAAAAGGATTCAAAAACAATACCGATGGAGCCCCGAACACAAGTTATTAAAATTGCTTTAAGGAATACACACGGCTGAAGGCCTTAGTTAAAAAAAAGAAAAAAAATTACATAAAAGCTCGGCTGAAGGCCACATACTGAACACTGAAGAACTAAAGGCTTAAGGCCTGAGTAAGAAAGATGTAAAATAGAGCAAAATCTCCTTTTTTAAAATAAGTTTTAAATAATTCAGTCTTGAAACCTTAATTTAAGCCGGCTGAAGGTCTTATTTTAAAATTGAAGCAACTAAATTAATAGGCGGCTGAAAGCCTGGCACAGTACTTGAGACTAAAAGGAAATCACAGTCTAAAAACACAGAACACGGTGCTCAGAAGTGCTCCAAGGGTCGGTCTGGGGAGGTGAGACAGGCAGTCAAACGTAAGATTAAATAATCGAATGGGAACGCGACCCAGAGACGGCTGCAGGACCGGCCAACAACCTGATCGATTCCCTTCCACCCGACCAACAGCACGGCAACGCAAAATATCAGCGAGGACGAAGCTACTAGCAGCATTACGTCTTGAAAACTGGCGTCTAAATAAAGTCAAGGCACAATAACAATATGAAGAACACCTAAGGCTGTGGAACTACACGCCGTGCGGGACAGCGTCAACACGGCGAGGAAACACACACTCGCTGCTCTGTCCCAACCGACCGACTGCCTACTCCAGCACGGAGAGAGCATTCATAACTGCTCAGTGCAAATCACAGAAGTTAGACAGTTCCACGTAAACACTTGCACCAAGAACTCTGACAACCCTCAAACCAATCACTGTGGAACAACAAGGAGAAATCACAAGTCGACACACACAGAGTTTCCATAAGCGGTCGGCGACCAAATACACGTCGTCCGATGAGACGACCTACCGAACGACCAGCCGAGGTCGTCCCCACTCAAGTTATGTGTGTCGGCAACAGTCGGGCGAGTCGTGGCTGTCCGGAGCTCACTGCAGCTCCATCCCGACTCGCTTGATGTCCGTTCGGAACTCGGGAGACACGGCGACCCGGGCACACTGGCTCGGACCCAACCATGCAGAGGGAACACTTGCCCATTGGCCACCCGGCGTCTTTGCACAAGGAAGGAACCGACCGAAGTCCGGCAATATGACCAACTGACGAGGCCCAGAAACGACCGAACGACCAACGGCCAACCAACGGTCGTTCCCGCTCCAGTCTCCTTCCGTCGGACAGTACATGCGTGTTGCCAACGGTCGGCGAGTACTGGCTGTCCGCACCTCACTGGAGCTCCGTGCCGACTGAACTCCGACAGACGACGACCCGGAAATACTAGCTGTCGCTCCAGAGATAATGCGACAGTGCACTTATCGATAAAGGCTGCTGCTACCACTCACGGGCAAGCAATCCAGCAACTTAGTGTCGCCAGTAAATCGAATAAGAAACGAGGCGGTAGTACCGTAAAGGCAAGATGACAAGCAATAAACGGCATGAACACAAGCCGCGCACGGCTCAAGTACTTTTATTGGTATGTACTTGCAAGTGTAAAAATAATTATGTAATTGGAGAAATCTTTACAAGAATTACTGCCTCTTCATAATATTGTTACTGCCTCAGATAGCAATCCAGACTTAGCAGTCATGTACAAGTGCTCGCTCGACGAAAGATACGTTATAGAACGACTCGAAAGTTGCCCAGGTCACAGCAATACTCAAGAAAGAAAATATAAGTAATCTGCTGAATATCAGTAACGTCGATTTCCAGTAAGATTTTGGAACATATACTGTGCTCGAACATTATGAATTATCTTGAAGGTAACGAACGGTCTATGAACACACAGTCGACACGGAATTATAAAATATCCTCTTGATTCACATGAGGTAATGAGTGCTACAGAGAGGGGATCTCAAATTGATTCCATATTCCTAGATTTCCAGAAGCCTTTCGAGACTGTTCCTCACAAGAGACTTCTAATCAAATACGTGCTGTTGCAGCACAGAATAGTAAGGGGTTGAAAATTAGAAAAATTTATTAAAACTCGTTCACCTTGCTACAAGCAAAGTGCAATCACGCCAGAGACACAACCAGGAAATGTCACAAGTGGGTCAGGCCTCAGCACGATGCAACACCGCGCTGAAAGACAGAGAGGACAAGCACAGCAGAAAAAAAGCATGGCACGGAAAACCAACGTGACATGTAGCCTATATTTGTTAGCTCGTAAGAGATATCGAAATAAACCATACTATTTCATAAGAACTAGTATCAGAGGATCTACACAGCAGTTGGGAGCCTGTTAAACGAATGCTGCAGAATAACAAGGACATGTGTGGTCATTACGAACTGAGTATCACGTCACGGTCTCACGTTAGCTCCCTTCAAACACCTGAGCTCTCCAGCTCTCAAAGAGTTGATCATGGGGATCGATGGTGTTCACAGTAATAGCACAAGATCCCATGATTAGATACTGTACCGTAGCGAATCTATGTCCTAGGTACTCCAGAGCTGTATATGAACCAGCCGAGGATGGACCTGAGATGACGGTCTTCGCCTGATGAACTTCATACTGTTCGCCGCCTGCCATTGCTGACGGAGAAGCTGACTGTCTTCCAACAACGCCACGTCGCGGAGTGCTGACAGCACCGAACTTCAGCGCGGAAACCGGCAGCAGGGCCTCCTGAGGTCTACGTTCCTGTTCGACACTGGACCATAGTCGCGCCGTGGCGCGAGGTCAAACACTCTTCGTCCGGGCCTACAGACGAGAAGCTGACTCGGCAGCCATAAGTGCGAATCCAACACGCAGCAAACTGATGCATCGGCTACAAGGCCGGTGATTGAACAAGCCGGCTGTAAACATGGTTAATAAATAATTGAACTCCGACAATGTTTTACAGGTTTCACAGGTACCCAACTGCTATCCTGACGTCAAGCAGTGGTGTCGCCTATCGGCCCCTCCGTGGGGCGTATGGAATATCGCTTCCGTTGTGCGACTGGACCCGACTCGATTCGTGATTTACTGTTAGAAAGATCACTGTACGTAGTAATCGACGGAAAACTATCGAAAAAATTTGTGGTAAGGTGTTATGTGACCAAACTGCTGAGGTCATCGGTCCCTAAGCTTACACACTACTTGACCTAATTTAAACTAACTTACGCTAAGGAAGACACACACACCCATGCCCGAGGGAGTACTCGAACCTCCGACGGGGAAAGCCGCTCGGCTACCCTGCGCGGCAAAACTATCGAGTAAAACAAAAGTGATATCCGGTGTTCCCTAAGAAAGTGTTATAGACTTCTGCTATCCCTAATCAACATAAACGATTTAAGGGAAGTTGGAACCCAGTATGTGCGGTACATTATTGTAGATATTCATAAAACTATTTTTGCATTCTACCCATTTAGTGAGCTTATTGTGGGCGTAAGTTCGGATGAACCGGTTTAGCTCTCTGAAAGTTCACACGACCGGATTACTCCTGGGAGAAAACTGTGAAATCAAGATGTGTTTGATGTTGTGCTCGTCCCTAGTTACTTATCTTTCCACCTCTCTCCAGTAAAATATGCAGCATTATCAGTTAACACAGTAGATGGGCATCTGAAAAAATTGATATGATCGTTTGTTAACCTTTTCTCAGTACTGCTGGCAGTTGACCTTCGGAGTGGAAACATTTTTGTATAGAAGGGTCGTTCAAAAAGAAACGAGCCACGGGCATAATTACAGAAAACAGTTCCTGTACGTTAGAAGTATTGACCCTTGCTGTTGAGACACTTGTCCCACTGTGTCACAAGGCAGTGAATGGCTCTTTCATAAAAGTCCCGGGGCTGCGATGTTAACCATTTCACACGTACAGCTGGACGTCGTCGTCCGAGGTGAATCTTTTGCCCCTCAGAGCCTTTTTAAGGGAACAAAAAATGGCGTAATCACAGGGAGAGAGGTCCGGACTTTATGGAGGGTGGCCGAGAACCCCCCACTTGAATTTCTGCAGGAGTGCCGCGACTGTGTTGGCTTTGCATTGTCGTGGAGCAGAATGATCCCACAGGTGAGATTGCCTGGTCGCTTTGATTTGATCGCTTGGCGAAGGGTGGCCAAGGTTTGCGAGTAACGCTGGGCATTCGCTGTTGTCCCGTGCTGCAGGAAGTGAATCAGAAGGGGGCCATCTTGCTCAAAGAAGAATGTCAGCATAACCTGTCCTGCACTCGTGTGGATGGCCTTGGCTTTTTTTGGTGGTGGTGACCCTGGATTCTTCCACTGGAAACGTTGTCATTTTGATTCTGGTTCGAAGTGATGACACCATGTCTCCAGCCACCACTCGTGCCAAGAACGCATTCCCTTCCCGAGATTAGCACTGCAGATGAACAAGACAATGGGCCATTTGACATGCTTTCTGGTGTGGTTAAAGACTGTGGTGCACCCATTGGGCACACACTTTGCCCGTGTGCAGTCGTTCCTTCATGATGGTGTGAAACACTTCCGATGCTCAGTCCGACCACGGCAGCTATGGCTTTCACTGTCATTCGGCAGTCCTGGGTAATGAGTGCATTCACCAGCTGGACGATGTCATCAGTAATGCAGTGTGGTGCTGCAGACCGTGCATCATAGGCTAACGACACCCGTCCTTCCCTGAAGCGCCTTGGCCTTACAACGGACATGCAGTGTTCGCCGTACACTGCCATTCATCGATGAATGTCCGTTCCTCCTAACTCATTCCGCTGTCAGAAAACGAACAACACCTCTTTGCTCTTCTTTTGATGCCTCCGTGTCACTGTTTTCAATGCGACTGGCAGCGTTGGACGATTGATGCATGCTGTGCTGCTAGCTCTGTATAGTCACGTGACGTGCACGTGTGCCTTTTAGCGACGGGCTGTGAACTTCCACGCTCTGGTCGGAACCACGCCTCGTTACACAAGCTACGATATTACCCTCTCGTCACCGGTTTGCGCATTCCAGACTCCGGCTCGTTTCATTTTGAACGCCCCTTATATTTATTAAACAAATCATACACTGCTAGGATATATTTCGCCCCTTCCCCCCTCTAGCAGTTGGTAGGAGTCCTGCAATGTCGATAGCTGCGATCTATCCCGTGCGTCCTGCAATAATGGGATGTAATTCAGTGTCCCTGCATACATTGCTGGGTTCACTTCCTGGCATATCTTACAGGTTCTTATAAGTTCTTGTATTTTTTCTTCAAACTTGGATAGTAACAATACTGATTAATCTTCATTGTGCATTTGATAGTGCCGAAAACCCCCATGCTCGATGTGTTAACCAAATTTGGTCTTCGAGCTGGTCTGATGGAATACACACTCACCAATTACTTTAGGATTGTCTGATTTGTAAAACAGAATATCGTTGTTTAACTGATAATATTGGTGGAAAGCACTGTCATTTTGCTGACGAAATATGTATTTGATATTCTTCCACATCGGATCACTTTCCTGGCATTGCTTCAGTTTTTTCCACAACGCTTTATACCTTTTCGTATAAGCTTTGTCCTTTACCAGCAACATCTTATATTCTGTGTAGCTTTCAACTGAAGTTGAAAACTCTGGTAAACCTTACGGTAGGCTGGATTATGCATCGGCAACTACGTTATCAGATCCAAAGTCATATTCTTGTAGAGCTAAACGTCCATGTGGTAACTTGCAAGTCAACATAAAGCTCAAAGCCTGATGATCACACAGTACGTTAACATGCTTCCCATATACGTAGCAACGGAATTTTTTAAAAGCAAATACCACAGCGAGGTGTCTCAAGTTCGGTTACTGTGCAGGAGAGTCCGCATTTGGTTAGTATCCTCCTAGCACACCCGATCGTTTTGACTAACCAGTTTATCACCTATCTATTCAGTTTGAAACAGGCATGCCCCGATTTCATAATCTGAGACGTCTGAGGCGAAGAAGAAATCCTCTGACATATCGGGCTGATGGGGAGAATCGGTGCATTAATGAGTACCTCCTTCACATTGTCAAAGTCTTCCCTGCACTGAGATGTCCAGCACAATCGTGCATTTTTCTTTAACAGGCTCAGTAACGCTTCGCTGTTAAGCTGCTGAGTCATCAGAAATCTTCGAAAAAAGGATGCTAACCCAATGAAACTTGTGAGTTGTTTTTTCGTCCGTGGGTACGGAAAATTCGCAATTGCTTCCATTTTGCTTGGATCTGGTCTTATCCCTTGAGGCGACATAATGTGACCTAAGAATTTAATTCCTTGTCGAATAAACTTGGATTTTTTAAAATTTACAGTTACTTCTCTTGCTAGAAACTTGTCCAGCACATTCTGTGTTAATTAAAGGTGTTCTTGCCAAGTGTCTGTCGCTAGCAAAAGGTCATCCACATATGTTGTGAACTGATCTAATAGCTGGGATCCTAGTAGAATATCTAAGGCTGCTATGAACACACCACAACTAGTATTCAAGCCATAGGAAGAACACAGAACTGGCAGCTTCGGCCTCCAAAAGAAAAAGCAGTATATTGTGTAGGTTCCTTAGATAATAGATCTGCCAAAACGAGGAACGCAAATCAAGTGAAAGATGTTTCTTGCCAAAGAACTTCTGAATGTGCTCGTCGAGGCTTTCAGGCCTTGTCCACACTGGCACAACAATCTTTTTGATGTCTCGTGCGTCGAGAACTAAACGTACTCTTTTATCTGCTTTGGTTATGATCAGCAAGGAGCTAGTATATGGTGAATTTGATGTTTCAATAATTCCCCAGTCCTACATTTTTCGGATTTCCTTTATTACTTCATTTTCTTTGTCCAGGGTACCGAGTATGAAGCTCTACAATAAGTCTTATGGGGATAGACTTTTATATCATAAACATAACCTTTTATGATATCTATAAACACTTTATCGTATCTGGATAGCAATTTTATTAATTGTTCAGCCTATGAAGCGTTAATGAAAGATGCCTCTTTCACCCTCTCCTCTATCGTTGCGCCGATGTCATTCACGGTATTGGGTGCATCATTGTTTCGGTTAGTATGACACTTTCGTAAGTGATCATACTCTAACACCAACAATTTTTGTTTGGCGACAGATACGTCTAATCCTCTTGTCGGCGGAAGGCTCGCACCGAACTCCCAGTTCAGCTTCACCGCTATTAGTCGCTGCCAGTACTTAACTACACATGTTCCCTGGGCGTGATCTATTCTAGCCTCTCTGTACCGTAAAAACTCAAGGCCCAGTAACGCAGGCACTGATAAGCTTTCCATTAATAGGAACGTGCGTATAACGCTATCATTTCCAAAGGAAACCTCAACCTGTGTCTGGTACTTAATAATTTGTGTCTTCTTTCTCAGCGCTCCCATAACTTTGCAATTCGTAACAGGAAATATCGGCAGTCTTTTCATGTGCGTTACCTTCTTGAAAAATTGTGCGTTCGTCACCAATACACTCGCACCTGTGTCGAGAGGTTGATGGGTGCTGCACCATTGATGGTTCCACTGCCACTTGCCTGAATACTTTCTTTTTCTTCCCTATGAACGACGGTAGATTCTTGATAGAGTTCATCTTCGATTTTCGTACCATCCTGATAGCGAATCATATTGATGCTCTCTTGCACAGTCCTATTGCCTTCACTCTTGGTCTCGATCTCATGGCAAAGGCCTACAGGGACCGAGATTAGTTTCTTGACTTTCGTATATTCTGTTTCGGCTCCGAGGATACTTCCACTGTTTTCGCACTTTGTGGTCTACTCTGGTTCCACCATTGTGGATACTTGTTATTCGGCATAGGTATTGTCTGCACGTAATTTACTGGCTGACCCGTATTCATAAAATTTTGTTGTGGCTGCGAATGAGTTGGCCCTGGATGTTGCCAATATTCATTGTCACCACGCATGTTTTTGGGTTTATCGTTCTACGGACTGTTCGAGTTATTTTCATTTCGTCTTTTACGAGTAGAAATATTATTATTGTTGGCAGTGGTCGATTTAAAAATTTTGCGCCGCTAGGCACACCATATTAGATACGACCCCCCCCCCCCCAAAAAAAACATGGTTTAAATAATAACTATTACCCGATCACTTCACAATTGCCGTTTTGGGTGGGAGCGCTGTGAGGTGTTTCCGTACTCTGCTATTCGTTGTTCTGAAGGACGCGTCAGCGGTCTAGTCGCGCTCAATCAAAATGTAATATGATTCTTGAACTGTGCTTGGTGTACGGCAGTGGATAAAACAAACTCAAAACTGCATTGTGTTAACACACTCGTCTGTCGAAAAAACAACAGAAACGAACACAAGGAAAATAACTTTTCTTTTATGGCCTAAAAATACAGCAGAGCTTGTAGGAGACAATGGATTTTTGTTATACATTCACTTTTAATATGTTCTTTTACGCGAAACCGTTGAAAATGAAAATAAAAATGTTGTGTTGCGATCTAAAAATTGAAGTGAACGTGTCATACATTAGAAATTGATATGTACTTTTGCAGAGAAGCGTTCAAAGTTAGAATTAAACTGTCGTTTTACGACCTAGTAACTTAAATGTGTAGCAGATAAAAAAGACATGTTCGGCATTAAAACGTGAATCTATAGGAGAACGCAAGAAATGAAAATGAAATAGAGATTTCGATGCACGAACTAATAACTAAATACAGACGAACAAACAGAGAACTGGATTTGCTATTACATAATTTTACAGACTACAGTGGAAGAATCATTTTTTATATAATCTAATAGTTAACGTGTAAAGCATTAGAGACTGTGTAGCTAAATGCTGCATAGTAAGTGTACACAATACCTTTAATCCACCTAAGGGCTGAACAGTTGGTACTGCAGCTACTGCTCCCACTATAGCTCTTTCTAAGGGTATTAGCAAAGCTTTTACGTATTTATTGACAGAACTGAACTACGTTATTTATTAACACTTTCTCAGTATACTCTCCGATAACATATATTTCTGTGGAACTATACATTTCAGCGGACGCCAAGAATACGCATCAGTTGTAATATACTACAGTATCAGTATGACTTGACTGTACAGCACCGAGCGGCCTGGGTAATTCGGGTATTGTTTAGTATTGTCGGGTGCCTTCGGTCACGTCTGGGCGTAAACGAGGTTCAGTTCTGCCTTCTGCCATCGGCAATTGTAAAATAAACAGGTAATACGTAGTTTGTACATCCAATGAATGTGCTCTAAGCTATAATAAAAGTCACTTTACAATCGTAAATTTTTAAAACTAATATCAATAAATAAACAAACTCACTAGTCAGCAAAGTTTTCGTCTGGCTTTGACGGCAGTAAACTCGTTCATCACATCTTCATAGTTATCTTCATAGTTCAGACTGTTATCATTCAGGAGGTCGGCTTCGATGTGAAGAATGGACAGGGCGTTCAATCTCTCCTCAGATAACGTAGAACGTAGGTACGATTTCAGTCTTTTAAGAGCCGAAAACGAGCGTTCTGCTGAACAGTTTGTAAGTGTCATACATAAAAATATTCTAAGAGAAATGTCAACATTCGGAAACACGGACTGTAACCTCTCTTTTCGTAAAAAATTACTCATTTCGACTGGTATATCACTAATCTCACAAGATTTCAAAAGTTCCGCTAAATGTTCACATTCACAAAGGCAAGAAGGCTCTAAATCGGTGTCATATGACGCTTGGCGTTTTGCTGCACGTCCAGCAATATCGTCAGATGAATTGTTCTTAAGGTTACTGAAAACTGTGAAGGAGTCCAACAGTGTTCTATAGCTTCCCTTCCGCGTGACTAATTCGGCATACAAGTTGTCGAGTACTGGGAGAAATTTTTCGACTTTAAATTTTTCCCTTCCAGTCAGAAAGACTTCAGAGTCCATTTCTTCGTCATCATGAAGTTTGCGTTTTCGTGATCCGTTATAGGTCCATTCATAATCTATATCAGTCACAATCTCCATGGATTTATTTTCATAATAGTCGAACATGCCACAAATAGATGCAATAAATCCTACAAGTGATTCATATAATTTATGCACTATTTTAGTATCAATATTTACACTTTGCAACTTCAGATTTACACTATTAAATCTCTGGGGTCTGTCCTTCCAAACTGTCATCATAAATACTGTTTCTAGGCCTGCTGTGTTGATTCAATAAAGGTGAAGCCTCATATCGCACAAGTGGTTTTTCAAACATATTATTGGCAATATGTGTGAGGGCATTAGTAACGTTCTCCCAGTTTAGACTTACACACGATTCCTCTCTTGCTGACCAACATGTTTTTGATAAACTTTTTACCGTTTTGCTTCCTGGTTTCATGAAAGAAAGAAGTTTATGCCAGCGCTGTGTAGAAGCAGAGAAAAAATTATAAAGGTTTTGCACTACACTGGAAAATGAACATGCTTCCCGACAACAGCTTGCAGCACTAGTGCCGACTAAATTCAAAGAATGTGCTGCATAAGGCACATAATGCGCTTTCGGATTTCGTTCTTAAATATGTGCCTGCAAACCTGCGTCAGAGCCTGAGATATTGCTTGCGTTGTCATATTACTGGCCTCCACAGTCAGTAATATCAGTGGAATTTTTGACAGGACTTTTAGTACGTCTCGGGTTTGGCAAAAACGGAAGGAAATGTTCAAAAGGTTCACCATTCTCGTTCGCATATCTTAATATAATCAATAATTGATCAATATGCGAAATGGCCGCAGTAGAATCTACTACCATAGAGAAAAATTTGACCTGTTTTATTTCACTTATAATCCCTTTTATTCGTTCAGAAATAAGCTCTCTTATTTCATCACAGATTGTTGAAGAAAGATAACTTGTATGTCCCTGCCCAGGATTTCCATATCGTTCAATGTGCTCTGCGAGAAAAGGATCAAGTTCGGCTATAAGTTCAAGAGACATCATAAACTGACAATTATGTAATGAATGGAATCTTTCAACGTGTCCACGTAGGGGAAGGCCACTACTTATTAGCTTCTACACTACTGCAAACACCCTTTTCAACACAGTGCGCCAGTACATTTTTTCTATCTCAACATATGACTCGAATTGGTAATCTATTGTTCCAAGTGACTTTTTTTCTTGTTAAGAGTGATAACTCAGAATTTTTGTGTTTAAGTGAATTCTCATGATAAGATATAATATTACAAATATTTTTCCAATATGCAATACCATTAGTAGCAATTGCGGACTTACCTCCGAACAATTTACATGGTGCACAAAAAACAGCACCGGTGATACAGGAGTATACTAGAAAACCACGCAAAGTTGATTCACATTTAATGGTTTACAGTAAAATACATTTTTGTTCAAATATCTGGTTGTATCACCTATTGATCTCCTTCAGTTAGAAAAATCACCGTTATAATTTTGATTAATGCTACGTTGTAAGAGAATGTCGATTTCTGATTCATTGACACCATTCTGCAGGATCATCACTAACGACGTTATTTCTTTTTGTAATGTCTGACTCGACATTTAGTTTCTCGTGAATCTCGAAATCAGGAACAATTTGCTTTTGTTCATTTTTAACTTTCGTTTCATCCGTATTTACGTCTTTTACAACAGCTGCAGTGCCAGAAATATCATCGATACTACTTGAAGTCGAACCAGCAACATTTTTTGCGAAAACTTTATCTACTCTGCCAAGCATTTTTAGAACATTGGCTTCTCGTTCTCGCCTTTCCTTCAATAATTTCCGAAATGCCGCCACGCTTAATTTTGCACATTTGCTTTTTTCACTGTTATTCATGTTAAGGCACCTACAAAATTGTCAACCCACAGTCAAAACAAAAGAAAAAAAAATTGTAAAAGAAAAGAAAGAAAGGAAGACTGTATCCAGTTCCAATCGTACTACACCGCACATGAGCACGAAGCTTCTTACTTTAAACGCGGCACACGAGCACAAAGATTTTTCCTTTAAACACCGAGCGATGAACTGACCAACTCGGATTATTCGACCTAACTGTGCTATGAAAGAACGACAATGGAGAATACTTTAATTTCATTGTCGCCTGTTTCTTTGTTGTTAGTGAACAGCAGGAGGACACGTGTCGTAAAGAAAACGGGTCAGTTCCTTTTTTGGCGTCTCTTTCCCGCGTCGTCCGCATTTTAGCAGGGATGCAAATATGTTCTCAATATTCTTGACACTGTCTTTCTAATTTAAAAAGCAAATAATTTTTGCAATTTCTTGCAGTAAGTTGTGCTGGATCGACTCTTATCCCACTTATTCCTATAACATTTTAGCGGTTTCTGCGGGCAGAGAAGACAGACTACAAAGTTTAAGTAGTCTTGCTGGCAGTTGATGTGGTGTGTTGTCATTTGTGTGAACACTGCTGTTATGTATGCACGCAAATCCATCTTTTGTTCCAACATGAAATAAAAATAACCTTTCCTCGAAGAAAAAAAGCTCAGTTAAGAAGTTTAATACGAAATTTGCAATGCCACGTACTATTCGATTGCACAGAGTGGGAACTTTGATATCGTGGTGGCTGCAGCACAGTAAATGAGACAAACGAAAGTTGGTTTCTTCTTCTTTTTTGCCAAAAACAGTAACTAAGCAAATTAAAAAAATAAAATTTTTAAACTGTTGTGATGTGTATTTCACTCATTATTAGATATTCAGCTTATGTTCTTTTCGTATAAACATGTGTTTAAAAATGTAAAACGTTCCCATTATCAACATGTTTTGTTAAACAAGTGTCATTAAATCAAAGCTCAGATACCGAAGACCACAGAGCTTACACATTACTGACAGTAATGGAGGGTTGACTTGATATTTCCCTGTAGTTTCTACAAGAAATTTAAGTAGAGTCGGTTTTACATACTGAGGTCCACACATGTTACAGTATTTAAGAACTGCTGATTAATTTATCACAGCTTTTCAGGGATCCCGGTATTCTTATGCGAAAAATATGGTAGGGTTAAGTAGAAGTCGACAACATTCTCGGAACAATAACGTTTCAAACGTTGTGTTGTAGATTGCTGTCCTGACAGCTTACTTCAAAATATTTTGAACAATCATGAAGGTGATACCAGACAGAAACACAATGTTAAATTTCCATTCAGTCATCGAGTAAACTATGTATATTTCCAAGCTTGTATTGTCGAATTTCGTACTTAAGGCTTATTTAAACTAGCAAGTTGTTTGACAAGATTGAAAATTTTTGTCGTTTGTAAGAGTAGTTATTTTAAAACGTGAATGGTTAAAATGAGCACCGACCAAAAAATACCGCCCCCCTTAAGGTGCCGCCCCCAGGCCCGCGCCTAGCTGGCCTGTATGTAAATCCGCCACTGATTGTTGGTATTTTCATTACTATATTGCCTTTGATTACTATTCAAATGCTGGTAGTCATTGCTTTCCTGGTAATTATTATTATTATTATTACTGGGGTGATCAGATTTTTTGTTGCAATGATTTTTACTATTATTATACTTTCCATTGTCATGAGATTTGTTGGGACTGCCTTCGTCCCGATTTCCATTGTTTCCATTCCAGGATCCTTTACCGTTAGAATAGTCGACACTATCTGTAGCTCAGAATTCTTTCTGGCTTCTTGGACTAAGTCTCACGAGTCTATCACAGATAAAAATTCCTTAAGATTAGTATCTGTGACGTTAAACAGTTTCTCTGTAAAATTTATTGGCAATCTAGCCTTCAGTACTCGTAACAGGTCTCGTGTGGTGGCTGGTTCATCCCAGTACCTTGTCATATTAACATATTATTCAAAGCATTTTCTCAAAGATCCTGTCTTGGGGTTATATATCTCTGTGTTATATACAATCTTCCTAAGTCGTTAAATGTTTTCCATGTTTCCATTGCGTTCAACGCCCAGAGCGATGCGTCACCGAAAATGTGTGAAACCACAAATTGGGTTTTCTGTTCTTTCGTCCAACACTTTGGAAAAACACTTCTACAGTTTCTAATAAAAACTACGCGATGAATATTCTTTTCACTCTCCTCGTTAATACTTGGAATTGGCGGTGTTTAATCAAGCTCTTACCATGCATTAATGTTCTTAAGTGCATGGAGTTGTTGTCATTAGCAGGTGGTGTACTGAATTTATTGCAAGTACACTCTGCTTCATAATTCGGGTTTCTTGGTGAAATAAACTGCTGGGATAATACAGACTGAGTCCTGAAACCTGGTCTATTATGCACTGCAATAGAGTTTGTCGGTAAATTTTCAATGTTCTTTTGCCTGACAGTACCAGCTTCCTCACTGCTGTGTGCTGACATTGTTTCAAGATTGTGATTTTCAATGTTCAGTGCCTTGGCTACTTCTTTCGGACTTGTTTCTTTATTGCTTTGTGGATATCATTCTGTATTGACTCCACAGTAGTAGTAAAAGCTTTGAAATGCGTTTCTAACTTATCTACTACGGTTTGAAGATTATTCACTTGATTTGGTGTGTTTGCCAACGGTTTAATACTTGTCTTTATTGCAGTGATTTTTTGTTGTTGAAATGGGTTGTAATTGCATTATCGCGATCGACTAACACCTGATTAATTCTCTGGACAGTTTCCTTATCTCGTTGGATAAATATATTGTTTGTTTGTTTCATGAATTTCCTAGGACGCTCCTGCTCCCTGAACTCGCGCTGTTGTTCTGTTATAGTCATTTCTTGCCTATGCTTTTCCTTTTCCTGTTCCATGACGCAGAACTTTTCAAATTATAGCTAGCAATTTACCATCCGGTAGTAGCATAGCATGAGAATTGCTAATTTCTGCCCTTTTCCTGGCATAAATATTATCATTTAGTTCTAAAGATTTGACTGCAGGAATGTCCGTCTGTGTAGACAACTCAGTTTCATTTTCACTCGGAATATCAGGTAATGATTCGTTATCATCTATATTTACATTATCATGGACTTGCACTGAAGCGTGCAAAGGTTGATCTATTTGAGGGTCTGATGCCATTTCCGCACCAGCATGCTCATTCGACTTTACTTGTTTTTTCGGTCTAACCGTGTTTAACACTAAATATTGGACAAAAATATATCACTGACAGCAACAATAAATCCCACATAATATCTTACAACTAACACACATACAACTAACAATAGCTAAATGGGTGGAATATGTGCGCAAAATATCTACCGGAAAAATTGTATTTGAAAATATTACATTCGCAGCCAGAGTACTGAAAAATGATAATTTAAGGCTGCTGTCACTTTAACTGAAATTTTGCTATTTTTAACTGCACACACACAACTAATGCTAACTTCGTGTGTATGTGTGTGTGTGTCAGCCAGGAATTTGAACTTCTGTTCTTACCTTTATTCCGGTTGTCGGCAGATAGTGCAGCTCAGTCGTCCTCAGCTACTGTTTGCAACACTTCACATGCCAATAATTCCAATATATATATAGTAATCTCTTCTCTTGTGGAATTCACACACGAGAATAACATATGTATTAATATTTTGTTATGCTACACTGCACCTGTAAACAATTACAACAAATACAATATTACAATAAATGTTGTGTATTGTGGCCCCGGGTTGCTTAGCGCCAGTGTGACTTATGGTGTAATTGTGCATTTGTTGTGGTGTACAAGTTCCCCAATATTGCAGTAAAATTGGTTATTTATTATTAATGTAACATGAGGCTTTATTTAATCACTTCTTTTCCCGGCTAATGGACGTTAATTTGTTAATGAAATCTCCACCTAGGGATGTGTAGCAATGTTGTTGGTCAAGCAGTGTAAATGTCACTAAGTTCATTCACGAAAGTAATCATATTTTATAACCAACAAACAAGCCAAATGTATGATAAGTAATCTGAATTAAACAAGATTAATGATTTTTAGTAATTTCAGTGCTGTTATTTAAGACTCTCTTCGCTAGTTGCATATCGTTTATCAGAATTAACGCTACTGTTATCTCGAGGTGGCAACACTTTTAAGCAAAATGAACAGTTTTGTCATACAATACCACACGTACACACCACTAATGTATTTTCCTGTCAAAAAAGTTCGTAAAAACTGTTGCAAAATTACCAAGCTTAATAAATCAACAGATAAGAATTTATATCACAGAAGATGCTGTTTGCATTCACTGAAGTTCGATGTATTCACTGTCTAACTGGAATTCACTACCTCAGAGTGGGCCCTCGGCCACCAGTACACAATTATTATTGTAATTATAACCAACAACATTTAAGTCTGTATAGAAAATCAATTTAAAACTGCCACTGCAATATTTCACTAAGATGGCGGCTAACATAAGGCAATCACTTATCGATTCTGCTTCAGGCTGTGTTTTACTCGTAATAAATGACATATATTAAATCTTTTCTCACCCTCACTATACGTATTAACATTTGAAAATACTTCTCAATGTTACAAGACATTAATATCAACCATTTACCAATAAACTGCCTGTAGATCAATAGCGCTAATGGCTGCGCTCTTTGGTAGATGAGCAGGAAACTTAACAATTATATAGGACGAGAATTACAATGAAATAAAACTCCAGACAAAGAAGATTCATTTCAATAACACATAAACTCTATTTTCAAATATCAGTTAGCAACAAAACAGTATTTTAGTATAGTTTTTTACAGACATCTTTGTTACGAGACGTCAGTCACATCCTATGAGTACAATAGTTCGAACAAGGAGAAGAAGGATTTTTCTACAAAATCATAGATAACAAAAGATTAAGATTTTCATTATCTTTTTACATGGATATTGTCTGACATAAATTTTTTTACAAAATATTAAATTATGTTGTTGACGATAATTATTTGTTATTTTACTAGCGATGAAGTCCTTTTTATTATTAGTATTACGAGAATAGGATTAACGTTCAGTCATCTTTCATATAGAATGTTGTCGTGAATATTATTTTGAATAAAATATAGGCGTAGATATTACATTCTTCACAGGAAGAAATTCATTAAATTTCGGTTAAACACTAAGTCACACAAATGTAAAGGCTGTCTACTTGACTAAATACCAGGGAATTACAACTATGAAAAAGTTAAATTTGAACTATGACAGACATTGTTGTAGGGAAGGCAAATCAAACACTGCGTTTTATTGACAGAACATTTAGAAGATGCGATACGTCTGCTGAGATACTACCTGCTCTCAGCTTGTTCGTTCTTTGCTTGAGTGTTGCTGTACTGTATGGAATGTTTTCCAGAGAAGATTGGCGGAGGACATCAAAAAAATTCTAAGGAGGGGAGCAAGTTTTATATTATCGCGAAATAACGGAAAGAGTGTCACGTATATGATGAGAGAGTTGGGATGGTTATGTTTAAAACAAAGGCGTTTTTCGTTGCGCCAAGATTTTTTCATGAAACTTCAATAATCAGCTTTCTTCTCTGACTGTGGAAATATACACTACTGGCCAGTAAAATTGCTACAACACGAAGATGACGTGCTACAGATGCGAAATTTAATCGACAGGAAGATGTGATATGCAAATGATTAGCTTTTCAGAACATTCACATAAGGTTGGCGCCGGTGACGACACCTACAAGTGCTGACATAAGGAAGGTTTCCAACCGATTTCTCATACACAAACAGCTGTTGACTGGCGTTACCTGGTGAAATGTTGTTGTGATGCCTCATGTAAGGAGGAGAAATGCGTACCATCACGTTTCCGACTTTGATAAAGGCCGGATTGTAGCCTATCGCAATTGCGGTTTATCGTATCGCGACATTACTGCTTGCGTTAGTCGAGATCCAATGACTGTTAGCAGAATATAGAATCGGTGGTTTCAGGAGGGTAATACGGAACGCCGTGTTGGATCCCAACGGCCTCGTATCACTAGCAGTCGAGATGAGAGGCCTCTTATCCGCATGGCTGTAACGGATCGTGCAGACACGTCTCGATCCCGGAGTCAACAGATGGGGACGTTTGCGAGACAACAACCATCTGCACGAACAGTTCGAAGACGTTTGCAGCAGCATGGACTATCAGCTCGGAGACCATGGCTGCGGTTACCCCTGACGCTGCATCACAGACAGGAGCGCCTGCGATGGTGTACTCAACGACGAACCTGGGTGCACGAATGGCAAAATGTCATTTTTTCAGATGAATCCAGGTACTGTTTGCAGCATCATGATGGTCACATCCGTGTTTGGCGACATCGCGGTGAACGCACATTGGAAGTGTGTATTCGTCAGCGCCATACTGGCGTATCACCCGGCGTGATGGTATGGGGTGCCATTGGTTACACGTCTCGGTCACCTCTTGTTCGCATTGACGGCACTTCGAACAGTGGATATTACATTTCAGATGTGTTACGACCCTTGGTATACCCTTCATTCGGTCCCTGCGAAATCCTACATTTCAGCAGGATAATGCACGACCGCATGTTGCAGGTTCTGTACGGGCCTTTCTGGATACAGAAAGTGTTCGTCTGCTGAACTGGCCAGCACATTCTCCAGATCTCTCTCCAATTGAAAACGTCTGGTCAGTGGTGGCCGATCAACTGGCTCGTCGCATTACGCCAGTCACTACTCTTGATGAACTGTGGTATCCCGTTGAAGCTTCATGGGCAGCTGTACCTGTACACGCCATCCAAGCTCTATCTGACTTAATGCCCAGGCGTATCAAGGCCGTTATTACGGCAAGAGGTAGTTGTTCTGGGTACTGATTTCTCAGGATCTATGCACCCAAATTGTAATAACATGTCAGTTCTAATATAATATATTTGTCTAATGAATACCCATTTATCATCTGCATTTCAAGTTGGTGTAGCAATTTTGATGGCCAGTAGTGTATTATCCATGAAAGTTTGTAACATTACAGACTCATAAATTGCTACGTGTGTGTTGTCATTGTTGATGGTGTTGAAGAACTTTACCTTCGGATCTTGATCTTTGACAAATGTGACTTTGCTTTATTCCAGAGCAGTTAATCTTCTTCGGCATTTTGATGTATAACTCCAAAAGAATAAGGTCTGTCGTTGTTGTAACGCCTAGGAACTTACTTGTGAGGAGCACATCGTTTCATAGCTTCCATCTGTTGGCATCTGCACGACGGGACGTTCGCTACCTCCTGGAATCTTTAGTACAGACGTTCTATTCATTACAGAATTTTTCGAGTTTCCAGAAATTATTGCCTGTGATTCTACTACGTTGCAGATATAACATTGTCGAGTGCAACGGGAAACCCTATGGCTTTACATACGCTATTTAACATGGGTTTCTGGGGCTTCAGACTTTTCCCGCGAAATCATACTGTTTCCTTGTCGCGGAGGTGATTTTGACCCTATCCTTCACTCAAGGCAGATGCGAACCTTTGCAGTAAATGGTGGAAGTAGAGTCGCCGGCCTTTTCTTTTGAGTTTTTTTGTAAAGTCCATATGAAGTTGTAGGAATGAATCGTTCCAACATCCTGGCACACGGATTCTGGCGCCAATTCTGAGGATAAAATAATCATTGTCGCAATTAACTGCCGACATCAATCCCTAATTTTCATGACGACACAGCAGTATTTTAGCATTGGTTAGAAAAGAGGGAATAAAAGTAGAAACGTTTGGAATTTCAAGGTCGAAAAGATGTCTGCTCCAAGATCTGAGACCTTCTCGAACTGAATGGACTTGGACACAGGCCAACATGCAGTCACATTGTTACAAATTCTGTAGTCTATTTCGCATGACTGCACAATAACCTGTCAAACTGGGAAGACAAGGACAATCCTCGGTTCAGTCCTAAGCTAGCCATAGATAATTTCAGTCTTATTTCAGGAGGTTTGATTGCTGACCGTAGTCTCACTTCAGCAAAATAACCCAGAAAACTATTATATCAAAACACATTTTGTCCAGCTTTAACTATACCGGTCAACACAAAAAAGTGATTGGCATGAAAATAACGCCATAGATCCGTTAAACTGATCAGACGTGAAGTTTTATCACAGATGAATAATCGTTTTTCAAAGTTTATTTCGTCCATTAGTCAACGGTATCTTTTGATAGCAGTTTTTGTTAATACAAAAATACAATAAGTCACATTTATTTTGTGTTTAAGATTTTTAGTATTTGTCAATCTAAGGTCATTGATATATGAATGGAAATACATTTAGTGAACAGTTTGTTGCATCATTTCCCACCTCAGTGGGTGCGTTGGGTTCAGTCACATGAGGACATCTTTTCAAATCGTTAAATCAAAAAAGTAGTATCCATATTAATTGTGTAAAAGGATCTACATTGGAGGTTGTAAAGAAATATGCTACCTTTTTAATAGTCAGTCCTTTGAGATACAATAAAAGTTGAGTATACTCTGTTAAATTTTATTTTTACGATACGTCAAATTCTCACTCACCGAATGTATTGTATAAAAATGGCAATTTTAAAATCTTCTTCCCTCTTTCATAAGTTTCTACAGTCACCCATGCTTCCACCTGTCCTCAGAATCTAGACATTACAATAACACTGGACGTAACAGTACGACAATAGACATTACGGTAACTGTAGTCCAAAGATTTCACGGCACATCACACTTGTTTTGGCCAACGTTATCCTTTTCTTAAGACAAGATTTCATGTCCCAGTCCATTGATTATACCCATTGAGACACAGTTCTTTGGGAAAGAAAAAAAAAATTATTTGTGCATTCATTGTACCATATTTAGCATCAATGACGATTACTTCTCGGAAACACTTACAATGACGGAGGACTATAGATCCAATGCATTGATTAACACACACGTGGTCCTGATTGTCTCTTGTCTGTTGTAACTTTTTCATTTACCAATTTTCTTATCTTGCTGGTGGTGTTTCCTTTTGACACGATTATACTAGGTGATCAAAAGTATCCGGAGATCTGGCTGAAAATGACGTACAAGTTCGTGGCGCCCTCTATCGGTAATCCTGGAATTCAATATGGTGTTGGCCCACCCTTACCCTTCATGACAGCTTCCACCGTCGCAGGCATACGTTCAGTCAGGTGCAGGAAGGTTTCTTGGGGAATGGCAGCCAATTCTTCACGGAGTGCTGCACTAAGGAGAGGTATCGATGTCGGTCAGTGAGGCTGGGCACGAAGTCGGCGTTCCAAAACATCCAAAAAATGTCCTATAGGATTCAGGTCAGGACTCTGTGCAGGCCAGTCCATTACAGGCATATTATTGTCGTGTAACCACTCCGCCACAGGCCGTGCATTATGAACAGGTGCTCGATCGTGCTGAAAGATGCAATCGCCATCCCCGAATTGCTCTTCAACAGTGGGAAGCAAGAACGTGCTTAAAACATCATTGTAGGCCTGTGCTGTGATAGTGCCACGCAAAACAACAAGGGGTGCAAGCCCCCTCCATGAAACACACGACAACACCATAAAGTGCCACGCAAAACAACAAGGGGTGCAAGCCCCCTCCATGAAAAACACGACCATACCATAATACCACCGCCTCCGATTTTTCCTGTTGGCACTACACTCGCTGGCAGATGACATTCACCGGGCATTCGCGATTCCTACACCCTGCCATCGGATCGTCACACTGTGTACCGTGATACGTCACTCCACACAACGTTTTCACTGTTCAATTGTCCAATGTTTACGCTCGTTACACAAATCATGCGTCGTTTGGCATTTACCGATGTGATGTGTGGCTTATAAGCAGCTGCCCGACCATGAAATCCACGTTTTCTCATCTCCCGTCTATCTGTCATAGTTCTTGCAGTGGATCCTGATGCATTTGCAATTCCTGTGTGCCGGTCTGGATGGATGTTTGGCTATTACACATTACGACCCTCTTCAACTGTCGGCGGTCTCTGACAGTCAACAGACGAGGTCGGCCTGTACGCTTTTGTGCTGTACGTGTCCCTTCAAGTTTCAAGTTTCCACTTCACTATCACATCGGAAACAGTCGACCTAGGGATGTTTAGGAGTGTGGAGATCTCGCGTACAGACGTGTGGAGATCTCGCGTACAGACGTATGACACGAGTGACACCCAATCACCTGACCACGTGCGAAGTCCGTGAGTTCCGCGGAGTGCCCCATTCTGCTCTTCAAATGGTTCAAATGGCTGTAAGGACTATGAGACTTAACATCTGAGGTCATCAGTCCCCTAGACTTAGAACTACTTAAACCTAACTAACCTAAGGACATCACACACATCCATGCCCGAGGCAGGATTCGAACCTGTGACCGTAGCAGCAACGCGGTTCCAGACTGAAGCGCCTAGAACCGCTCGGCCACAGTGGCCGGCCATTATGCTCTCTCATGATGTCTAATAACTACTGAGGTCGCTGATATGGAGTACCTAGCAGTAGGTGGCAGCACAATGAACCTAACATGAAAAACGTATGTTTTTGGGGGTGCCCGGATAATTTTGATCACATAATGTAACTCTCCGCATCCCTCTCTTTGGCTCCGATCGTAACCCGTATAACTGCCAGTATACATTTCGGCCTCCATCTGAAATTAATTGTAACAGTACTATCACTTGTTCAGTCGAATAAATAATTTACTTTCTCTGTCTTTTATGTCTGTGAAACAATGAATCTGACGAGCGAATCTGAAGGTTTAGTTGAGGAGATGATCGGCTACGCTCAGCCCTTAATAGGTGGGATTCAACAGCATGGTGCCACAAACGTTTACCATCAAATGAATACTCCAGGTCGAAGAACAGTTATTTGGAGGAGGCAGGGACCACTTTCTCGCAGAGGACGTACTGTGAAAGACTACCGGAAAGTAAAACAAGAACTTTGTCGATCCGTTGAAAACGAAAGACAAGGAATACATTTATGCAAAATTCCTATACTGCATACCGATATCTCACTCACTGACAGTTTGATTCTGCAGAGGGGGAAGTCGTGTGACATACAGCGTACATACTGGATTACACACTAAGTGACTCATATTTTCTCCCCATATACTGTAGAAGAAATACCTGCGTGAGCAGATGACTGCCGAAGAGTTAGACATTAAGAGGTGGAAATAAAATTATTGCGTAAAAGGCAGAATATTCTTCAACGTTGCAGGAAAAAAAGATTATATCCAGGTCAAAAACTGCGTGGAAATAGATGATGGCCATATATGAAAGTAATTGGTTGTAAATATGCATGGGATGATTTAGTGACGAACAAATATTTTCTGTGCTGCTATCTTTACAATTTGGGTATTCCTCAAATAATTTGTTTTCAGGCATCTTTCAGAAATAATCAGTTATCTCTAGTTCATGTGAAGGTTGCTGTAGTTGGTTACAAGCTCTTTAGTTCTAAGTAGTAAGTGGCAAGACAATGAATGCTGACTTTGCCTTACAGGCGACGTGGAGCAGTTGTCGTGTTATCACCTGCCAAAAACAATACCGGCTTGACTCGCAACATTTTACAGCTTATCGGGCGCACGAGACTTCTTGTGATTACCAGTGGAAACTACACTGAACTCGTCCGAACAGCTCTCGGAAGGCCCAACGGTACGGACCGACCGCGGCGTCATTCTCAGCCGATAGACGTCACTCGATGCGGATGTGGAGGGGCGTGTCGAGGCACACAGCTCTCCCAGCCGTTGTCAACTTTTGTGATCGGAGCCACTGCTTGTCAGTCAGGTAGCTCCTCTATTGGCGTCACATGGTCTGAGAGCACCCTGCTTCCCAACAGAACTCGGTAGTCTGAATCAGCCACCCATCCGAGAGCTAGCCAAGTCCGACAGTGCTTAACTTCTGACGCGAACCGATGTTACCACTGCGAAAAGGTCTTTGGCAGTTACCACTGAATTCTCACATTTATACACCTGGCTTCATCTGCCGGATAACTTGGGACAAAAAAATTCCAAAAAGAAGATGAAACACTAACTGGACCGATTCTCGACATAAATCATAATATCATCACCGATTTTTGAAGTGTTAAGGCGGCTAACTTTCTAGCTGTCTTTTTTCAAAACGCTTCTCAACAAAGTTACATAACATTCAACTTCCGATAAGCTGATAACCATCCGCTTTGACTGAGAAATAATATGTTGTTGTTGTTGTTGTTGTGCTCTTCAGTCCAGAGACTGGTTTGATGCAGTTCGCCATGCTACTCTATCCTGTGCAAGATTCTTCATCTCCCCGTACCTACTGCAACCTACATCCTTCTGAATCCGCTTAGTGTATTCGTCTCTTGGTCTCCCTCTACGGATGACTGGATGTTGTGTGATGTCCTTAGGTTAGTTAGGTTTAAGTAGTTCTAAGTTCTAGGGGGCTGATGACCATAGATGTTAAGTCCCATACTGCTCAGAGCCATTTTTTTCTCCCTCTACTATTTTTACAGTCCACGCTGCCCTCCAATACTAAACTGGTGATCCCTTGATCCAAAATTCTATTCAGTACCTTCTCATTAGTTTTGTGATCTACCCATCTAGTCTTCACCATTCTTCTGTAGCACCACATTTCAAAAGCTTCTATTCTCTTCTTGTCCAAACTATTTATCGTCCACGTTTCACTTCCATACATGGAAACACTCCATACAAATACTTTCAGAAACGACTTCCTGACACTTAAATCTATGTTAAAAAATTTCTGTTCTTCAGAAACGCTTTCCTTGCCATTGCCAGTCTACATTTTATATTCTCTCTACTTCGACCATCGTCAGTTATTTTGCTTCCCAAATAGCAAAACTCATTTACTACTTTAAGCGCCTCATTTCCTAATCTAAAACCCTCAGGATCACCCGATTTAATTCGACTACATTCCATTATCCTAGTTTTGCTTTTGTTGATGTTCATCTTATATCCTCCTTTCAAGACACTGTCCATTCCGTTCACCTTCTCTTCCAGGTCCTTTGCTGTCTCTGACAGAATTACGATGTCTTCGGCGAACTTCGAAGTTTTTATTTCTTCTCCATGGATTTTAATTCCTACTACGAATTTTTCTTTTGTTTCCTATACTGCTTGCTCAATATACAGATTGAATAACATCGGGGATAGGCTACAACCCTGCCTCACACCCTTCCCAACCACTGCTTCCCTTTCATGCCCCTCAACTCTTATAACTGCCATTTGGTTTCTATACAAATTGTAAATAGCCTTTCGCTCCCTATATTTTACCCCTGCCACCTTCAGAGTTTGAAAGAGAGTAATCCAGTCAACATTGTCAAAAGCTTTCTCTAAGTCTACAAATGCTAGAAACGTTGGTTTGCCTTTCCTTAATCTATTTTCTAAGACAAGTCGTAGGGTCAGTATTGCCTCACGTGTTCCAACATTTCTACGGAATCCAAACTGATCTTCCCCGAGGTCGGCTTCTACCAGTTTTTCCATTCGTCTGTATAGAATTCGTGTTAGTATTTTGCAGCCGTGGCTTATTAAACTGATAGTTTGGTAATTTTCGCATCTGTCAACACCTGCTTTCTTTGGGATTGGAATTATTATATTCTTCTTGAAGTCTGAGGTTATTTCGCCTGTCTCATACATCTTGCTCACTAGATGGTAGAGTTTTGTTAGGCCTGGCTCTCCCCAGGCTGTCAGTAGTTCTAATGGAATTTTGTCAACTCCAGGGGCCTTGTTTCGACTTAGGTCTTTCAGTGCTCTGTCAAACTCTTCACGCAGTATCATATCTCCTATTTCATCTTCATCTACATTCTCTTCCATTTCTATAATATTGTTCTCTAGAACATCGCTGTTGTATAGACCCTCTATATACTCCTTCCACCTTTCTGCTTTCCTTTCTTTGCTTAGAACTGGGTTTCCATCTGAGCTCTTGATTTTCATGCAAGTTGTCCACTTTTCTCCAAAGGTCTCTTTAATTTTCCTGTAGGCAGTTTCTGTATTACCCCTAGTGAGATAAGCCTCTACATACTTACATTTGTCCTCTAGCCATCCCTGCTTAGCCATTTTGCACTTCCTGTCGATCTCATTTTTGAGACGTTTGTATTCCATTTTGCCTGCTTCATTTACTGCATGTTTATATTTTCTCCTTTCATCAATTAAATTCAATATTTCTTCTGTTACCCAAGGATTTCTACTAGCCCTCTTCTTTTTATCTACTTGATCTTCTGCTGCCTTCACTATTTCATCCCTCAAAGCTACCCATTCTTCTTCTACAGTATTTCTTTCCCCCGTTCCTGTCAATTGTTCCCTAATGTTCTCCCTGAAACTCTCTACAAAATCTGGTTCTGTCAGTTTATCCAGATCCCATCTCGTTAAATTCCCACCTTTTTGCAGTTTCTTCAGTTTTAATCTACAGTTCATAACGAATAGATTGTGGCCAGAGTCCACATCTGCTCCTGGAAATGTCTTACAATTTAAAACCTGGTTCCTAAATCTCTGTCTTACCATTATATAATCTATTGACACCTTCCAGTATCTTCAGGCTTCTTCCATGTATATAACCTTCTTTCATGATTCTTGAACCAAGTGTTAGCTATGATTAAGTTACGCTCTGTGCAAAATTCTACCAGGCGGCTTCCTCTTTCATTTCTTACCACCAAACCACAATCACCTACTACGTTTCCTTCTCTTCCTTTTCCTACTATCGAATTCCAGTCCCCCATAACTATTAAATTTTCGTCTCCCTTCACTATCTGAATAATTTTATTTAACTCATCATACATTTCATCAATCTCTTCGTCATCTGCGGAGCTAGTTGGCATATAAACTTGTACTACTGTGGTAGGCGTGGGCTTCGTGTCTATCTTGGCCACTATAATGCGTTCACTATGCTGTTTGTAGTAGCTTACCTGCTCTATTATTTTTTTATTCATTATTATACCTACTTCTGCATTACGCCTACTTGATTTTGTATTTATAACCCTGTATTCACCTGACCAGAAATCTTGTTCCTCCTGCCACCGAACTTCACTAATTCCAACTGTATTTAACTTTAACCTATCTATTTCCCTTTTAAAATTTTCTAACCTACTTGCCCGCTTAAGGGATCTGACATTCCACGCCCCGACCCGTAGAACGCCAGTTTTCTTTCTCCTGATAACGATGTCCTGAGTAGTCCCCGCTCGGAGATCCGAATGGCGGACTATTTTACTTCCGGAATATTTTACCCACGAGGACGCCATCATTTAACCATATAGTAAAGCTGCATGCCCGCGGGAAAAATTATGGCTGTAGTTTCCCCTTGCTTTCAGCCGTTCGCAGTACCAGTACAGAAAGGACGTCTTGGTTAGTGTTACAAGGCCAGATCAGTCAATTGTCCAGACTGTTGCCCTGCAACTACTGAAAAGGCTGTTGCCCCTCTTCAGGAACCACATGTTTGTCTGGCCTCTCGAACAGATACCCCTCCGTTGTGGTTGCACCTACGGTACGGCTATCTGTATCGCTGAGGCACGCAAGCCTCCCCACCAACGGCAAGGTCCATGTGGTTCATGGGGTGGGGGAGGGTAGGGGAAATAATATAGTCAAGATAAATCAGTTACGATGAACTATAGTGATAAGGTGTATTAGTTAGTTTAACATGTTCAAGAAAAGACACTACGTTCCATCACGTCTTGGAGATGAGAGAGGTCTGTTTTATACACACACATTGAAACATAATTATTCTGGGACGATCCAGAAGTCTAAATGTATACTGAAAATGAATACTCGGTTTGCAGTTAGTACTCGTGTTTAGTGACACAGTAGAAATCCTGGACCTGTTTCGTCAACAAATCAGCGTTGATCAATAATATTTAGAACTCAGGCAAATCACCGGTTATACGGAGTCTCAAGTCATCTGCTTGCACTATGGGAACCTCATCCGATCGTCACAGGTGAGGTTCGCACACTGATGACGAATCATTTCTGTCTAAGCCGTTGCTGCACAGCTAATTGAACTCGGAGACATGGAATGCGCAATGCAAACGATACAACAGTGTTAGAAAGTCACTGTGTTCTTTGGAAACACGCGCATCTATTCTACAAAATCTTCGAAACAATTACATCAAACATGGTGTATGTTCTGCTGTACTCTACTATATCATAACACTAGATGGGTGGCAAATTAAAATTTGATCAGCATATCGAAAGACTGTTAAAAAAAATTAACGCAGCTATCTTACCAATTATAAGTATCTTCAGTTGTCTTGATCTTAAAACAAAAATTGTAGCATATGACACATAATTCATCTACAACTACATTTACATCTACATGACTACTTTGCAGTTCACGCTTAAGTGCCACCTTCAGACCATTTTCCTACCGTTCCACTCTCTAACAGCGCATGGGCAAAATGAACAATTACATCTATCCGTACGATATCTGATTTCTCTATTTTATTACATGATCATTTCTCCCTATCTAGGTTGACCACAGAAATACACTACTGGCCATTAAAATTGCTATACCACGAAGATGACGTGCTACAGGTTCGAAATTTAACCGACAGGAAGAAGATGCTGTGATATGCAAATGATTAGCTTTTCAGAGCACTCACACAAGGTTGACGCCGGTGGTGACACCTACAACGTGCTGACATGAGGAAAGTTTCCAACCGATTTCTCATACACAAACAACAGTTGACCGGCGTTGCCTGGTGAAACGTTGTTGTGATGCCTCGTGTAAGGAGGAAAAATGCGTACTATCACGTTTCCGTCTTTGATAAAGGTCGGATTGTAGCCTACTGCGATTACGGTTTATCGTATCGCAACATTGCTGCTCGCTTTGGTCAAGATTCAATGACTGTTAGCAGAATATGGAATCGGTGGGTTCAGGAGGGTAATACGGAACGCCGTGCTGGATCCCAACGGCCTCGTATCACTAGCAGTCGAGATGAGAGGTCTCTTATCCGCATGGCTGTAACGGGTCGTGCAGCCACGTCTCGATCCCTGAGTCAACAGATGGGGACGTTTGCAAGACAACAACCATCTGCACGAACAGTTGGAAGCGTGTATTCGTCATCGCCATACTGGCGTATCACCCGGTGTGATGGTATGGGGTGCCATTGGTTACACGTCTCGGTCACCTCTTGTTCGCATTGACGGCACTTCGAACAGTGGACATTACATTTCAGATGTGTTACGACCCTTGGTATACCCTTCATTCGGTCCCTGCGAAATCCTACATTTCAGCAGGATAATGCACGACCGCATGTTGCAGGTCCTGTACGGACCTTTCTGGATACAGAAAATGTTCGACTGCTGTCCTGGCCAGCACATTCTCCAGATGTCTCATCAACTGAAAACGTGTGGCCAATGGTGGCCGAGCAACTGGATCGTCGCAATACGCCAGTCACTACTCTTGATGAACTGTGGTATCGTGTTGAAGCTGCATGGGCAGCTGTACCTGTACACTCCATCCAAGCTCTGTTTGACTTAATGCCCAGGCGTATCAAGGCGGTTATTACGGCCAGAGGTAGTTGTTCTGGGTACTGATTTCTCAGGACCTATGCACCCAAATTGAGTGAAAATGTAATCACATGTCAAGTCTAGTATAATATATTGTCCAATGAATACCCGTTTATCATCTGCATTTCTTCTTGGTGTAGCAATTTTAATGGCCAGTAGTGTACTTAAAAGCGTTAGAGCCTATAACTTTACCGCTCTGTAGCGGCGTTGAATGACGTTCCGGGTGTGGTTTCCTATTCAAAATATTGATGTACTCACATCCCTCTACAAGACCTAGAAGTTCGTAACAGGAATTCCCGAACACATGTATAAATTCTGATAGACACAAACTAAAAATCATTCTGATCTGAATAGACTATGACGAAGTCAAAGTTCGACGTTACGACCACCACTTGGCACAAGTTCTCAATCTAAGTTCCTCAGAAGAATACCAGTGCAAGGACAGCGAGTCCGGGGAAAGCCAGTGTCGGAGGAGGCGAAGGTTCCAAATCTGACAGCTGGCTGCTCGGTGTGGTTGCTGTGGAGTGATCTTCCCTCGTCGCTGCTGGAGCGGCGTCATGGCTTGGTGTAGATCCACAGGCTGGACTCAGTGGGACGGAGTATATGGGCGTGGCCAGCGTAAGATCGGCGAGAGCTCCATTGGATGTGGCCCTGGGCAGCCAGTGTAAGTCTGGAGCATGAGCCTAGGCTGCCTGCCGACGGTCTGACGGTGCCTTAAATATCTGTCTAGCAGAAGGATATCCACAGAGCGCTCGGTGAGCACGTAACCCACGGATGTCACACGTTACACAGACCAAATGTGTCATATTGTTAAAAGAAAGGAAGTGTTAGCTGTCCATAGGGCATTAAAAAACTGAAAAATTATTTTTTGGGTCACAAAATTATAGTTCATTCGCATCACAATGATTAGAGTTATCTGCAAAATGTAAACTATATGACAGCAAAGTAACTGGCGGGCATTACTTCTCCAACAATTTGATTGCACCATTACACGCATAAAAAGAAAGGAAAATTTAATTGCCAGTGCTCTGCCAAGACAACGATTGGGAAGGGAGGGGGAAGGAGAAGTGGCGGTGGTTGATTCGGGGGAAGAGACCAAACAGCGATGTCATCGATCCCATCGAATTAGGGAAGGATGGGGAAGGAAGTCGTCGTCCCCTTTCAAAGGAACCATCCCGGCATTTGCCTGAAGCGATTTAGGGAAATCACGGAAAACCTAAATCAGGAAGGCCGGACGTGGGTCTGGACTGTCGTCCTCCCGAATGCGAGTTCAGTGTGCCACCTCGCATGGTAAGGAGGGGGGTGAATTTGAAAACAGCGTAGGAGAATGTGGGAAAAGTTTAGAATAATGTATCTAGAAGGCATTAAAGAGGAGAAGGACATAAGCAGTATTTGCAATGACATAAGGAGAAACCAAAATCATGATCAAAACTTTAAATTTTTTCGATTGTTTTTATAGATGTATTTGTACTATGTGGTACTACACGCCATTCCTGACTCGTATTCCGAAATGTAAAATCCAAAACAAGGCGTCGATGTGACTAAGAATAAAATGCTGTAATATGACATTTATGACAGTTTCCAGAACACAGTCAAATATCCTATCATTATTATTCGTACATGGAAACATGGCCGGCCGGGGTGGCCGAGCGGTTCTAGGCGCTACTGTCTGGAACCGCGCGACCGCTACGGTCGCAGGTTCGAATCCTGCCTCGGGCGTGGATGTGTGTGATGTCCTTATTTTAGTTAGGTTTAAGTAGTTCTAAGTTATAGGGGACTGATGACCTTAGAAGTTAAGTAAAAAAAAATGGTTCAAATGGCTCTGAGCACTATGGGACTCAACATCTGAGGTCATCAGTCCCCTAGAACTTAGAACTACGTAAACCTAACTAACCTAAGGACATCACACACATCCATGCCCGAGGCAGGATTCGAACCTGCGACCGTACCAGTCACGCGGTTCCGGACTGAAGTGCCTAGAACTGCACGGCCACCGCGGCCGGCAGAAGTTAAGTCCCACAGCGCTCAGAGCCATTTGAACCATTTGAAACATGTGCTTGGTGAAATTTGAACAATATTACATACTCTAAACACACTTTTCGGTACTGTGAAGAACAGCGTGATTGTGTTTGGGTTCGTGCCACTGTGCTCGATGCAGTGCCCAAGCGCGGATCGGGGCAGATTGCTTTTGATTGGTTGGCACGAGGAGAACTGACAACAAAGTCTTGGTTCGCTAGAATGGTATGGCATCGCTTCCGAAATGCTTACAGAATAAGGAGGGGGTTCTCCTTCGAAAACAACGCCGCTCAGTGCGCTCGCCTACCGATGTGATCGGCAGAGCTGCCGAAAGATACAGAACAGGCCCCTGGCAACGAACCTCCGGGTCCAGAGAATGGGCACATGTGACTTCAACACAGACCAACCCGACCGTTACTTTACATCATCGTTAAGCTGTCCTCGTTGTGCCAACCTCACTCCAAGCATCTTCACATCCAAGTCCCTCCCCACCATCATCAGGGATCAGCCCTCATGCGAGCTCCATCTGGTCAAAGATAACCACTCCTGGAATGTTACATGAGGTACTGAAACGTCCCCTTAGACAAATTATGAATGACTGTGCTGGTAAACTTCTACGTTATTTGATTTTCAAACAGTTGAGCAAAACTCAAAGTGCTCAAACAGTTTTCTCTTTACTTATTCTGATCATCACTAAACTGAAACACAATATTTTTAAAGCAACGCAATCTGACTTTCAAAATCCCTACAAAAGAATGGCCCTGACTAACAGTAACCTATACCTTTCACGAATCACTTACCTCGCAAAAATCTTCGTTACTCGAACTACTGCAATACAGCGAGCGCCAATACTGCCAGCTAAATAAAAAGATTCTAACTACTGAAGGCCCTAACTAATGATAGGCATAGTTAGCAAACGAAAGATTTTGATATATATATATATATATATATATATATATATATATATATATATATATATCAATTCATGAGTCCCATCTTTACAAATTTCCAGATCGTCCGCTTATAGTAACCTCTCAAAACTCTTGCCTCTCTCTCTCCACATCCATCACTGCTGGCGGCTCACCTCCAACTGCCCAACGCTGCGCGCTGTTCACATCCAACTGCCCAACAAGCAAATATTCCAACAATGCCAACCAGCCACAGACTGGACACAGCACAGTCAGTGATTTTCATACAGAGCGCTACTTACCAACATAAAAACCTAAACAGCCTACTTACAGTATCTAAATGCGGCGCAGCTCAGTGAGTTTGATGGACTTGAACAAAGATGCCACTTGAAAGTGTTTCAGGGTCTCACAACATCAAAAGAGTTCTGTTTAGTGGAAAACACGCTGACACAAGAAATCGCAACACCAATAAACATTTAATGTAGAGTAATGAAATTTCGGGAATTCATTTGTTACCTAACAGGTAAGCGCGAGATAAGTCATTGCAAATATGAAATGCTGGTACTTCAACAACTGGTATAACTGCCGGAATGGTAAATGCAAGCGTGTGAGCGTGCATGTGTTGTGGTATGTAAGTGCTGGATGTTAGTTTTTGGGATGGAGCTCCACGCCTGTTGCACTAGGTTCGTCAATACAGGGATGGTTAATGCTGGCTGCGGATGATGCTGTAGTAGTCGTCCGATGATGTCCTATATGTGCTCAGTTGGAGACAGACCTTGTGATTGAGCAGGCGGAGTCAACATGTGGACATTCTGTAGAGCATGTTGGGTGACAACAGCGGTATATGTGGACGACAGTTATATTGTTGGAATCCACCCCCTGGAAAGTTGTTCATGAATGGCAGCACAACAAGTCGAAGCACCAGACTAACGTACAAATTCGCAATCAGGGTGCTTGGGATAACCATTTCTGCTGTCATACGAAATCGCACCCCCTGACCATAACTAGAGGTGTAGGTCCAGAGTGCCCAGCACTGCGTGTGTGTGTGTGTGTGTGTGTGTGTGTGTGTGTGTGACAGGTTGATTGCAGGCCCACAACTGACCTCCTTCTCACAAACATGCGGCCTATGCTGGCACCGAGGCAGAATCAGCTGTCGCCAGAAATCATAACAGACTTTCACCCTGCCCTCCAATGAGCTCTCGCTTCACAGCAGTGAAATCGTAAACCGCGGTGGTTTTGGATCAGTGGAATGCACATTACAAGGCCTGTGGCTCGGAGCTGTCCTTCAAGTAACCCATTTGCAACAGTTGGTTGTGCACTGTGGTGCCATCTGCTGCTCAGATTGCTGCTGCCGATGCAGTACGATGCGCCGGAGCCACGCATCGTACAATGCGCCAGAGCCATACGCCAAACACGATGGTCTTCCTTCTCAGTAGTGCCACACGGCCGTCTGAAGCCCAGTATTCCTGCGACCATACATTCTCGTGACCACCTCTGCAGCAATCATGCAGTGGCTACATTCCTGCCTAGTTTTTCTGCAGTATAACAGGAGGAACGTTAGCTTCTCGTAGCCCTGTCACACGACCTCCTCGTTCAGACTCAGTGGGATTTTGACAAAGGCGTCTCTGTCGCCTTAAAAGGCATTCTTGACTAACATCAGCTCACCGTGTTCAATCTCAGAGGTAACTAACCCTCACAGCCGTTACAGTGTGTACTTAAACCATACCTGATGGGACACACGCACCTCCCTCCAATATTTAAATAATTAAATATTATGAGTTTGGATTAACCAATGCGGAGATAGGACATCACGGGAACAACTGAAATAGCGCATCGCTTCACTGCAATTTGCATTTATTGTAACACTTGACAACAGACCAAGAAAATGTCGCGTGTTACACTTGACAGATAATAGCACTAGAACAATAATAAACATCTGATTCAGTTTTCTGCACTTACTTAAGGTTCCACAGGGGAACACACTTTAAGTTCTCCCATAAATATAAATATGCGCGTAGGCGCCTTAAAAAACTGGTTATCAAACAGTCCCTTATAACATCAAGGCAGGCACACTCCCTGTAAAGAGAACATAATTAGCAAGTTTACACGTTGACTAGAACATTAACATGAATAACAGGAAAGTACACCATCCACAACACTTTACGGTGACAGTTAACCTCCACTACGTTCCTTTCTTTACAATACGGCATTAAGTACAGCTCAATAGTAATAAAAAAATTTGGATTCCACACACACACACACACACACACACACACACACACACACACACACACATAAATAAATAAACAAATAAATAAATAAATATATATATATATATATGTACACCTTAACTGAACCGCGCGGCTGCTACGGTCGCAGGTTCGAATCCTGCCTCGGGCATGGATGTGTGTGATGTTGGTTGTTTTTGGGGGGAAGGAGACCAGACAGCGAGGTCATCGGTCTCATCGGATTAGGGAAGGACGGGGAAGGAAGTCGGCCGTGCCCTTTGAAAGGAACCATCCCGGCATTTGCCTGGAGCGATTTAGGGAAATCACGGAAAACCTAAATCAGGATGGCCGGACGCGGGATTGAACCGTCGTCCTTCCGAATGCGAGTCCAGTGTGCTAACCACTGCGCCACCTCGCTCGGTGTGTGTGATGTCCCTAGGTTAGTTAGGTTTAAGTAGTTCTAAGTTCTAGGGGAATGATGACCACAGATGTTAAGTCCCATAGTGCTCAGAGCCATTTGAACACCTTAACTTGCTACCTCATTTGCGTGGCTTCAATAACAGAGCCTAATCTGTTAACTAATATATATATATATATATATATATATATATATATATATATATATATATATATATACGCGCATATGCACAATTAAAAACTGGTGGAAAACAATAAATCGGAAATTGGCAAATCTATATTCAAAGGAGCCGCACTCCATCTAGCACCCCACAAATGGCAACTTAATGGCTACCTGGAGTAACAAATTGAGAATAGCATGCTTATAGATTGACTAGAATAACGGAATAAATAACACATACACGGGTTCTGACGGCCGACAAACTGCGCTGGGCTATTGAGCAGTGACTAATTTAAAATAGCCACAACATACGCTAACGAGGTTAGCGGCGTATTTAAAGACAAGCGTCGAGGAAGGACCCTGCTCAGAAGGTAATCAAAACTAGCAGGATTTCCTTACACGGCAGACGTGCCAACACATCCGTTCATACCCCAGAATCAACTAGCGCAACGTAAATCATTGACGCATTTCAGATAATACTTGTTAACAGGTTAGGCTCTGTTAATGAAGCCACGCAAATGACGTAGCAAGTTAAGGCCTACAATTCTACTTTTCCATTTAACACGCATCGTGACGAGGAAAAGGAAGGATCCAGCTAATTATTTGAAAGTCACTACTTGGATCCAGTACTTGACGATACGCTCAAAATCAACAGACAAAGGTGGAGAGTCAAGTTTACACTCGCTGAAAGCACACGCAGAACACGAACATAAGGTGAACCGCTCCTTGTTCAGTTATTCACACACCGACGAAACAAATAATCTTCGCCGAATTACTGTAGACTCTGGAATGCCCAGTTGCTTGCAAATAACGCAAAATAATGGTCGAAACGTCTAGCTTTAAGTCCGTCCGACGACATCCGTAGGATAGGAGTTTCAATGGACAACCAGGCCTCATCCCCTTTGATCCATCTGCGACCAAGAGAGTAACATCGGCTGCTGTCACGGCCTTAACGATGCATCCCACGTGACACGAGTCACGCCAAACATCAACAAAACGGCGTGGCCTCCTCTATGCTTCCAGACGTCCGCAATTACAGCTCCTCCTCCAGACCGACGCTCTCTCGCAAACACGGCAGGCAGCCAACCGCAGCAACGCCACAGCGCCCTCTGTAAACAACAGAGAGCGAAGTGGGAAGTTCAAAAGGAACGCGCTACAGACAAGGAGGAAACGCAGAGAACCAACCGCGACATTTCGTCACGGTTCACCTGATTTGTAACCTCTTATGCGACTGCCACGAAATATGAATAGCCATCATCTTTCAGGTGTATAAGCACACTTAACAACTTTCATTTATGTCGCACAACTCCTTCTTGGTGCTGCGATTTTTTCCGGCAATATAGTTGTCAGAAGTACACACGTATGAAAAATGATATTAAACAAACTGGAAAAGAAAGAAACGAGTCGCTGAGAACGTACGTCTCGCAAATGCATTTATAGGAGGCGCACTGTGGCACTGTGTGGCGTCCCCTTGAGGTGCGTGACAGAGGGAGGGAAGTGGGCTTGAGCGATAATGTTGTGGCGACTCAAGCGGAAAATAGTTTACCTTTTTTCACAAAGAAAAGAAGTTATGGATACACTCGATCATTAGTTAACTGAGTGTATTTGATACCAGAGGCAGCCATCATTTTACACGGTTATTCGCTCTCTGATTAACGGACAATATAAGGAACAAGGTAAGTACACGTTTTGTATCATGTCAGAACTAGTTCAATAATTTGTAGGAAGGAGAGTTAGAGTGTAACTAGCGAGAGTAGATCATTAATATTTGTGACACTTATTTACTTGATTATAAATTTATTCTTTGTTATATGTTTCACACGGAGGATGCAATAATTTTAGGTTTTGAGTGTCCATGCACTAATGGTAGGAGGCTAAATTTCAGCAACAAGATTATACAGGTTCTCGTGTAATAATCTCACACAAAACCATTTCTCACTTGCTCTTTTCTTCCCCCCTAGTAGTTGAGGAAGTTTAGCATTATGGAGGAATCCATGTTGATTCCTTCCACTAACACACAAGACTGATCCGTTGCAGCTATCAAGCCTCTTTTTGTACTCTAAAGAATCAAGATGGCGGCACTCTGGTGAGTTAGCATCACGCAGCAGCTGTTGCTTGAGTTATTCGTTAACTGAAACTACATGGCAGTGACTGGCACGCAGTACAGCGAAGCATACTCTTTATTTGGATTGCAAATGCTGTGACACTCTCTCCCATTATATAAGGGATGAAGTTAACATATGCTACTGGTGGCATTTAACTGATGCTAGGAGCGCGAGGCAGCACTAGAAGCCTGCCATGTACGTGCGAGTAGAGTGGGCGACTGATTCGTGAAATAACACATAGTGATTCAACACTGCTGCTTCCACGTAATAATGCACGCACAAGTTAAATATAAAGCTGGTTGTTACTAAAACCATATTAAGCTGAAATAAAGAGTTGTTTTCTGTGTGTAGGTGAAGATTTAGAATTTTTTTAAACGTTTCGCACAAGAGTATTTGTTTTCGTAAACTCTCCCACTGCAAAGTATCCAAAAAGGACACATACAGGGTGTGTCAAAAATGTATACACACTTTGAACTGTCATAGACAATTTATTTCCCGTTCTACAAGGTTAAATATCTGTGAGAAAGTAATATTATCAGTGGCAAGGAAGTAACTGCAACATGGCGGACGTGCGTTTGAACTTTGAAGCGCGGAAGCAGATAATTAAGTGGTACTGGAAGTTTGAGAATGTAGCTGCGGTTCGAAGACAGTGGAGAAGTGAGTACGGTACAGAACCACCTTCAAGGTTAACAATTACACATCTACGAGACAAATTCGAAATTCATGGAAAAGTGTGTGATGTGCATAAAGGTCGATCAGGGCGACCTCGTACAGCTACAAGTGATAATTCCACAACTGCAGTCTGGAACTGTTTCAGCGTTCGCCTCAAAAATCTTCAAGGCAAGCGGCACGTGAGAGTAATGTAAGTGCTAGTAGTGTGCTACGCATTCTGAAGAGAGGAAGTTTCGTTGTGTACATTCCAAGGCTGGTGCAACAGCAAAGTGACGACGATCCAGAACGAAGGTTAGAATTTTGTGAATGGGTTCAGGAGATGGTGAGACGTGAATCGGGATTTATGGGTAGAATAATTTGGTCGGATGAAGCCCAATTCAAACTCAATGGCACTGTCAATGGGCACAATTGTGTGTATTGGCCTGAAGATAATCCTCACATTACAGTTGAAATGGCTGTGAATTTGCCTGGTGTAAATGTGTGGCGTTCTTTGTCTGCAAGGGGACTCATTGGGCCTTTCCGCTTTGAAGGTACTGTTACTGGAGAAACGTACCTAACAATGCTTGCTGACTCCATATTCCCAGCCATTCGTGCATTATATGGTAATGATGAGTTTTATTTCCAACAAGATGGCGCCCCGCCGCACTATCACAGGGATGTACGAGCATACCTGGATCACAATGTGCCAGGCCAGTGGATAGGACGCAGGGAACCAATCGAGTTTCCTGCACGCTCTCCAGACCTCACACCACTGGATTTCTTCTTATGGGGCACAGTAAAAGATGAGGTGTACAAATGTAAACCACGTAACCTGGACACACTTTGGAATGAGATTCAGGCGGTGTGCGCAGAAATCTCATTGGACGCTTCGTACGATGTATGGAATCAGTGGTGACTCGTACTCAGAAATGTATTGATGCTGAAGGCCACCAGTTTGAACATTCATCACATTTGCAAAGTACATTTATTTTTCCAATTGGACTTTAAGCTTTCCATTTCCAGAAATTTAACATTGTACAACGGGAAATAAATTTTCTATGACGCTTCAAAGTGTGTATATATTTTTTGACGCACCCTGTATTTACGATGATCAACCTGCATGGGAAGTGGGTAGCTGGGTGCCCTTCAAAGGTAGTCTGCAGTATCACGGGCTTACGCCTTACCCACATAACTTCCAAGTTATACAGACAGCCCCCTTCCTTACTGACGTCACTTGTGGGCTGCCATGTTACTTATGGCTACCAGATGGCGACCGAAGCGCCTGCAGAGGTCGCTGGCCCCAGGAACCTCTTTCCTACGCCAACGCATGTACTTAGACCGGCTCATGGGCCCTCAGCAAGCAGTTCATAGCTTCCTGGGCTAGGTACCCAATGCTTACGCATTTCTGCAATAAAAATCTCACTTTAAGCCGCCGCGACGACGACGCCAATCTTCGTGTTAGTCTTTGTGCGAGTAGTATGAATTCTGGACTTTGATTTCGTTTGCGATACATTGAATTTGACTGTCTTTTAGTCATACTGGAACCTTAATATCAGACTGTCCTTGGGGACTTCAAATGAGTTGAAATTAACAGCAACTCAGCTTGGGACTGTCCTGTAGGTACTTACGTATTCCTCCAGCATGGTGCTTTGTGTAACTACTAGTTAGTAACATTTTCGAAGTGGGTTTGATTTCATTCTAATGCTGCTTTATCACCGTCCTTCGGCCGCCGTAACTATTTAGTGATTAGTTTCAGTTCAGAACTCTTTGTCTATTTACTAGTCCACTCTAGAAAAGAAAAGCGACACACGGAGAAGGAATTATCCGAATTGAAATCGATAGATGTGATGTACATGTACAGACAAACAATTTGGCTACAATTTCAGAAAAGTTGGAACATTTATTCAAAAGAAAGACTTTCAGAAACTGCGAAAGTCAAAATCGTGTTTGTCCACCTCTGGCCCTTCTGCAAGCAGTTATTCGGCTTGGCATTAATTGACAGAGCTGTTGAATGTCCCCCTGACAGATGTCGTGCCAAATTCACTCCAATTGGCGTGCCAGAAGCTCGTTGGAGGGCCCTGCCGAATGATGCTCCAAACGTTCTTAACTGTGGAGAGGTCTGGTGACCTTGCAGGCCAAGGTAGGATTTCGCAAGCACAAAGACAAGCAGTAGAGAATTTCGCCATGTACGGGCGGACATTACCTTTATGAAATGCGCGCTCAGGAAGGCTTGCCATGAAGGAACGGTGCGTAGAACATCGTCGACGAACCGCTGTGCTGTAGAAGTGCCGCGGATGACAACCAGAGGGTTCCTGCCATGGAAATAAATGGCACGCCGGAACATCCTCGAGGTTGTCAGGCCATAGGGCGGGCGGCAGGTTGGTATCTCACCACTGTCTGGGGCGTTTCCAGACAAGTCTCCGCTGGTCATGGGGCTCAGTTCGAAGCAGGATTCGTCAATGAAGACAATGCTACTCCAGCCACTGTGATTCCAGGCCGAAGACGTGTCTGGAGGCGCCTCAGACAGCGGTGTGATACCAAACTTATTGTCGCCTGCAATAAGGCCTGACAACCAGGAGACTTGGTTTGAGTTGTAGTTTCTTTTCATAGCAGGACCCCTTTGGTTCTCATCCATGCCACCCTTACAACTCAGCGGTACGTTGACGATATTCTATGCCCCGTTTTGTTGCCCTTCGTGGCAAGCCATCCTGAGCTTATATTTCAGCAAGATAACGCCTGCCCGAATACGGCGAGAGTTTCTACTGCTTGCATTCGTGCTTACCAAAGCCTACCTTGGACAGCAGGGTCGCCAGCACAGGATTTTGACCATCTAATGCGCCATTTGAATGGAATTTGGCACGATACCTCTCAGGAGGATATCCAAGAACTCTATCAGTCAAAGGAAGCCGAATAATTGCTTGACTTGTTTCCGAGAAGCGAGATTGTATTCTCTTATTTCAAATGAATTTAGTGTACGTTGTATAATTGGGCCTTTACTTTTTTTAACCACCTACGGTGGATACTTTATAGTAGAAACTAGGTAGTTGAATGTATGGCAACCCTCGTTTCTTACCCACATGAGTAGCAGTATACTGCTAACACTTAGCTCAGACTCAAGTTCCAGTAGCTGCTGTGGCAGTGCTATGGAAAAGTTGAACGACAGCAGGTCCGAAAAGTCGGGAAGACATCCTGTGGACAGTGACTGCTGTATTAGGCAACAGCGCGTCGCGAAACACGTGAGACTCCTTGTCAGCATTGGATCACAGTTATTCGCCAGAAACGATAAACAGTTTTGATGCAATGTTAAACTTTAGATCCCTGTTCCCCAGTAGTACTTCTGCGGTATGTTAAGGATCCGCAAGTAGCCGCAGTGGTGTCCAATTGAAAGACTTGCATCAGGTCATTGTTGTTGTAACCTCCCAACAAAATAAAATAATATGAATAATATTCACATTTAATGTAAACTCCCAACAGAAAAGTTCCTAAACCTCTCAACAGTAAAATATAATTATTTATATCATTCACATTCAGCGTAACCTCCCAATAAACAAATTCTGTAACCTACCAATAATACAATGTGACTAACTTCCAGATAAAAGAATGTGACTCATAGATAACCTTTCAATAATTGACTGTCAATTTAACTTGGTAAATTTTGGACGTCAGCAGTGCTGCGTCATGGCCCTGAAAGATCATACTGAATAAATTGAAAATTCTTACCTCAGTCTAGTCGCCGGATAACGCATATATATCTGCTCCTATATGAAACTAAGCTTTTCTGGCACAGCCCAGTGCAATGCTGGCCGATAGATTTGTCATGTATAAAAAGAAACAACTGATTTTTCTTTACAATAATCGGGATGACCATGGATTGGAGAAATTAGTGAATTCTTTAAATTGGGATGAATGATTGTCAAAAGTTACTTTTTGTGAGAAAGATTATTATTAACAGATTTTTTTTTTTACACATTTAGATGGGACTTGATATAAGAATACTACATATGCGCGACGCTGCTTTTACCTTATACTACAACGCTCAGGCTCCGCCATCGCTCCACACGACCGGCGCAGCCAACTTCACTCTCCAGACTGCTAGCTACTGCTACTAACACACAGTTCCTACTGCAGTCAACACTGCTCTTTGGTCTGAGATTCTCTTATAGCTTACATATCGCAGCCAGCGCGTGAGCAATCCATCGAAAATACATCTGCTCGAGTGTGCTAGCAACAAATTCTTTAGTCATGGACCTCTTACATTGTTGTTGTTGTTGTGGTCTTCAGTCCTGAGACTGGTTTGATGCAGCTCTCCATGCTACTCTATCCTGTGCAAGCTTCTTCATCTCCCAGTACTTACTGCAACCTACATCCTTCTGAATCTGCTTAGTGTATTCATCACATGACCAAAGGTCTTGTTCCTCCTGCCACCGAACGTCACTAATTCCCACTATATCTAACTTTAACCTGTCCATTTCCCTTTTCAGATTTTCTAACCTACCTGCCCGATTAAGGGATCTGACATTCCACGCTCCGATCCGTAGAACGCCAGTTTTCTTTCTCCTGATAACGACGTCCTCTTGAGTAGTCCCCGCTCGGAGATCCGAATGGGGGACTATTTTACCGCCAGAATATTTTACCCAAGAGGACGCCATCATCATTTAACCATACATTAAAGCTGCATGCCCTCGGGAAAAATTTCGGCCGTAGTTTCCCATTGAGCAACACTAAATTGTTATTAGGCAGTGAATTCTTCCTCTTTCCTAGGATGAAGAAACCATTGCGCGACAGGCATTTGCATAAAGACGACGAGCTTATTTCCGTGGTTTAACATTTGCTGAATAGCTAAAATACAGAGTTCTAATACCAAGGTCTCCATCACGTCATCCATCATTGGGAAAAATGCGTCTCATTGAATGGTGAAAGTGTAGAGGAAGGCCAACATCGCCATTGACATTGATGGTCGCCGCTTGAAATTTTTTTCGAGGTGATAATTAAAACATTATGTCGAACCATCACGTAGCATGTCTCCGAAGTAACAACGCTGCACAGCGAACTGTCACCACCGCTTCGTCGCCGTTGTATAAAATGTATTTACTCATTTACTTCTAGAAGATCTACGCTTTTCCAAGTCAGATGAACAGGGTATAAGAGCATCACATTATCCAGGTAACATTCTGTTTGTAAAGAAGTTGGCATGAGGAGACTATTGCGTAAGTAACCCAGATAACGAGTGTGACATAGTCCACCGTCTTAAAGCGGGACAGAAAGAGGAAGCAGCCGGGACATGATGTGTACGTGTATGTATGTGTGTCTATGTGTACTCGTGCTTACGTGTCTAGACAGCCACAGCCAACATAACTGATGCCGACTGCTCCGTATTTACTGCATTCCCCAACTGCCCTTTCAGTAACGTCAGTTTCTCCTACGTACCCTGAGACAGACACTCAGGTGTAAGGCGTAACGTCGAAATTTCTTCCTGTCTGCTATAACAAATTATGGCTGTTTGCCTGCTGTTGGTACTATTGGTAAAAAATGGAGTCGCGTGCTAAATCACACTAGAGATAAGAGACGTTACACAATGAAAAACTGTAGCTACGAGTACATGGCTTATTCCGAGCCTTACGAATCCAATATAATATAGCACAATACTGGCGATTCGTGGCAGGAATTCCCACAGAAGAAACGCTGAAACAGAATGGTGATAAGAGACCATCATCATCATCATCATCATCGTCATTATCAAAAACAGCAGGAGTGTCATCATCATCGTCATCATGAGCCACTTGACACCCACTGGTGGATCAAGACATCCTCCAGATTTCTCCATTTATTAACGTCTTGGGCGATGTATATCAGTCCTGTTCCGCCATGTCTCTAACGCCATCTTTCAAGCTTCCGTTACGTCACCGTCCCAGTCTTTTCCTATGTTTCTGGCCTCCAGCAAGAAACTTCTGCGCTTCATGTTCCATCTGTTCGCCTTGCTCATGTCCTGTACACCTCCATTTAATTTTCTTAACAGTTTTAGCTATGTCTTTTAGTCGAGTCCGTCCCCAGATTCACTTGTTTGTTTTCCCGCCTTTTCTGGAAATGCTCAACTCGCATCTCTCTCTGCTAATCGCTATTTTTGTATGTGTTTTGGTTTAAAAATCCATACCTCAGACAAATTTGAAGCTTCGTTTTGCAAATTTTATTTAGTTTACGAACAGCTCTCCAGATAATTTTTACTCTTCTTTTTATTTATATCCCACATTCAATCATTGTCTTCGGTTGTCCCAAACACAAAAACTTATCAACTGGTTCTGCGATCGGATTTTTTTTTAAATTTGTGGTAAGGTAATGGGACCAAACTGCTGAGGTCATCGCTCCCTAAGCTTACGCACTGCTTAATCTAACTTTAACTTACGCTACAGACAACACACACACACCCATGCCCGAGGGAGGACTCGAACCTCCGATGGAAGGAGCCGCGCGGACCGTGACAAGACGCCCCAGACCACGCGGCTACCCCGCGTCTGCGATTCGAATTTGTACCACTTTTCTGTTTATCTTTCAGTTGGACATTATTTTAATAGTATTATTGTTGATCAGTCGTACTTTCAAGCTTACATTATAAAGTTATTACATTAATTGTCGAAGTTTATCTGTACAAGAGGCAAAGTGAACAATGTCATCAGCAAAACGAAGGGGTTCCCTTGTCACTATCGTCGATTGTGTTATCATTCTCCCCGCTGAAAAAGGGAAATGCAACGGTTGTTTTGAATGTGACCGACCATCATAGTAAGATTAACGACTTATTAGATCCACGAACATATAGGAAACTAAGTAAAGACCACACTGATAAAGTTCTTAGAACTGTTACGCGATTGATAAAGGAGTACTCTGTCGAACAGAGCATTCAGAAAAGTCTGTTCAATTCAGCTGCGTTCGCACAAAGACTTTATGGATTGCTGAAGGTGCACAAAGAACTAGTTCCTCTAAGGCGATAGTGAATTCAATTGGTTCGTCCACCTATTCGACTGCTAAGTTCTTGACAACATTATTATGACCGTATGTGGGCCGATCGGATTCGTATATCAAGTATTCGGCATATTTTATCAGTAAATTAAATGACGTAGTTGTACAGCCGGAGGACATATTAGTCAGTTTTAATGTGGTGTCGCTATTCACTATGCTTTCACTCAATGAAGTATTGCAACAGCTGAATCATGTTTTTCCTCCCGATGTTGCAGAACTGTTTAAATATTACCTCAAAACCATTTATTTCAAAGCGAACGAAGGGTTTAATGAACAGACGGATGGTGTCGCTATGGGGAGCCCCTTAAGCCCGATTATAGGGAACTTCTTTACGGAAAAATTCGAGCAGGAGGCATTGGATACTGCGAACAAGAAACCTAATATTTGCTTCCGTTACGTGGATGATAAGTTTGTTTTGTGGCGGCATGGCAGGGAGGAACTGGATCGCTTTGACAAACCTCAGAACGGAATCTATCCGAAGATTCAGTTTACCATGGAGGAAGAGGCAGGCGGAAGATTAAATTTTCTTTTGACGTGCTAGTTTTCAAGAAAGAAGATGGTAGCTTGGCCTACACGGTTTACCGAAAACCCGCGCACACAGACCGGTACGTACACCGGGATTCGAACCACTACCCACAACGAAAGCGAGCTGTCATGAAAACGTTGGCGGATAGAGCAAGAAAAATTTGAGGACCAGAGGGAATTAAAACATCTTACCACCGCATTACTAAAGAATGTTTCTTGGTTCGCTGAAGTGAAAAGAGCGTTAAGACCAGCGCGTAGAAATCATAGTCATGCTCAAGCGCCGGTGAAATCGAACGTTTTCCTGCCATACGTGAAGGACGTGACCGACCGCATAGGAAAAATCTTGAGGAAGCGGAATATCACGGTAATGTACACACCCACACTAAAATCGGCCAAGTGCGTTAGCCAACCGCTGGAAAATGCTGACATTTATAGGATTCCGTGTAGTTGTGGGGAGGTGTACGTAGGTACTTCAAAAAGAAAAAAGAAAAAAAAGCAACGACTCGAAGAGCACAGGGGAAGTTGCAGAAGAGGGGAGTCTGACACATCAGCTGTAACGGAACCTGCTTTACAGCCAGGAGGCCACAACGTTCATTTTGACCGGACCCAAGTATAGGCAGCCACAAACGGATACCTCGAAAGGCTATACAGAGGCCATTGAGATTGTGAAGCACCCCAGGAATTTTAATAGGAAGGAGGAGGGCGTGAAACTGAATGAAATTTGGATTCCGGTGCTGAAGAAGATGTGTAACAGTCTTCCACCATGGAATAAGAGTAAAAGCGGACGACGGCAGTCGACAATGGCCATTTGCGCTCGCGTATTCAAAGTATGTGACGTCACGCCATTTCGCGGAAGCGGAATATTGCTGTAGTCAGTAGCGAGCCAAGGTGTGTGAATCGGACATTGAACAAAGGTACGATTCCCCTTGAAAATGTTCTCCGCAGATGGGGGCGAAACGCCGGGTTTTGAAGTGAAATTCCTTAGACCACGGCATAATAGCCCGGAATATTTTATTAATTATGTTGTATTTTGGAACTAGTTGGAATGGCTATAAATGCAGATAAAGCGTTTCTAACATTGACTCTGGCACTGTGTTTAAAGTAGAACGAAACAAGACGCTTGGCCAGGGTACTGTTTAAAATGAGAGAGAAATATACATACGAAAATATGTTAATGGAGTTGCTAGACTCAGATCTTGATGATTACATCAACTTTTTGCGGATGGACAGTGAAATGTTTGATAACTTCTTTAGAGTTACTTGGCCACCACATTGAAAAAGAAAACGCAGGTATATGAAAAATTCTTCTTGATCCTCTAACAAAGTTCACAGAATTACCAAAGAATTTTGCCAAGAGCAAAAAAATTACATTTAAATATGCCTCACAAGAAGGAAAGAGAAGCATGGCTGTATAACGTCTTTTAACGAGCTTCTTTATACTGCCTGTGAGTGTTGCAGGAAATTAATCATTGGACTCACAATGATGCGTCGACTGGGGCCAATGGATTAATTGATTCCTTTAGGACTGCTAAATTTATGATTGCTCTTTTTGTGAGCGGATTTTTATCGAGTAACTTCTTATTGTTAAGCAGATATCTGCGAACAGACGGTCTGGAATTGTCAGTTGCAGCAAAGCATTCTCAGATGCTTGAAGAGTAACTGCTGGAAGTAAAAAAAAAAATGCAAATGGTCCTTTTAAGAAACTTTTTCTAAAGTAAAAATAATATGTGAGAAACATAAGCTTCCAGTAATTAGTTCCAGGGAAAATAAACGACAAGTTTATATTATCAAATTTGTACCTGCTGCCAATTTCGTGGGTTGTATTAGTGATGAAATTACTAGTAGGTTTTTAATCCACGAAGCTATTCTATCTTCCTTTTCCTGTTTTGTATGTCTCGGGAAACCTCAATGGTTTCGATAAGTTTTATGAGGATGACCTTCTTGAGATCGGTGCTTTCATTTGCACTGAACAATTACATGGTGAATGTTTGTTATGGAAAAGAAGAATGAGTGAATTTACAAATATTGAATTATCTGTTATGGAAACATTAAACAGAAATAAGAAAGAGACGTTTCCGAACATGCATGAGCTTTTAAGAATACCTCAAGTAACACCTGTCACACCGGGGAGGAACTGCTGCACTTTAAGGAGATTAAAGACGTATTTGAGAAAAGCAACGAGGCAAGATAGACTTACTACTCCGGCACTCGTAAATGTGTATTTTAATTTTGAAATAAATGTTGATCAAGGTTTTGATATATTAGCCTAAAAGAGTAGCCTTACTAATATTATTTTGCACTTTTTATATCTTGTTCAGTTCAGTTTTTAACGTCACCGTATTTTGCTGTATTGACACTGAATTTGCTGTAACATTTAATAATGAACGTCTTGTACAGACATTTACTTTTCAGTCTTCAAAATATCATTTACATGTTTTAAGCTACCTTTAGCCGATAATAGGTGGACCTTTTGATTGACAGGGTAACTATCATGACGCCTTGTTGATGTTAGTATTACCACTGTGCCCATTTGTTGGTGTGCTGTTTAGTCTCATTTACCTTTTAAAATTTTCCTCTAGATGGTGCTAGCTCGCTGAGTGTTAATACTCAACATTCCAATCTGTGTATACATCTGTAGTTATCGAATTTTGAAAGTAATTTTAGTACAAAATTGACGGTCGATAATTTTGCTACTGTATTTATGTGTGCTGACACCGTGCTCCACAATATTTGTTTACATTCTGTTATTTCGTAATTTTGTTAACTATTTTTGTTTAACATCGTTTTGTGTTATTTTTTCTTCGAGTTAGTGAGTCCTGTGTGTTCATTTTGTTTGCTTTCGTATGTTTTTTTTTTTAAAGAATGAGTCCAATCCAAGTTAAGTAGAGAACTTAGACGATAAAATTCACGAACTACTTGAAAATATTAGGAATAAAGTATTTTAATGAATGTAGCAGCAGTTCGGGAAGTTACTGTGATGTTCTTGCTGACATTTTAAATGAGTAAAGGTTTCCTTATGCACAAATGTTATATAACACGTAAGTACTTACTTGAGGCAGTCTGCAGTGCACTCTCCAAATATTATGTTTATTGTCTCTCTAAAAAGTAATAATAATTACATTTTTCTTATGTCATGTTACGCAGAAAATTATCTAAATTTTATGGAGATCCTTCTTAATTAATAAGAAATTGCGACAAAATTTTATGAATCAATAGCTGCTCCTGCAGTAAAATGTAGCAGGAATTACAAGTTGCAAACGATAAGAGAGCAACGTTCAGAAATCTTACTGCTTGAGACAGTGAAAGATGTACAGAATGTAAACACTCAGAAAGAGTGATGTTGGAGAAAAACATCAAGAAAAAAAAGGAATTGTATCAGCCATTACAAGAATTACTATACACTAAAGTGACAGAGAAGTGTAGGCAGGTCATAAAAGTGGTTAGTACCGTAACACATGTGTTTGTGTGTAATTAGAACTTACAATTATTATTATTTCGTGCGCTACATGCAGCCTACACACTCTATAGAAAGTATTTTATTTCTAATGCATTTAGTCTTGCCTAGACCACGAACCTACTATGCTGTCATAGTAGGAGGAGAGGTGATACTCCTACGTGGCGCGTCCCAGGTGGCGGATAGGGAAGTCCTCACCGGTTTACTGGCGGACTTGAGTGAAATAAAATAGCTCTCGCGGACCAAACACACCCTCTGCGGTTAACAACCGGAGTTGTAAATCGGAGCTTGCTCCAACTAAGGTTGACAACCTTCGACAGTCAAAAATGGAAAGGTCTTTTAGGAAAAAAATTCCACCGTCCTGCTCAAAAAGGCAGGAAAAGGCTACATCGGATTCGGTGGGTAGTCAACTAGAAGAAAGCAACGAATCGGAGCGTTTGCAACCATCCAAATGCACACTAAAACACAAAAAGAAGATTAAACATGAGCAAATAAATTATATAGCAACACACAACATAAACTCACTACTTCAGACCGGAAAACTCAAGGAGCTCACAGATGAACTAAATAAACAAAAAATTTTAATAACAGGGATCCAAGAAATGAGAAACACCACAGAGGACCCATTCGAATCACAAGGATACAGAATTTATAATGGGAAACCAGGACCGAAAGCAATGAACAATGTCCCCAGTTTGGAACAGGGTTTTGGCTCTGAGCACTATGGGACTCAACTGCTGAGGTCATTAGTCCCCTAGAACTTAGAACTAGTTAAACCTAACTAACCTAAGGACAACACAAACATCCATGCCCGAGGCAGGATTCGAACCTGCGACCGTAGCGGTCTTGCGGTTCCAGACTGCAGCGCCTTTAACCGCACGGCCACTTCGCCCGGCTAGGAACAGGGTTTTAATAAACATAAAAATAATAGATTCAGTAACGGATTTCCAAGCAGTATCACCAAGAATTGCGACTCTAAGCTTTAAAACAATGAATAAAACCTATACAATAACAAATGCTCATGCCCCAACAAATGAAAAAAAATTGTCTAACAAAAACAAAGGAAGAGGTAGATAAATTTTGGGACCTTCTAGAACAAACTGTGAACAGAGTAAATAAAAAGAATGTAAAAATCTTATTGGGAGATTTCAATGCTCAGTTGGGAAAAGAAAGGAAATATAAAGATATAATTGGAAAATGGAGTCCACATAAATTTACAAACAAAAACGGTCAAAGACTTGTAGAACTCTGCAGAGAACACAACCTTATATCTAAATCAACATACTTTAAGAGGAAGCCAAGTAAACTTAAAACATGGAAACATCCAGACTGGAGGAAGGGCGAGTGGCAGCCGACCGTGTCTGTATGGACAAAAATTTTCATAAGGAGATCCACAATGTTAAAGTACTGAGAGGAGTAGACACAGGCTCAGACCATTATGTGGTTAAAATTAAAATCAAATTCACACCGTTAAAGAAGAGGACCGGAAAAACAAATAAAATAAAAAGGAGGTTTGACCCACATCAGCTAATTAAAAATAATAAGTACCAACAAATAACACAAACCATCAAATTAACAGATGATCTAGAACAACTAGTGCCTAATCTTAAAAAAGAAGCAGAGAATCTAGCTCCCTTGAACCCACGAAGGAAACATGCATGGTGGACATCAGAATGTGACAAATTCCATGAAGATAGACACCAAGCATGGTTAAAGTTTCAAACACATAAAACTGAAGAAAATGCCATCAACCTAAAAAATGAAAGAAAAAAATTCACTCAAAATATTAGAAGAATCAAGGGAGGATTTCATAAAGATATTATAAAGTCTATAGAAGGTAATTATCATAAAACCAACTCCAGGAACTACTACAAAATCTTTGGGAAACAACTACAACAATATGAGGCCCCTACACTAATACTGAAAGATGAAGATGGAAGAATGACACACAGTAACAAGGAAAATGCAGAAATCATGGCAAAAGCATTTTACAAACTTCTGAATTGCGAGGAACCCGAAGAACCCTTACAAATCAACATAAATACCCCAATAAAAACCAAACCTAACAAACTAGACCCTCCAACTTTCCAAGAAGTAGAAGAAATTCTTAAAGAACAAAAAAATTATAAGGCATGTGGAGAAGATCAGGTTTTTGTTGAAATGTGGAAATATGCAAGTGACACAGTCAAGACCTCCTTAAACATGGCTCTAACAAAAATTTGGGTAACAGAACAATTTCCTGAACATTGGACCACAGCTATCATCCACCCACTACACAAAAAGGGAGATAAGAGCAAACCCAGACAACTACAGAGGAATCTCTCTCCTAGATTGCACATATAAAATCCTATCCAAGATCCTATATGAAAGAATCAAGGAGCAATTAGAACAGGAGTTAGGGGAATATCAGGGAGGCTTCAGACCATGGAGAAGCTGTGCAGAGCAGATAATTAGTTTAAAATTGATTATGGCATACTACAAGAAACGGAACAAACCTCTGGCAATAACATTTGTAGATTTTAAGAAGGCATATGACTGTCTCCACAGACCTTCAGGATTAAAAATTTTAAGAAATCTAGGACTCCATCCAAAACTAATTAAAATAATACAACTCACTCTAACCAACACCAAATCAAAAGTGAAGTTTAGAGGAGAAATTTCGGAACCATTCCTCATAAAAACAGGCTTAAGACAAGGTGGCTGCCTATCACCATTACTTTTCAACTGTGCACTGGAATACATAATGAGAGAATGGTACAAGGACAATCCAAAGAGGATAAGAATTGGAAGTGCAAAAGATGATATTAGCTTAAACTGCTTGGGATTCGCTGATGATCTTGCTCTCCTAGCCAACACCGTTCAAGAAGCCAGGCAACAAGTGAAATCACTACAAGAAATAGCAGAGAAAGTAGGCCTTAGAATATCATTTGAAAAAACGGGGATTATGCTAACTGATCCACCACATGCAAACCAAATTACAATAGGAGAACAGGAAATCAAAATTGTTGATAAATTTAAATATTTGGGCGAAATAATAACATACAATCTAAATGAGAAGCCATCATGGCAAAATAGAATAAAAAAACTGAACTATGCAAATTACATTACCAAAACTACATACAACAAAAAAAGCCTATCTATAGATGCAAAATTAAAACACTATAAAACAGTTACACAACCAGAAATAACGTATGCAGCTGAAACTATCTTCAAAACAACTAATACAGCAGAAATTGACAGAATACTAAAAATAGAAAGAAGAATAATAAGGACATGTATAAATAAACAGTATAAAATAAATGGACATTGGAGAATAGCATCAAATGAAACAGTATATAAGAAAATAGAACCAGTCATGAGCACAATCAGGAAGAAACGCATCTCATTCTTTGGACATCTGATGAGAACTCCAGAAAACAGAATTAGTAAAAACATAATACAAAAATTGTGGAATAGCAAGAGCGACATTAAATGGATCACAGAAATTAAGGAAGATATAAAAGAACTTCAAATTACAGTAGATGACCTAAAAAACAAGACAGAGAAAACCAGAATACTGCAAGACCTGCAAACCAGACTACAAATGAAAATCAATAAAAGGAGTGCAGGAAGAGTTGTCTCAGATGAAGAAAGAAAGAAGATATCTGAAAGAATGAAGAAATATTGGGCAGACAGAAGAGCAAAACACCTTTCATATAAGAATAGCCTCTAATAATTATATTATCTAAATATATTAAGTTATTGTCGAACCAAATTGTATCCATGTGTAACAACTTGTTTAGAACTTTGTATTTTTGACTACAGTAGTCCAATGAAGGCCATAAAATAAATAATAATAAAAAAATAATAAAAGTCTTGCCTAGAAAAGGCATATCAACCAGTCAATGGAAAAGCTGAGAAATTAAATCAATGACGGTAAGCGTTTAAGAAACAACTTCTCTGTCAGCAGAGCATTGTTCCAACGATGTGGGTTCCTAACTCTGCCGCGCGAGTTTACGTAAGTCAGACACAAGTGGACATTTCTAGTATTAACGTAACCGAAAAGTAAAAATGTCCTCAACATGAAAAACTCTTGAGATTTCTTTAACATTTCACTTTCTCTACTCCGCAGTCAGAAGTAGATATGATCAAATACACAGCCAGCTGGTTTGGATGCTGATAATGGAAAAACAAGGTCATCACCATGATGTGGTTACTAGAGAAGAAGCTGCTGATTACTAGACTTTGTGCCAAAATCCTCTGTTAAATTCCAGACCTCCTTAAAGTGCTTGCTGCGTTCTTTTCACCTCAGAACATAATTAAAGATCAGTTTGGTGTTAATGTGTGCGGCTTGTATTTATACCATTGTTTAATCAACATTCCTGACTAGCATCTAAAGGTTTAGTCTCAGAGCTTGCCTTTACTTGCATACTCTCATGAATATAGTAGCTGGATATTCAGCCAAAATATCGTAAAAAGATATCATCCGGCTGCAAAGCCGAAACCTCACGGAAAATATTTCAACATTTTATTTGATAATTGTTCTCACTGTCCACTGGAAATGCCAAAGATTCGGGTAATTTTAATGAAACGTCATTGTTTACAATGTAATTATAAGTCTTTAGAGTCACCTGTGGAGATCAGAACGCATAGAAGTAGTTACTTACTGTCAGATGACATGGAAACGCTAGCGCATCCTTAGTACCTAAATGTTAACATCACCAACGAAAAATTATTAGAAATTGTTGTCTAATTTAAATTAATTTTAGCACTGTTTCGGTGCCCATAACGAACTGTCACTCTGACGTCTTGCTGTGGATCGTCCACTGGTGTGGAACTCCCCGGGACATTAAAACAGTGTATTGAACCGGAACTCGAATGTACTACTGGTCAGTAGCAATTACGTATTCCGGTTTTGTTCGAACAAGCTGATACCTCAGCGTGTGTGGTGGGGCGGGATGTGAAGTGAGTTAGAGAAGATTTTCTGTTGGTAGGAGAGGAGTGGATGGGGGGAACTACGTCTGTTACATTTCCCGTAAACATGTAGCTCTAATGTACGGTTTTATGATGATGGCATCCTCGTAGGTAAAATATAACATAGTTCCCCATTCGTATGTCCGGTCGGGAACTATCCATGAAAATGCTGTTATCAGGGAAAATAAATCTGGCGTTTCAAGGGTCGAGGTGTGGGGTGTTAGACCCCTTTTTAAGGTAGATGTGTTAGAGAAGGCAAAAAGAGGAAAAGATAGGTTGAAGTGAGTATAATGGAGAATAGTGAAGAGCAGTGGCACGAAAAACGGGCTTTTTGTTCAGGTGTGTACAAGGTTATCAACACAAAATCAAGTAAAAGAAATACAGGAGAAGATCTAATAACGAATAAGAAAACAGTAGTTCGGGAGAGCAGTGTAATGAGCGCATTAACGTTGCCAAGATAGACAAAAAGCCATTTCCCACCACAATAGTGCAAGTTTATATGCCTTTTAAATCCGCTGACAATAAGGAGATTGAAAGGATGTATGATGAGATAAAAGAAATGACTGAGACAGCGAACGGAGGCGAAAATTTGATTACGATGGATGACTGGAATTCAGTAGCAGGAAAACGTCGGGGGGAAGAAATAGTAAGAGAACTTGGACTGGGGAAAAGGATGGAAGAGGAAAACGCCTAGTAGAATTTTGCACAAAGAATAATTTAATCATTGCAATGAATTGGTTTAAGAGTCATGAAAGAAAGTTGTACACCTGCAAGACACTTGGAGATATCGGAAGGTTCATATAATGCAATGGAAACTAAAGCCTTTGCTGCTGTTTATGCTTCTGCTAATATTCGTTCTATTTATGATGTTTTTACACGAGTACATTCGAAGACTGGAACCAGCAAGGGCGAGAGAAAATTTGACAGACAATTTGAGGAAACTACATTTGTTTATTTTTATTTTATATGTCCGTGTGTCTTAATTTTTCACGTGTGCTTTCACACTAATTATGTTGAATAGCAACACCAGGAGTAATTTTACTTATATCGCCTGTCTCACTCACTCATGTATCGAAATAATCAATTCCACTCCCAAATAGTGATTCGAGGAATGAAAAAATCAATAAATTTTTTTGTAGGTGTTACATACCTTCAGTTTCTTCTTGACTTTCTTGGTGTACATCGTGTCATCCAGGAAGCTTTGCAGAGGTACTCGAATTTTAGTCCTGTTGCTGATTGTTTTTTGAGCATACCAGTTACTTTGTACGGAATGTTTTCATCATGCTTCTTTTGATCAGATATCTTACGTTTTGTTGGTACTGGAAACGGAAATTTTCTGTTCGTTTTGGTGTTTACCGAATAGACAGTAAATCTGGCCGTATAGTCCATCGTGTTGTTGCGAATAATTTACGTAGTCTACATTCAGCAGATGCTACAAATTAACCCTAAGGCCATTGGAAGAAGGGAGATTGAACTTTTAGCTTCCCTGCGACATCGGGAAAGGGGTGCAATCCGATTTTCATGCAGGTGGGGAAAAGTGACTGAACCAGCCGGCCATTCACCCAAAGCCATTTAGCGAAACCATAGAAAAGGTAAATGAGGATTACTTGACTGGGTTTGAACCCTGCTACTCCCAAAGAGAGCCCAATGTCTTAGGCAGTGCTCCACTTTTGGCAAGGCGTTTCATCACTAGAGAAGGGTGCGAAGTCGCCAGCGCTTGTGCATATCTGTCTAGGCCGTGGCTGACGGGCTGTGATCCCGGTTATTTATGGCGACGACTTAAGGAATAATGTTCAACGGAAGAGAACAGACCCTTGCAAATCATTTCTAGAGATTAGACACGAGCGCGCCACTTTGCTCTGCCACTGGATGTTGGTCTTCAGTTCTGGCTCCCCACTGTTCAGTTCATCTTGCAAGCTCAGAGGCTCATCGCATCATGGCGTCCGAAGGTATGCTCGTCAGTCGGATTTTAAACATTATCAGGTTGTAACTCACCTAAATTGCTAAATTTGCAAGGTTAATCGACTGTGCAACCTAAAATAAGATTCTTTCCTCTGGAATATGCAAGAAGGAACTGTCCGTCCAGTTGCAGCAAAACAAGAGTAGTAAGGCTGTAATCTAATGGAGCTGGTCGCAATGAAGACTTCGTCAAACGGGTAGAGCAGTAAAAGGGAAAATAAAGATTTCAGTTGGCTACATCATAACCTGTTTTGCAGATTGATCATAAGGTGACGATATTTACATAACAAATCATTTTCATTGGTCCCTAATGTGTACATAGGATTTTGTCTCATGGTACAGTATATTTTGTGTATAGTGGTTCAAATGGCTCTGAGCACTATGGGATTTAATATCTGAGGTCGTCAGTCCCCTAGAACTTATAACTACTTAAATCTAACTAACCTAAGGACATCACACACATCCATGCCCGAGACAGGATTCGAACCTGCGACCGTAGCAGTCACGCGATTCCAGACTGAAGCGCCTAGAACCGCTCGGCCAGCGCGGCCGGCCTGGTATATAATGTTTAACGTTTTATCACGAGTCATCAATGTGTTTGTTTCAACCTGTTCTTCACCGTTCGTCTCTGCATATCTGTTACAGTAACAAACACTGAGATGACAAAAGTCAAGCGATACCTGCTAACATCGTGGCGGACCTCCTTTCACCCAACTTTGTGCAGCAGCTTGAAGTTGCGTGGACTCAACAAGTCGTTGGGAGTTTCCTGCAGAAATACTGAGCCATACTGCCTTTATAGCTGTTCATAATTCCAAAAGTGTTGCCGGTGCAGGATTTGGTGCACAAACTAGCCTCTCGATTACGTCCCAAAAATATTCGATGGGATTCATGATGGGCTATATGGGTGACAAATCATTCGCTCGGGGGGTCTGTCCAGAATGTTCTTCAAACCAATCGCGAGCAATTGTGGCGCATTGTCATCTATAAAAATTCCTTCGTTGTGTGGGAACATGAAGGCCATGAACGGCTGTAAATGGTCCCCAAGTAGGCGAAAATAGCCATTTCCAGTCAATGATCGGTTCAGTTGGACCATAGGTCCCAGTCCATTCCATGTAAAAACAGCCCACATCATTATGGAGCGGCGACCAGCTTGCACAGTGCCTTGTCGACAACTTGGAGTCTGCGCCACACTCGAACCATACCATTAGCCCTTACCATCGGAATCGGGACTCATCTGACGAGGCCACGGTTTTCCATTCGTGTAGCGTCCAACCGATGTGGTCACGATTAGCTGGCAGTTCTGACGTTAATCTGCTGTTGCCTTGTTTAGCTGTGTACAGACGAAATTTTGCTGGGTGTTTGATTATAACTCTCCTACCTTCTAGATTTTGACATCAGCCCTCTGGCTTTCAGTCTTCCCTTTGATTTTAGTATCTTTTAAGATGTTTCATAATTACTGCTGTTTCTTTCATTGTTGTTGTTGTTGTTGTGGTCTTCAGTCCTGAGACTGGTTTGATGCAGCTCTCTATGCTACTCTATCCTGTGCAAGCTTCTTCATCTCCCAGTACCTACTGCAACCTACATCCTTCTGAATCTGCTTAGTGTATTCATCTCTTGGTCTCCCTCTACGATTTTTACCCTCCACGCTGCCCTCCAATGCTAAATTTGTGATCCCTTGATGCCTCAAAACATGTCCTACCAACCGATCCCTTCTTCTAGTCAAGTTGTGCCACAAACTTCTCTTCTCCCCAATCCTATTCAATACCTCCTCATTTCTTTCATAGGGAAATGATTCCTTGTTCCATCACACTCTGACCCCATCGCTGGAGCATACATCCCTTCCAGTTCAGCCGTTTAGTCCTATTCTGTGAAAATGCACAATATCTTTTGTACAGAACACATATTTTTAAGTGTCTATTATCCATCTACTCTTTCTTCTGACAAATAGCATCAGTTTTTTCTACGACTTTCTCTTGTACAACCTGTTTAGATGTCAGTCTCATTCACTGTGACTTTGTTTCTTGTCTCTCTTGTTGAATTTACTAAAATAACTGCACTGCTAGCTTTTCATCTGATCTCTACATTCCAGAATTTTCTTCTTTCATTGATAAGTTCGTGTATTTCGAAGGGTACCCGTGACGTTTAATTACAGATGTATGTGTCTATTCATACTTGAGTAGGAGGTTCAGTGCTGTTCCCAAAGAAAAACGCACTGTTTCAATCCTGAATGTCTTATTTCTGAAAGGTATTCGTGAAAGAAATGTGCAGTAAAATGACCAATTTAAGAAAAATACTTTCTCATACTTCATGCATAGTTACATTTGTCAGTGGTCTGAAATTAAACTCGTGATTACATTTCACACAATTATTGTGACTCAGCACAATTTTAAGCAAAATCGGTTTTCTGCTGGGGCGATACTGCCATTAGAATTCCATCAGTGACGATACTCTCGGGCGTCGGTAGTAACAACATACGTTTGCGCTGTTTACTGCCGTTAACATGTCAATAAGGTCGTAGTGAAATGAACACGAAATATGTTCAATTGTTGGTATACTCATTTTTTCATTTGCCCATAGAAGTGATACTGTTTTCAAGCAAAACCTCATTTTGAGCCACTGAAAAATTTTAAAAAAGGGTAGTTTTGTATAATGAGTCATGGAAACCATTGTGTGGATGAGAAGTAAACGTTTCTTGTTGAATTTTCACCTTATGATTAAATCATACCTTGCTCTTACTTCCTAATTCGAACAACTGGGAGTAATTCCATTGGCATTTGTCTGTAAATATTGTTGAGGGAAAAGCTTTTTTATTCATTACGGTGCATGTCCAGTTCACTGTGAAAAAATACTGACGACGTCCAAGCTGCAAATAGCACATCCATAGCATAAATAGTTTTCGCTTGTTATTGCATATGAGTAAGAATGGTTTTTCTAGATGAAATGGAAGTAATCTGAAATGCAAAATATCAATACGATATAAAAGAGAGACGCCTATAGTGTACCAACTTACCAAGTACCGGCACACTAAAGTAAACAGAAATGTGAATTATGCTGTAAGAGAACAGTAACCAAACAAAATATTTGTGGTAGTTTTTATCGTTGTTTTCTTAACTTGTTTTATAGGAGCAATTCAATTATTCCGGCGAACACGAGTTATCTTTTTACGGTATTTCCTTGCACCACAATAAACATCTGTGACAATGGAGTGCGCATACGTAGTTTAGTTAATACGTCTCCTCTGGAGCGCAGAGTAGTAACATCTTGTATAATTATGTAATAGGGATTGTAGAACGTATGTTAGATAAGCGGTAACTGTGGCGTACTCACAGTAAATGAACACTCAGTGTTGGCATCCCTGATGGTCGTGTATTTTCAAAGAAATGCAATTATAAGAGTGAACAATGACAGAAGACGCAATGTTGCACATTTTTAAAAGAAGCTCATGACCCCTTGAGCAGGTGTACGGTTTACCTGACAGTGTGACTCACTAATCAATTTGTATTTGCTGTGTACAACGGAGTCATATTGACAGTGAAAAACGTGTGCTGATGTATTCGATTTGCTGCTGTCCCTAGCAGTAAAGTCGTATTATGCTCATTTTGCGACTGAAAATTTACATAGGAAGAGTGAAGATACCAGAATTTCATCCTGCTGAAACGTACTGTTTTATTACATGTACTTGGCACAACACATTGATTTATTTGTTTGTCCTTTGACAATTTGTTGTATGAATTTTGTGCAGCAGAAAGTCGTGAACTTCGAATAGTATTCATCGTTGTACAAATATTGGTACCAGAAGTACTGTGTTAAAGCAGCGCTGCTTCAGTAAAGAACGGGAACAATAATAATGGCCTGAGTGTTATTCCCCATCGGTCTTAAAAACTACTTATGCGACAAACGCATGAATACAGCACTCCCATCCGGATACTTCTCTGATTTGTCTTTATCTGACATCATTAACAACTAAGACAGTAAATATTTGTTATATCGTTGACAATTTTGAGACAAAACAGTTTCCTGTAAATATGTATCCAATTTCCAGCCGCGTATACAGTTATATCTTTTTATACACGATTGTCAAAGGCATCCAAATAACTTACAGAGGTGATTATTAATTGAGAAACAAACGTATAAAATGTATCATTTGAAATTAAAGCTTTCGTAAATTCCACTATTGAGTTCAGTTCATATTTTGGTTCTCTCAGTACAGACAAATATTTATCATTTTGACATTTTAGCACGGGGGAGAGTGCTATCATTAATGCTAACGGCAATTTAGTGTGTTTTGATTGTTTCAACTTTGGATTTTATTCATCTCTCTAATACAAAAATCTAATCGTGTATGGTCCAGCGTCTTTCATAGCCAAGGTTAGTCATCGCTTTGGCCTTCTTTTAGGAAATGTTACACCTGGATAACATTTCACTCCAGGAGTAGAAAGCGCCTACGATTCATAATGTTGAAGGTGTCTAGGCACTCCCATAGAAATGTCTTTCTGTCACAGAGGAAGCTTATTGTACAGAAGCCTGCATATATGACCTCCTTAAAATGAATCAGTAAAATTACTGCAGTCATATTTCTGCAGTCTCGTATTTGCATAGTCTAAAAATGATATGTGGGCTATAGAGAGTCTTTCGACAAAGTATAATATGAAAAGAGTTAATTGTCGACTATTAATTAGCCGTCAACATAATTTCGTAATAATGTGTGTTAAAATGAACTCAATTTTTTATTTATTTGTTGTATTTATTTATCTTCTAGCTGTCTAACTATTTAACAAATCACATTGTTATTTAATACCTTTACAAATTAAGTATTCATTTGTTATGGTTACATTCAAGTCTCGGTTCATCTTACTCTTAGTTAATTACCTATTATCACTCCAAATGAAAGAAATACATAAACATTGTTATTATTAGCTTTTCTTTTTTGTATGTTATAACACTTTAATGCTGATGATTTTAATAATTGACAGTCGTATTTCGCTAGTAGTAAGTTTTATGGTGTCCATCATTGGAAGTAAATAAATAATAGGTCTAGGGATTAACACTGTGGACAAATAACCAATTATAAAAGTGAGTGAAGGCGATTTCTTCCTTCGGCATCAGCTGCTGGTGCACAGGTGCTGAGGCAATCACGTAATGCATTTTCTGTTGCTCGAAGCCTTCACATCTTGAAATTTAGTTATTACTGTCTGTCTCTTGAAAAATATTTTGCCATATAGACATATATTTCTGGCTGTCAGACAGGGTTCGTGATACTGCGTATTGGGCACTGTCCTTTAAGCCATCGTCATTTGCTCAGTCGCGCTACCGCACCACTTCGTACGCATTGCCCCCAAATTTTAACTGTTCGCCACTTCCTGCTGGAATACCCTTTTTTTAACAATTTACGCTCCAGCTTGGGTTTGCCGTCTGATTTATCAGCCGTTTTAGTGAATGACGCGGGGGTTGTCGACAGCCTTTTACTTTTTATCAGCCGAAGCAATGTGGCGAAGGCCATTTAATTTTTAGTTTTGGACCTCCATTTTTATATCTTTTTTTAGCCCTTTCTCTACGTGCCTGTTTTTAGCTGTCTCCTGTTCTGTCCATTGGGACTGACGTATAGTTGTTTCCCTCCTCTCTGTGTTCGTATTCTATAGTTTTGACTTGGGCGCGTATGAACCCAGTTGTTTTTGCGCCCTAAAACAAAACAAAACAAAAAAGTGAGCGAGTTTGACTCTCAGTTGCGAAAGATAGGCTTCGAAAATTAATAAGGTTTAAACTTGCTATTGTATGAAGCTGTGAAATTTTTAACCTTGAATTCCATGTTATCTTAGGAATGAGTGGTTGAATCTTTGCAAAGTTTTGTGCTCTCGTCGTCTGAGAGGTTTTCCAGGATCGGTATCGTTTATCACGTATCTCTTAGGATAGAGTAGTTACAAAATATGTGGCCGAGACAGACATACAAGAGAGGTATTCCTTCCGTGATTCTACTCTTCGGTAACTTGGCAAAAGTTTCGTTCTCTATGGTTCGGGAATATTCTTTGATCCAGAAAGACTTATATGGGGAACTTTTATTGCTGCTTCTGTTAAATCCGCGTTCTTAGAAAGCGTCATTATCAGACACAGCCGAGAAAAAGTTAACGGGTGAAATTATTGAGCTGAACTAAGTAACAGGCCAGGAGTTCTATTTGCTGAGCGTGCTCTTGAAGCAGGCCACAGTAGTACACAATCGCAACTTTAATTCCTAGCAGCCTAAGTGAAATCTATGGTCAAGTAACGAAGGATCAGCAGGTGCCTTACAAGCTTCCGAGAGCGGTTCTTAAATTCACCAAAATTTCGAAAGATTTCCTGTCCAATGGTCAGAGCGGCTTTTAACTATGTAGACCAGTACATTTAACCCGTCTTTCAATTACCAAGCCGTGCTCCAAGAGGTATAAAACAGATGTCTACTTTGGCCGCTGCTAACCCAACGTCAACGTTACCAGAACATTTCGGTACCATCCCGTACAATTCGGTGGTCCGCTTGTCGTGCAGTACGATGCCGTGCAATACGGAAGTGCAGCAGATTCACATAACTGGCTAACATAAAGAGCCCATTGCGACTGGCACGCCACCCGCCATAGGCGTTCTGTTAACGCCACTTCTTTCTGGCGACGTCAGTACTTTTTGATTTAACTGGCACAATTTTAAACTGTAATAAGTAATTCTGCCCTATACTGCAACGCTCTTCTTCTTCCCGGTAGCGTTTTTCAACGACAGGGGATCCTTATCCGCATCTGGCTTTAATGCGCTACTTTACTCAACCAAACCTGCCCTCTCTGCTTATAACCTTTTCTGTCTATAACGAATGAATTGTTTCATTCGGACTTATAAATTTAGCTCCTAGGCTGGTTCGGGATCTTGCTGAAACCATAAAAACAATGCTCATGTTGTCAGTTTTCCTCAGTTTTCTTTCTCAGCTAATTTAAAGAGTTTAGCTGTTTTAGAGTATTTTAAATTATTTAAATTCCAAAGCATGTGCCATCTCCCTCAGCTAAACAGCAGTCAGCCCGTTCCAGCTTCTCCAAAATGTTTATAGAAGAGAGCTGATTCGTTCCCTTCAACGTCAAGCAAGGGAGATTAAATTAACACACAGGCTACAGAGAAAGATAGACAGTGAAACGTTATGCAACATCTGCACAAGGACATCAAGGCCTACCAGCGCACACCTTCTTTACAGCCTGGCAACCATAACATCCAGATGTTTGTCAGGCTGTCGTCTGTCAGTGAGTTAACTGTGAGACCTTGAAGTGAAATAGCAGCTGAGACAACGTACAGTAATAGAACTCCTTCGTATCTATTTTCTTCTAGAGTCGGTTTCCCTCAGACTGTGATAATAGCATTATACTAATCAGTTTTTAATAGTGTCCTGAACTTCGGTAGCCATTTGTTCTTGAGACTGATGATTATGTCGAAGTGTATATCATATAATCGGCGCTAATATAGGAATTAACTGGCTGTGTAACTGCATAAGCTCTAGCACACAATAGTCAAACTATAGTGATATAGGTTTTACAGCGGCAAGACAAGCCATCGTGTACGACATTGCAGACATATGTTGCGACCGAGGGAGTTGGGGTCACTTTATGTGCAGGAGGCCGAGCATGGAGTGTGGAAGGGTGGTCCAAACTACGCACAGATGCATTAGTGACACAGGGGTACATGTAATAACGTGTGTTTGCCTACATAAGTAACAGAATTATAAGGTTGTCTCTGTCAGTCTGAGCATGGAGTGTGGAAGAGTGGTCACACTACGCACAGATGCTTTAGTGACATCGGGGTATCTGTAATAACGTGTGTTTGTCTAGAAGAGTAACAGAGTTATAAGGTTGTCTCAGTGTGTCAGACTGCGATCGGGCATCAGCGCGAGCTGCAAGGAATTGCTTCTGAGCCCCGCCAGTGAGCTGTGACATCGGAGCTGCAGGTCAATGAGCGGCAGCCGTGTTGTGGAGGCGGCAGTGTGGGGACAGCTGAACGCCTCCCGCCCCTGTTTCTGCGGTACAGTGCGGCCCTTACACCTCAGCTCTCTCACAGACACCACGTCATGCGCTCAGCCGAGGATAGCCGACTGTGTGGTACAGGACGTCGGTTGTTGTGAGTACGTCGGTTGTTGTGAGGACGTCGGTTGTTGTGAGGACTAGGCCCTGGTCGTCCATCATGGTTTGACCGAGACTGCAGTAGATGTTCACGAGTTGGCCAGGTGGCTGCGCAACACCTGGACAGTGTGCAGATGACATTTTGCAGATCATCCGCGGTTGACCGTCAATGGGAGGGGTGCTGGCAGCATGCCAGCCAAACTCAATAGATCATCAATCTATCTCTTCTGGCAACACGTACAGAATGGTGGCACGACCGAATGTTTCTCTGGCCTCCTTCATTTGAAGAGTCGAGCCCACGCCCATGACGCGGTGGCTCCGGGTGCATGATCGAACTGGCCCTCGATAAAATAAATAAATGTCGGGTGACTAGGGCCTGTCGTCGGGTAGACAGTTCGCCGGATGCAAGTCTTTCGATTTGACGCCACTTCGGCGATTTGCGCGTCGATGGGGATGAAATGATAATGATTAGGACAACACAACACCCAGTCCCTGAGCGGAGAAAATCTCCGCCCAGCTGGGAATCGAACCCGAACCCTTAGGATTGACATTCTGTTGCTCTGACCACACAGCTACCGGGGGGGGGGGGGGGGGGGCGACGGCCCTCGATTATTCGTCTCGTCAGTGTTACTTGCCTCTGCGGGTGGTGGTTCAATAATTATTCAGGCTCGCCGAACTCGGGACTTTCAGCAACGTTTGACTATTGCAGTTGCGCTCAGGCGCTTGAAGTTAGAGAGTGCTACGTCATACTGCCCTGCTACGTCGTATTGTGGCGTTTACCCTTTTGCTACCCTCGTTGGGGGATTGTGTGCAATGCTCGCCTGGTACCCTGTCTTCCGCTACATGGGCCGTGTGGACATTCCAATTGGCACGCTGACCCCGAGCTGGCTTCCTCCGCTTTGAGCTTGTGTGGTAGAACTTTAAAAAAATTAGGCTTATACACAGATTTTTTTCTGCGGCGCAACACTCCTCAAACGGTTCAAATGGCTCTTTGTACCCTCCACGCTGCCCTCCAATACTAAATTGGTGATCCCTTGATGCTTCAAAACATGTCCTACCAACCGATCCCTTCTTCTGGTCAAGTTGTGCTACAAACTCCTCTTCTCCCCAATTCTATTCAATACCTCTCATTAGTTATGTGATCTACCCATCTAATGGTGGCTGGTTCAAATGGCTCTGAGAACTATGGGACTTAACATCTGAGGTCATCAGTCCCCTAGAACTTAGAACTACTTAAACCTAACTAACCTAAGGACATCACATATATCCATGCCCGAGGCAGGATTCGAACCTGCGACCGTAGCGGTTCCAGACTGTAGCGCCTAGAACCGCTCGGCCACACCGGCCGGCCAACACTCCTCCCTTCTTCCAATAATTTCGTCCCAAATTTTGCCTTTGATCGTTCTCTGCAGACATTTACATATACACGGTGAACATTAATAAAACCGACAAACTGCAGGGGCGGTTTACTGACTGGGAATAGAGGAAGAAAGGTCCTACGAAGATGTATTCCGAAATGCATCAGCCACGGTAGATGACGCTGACGAATGACACTTCCTCGACTATGTGACGTGTGTTCTTTGTGTGTTTCAGGCTATGTAAATGACGCAGCTAACTGCAAGCAGCAGAATGGTCCGGTATTCATATAGAGAGCAAACTGAGATGGTGTTGTATACAGGCAATCAGATGGAAACGGTCGAGAGGCAGCACCTAAAAAGTACCCTCATGGACACCAGCCCCATCCCGCAACATTTAAAGCCCATTTCTAGCGTTTGTGTCATCATGGGTCCTTACAGACAAACGAACGAAGGTGCAGGGAGGCTGCGGACTGTGCGTCCGTCAGATTTGGAGGACCAGGTTCTAGAAGACACTGAGACGAACAAGCTCCAGGCAGGTAACCCGCCAACATGGTGTAAGCCAAAGTACGATTATGTGTACCCCACTTGACATTGCATCCCTTGGAGGCCACTTTGAACGTATGTTTTGAGGTGGATGCGACAGAGTTCTGAACTGTATTCTGGGACGATTTGTTGTCGTCGCACACACACTGTCCATTTTCGGACACATGTTCATAGGGCTTATTTTCCTCCATTTCCAGTCACGAATACGTCCCTGTATTTCGTCGGTTTTATTAATGTTCACCCTGTATAACTGCACACTGTGATTACTCACTAATATTTTTGCTCATATGATCTGAGCAATATGGATATTTTTCGTTTCCTAATTCTATAGCATATAGTTTTGGTTGACTGAACCCATTTCAAAGTTACACTATATTATTCTTATTTCCGATACTACGTCCCGTCAGAAATTTACAATTTTCCTTATTCTATGGATCAAATGGCTCTGAGCACTATGGGACTTAACATCTGAGGTCATCAGTCCCCTAGACCTTAGAACTACTTAAACCTAACTAACCTAAGGACATCACACAGGCCGGCCGGAGTGGCCGTGCGGTTCTAGGCGCTACAGTCTGGAGCCGAGCGACCGCTGCGGTCGCAGGTTCGAATCCTCCCTCGGGCATGGATGTGTGTGATGTCCTTAGGTTAGTTAGGTTTAATTAGTTCTAAGTTCTAGGCGACTGATGACCTCAGAAGTTAAGTCGCATAGTGCTCAGAGCCATTTGAACCATTTTTTGACATCACACACATCCAAGCCCGAGGCAGGATTCGAACCTGCGACCGTAGCGGTCGCGCGGATCCAGACTGAAGCGCCTAGACAGTCTGGAGCCGAGCGACCGCTACGGTCGCAGGTTCGAATCCTGCCTCGGGCATGGATGTGTGTGATGTCCTTAGGCTAGTTAGGTTTAATTAGTTCTAAATTCTAGGCGACTGATGACCTCAGAAGTTAAGTCGCATAGTGCTCAGAGCCATTTGAACCATTTTTTTGAAGCGCCTAGAACCGCTCGGCCACCAGCGGCCGGCCTGATTCTATGCTTTCCGGGTTATGTCAGTTAACCATTCAACAGATACCTGATATGTCAGCAGGTCCAGAGAATAGATACTTCTACACCTGAGACAAATGTAAAGTACGCAAGCCCGATGGTTAGCCGTGCAGTCTAACGTACTGCTTTCCGGGCAGGAAGGTGTGCCGGCCCCCGGCACAAATCCACCTGGTGGATTAGTGTCGAGGTTCGGTGTGCTGGCCCCTCTGTGGATGGTTTTTAAGGCGGCTTTCCATCTGCCTCGGCGAATGCGGGCTGGTTCCTATTATTCCACCTCAGTTACACTATTGGTGATTGCTGTGCAAACACTGTCTCCACGTACGCCTACACCAAAATTACTCTACCACGCAAACACTTGGGGCTACACTTGTCTGGTGTGAGACGTTCCCGGCGGGGGTGGGGGTGGGGGGAATGGGGGGGGGAGGGAGTTGCTGGAGGGGGGGGAGGGAGGTGCTCCACTGGGGGCCGAACCGCACAATAACCCTGGGTTCCGTATGGGGAGGCGGTGGGGTGAGTGGACTGCTGTGACTTGTTGTGGGGTTGTGAACCGCTATCCATGTAGATGTATACGTAGATTCAGAACTATAATCTAGACAGTCTGAGAAGATCCCTGCCAGCTTGCAGCGCTGTTGCCCACTTTCAACTGCGAAGCACCAATGGCTGCAGGCGGAAACAGTCTATAGAGCCCAGGCAACATTGTGGCGATGTCATAAGATGTTTACAAAGTCGCGTAACGTTATTGGTTAACCTTCTGTGGGCGCGGTGTTATTCGCAACGAGATCGGGTACGGTGTATCAAATTTATCATGTCGCTTATTCACCTGATTATTTACTGAATTTCATTAACAAAACACACAATAAATTAAAAATATCTTTAAAGAAAGACAGAGAAGACAAAAGAGCACAACAGCAATAGAAATAGTTTTCATTCAGATTTCTTTTCGTCAGTGTTGGACTGAGGTAACAAATGATAACATCGCCTTTTTTCACTTGCTTCTTTATTACATTTTACTAATTAAGCTCATTATAAATGACAAATATCTTTACAGAAAGGCAAAGATGACATTGTAACACAATAACAATGGTGCCATTACTTACTCAGTTGTGTTATCGTCACTTTTGGACTGTGGTAACATATGAGGATTTTTACCACAGTCAGAACAAAAAAGTTCAATGTGCATCAAACAGATTGGTATTTGACAAATTTTGCAACAATATTTTGTCACTCTTTTTCTTACTGTGCACGTATTACACCCTTTCCTCTTGCTTGCATTTGTTTTTTCTCCTTTTCTGATTTCGTCTTATGCTTCGTATTCACACGTTGGCCTATAATGTTGTAGACTCAGTTGAAGATCCCTGTGAACTTCTGTGGTGTCCAAACTTCTTCGAACCAAGTGAGGTAGAACTAATGCGTGAGATAGTTGTTTCAGGAACCCTTTTCTTCTGATACAATTCTCATGGTTGCCACAATAGATTACTTGTGCATTGATTCCACTCATATTGATCACTGCAAAAAATATAACCGTGGGCCAATGGCGCACGCTTGTTGTAACATTGTACGAAGAGGTCAACTTATCCATAGTGTCGACTCCACCTTTGGTGCTATTATAAATTGTTACAATCGATGGCTTTAATTGATCTCCAGTGTCAGCATCTACTGAATTATCGTCATGCAAACTTGATGCTAGGATCACGCTCTTCCCCTTTCTAGGGACTTAGGAAACTACAGTACATCCTTTCTTGAAGCCAAAAAGTGAACTGTTGGCAGCCCTTCCTTTATTGGTAGCAAAAACTCCGGAGGAATCTCATGCCTGTTTTTCTTCATAGTTCCATCAAAAGAAAGATTTCTCCTTCGTAACTCTTCTATCAAGCCAGTACCAGTAAACCAGTTGTCTGCAGTCACACTTCGACCTGACTGATAAATAGATTCACATAGTCACAGAACAACATTGGAAGGTTTATTGCTTACGTGATATAATCGTTCTGGTTGCAACCCAGCGTATATTTCCAAATTATACAGGTAAAATACTTGGGAATCCACTAGAGCATATATCTTAATCCCATTTTTGTTTGGTTTGCTAGGTATATATTGGCGAAAACTACACCTTCCAGTTTCTCATCTACTGTAACATTGTCTCCGAGGGTATAGTATTACTGCCAGTTCTGTACAGATACAGAAAACATTTCCCGAATCTCTGTTATCTGGTCTAATCGTCTCCTTTCTTCGCGAGTTGCCCGATTGTCAAATCTAAGACACTGAATTTGAAACGTTTTATATTGATTACGAGACGAAATTTCTCAATGTCATCCCCATGAGTTCCCCACACATCCTCTAAGCTCTGTCTCTTACTTTTGTTACTCCAGCTAAAAATAAGAGACCGATGAAGGCCTTCAATTCAGTAATGTCTATTTGTTTTATGTCTCTCTCACGCTGTAATGAAGCTTTGACGCTCTCCATGTACTGATTTGTACACAAAACTATAACAGACAAAATTTCATCATCTATGAGGCAATTCCAGCATTCCAAAGGCGTTCTCGCTGCTTTTGCACACCTATAGGTCCGGGTAACTTCCGAATAATATTGAGAGCCCTGAATCGTACTCTGTGCGATGGTGGAACTTTATTCCATTTTGTCTCTTTGTCCATTCCCATATAGTTATGGCTGTTTTCATCAAGTACTTCCTCGTCATCTTCACTGTCGTCTTCCTCTGTTTCTGAATCTTAAGGCCGGACTTCAACTATGTCATCACCATCTGTGTCCACTTCATCTTCAAAATCCTCTTGAAATTTATTGTCATCCTCTTCGAATAGCATCTTTTGGATTTCTGCAACATGATTTGGGTCGAGGAGGTTATATGTCTTACTGTAGCTTGCCATCATGAAGTATATCCCACCAAAAATCATAAAATTCCTATAGAAAACGCAATCGGGCGCGGTGTATCAATTTGATACTTGATATTCAGACGACTGTAAAAGACGACTAAACGCTACTAAAAGAATATAAGTGCATTTTGCATTCTACTTTCTACTACTTACTAAGTTGTTGATAATCAAAGAAATTACCTGTTGAAATGTAATGGGAACAGGCGCAGTTTATCAAACTGAGCAATCAGCAAATATCTCGACAACAGAACAGTCGCATTAATACTGGAGCACACAACAATATATAGTGGTCGGAGAAGTGAAGCTACCAGTGGGAAGGCGCCAGTGCTGCCAATTGCTGACAAATAATTTGCAGCAAATATCTACATGAACCATGGACCTTGCCGTTGATGGGGAGGTTCAAATGGTTCAAATGGTTCCCCTAGAACTTAGAACTAGTTAAACCTAACTAACCTAAGGACATCACAAACATCCATGCCCGAGGCAGGATTCGAACCTGCGACCGTAGCGGTCTTGCGGTGATGGGGAGGCTTGCGTGCCTCAACGATACAGATAGCCGTACCATAGGTGCAACCACAATGGAGGGGTATCTGTTGAGAGGCCAGACAAAAGTGTGGTTCCTGAAGAGGGTCCGCAGCCTTTTCAGTAGTTGCAGGGGCAACAGTCTGAATGATTGACTGATCTGGCCTTGTAACACTAACCAAAACGGCCTTGCTGTTGTGGTACTGCGAACGACTGAAAGCAAGGGGAAACTACAGCTGTCATTTTTCCCGAGGGCATGCAGCTTTACTGTATGATTAAATGATGATGGCGTCCTCTTGGGTAAAATATTCCGTGGGTAAAATAGTCCCCCATTCGGATTTTCAGGCGGGGGCTACTCAAGAGGACGTCGTTATCAGGAGAAAGAAAACTGGCATTCTACAGATCGGAGTGTGGAATGTCAGATCCCATAATCGGGCAGGTGGGTTAGAAAATTTAAAAAGGGAAATGGATAGGTTAAAGTTAGATATAATGGGAATTAGTGAAGTTAGGTGGCAGGAAGAACGAGACTTTTGGTCAGGTGAATACAGGGTTATAAATACAAAATCAAATAGGGGTAATGCAGGAATAGCTTTAATAATGAATAGGAAAATAGGGATGCGGGTAAGCTACTACAAACAGAATAGTGAATGCATTATTGTGGCCAAGATAGACATGAAGCCCACGCCTACTACAGTAGTACAAGTTTATATGCCAACTAGCTCTGCAGATGATGAAGAAATTGATGAAATGTATGATGAGATAAAATAAATTATTCAGATAGTGAATTGAGACGAAAATTTAATAGTCATGGGTGACTGGAATTCGACAGTAGGAAAAGGAAGAGAAGGAAATGTAGTAGGTGAATATGAATTGGAGCTAAAAAATGAAAGAGGAAGCCGCCTGGTAGAATTTTGCACAGAGCATAAATTATTCATAGCTAACACTTGGTTCAAGAATCATGAAAGAAGGTTGTATTCATGGAAGAAGCCTGGAGATACTGAGAGGTTTCAGATAGATTATATAATGGTAAGACAGAGATTTAGGAACCAGGTTTTAAATTGTAAGACATTTCCAAGGGCAGATGTGGACTCTGACCACAATCTATTGGCTATGAACTGTAGATTAAAAGAGAAGAAACTGCAAAAAGGTGGGAATTTAAGGAGATGGGACATGGATAAACTGAAAGAACTAGAGGTTGTACAGAGTTTCAGGGAGAGCCTAAGGAAACAATTAACAGGAATGGGGGAAATAAATACAGTAGAAAAAGAATGGGTAGCTTTGAGGGATGAAATAGTGAAGGCAACAGAGGATCAAGTAGGTAAAAAGAAGAGGTCTAGTAGAAATGCATGGGTAACAGAAGAGATACTGAATTTAATTGATGAAAGGAGAAAATACAAAAATGCAGTAAATGAAGCAGGCAAAAAGGAATACAAACGTCTCAAAAATGAGATCGACGGGAGTGCAAAACGGCTAAGCAGGGATGGCTAGAGGACAAATGTAAGGAAGTAGAGGCTTATCTCACGAGGGGTAAGATAGATACTGCCTACAGGAAAATTAAAGAGACCTTTGAGGAAAAGAGAACCACTTGTATGAATATCAAGAGCTCAGATGGAAACCCAATTCTAAGAAAAGAAGGGAAAGCAGAAAGGTGGAAGGAGTATACATAGGGTCTATACAAGGGCGATGTACTTGAGGACAATATTATGGAAATGGAAGAGGATGTAGATGAAGATGAAATGGGAAATACGATACTGCGTGAAGAGTTCGACAGAGCACTGAAAGACCTAAGTCAAAACAAATCCACGGGAGTAGACAATATTCCATAAGAATTACTGACAGCCTTGGGAGAGCCAGTCCTGACAAAACTCTACCGTCTGGTGAGCAAGATGTACGACACAGGCGAAATACTCTCAGACTTCAAGAGGAATATAATAATTACAATCCCAAAGAAAGCAGATGTTGACAGATGTGAAAATTACTGAACTACCAGTTTAATAAGTCACAGCTACAAAATACTAACGCGAATTCTTTACAGACGAATGGAAAAACTGGCAGAAGCTGACCTTGGGGAAGATAAGTTTGGATTCCGTAGAAATGTTGGAACACGTGAGGCAATTACTGACCCTACGACTTATCTTAGATGCTAGATTAAGAAAAGGCAAACCTACGTTTCTAGCATTTGTAGACTTAGAGAAAGCTTTTCACAATGCTGACTGGAATACTCTCTTTCAAATTCTGAAGGTGGCAGGGGTAAAATACAGGGAGCGAAAGGCTATTTACAATTTGTACAGAAAGCAGATGGCAGGTATAAGAGTTGAGGGACATGAAAGGAAAGCAGTAGTTGGGAAAGTAGTGAGACAGGGTTGTAGCCTCTCCCTGATGCTATTCAATCTGTATATTGATCAAGCAGTAAAGGAAACAAAAAAAAAGTTTGGAGTAGGTATTAAATCCGTGGAGAAGAAATAAAAACTTTGAGGTTTGCCGATGACATTGTAATTCTGTCAGAGACAGCAAAGGACTTGGAAAAGCAGTTGAACAGAATGGACAGTGTCTTGAAAGTAGGGTATAAGATGAACATCAACAAAAGCAAAACGAGGATAATGGAATGTAGTCGAATTAAGTCAGGTGATACTGAGGGAATTAGATTAGGAAATGAGACACTTAAAGTAGTAAAGGAGTTTTGCTATTTGGGGAGCAAAATAACTGATGATGGTCGAAGTAGAGAGGATATAAAATGTAGACTGGCAATGGCAAGGAAAGCGTTTCTGAAGAAGAGAAAGTTGTTAACATCGAGTATGGATTTACGTGTCAGGAAGTCGTTTCTGAAAGTATTTGTGTGGAGTGTAGCCATGTATGGAAATGGAACATGGACGATAAATAGTTTAGACAAGAAGAGAATAGAAGCTTTCGAAATGTGGTGCTACAGAAGAATGCTGAACATTAGATGGCCGGCCGCGGTGGTCTCGCGGTTCTAGGCGCTCAGTCCGGAACCGTGTGACTACTACGGTCGCAGGTTCGAATCCTGCCTCGGGCATGGATGTGTGTGATGTCCTTAGGTTAGTTAGGTTTAAGTAGTTCTAAGTTCTAGGGGACTGATGACCACAGATGTTAAGTCCCATAGTGCTCAGAGCCATTTGAACCAGCCACCATTAGATGGGTAGATCACATAACTAATGAGAGGTATTGAATAGAACTGGGGAGAAGAGGAGTTTGTAGCACAACTTGACCAGAAGAAGGGATCGGTTGGTAGGACATGTTTTGAAGCATCAAGGGATCACCAATTTAGTATTGGAGGGCAGCGTGGAGGGTACAAATCGTAGAGGGAGACCAAGAGATGAATGCACTAAGCAGATTCAGAAGGATGTAGGTTGCAGTAGGTACTGGGAGATGAAGAAGCTTGCACAGGATAGAGTAGCATGGAGAGCTGCATCAAACCTGTCTCAGGACTGAAGACCACAACAACAACAACAAATTACGTGTATCAATTTGAACAGTCGCGCCCGATGGAAGGATAAGGAAATTCAGCAAAGCTACTGCAACTGTCAGAAATCAACTTATGCCGACTCTACTATAATGAGACCTCGTTCTTCTCAGTGTTGACAGACTATAGAGTGAAGTACAACACTGTTACGCTGCAGCCAACAGTAGCTACCTGACAGCACTATCTGTTGGGTAATGTCGGCTGCAGTAAAAAGCAGATGACTACCAGCTGCAGTCTTCTGACATCCACTGGTTCGGAACTATGGAGCTTATCAGCCAACTTAAGAGTTAATACACTTCACATATTTCGGTACTTTTCTGACACATTCACCACTTTTTTTTCTGGAGGGTTAGGTTAGTGGAGGTAGCCCAATTGCCCTATCTTACTGCCAAAATTCAAACTTCCCGCTAAAATCCTCCATCTTGGATGACGTCATGCACTGTTGCCAAGTCTACAGGTCAACATGTTGTATGACATCATCGCTGCCATCTTGAATAAATTAGGCAACAGTGGAATGTGGGGCAGGTAACAGGTAGCCCCACTATTAATGTCATCTCTCATAAGTTGCACTTAGACTTCTAAATACGGCAAGCAATTATGGTTTATGTTTTTATGTTTGGAGTTCACATGTTGAAGGAACTCTCAGAGACTGTCCATACGCTGAGGTCAAACCATAAAAGTGTCATCAACGTATCGCCAATATGCCGTTGGTTTTACAATTTCCATAAAAGGATTCACCAGCTGGGAAGACAAAGAACTCCCCACGGCAACACCATCAGATTGTTAAAAAACGATGAGCATTCTAAAAATCTTGATTAACCTAGCCCATTCCATGTCAGATGCTGATAATCTGCAAAAGGAAGTGCACCAACTGCAAAATGTCTTCCTGAACAATGAACGTTCATCTCAGCAAGTACAGACGTACGAACAGCAGGACAAGCAAGAGGATGAGGCCTTCAAAATGACTGCTTATCTACCTATTTTGGAAATGTTTCAGCAACAATAGGCATCATAATACTGAGAATACACGAAGTTAAAGCACTCTTTAGTCCTCCTTCCAATATCTCGGCACTAATGGAATCTATTAAAACGACTTAAAGAGTCGCGCAAAGCAGGTATTTACGAGATTCCGTGGGCATGCTGCATATGTTACATACGGCAAACGACGCGCTCAGTGCAGGATCGCATTGTACAACGTCAGCGGCATACTCGTCTCCTCCGAGCCAATACGAGGGCAACCATTAATTACGTGAGCTCAAAGTGGGGCGAGGGGTGTGTCTGGCAAAATCTCACCAAATCTCATTAGTAGGGGGGGGGGGGGGGGAGGGGGGAATGAGTGGACGAAAATCTCACGTCAATCTTTTAATCAGAGAATATAAATTATTATTATAACAGATAACATTTTGTTTTATATAGTTAATCCTGAGCACAGACAATCTTTATGGCCTCTCTGAACTGAACTGAATGCTTTTCATGTGTACTTGCCTGGGATTCCCCGATTTGAAACAAGTGCTAGATTTCATTCCGGAAGTACTCTGCTGGCCTGGTCGAAATCATTGGGAGTCAGTCGTGATATTCTGCAACGAATATAAAGCTGATGTCATTGTGTTCAAAATGAATTTCATGTACATCTACATCTAAATGTGTACTCTGCAAATCACACTTAAGTGCCTGGCAGAGGGTTCTCTATTATTCCAATCTTGAATAATGCGCGGAAAAACGAGCACCTACACTATGGGATCAAAAGTATCCGGACACCCCCAGAAACATACGTTTATCATATGTGCATGCTGCTACCATGTTCTGCCAGGTACTCCATATCAGCGACCTCAGTAGCCATTAGACATCATGAGAGAGCCGAATGGGATGCTCCGCGGAACTCGCGGACATCGAACGTGGTCGGGTGACTGGATATCACTTGTGTCATACGTCTGTACGCAAGATTTCCACACTCCTAAACATCCCTAGGCCCACTGTTTACGATGTGGTAGTGAAGTGGAAACGTGAAGAGACACGTACAGCACAAAAGCGTACAGACCGACCTCGTCTGTTGACTGACAGAGACCGCTGACAGTTGAATATGGTTGTAATGTGTAATAGGCAGACATCTATCCAGACCATCACACAGGAATTCCAAACTGCATCAGGATACACTGCAAGTACTATGGCAGTTATGCAGGAGGTGAGAAAACTTGGATATCATGGTCGAGTGGCTGCTCATAAGCCGTCATCACGCCAGTTAATGCAAGCCTTGCTTGGTGTAGGAGCGTAAACATTGGACGATTGAACAGTGGAAAAACGTTGTATTGAGTGACGAATCACGGTACCCAATGTGGCGATCCGATTCCTGGTGCGGGTACATCATCTGCCAGTGTGTATAGTGCCAACAGTATAATTCGGGGGCGCTGGTGTTAAGGTGCGGTCGTGTTTTTCATGGAGGGGCTTGCACCCCTTTGTTGTTTTGGGTGGCACTGTCACAGCACAGGCCTACAATGATGTTTTAAGCACGTTTTTGCTTCCCACTGTTGAAGAGGAATTTGGGGATGGCGATTGCATCTTTCAACACAATAGACCATCTGCTCATAATGCATGGCCTGTGGCGGAGTGGTTATACGATAATAACATCCCTGTAATGGAATGGCCTGCACAGAGCCCTGACCTGAATCCTACAGAACACCTTTGGGATGTTTTGGAATGCTGACTTCATGCCCGGTCTCACCGACCGACATCGATACCTCTCCTTAGAGCAGCACTCGGTGAAGAATAGGCTACCACTCTCCACGAAACCTTCCAGCACCTGATTAAACGTATGCCTGCGAGAGTGGAAGCTGTAGCCGGCCGAAGTGGCCGTGCGGTTAAAGGCGCTGCAGTCTGGAACCGCAAGACCGCTACGGTCGCAGGTTCGAATCCTGCCTCGGGCATGGATGTTTGTGCAGTCCTTAGGTTAGGTAGGTTTAACTAGTTCTAAGTTCTAGGGGACTAATGACCTCAGCAGTCGAGTCCCATAGTGCTCAGAGCCATTTGAACCATTTTTTTGGAAGCTGTCCTGAAGGCTAAGGGAGGGCCAACACCATACTGAATTCCAGCATTAGCGATGGAGGGGGCCATTTTCTGCCAGGTGTCCGGATACTTTTGACCACATAGTGTATCTCTTTCCGTTCCAGGTCTGATTTCCTTTATTTCATTATGATGAACGTTTTTCCCTAAGTACGTCGGCGTCAACAAAATATTTTCGCATTCCGAGGAGAAAATTGGTGACTGAAATTTTTTGAGAAGGTTCCGCCGCAAAGAAAAACGCCTTTGTTTAAGTGATGCTCATCCCAAATCCGGTATCATTTCAGTGACATGAAAAGCGTGCTGCCCTTCTTTGAACTTTTTCGATGTACTCCGTCAATCTTGTCTGGTAAGGATTCCACACCGCCCACATTACGCAGAGGATGGACAAGCGCAGTGTAGGCAGTCTCTTTGGTAGATCTGCTACGTTTTCATCAAAGATTTTGCCCCAGTTCGGAAATATCGTAGATCCGGGGCTGATGAGTGCCACACTTAACTCACTATCTTCTCTCCCATTTCGCTATAATATAAAATGAACTGCATATCTTTTAACTTTTACGGTGTCCTCCATCAGTCCTGTCTGGTAAGGATCCCATACTCTGAAGCAGTACTCCAGAAGAAGATGGACAAGCGTGGGTGTTGGTAGTCTTTTTATTAGTGTATTGCATCTTCTAAGTATCTGCTAATGAAATGCAGTGGTTGGTTCTCCTTCCCCGCAACATTTTCTGCCAGTTTCCAGTTTAAGTTGTTCATAATTGTAATCTCTACGCATTTAGCTGCACTGACAACTCTTAAATGTTTGTGATTTATTATGTAAAAGGAATTTAACGAATTTTTTTAACACTCATGCGAAGGACCTCGTACGTTTTATTGTTTAGAGTCGGATGCCATTTTTTGCACAATGCAGATATCATGTGTACATAATTTAGCAATTTGTTCTGCTTTTCTTATGTCTTTCGTAAACGGTAAACGACATCATCTGCAGAAAACCTAAGAGCATCGCTCAACTTGTTTCCCAAATCGTTTAAAATAAATTAATAATATTAGAGGGCCTCTACCTCCTTCATGGGGAAACCCAGAATCACCTCTGTTTCAGCAGATAGCTTCCCGTCAGGTACTACACTACTGGCCATTAAAATCGCTACACCACGAAGATGACGTGCTACAGATGCGAAATTTAACCGACAGGAAGAAGATGCTGTGATATGCAAATGATTAGCTTCTCAAAGCATTCACACAAGGTTGGCGCCGGTGGCGACACCTACAACGTGCTGACATGGTAAAGATTCCAACCGATTTCTCATACACAAACAGTAGTTGACCGGCGTTGCCTGGTGAAACGTTGTTGTGATGCCTCGTGTAAGGAGGAGAAATGCATACCATCACGTTTCCGACTTTGATAAAGGCCGGATTGTAGCCTATCACGATTGCGGTTTATCGTATCGCGACATTGCTGCTCGCGTGGTCGAGATCCAATGACTGTTAGCAGAATAAGGAATCAGCGGGTTCAGGAGGTAATACGGAATGCCGTGCTCGATCCCAACGGCCTCTTATCACTAGCAGTCGAGATGACAGGCATCTTATCCGCATGGCTGTAACGGATCGTGCAGCCACGTCTCAATCCCTGAGTCAACAGATGGGGGCGTTTGCAAGAAAACAACCATCTGCATGAACGGTTCGACGAGGTTTGCAGCAACATGGACTATCAGCTCGGAGACCATGGCTTCGGTTACCCTTGATTCTGCATCACAGAAAGGAGCGCTGCGATGGTGTACTCAACGAAGAGCCTGGGTGCACGAATAGCAAAACATCATTTTTTCGGATGAATCCAGGTTATGTTTACAGCATCATGATGGTCGCATCCGTGTTTGGCGACATTGCGGTGAACGCACATTGGAACCGTGCATTCGTCATCGCCATACTGGCGTATCACCCGCTGTGATGGTATGTGGTGCCATTGGTTACACGTCACGGTCACCTCTTGTTCGCATTGACGGCACTTTGAACAGTGGACGTTACATTTCAGATGTGTTATGACCCGTGGCTCTACCCTTCATTCGATCCCTGCGAAACCCTACATTTCAGCAGGATAATGCACGACTATATGTTGCCAGTCCTGTACGGGCCTTTCTGGATACATAAAATGTTCGACTGCTGCCCTGGCCAGCACATTCTCCAGATCTCCAGATCTCTCACCAATTGAAAACATCTGGTCAATGGTGGCCGAGCAACTGGCTCGTCACAATATGCCAGTCACTACTCTTGATGAACCATGGTATCGTGTTGAAGCTGCATGGGCAGCTGTACCTGTACATGCCATCCAAGCTCTGTTTGACTCAATGCCCAGGCGTATCAAGGCTGTTATTATGGGCAGAGGTGGTTATTCGGGGTACTGATTTCTCAGGATCTATGCACCCAAATTGTGTGAAAATGTAATCACATGTCAGTTGTAGTATAATATATTTGTCCAATGAATACCTGTTTATCATCTGCATTTCTTCTTGATGTAGCAATTTTAATGGCCAGTAGTGTATGAACTGTGACCTTCCTGACAGGAAGTCACAAATCGAGGTACACATCTGAGACGATACTCGAAACATGCAGTTTGATTATAAGATGCCTGTGAGAAACAGTGTCCAAAACCTACTGGAAATCTAGATGTATGGAATAAACTTGAGATCCTCATTCTATAGCAACCATTACTTTTATTGCTTTAAAAGCCAGTTATATTCCAAAAGTAACATTTTCTGAATCCGTGTTGATTATGTGTCATAGTACGATGCTGAAGGGCTTGTATTGTTCACAGACTTGATGCAATGACTGCAACCATTACGAAATACATAAAATGTGTTCACAGTTGTGAATATGGACAGCCATCAGTTGTATAACAGAATGATGACAACAAAAATTTGTAGCGGAACAGAACTGAAACTATATATAACTGAATGTCGCTTTCCTGCTGTTGGCAGATAACTACAATATTGCGGTGCCTGTGTTGTTCAGAAGTATGATGCAATGTTCCTTTGGACATGGATGCACTGCAGCAACTACAGCCGTTTGAGTCATGGGAGCTGCGCACACACGCAACTTTTGCTTTCTTAATTACAACCCAGTATTTTGAGCCACTATCTTTGTTCTCGTACTTCAGTGCCTGCTCTACTAGTCTGGTCTCTTTACCCGAGAGCTTCCATCTTGTTCTCATAGTTCAATCTCTGTGCCACAAACCTGCCATCTTGCTCTGCTGGTTCGATCTCTAGACCTCCTGCTCCTCCAGCTTTGTACCTGTAATTCTCTCTCTGTCCTCCTTTCCACCATTTTTGTTCTTGTTGTCCAATCTACATACCCAATGACTTGGGTATATGTAATATTGACACTGTCGATTGATCGTGTTCTTCAAGACATTTCATAATGTTCAAGAACGGGATACAGTATGTTCGAAAATCCTACTGGGAAACTGTACATAGTATGGATCAAATTATATGATTTATCATCATTAAATACATGTTCTAAGTGCTAAATGTTTCTGTGATGTTTTCAGACTAGTTCTCAAGCTCACAAGCTCGCCCCTAACTCATCTTAGTTGAACTAAAACTAATACACCATCTGCCAGATTCCGATGATCAAGCTGCAGTGTATATCATGAGCAAAGCCTGCCTCCCCAGTAAACTGCTGGACACTGTACTTGCATCATACATGAAACACCCTATACAACACTCAGCTGCCAGAGTCCAATGATGAGGGCACTGTGTATGTGGCAGTCTGTATCCTGCCTATTTGCTAGATTTTCTGTTTTTGATATAGCTGTTGTGACCTGTTTCTTCCTAAACATATGAGTTTTGTGACAAAAAGGTTTGAATTAGAGCCATTTCCACACATAAATCAATAATTTGTATTTGTTTTGCAGTGTGCAAATGTATTTGCGAGTGAACTTTATATAATATAGTTTTGCACTACTCCAAGTAAATTTTGATAATGGGGGGGGGAATGCAAATAATGTTCAAGGAATGGTGGGTGTAATTTTCATCACCTGATGTTTTTTTAGAAGTTTTCCCTAATGCTTCACCTAGCCAAGAATCATTTTAAGGGGGAAGAAGATAATGTATTATGTTCCACACCAGAAAATATAATCGAAGTTATTGGCTAGCTTTATATTAGCTGTACTTTGTGAAAGCTCCAAAATAGCTTTATGTTTGAACAGGCATGGTTGTGGTTGACATATTGAGGAAATCTGTGACATTTACTGATTTGCAACTATGGTGCCAGGGCTTTCTAAAATATATACAGATTATATCTCCTTTTCCTTTCATAATCAGCTATTAAACAATACCAAGAGCTAACTCCAAGATAAATCTACTTCCTGTTTAGCTGCTGATGTCGCATTTCCCAACCCTTTTGCATAAGGAAACACACAAAAAATGACATGTTCTCAAGACAGCTTTAATGTACTGTATCACTTAAATTACATATTTTCATAAGGCACAAGTATAACTACGAAAAAGACCAAATACAACATGTTACCTTCATAAACACATAGATCAACAAGGTGGCTGCATAATTTGCTTCTGTCAACCACTACATTACAGGGCCTGAGATGGCACAAAACCATCACTGTTTCATCATGCAAATGATAAATGCTGCAGATTCTTCCTCATATTCTAGTAGGAACTGTGTATAGAATTATTTTGCCACTTTAGCAAACGAATGATCACTGAATGTAGTTATTCCATCAGGTTTAAACACTACAAATCGCTTTTCTGTTGAAAGATGCAAAAGGTCGAGATCACCACACTTAGATATTGTTGAGAATATTGTAACTGAATGTTACTATTAATTCAACCCGAATATCCACAGCAACAGAAAAGATGTTTACTGACATTTTTCAATAAACTGGGTGGCCACTGGATGCTTGAACTATCAACTGATACACTTACTTGACAGGGCGGCACTATAACAGATACGTGGCAACAAAATAAGGAATAATCAATAACATTCATTCAAAGTGTACCAAATGGCACTTAAGTTTGGTGTGGTTTGATGTGTGGCACTTCCATGACCTATACCTAATGCAATGAAGTCCAAATAACTTTGCGGTCTCTTGGCAGTCTACGATATTGTTTCTGTGACTAAAGGTGATGTAGTGGACACTCTTGCATAGTACTAGTTCTCCAGAAATAGTAATTGCCAAGTCAGAATGTTGTCTTCAGAGAACTGTACAGAGCTGGCTGCATGCGCTGAACTGAACTGTATGACTGCTAGATCAAAACTGTGAATTTCTACAGCATGTCCTGTTTTGAACCTGTCAGTGGAAGGATTTCCATCTCTGCCAGTACAAGGTGGAAGCAATGTAGTGTATGGCAGACAGCAATCCCATTGGCAGCTGGCAACACTATCATGAGCAAGTACACTGCATAGATGGACATGCTGTGGAAGCAGAAAGTGGTCAGAATTTGTGAGTGCAGTCTGGAGGCCTCTGCTTGGTACTGAGAGGCTGTGTGGTGGCCTGTCATGGTATCTGCTGTGTAACCTGAAGCCTGGTACACAACATATACTACGTAAACATTCTTTTTAAGTTTGGCTTCTTCTCAAGAAACAGTTCATATGTTATTACCTTTTTCCATTTGTCCCAGTTTAATTGAGTGTAAACAGTATATTTCATTACTTCTGCCCACACTTCAAATGGCAACCTTTGTATGCAGGGAAGTCCTGACAAACTGAAAAGCGCTTGTTTCACATTTCAATGAAGTGATTTTCTCTTGGGCTATATGGAACTTTTTATGGTGCAAGATGCCATACTGGAAAGTCGAACTATCAACCCCTTGATTGATTTGTGACACATTCTACATCTTAGCGACACACTCGTAATGTGGTTCCATGGATTGCAAAATGAATAACTTAAAAAACAAAATTGCTACTCTAATTGCTTACCAATCATTGAATCTATATCCTGCATGAATGTAACACAGCCACTTTAAAAAACTTCTCAAACACTAAGCTGCATTTTATTTGCGCTTAATGAACATTTTATTTGCGCTTAATGAAGTGCTTTGTTCTCCATAATTGTATTGTCTTTAAACATCAACAGGAACATCATTTCCCACATAAATCTGTGTGTATCAGCACATCAATTGATTGTAATTTTGTATGACTGGGTGGAATTATTTGGTAGCACTGGATATATGGAAATGACGTAAGGCTGGGGCATCCGTCGGGTAGACCGTTCACCTAATGCAAGTCTTTTGAGTTGATGCAACTTCAGTGACTTGCATGTCGATGGGGATAAGATGATGATGATAATGACAACACAACACCCAATCCCCGAGCGGACAAAATCTCCGACCCAGCCGGTTATCGAACCCGGGCATGATAGTCCGTCGTGCTGACCACTCAGCTATCGGGGCAGACTGGTAGCACTGCATGAAAATGATAGTATGTGCACTTTACCAATAATGCAGCCTTTACACGGAAATATGTGATCTTTGAAATCCATCTTGGCGTTTGGAAACTAGTTTAATTTCTTTGGTATTCTGGTGTAAGTACCCTTATTTCACGTGAAACAAGGAGAGATTCAATAGAATCAGTGTTTCAGCAGCGCTTATTTTTTGAGATAATGTTAAATTTCGAGTCTGATATGTCTCTCTCTCTCCTTATACTCTTTAAAAATGTACATATATAATTATCAGACAGATGTTTCATACCTTTATGAAGGGCTGCACCAAAGGGGATCAGGTTATATGGCACATATAAAACCTTGTTAATGTATTTCTCCTTCCACTTCTTTTCAGTGTAATTCTAAATACTAGTCTCTCCAAATTCAATAGCAGTAATACAGTTCCTATCACCAGTATGAACAGATCAAGTCTCTGGAAATTCTTCATACAATAGTGAACTATGAATACGGACTGGTTTTGCATATCAGTATATATTTACATTGATTATTGTCAAAAGAAAACAATAATTTATATGCTATATGAACAGAAGCTACTTACATATCATGTTACTAACAAGAACTTTAATTCTTAAATCTAAATAATAAAATGATTTGTAGCAAGAGTGATTAATAAGAATTGATTTTAATTTACATTTTATAACAGTAATGGACACCTGATGGAACAATACATAAAATAAGGGAAATGCAACCACATCCCTATAACAAATTGATGCTTGGAGCACAGTAACATGTAACCGAAAACAGCATTTACTGTATCTGTGTGTGTGTGTGTGTGTGTGTGTGTGTGTGTGTGTGTGTGTGTGTGTAAGTCACATGTATTTGAAACTTCCTGGCAGATTAAAACTGTGTGCCAGACCGAGACTCAAACTCGGGACCAAAGGCAACGGTCCCGAGTTTGAGTCTCGGTCCGGCATACAGTTTTAATCTGCCAGGAAGTTTCATATCAACGCACACTATGGTGCAGAGTGAAAATCACATTCTGGACACATGTATTTGTTTATAATTACATAATTAATTTTGCAACATATAATTCTTTATGGAAGACAGACAGAGCATGAATGAACAACATTTTCTCAGGAAAGTGCATCAATGTTCTGTTGGAGGGTAGCTTCTGAAAGAAATTGAAAATAATACATGAAGTGAAAAATGTACATGATTAGAACTTGTTTTATTTGTTTAGTAATGTAAGAATGTTGTCCATTGTTTGTGGATTCTCAATAAACAGGTATGTCATGCAATACAGGCTGATATTGAATTAATTTTTTCAGGATGCAGTATCAATGCTAGGACAGTTCTTTGGTATTTGATATTTATTGGTACAGCAGTTAATTACATGATCCGCACCAACATCAACATTGCTATAGTAGACATGGTAATCAGGCGGCCATCAAATCCTCTGAGTAATGCTACTAATATTGTTAGTGAATGTTTCAACCATGATGACATATCTGGTTCAGAATCTGCATCAAACAGCAGCAGCTCTTCACCAAACAAAATTGATGATGGACATGTGAGTACACCACTCATATTTCATATTCTATTTACATCAAATGCTATTAGCTCTACAGAAAAAACACAGAATGAGTCACTTAAGTTATTTGTCTGAAGGCTTTTCTGATGGGCTGAAGATATCATTATTCAGCATTAAATATCTCATAGTACACAAGTCAGCATTGATGCCTGATGATGCAGTGTGATGAGCTTTATTCCAAGAGACCACATAAGATGCAGTGATATGGAATATGATTACCACTGTCTTTTAGTAAAACCTGCAAAGTTGGGACGAAAAGAAGCAGTGATGGTGGGATGTGAACTGTAAATGTGATAGCCTGTCAAAAAGCATCCACAACTCTACATTTATTTGCATTTTTCCATTTGTTTTGCTTCACGTCACATTAACTAGTAAGCAAGTGCTCAGTAAATAATGTGCCATTTGATAACAACAGCATTGCTTATTGATTACTTTGATATCAAATTTGTTGTGTTAAGCTGTGCTGTAGTAATTGATTGTGTGTCACACAATGAGAATTTTTTGCTATTCCTTTCTGCAAAGATTGATTAATAATGTCTTTAATCAGCTGAAAACTATTTGAACTGAATAGCTGCAGAGTATGTAAATTGTAATCTCTTGACAAATGGATCTGTTTTTGGACCATGGTTTTATTGGCTGTTAGCTTCCAGCAGTAGTGTGTGGGTTTTGCTACTATGTGAGAAATGTAAAGAGACTGATTTTTTATGTACCAAAGTTTTTACTTTTTTTAAACAATAATATTGTCCCTTTCAAAGTAGTTCCCTTTGGCATCTCTATGCCAGTGGAGTCATTGTTCCTAGTGTTGGCAACAGACTGAAAGGCTTCAGCTGGTAGGTCCTTTAACCTGTTGATCACATTCTATTTAACATTCTCTGGATTCCGAAAATGATGTCCTTTTATCCAATTTCTCAATTTTGGGAAAAGAAAATAGTCACAAGGATTCAATGAGATGAATAGGGGGACTGTGGAACAACAGGAAATCCTTTTGAGGGCAAAAATACTGTGATGGAAGTGGCCAGCTGAACTGGGGCATTGTCATGATACAGCATCCAGTTGAAAGTTTCTTTGGGTTTTCTGCCAGATCCTAAAATCAACTTTATTAAAATTTCAATGATCCAGCTGTTCACCATCTTCAGGAAAATGCTGCTGCTACTGAGACCTGCTGAGAACAGATACCAAAGCTGCAGATCATCATCCTATATAATTCTCCATACCATACACAGTGCATGTGCCACTCATCACAGTTGTTGCCCTCTAAGACTGAGCAGGTGACGCCACCCTTAGTAGAACACTGGCAGCAATGGTATACCACAATCAATGACTGTTTTCAAACGCCCAGGCTGGCTGCACCATAAAACATTCTGTTTTGATGCAAGCTAGTAGAGAGGTGCATGTCCTGGTAAGAAGAAAGCCATTGTCTGTATTACTCAAGTTGTCTGGCAATCTAATTTGAATTGCCTCTTTATAAACACTGTTCCAAGAACTGGAACTGTACAACAATCCAGAAGTATTGGAAACTATCACAGTCTTGTCAAATTTCATTCTGTGTCCCTCATTAAAGCAATGTTCTGCTACAACCAGTTTTATGGCTGTTGTAGCCTTGTATTATGATGATGTTCCATGCACTAGTCCTGAACCATGTGAACTGAATGGCCGATGTAGCCTTCCCACATTGACATAAAATTTTATGTATGCTAGGCTTCCTAACCCCAAATCATCTTTCACAGAGTGAAGTAGTGCCCTAATTTTGGAAGGTGGATGGAACACACTCTTAATGTTAAAACTCCTTAAATTCTTCCAGTCTTAAACAATATGCCCCCAGCATAAGGAATAAAGGCCACAGATCTGTGGTCCTCTTAGCATGCCACTTGGGATGGTCCAAACTCCAAAGTATGTATCATCTGGCCTCGTGGACATGATGCTCTCAACATATTTTCTTCAGCTATTTTCATCCCAGCATTAACTTTACCATGGAGATTGAAAGCAATGGAATGCTTCCATTTTTGAACATCATGGCTAACAAAGAACAATATGGTACTTTTGGACACAGGGTTTACTGAAAGCTGACGTACATCAAATGGTATCTGCATGCCATCCACCATACCAATGCAATGGCATCCTTAGGACTCTGGTACACAGAGCAAATGCCATTTGTGATGCAGACAGTTTCACTCAAGAAGTTGCACATTTGATGACTGTGTTTGAGGAAAATGGATACTCTGAGAAACAGATTTGTCGGGCTACAAAGTTTGGACCATCCCCAGAGGTGCACGAAGAGGAGCATAGATCTGTCACTGTTATTCCTTATGCTAGGGTCATATCATTTAAGACTGGGAAAATTTTAAGGAGTTTTAACATTAAGATTATGTTCCATCCACCTTCCAAGATCAGGGCACTACTTTGCTCTGTGAAAGACGAACTGGGGCTGCGGAAGCCTGGCATATATAAAATTTTGTGTCAAGGTAGGAAGGCTTACATCAGCCATTCATTTGCACAGTTCAGGAAAAGTGAATGGAACATCATCATCATACGAGACTACAACAACTGGAAAAATCTGTTGTAGCACAAATTGCTTAAATGAGGGACATGGGATGAAATTTGACAAGACTGTGATAGTTGCCTATACTTCCAGTTTTTGGACAGTGTTTATAAAGAGGCAACTGAAATTAGGTTGGCAGACAACTTGATTAATAAAAGCAATGGCTTTCCTCTTAGCAGGTCATGGGACTCTGTACTAGCCTGTATCAAAACAGGAAGTTTTTCGCTGGAGCCAGCCCAGTGTTTGAAAGTAGCCTTTGAGTGCAATATACCATTGCCACTGGTGATCTACTAGGGGCAGTGCCACCTGCCCAGTCTTGAAGGGTAGCAGCTGTGATGAGTGGCGCGTGCGCTGTGTACTTTAGGGAGGCCTATATAGGATGATGATCTGCAGCCTGGCATCAGTTTTCAGTGGGACTCAGTAGCAGCAGCATTCTCCTGAAGATGGTGAATAGTCAGATCACTGAAATATTGAATCAAGTTGATTCTAGGACCTGGCAGCCAAACCAAAGAGAATTTCAAGACTTATGCCAGGAAAGCCTACAAAGTCACAGCATCCCACTCATTTGCAATGTCCAGCCTCACTCGATTCACCATTTTTCCAAGCCTTTCAAGGACATCTTTATAAAACAGTTGATTGACAGTTTGATCTGGAGGAACAATCTCACAAAAGCATGCACATGTTCGATATTTTTGTCAGTTTTAAAACTGAAGACTCCATGATTGAGTTTCATCTTTGACATGTTCTTGGCCTTCCAAAACTGGTTTGTGCCATTGAAAAAAATTGTGCTCTTGATAAGGAATGTTCCCCATAGGTCTACTTCAACTTTTCAAAGTTCACACTCTTGGATTACCCAAGTTTAACAGAAAACTTGTTGGTATAACATTCCTCTAAATTCCACTGTTACATTTTTGTAACACACATCAAAAACACAACTTCACTGATAGTGGTCTCAAAAATCACACAATGGCTGTACAGTGCTGAAAGACTGGTCTACACAGGCAGAACAACGTAGCGTTGCCAGATCACTCACAGTATTGGCAGTCCCATTACTTTTGTCACACAATTCATAATTATACTTGATGTTAATATTTGAGTGAGCATGTTCTTCAATTATTATTCATGTAAAGCTTCCTCATTATGCTATATATCAAACTGCAGAATTTATTTATTTGTTTGTTTGAGGTCACATATACCTGTACTGACTAGCTGGGATTTAACTTCAAAGTTGTACTCACTGATGCAGTGAAGCAGAATAATAGTTCTAGCTGGAATTCAGTGACTGAAGGATACACCATCTGATCAAAAGCATCTGGGCTCTCCTATGTAATGTGGAACTGACCACTAGGTTTCACAAGAGGCAGAGTTGCCAGTATAAAAGCAGGTTTTGCCAGTAGAGAAGTAGTAACAACAGAATGGGCTAGTCAGCAGAGCTCAGTGATTTCTAACGTGAAGTATTCATTGGACGTTAACTGAGTAATTAGTCCGTAAGGGACATTTAAACCTTTCTGCAGCTTTCCAAGTTGACTGATGGTAATGTGCCAGTGAAGTGGAAATGCAGAGTAAAAACCACAGCTGAAACGAAACCAGACTGTCCTCATGGACTGACGGACAGGGATGGTTGTAAATTATTGCATAAAATCAGAAGAAGGAATTATTCATGAATTCAAAAGGGCTCCCAGCAGACCAGCTGGCATAATGACCATGTGCTAGGAGTTAAAAAGAATGGGGTACAATGGTTGAGCAATTCCTCATAAGTCCTGACACATCTATATTCAGGTGGTGTAAAGAGTAGATCCACTGGATAGTGGATACTGGAGTGATGAATCATGCTATACCTTGCGGCAGTCCAATGGAAGGGCTTGGGTTTGTGAAAACCTGGAGAACGTTACCTGCCATCATGTGTAGGGTCAACAGTGAAGTAAAAAGGAGGTGGTGCTATGGCATGGGGGTGCTTTTCATAATTAGGGTGTGGTCCCATTATTGCACTTACGAAAACACTAAATGTAGAGAGCATTTCTGTGTACAGTAGAGGAACAGTTCAGAGAATAAAATTGTTTGTATCAGTATGACAATCCACCCTTCAAAGCCGGATTTGTGAGGCAATGGCTTGTGGACAATAACTGGCTTTCCCAGAGTCCCAGCCTGAACCCAATGGAACACCTCTGGGAGACTTAAAAGCCAACTTAAATCCAGACACCAGTATCCAATATGACTACCTTCTCTGGTTTTGGCTCTTGAGGTAGAATAGGTGGCAGTTCCTCCGCAGACATTTAGACACTTCACTGAAATCCGAGTTCAAGCAATCATAAAAGTGAAGGGTAGGCATACCCTAATTTAATGTCTATTGATAAGTATCCAAGTACTTTTGATTGGGTAGTCTATTATCAGCTTAACAAATGTATGGTCATGATTTTCTTAGTCTCTGTCACATTTGTTAGTTAACTGAGAATAATTTCCTTCTCTTGTCAGATCACTATTTTCATTAGATGACACACTCACCAAGGATTGTAAAATTAGGATGCATTTAATGTCTCGACCAATTATATTCCATGATGTTGAAACTGAATTGACCTAAATGCTGCCATATGGCATCAGTTTTATTTATTATTTCTAGTTCTTGTTTCATTCATTTCACCTTGTAGTTAGTTTTATTTTTGTTCCTAGCTTTTATCAGTTTGTCTGTTTAAGTCACCTTAATGAAAAGACTATAGTTATTTTTAAAATTTGCAGGAGAGAATACTTTGATCTGTTTGGTTTAGATGTAATTGCATTTACTGTGCGTACCACCAAATCCTCCCATATCCAGGTCATTCTTCCTCAAAAATTTTTGAACTCTCATTTTTTATTCATTTCAACAAACACTGAATATAACTTACAGTATGTAAATGAGCTTTCAAAAACTTATGTATTTGTTACTGTTCCATCTGTATGCTACTTCTGTTTAAAATCACCAATTATGTCTAATTTTGTGGTTGCTTCCTCATGGAATCTGTCTTGATATTACTCATTTTCATTGTATATATTCATTTTTGTATTTTTTTCTTACATGAAAATGACTGATTAGTTGTGTAGAAGTCTTATTTTCTTTCCTTCTGAGGCTCCATATTACTTTACATATAGTGGTATTTAGATCTATATGATTCTTTCATTCTCTATGGTCAAAATTCCTCTAGATCTTATCAGTAAATATATTATTTAAGTTTGAAAAACAAACAAACTGCATTTTTATTCTACTAATCAAAATTAACACAAATTAGTAGAATAAAAAAGCAGTTTATTTGTTTTTCAGCCTTAGATATGAAAATGTTCTACCAGGAAGCTATGGAAAAATCCATCTATGTATATTAAATATTTCCTCTGAAAGAGCTCTATGGTCAGTCACCTTCAGGCTGCTACTGTATGGCGTAACAGCGCCAGAGAATCTGGCATGTCGCATGGGGGCACCTCAGGTGTCACTTGTTTTGCCCACGGGCTCTGCTTCCGAGGGACCTTCTTGTGCACATGACCATGTGGATCTGCCCTCACAGCAGATGATTGGCAGGAAGTAACTTGTTCACATCACCTGAGATGGAGCTTCAATGGGGAGACTGGCCACCTGGCCTCGCCCATTCAACTTTTAAGTTAACTGGTGGTCGCTCCTTCAGCATTGTCTGAGCAAGCACAAGGGGGGAGGGGTTTACTAGTTATCAGGAGCTCCAGCATTAGGCTTGTTTGGAGCCCCTATGGCAGGCAGCAACGTGCACTTGGTATGTCTGCCAGGGGGGCATCATCTGATACGTGGAGGCGGGCTTGTCTGTGGCTTTTGAGCATGCGGGGTGCAGTCATCTGCAATAGCAGAGCTCACAATTTGCAGTGTTGTTCCGAGAGTTGATCAGGGTCCTTTGGTTTAGAGTTGAGTGGAGGGTCTCAACCAAAGGCTTCATTAACTCTGTGATGGTCTTGGCTGCAGACTTCTAGACCTGCATTATTGTGTGGGGATTTGTAGGACTTCCTTTGATAGGGCAGGTGTCCGCTATAAAAAAAGCAGCAGCTACTTGGGAAGCAGAATGCTTGAGGAATGCACATGAGGGTTTTTTAGGCTAGACAGTAGTTTGACGCACTCTGATGAACACATGCCAATTGATACACAGCAAGTGAAATCAGACAGCATTCAGAATAAAGACACTTTGACTGTCAAAATTTTAATAGTAAACTGTTGGGAAAGGTCTCAAACTCAAATTATTCTTGGGACCAAGGACTGGGTGAAACCTGAGGTGGAAAGCTCTGAGATATTTAGAAAGTCATGGAATGTGTATCAGAGAGACAGATTAGAGGCCATAGGAGGGGCAGTGTTCATTGCAGTTGACAAAAATATAGTCTCTATTGAGGTCAATGTTGAGTGTGACAGTGATGTTATTTGGTTGTGTGTAACAGGTGCAAGTTAAACCAAGTTAATTGTCGGATTTTTTACCAGCTACCCGACTATACTGTGACAGTTTTAGAGTCATTCAAAGAAAGTCTATGGTCAGTAGTGCATAAATACTCAGATCAGCAATACTAGCTGCAGGCAACTTTAACTGTTGAGTATAGACTGGGATGTGTAAGGATTCATTGCAGAGGTTACAGAAAGACAGTCATGCAAAATACTTTTAACACATTTGTGGAAAACTGTCTAATGAGCATGTGAGAACTGTGATTTACATCTACATCTGCACTCTGTAAGCCACCCTACATTGTATTTTGGAGGGTGCTTCACATGAAAAGGTCACTTCCCTCTTTTCCTGTTCCAGTTGTGAAAGATTTGCAGGAAAAAGATTGTTGGTAAGCCTCCATGTGAGCCCAAATCTCTCAAATTTTACCTTCACACTTTTTTAGCAAGATACACGTCTGAGCCCAAGCAATATGTTAACTGACTCTTCTAGGAACATACAATTTGGAACTTTAACAATGAACCACACCACGATACTGAACACCTCTCTTTCAGTGTCTGACACTGTATTTGACTGAGAATCTCTGTGATGCTTCTACACTTTCTAATTGAATCTGTAATGAAATGCACTGCTCTTCTTTGGCTTTTCTCTGTTTCATCTATCAGTTATATGTGGTAAGGATTGTAGACTGCTGAGCAATATACAGATAATGGTTGAATGAGCATTTTGCGAGCTGCCTCCTTTGTGGGTTGACTACATTTTGCAAGGATTCTTCCAGTGAATCTCAGTCTGGCATGTGTCTTACCTGTGATTAGTTTTATATGGTTGTTCCTCTTTAAATCACTTCATATGTGCACACTTAGAGATTTTATGGATGTGACTGGTTTGAGTGATTGTTTTGCAACCATGTAATCATGCAATAATAGGTCTTTCTGTCTGATGTACACAATATGTTACATTCATTTATGTTGAGAGTCAACTGTCAATCCCTTTACTTAGCAATGATCTTCTGCAGCTCTTCATGCATTTTGCTACAATTTTCTAGGGTTATGACTTTTCTGCATACAACAGCATTAACTGTGAAAAGTCTCATGGGACTTGCATCTTTATTCACTATGTCATTTATGTACAGGATGAATCACCTAGCACTTGCACCACAAATATTGAGCAAATGGAAAGTACTATTGATGTGTGGTTTTCACAGAATGGATTGGTAGTCAGGGGCTCATATTTTTAGCCAATCAATGGATTGTAACATTACTTAGAAAGAGTATTTTTGTGCACCATACACTTTTTAAAAGGAACAATGTGTGTTGACATTAACGAATTAAGAGTAGGGTAAATCATATGTCAGTGGTGTTTGTTGCAGTAGTCTAGTGCAAGTTGTTTATGAGATATCATATTTTGAAAAGTTTCTGTATGGACACTTGTTTGTGCCATTCAACCTTTTTAGTTGATAGGTACGATGTTGTTATGTTTGCTTGCAGTGTGCTTGTGTGCTCTTTGAGTGCATTGTGTGTCGCTAGTCAGTTAGTGTGTGACAGTCCAAACACTAGGTCATGAGTGGACAATGGGATTTAGCAATGCAGAAAAAACCAACATGCTCATGGTGTATGCAGAATGTAGGAAGAATAAAGTTTATTCTTATTTGGTATATGTGGCAAGACATGCCAATAGGTGTCAACCATCTCAGCATTTACTTATCAGCCTCTTCAACCAGGTACATGAAAGTAGTAGTGTGTCACCTAGACAACATAGCAGAAGGAAACAAGTGATGACAGAAGAAGTGGAAATTGCTGTTGCAGTTGATTCGCATGTTAGCTCTCCCACAATCACGTAAGGAAGTGATCTGAATCAGGCAAGTTTCCTGCATATTCTCCATCAGCATAGGTTCAATCCATATCATGTCTCTCTCCATCAAGAGCTGCATGGAAACAATTGTGAGAATCGTGTCAACTTCTGTACATGGGCATTAAGGATACTCCAGATGTATCGTGTATCTTGTTTAGCAATAAAGCCACATTTACCAATCATTTTCAAGTAAACCACCAAAACGTATACTGTTGGTCTATTAACAATACCCACTGGCTGTGTCAAGTGGAATGTCAGCATCCATGCAGTATAGACGTAAGGTTCTGGATAGTGAACCATCAGCTCACAGGCCCATTTTTCATAGACAGAACAGTGAATGTGAACAAGCATTGTAGCCTCCTGACAGACCATATTCTATGGATGTCAGAAGACATTACTCTGCAGACTAGGAGGAACCTGTGGAGCCAGCACAATGCCTGTGCAGTTCGTAGTGCACAAAGTACTACAGTAAGTCTTCACAAATCGCTTGATTGGGTGCAGAGGATTTTACACCTGTAGACTTCTTTCTGTGGAGAAATCTGAAAGACAAGGACATACCAACTAAACTCAATGATATACAATGATGTATGCAGCCTGTGTTGACATCACTGCTGGAATGTTAGCATGTGTGAAGCAGTCGTTCCATATCAGACTTATAGTGTATATCACGATTGCCGGTGGTCATTTCAAACACAACCTGTGGTGATCAGTTGTCATATTATTGGTCAGACTCCACATAGCTAGTACATGCACTTTTGTAGTTCTTTAGTGTGCACTATGATAGGTATTGTAAAAGTGTTGGTGTGGGAACTTTATAAAACATGATATCTCATAAACGACTCACAGTAGAATCCTGCAACAAACGCCACTGACATTCCTATTTATCCTAGTTTTAGTTTATTAATGTCAATAGGCATTGTTCAACTTAAAAAGTGTATGTTTGCAAAAAATACTCTTTCTAATTATTATAACAACATATTGACTGGCTAATAATATGAGCCCCTGGCTATCAATCCATTCTGTGGAAATTGCACTTCAATAGCAGTTTCCATTTTGGCAATGTGTCTGATCCAAATTTTAGGTGATTCACTCTATCTATTGTGAATAGTAATGGTTCATTGGGATACACCCAAAGTTGCTTTTACATCTGAAGATTTCTCTCCATTGAGAATGACGTGGTGTGCTCTGTTTGCTAGAAACTCTTCAGTCAAATGACACAGATGATCTAACATTCAATATGCTCATTTTGTTCATTAGGCAGATGTAAGAAATTACACTCTAAAACAAAACAAAAACTGATGCATTATGAATAAATTACCTGAATGAGATCAGTAGATGATGGAAAAATGATTATTATTTCAGAAAAACTGAAAAACTTTTCAAGACAATGAGCTTCACAAATTGAACAAGTCAGTAATGTGTTGGTCCACCTCTGGCTCTTATGCAAGCAGTTGTTTGGCTTGACATTGATTGATAGCGTTGTTGGCTGGTCAGTTGAGGGTTATCGTGCCAACTTCTGTCCAATTGCCACATTAGATCATCAAATTTCTGACCAGGTTGGAGGGCCCTGCCCATAATTGGTGAGATATCTGGTGACCTTTCTGGCCAAAGTAGGGTTTGGCAAGCATGAAGACAAGCAGTAGAAACCGCGTGACCGCTACGGCCACAGGTTCGAATCCTGCCTCAGGCATGGATGTGTGTGATGTCCTTAGGTTAGTTAGGTTTAAGTAGTTTTAAGTTCTAGGAGACTGATGACCACAGATGTTAAGTCCCATAGTGCTCAGAGCCATTTGAAACCAACAAGCAGTAGAAACTCTCACCATCTGTTGGCAGGCATTATCTTGCTGAACTGTAAGCACAGGGCAGCTTGCCATGAAGGCAACAAAATGGGGTGTAGAATCTCACTGATGTACCACTGTGCTGTAAGCATGCTGTGAATGACAAGCAAAGGGGACCTGCTATGAAAAGTAATGGCAACCCAGATGATCACTCATGGCTTTTGGGCTGTATGGCAGGTGACAGTCAGGATGGTAATCCACCACTGTCTAGGGCATTTCCAGACACGTCTTTGCTGATCATCAGGGCTCATCCAAAGTGGGACTCATCATTGAAGACAATTCTACTCCATTCAGTGAGATATCAGGTAGAAGACATCTCTGGAGACACTCCGAATGGTGATGGGATACCAACCTGACTGTTGCATGCCACACAGACCAAAAACCAGGACTGATGGTCTGGGGTACCACCTCTTTTAGTGGCAGGACCCCTTTCATAGTCATCTGCAGCACCCTTACAGCACAGCAGTATATCAACAATATTCTACACACCATTTTGTTGCCATTTATTGAAAGCCATCCTGGGCTTACATTTCAGCCAGCACACGGTGAGAGTGTCTACTGGTTGTCTTCATGCTTGACAGATCCTACCTCAGTCATCAATGTCACTGTGTATCTCCCAAACTGTGAATGTTTGGAGCATTGTAGGCAGGGACTTACAACTATATCAGTATTCTGATGATCTAACACCCCAATTGGACAGAAATTGGCTCAGTATCCCTCAGGATAACTTCCAACAAGTCTGTCAATCGATGCCAAGCCAAATAACTGCTTGGGTGAAGGCTAGAGCTGGACCAATGTGTTATTGACTTGCTCAATTTGTGTAGATCTTTCTCTTGAATAAGTCGTCCAATTTTTCTGAAATTGTAATCATTTGTTTGTGTATACATGTACATCACATGTCCTGATTTCCATCTGATTTGGATAATTCCTTCATGGTGTCTCTTTGTTTTTGTATTAGAATGTATATCAAATGTGTTACAGTTGTCGGTGAATGTAGCATCAACCTGGGTTGATTTTTAGGAAGCACATTTAGTATTTTGGCCTCCCCATCATCCTATTTCAGTGCCATTGCGGCCACAGTGTGCCTGGACAGATGACTTTCCTCTGTTTGACTGATTTAACCTAAGACCAAAACTTTTCAGGATTTTTCTATCAAATTGGTGGGTAGAATTTTACTTTCTAATTCATTAAACACTTCACACATATTCTCCTTACAGTAATTTTGGTTTCATTCAGTTTTTGTTCATCTGTGAAGCTTGGTCTATGTTTAAATTTGCAGTGAAACTCTCTTTGCTTCCTTAGCAGCTTTGTAATGGAGCTGTCAAACAATGGTGGGTCTTTCTCATCCCTCACAACTTTGCTCAGCACATATATTTCTAAGGAATACTGACAATACTCTTGAATTTTGTCCATTGATGTTCAATGTTGTCAGTGGTGGAGATGAAATTTTCATGTTGACCACTCAGGCAATCTGTAATCTGTTTCTTGTTGCTCTTACTAAGTCTAAAAGTTTAGGTCTGTTGACAACCAGGGGATCTGATATGTTTATTTTCATCAGTTGGTTCTCTGTTTAGCTGCTGAAGGCATTTAGAACAATTTCACATGAATCCCTGTCCCTACTACCTATCTTAATCACTTGTGTCTGCAAGTCTATAGCCAGTAATTTGAAACCTGCCTAATACTATAACCATGACCAGCAAATTTTACATGAAATATTGTCGAAGTTTCTTCTTAAATATTCCATCATTACTGATAATTCAGCAAGGGGGGGGGGGGGGGGGGATGTCTGTAGAAGCATCTGATGGCCATGTTTCATCCACCTTTAATATTTATCTTCACCCAGATTATTTCCTTACTAGATACTGTCAGTATTTTTATGGCTACAAACACATATTCAACACTGGCATTCTACCTGTCTTTGCGATATATACTCCATTTAGAACTGAGAATTTCTTTGCTGTTTCTGGTTTCAGCCATCTTTCTGCTCCTAATAGTATATGGGGATTGCTATTGTTTATAGGCAAGACTAGTGTCAAGACCTTTCCTTAGACACTTCAACAGTTAGCTAATGCCATGATGAATGCTATGTCTTATTGGGAACCCATACGTGCAAGTCACATGTACTCTGCTACACTAGAATCCGCTTTCTGCATATAGCAAACACCTGACCTAGTAAGAGGAGTCCTACAATTATACACTCGATAGTGGAGGTCAAGATATCTGCATCCAAAATCACACACAATCACCTGAGCTTCTGTGTTGTGTTAAGCACTCTAGTGATAGCTTATTGTTAATACAGTATTCAGATTAAGCTTGTTTTCCTAATGCCAGGATATACCTTGTCCATTTTATATCTATGAACGTTCTCCTTCTCAATGGTTTCTATGGAATATGTATGAGTGAGTGAATGAATGAAGTGAAAGAAAAGAGACAAGAAACAAAACAAAAGGAAGAACTTACACTAGAACAAATATTAACATTGGTGACATTTTCACTTGCTTGAAAACAAACATTTTTCCAGCAAGTTCAAGATTCAGCATTTTCTTGCACATCACACAACTATTTTGGTGCTACTTTTATATAATAATGTGGAATGATAAATAGATATTATATTGTCCACATCATTGTTGGATTCTTCATTTATGAGTATTATTTGATATAAAGCTCTCATGATAGAAAATCAGTTCTTACTTTTCAGACTCGGTATGACTGGGATGAGTATCAGCAAGGCATGATCCTTGGAGGCTTTTTTTCTTGTTACTGGTCATCTCAAGTTCTTGGTGGAGTCCTAGCCCAAAAATTTGGAACAAAGAAAGTGTTTGGGCTGTGCACATTAGCTATTTGCCTACTTTCTATATTGATTCCTGTGGCTGCAACCATTGATTATAGAGCTGTTGTTGTAATCAGATGCATGCAGGGATATTTTGGGGTAAGTAACATAACCATTATATGATATTGCCTAACTTTTTATCAGGGTATCAGATCTGCTAAATGATTATCAAAGATAACTTTTTACTGCATTCATGAAGATAAACTTGACACTGATGTTTAAAATTAATATATTTAATTACAATTAATATTAACTGATTAATGCTATAATCTCCCATAAAGTTAATTTTTTAAGTCCTGTTGCACTTCTTTTCACGTCTGTGAGAGCCATTGCATACAATTCATCCTAGGTAATGTAAAGTGTAAAAAGAAGCTAAAAGCTAAAATACAGATAAATGCACAAATATTGTATGACTTTTGATATTAACAACCATTTTATTATTTGGCATGGGAAAAAACATTCATTCACCATCCAGGGGAAATGTTGAACTGTAGATAGACACATAAAAAAGATATTGAGCGTTGTGAAACCTTGCTACAATTCCCATCATCATTTTTTTTTTCGTTTTTCTATAATACAAGTAATACATATACCCTAAGTAAATTCAGTTGTTAAATTAAACTTTGTAATTCAATGTGCAGTTTTCAGACCACTGACAACATCAGTAAAATTTGCGATTCACTGATACCATATGCTTTTCAAAATTTGACCTCATCAATAATTAATTGTTTTAGGATGACATACATAAATTGAATGCCCTCATTCTCCATTTTGCAATGAACATCTTGCTTTGACCAGAAGCTATGTGTTCGAAAAGCTATTATTATTCAAAAGTATCAACTTCTGGAATGTCCAGAGCTTTGATGTAATTCTGTTAAAATTTCACTGTTATAGTTTTGTAATACTGATCTTTCTGATTACAAAACTATGTAGATTTCCTGGAATAACATGTTTTTAAGGTATTCCAACTAGAAATATCCATTTCCAATAAAATTTTTGGCAGGCTTTGGAAACCCCAGTGACCATTAAAGTTCAGAAAATAGAATGAAATCTATTATTTTGTCTTTTTTAATTATACAGCTTGAAGTTTATCAAGATAATGTCACTGTCTAATGTTTTTCTATTTTTCACTTTTGTCCCATTTTATATTATTATTGAAGATGTAATTACTGAGCAGATTACCATTTTGTAATTCCTCTACTACATGTGTCTATAATTATACGCTTTGTGCACAAAGCTACAGGCAGTCAATGGTGAACATTGAATCTGTACAGTCATTATGTTATTAGTCAATCAGTAGCAAGTTTTTTATTACTCTCAACTGTATATTAATCCATGGACTCATTTACTTATTTAATTATTGCTTATCATTCAAAGAGTGAAGTTATTATGTTAGTTATGTGAGATGACTGGCATAGGTACTAACTAAAAGCTGATCATGATAAGTTTAAAGCAATAAATACAAAGGAACTAAACAATTAAAATTGATTGTGTGTTGCTGTTAAGTCATTATTTACTTTTGAAAGAACCTATTAATTAGTTGAGTAATGCTGGATAAATGAACATCCATGAGAATTAAAAAAAAAAAAAAAAAATTACTGGTCAGTAACTTTTCAATTGTACCTGAGCTTTCATACTTTTGTACTTCATCACAATGTATAAGGATTAGATGTGTGCATGTGTAATTGATAAATCAGACTGAAACATTTTCCACTGAGATTCCAAGAGATGCTCTTACAGTTCTTTCAAATTAATTTTACAGTGAACTTCCATATTTTGTGAAGTTATTTTGCCACAGTGACGAACTTCCATATTTTGTGAAGTTATTTTGCCACAGTGACCCTATTCCAGAAATCCAGCAAGATCTTCAGTCCCTCATCAAATTCCTCTGTCCATCCTAGAATCTCTCCCCTGAGTCTATCTTTCTCCTCACTCCCACTACTCCCTACACTCCTACATTATACATGCTTCCTGAAGTACATAAACCCAACCACTCATGACACCTCACTGTGCCTTGCCTCTGCCCTGGGGTCCAGTCCTTCCACAGTCAACACTTTCAGTCTGTTCCTGTAAGCTAAACTCTTAAGTAAAAGACACTAACCATTTCCTCTACTGACTCTCCACACTACCTGTTCCTTTAGTATGCTGCTCATCATGGTCAATGCCATTTCCCTCTACACTAACATTCCCAATGCCCACAGCCTTGCCGCTATTGAACACTACCATTTCCAATGTTTGATATAGTCCTAACCTATAACTTCCTTCCTGGGGACTATGACCACCTATATCCTCACCCAAAATCAGTTAGACTTTGAAAGCACCACCTAGAAACAAAGCCATGGTACAGTAATGGGCTGGGAACCCACATTACATCATGCTATACCAAGCTATTGGTAGACCATTTAAAGCAGTGGTTCCCAACGTTTCTTAGATCATTACCCCCCCCCCCCCCTCCCAGCCCCACATTATCACGAACTTTAGCACCTAAATAAACTGTGGAATGAAAGACATTCCTTGGAACAGTTTTATTTTTAAAATGATAAAAGATGAAGGATATTTTGTGTGTGTGTGTGTGTGTGTGTGTGTGTGTGTGTGTATGTATTAGAATGAATGACTAAGGAATTCATAGGGCATTACAAGTGCTGCCCACAACTCCTTCTCAAATAAGAAAGCTAATTACCCACAGAGAGGATAGACATTTGTAGCAAAATATACTTCCCCTGCATTCTCCTCTCCATTGTGGCACTTGCTTGACCTGCACACTGCAACCCCATTTAAAATCAACCAAGTTCAAATGTGTGCATTATACTTACTGTTCGTAAATAACTTGATTGCTGCACTCCTTACTGCTGAACTGGCAGAAATTGGAAGACTTCAGGCTGCTAACGCTTTGTGCCTGACCACAGCCAGTAATAGTAACAGTAATAATAATAATAATAATAATAATAATGTATTGTAGTAGCCCTTATGTAGTTACTGCTGTGTCATGCTGTCAATTAATTCAGTTGTCTGTTTCAAACTGAGAAATAAAGAAATTTCTGGACTGCTGCAGGTACTACCTACAATTTGGAGAAGACATTTTCTTGAAATATTTAGCATTTGTTACGTATGTTGTTGTTGTGGTCTTCAGTCCTGAGACTGGTTTGATGCATCTCTCCATGCTACTCTATCCTGTGCAAGCTGCTTCAGCTCCCAGTACGTACTGCAGCCTACATCCTTCTGAATCTGCTTAGTGTATTCATCTCTAGGTCTCCCTCTATGATTTTTACCATACACGCTGCCCTCCAATACTAAATTGGTGATCCCTTGATGCCTCAGACCATGTCCTACCATCCGATCCCTTCTTCTTGTCAAGTTATGCTACAAACTCCTCTTCTCCCCAATTATATTCAATACCTCCTCATTAGTTATGTGATTTACCCATCTAATTTTCAGCATTCTCCTGTAGCACTACATTTTGAAAGCTTCTATTCTCTTCTTGTCCAAACTATTTATTGTCCATGTTTCACTCCATACAAATACTTTCAGAAACGACTTCCTGACACTTAAATCTATACTCGATGTTAACAAATTTCTCTTCTTCAGAAACGCTTTCCTTGCTATTGCCAGTCTACATTTTATGTCCTCTCTACTTCGACCATCATCAGTTATTTTGCTCCCCAAATAGCAAAACTCCTTTACTACTTTAAGTGTCTCATTTCCTAATCTAATTCCCTCAGCATCACCCAATTTAATTCAACTACATTCCATTATCCTCGTTTTACTTTTGTTGATGTTCATCTTATACTGTCCTTTCAAGACACTGTAGATTCCGTTCAACTGCTCTTCCAAGTCCCTTGCTGTCTCTGACAGAATTACAATTTCATTGGCGAACCTCAAAGTCTTTATTTCTTCTCCATGGATTTTAATACCTACTCCAAAATTTTCTTTTGTTTCCATTACTGCTTGCTCAATACACAGATTGAATAACATTGGGGAGAGGCTACAACCCTGTCTCACTCCCTTCCCAACCACTGCTTCCCTTTCGTGCCTCTCGACTCTTATAACTGCCATCTGGTTTCTGTATAAATTGTAAATAGCCTTTTGCTCCCTGTGGTTTACCCCTGCCACCTGCAGAATTTGAAAGAGAGTATTCCAGTCAACATTTTCAAAAGCTTTCTCTAAGTCTACAAATGCTAGAAACGTAGGTTTGCCTTTTCTTAATCTAGCATCTAAGATAAGTCGTAGGGCCGGTATTGCCTCACGTGTTCCAATATTTCTACGGAATCCAAACTGATCTTCCCCAAGGTCAGCTTCTACCAGTTTTTCCATTCGTCTGTAAAGAATTTGTGTTAGTATTTTACAGCCGTGACTTATTAAACTGAATGTTCGATAATTTTCACATCTGTCAACACCTGCTTTCTTTGGGATTGGAATTATTATATTCTTCTTGAAGTCTGAGGGTATTTCGCGTGTCTCATACATTTTGCTCACCAGGTGGTAGAGTTCTGTCAGGACTGGCTCTCCCTAGACTGTCAGTAGTTCTAATGGAATGTTGTCTACTCCCGGGGCCTTGTTTCGACTTAGGTCTTTCACTGCTCTGTCAAACTCTTCACACAGTATCATATCTCCCATTTCTTCCATTTCCATAATATTGCCCTGAAGTACATTGCCCTTGTATAGACACTCTATATACTCCTCCCACCTTTCTGCTTTCCATTCTTTGCTTAGAATTGGGTTTCCATCAAAGCTCTTGATATTCATGCAAGTGGTTCTCTTTTCTCCAAAGGTCTCTTTAATTTTCCTGTAGGCAGTATCTATCTTACCCCTAGTGAGATAAGCCTCTACATTCTTACATTTATCCTCTAGCCATGCCTGCTTAGCCATTTTGCACTTCCTGTCAATCTCATTTTTGAGACGTTTGTATTCCTTTTTGCCTGCTTCATTTACTGCATTTTTATATTTTCTTCTTTCATCAATTAAATTCAGTATTTCTTCTGTCACCAAAGGATTTCTAATAGCCCTCGTCTTTTTACCTACTTGATCCTCTGCTGCCTTCACTACTTCATCCCTCAAAACTACCCATTCTTCTTCTACTGTATTTCTTTCCCCCATTCTTGTCAATTGTTCATTGTTATGTATATGTCTCATTTTTACCATCAGCGATGTACAGGACAACATATGCGCGTAGTGCGTGGACTATATGAGGAACTTGTAACCTCCACTGCTTTAATGCCACTAATTGAGAAAATGGAATTGTTGATAACCTATATAATCAGTATTAGAGTGTTACAAAACTGTGATAATAGTAATGATCTATTAAAAATAATTTAGTTTTGTGAATGGAGCAAAATCAAATCATTTAGTTTTTTACCCTTCAGGAAATATCATTTTACCCTCATGGGGTGATTACCCGCAGGCTGGGAACCACTGACCTAGAGGAATTTTTCTTAACCACTCAGAGTGCTAAACCTCTCACTTGATTCAGATTCACTAATGATATCTTCATAATCTGGACCAGGGGTGTGGATACCCTATCCACTTTTCTACAGAAGCTCAAAACCTCCTGCCCCATCCACTTCCCCTGGTCCTTCTCAGCCACCTTCCTTGATGTTGAGCTCCCTCTCAAGGATGGCTACATCAGTACCTCTATCCACATCAGATCTACCAACTGTAATGGGGAAACCTTGGCACCCAAAAATTGCCAATAATGATTTTAATGGAAGGACTGGATCCCAGGGTTTTATTTTGTCAGTAACATTTATTGCACACAAAATGATTAATTCATAAAAAGTTCAAAAATTAAAACAAACAATGAACATTACATGAAAATATAAAGGTTCTCCAAACTTAAACAAAGTTTACAATTCTAAAACAATTTGACAATATAAGCATTCAGATAGAAAAATAATAATTTGATTTAAAGGAACTTCAAAATTTGTTTAAATGACTTCAACAATAACCCCTTAGTGGGAAAGAGATGAGTAAGTGGCACTCCATTTCACAGGAACCAATTAATAACAATTTTAGAAGTTAACAAATGTTCAAATGAATAATGACAATTCCCAACATTGATTTACAACAGATAACAAGTCCCTAGAAAGAACAGGAGGATGGCAGTAAAGACAAGAACTCAGCCCAGGAAAATAAGGGGATTACAACCCCTGTAATTAAAATAATTTTGAACAATATGTGATAATTGCCTTTAACAGGGCAAGAGACCCCCATACTCTTAGTGAATACCATGGGTGAAATTCCTCATGCTCACCAACATTTTTAAGAAAGCATTAATTTATGAATCTTTTCTCTTTTAGAATTATATATATATAATAAAAAAAAAAAAAAAAACAAAAAAAAACAAAAAACAGACCACCAGTCTTATTATACAGGGAGAGAGCACAAGCTACTAGAGGAAACATTCCAAAATAGTGTCAAAGACTTTGAGGGGTAGTGAAAAACGAATAAAACTTATCTTGTATATGAATTCTGTGCACAGAGTGTCCTCCGATAACACCATCACACACAACAGTAGACACAGCTAATGCCTCACTAGCGCAACTGCTCAACAGACACGGGAGGAAAAAAATAAGTGTACCAGTAGACTAAGGGCATGTGAAACAAGGATCACAAGCCTCAACCCGATCTGAGCACTCACACTTGCGCACAACAGTACAAGGCCCACAAGCAATCAAGTTTAGCACAGATACCTGCTTTAGTTCCAGACACTAGGACAAAATTTGAAATAAAAAATCTTACGAGCATAATCGGATACAAGCTTTGTGCACTGTATGAAATCACAACCCAACAATAGGTTACCCAAAAATTCCTTAACAACCAGTGAACTAATCAGCCACAAAAACCAACAATAATCAACTTCTTGTGCACTTTACCTGTCAGAGGCAACATCTGTCTATTAACAGCCTAACATCTCTGGAGTGAGGCATTTAACAGAAGCATTCTACAGATCACTATAAATTCAAGATACCACTGATAATTCAACAAGAAATGTTGCTGTCTGAATCAAGCAAGTTGCACACAAACATAGGGTGGCATCTGACCTACAATTGATCTAATATGTGCGCAATGCTTGGGTGACCTAGGACTGCTACCTACTTCCCAAGTTTCATGGCAATTGCTGTTTGGACAGGGCTCATGTTTCACTGGACAATCACACACTAAATGGCCACCATCACTACATCGGTAACAAAATCTGGCTTTAGACTGATTGAGCAAGGTGCTTTGAAACTCCCTCGCATTGCTGTAAGGACAAGAAACAAACTCATCAAGTTTCTCATGGCTTTCATCAGCAAATTGAAACCCTTCAATGGTAGGCACCAGGCCATGCAGTTCCACTAGAGTGGTTAGCTGTGCGACAAAAAATTACTCATGAGTGGAACCCCAGTTTCATATCCTCCAAGATATTCTGAATGATCTTGACTTTGGTAACCTGAAGTTCTAAGGCAGAAATGGTGCCATGAATCCCTTAAACAACATCAGCCAAATTATCATGCAGTGATTGCATACACCAGAATCCTTATGTTCAAGCTCTCTTTTAATATGAGGAGGCAATTTAAGCTGGACAACCCATTTACTCAAATTGTGCAGTGATCCCTGGCTTTGTAATATGTCAGAGAAACCATACTCCACAAACCCTGAGTTAAGAGTTACACCAGTTGGATGATAAGCTACTGTAAAATACATTAGGCACTAGCATGATATTTGAAATGAATGGTTAACCCCAAGAAAAACACGACATGCACAAGATGCTCAATAGAAGGTTCAGTAATTCCTTGCAATAAATGAGCAAAGAAGTTAGGTAACCTAGTAAATTCTTCAACAATTGGCCTACATGCCATCCTCTCTCCTACTTGATCAATGGTATGTGACAAGTGATTAACAATCCCAGCCTGATCTTTGCTCATTGCTGTCCCTGATCTAAGCTGAGGATACCCACGGCTACCTGTAATGCTTTAATCTGATGATTATCCCAATACGTAAGTTGGGCCTGCACTCAGTACAGTGTTTTTGAGTGGGTTGACTACCTTCAAAAAATGCCACAATCTGACCCAGCTTGACAAGGACTGAGCGACAAACATCAGTTGCTGAATCTACTTCACCAATGCTGTCAGACATGTGGCTCAAGGCTTCATTGAGAACAAGACGTATATGAGTTGCCAGATTAGCACGCCTCTTTCACTAGGTTGCCAGCGTATCTTCAGCTCCAACTGCAATTGGTCACACTCAAGAAAAGATATACCTAGACATGTTTTGGCCTCTGTAATTCAAGGTATGTTTCTGAAACAGTAAAATAATAAATAGAAACTTCTACAATGTAATGAGTGCAATTCAGGATGCAATAAACAGTGACTCAAGATATCTACAGGGAAAAGGAAGCCTCCCTCCTCACTGAGCAAACACACTCACAGACAACCATCTGTAATGGGGGAATATGAGCACCCCAAAATCACCAACAAGGATTTTAGTGGAAGGACTGGACACCACCGTTTTGGATCATCATTTATATTTATTGCATACAAAATGATTTATTCACAAAAAGTTTCAGAATTAGAATGAACAATCAACTTGACATGAAAATATAAAGATTCTCTAAACTCAAACAAATTTTACAATTTTGAAACAACAATTTGATAATATAAGCTTTCAGATAAAAAACAATAATTAATTTAAAGGAACTTCAAAATTTGTTTGAATGATTTTAACAACTACCACATAGTGGGCAAAGGACCTATAAGCAACACTCCATTTTACATGAAATATTTAATAACAATTTAAGAAAGTAAGAAATTGTCAAATGAATAATGACAACTACCATAATTTATTTACAACAGCTAACAAGCCCCATAAACCAAAAAGCTTGTGGTGGGGTGTCCTACATGCCTCAGCAATACAGACAGGCGTACCACAGGTATAACCACAACAGAAGAGTATGTGTTGAGAAGCTAGACAAGTGTGTGGTTCCTAGGGACAACACCTTTTTCAATAGTTGCAGGGCAACAGTTTGGATTATTGACTGAACTGGCCTTGCTGTGCTGGTACTGCAAATGGCTGAAAGCATGGAGAAACTACAGCCCTAATTTTTCCTGTGGGCATGCAGCTTTACCACATGGTTAAATGATGATGGTGTCCTCTTGGGTAAAATATTCCAGAGGTGAAATAGTCCCCCACTTTGATCTCTGGGTGGGGACTGCTCAGGTGGATGTTATCATCTGAAGAAATGACTGGCTTTCTAAGAATTAGAGCAGGTGGGTTAGAAAAGATAAAAAGGAAAATGAATAGGTTGATATTAGATGTTGTGGGAATTAGTGAAGTTTTGTGGCAGGAGGAACAGAACTTTTGGTCAGGTGAATATAATTTTATAAATACAAGATCAAATAGGGGTAATGCATGAATGAGTTTAGCAATGAATAAGAAAATAGGAATACAGGTAAGCTACTATGAACAACATTATTGGAGCCAGGATAGACAAGAAACCCATGCCTACCACAGTGGTACAAGTTTATCTGCCAACTAGCTTGGCAGATGATGAAGGGATTGAAGAAATGTAAGATGAGGTAAAAGAATTTATTTAGATAGTTAAAGGAGACAAAAATTTAATTGTGATGGGGGACTGGTGTTCGATAGTAAAAAATGAAGAGAAGGAAAAATAGCAAGTGAATATGGACTAGGGCCAAGGAATGAAAGAGGAAGCCACCTGGTAGAATTTTGCACAGAGCATAATTTAATCAACACTAACACTTTGTTTAAGAATCATAAAAGTAGGTTGTACATGTGGAAGAGACCTGGAGACGCTAAAGATTTCACATTGATTATATTTTGATTAGACAGAGATTTAGGAACCATATTTCAAATTGAAAGACATTTCAGGGGCAGATGTGGACTCTGCCCAGAATTTTTTGATTATGAACTGTAGATTAAAACTGAAGAAATTGGAAAAAGTTAGGAAATTAAAGAGGTTGGACCTGGACAGTTTGAAAGAATCAAGATTGTTAAGAGTTTCAAACAGAACATTAGGCAATAGTTGACTAAAGCAGGGGAAAGGAATACAGTAGAAGATGAATGGGACCTTTAGGAGATAAAATGATGAAAGCAGCAAAGATAAATAGGTAAAGAGACAAGGCATAGTGGAAATCCTTGGATAACACAAGACATATTGAATTTAATTGATGACAGGAGAAAATTTAAAAATGCAGCAAATAAACGGGCATAAAGGAATACAAAAGTTTAAAAAAATGAGACTGACAGTAATTGCAGGAAAGCTGAGTAGGAATGGCTAGAGGATTTATTAGCGTATTTCACTAGGGGAAAGATAAATACCACCTACAGGAAAATTGAAAAGGCCTTTGATGAAAGGAGAAGCAGCTGTATGAATATCAAGAGCACAGATAGTAAAACAGTCCTAAGCAAAGAAGGAAAATCTGAAAGGTGGATGGAGCATATGGAGTGCCTGCACAATGGAGATGAACTTGAAAGCAATATTATAGAAAGGGGAGAGGACTAGATGAAGATATGACACTTACAAGAATTTGACAAAGTTCAGAAAAATCTAAGTTGGCACAAGACTCTGGGGGTAGATGATATTCTGTCAAAACTACTAATAGCCCTGGAGAGGCAGCCATGACAAAACTCTTACACATGGTGTGCAAGGTATATGAGACAGGCGAAATACCCTCAGACTTCAAGAAGAATGCAATAATTCCAATGTCAAAGAAAGCAGTTTCTGACAGGTGTGAAAATTACTGAACTATAAGTTTAATAACTCATTGTTGCAAAATACTAACATGAATTCTTTACAGAAGAATGGAAAAACAGGTAGAAGCTGACCTTGGGGAAGATCAGTTTGGATTGTGGTGAAATGTAGGAACACATGAGGTGGAGGTGACACTGACCTTACAACTTATCTTAGAAGATAGGTTGAGGAGGAACCAACCTACATTTATAGGATTTGTAGACTTAGAGAAAGCTTTTGACAATGTTGACTGGAATACTCTCTTTGAAATTCTGAAGGTATCAGGGGTGAAATACAGGGAGCAAAGGGTTATTTATAACTTGTACAGAATCCAGACTGCAGTTATAAGAGGCGATGGGCATGAAAGGAAGGCAGTGGTTGAAAAGGGAGTGATGCAGGGTTGCAGCCCATTCCCGATGTTATTCAAAATGTACATTGAGCAAGCAATAAAAGAAACCAAAGCTCCAAGGGGTGGCAACAATACTTATAATAATTTGCCTCTAGAAAGAACAGGATGATGGCACTAAAGGGCAAGAACTCAATCCAGGAAAATGAGGGGATCACAACCCCTGCTTATTTAAATAATTGTGAACAATACATGATAATCGCTATTAGCTGGGGCAAGAGGTCCGCATGCTTGCAGTAAATATCATGGGTGAAGTTCTTCAAGCACATCAACATTTTTAGGAAAGTGTTAACATATGAACCTATTTTATTTTAGAAATTTAAAAAGTACAACCACAGTCTCAATATACAACCTGAAGGTATGGTAATATACAAAATTAAAGCCCTCTTCTTTAACACAGAATTTAGTGACCATGTGGAGAGTACAAGCTGTTAAAGCAAACATTCCAAAATTGTGTCAAAGACTTTGAGGGGTAGTACAAAATGAATACAACTTATCATGTATATGAATTCCATGCACGGAGTTGCACATAGTCAGTACACACAGTTAATGCCTCACTTGCATGACTGCTCGACAGCCACCAGAGGGACAAATAGAATACTAATAGACTATGGGCATACAAAGTGAGGATCACAAGCCACAACCAAGCTCAAACGTTTATGTTCTTGTATAGCAGTACAAGGCCCCCAAGCAATCAAGTTTAGCGTAGATACCTGGTGTACAGAGTTTGCATTAGTAAATATTTAGCTATGGACACCCCCTGTCCATCCACATCAGACCAAATTAACACAACTAAGCCCATAACACACCAAGGAATCACTGTGTGATGATACAATTTCGAATGAGTGTAGAGAGTACAAATTATAGACAGCCAAAACCAAGTGAATAAGAAATTTAAATCTTAAAACACCTTGGTCAAAACCACATCAAAATTGCCATAAAACTAGTTAGCTAAAATTGAATTATAGATCTACCTTACAGTCGTTGCCCTCCAGAAAATATCTGGTGGAATACAACTCTGTCAGCAATACACAGACTAAGAGATGTTAAGACACCAGATATCCACAATGATCACCGATTTTCAAGTTTCGAGGTAACAATGTCAGTGAAACAACTCAAACCCTAGTGCAGATAACTTGATTTACTATTCAGCACCACTCTGAAATTAATGGAATATAACACTGACCCGCACAGTAAATCATAAGTATAAATTCAGAGTTCTGGAGAAAACAGAAAACTGCACTTACAACAACTTCAGGATGAACACACCTGTACATATACAGGCCAGGAAACATGTTCAAATAAAATGTAAGCACAGGAAAATCACCTTCAAACATTTCCAAGAGTCCATATCTGTCAACATAAATCCTCCAGTTGACTGACAAGTGAACCAGGTACATGCTAAAATAACCATCAATGCCCCCCCCCCCCCAAGCACCTTGGCTCCCCACTTAGTCCATAACACACCACAAGTACAGCCAATAGCAGCCAAATCAACGACCACCTCACAAGACACTTGCTAGGCTCATACTTCTCTCACCTATCTCCAGTGACCCCTTTCCTCTCCACCAGAGCACACCACCTCTCACTCAAGCTGTAAATGATGATCAAAGATCAAAACAGAGGCCAACATACTTCTCATGACTCAGTATCACCCAGGACTGGAGCAACTGAATCATGTTTTTTGTCACGATTCTGGCTACCTTTCACCACGCTCTGAAACAAGAAATAGCATCCTCACTATCCTCCTCACCCCTCCTACAATGGTATTCTGCCACCCACTTCATGTAGGTTAGGCATTTTAAGTGCACTGCCACAATATATACATTCCCAATGAAGTTCATCATAAATAATCCATCATAATTTGAGAAGAACAGTGATACTGATACCTATAACACTAGAGGAAAAAATGACCTTTATTGCCCATTAGTAATATCTGTTACCCCCCCCCCCCCCCCCCCCCCCCCCCCCCCCCCCGTCTGACAAGGTTGAAAGCCCACCAGAATGCATGGACCTAGACAACAACCAATGGGCAATGCTCCTAAAATTTGTGAGTACTGCTGCAGCCACCTCAGCACTATGTGTGAGCCACACCCCCCACAGAAGCCTATCAGACCTCACGGCTTTGCTATAAATCTAGCAGCACAGGGTCCCAGACCTCAGTCATGTTCCAAATGCACTCTCGTATTGTTTGTTGAATTCATCATTGTTTGGTGCCTGAATTGCTATGAGTAGGCCCTCAATTTGGTTCACTCTCTAGACTTGTCATTCTGCCATGTTGTCCATCCACTGCTGTTGATATCTTTCTGAGTTTTTCAGTGGCTCATGTTCAATGCCCTCAGGCATTTGGCCAGTGTCTCATGGGGCTGCCCAATTCTGGTTACTATAATTGGTGACTAAGAAGAAGGTTAACAGTCTCTTCTGGATGCGAAACTCATGCAACTCATGGAACAGCAAAAGCTGCTCCTGCAGCAGAAAATGCAAAACTGTTCCAACAGCAGTTGCAGCAGCAAACCAACATGCAACATCAGGAAAGTGAGATTTTGTCAGAATGTCTGCAGGTTCAGGGTTCACAACCCATCCAGTCTGTGGTTGCTTCCCAGGTGGAATCTACCCACCTGCATTTCCACCACTTAATGACACCAAAGAAAATTTGGGCACATATTTGCAGGCACTACTCTTTGGGTTTATGATGACACTCTCCAGTGGCTGCTCTTCCTTTCTTGGGCTTCCCCAGAGACATTTTTCTTGCTAAAGAAGTTGGATCCCTCTCAGATCCAGCTGCACTGGATGCAAACCTCATATACAGATTCCTTGATTCAAGACATGGTAGTTCGATTGGCCCTCGATCTGGACATATTCACTACAGCCCTCTAGCTGGACAGTCCTTCCTTGGATGATATTTTGCAAATCACACACTCTTTTGAGATTGTGCAGGCAGCAAATGAATGCCTTATGGATCATCCCCAGGTAGCAGTTGTTCAATCACCACCATGGGGACAGAATTCTCTTTAGTCCTTAACCTGCTGTCGATGTCATGATTCGTCACTTTCTTTCAAACATGTCAATGGCCTCTGAGCACCCAACCACACTGCATCGGCATAAGCAGTGTGGTCTCCCATATTGTTCCAACTGTTTCACGACTCTCTATCTTGCAAACTGTCCAGATCACTGAGCACACTGCACCAATCATGGAAGCCAGCTCCAGGCCTGGGTTTGCCTCTCTCATCATTTGTCTGTTGTCTCCAATGTTCTCCTGCTGGATGCAGAGGTGGATATCCACGGAGTTGTCATCCTGACTACTTTATGCCCTCATATCCTGGAAGTCCCTAATTGGGGACATTAGGGTACATCACCTATTAAACCCCTTGCCAGGCAACATGCCTACTAGCCGGTACTGAACACAGATGTGGAGGTTATGGTGTGTAAACTGTTCTCCATGTGCCCAACATCAGGCTACTCCACCTCAGTCTTTCAGCCCCTGGCCCACAGCCCCGTCACCTCTGGGACTGCATTCATCTGGACTTTGCTGGTCCGTTTCTGGGCTCTCTGTGCATCATTGTCATGGCTGCTTTTTCCAACTACCCATAAGTGGTTACCATAACATCCACTGCCACCACACTCAATGTGTTTATCCAGATTCTCACCATTGACAATGGTTCACACTTCCCAGTGAAGGCCTCTGTACAGTTCTGCAATGCCAATGGCATCAGTCCCCCATTTAGCCCAGTTTTCACCTATCCTCTAGTGGTGAAGTGGTGCAGATGGTGTGAACATTTAAACAACTAATGTTGAAAGCACTGGGTGCATCCACCACCACAGCAGCACTGATGGTGTCCCTGAGCACCTATAGGACCACCCAACCTTGTCCATGATCACAGCCTGTAGAGTTCATCTGTGGATAACAGCCACATACTCTCCTCCACCATCTCCTGGCACCACAGCCTTCAGATGCTGGACCCAATATGGTGGGTGATACCCCTCCACCCTCAGAGGTTCAGCAGTCTGGGCACATTCATATGGAACAATATCTTCACGGATGCCAATTACAGTGGTTGCCACCCCTGGGTGCCATCCTTCGGTAATTGATACTCCAAGAGGTTTGGAGCATCGACACATCAACTAGCTCCATACCCCCTACTGGCTGCACCACCGTCGGTGGATCACTCGGAGTTGGAGTGGCCACCCTTGCAAATCTCTCTCCCACATGGGTACACTTTGTACTCCAGGGCACTGTCAGCAGTTCCAGTGGATGCATGTGGGGAGGTAGGGCCCTCTGCAGCTTTCCTCCACTCAACAGTCATTTCCCTTACTGCCATTTCACAGCACATTGCCTGATGACCTCCATTTCTTCTCCTAGCTGACATGCTACTCTGCTAGGACATGGACTGTGCCAGTAGTTCACCTTCCAAAACATCACCTAGGGTGCTTGTTGTCTTTCCATGTTTTTGGCAATTTATTGTCAGTACCCTCAGACAGTTGGTCAGTGTCTCCTGATAATGTCCAATTGTGGCATGCTGTCAGTGGCTCAGAAGGGAGTTCAACATGCAGCAATGAAAATTTGTGATCATTTGCCCAATAATATAAAATATCTGAGAAGTATCAAAGCAAGTTTTAAATATAACCTAAAATAATTTCTCCTGAACAACTCCTTTTATCCCATGGATGAATTTCTATTTAAAATTAGCAGCTGATAAAAAGAAAAAAGAAAAAATCTTTAAGTGTAGTTGCAAGAATAGGATTATAAAATAATGTGTTCATTAATGTTAACACTAAGCATGTATACATATTCAGTAACCTGACTTGTCCCATGTCATTTTGATAAAATAATCATTCAAATGACCTGTGGATCATGTAAATAACTAACTAACTGACTAACTAACCCACTCAATCTATGCAATATCCTTGTCCATCCTATTTCACCAATGCATCCATCCCTCGCCCCATGTCTCACATCCTTGTGATACACGTACATGCAGTACCTGTCCCATATGTCCTCCCTCTACCACCTAGCCCCATCCTGTCACAGGTATCTCTATCACATCAAAGGGAGGGCCATCTGTGAGAGAAGTCATGTGATCTATCAACTTAATTGCAACCAATGTGCCATATTCTATGTGGGCACAACCATTAACGAACTGTCTGTCCACATGAACGGCCACTAACAAATGGTGGCCAAGACGCAGCTTGACCACTCTACTTCAAAGACAGCTTCATAGCTTGTGCCATCTGGATTCTTCCAGTCATTACCAACTTTTCTGAATTGCAGCATATCCTTTGGTCTCATAGCGTACCTAAATATTAGTTTCCCTTCTCTGCTTCTCTCCTCTCCCCCCCCCCCCTCCCCCCACCACACATGCATGCACATCCACCAGCATACTAAACTTAACTGCCCACTATCCTGTCCCCACCACACAATATGCTCCTTCCCACTCCCACAGGCAGCACTAGTATCTTCCCCCATCCTTCTCCAGCTATCCCTCCCTTTCTGTTTTCCATATGTACCCTGTACCCCCACAACCAACCCAAACCAAGATGGTTTTCTCACCTCAGATGCAGTTGCTACTAGGCATTAGTGACCAGAGATGAAAGTGGCTTTGTGTGTGCACAAATTTTGAATGTGTGTGTGTGTTTTGTTTTGTCCACATCTGATGAATAAGTTATTCCAGTAGCTGTATCATAGCTAGCAGTCTTTTCTCAATGTGCCTGCCTGCCAATCAGTGCCTCCTCTAGTGGTGAGCAGCAGTCTATCATTTTCATATTGCTGTAATGTTTCCAAACAGAAATCTTAACCAGAGTCTTACCTTTATAAAAATAGCCGTAAAAATTCTGATCAAACTGCTTGTTTAATGACCACTTCTGTTCTTGGATTTTAGGGCCATGCACTACCTTCATTGCATTGCATGACTGCTAACTGGATACCTCCTAATGAAAGAAGCAAGTTTGTCACTGCATATGTTGGTATGTTAAAATTTCTACATATTTTTTTATAGTTATACTAGCTGATTACCAGAGATCTGCTATTTATCCCAGTCTTGTAGGGAAAGATAGGGATAGGAATTATATATGACTGAAGTGGGAAAACAAACTTAGTTTATTTAAATACGGTGCCATATCCTCACAGTAATTTTTCCCAGGTAGTAAACCACATGTGTATAAAGTTCTGTACAACTATTTTTGCATCTGTCTCCTCTTCCCTCCCCTATTGCCACACCCACCCATAGGCACATATGAAGTCGTACACATACCAAGTTTGGCTATAACTGCCACAAGCATTCCAGAGTTTTGCTTCACATGTTACCCCTTCTTACTGCCACCATTACCGTTAGGGGTTAAATGACATCAGGACTGTCACCTGTCAGCCCAGTAACCCCAAACATTATGGGTTTGCTGCTAATTTTATTTGTTTATAAGTATTTTATATCTCGCTACCTTCACTACCGTACCCATGTATCTGGATGCTAAGTGTGTCTTATTATATCACTATTTTTTTCCATGTGGTATGTGTTATACATTTCAAGTTTGGGTGAATTATCTCCAGGTGTTCCAGAGCTAAACATACATTGTCAGTACTTTGATAGCCTCTTCCTCACTCTCACAAATAGATGTATCCTGTCCCTACACTATTTTCTTCTGTGAAGTATGCCTAGTAAGCTGTATGTTTGCCAAGTTTGGGCAATACAGTATTGCTCCAGACATTCAAACACACACATATCCACACAGACACACACACACACACACACACACACACACACACACACACACACACACACACATCCTTGGGAAATTCTCTCATGTTCCATATCAGTTTCTTTCATTGTTACATTTAACTGTTAAAAGCATTGCATATGTTAAATGCTGTGCAAATTTTACTTGCAATACACTAATTTTAGAGGAGGCTCTAAGGAGCACTATTCCTAAATTTCAGAATTGTTTGTTCTTTCATCAGGGAGAAAGGAGGGACATGTTTAGGGAAGTTGGCAAGGAAGGACAGGTCTGCAAACTCAAGATTGAGAGGGACCCAGCTGTTGTGTGCACAAGATGAAAGTTAGGAATAGTATTTTCATTTTTAAATGTGTCTCTCGGCGGTGCTGGATTTTGCCCCCTGAGGATAACGTAAGGTCAGCAATTCTGTCTCCTCCTAATTTTCCAGTTTTCTCAAGTGAATGATGAATTTATCAGTTGATACAACTTTTAGAGGTACAAATTTATGCTCCATTATATTTGGTGTGATGTCTTGGAAGTGGTGTGATGCTTTTAAGCTCTGTTGAAAATTATTTGAATTTTATGCATTAACTACTGGTAGCACATAACCTTAAGTGAAGTTTGGTTGTTAATAATTACCACTATTCATCAAGAATCACAGATCATCTTGTTTCATGAGTGTAATTAGCTTTGAAGTACCAAGAGCATTGGTATCCATAATGGTAATGCCAGAGAAGAGAAAGTAGTGCCAGGCAGTAATTAATTTCCTAAATGTGTGTAGAGACTAACTGTGGTGGAGTGGTGGCAGATCTGGCTGGGATCATGAAGTAAATGACTCCACAGAGCATTTAGTATGGAAGTTTGGCATTGGGAATATTTTAAGATGAAGTGTCAAAATGTAATTTTCACTCTATATTAGAATTATATTATTGTAAGCTCTTAATAAGAGCACTGTGAGTGATTTAAGGTTTTAGAATAAAAATGAGCCCTCTGAAGAGTGATGATTTGCAGAGTATAAATGCAGATGTGGATTAACTACAGTTAAACAAATATGTCATTCAACTGGGACACCAATATCACCAAACAAGTTGTTCAGCTGATCGATCCACATGATAAATGGGTGGCACAGTGGACATCTGCTTGAATAAATGTGATAATGGGATGCATATTTATTACAGATACTGAGAGAACGCCATGTTTGATGTGGAATATCTGAATATGGAGCTTTCACACGTGGCGTGCATAGTAGAGACTGCTGGTTGTAGCTGTATTACAATGTTATACCTATTCATATGGAAAGTGTCCACTGAGGGATCTCATTGCAGACTGGGTTCATCTGATAATGTTGCATGTCTCCTCAGTTGCTGGTGGTATCTATCAAGATTACAACATATATACTCATTAACATCCTGTGAAGTAATACTTGAAGAAAACTTTGCAGACTTTGTTAATTATGATTAGCATTCAAGCACATCTAATCTTGATGCTGTTGGATATTCTGGGGGTTTCATGGAACAGTATATGTTTTTCGACATTCTATGCACAGTCAATTTACAAAAAAAGCAAATTGGGACTTTGTGTATAAGTGTCCAAGACTGAGCACAAGGACACTATTTATAAATCAAAGGAAAAAATATCCTAAGCTTATACACAGAAAAAGTTGATTACCAATTATACATAGAAGGTATACCAAATAAATGCAAGGCTATGTGTGAAGTTGAAGCCCAAGAGATCAAATTGGAAAAAACAAAAACGGTGAGAAATCTCTACCACAATGATATTTCCCAGTTGTAAATGTACTAATATGTTCTAAAATAATAATATTGTTTACATATACTCAGACAAGTCCTACTTTGAGATGCATAATCTTCTTTGTTGACAGTCAGTTTGGATACCAATGGAGCAACAATGCCAATGTGCCCTTTTGCAGTTTACTCATCAAACATAACAGCCTCTGGAAACAAGAATATGGTGGCACTTACATTACTGCACTTATGCAAACAAGCATAATTGACTAAATTCGCTTTGATATCTTAAAAAGCTCCCGGGACAGTATATTAGTCTCCCATACTGGTCCCTGTAGAGTGCTATAGATCTTGTACCAGGTGATTATGTGAATCTCCATTACTTTGTATACCATGACAATGAAATGGTATCTATGTGCCATTTGATTATAAGAAATCAGGACCATAAGATGGCTGGATGAGGGTCAGTAGAATGGCAGAAAGGAGCTACTGTGTTTGGATGTGCCCATGGCCACATCGTAAGTCAAGTTGGCTAATGTGTTGGTATATCATTGTAGACCCTCCAGTGATATCTACAAGGTACTTTTTACCACTCATAGTAATGTAAAAACAGTTGCCGTTAAGAAGATCCTACCTGACAGTGACCAGAAATAGCTGTCACACTTTGTCAATAACAGTCGGTTTTGAACCAGAAAGAAATTGCTGCTGCCAGTGATTAAAGGTTCATCTCAACCAGTTTCCAAGGGAATATTACAAAGGGAACTACATACAATGGTCTTTTGGCATCAGGTACTTTGCAAAAGGCCGTTATTCTCAGTGGCACCACATAAAGTCAAGTTGTCCATTGACCAAATAACATAAATACTGACAGTAGTTGGCTGGAGGTATGTGTAGTTTGATGAGTCACAATTTTGCCTCTTTATGCAAGGTGTACAGTGTACTGACAGCCGAATGAGGCAGTTAATCCATAATATGTGAAGGATTTAGTTAAAGCTGGAAGTAGTCACAGGGGAGAAGGGGTTTCAAAACACAGTTTGGATTCACTCATTCTAAGTACCATGAAGGTGAACTAGAATGTTCGTTTCAACATTTTCAGCAACTGAGTATTACCCTTTCTTCTACAGCATCATGATGAGTATGGACACTCTGACATTACGAGATGACAACAGCAGTGTTCACATGGCCGCACATAAAAGTTTCTGATTTCGCAAACACTGAGACACCCCATTGCAGCTCAACTGCCTTTCTAAATCATCCAATCTTAATGCCATAGATAATGTGTGGGACTATCTGGAACAGCAGGTGAGATGCAGCAGTCAATGTCCTTGCAATTTGGCAGCTCTGTGTGATTTAATCATCAATGAGTGGCCTCAGCTGGATAAGGCATACCTGATGAAATGTGTGGACTCTTTTCCTCACCAAACTGAGGCTATTGTCATGGACATTTGTGGCGATACACAATATTAAAATGACGTCTTGTGGTGATGACTAGTTTTTTGTGTGATGTTCTCAGCAAATCTGAATTTTTATGGTGTGCATACTTCTGCATTAGTAGTAACTACAATGACAGGAGGCAGTTTGTGTCAATCAAAAATAAACGCTCTTCCTTCACAGAGACTGGTACTCATGTTCCCCATGGCTGTATCACTGGATCCTTCTTTTTCAATATTGCTGCCTCATTTCATAGATCAGATCATCAATGTTCTGCTGATAACACACAGGAATTACTCAGACTTCCACTCCACCAATTCTTATAAAATAGATTACTCCATACTCTAGAGAAAACACAACAACTTGTTTTAGGGTTATCCAAGGGGATGGAAATATATCATTTGAACTTTTACAATGCATATTGGTTTCAAATTGGGGTGAAGATTACAATGTGCCTGCAAGAAGACACACTACAACCCTATAAACTGCAAAAATTTAGACATGGAGTTTGTAAGAACTGCCTTAGAGCCAAAACACTGATGAGCCAAAATTTTATGACCATCTGCTTAATAGTCTGTTGGTCCATCTTTGGAAACCAATACAGCAGTGATTCTGCATGGCGTAGATTTGAATAGTAGGTCCCAGAAGTAAGTGGCACCAGGTATTTATACAAAAGTTATACAGTTCCTGTAAATTATGGGACAGCAGCTCTTGGTCACAGAGCTGGCATCTGAACCTTGCTAGGCATGTTCCATCAAGCTAAGATAAGGGAAATTTGGTGGCCAAGGCATCAGTGTGAGTTCACTATCATGCTTGACAAACCACCGTAGCATGAGTCTGGCTTTGTGATGAGGGCAGATATTCTTCTTGAAGATGCCATCACTGTCAAGGAAGTAATGTAGGTAGTCTGCAATAATATTCAAGCAGTCCGCAGCAGTCAAAGTGCTTTCAGTGGGACATGGAAGCCCAGATGAATGACCCTTAAAAACAATACTTTCCCCACCAGCCGGGGTCCACACTGTGGTCTATGTTTTGAGCAACTGTTCACCTCAGTGATGGCGTATCCAAACATGACCATCAATCTAGTGAAACAAGAAACGTTATTAATCCAACAAGGTAACACATTTCCATTGACCCACAGCCCAATCTCTATGATCTGGTGCCCACTGCAATTGTAACTGATGATGTCCCTCGATTAACATGGGAACACATATGGGATGTCTGCTGTGGAGCACCACGTTCAGCAGTGTCTACTGAGTGCAGTAGATTTCCCCATTTGCAGCCCATATTGTTGCTCGAGTGACTCCCCATTTGTTTCTGCTCTGCTTATATAGTGTCCTTACTGCATCATGTGCCTGCAAAGTCACAAGACAGCATTCAGATTGATAGTGGGTAAATTCATTGTGTTTTTTTTTTTTTTTTCTCATCAGATTATTTTGGACTCTTCCAGTCACATATTTCATGTGGTCTTCTCGTTTGGGAATACACTTCTCACATTACCAGCATTTTAGAAAATACAAAAATGTAATGTTTAAGTCTTGACCCAGGCAGTACTGTTTCCATCTATTTTTAGTAGACTCAGACTACTGATTGTTGTAAATCTGTACACTGACACCTGTCTCTTTGTCAAAATAAAGGTGTGAAATCTGATATCATGGAACAGATTTGTGACTACAGTATCAGAACAAGGCAGGCCACAGTATTCAAAGGGACACTTGCAAAAAAGTGGGAATTCATGGAAAGTGAATTATCCCAAAACCCACATCAAAATTGCAATGCCGTTAAAATGCCTCTAAGATTAAATAATTTCATTTTATAATGTAAAAGAATTCTATGAACATAACAATGCTGATGTCAGTTTTCAGGCTACCACAATAACTGAAGCCGTGGTCTCACTCATTCTTCCAATATAAAGCAGAGTACAGTAATTCAGTTTCAGAGGAGCAAAAAGAGACATAGGAAATATTTTATGAAATTATTCCTGTTGCTTGAGCTACACTTTAATATTTTGACTCTTCAAGTAACTGATTTACAGGACTGAGACAATTTTTGTTGTGGTGTTTGCATAAAGGTTACAATTTATGGCACTGTTCCAGGAACCAAGTGTGTGTCAATGATTCTGAACTCAGTGCAAGGACTGAATCAGTGACTTTTGTAATTTTGTGACAACACAGGTATTGACTTCTTAGATTTGTTCCAAATGGCATTAAACTGCAGGAAATACCTGAATGTGTAAAGGGTACAATACACATCAGAGGTTGTTGCCAGTGTAGCTATGGAATAATTAACTCTCACTGCTATCAGGATGATCACAGTTGCAGAAGACTCTAAATTAAATGTATCAAATGCAGCTCCCTCTAATTGCATCATGGTAAGCTTGTTAGTGCCAAACTGCTCCTTCCTTTCGCTGTTACTCTCTACCCAAACACTTACTATTACAATTTTTCCAGAACATAACTTCTACGTCATCAGCAATTTATCTGTTCATTTTACCTATTTAACCTTTTACCCAATTCTTTTAATTTCTGATTACTTTACTATAGTGATTTGTATCTTGTAGATAACTGCATAAATAATTGTTTGTTGCAGGTAGCTCTGTGGGGGCTGCTCTTACCTACCCCGTGTGTGGTCTGCTCATTGCATGGTTTGGTTGGCCTGCTGCATTCTACAGCACAGGGGGACTAGGGATAGTATGGTTTGTAGCCTGGATGTTCCTTACGTATGACACACCTGCCAAACATCCACGTATTAGTGAAGAAGAGAGAGAATATATAGCAACAAGTTTAGGGAAGACTATAGTCAAGAGAAAAGTGAGTGTATTTTGTTCATGAAAGTAAGAGACAAACAATATTAGATTTCAAGTAAGAAAATGTCTTTTATTTCTGTTTTATTTGACACTAGCTGATTATTTGGTGGTTTGCAATTAATTATTTATTACATTGTCAGATTAGACAGTGAAAGGAATGAAATCCATTCATAGTACAAATACAAGTTTAGTTTGCCTGTGTATTTTTACAGATAAATACTGCAACACATTATAAAGTAAAATATTTTACAAATCCATTTAGGTTTACCTCCAGGGTTTCCCAGATAGTGAGTGATACATGTACAAAGTTTCTTTAAACTGCTCAACCTACTATGCTTTATATGTCATTACACACCCACCTTTGTGGGTAAGTTGTAGTCAGGATTGTCAATAATCAGCCTTGTAACCACAGTAACTATGGATCCGACACTAATACTGACTTCCTTTAGTGTTTTGATAGACTACCTCCTTTCCACCCCTTCTAGAATTGCTAGGGGTGTGCTACTCTCACAGTATTTTTTCCTACATAGTAACTCATATATGTACTAAATTTGATTAAATTGCTCCATATTTGCAAACTTATGTTTGTGTGTCACTCCCTTTCTATCAACTCCCATTCCCACCTCTAGGAATGTTAGGTGTGTACTAATCCCATTTTTTTCAGTCAGCTAAACAGCAATAAAACTGTGGATTTGGTATTAATATAGTTCATTTTTGGTTATTTTTAAATTTCATCTCATTTGCATCCTCACCCCACCCGAAGGGTGCTAGGATGTCTTGCCTCACTAATATATTTTTCTAAATAGTAATTCTAGTAGGTACAAAGTTAGGTTGAAATTGCTCAACTTTACAAATTGGGTGGCTTGGGCTGTCTGACCTATCCTGTTATTGTCTGTTACTGCTAAGTCATATTAAGTTTTGTAGAAGTGAGTTCAAGCATTCTACAGTTATGCTTTACAATTCTCCCCTTCCTTTACCCATCCTCACTCACACAGCTAGAGGGGCTAAAAGTCCTCAGGATTGTCATCAGCCACTCAAGGATCTCCAAGAACTATTGATTTGACACTGATATTTTTCATTTTTTATTATTTTTATGTCACCCCCTTTTCTCCTTACCTGTAATGGTGCTAAGTATCTCCCTCCCCCACCCTCTCCTGCCACCTCCAGTCACTAATTCATACACATACTGCATTTTTTTGAAATTGCTCCAAGTCTTAAAGAGACAGGGGGAGGGGGGCGGGAGAATATATGTAGGAGTAAAGGTAACAACTTACAGAGTAACATAAGCATTGAGTTGACAACAGGTGCTCAAAAAGAATGAAAACTTCACTACCTTGTGGGTAAATCCTTCTTTGAGCTAGAGCACACATGTATGTATCTTAGCTCAAAAAAGTTTTCACTTTTTTGTGTGCCTGTCAATTACTTAACACTTATGCTATTTGAAGAGTTGGTAACTTCACTGCTACATTATTAACATTCTGCCAGAACCTCCCATTCCATGTGCAAGGTATTTGAAAAGGTGGTACACATTCCTAAAGGAGATAGTAATTTTAAAAAACAGAAGGAAAGTTCCTGTGTTTATATGCCAGGAAACTAATATCTGCTGAGATATGCTTAATTTTAGTTGTGACAAATAATGTGTAGTTTGGTGGTGTAGGCCATCACAACAGATTGCGTAGTAAGTTACCACAATAAACATGTGTGGGCAGATGCAAATCCCCAAGCAATCATGGAGATGAGGCATCAGGGTCATTTCAGGATCTGTATATGGGCAAGAAATGATGGTGAAAAACTCATAGAGCCTTGCACTTTGCCAAACAGATTAACAAATTTTTGCACAGTGAATTACCAGTACAACTGTAAAAAGTTACCCTTGTAGAAAGACAATGACTATAGTTTATGCACAGTGAGGCACAATCTCATTTTCTGTGTATCATATGACAGTATCTCACCTCAGTGGTTCAACAGTGGTGGATAGGTTGAGGAGGCCCCTAGCATGACCTTCCCATCCAGTAGACCTGAATTCGCTGGTTTTCTGGCTGTCGAGACATTTAAAGGTATATGTGTATGCCCAACCCATTGACAATGTGCAGAAATTACAGAAGTATGTGACCAATTCATGTGATGCAATTTCAACTGAAGACAGGTGTAATTGAAAGAGTGCATGATTCACTGTGAAGAAGGGCTGAAGGATGTGTCAGGGAGCATGGCAACTACTTGCACCCTTGCACCACTGCCTGTGGTGTGTATTTCTGTGTAACAGACAGATAAGATTAAAAGGACAGATGGGCTCATATCTCAACAGGATAAGAACTGTGTGGACAGATGGTAATTAGACTGTATTAAGTGTATAGGATGTGATATGTATATGACGTCTGGCTGAAAAAAAAAGAAAAAAAAAATAAATAAATAAAATAAAATAAAATAAAAAATAATAAAAATGAAAAAAATCCAGATTAGGAATATAACATTCTTTATTTTTACTTGTTCATAACTTTTACATTGTCTCCTTCAAACTACCCCCACCCCCAGTCAATACACAGTTCCATGTGAATTTTCTGCTGTTCAAAGCAGTGTTTGTAGTTATCTTCTGAAAGCACATACATGGTCTCCATTGCTTTTTCTGTAATGGCTTTAACTGCAACAAATGTTGTTTCAATACAGATTTTGCTTTTATAAACAGAAAAATGTTACTTAGAGCAAGATCTGCTGAGTAGTGCAGATGTTGCAGCACAAGGATCCCATGCTTATCCAAAAACAAATTGACAGGCATTAGGTCCTTGGACACCATTTTTGAAGAAACTTTCCTCCTGTGAAAGTGTTCATATAAACTCTGTCAAACAATTTTTTGTCAGTTCTTGCAATACCAGAAACTGCACAAATACTCAAATGATGGTCTTTTCAGATTAAATCTTCTGTTTTTTCCTATGTTTTAATCCTTTGTTGACATTGAAGGTCACCATAAACATGACTCATCTTCAGTCTTTTCTCATCCCTCTCTGAACCATATAATTCACTTAAAAATTTAAAATTAAAAATATTTATTGCTGAACCCTTGTTTCAGTAAAGAATGAGCTTCAATGGCAGGATTCCCAGATTTTTCTCAAAATTTCACATTAATCTGTTGCTCTTTCGAAATTTTTCTGATGGGCTGTGAATAGATAGCCTGACTCAAATGAAGGCCATGGCTTGACTGAGGGGTCAGCAGGTGAATGGGTGGTGGAAATGGCAAGAGGAGATGTCACATGACTTGTCAGTGAAGCGTCTAACCTTGAGGTTTGCGCAGCTTGACTACTTAAAAATTAGTCCAGCTATTTTTTAGACAGTTCATCTGTTTATAGAGATCATAATATGGAAAAAAATGTAGGATGGTGTCAAAATAGTTAAAACGCTAAGTGAAATAAAAGAGAAAACAGATTTGAAAATACATATGAAGAAATATTATGATTTTATTTTATTACCATTTTTAAAACATTTGTATAATCTGTTTGGATCTTTTAGTTATATATAGCATTATTTCCCTTGCAGCCACCAATTCCATGGGGTAAAATTCTAACATCAAAAGCCTTCATGACGTGTGTTATTGCTCACTGGTCCATTAATTGTGGGCAGTTCACTTTGTTGACTCATGCACCCATATTCTTCAAATACGTCTATGGGTGGGATGTAAAGAAGGTAAGTACAGCATTACCCATACAAGTTTCACAAAATGAACAGAACTACAGGAAATCAGATGTAAATACAATATGGTGCCTGTAAAGACTGTTCGTTGACTATTATTACACAGTTCTATCACTACATTTCTCATAAAACCTGAGTGAGAGTGAATCAATATATTTAGCCATTTATTAGGGAATGAGCCACTCTGGTGCTCATTATTTTTTATGAAACTTGAAATTAACAGCAATAATTCTACATTTTGTCATCAATCTTTGTTGTCTATTGAGGAAATTTGTCTTATTTCCAGTGTTTAGCTATTGTAAATTAGAGACACAATGAAATTAATTAACAAATAAATAATTTGTTGAAGTTCTCTGCTCAGTTATACTCCCACTTCCAAGAAGGTATATGTCACATATTCCCTGGGTAATGTACACAATTCTGAGTGTGTTGAATGTGCAAGGTAAGAGGCAACTGCCTCATGTCTCAAATCCAGGACATTCCAGCAGAGGAAGAAAACTGATAGAAAATGAGACAGTTCAGGTGACACTGAGATGGTAGCCATACCTTCCAAATATAATGGCAAGGAGTTAATTGCTTCTCACAGGAGAAAAACAACACTGCTCATAGAGGCCAGCACTTTCTGAAAACAGTTGATATCAAAACAGTTATTCTTTCCTAAACTGTGCATAGAAGATGTTGATAACAATTTGGTCAGAGATGTACACTGCTCTCTCATTTCATCCACGACTAAAATTGGAAGAATCATAAATATGTGCTATAATAAGAAGACCAGTGTACCACTCCCACATTAGGATTTAATGAGTAGAGATACAAGTGTAATGAAAGGCTTTATCTTTATGACAATCTTCTATTTCTGTCACACTTGCTGTCAGTTGATGATAGTTGCCAGCAAACAGGAGCCCATACAGTGGAAAGCTCCAATAATGTCAGATATAAATATGGGGCTTGGAAGTCAGCTACAAAATTAGAATCATGGAACACTGCAAAAATATTTAGTCAGTTTAATATTAGGATGCATAGTCATTAGTAGTTTGTTCTTAAAGAATCTGTGACATATTTGTTCATACGAGGATGAGTCAAATGTAAATCTTAAATTTGTTATAACAACTAGAAATTTGGCACCGTTATCCTGTAAGTTGGTATGTGTGCTACAAACAGCATGCAGAATGGCCTGTAGGTGCCAGCATAGTGCAGATGCACACATACTGTCGCAGTATCAGTATAAAGATGGCTGCCTCACTTGCTACTTGCACCAGGGAAGAACAGCGTTCTGTTATTCAGTTTTTGTGTAGTGAAAGTATGAAACCTATTGACATTCATCGATGAAAGAAGGTGATGCATGTTTGTCACAGCAGCGAGTCTATGAATGGAGTAGGAGGTTCGCAAATTGTGTGACTTCAGTGGAAGATGCTCCTTGTCCCGGTCAGGCACAACGAGTTGTGCCTCCACAGAACACTGCAGCATTGAAGCCATAGTGAAGGAAAACTGTCAAGTGACACTGAATGACATTGCAGCATGTAAGAACTTCTTCGGCACTTTGAACAAGAGAGTGATGGCTTCCTTGCAAGAATCATTACAGGGGACAAAACCTGGGTTCACTTCCACCAACTGGAAATGAAGAGAGCAAGCAAGGAATGGTGCCATTCCTCATCACCAAAACCAAAGAAGTTTCAAACAGAATCGTCAGCAGGGAAGGTTATGCTGACTCTCTTTTGGGATGAAAAAGGCATCATTTTTGAGCATTACACGTCTCGACGGACCACTGTCACCAGTGCATCATACACAGATCTCCTAAAAAATTATCTGTGGCCTGCAATCAAATCAAAGCGACGTGGATTGCTGTCAGCAGGTGTCCTTTTGCAACACGACAATGCAAGGCCCCACACTGCCCGTACAACAGTTGCAACAATCACAGACTTGCATTTTGAGTGTCTTCCTCGTCCACCATACTCACCAGGCCTTGCTCCAAGTGATTTCCGAATGTTTGGACCACTCAAAGATGCAATGGTAGGAAAGAAGTTCTGTTCTGATGAAGAGGTACACCACATGGTTCATGAGTGGTTGTGTGGACTACCAAAAGAATTTTTTTCTAAAGGAATTTATTCGCTTTGTAAGCGCTGGAGTACTTGCATTGAGCATGGGGCAGATTATGTTGAAAAGTGATACAGCTTTGTACCACTTCTGCACAATAAATAATATTTAAAAATATATTTAAGGTTTTCATTTGACTCACTCTCATATACTACTCATCTGTTTAGTCTTTGATAACAGTGGCAAGTGAGGTGTAATAATACCATGATATTGTTACCTAAAATGATAAGAACTGAGAAAATTGACATCTCTGCTGACAATGAAAATGAAGACAATCACAGTGAAAGTGCTCTATATTTAAAACCCATTAGGCATTACTCTATCCAGTAGATATAATTCACCAAGAAGTCTACAAATCTATATACTGTTATTTGAATGGTCTGTGATAAATCATGATCTATTAATAATGTAATAAATTGCAGTGTGGAAAGAACTGGTAAGTAAGGATGAGGTGATATAGAGAACCAAATTGGATAAGTTATTAAACTGACCAATAACTGAAAGAACTTGACTGCTACATAACAAACCACCATGCCTCTGATCATATGCTCCAGCAACACTGCTTCTTGAAAGTCTTAACTTGTACTTTTTCATGTACTATTAAATAAATATCTTCATGCACGATGCAAGGGAGGGAACAGCAATTTTGAGTGCTATTGAAGCTACCAACCTCCAAATATCACTTGGCACAAATATCTGCTCCAGATATAAAACAAAAAACATATTAATTATCTATGCTCTGAGGATGAAAGAAGGAAAACAATCCACAGCTGAAGATGAAAGTAATAATACTCTAAATATAATGAGGAAATACATTGCCTGATGAAAAAAGTGGAACACTCAGAGTGGGGATGTAAACAATATGAAACTCCATTGGCTGAGAAAAAAAATATGATTAAGTGATTATAAATTTGAGACAAGTTTATAAAAAAACTTGACAGTATGAATCCATTTTTCTGTATGATGTTGCGTCCCCTCTGGGCTGGATGCATGAAGTCATTCAGTTGGGAAGTTTGTCATAAAGCCATTATATCGTCTCATCAGGCAAGCTGGCCTACAACTGTTGTAACTGGTACTTCATGTCCTGGATACTGGCTCTGAGATGGGGTTGACATCCAAACTCATCCTGCACATATTCTTTTGGGGATAGATCTGGGAATCTTGTTGGCCATGGAAATACCTGAATATGTTGCATACAGTTCGTAGAGACATGTACAGTGTGTGGTTGAGCATTGTTCTGTTGAAAAACGTCATTATACTGCCACATGAGAGGTAGCATATGAGGATGCAGGATGTCTGTCAGAAAAACCTTAATCACTACCAGCGTTGACCTGAGGTCTTATCAAATGGCTGTTCACACTATGCTGCCAAAAGTACTGCCACTGTGCCTCTCCAAAACATTGGAAGAATGGGCTTCTCTCCAGGTTGCTGCAGTACTCAGTGATTATGGTAACTCTAGGTATTGCAGAACCAGGATTCATCTTTGAACACAATGTAATGCCATTCATCAGCAGTCCATATTTCCAGGTCACCACACCACTTCAAATACAAGCATTTGTGTTGTGGTGTTAATGACAGCATATGCATAGCATGGTAATTCCATGGTCCTGCTACCGCCAGATCCTCACCAATGGTGCAGGATGACATAGCAGAGAGTCCATAAGTTGTTCTTGTATAACATTGAAATCAATCAATTTTTGACTAAACATTTTAATTGGATAGATAAAAAATTTACTCACCAAGTGGTGGCAGAAGACACACATAAAAGAATGTTATAATTAGGCAAGCTTTCAGAGCCTGTGCCTTCTTCTTCAGGCAGAGGGTTGAAGGGGAAGGAAGGGGGTGAAGGAAAAGGAGTGGAGATGTCTAGGAAAAGGGGTAGATTTCAGAAAAGGCACTCAGAACTGTGCACCAGGGGAAACTTACCAAGTCTAGCTGACTTTCCTGAAATCTACCTGTTTTCCTAGACCTCTCCAGTCCTTTCCTTTCACACCTCTTCCTTCCCCTTCAACTCTTCTGCCTGAAGAAGGAACCACAGGCTCTGAAAGCTTGCCTAATTATAACTTACTTTTATGTGTGTATCTGTCACCACTTGGTGAGTAGATGTTTTATCCATCCCATTAAAAAAAATTGTTCTTGATGGGAGGCACAGATGTGAAGGGGTTATTATGTGCCTGGTGCACAGTACAGCAAGCTTTCCTTGCGGTGGTTAGACATAATTGATTGGAAACTCTGTCAGGTGACGATAATGCTATCTCACACTAGTATGCAGTGTCTCCAGTCCTTCACAGCCTTCAGTTAAGATGTAATGTTATATCATGCCTCTTAGGTACCCTATGAAGCTTACTGAGAATTCTAAATACAAACTTTGGTGGCTGTGCTGTGTCACAGAGCATTACAACTCTATAATCATTCACTTACCCACCAATGGTGTATACATGTTCTAAGTTACAATGGCATCTGACCATGTCTTCTGGGTGCTTCACTTTTTGTCAGGCAGTGCATTTTATTTTTATGCTTCTCGCAATTTTGAATATATAGTTTTATGTAAGAATAAGTGTGCTCTTGATTTTTTATATCTATGTATTAAGGAAATAATTGTTGCTTTCAGTTTGTAGTTGTGGATGGCACTACCATTTGTTGCAGGCTGGTGTTCTCTCTGGAGTGCCTCATGCTTGCAGGATGATGTTTGCATTCCTTATTTCTGCCATCTGTGATTACATGTTAGTAAAAGAAGTTACTTCAAGGACAAATGTACGAAAATTTGCAAATTTTGTCTGTAAGTGTCATTTCTCTGCTAATAACATAAATGATAACTGTGTATAACAGTGAAAATCCACCCAAAATAAATGTAGCTTTTCTTACGTAATCTCTTCCACTTGAAATTTACTTGGAGATTAAAAAATTTTCTACACCAATTATTTGAGAACCTGTAAATTTGGTGTATAAGCACAAAGTTTTGCTTTGATACATCAGCGGCTTTTTATAACAGTGAAAAGTCTATACAGATTACACTACACTGAATGGATTTAATAGCTTCTGAGCTTTGAATTCAACCAATTTCTACTTAAAACCACTGGGTGTGAGAAGAGGCATATGTACTCCCTTTCATTGCTTGAATCTGAAAGCATTAAAAATGATTGATAAGTTTGGAAGATGGAACAGTAATAGATTTTGATCACAGTACTCTATGATTCACTCTAACTGTGTTACCTCTGTCATTACATTATATAGCTTAGGCTGATTTAGAATATGTATTGCTAATTAACTCATTATTAAAATGCAACATTTTTCATTAATTTATTTGATTTATATATTTTAGTACCATGAGATCCTGCACTATTTTCTTAAGGACCAAATAAGGAAGATACTTTTCTTTCATCTGGAAGTAAAATATTAGTTATACAGAACTGAAATATGAAACTTGTATATGCCATGTAGTTCCATACATAACAAACATATACAATCACTTGCTTGATGAAAGATCCACACCAAAAGACTGGACAGTTGCACAGGCCACACCAGTATTCAAGAAAGGTGGTTGGGGTAATCCACTAAATTACAGGTCCATATCATTAACATTGATATAGAGCAGAATTGTGGAACATACATTGTGTCAAACATTATGAATTACCCCAAAGAAAATGATCTATTTGCACATAGTCAACACAGATGCTGAAAACATCATTCTTGGAAAACACAACTAACTCTTTACTCACGCAGTGTTGAATGCTATTGAGTCCATATTTCTAGATTTCCACAAGGTTTTTGACACTGTACCTCACAAGCGGCTTGTAATCAGATTGCATGCTTATGGAATATCATCTCAGTTATGTGACTGAATTCATGATTTCCTGTCAGGGAAGTCACAGTCCTTAGTAATTTATGGAAAGTCATCAAGTAAAACAGAAATGATTTCTGGAATTCTCCAAGGTAGTGTTGTAAGCCCTCTGCTGTTCCTTATCAATATAAATGATTTGAGAGATAATCTGAGCAGCTGTCTTACATTGTTTGCAGATGATGCTGTCATTTGTCATCAAGTAAAGTCATCAGAAGATCAAAAGAAATTGCAAAATGATTTAGAAAAGATATCTGTATTGTGCAAAAATTGGCAATTGACCCTAAATAATGAAAAGTGTGTGGTCATCCATATGAGTGCTGAAAGGAATTCATTAAACTTCAGTTACACGATAAATCAGTCAAATTTAAAGGCCATAAATTCAACTAAATACCTAGGAATTACAATTACAGTCAACTTAAACTGGAAAGAACACAGAAAATGTAGTGGGGAAGGTGAGCCAAAGACTGTTATTTATTGGCAGAACACTTAGAAAACGCAACAGATCTACTAAAGAGGCTGCCTACACTATACTTGTCCATCCTCTTTTGAGTACTGCTGTGTGGTGTAGGATCCAGATAGGATTATCAGAGTGTATCAAGAAAGTTCAAAGAAGAATACCATGTTTTGTATTATTGTGAAAGAGTGGAGAGAGTATCATTGACATGATACAGGAATTGGGGTGGACATTTTTAAAACAAAGTTGTTTTTCGCTGCAGCAGAATCTTCTCATGAAGTTTCAATTACAGATTTTCTCCTCCGAATGCAAAAACATTTTGTTGATACCAACCTACATAGGGAGAAGCAATCGTCATAATAAAATACAATAACTCAGAGCTAAATATAAAGGTGTTAGTTTTTTCCTCATGCTCTTCAAAATTGGAATAATAGAGAATCTATTGTGAAAGTGGTTTGATGAACCCTCTGCCAGATACTTAAGTGTGATTTGCAGAGTATCCCTGTAGATGTAGATAGACATATTGCTCCAACCAATCAGAGTGTCTTTGCTTATTCTGCTCACCTTAGCTGTCTTTGTTGCTCCTATTGCCCTCATGACAATCTACATTTCCATGTATCTTGATGTGAACTCATTGATCAATGAGTTAACATCAAGGTGCTTAGAAATATACTGTCATAAGGGATTAGATTTTTTTTTAAATTTTTTTTTACAGATGTCCAAATATACTGTAGAAACTACAAGAGTGCTCTATCTACCATAATGTTTGACACTGATTGCTTTCTACTAGACCAACTACTGACCAGACAGGCCACAAGTAATCTAACCACAAGTAAAACTCTTCTCAAGTGACCAAATGTGAGATTATAAATACCCACTGATTCAAGTTAATTTTAACTGTCTGCATCATGCTGTACATCAATGGCTTTACTGTGCCATATTCCATGGAACAATTATCATTATTTATTACCTGTCTAACATCATGTTCCTACATTATCTCCTCTGTACTTTAGTTGCAGTTACCTCCTGACAACAACCAGTATTTCCTTACCAAATGTTGTAATTAGATTCAGAGTAGTAGAACACCAAACTACTTCTACATCCACAAGCGCAGTCTTATCACTTACTTTGTTCATGACTATTTTCCTCTGACTTCTCTCTAATTCACAGCTCAGGATTTATTTTTATCTTTGGGTCATCATGCTGATAGATTCTGCAGCATAATTTGGTAAATAATTTTCTCCATATCTTCTTGAACTGAAATCCATTGCCTCCAGTCAACCACATCAGTTTTATTTCTGTATTAGGTCATTATACTAAATGTTGGTCTGACTTTGTTTTGCACAAAGTTTGTTTTCGTAACTTCTCACATTTACTCCTATATATTTCTTTCATTGCTACATATTTTCATATTCCATTATCTGAGTCACTATCTTAGGTGCTAGTTGATCCATCTTTTCCTTAATCCCTTGACTTTTCAATTTCTTATTTCCTCTAAATATTAATTTATGAATAAAACTGCCACAGATCATATGTTAGTAGTAATTTATCCTGTAGTGAAGTAGAAGTGGATAGTTCCTGTGAATTATTATGGGTGGAGGTTACACTCAACAACCGAGCTAGGTTAATAACGGCTCCTTTTACCGACCTCCCAACTCAGCAGCATTAGTGGCAGAACAACTGAGAGAAAATCTGGAATACATTTCACATTAATTTCCTCAGCATGTTATAGTCTTAGATGGAGATTTCAATTTACCAGATATAGACTGGGACACTCAGATGTTTAGGACGGGTGGTAGGGACAGAGCAATCGAGTGACATTATACTGAGTGCACTAACCGAAAATTACCTCTAACAATTAAACAGAAAACCGACTCGAGATAACATCTTGGACCTACTGATAACAAACAGACCCGAACTTTTCGACTCTGTAAGTGCAGAACAGGGAATCAGTGATCATAAGGCCGTTGCAGCATCCCTGAATATGGAAGTAAACAGGAATATAGAAAAAGGGAGGAAGATTTATCTGTTTAGCAAGAGTAATGAGGCAGATTTCATACTACCTAATAGATCAAAATGAAAATTTCTGTTCCGACACTGACAATGTTGAGTGTTTATGGAAAAAGTTCAAGGCGATCATAAAATGTGTTTTAGACAGGTACATGTCGAGTAAAACTGTGAGGGATGGGAAAACCCCATCGTGGTTCAACAACAAAGTTAGGAAACTACTGCGAAAGCAAAGAGAGCTTCATTGCAAATTTAAACACAGCCAAAACCTCTCAGACAAACAGAAGCTAAATGATGTCAAAGTTAGCGTAAGGAGGGCTATGCGTGAAGTGTTCAGTGAATTCAAAAGTAAAATTCTATGTACCGACTTGACAGAAAATCCTAGGAAGTTCTGGTCTTACATTAAATCAGTAAGTGGATCGAAACAGCATATCCAGACACTCCAGAATGATAATGGCATTGAAACAGAGGATGACACGCATAAAGCTGAAATACGAAACACCTTTTTCCAAAGCTGCTTCACACAGGAAGATGCACCGCAGTTCCTTCTCTAAATCCTCGCACGAACGAAAAAATGGCTGACATCGAAATAAGTGTCCAAGGAATAGAAAAGCAACTGAAATCACTCAACAGAGGAAAGTCCACTGGACCTGATGGGATACCAATTCGATTCTACACAGAGTGCGCAAAAGAACTTGCCCCCCTTCTAACAGCCGTGTACCACAAGTATCTAGGGGAGCGGAAGGTTCCAAATGATTGGAAAAGAGCACAGGTAGCCCCAGTCTTCAAGAAGGGTTGTCGAGCAGATGCTGAAAACTATAGGCCTATATCTCTGATATCGATCTGTTGTAGAATTTTAGAACATGTTTTTTGCTCGCGTATCATGTCATTTCTGGAAACCCAGAATCCACTCTGTAGGAATCAACATGGATTCTGGAAACAGCGATCGTGTGAGACCCAACTCGCTTCATTTGTTCATGAGACCCAGAAAATATTAGATACAGGCCCCCAGGTAGATGCCATTTTCCTTGACTTCTGGAAGGTGTTCAATACAGTTCTGCACTGTCACCTGATAAACAAAGTAAGAGCCTATGGAATATCAGACCAGCTGAGTGGCTGGATTGAAGAGTTTTTAGCAAACAGAACACAGCATGTTGTTCTCAATGGAGAGACGTCTACAGACATTAAAGTAACCTCTGGCATGCCACAGGGGAGTGTTATGGGACCATTGCTTTTCACAATATATATAAATGACCTAGTAGGTAGTGTCGGAAGTTCCATGCGGCTTTTCGCAGATGATGCTGTAGTATACAGAGAAGTTGCAGTATTAGAAAATTGCAGCAAAATGCAGGAACATCTGCAGTGGATAGGCACTTGGTGCAGGGAGTGGCAACTGACCCTTAACATAGACAAATGTAATGTACTGCGAATACATAGAAAGAAGGATCCTTTATTGTTTGATTATATGATAGCGGAACAAACACTGGTAGCAGTTCCTTCTGTAAAATATCTGGGAGTATGCGTACAGAATGATTTGAAGTGGAATGATCATATAAAATTAATTGTTGGTAAGGCAGGTGCCAGGTTGAAATTCATTGGGAGAGTCCTTAGAAAATGTAGTCCATCAACAAAGGAGGTGGCTTACAAAACACTCGTTCGACCTATACTTGAGTATTGCTCATCAGTGTGAGATCCGTACCAGGTCGGGTTGAGAGAGGAGATAGAGAAGATCCAAAGAAGGGCGGCGTGTTTCGTGACAGGGTTATTTGGTAAGCGTGATAGTGTTACTCAAACTCAAGATAGTGTTAGCAAACTCAAGTGGCAGACTCTGCAAGAGAGGCGCTCTGCATCGCTGTGTAGCTTGCTGACCAGGTTTCGAGAGGGTGCGTTTCTGGATGAGGTATCGAATATATTGCTTCCCCCTACTTATACCTCCTGAGGAGATCACGAATGTAAAATTAGAGAGATTTGAGCATGCATGGAGGCTTTCCAGGAGTCGTTCTTCCCACGAACCATACGCGACTGGAACAGGAAAGGGAGGTAATGACAGTGGCACGTAAAATGACTGTTGGGTGGCTTGCGGAGTGTAAATGTAGCTGTAGATGTAATTTGATTTACTGATTTGATCTCATCAGATGTGAACATCCTCTGATATTTTGTGCTGTTGTGGCTACATATTAGATAAGCACACACAAAGTGTGTTGATTATCATACCAAGTAGTGCTTTCAACCTTTAATGTATTGCCATGACAATAAATATCTTAAGATGCCCACGTCTGATTAACAAAACTAGTCACTAAATCAAGTAATATGAAACTTGTGGTGGTTTTATTTGTACATTAATTACAATGGTCCCTAAGTCCCATGCCAATGATGTTAGAATTTGCTAAGTCTTCTAAGTATTTTGTGTGTTTTTTTCAAAGCTAACTGATTTTGAAGGAAAATGATCTCTACTGACAACCATCTGTAAATTTCAAAAATGGTACTGTTTACCCATTTTGTCACTGCAATTTATTTTTCTGATGTCCATAAATTTACAATTTTGTAATTTAGTTGTTAATACCTTTTTCACTATAATTTGCCACTTTAATTCCAACATACTTCCTTCAGCCAAGAGCCAACTGAAAGAGAGCCAACTTGGACCACTTGTACCATTGTTTGCATGTTGTGGTGGAACTGTTTGCTGTGCAGTAAGCAGATATTGCATTGATTTGTTAACTGCTTAATGAAAGGTGAATGAATGCCAAAAAATTTACAAAAAACACTTCCAAAATTACCCAGGAGTGTAACTAAAATGATATTTATATGTGAGCTATGCCCTTGCATAGTTGGTAACTGAAGTCAACCACACAACAAGCATATTTATTATTTCAACACATATAGAGCTGCAGGCCCTCAGACATTTCCTCAATGGAGAAATCACTGCATGAGACTAGATTGAACCCTACTTCTCATCAGTAGCCACTCAGCTATATTCATAATTCTTGTTTATGTGTGAGACATAAACATATTTGTAAGAGACTCCTTCCACCTCAACAGTAATAGATTCTTGCCCAAAACAGTCACTGTTGCCATTAGGATATTATTGTTGTTATGGTCTTCAGTCTGAAGACTGGTTTGATGCAGTTCACCATGCTTCCATTATGGCATTACTGACACAAAATAAAACTCTTCTTTTTGTTCAAGGAAGTCTGCAGTATCTCAGATGCGTTCTCTCCTCATTTGTTCTCATGTGCACTAGAATAACAAAAGTGTTTTGTCTCATTCTATCCATTTATAATCTTATTTTTGATACACAGTCACATCTTACAAAATTTTTCTCTGTCAGTATATTTCTTCTGCCTAATCCTTGTTGTTAGCACACAGCAGTCAGTAGATTAAATTACTTTAACAAGATTCAAATAAACAAGCAAACTTAATTTGGACAATATCTGCATTTACCCAACATTACCCCTCATCAGATGCTATCATAAAATTAAGGTGTAATTGTGTGACATTCATCAATCAAATTTACATCCATGAGTTTTTCTGCATTCTTTTATTACCTCTATTCTTCACCCTATTTCAGTTTATTATGCTATAAACACTGACTGTATAAAAATGGAAGTAGATATGTTCAGCTTTGTTATAAATCATATATCTCCTTTGCTGTGATGCTGAAGCAAAAGTGATATGAGAAACAAAGTGAAATGTAAACTGGGTTTCTGTAAACTCCAGAATGTGTTGATCAGCTTTCTGTTAGACAGATGAGAAAGTGAAGAAAAGCATAAGACATTTCCAAATAGCAAAATGATATGCCAGTTTATAATATTTCAAATATTATGTTATTTGACAGATATTTATGTAAAACCATTTTATGTCATAGATATCAATCTAAAGTTAAATGCTAAACAGACTTAAATAATATAATACTTTTAATGATGGCATTCAAATTACATATTAAAGAATGAAATGGGAATAGTTTTTGTTTTGTCAGAGTATAATATTTAACTTTGTAATTTGAGTTTTTCACATTTTCCTTTCCTGATAATTCTGCTAATGAAAAGTTTATGATACAATTATGAAGGATGTAAGTAATTCCAATATTGTGTTGGTATCAGGATCAACAACTCAATATGTTTGTAATTTATTAAGTAAGGTTTCCTTCGGGATTTTTTCTATCCCCCTCTGAGAAAATAAAAAACTTAGCATCACCAAACAATTTAAAGACAGCATCATCAAACAAGTTAAAGATACACCATAAAACTTGCAAAGGACTCCATCAGCAAATTGTAGTAAATAAGGTAAAGTCTGAACCTCCTCACCAATGTGTAAAAAAATTAAACAAAAAAATTCTTGATCTAAAAGTATTCATCCATAATGTACAAGGGCTCAAAACCAAACTTAATGAATTAGAAATTTTGTTATCAAGTGCAAGTGAACTGTCAGATACACAGATATTATGTATTAATGAACATTTCATGAAGTCTTTTGAAATAGAAAGTGTTGTGATACCAAATTTTAAACTCATAGGTCACTTCTCAAGAACATCTTACAAAGGTGGAGGTAGTTGCATATTTGTAAAAGACAACATTACTGCTACACCTCTTGATATTTGCAATTCGTATAGTATTGAAAAAGATATAGAAATGTCAGGTGTAGAGCTTACAGATCTAAATGTTTATATAATAGCACTTTACAGGTCACCCTCTGGTAACATAGGGACTTTCTACAAAAATTTAGCACCAGTAATAGCAAATCTAAGTAAAAGAAAATCATATAGTGTTCTAATATGTGGTGACTATAATATAGATTTTCTCTCAGAAAACTCTAGCCATCTAAGCATTAAAAATTTTATGAACAGCTACAACCTAGACCTAATGGTTAACACTCCAACCAGGATAACAAATCACAGTACCACTTGTCTGGATCAAGTAGCAAACAATATAAATTGTACTGTATCCTCCATCAAACTAGGATTTTCAGACCACAATGCATTAATTATGCAGATCTGGTTGCAAAATAACAGTCACGAACACAATAAAATCACTGTACAGAGGAGAAACTTCAATAAAACCCACATGCATACTTTCCTCTTTGATATACAAAATGAAAACTGGCAAAATGTATATGAGGCTCAAACAGTAGACAGCAAATATGAAGCATTCTTGGATATTTTCTGTTATTATTTTAATTGACACTTTCCCTTACAAACAAAATGTATCAACAAAGATAGAAAACTCTCCAGCTGGATCACCCCAGGAATCATTAGATCATCACAAAGAAAAAGAGAACTTTTTGACATCAGCAAATCCAAACTAGGCAGTAGTGAAGCATTTAAGCCATACTTTGCTCTATATAAAAAGATATTCAGAAACGTAGTAAATGCAGCCAAAAAGCTACAGAATGATAACTACCTCAAATTGTCATCAAATAAGAGCAAAAGCATGTGGCAACTTATTAACATGAATACTAATAGAGGAAAACAACTACAAAGTGATATTAGCTTAAAAATAAATGGAAAATTAGTCTCCAGTGGGAAAGAAACAGCAGAGGAATTCAATAACTACTTTACAGAAACAGTAGAAAACCTGGCTAACCATCTTAAAAATAGCTGTCCCTTACAACTAGAACCAAACTTATGCTCTGAGACTATATTTTTAAGGCCTACATCTGAAATTGAAATAGAAAAGACACTTCATAGCAAAATTAAAAAAAAAAATCATCTGCTGGACAAGATCAAATTCTATGATTCCTCCTTCATAATTGCAGTAACTTTATCAGTAAACCCCTAGCCCACATAATAAACTTCTCATTCCTGAATGGTGCATTTCCTGGTATGCTCAAAATTGCAAAAATTATACCTGTCCACAAAAAAGGAAGCAAAGAGGATCCCAGTAATTATCGACCCAATGCACTGCTTTCAACTTTCAGTAAAGTATTTGAATATATAATGGCCACCAGAATCATGTCCTTTCTAGACAAAGAAAGTATCCTGTCACCTGCTCAGTTCAGCTTCCAAAGTAAAAAAGCTACAACTGATGCAATACAAGAATTTCTGGATCATGCACTGGAGCTTGTGGACAAAAAACTCCCAGCCATAGGTATCTTCCTAGATCTAACAAAGGCATTCGACATGGTTAATCATAGTATACTTTTGAAAAAGATGCATTCCTATGGAATAAGAGGAAATGACTATGACTGGTTTAAAAGCTATCTAGAAGATTGACAGCAGTATGTAGAATTAAATGAAACTAAGCTCTCAGGTACAGCTAGCACTGTACATTCCTCCATACATACCATAAAGCAAGGCATTCCCCAAGGCTCCATCCTGGGCCCCTTGCTGTTCTTACTTTACATAAATGACCCTCCTCACAGCCTACCAGACACAAAAACCCTTTTGTTTGCTGATGACACCTCTATACTCATATCTGCGCCTGAACAAATTCTCCAGTCTAATATAGATAGGACCACAGATCAAATAAGTCGATGGCTTCAAAGTAACAGGCTGCTGCTTAATGCAAAAAAGACAATTGTAATAACCTTCCACACTGCCCAAAACAGAAATCCATTACTACCAACTATATCACTGGAAAAAAATAATGTTAAACTTGAAAATGAAATAAAATTTTTGGGGGTCACTATTAATGATACACTCACATGGAAAAGGCACATTGACGTTACCAGCACAAAACTGAGTAAAGTATGCTTCATGATTAGATCAATAAGGAACGTCACTAACACAAGTACCCTAACCACAATGTACCATGCACTCTTTCACTCTGTACTTAACTACGGAATCATCTTCTGGGGCCAAAATTCTGAATCAATTAAGATATTCAAACTGCAAAAGAAGATAGACAGAACAATTATGTTCAAAAAACAAAGAGACACTTGTAAACCATTATTTAAGAAACTAAATATTTTGCCTCTCCCATGCCAATACATACTAGAATTATTATTCTTTACCAAAAAAAGTATCAACAAAATTAGCAAAAATATGGATTACCACGATTATGACACAAGATCAAAAACCTCTCTAAGAATACTTCCCCACTCAACAAAACTGTATAGTGATGGTGTCAAGTGCATGGGAATAAAATTATATAATCATCTTCCAACTTTTATACAAGAAATCCAAGAAATAAATAAATTCAAACAGACAGTGAAATCTCTTTTAATAAAAGACTGCTTTTATACCATCCAGGAATATTTGGAATCAAAATTGTCTTAGTGCATGATAATGTATCAGAGCTGAGTGTTGTTAAGTCAATTTTGTCACATCATGTAACAATTCTCTGTAAAGCTGTAACTTTAAGTAACATACTTTTGTAGGTAATGTAAAATAATCATTCTTCTGTGTTCTTGTTTACTGTTTTAGACTCCTGTAAACTGTATATTTGTATTGACTTATCCCATATCAGTTGTACAAGCCATTGTACTGATTTGATCTATGGGACAAATAATAAATAAATAAATAAATAAAAATAACATTTTTATTAGTGGCTAGTTTTGAACTCTTGTTATTTCCAAACTGTTACGAATATTAGAAGATACAATTTTATTAACAAAACATGAAGTACAACATTTTCAAACATTTTGTGTTTTTTTAAGCCTCAGTTGCTACTAAATGTTGCCAAAATTATGTGTCCTTGTTTCAGCCTGTGCTTGCCAGGGAGTTATGATGCTGGCCCTAGCATTTTGTGGATGTAATGCAATTGCTGCAGTTATTTGCATTGCAGCTGCCACAGGCTTTAGTGGTGGACAAAGTTCTGGACCACTTGCTACCTATGTTGACCTATCCCCCAACTATGCAAGTAAGTAATATAACAATTCATACAGTAAATGTCGCACCTCCTTAATACTTATCAATAGACACTACATAGCGAACATATATCTGCCATGCTAGTGTGTTCTCAATGACTAATCTACACCAGTTTTAGCAACAGTGCTTAACTTAAGTGTCATAAACCAATATACTTGTTTGTCACTCAGTGCTTTAGAATTTTACAATAGATGATTCATTCTAAGTTGCCTGCTTTTTCATGACTTTGATGTCTTGAAGTCACACAGGTACAATTCACACTATCACATCATTACTCTGTTCCAGCAAGCCATGTGTGGTTCTCTATGAGCCTCCTCCATGCTGCTTCTATGATTAATACTTATAGTTCTTATACAAATGGAAGAAAAAATGGGATTCTACATTCCACGGATTATTTGTTCATTAGGGACAGAGTACAAGTTCAGACTAAATAAGGATATGGAAGGAAATCATCTGTGGCCTTTTCATAGGAACCATTTAGCTTGTGTACTTACAGAAGCCATGGAAAATTTTTTTCCGGGTGACTGGATGATAATTAAAACCACTATTTCGCCTTATGTGAGTTCAGTGTCTTAGCACTGTTCCCGCTCGTGTTGTCTAGTTCATGTATTTGACACCAGGTCATGCCTCTATTTTTTATGCCCTTAAAGATTTGCATCTCCAACACATTATGAGGTGTTCATCATTGTATCTTCCCAGAATCAAAGTTTGGGACAGACTATTTTCTTTACATGGTGATACTACTGTAATTGTTTTACTTCATAGGCCATCAGCATGCTTCTTCCTGAACTACATGTTGCCAGAGATCTTCATTTTTTTTATTTTAACTAGTGTTGACTTTTCTAGGTATCAACATTTAGTTGGCTATGGACAACTCTTTTCTGTTTTAGTTATTACAACTGCCTCCAAACCATACCTCAGTATAATTATAAATTAACATTTTTTACATGCAAAAATCTATTATCTCAATATATATATTATCTCAATATAATATACTACATGTTAGAATTTGGAAACTTTTTGTATTCTGTTGTGAGTCATGGCATATTTTATTATCTGGAGAGACAATACTACTTACATAGAGAAAAGTATATGCAATTTCTGGCTCTTCAACTGAATTTCTTAGATGACTTTCCATATAGAAGGCAAGCAATTAGAGTCTTCTCAAGCCTGTCCACGATCCAGTGAAATAACAGTATTTCATTCTTGAGGTGCTCAGGAATTGTTATTATGACTGGGAGTTACACTTTAGGCACTCCATACAAAATCTGGAAGCCAGTCTGAAAACCAGTAACATTTATTTAACTGTATTTCTCAAAACAAAGTTGCTCATTTCATAGGCAAGAAAACAACAGTCTGAGGAAAGATATTATATACACAGAGATATGCTCATAACTGATAACAGGTATTACACATTTATTAAATTGTTTACATTTCTAAGGCAAATAGTAGATGTAGGGTGTTATAGGCTGCAGATATTACAGACCGCAGTTTCTCTAAGTAAGAACATTCAGATTTGGCAATTTTACTGAATTGAAAAGGAGTTTCAGTGTTAAAATGACTCATTAGCAACCAACAACACAGAACTGCATTGGTTATCCAAATCAGTTTGCTATATGAAAAGGGAGAAAACACAACACAAGAAACACACACAGCAATAGAGAGGCTGGAATGGGTTGTACCGAAAGTTTTTTCCCCAGGAGATTATCAAGTGTTGTGGGTTTGCTGATATTTATTACACATATTAAAATATTATTTCACTGATTGCATTCTACTTTATATATTAAAGAGTTATCTGCAAGTGACAGGAAAATAGTTTTTTTGAGTGGGAAATTATACGTTATTGTGTTAACATTTGTTTTAATGTATTGAGTGTGTCCATGATTGTTGATCAAGCTATCTACATCTGCATACATACTCTGCAATGGACCATATGGCACGTGGTGGAGGGTACCCCGTGCCGCTATTACTCATTTCCTTTCCTATTCCTCTTGTGGAGGAAAAAACAACTATCTATGTGCCTCCGTATCAGACCTAATTCCTTGTCTTGTATCTTAATCTCCCTTACACAAAATGTATGTTGGTGGCAGTAGAATTGTTGTGCAATCAGCTTCGAATGCCAGCTCCCTAAACTTTTACAATAGTGTTGCTTAAAAAGAATGCGCCTTCCCTCCAGTGATTTCTGTATAAGTTCCCAAAGCAATATTTGTATGTTGTTCGAATCTACTGATAACAAATCTAGCAGCCCATATCTGAATTGCTTGTATGTCTTCCTTTAATACAATCTAGTACAGATCACCAGCAGACGAAGCAAACCTTCCCAAAATTACCCCAATGAATCAAAGTCAACCATTTGCCTTACCTACCACAATCTTCACATGCTCATTCCATTTCACATCACTTTGCAGTGTTACATCCATATATTTAAACAATATGGTGTGTCAAGCAGGACACTAGTAATATGTATCTGAAAATTATGCATTTGTTTTTCTACTCACTCATATTATCTTACATTTTTCTACATTGAGAGCTAGTTGTCATTCAGCACATTAATCAGTAAATTCGTGTAAGTCATCTTGTATCCTCCTACAATTACTCAACTTCAACACCTTTCCATACACAACAACATCATTAGTAAACAACAATAGGTTGCTGACCACACTGTCCACCAGATCATTTATGTATATAGAAAATAATAGCAGCCCTGTCCCACTTCCTTGGAGGACTCTTGACAATACCCTTGTCTCTGATGAGCACTGATCATTGAGGGTGATGAACTGGGTTCTATTACTCAAGAAGTCTTTGAACCACTCACATATCTTGGAACCTATTCCATATACTTCTGCCTTCGTTAACAGCCTGCAGTGCGGGACCATGTCAAATGCTTTTTGGAAATCTAGGAGTGTCAAATCTGCCTGTAGCTGTTCATCTGTAGTTCACAGGATAAAAGGGTAAGCTGAAATTCACACAAGCAACGCTTTCTGAAGAAGTGCTTGTTTATGGACACAAGCATATCTGTCCCGGAGGAAATTTAACACATCTGAACTGAGACTATTTTCAAATATTCTGCAGCAAGCCAATGTTAAAAATATTGGTCTGTAATTTTTCTGGGCTGTTCTTTTATGCTTCTTATATACAGGAGTCACCTGCACTTTTTCCTAGTTGCTTGGGACTTTGTGCTGGTTGAGATATTCATGATAAATGCAAGCTAAGTAAGTGGCCAGTGCTGTAGAATACTCTTTGGAAAACCGAACTGGGATTCCATCCATACCTTGTGACTTACTTGTTTTCAACACTCTCAGTTGTTTCTCTACACCAGGAATGCTTATTACTATGTTGTCCATATGGTACTGTATGCAACGGTCAAACACTGGTATTTTTCTATGATTCTCCTGTGTGAGCAATTTCGTAAACATGAAATTTAAAACTTCAGCTTTCATTCTGATATCTTCAACTGCCACACCAGACTGGTCAATGAGTGACTGGTTGGAAACCTTGGACAAGCTTAGCAATTTGTCATAGGACAAAATTTTCTTGGGTTCTCAGACAGAACTTTTGTGAACGTATGACAGTTGTAATTGTTGTACGCTTTGTGCAGGGGTCTTTTTACAGATGCAAGAATCACTTCTAACATTAGCCTGTCTTTATTTGCATGTTCTCTTTTGGACCAAGGGTGCACTGCCTTTGCTTCCTACTCATTTTCCAAATTTTGTTGTTAAACCACAGTAGGTCTTTTTCATCCTTTGTCTACTTACTGGGCGCATACTTCTCCAGAGCATGATTTTCAATCTGTTTAAACTTTGGCCATAATTCCTCTATGTACATTATACTGGAAATAAATGCTCTTTCTAGCAGAACCACTCTCCTAACCTTTGTGTCTGATTTATTAACTTTTGTAACCATAGTTGCTATGATGACATCATGATCACTAATCCCTGTCTATATAATGACACCATTGGTAAGGTCTGGGGTGTTTGTAGCTACAAGGTCTAAGATATGTCCATTACAGTTGGTCTGTCGAACTAGCTGCTAGAATTGTCACAGTAGAATTAGGTGGCCAGTGAAAACACCCAACAATTAACTTACTTACCAAACGAAAGCATTGTTATGTTGACAGAGACAATAACAAACACAAACAAACACAAATTTCAAAAGTAGGGGCCTATTGCTTCTGCATATACCAGCCTAAACTCTGACTCCTCTTCAATTACAAATCACAGAGTTTTGGAAGTCCAGTGTACATCATTTGCTTTGTTAACTCATTCATTTAACTTAAGACTTGCCACATCATACAACAGGATAGTATTGTAGAAATTATTCACTGCGGAACACATACCACTCACAGAATTGATATCTTCAATCAGCATCATCATTGATTAGGGGATGTAATAATGCATGCTTATATGGCTTCAGATGTAATGTCTTAAACTTCTACTGGAAAATTGTAGTTCCTTAGAAACAGTTCTTGCAGATTTCTTGGGCTATTGAAGGAATGTCTATGTAACATGCTGCAGATTTTCGTCAGTGGTTACTAATTTTCAGCAGCCACTGTGTGGTAAGTCAGCTATAGAACCTCACATTGAACCTCCAGTTTAATTTGCAGATAGCTTGCTGGTATGGTGGCTGTGTATGCATGCATTTTCAATGAAAGAGTGTCTTAAATCTTCATAATCTCAATATCATTTTGATACCTGTGAAAGAGACATACACTGTTCTGTAGACAATTTTCTGTTTATAACATGCACTTTATGCATTGATAGTGAATGCACAAATGATGTCAAGGCCCAGTGTGTCACTTGTAAATAACAAACTAGTTCTGCCATAACTCTTTAAACAAATTTCACTGCAGGCAGGTTTGGTGATTTTCCATTGTAGGTGATTTTACTTAATTACTGAACTAAAATTTAATCATGGACAGAAATGCACAATTGTTAACTGTTGGCATGGTGACTTAGGGCTTTAAAATGTCTACAAACTTGTGCAAATGAATTTACATGTGGCAACATAGTCAACACTTTATACAGACATATTTTACATAAACAGTTTTGTAAAATGCAGAGTTTTTCTCTGCTAAACTTTGTAAGATGAACATTTTTAATTACAAATATTTCAATTTGCAAGTTTTCATTAAAAGTAAACTGCCAATGTAATTGTCTACAATAATGGTATCTCTAATGCTACAGCTTTATCATTTTACACAAAACATACTGTTCCACTATGTCATGAAGACTAGTAAATTGAAGAATGTTTACATTATAAACAAGCTAGTTTGCTGCATTTAGTAAAACTGCATTTAATTACATTTATTTGTGCTGTGATTGTTACTCTTCATGTTGTTATACAATGATAGGTGCAAGTTGAAAATTAGAACATGATCATACATATCTACTTCCATAGTGAAATTGTGGTCTTTGTGATGTGTATTGATCATGTGTATCATATTGTTTAATAGGTGAATATCAGTCTGTTACATTACATAGGTAAAGACTGTCATAATAAAACACAGTAAAATTTGCAAGTGACAAAAGTTCACTGCATAATATCAAGGAGTCTTGTTATTTGGAATTTGGTGTATCAATATTTAACAATTTGTAATATGGTGCATAGAGGTATATTTCACATGAAGAATGACAATTTTATGAATGATGAGTGTTGGAAAATTACACAATAATGACTCTTTGCTTCTCTATCATTTGAAAGTTATCTTAAGTATTGGAATATCTAGCATAATGGCAAGAGAAATGACGAAAGCACTGGATAGAAGTTCATAAATTACGTGGTTCATGTCATAAACAGAGAGGTGTTCTTAGGAATATTCTAATAAATTGTGACTGGTCGGACTGATGGTTGCTTATTTAGTGCTATTGTAAATTTTTAGTATTTGTTTCGCTTCCTGAACATTTCTGAAGTATTAAAATTTGGTGAACTACCAGACTGCATACTTTACAGATAGGTAACAATTCAGTGCAAAGTAAACAAAGAAAATGTTGAAAATTTTTACTGGCAAACTATACATGAGAGTGGCAATTTGTGTAACAGTAATGTCATACAGAAAGGGACACAGTCTTTACAAGTTGAACTACTTCGTCAGAGCTTAAAAACATGTACATGCAATTTTTTGTATATTTTCCCACATACATCCATAGTTATCTATAGATCTATCTCTCTTTCAGACGAAGTACTTATATATTGGTAATTACATTCAACTATAATAACTTGGTTTATGTTTTATTATTTCAGGTTTATGTTTTATTATTTCAATCAGATTAATTTTTGCATTTATGATGGAGTCACATTTGGCACTATAATTTCTCTGTACTCTGCTTTTTAGGTGTAACGTATGGCATGAGCAACATGGTTAGTGCTACTCCAGGATTTTTAGCACCAATAATTGTCAGTACACTTACGTACCAAAATGTAAGTACTTTATAACAAATAATATCTTCTACATATCTGTAGTTTCCTTGTAGAAAAACAGAGGAAGATTAGAAATTAACACTTTAGTAGTGCTGAAGGAGTAGGAGCTTAGCATTAATACAAGGTATGTCCAGAAAGTAAGTATCATTTTGGGGAAAAATGCGTAAAGACTTTTTTATTTCAAACCAAAATTTACTTTTACAAGAAAGAGTATTTCTTAAATTACTTTTCTGCATAGTTGCCACCACTGTTCAGACATAGGTCACAGCGGGGAACCAACTCCTCTATGTCCTCTTCATAGGAAGGTGCCGCCAGTGAAGACAGCCACTGCTGAACAACGTTTTTTACATTGCCATTGCTGTCAAAGCACCTTCCTCCAAAATCATGCTTCAAGTTCAAGAACAAGTTGTTTTCAGACTATGGGAGAGCGTGGCAAGTGATTAAAATGTTCCCAACCTAATTGTTGAATAAGGTTCCAAGTGGCACCAGTAGAATGGGGACAGGCATTGTCATGAAATAACACAATGTCTTGACTGAGTATTCCACACCTTTTGTTCTGAACTGCATGCCAAAGTTTTCTTAATATTTTTTATTATCATACCACATTAACGGTTTCATGCGTGGGAAGGAACTGAACAAGCAGAATGCCCTGTATGTCCAAGAACACAGTGCACATGATTTTTTTGCTGATAATGTTGTTTTGAATTTTGTGTTTTGGAGGATCATGATTCTGGAGGGACATGTCAAATCCAAGTTTCATCATCAATCACTATTCTGTTTAAGAATTCATCTCCTTCATGTCTGTATTGGTTAAGAAATGTCAAAGCACTGCCAACCCTTGCTTTGTAGACACCTATAAGCATTTTTGGAACCCAACGGGAACATAATTTGCAAAAACTTGAATGATTTGTGACAATCTCATGCAAAACAGTTTTTGAAATTTGTGGAAACTCATCACAAGGCATTCTTATTGTGAACCATCTGCTTTCATGAAATTTCTCATTCGCTTTCTGAATCAAAACATCACTGATATTGTAATTCCATGATTCGTCATGAACATTGGTTCACCCATCATTGAACTGCCTCAGCCACTTTCTCACCATTCCAGCAGTCATTACATTTCTGTCATAATTCTGTAAAAGTTTACAATGAATTTCAGTGGAATATTTCCTGGATGGTTGAAATATGCTGAAGTTAAGCCACTGTTTAAGAAGGGAGGCAAAGAATGATCATCAAAATTCCATCCAATTTTACTTTTGCCAGCATTCTCAAAAATTTTAGAAAAGGTACTGTACAATCAGCTTGATATCCATCTTATCATAAATAACATACTGTCAAAGTCACAGTTCAGGTTTCTAAAGGGTTCTGATATTGAGAAGGCTATCTACACTTACAGTGAAAATGTACTTAATTCTTTAGACAAAACATTGCAGGCAACTGGTATATTTTGTGATCTGGCAAAGGCATTTGACTGTGTAAATCACAATATTCTTTTAAGTAAATTAGAATATTATGGTGTAACAAGAAGTGCTGCAAATGATTCAAATCTTATATCTCTGGCACGAAACAAAGGGTGTTATAAGGAAAGAAACATGTATTAAGATATCAGGCATCATCCAACTGGGAACTAATTATATGTGGGGTCCCACAAGGTTCCATCTTATGGCCCTTACTTTTTCTTGTTTGTATCAATGACCTTTCATCAGTTACATTACCAGATGCCAGTTTGTTTTGTTTGCCAATGATAAGAACATTGCAATAAGTAGCAAATTAAGCGTAGTCTTAGAAAGATTGGCTAGTAAAATAATTGTGGACATTAACCACTGGTTCCTAGCCAATTATTTGTCACTAAACTTTGAAAAAACACACTACATGCAGTTCAGAACTTGTAAGGGGTGTCCCGCAAGTATGTGCCTAACATACGATGACAAACAGATAGAAGAAGTGGACTGTGTTAAATTCTTGGGATTACAGCTTGATAATAAATTCAGCACAAAAAGTATTGGTAGAACATCTGGAAAGGGAAAAGTAAGACAGACAAGTTGGTGGGATTATACCACAATCTAAACAGTTTGAAGAAAAAATGGAGCATGGAGAAAGTGGTGGAAAACTAAAAATGACGAAGACCATAAGAGATATATAGAGGAAAAGAAGAAGTACAAAGAAATAGTGGAAACAGCAAAGAAAAAGGCATGGGAAGAGTTTACAAAAAAAAACTTGAAGAAGATGTGAAGAGCAATAAGAAAATGTTCTATAAAATGATGAAAAATAAAAGGAAGGCTTCTGAAGTACCAGTAAAGATGGAAACAGAGGACGGTACCATTATTGAAGATCCAGGGAATATAAAAGATCTCTGGAAAGAACATTTTAAGAAACTGTTAAATGCTGAGGAGCAGGTACATGAGGAAACAACAAAGAATGGAGAAATTGAGAGAAGTTGGGAAGCAGAATTAGGGCACATTACATGGGAAGAAATGGAAAAAGCTGTGAAGAAGATGAATGGGGGGAAAGCCCCAGGACATGATGAAGTATCAGTGGACATGATAAGAGCAGCAGGTCCAGTGGGAATGCAGTGGCTGTATAGAGTACTATCAAGCATGTGGAGAAATAGTACAATATCTGACGATTGGAGAACAGGAGACATTGCTCCCATCTTCAAGAAAGGCAATAAAAGACTTTGTAAAAACTACAGAGGAATAACCCTTATGAGTCATACAGCCAAGATTTTTGAAAGAATTTTACTAAATTGAATAAGTGAAAAGATAGAAAAGGAGCTGAGTAAGAACAGCATGGGTTTAGGAAAGGAAGAAGCACGAACGACCTGGTATTTTCTATCCGTCAATTGATGGAAAAAGTTGGGAGTATAACAAAAGGATGATAATGGTTTTTATAGATGTAGAAAAGGCATATGACTCAGTTAACAGGGAAGACTCTGGGAAGAAATGAAGAAGATAGATGTAGAAGATGGTTACATTAATGTAATAAAGACAATGTACAGAGGACACAATTGTAGAATTAGAACGCCACTGGGGCACTGTGAATGCTTCGAAATAAGACAAGGACTTAAGCAAGGAAGTATTCTATCTCCTGCACTTTTTAATGTTATGATGGAGGGAATGAACAGGGCAGTTAAAGATATAGTAAAAGAAAAAGACAAAAAGATGATTTTTGCAGATGATATGGTAATGTGGGGTGATAAAGAGGTAGATGTACAGTTACAGCGTGGGAGGAAATAATGAAAAGATATGGATTAAAAATAAATAAAGATAAGAGTGAAGTAATGGTATTTGGAAGAGAGAAAGGAATCAATGAAAATATTACCTTGAATGGAGAGCTCCTCAAAGTTGTAGGAAGTTTCACTTATTTAGGGAGTGAAATATCTAGGGATGGAAGAATAACTAACGAAATTAATAGGAGGTTACAGAAGGGAGGCAATTTCTACCGAACAATAAAACACCTGATTTGGAATAAGGAAGTTTCATAAAAAGCAAAACTCCTGATGTATAAGAATTATTACTTCCCTATTGTCACCTATGATGGAGAAACATGGACAATGACAGAAAGGGACTGGAGCAGACTGCAAGCAGGGGGAATGAAATTTCTCAGAGCAGTTAAGGGAAAAACAAGAATGGACAGAGTAAGGAATGTACAGAGTAGAAAGGACCTTAAACAAGAAAGTATGAGAGAAGAAATTGAAAAAAAGAGATTAAGATGGTATGGCCACGTTAAAAGGATGCATGGGCAGAGACTCCCCAAAATTATGGAAGAAGTAAAGATGGATGGGAAAAGACCAGGAGGGCACCCAAGAACACGGTGGAAAATGGGAGTGAGAATATCTGTAGAAAGGAGAGGTGTGACCTGGCAGCAAGTGGAGGAAGAAAAGTGGTCGGAGGACCGAGCCAAATGGAGAGGACTCATCAGCACTCAGACCCGGCAGTAGCTGGAGTGGGATTCGGATATAGATAGATAGAATAAATTCAACTGGCAGGAGCACACCACAGAACTGCTGAAGCATCTTAACAAATTTCTAATTGAAATGTGAATTGTGTTAGACATAGGGGATATAAAAATGAAAAAGTTGGCATACTATGCTTAATTTCATTCCACAATGTCAAATGGGATTTTTTAAATTATTATTATTATTTTTTTTTTTTTTTTTGGGTAATTCATGAAGCCAAGCTACAGTTTTCCAGGCACAAAAATGAGCAATAAGAGTTATATGTAGAGTGAACTCAAGAACATCCTGCAGAAGCCTGTTTAGGGAACTAGGGATACTAACTGCTGCTTCCCAATATATTTATTCTTTACTGAAATTTGTCATTAAAAATATATCACTTTTTCAAACCAACAGTTCAATTCATGGAATCAATACCAGAAATAAAATCACTTACTCTTGTACTAAAAGGTGTGCATTGCATTATTCAGGAACACACATTTTCAATAACTAGCCAGCAGCCTTAAAAAGCTTAACAACCAATGAAATTCAGTCTAAGAGAAGTCTAAAGCAGTTGTTGGTGGCCAGCAGTTATTGGTGGCCAACTCCTACTACTCCATTGAAGAATAGTGCACATGTGTTCATTAAAAAAAATGATGATAATTCCACTTGGGACCTGTAGAAGATACATTAGCTTATTTGTTTCAGTTGTAAATATTTGTCATGTATTATTGTTTTTCTGACATGTTCTACATCCTGGAGGAGCTCCTCACTATGGGTCAAATGGAATGAAAGTAAATCTAATCTAATCTAATCACCTGTTTCGCATTCAAAGACTGTATTACAGAATGCACTTCACAGTAAGCTGGCTCGGAGATTGTCTTAAGCATTTGGAACGATCACTAACAAATGTAAACGCAACACAGTCTGGCTGTAGTGGCATCAGTGGAAAGACAGTGAACCAGAGAGACAAGTGTGAATGTGTGCAACTGTAACACTAGTGTTGAAGTGATGGAGGAATGAAATGGTACTTATTTTCCTGACATGCCCCATACCTGCTTTTTTTCATGTTCTGATCAAGAGCCAGTTCACATCTATAGGATGATAGTAGTGATAAAAAACACAACTCCACTGCTATTGTGCTTTATTTGTCTTGATTGGTTTTTGGATTTGGGCAGCTGCATTATCAAGTTGTTATAATTCTTACCAGCAGAGTACACAACTCCATTCTGAACCCTGGACAAGGAAGCAGGTTAATACGAAAATTATTTTTGTGACATGTATTGTGACTGTGTACATTACAGTTCAGTTGAAACTGATTTCTTATTATCAGCAACAAAAACTATTAAGGAGTAAATGTATTGTGGAGTGAGTGTAAGAATTACAGGATCATAAAAAAGGCTTCTACAAGATGAATGCTTTACACAATATTCTCACTGCTCACTTCTTCTAAACAAACACTTCATTCATGTACTTTGTTTACTTACGATTTACTTTATTTACTTACAATGCCACCTCAAAAATTCTGCACCCTGCTCACTTTCTGCTCCCACTTTGGAGTACCACTGTTCACCATTTCTACAACAACCTCCAAACTTCCCACACGTCCCCTCATAGCCGACAAACATTGTCTCACAGCCTTGCTACATTTACCCCACCCTCCAAAACTCCCTCCCACCACCACACAGAATCCAGAGCCTAAACAGACCCGAAACACAGTCATGAGACTTTCCTCCAGAAGCCTTAGCCCCAACAGAAATATCAATCCTTTCCAAAGGTCTCATTTTTCGCTCCATTCCCAAATTCAATCATGCAAGATTTGGTAGAGACCTTATCTCCTTCTTCTGGTCCCTACAGTGGAAACACTTTTTCGCCACCAACTGTACCAATCAGACTCAACCAAAGACCAATGTTGAACCCTGTCTGACTCAGTTCACACCTCCATCCAACTGTGATCCACCCCACTGCCTCCAAATCACCCCCCGGTTAACTTTCCAGAATTTCTTAACCTCAAACTTTGCCTCACCATCATTCCCCAAATCCCTCAGCATGCAAACTAACCTGACATCTGCAGAAGAACTGCAGTCCACCATCTAAAAAATGATCTGAACCTTATACCTACGGACAGAGGCTCCACCACTGCTATTTTGAGCTGCAAGGATTACCTGGCAGAAGGACTCTGCCAGTTGTCAGATACATCCACCTACAAACTTTACCATGGTGACCCCATTCCAGAAATCTAGCAGGATCTCCAGTAACTCCTCAAATCCTTAGGCCCATGCCAGAACCTCTCTGTGGAGTCCATCTCTCTGCTCACCCCTATCATTCTCTGCACTTCTACCTTCTACATGCTTCCTAAAGTCCATAAATCCAACCACCCAGGATGCCCCATTGTGGCCAGTTACTGTGCCTCCACTAAGAGAATCTCTGCTCTCACATACCAACACCTTCAACCGATTGCCCAGAACTTACTCTCCCATATAAAAGATACCTACCATGACCTCCACCAACTCTCCACAGTTACTGTCCCTTTACCACATGGTACCTCATCACTATTGATGCCACCTCCCTTTCCACTAACATCCCTAATGCCCATAGCCTTACCGCTATTGAACACTACCTTTCCCAGTGCCCAACTGATTCTATACCAACAACCTCCTTCCTAGTCATCATGACCAACTATATCCTCACCCACAATTACATCTCCTTTGAAGGTGTTACCTACAAACAAATCTGGGGTACGGCTATGGGCACCTGCATGGCACCATCCTATGCCAACCTATTCATGGGCCATCTGGAGGAATCCTTCCTAAACACCAAAAATCCTAAACCCATTACCTGGTTCAGATTCACTAATGACATCTTTGTGATCTGGATCGAGGGTTAGGGCACCCTATCCACATTCCTCCAGATCCTCAACAGCTTCTCCCCCATTTGCTTCACCTGGCCCTATTCAACCCAGTGTTGACCTCCACCTCAGAGACGGTTACATCAGCACCTCTGTCGATATCAAACCTACTAACCACTAGCAATACCTCCACTTTGACAGCTACCACCCATTCCATACCAAGAAGCCCCTACCATGCAGCCTAGCCAGCATGGTCAACAAATTTGCAGCTACAAACAGCCCCTCTCAAAATATACCGAGGGTCTCACTGAAGCCTTCACAGACCGTAATTATCCTTCCAACCTCACACAAAAACAAATCACCCATGCCTTATCTTTCCAGTCTGCTGCCACCTCCTAAAGTCTCACTGTTTGGCCACAAAGGAGCATTCCTCTTGTAATTCAGTACCATTCAGGAGTGGAGAAACTGAATTACATTCTCCATCAGGGTTTCGACTACCTCTCATCATGTCCTGAAATGAGAAATGTCCTGCCCACTATCATTCCCACCCTTCCCACAGTGGTATCCCACCATCCACCAAATTTACACAATATTCGTATCCAAACCTACACAACCCCCTCTCCCAACCCCTTATTTCATGGCTCACATCTCTGTAATACACCTAGATGCAAGACCAGTCCCATACATCCTCCCACCACCACCTACTCCAGTCCAGTCACACACATCACCTATCCCATCGACGGCAGGGCTACCTGTGAAACCAGTCATTTAATCTACAAGCTAAGCTGCAACCCCTGTGCTGCATTCTATGTGGGCACAATGACCAACAAGCTGTCTGTCTGCGTGAATGCCCACTGACAAACTGTGGCCAAGAAACAAGGGGACCACCCTGTTGCTGAGCACGCCACCCAACACAACATCTTTCATTTCAGTGACTGCTTCACAGCCTTTTTGCCATATGGATCCTTCTCACCAACACCAGCTTTCCTTAATCGCGCAGGTGGAAACTCTCCCTGCAGTATATCCTATGTTCCCGTAACCCTCCTAGCCTCAGCTTTCTTTAGTCACTGTTCTCACCCATCCAGCCCCTTCCCTGTTCCCATTGCAACACTACACAGCCCTCATTCCACCATCCCACCCAGTCTTTTTACTTCTCTCCTTTTTCACCCTCCCACTTCTCCCCTGCCCTCTGTCTAACCTCCTGACTGCACCTAGTGCCCTACCCTCTCTCCACCTCAATCCTGTGCACTCCCCTGCAGCACTTCACTGTCCTCCCCCTCCCAGCCCCAGTCTTTTCCTTACCCCAGGTGTATGCACATCTGTCGTCTATTTTTGACAAAGGCCTTGTTGGCTGAAAGCTTATTTGTGACAGTCTTTTTGTTGTGACTATCTGCGACTCAGCATCTCTGCTATATGGCATCTAGCAACCTTCCTTTTCATAATATCGTTACTTTATTTACTTCAGGTGTATAGTCCCAGAAGACAAATTCATAAGGCAACATAGAGTGAACATATGCAACGTAAGCCAATACTCATGTCTTTCAACAAGCACCATGGGAGATGCTCCTAAGGCCATAACATGCTGAACTGTGCTTCTTGATTAGTTTGTCCACACTTTTGACTAGATTTTAACTTATTACCAAATGGACTATAATGAATTCAAAACACTGTGTTTCATACAGTGTATGTCTATTAATTTCCACTTATGATGTTAAAAAGTGATTATTGTTTGGTTGAAACTGAATGATATGAGTCTTAGAGAGGTTAATACTTAAACTGTTTGCTAGCTGCAACCACTTGCAGTCCTGTCCGGCAATCATCTGAACTGTTTCAGCCAGGGTTGAACTTGGACCCTTGATTAGTATATTTGTGTTGTCAGCAAACATTACAGTGTTTAAAGTGCCATTTAAAGTTGTTAGAAGATAATTTAGTAGTTTAGAAATAAGAACGGCCCCAGTACTAACCCCTGTGGCACCTCACATGTTATGTTCCTTCAGTTTGAAGTTATTTTCATGCCTGAGATTGATTCTGGTAACAAAGATAAAGTTCTGTCTATACAGGAGATATGACATTTTAATTTTCTAAATCAAATTATGTGACCCACACAATCAAACACTTTGCCAAGGTCACAGAATATACCATCAAGTCAATGTTTCTTGTCTAGCTGTGTCAACACTTCATTCATGAGGCCTTGTACTGTTTTTTGTGTCAAGAACTCCTTATGAAAGCCAAACTGAGTTCTGCTTAGTAAAATGAGTCAGTATTCTATAATAGGCCACTTTTCCAAATGCTTTTGAAAAAACAGAGAGGAGTCATATAGGCCTGTAATTAAAGGTGATTTACTTATCTCCAGTTTTGTAAATAGGTGTTACTAGAGCTTATATGAGTCTGTAATGTAATATGCCATGAGTCATTGATTGATTACAAAAATAGCTTAAGGGTAATCCTATAAAGTTGGCACAAAATTTTAATATTCTGTTAGAAATACCATCATAGCCAGCAGAATTACTACTTTTAGTGACCTAATGCATTTGTAATCTCCTTAGTGATTTTATTTTTGAAATTACACACATCAAAAAAGGTTTTACATCAACCCAGTTCCTGTATTGTATCACAGACAGTCCCTTTGACTGTTCAGAGATGTCACTAAACCTGCCCAAAGACGTAAACAACCATGCATGAACAACGTCTATTAGACGGAGGCGGTCCGACAGCCAATCAGTTCCAGTCATTCCATAGGAAGGAGGTACACAGCTCATGTTGTCTGTAGTTCAACCATGCCTGGATTGTCAATACAGCAGTTTGATCCTGCCCACATTGTTACTTTGTGCCAGGAAGGGATTTCAACAAGGGAAGTGTCCAGGCATCTCAGAGTGAACCAAAGCGATGTTATTTGGATATGGAGGAGATACAGAGAGACAGTAACTGTTGATGACATGCCTCGTTCAGTCCACCCAAGCGCTACTACTGCAGTGGACGGCCGCTACCAATGGATTATGGCTCAGAGGAACCCTGACAGCAATGCCACCCTGTTGAATAATGCTTTTTGTGCAGCCACAGAACATTGTGTTACAACTCAAACTGTGCACAATAGGCCGCATGATGCGCAACTTCACTCCCAACATCCATGGCGAGGTCCATCTTCACAATCATGATACCATGCAGTGCAGTACAGATGGGCCCAACAACATGGGGAATGGATGGCTCAGGATTGGCATCACGTTCTCTTCACCGATGAGTGTCACATATATCTTCAACCAGACAATCTTCGGAGACCTGTTTGGAGGCAACCCGGTCAGGCTGAACACCTTAGACACACTATCCTGTGAGTGCAGGAAGGTGGAGGTTCCCTGCTGTTTTGGGGTGGCATTATGTGGGGCCGACATACGCCACTGGTAGTTATGGAAGGCGCCATAACGGCTGTACGTTACGTGAGTACCATTATCCAACCGATAGTGCAACCATGTCGGCAGCATATTGGTGATGCATTCATCTTCATGGACAACAATTCTCCCCCCATTGTGCACACCTTGTGAATGACTTCCTTCAAGATAATGACATCGCTCGACTAGAGTGGCCAGCATGTTCTACAGAAACGAACCCCGATGTGACCCACCAACCACTCTGAGGGATCTATGCTGAATTTCCATTGAGGAGTGGGACAATCTGGACCAACAGTGCCTTGATGAACTTGCGGATAGTATGCCACGACGAATACAGGCATGCATCAATGCAAGAGGACGTGCTACCGGGTATTAGAGGTACTGGTGTGTACAGCAGTCTGGACCACGACCTCTGAAGGTCTCACTGTATGGTGGTACAACAGGCAATATGTGGTTTTCATGAGCGATAAAAAGGGCGGAAAACGATGTTTACGTTGAACTCTATTCCAGTTTTCTGTACAGGTTCCGGAACTCTCAGAACCAAGGTGATGCAAAATTTTTTGGTGTGTGTAACATGTGGTGGTGATACATTCAGTGTCTGCACCAGTAAAACTAAGGCATTCTTATTCCATAGTTTATTACTGGGGATAGTGTTTGCAGCACTTGTGAGGAAATAGTCATTAAATTTGGTGGTCAGTGACTTGAAACTGTCACAATTCCTGTCACTGCTTTTGTTAAATTGTGTCTTTGTTTTATGGAGGGAAAAAAAAGACTTGGTGTAAGGTCTGATAATTACAGACTTATGGCCTTCAACTATTCTTTCACGATAATGACCCTAATCAAGATTCTAACCAATTATGTTCAAGAAATTGCTTATCACAGTAGTGCTGTGTTTTTTATTGCAACTTTGCATAACATCATTTGGACAATGGTACGGAAAGATATTAGCCATGGTCTTATTGATGTGATTAAGGAAGCTATGGAAAACCTTAATTAAAATAGCTACTCAGAAATTTCCACCACGCTAGTCTTCAACATGATGCTTGTGACTTAATCATTATACTACCCTACTCTGTTGTGGACATGAATTGAAAACCTGATAAGTTTCCTTTGGCACCCAGTATCTGGCCAACTGAGTTGTCTTATCTGCCTAAATGCTTCAGCTAGCCAGTATCTATCTGAAATATTTTACTTTCTTTAAACAGAACAGATGTGAAACTCGTGAGATATACTCGAGTATCTCAGTTGCCCAAAAATCTAGGTTTGTACCCCAGGATAGCTGATATCTGTATGATAAACATGTAATCCTGAGCAGACATGCCTATAATGCTCTATGGCAGTTTGAAGTCATGGGATGTTATACAAAGATCTTTAAAAATTTCCTGGAGAGTGTTTAATCTACTTTACATCAGCAATAAATTACAAAAAACTTTCACAGGAGCAGTCCCTGGGAAGGCGTAAAATACTGAATGACACAGTACATGTACAAAAAACTCAGATCTATCTAATATTAGTGACACACGTCTATTCCTTCACAAAATATTGCACAATTGCAAGACTGAAGAAAATTTTATGAAAAAAGGAGATAAAATAATTATATTAGAAGAGGTGAATGTATGAGGACTGTTCGAAAAGGAAGGTGACTTTTCAAATTGTGCGGCCAATGTACAGGCGATTATCAATCTTTTTTTTGTTATGTTGGCACCCATGTCCCGAACATATGTTCACAGTTTCAAGTGTACAGCATACTTCATTTGTTTTTGAGAGATAGAAAGGTTAAACATGTTTTAGTGTGCTTGGCGATTTTCTGTTATTATGAAAAATGGAGCAAAGAATTTGCATCAAATTTTGTGTGAAAAATGGAATCAAGTGCTCTAAAGCACTTGAGATGTTGACAGTGGTATATGGTGAGTCTGCTCTAAGTAAAAAAAAAGTTTACAAGTGGTACACACTGTTTCAAGATGGCTGAGAGGACACAAGTGATGGGCCTCGCTCTGGGCATCCTAGCACATCAACAACAGATGATGATGTCAAAGCTGTGAAGAAAATTGTTTTGGAAAACTGTCGAATTACTATAAGAGAAATAGCTAAGGATGTTGGCATATGGGTCAGCTCATGTCATGCAATTTTTTTGGGTGTTTTGCGCACAAGACATGTGTCACCGTAATTTGTTCCAAAATTTCTCAATTTTGATCAGAAGAACCACTGCATAAGCATCGCTCAGAAGCTCTTGAATGACATCAATGATGATCCTGATTTGCTCAAAAGGGCCATAACTGGTGACAAAACGTGGGTTTACAGTTATGATGTCAAAACCAAACCCCAATCATTCCAATGGAAGCATCCTGGAGAGCCAAGATGCCATGTTCGATCAAACATCAAAGTTTTGTTCAGTGTTTTTTTTTTTCAATTACCGTGGTGCAGTGCATCATTAATTTTTGCCTCAAGGATGTACAGTCAATAAGAAACAACATGCAAAAAATGTCTGGAATTGTGGAAAAACAATTCATGGCTTTTGCATCACGACAATGCACCTGCTCATTCATCATTGCTTGTGAGAGATTTTTTGGTGAAAAACAACATGACAATCCTGCCTCAGCCACCATATTCACCGGATTTGGCCCCCTGTGACTTTTTCCTGTTCCCAAAACTGAAGAGACCTATGAAAAGATGAAGATTTTCAATGATTGAGAAAATAAAAACTGCATCGCTGGAAGTACACAAGGGTGTACCAAAAACTGCTTATGAGAAGTGCTTCAAGAATTAGAAGAAGCGTTGGAACAAGTCTATTGTATCTGAGGGGGATTACTTTGATGGGAACAACATGAATATTAATGAATAAATAAATATTTTTTCATAAAAATATAAAGTCACCATACCTTTTGAACACACCTCATATAGAGAATGAACACACCTCATATAGGGAACTGATAAAGAGAGAGTGAAATCTCGAATGAGAGAAACCTACAGTTGCAGGAAAGTTTCCAGACAGATATCTTGTCTTGCTGAAAGAAGGAATTTACTCTCCACCAGTGCAGTGTTTCTTTCGAGAGCTTTTGAGTCTTTCGTCAAGATTATGTTCTGACAACTGTAGTTGCATAGATCATAAGTGAATGGAGTCTGACCATACTCACTGTTGCCTTATCACCAGAGAAAAATTAATAAGTCAGTCGTTTCAATAAACCATGCATAATGATTTAAAAACAATTTCATGGATAATTTGGATGATAATTGGAGGAATTTTATTTTTGGAAACAGGCTGGATTTTAATTCACTGCCAAGTTCAAACTGCTCAGTTCCTTGATTGCCTTTATCAGGAAGCTATTCATCCTCACCAAGGATGGAAAGTGAGTGACACCACAAGAGGAAACTAAAGCATGATAATTTACCCAGGAGACAAAGGAACGGCACAAAGACCTTATCATACAGTATGTGTATGGGCTCTTAGGAAAAGTATTAGTTCTTGTGAGACACTCCTCAGGAAGAACATAATCATCAGACTCAGAATATAAAATACCGTTGTAGTAATTTTGTATGATTTCTCTATATAATGTAGAAACTGATTTTCACTTCATATAATTATGAAAAATGCTGGTGCTCAAATGAGCAAATATTGGAAATGAACATAAAAGATACTAAAAACCACAAATAAACATTATTTCAGACTAGCTCATCAGTTACATTGAGAAATTTTTAGTGTAGTGAATGAAATAATTTTGTAAGTTCATTTTCTTTTCCTCATGCATGCCACTGAGTGGGTCCACTGGAAGCAGTTCAGCATAGAGATGATTACAGTTTACATCCATGTTGTTTCTTCAATTATTTTCAGAATGGTTTGAAGAACCTCACAGAATTTTTATAGGTTGGAGATCCTTTGTTTTAAGAATATGTTGGGACACATGAAGTTTGATGGATTTTTACAGTGCTGAGTACAGCTTAAACCAGTCACACACTTGGTAATGAATATGCCTAAAATATTGATGACCCCTAGAAAACTAGCTGAGTACATGAGTGGACATAGAAGAACTGTACATCTTGGTGGCATCCAGTATACAGTTTCTGAGTGTGCTCTGTAGCATGACTCAAAGGACCTGAATGTCTGCTACACACATGGACTATTTGGATCCTCCCACAGCCCCCCCCCCCCCCCCCTCCGAACTTATAAACTCCATTAACATTCTCCAAATTTTTTATTATTTTTCAACATATTTATTTATTTACTCAATCAATTTCTTTCCTATTACCTTCTCCTCTTCTTACCTTCTCACGTCCTCTCTCTCTGCAACTCTTTCCTTGGTTTTTTCCCACCTTCTTTTCCAGTTTTAAGTAATTATTCATTTTATTTCTCTTTATCTGTCCTTTTTGCTTCTCACTTTGTCTTTACATATCTGATCTGAAGCTGGTATTGTGCTTACCAGTATGTTATATCTAACCTCCTACCCTTTCTGACATTTCCCTCCTCATCTTTGTTGTTCCCTCTCAATAGATGGTTGTCTCATGTTCTGGCATCTGAGCGATTTGCCACTGCTTTCTAATCTTTCCTATCCTATCTTTCCTTCCTCCCTGAAGAAGGAACTAATAGTTCCATGAGTTAGGATGTTTTGAAATTTTTCTTTTGGTTCTATCAAAATTTCACCTCTAGAATGTAAGTACTGGGTAGCCATTCTGCCCCTTTGTAATTTTAAGAAATTTTTAGTATCAAATCCAGATATGATTCAAACTGTCTTGCTTGCCTTCATGGATAATATTGACAAAGTGCACTTCACAAATTTGTTACTTAACAGATTTAGTTTTCAAAAAATTAAGACCTGTGAACTCAATATCCCTTCTCCAATCATTTTCAAAAATTCTAGAGAAATTAATGAAAACCAGACTCATAAATTACTTAGATGCTCACAAACTTCTAAAATGCAATCAACATGGCTTTCGCTCAGGCCACAGCACAGAATCAGCTATCCATGCCTATACCAAAGAGATTGTCAGGAGTCTCGACACTAAAAAATGTGTAGTGGGAATTAACTTAGATTTATCTAAAGCTTTTGATACAGTAAATCACAAAATTCTGTTAAACAAGATGGAGGCAATAGGTGTAAGGGGAGTTGTGAAGCAGTGGTTTGAATCTTACCTTCAAGATAGAACTCAGGTGGTAGAAATCATCGCAGAGCATAAAAATCAGAAAATCAAGTGGGTCTCAGATGCAAAGAAATTGGAAATAGGTGCCCCACAGGGCAGTGTTCTCGGTCCCTTATTATTCTTGCTTTATATAAATGACATAAAAAATCCTAATATTTCTACCAAAATAATGTTGTTCGCAGATGACACTAGCATAATTATAAGTGATGATAAAAATTCATTGACCACCACAACTGATATAGTCCTGAAATATATTCAACATTGGTTTAATGCTAATGAGTTAACACTTAATCTAAGTAAAACAAATTATATACAGTATGGCAAAGCAACTCAAGATATGGACCTCCAGTTAAAACTAATGGATCAGAAGATAGAGAGTGTACAATCCACAAAGTTTTTGGGCATGCACATTGATTAAAACTTAAGCTGGAAAGACCATCTCAAGTACTTATCCCACAGGCTCAATTCGGCATGTTTTGCATTGAGGATATTATCTAGAGTATGCAGTACAGACTGTACTAGACTAGTGTATTTTGCTTACTTTCAGTCCATCGTGTCTTATGGCATAGTGTTCTGGGGTAAAACTAAATCAAGCTTAACAGATATCTTCAAATTTCAAGAGCTGTACGAATCATAACACATAACTCTCCAAGAACTCATTGTAGGCCCCTTTTCAACGAACTGCATATTTTTAAAAGCATTCTGTGTACAAGAGCACGTATGAAAAATCTACGTACAAATGAGGACTGCCATAATTATAATACTAGAACTAGTAAGAATTTGTATGTAGAAAGGGTAAGGACAACACAAACCCAAAAGCATGTAAGTTATTTTGGAATAAAACTCTACAAGGCTCTGCCAGTGTACATGAAGGCAATAATAGATGAAGTAAAATTTAAGACTCTACTTAAAAATTACCTTTTAAGCAAAACTTTCTATGATGTAGATGAGTACTTTCATTGTGTGTAAATTTATTGCCAAAAATTTTAATTTCTATGTCTAAACTTGTACTTTTAAAAAATGCCTTGAAAGTGATATTCTATTATTATGTCTGTAGTACTTGTACTAGTATGATAACTTTGTTGTGACAATTTCTACATCATGTAATGATATACAGGAAGATAATAAAATGAAATGAAATGAAATGAAATGAAAATATGTATTGATGATAGCCTTGTTTTGTCTGTAACAGATGGCACTTACATCCATTAGCTTAAGTAATGTGGCACAGAGCAAAAATACATTTCAAGAGATCAGTGGTTTCCACAAAATATCAAAACAATTTTGTTATAAACTGTTATTATCCTGCTCAAGAATACAAAATGAAGCATTATACATTAGGATCAAAATATGACAAGATAAGTTAGTTAGAAGCAGTACTAGCAATTTTTGCATACATATACAGGAGTTAATTAAAGACAGATATCTTTAACATTATACGCTACTTCTATTGATTATTTAGTGCCACTTGGATTTTTGTACATTTTATTCATTAAGTAATTGGAAAATCTTACGAGTAAACAACACACTCATTGGTCTAGGGAGATTGTCAGCTCATTTTTAAAAACATAATTTTCACTCTGGTATAACTATTTTGTTATGTCATGTTAGATATGATATCACCAAAGTATTTTATGGCAGGTAAGAAGAAGTGGGGCCAATAAATATAGGAACTCTGATAAAACTCACAGGTGGCTACTCACTATGAAGAGCACAAAACATATTTATTTTCCAGAAATTAAATAGCAAAAAGGATATTTTGCATATATGTGATATACTAAGTCATAGAGAGAAACTATTAACTTCAAAATTTTGAATATTGCTATTTCCTACACATTTCTTTGACATCCTGTCAAGCCTGTAACAGACTTTACATTCATTTCTGTCTTGTCTTTTCTATTGTGACTTCAGCCTGAATATCTGAAATTTGATTCTGAATTTCCTTTTATTTTTTTCTCAATACTTTTCACACCTGTGAAATTACTACTAATACTGAATCAAGACTACCCATGTGATACCTATTTCTAAAATACCTGCAACCACAATTTGTCTTGTCCTAAGGTAATTAATACCATTGCTTTTTCTATTTCTATCATACCAGTGTAAGTGCTCCTTTCTGTGCATTCACTACATCTCTTTAACTTCCTATTTGAGTGTCTCATATATCAATTTCCAATTCGTCCTTCCTTTCCTTACATTTTCTCACTGTCAGAAAAAGAAGAAATTTTTGTTTTCAGTTCTTGTAATTGTCTTAATCTTCATGTGAAGATGATGTAGAAAGCCTGATTGGTATACAGGTATATATTTTAAGCATTATTCTTTAATATTCAGTGTTGTAATGAGAAAATGTATTTTTATGTATTGTAGCAAACATTTGGTCAGTGGCAGAAGGTGTGGCTGCTGATTGCAATAATCTTGATGATAGCTGGAGTCCTTGCCCTTTTCCTTACTGATGCTACACTTCAGCCATGGAACACACCTGAGACAGAAGGAGCTGAGCTGAAAAACCTTGACAATCAGTATGATGAGAAAGGGAATCCAATAAATGATGTAAATGTTATTGTGAAAGAAAGGAAAGCTAGTTTAATTGTTGACTGAACATTTGATCTATAACAATTCCGTGAAAAACTGAGGACTGTTTTTCAGTATTGAAACTGTAACCTGTGGTAATTATATTGTAGCATGCCAGTTTTCTGCACTGTGCATTAATGTACTATATCCATGAGCACAAGACAGCAAATATTTCCTTTTTTGAGGACAATGTTTTGTTTTGTATCCTCTGTAATGTTTAGGTGCTTACAATAATCATGTGTAAAATGCATCAGTATTGTTTGTTTGTTAGTGTTCAATGTGTCATACTCATTCAGTTTTAATGGTGTAAGATACCCATGTTCCTACAGTGCTTAGTTCTTTGTTATATGGATAAATACATGTCCTTATTAATGGCTCTCAATACAGATAATTATCAGTTTATTGTTAGTAACATAAATTTTCTGTACTGTGATTGTGTGCATGTATTTTATCCTAACCCTTTCATGCCTAGCATAATGAAAGGTACAATAAATAGGGCAGCATACCCATGAAGCATGTGTAGCACACAATGCTGAATGTTTTGTTTATTGCAGAGTGTCAAAATCAAACACTTCCAACAGCTTCTTCATAACTTTCTATTTGTTTGAGGGGCTAATGCTTGTTTGTAAACAGATTTCTGCCTATTATAAACCCTTAAAGGCTTTTCTACCATAAATTTGTGAAATGAGGAGTGCAGCATCAGAGTAATTCCACATACAGCTTGATTCTTAGCATTTTTACTTTTAATACAGGCGCACATTTTCTTATAGGAAATACTTTTGCTGATAATGATGGAGCAACATTTGAGAAATGTCTCTGCCATAACCTGAATAGATGGTCTTCTTTACTTGTCTAGTCGTCTCTATCCTCACATACATAATACTTTGACATGTCCTATATTACACGTACATTTACTGTACACAATGTAATCTTACAGGATCAAATAAAATTCAATTCAATTCAATTCAACTATTTGGTGTGCATTTGATGTATTTTACCAGTTTTAAGTGAAAATTGGCAGTCAAATTTTTTTTGCTGATGACTGACTTGCAGAACAGTTGACTTTCAGTGGAGTAAGAAGTTACTTGTGTTGCTGATGTTAGTGAATCAAAATTATATCAGATTTGTCAATTGACTGCACCTACATCTCTCGCATTCCCATTTCCCTAACTGAAGAGACTTCACTTAACCTTGCGAGCATTCAAAGTCATTGAAGTTTTCATCCTTACTACAATTTTTTATCTTTACTATTGTAGATGTAGAATAGTTATTTAACAGAGTGCAGGATTCTGTTTGATGTGCTAGAAGCCAAAGTGGCACTTTCACATACCGTAATGGTACCATAATGTGCTAGCAAACAGGTGTGTGTGTGTGTTTTTATACATGTGGGGATGTGCAAGTGGGTGCGTGGATAGATGGGTGGGTCGCAGGGAGGGTGGGTGCGTGCACGCATGCATGTGCTGACTCTACATCAAACACTACCTAAGGATCTTAGAAAAATGTACTACTATACATACTTGTACATAATAACACACAGATTCAGTAAAATCACAGAATTCTGATTAGTGCTATCTTGTATCAAAATGTGAAACTCCAATTAGATAAAAATAAAGAACAGAGAGTTACAGCTATAATCAGAACAGTATGTCACTATGTTATTTCATCCAAAACACTCACAGCTTCATTTATTTTAAAAGCCTAAAACAATTCTTGGCACAGTTCTACACCAATTGCTTCATTATGCTGTACATTAAAGACTAACTGCTAAAAATAAATGCTCTTTCATGTCATGGTGAAAAAGACAAACTGTCTGCATTCTTCTTAGACAGCAAGTATATATGTAATTAAACAGATTAGCATTTGATAATACAATGACCTACATAAGGGAATGAACATAAACAATGAACACTTTATTTTATGAAGTACCAGAAGTAAGAATACCTTCGCTTCCACGTATGTAAGATGCAACAACATACAGATTTATTCATCAGAGTTAGTTGTCTTTATGAGGGATGAATACTCCATTGATGGTCAAGCATTAGAGAATGTTAACACTTCAGTTTTGACAAATAAGGTGGAGAAAGTAACAAGACCTTGTGAGAGGAATCATGCTTCAGTTTATCTGCAGTTGTTTGGGAAAACTGCGGAGAACATATAAGCAGCTCTTCAGATCATGGCTTACAGATCTGCTACAAGTGTCCTAGCACCTCTACATCTCAGTTCATTTAAAATAAGATACAATGACAGAATGCTGATACTAAGAATAAGCCTTTTTAAGTATACTTGCTGTAAAGTATTAGAAGTATGGTTCATTTAGGAAATGAAAGATTTAATTTCATACATGAGAGCACATGATCTTGATGTATCACTTTTGTGGAACTGTTTTTCACAAATAGATTTGGTGCATAGCTCATAGCTCTAATGTGGTACTCTGATGCTTAGCTCAGTTTTGGGAAATAATGTATAATGCAATAGCCACAGCCTTGCTGAAGGACCTCCACATCATTCATGTGGGGTGATTAAGTGAAATTACAAATAGGATGGCAGAGCTAGACCTTCCATCTTCTGATCTAGAAATGACACCGATAATGTACTCTCACTTCATTTATTTGTCATGTTCTTTAGATGTGAATATGAAAGAGTCATCAAAATCTAAGTCTGTATACTGCACACAATTAATTATCTCCAAATTGCTAACTTATTTTGTGCTTGTATAAACTAAACAGAATACAATAAACTTGGTTATGTAATCAGAATGAGATTTTCACTCTGCAGCGGAGTGTGCGCTGATATGAAACTTCCTGGCAGATTAAAACTGTGTGCCCGACCGAGACTCGAACTCGGGACCTTTGCCTTTCGCGGGCAAGTGCTCTACCAACTGAGCTACCGAAGCACGACGCACGTCCGGTACTCACAGCTTTACTTGGTTATGTAATACTGCTAAACTAGCTTCTTCTTCCATCTGAATAATTAATTTATAAATTTTCAAAAAAAGAAATTATGCACTGTATAACTGTGCTAAATTTGATTTGATTGAAGAGTTCCTAGATAACAGAATGCAACATGTCATTCTCAATGGAGAGAAGTCTTCTGAAGTAAGAGTGATTTCAGGTGTGCCACAGGGGAGTGTCGTAGGACCGTTGCTATTCACAGTATACATAAATGACCTTGTGGATGACATCAGAAGTTCACTGAGGCTTTTTGCGGATGATGCTGTGGTATATCGAGAGGTTGTAACAATGGAAAATTGTGCTGAAATGCAGGAGGATCTGCAGCGAATTGACGCTTGGTGCAGGGAATGGCAATTGAATCTCAGTGTAGACAAGTGTAATGTGCTGCGAATACATAGAAAGAAAGATCCCTTATCATTTAGCTACAATATAGCAGGTCAGCTACTGGAAGTGGTTAATGCCATAAATTATCTGGGACTACGCATTAGGAGTGATTTAAAATGGAATGATCATATAAAGTTGATTGTCGGTAAAGCAGATGCCAGACTGAGATTCATTGGAAGAATCCTAAGGAAATGCAATCCGAAAACAAAGGAAGTAGGTTACAGTACGCTTGTTCGCCTGCTGCTTGAATACTGCTCAGCAGTGTGGGATCCGTACCAGATAGGGTTGATAGAAGAGATAGAGAAGATCCAATGAGGAGCAGCGCGCTTCGTTACAGGATCATTTGGTAATTGCGAAAGCATAACGGAGATGATAGATAAACTCCAGTGGAAGACTCTGCAGGAGAGATGCTCAGTAGCTCGGTACAGGCTTTTGTTGAAGTTTCGAGAACATACCTTCACCGTAGAGTCAAGCAGTATATTGCTCCCTCCTACGTATATCTCGCGAAAAGACCATGAGGATAAAATCAGAGAGATAAGAGCCCACACAGAGGCATACCGACAATCCTTCTTTCCGCGAACAATAGGAGACTGGAATAGAAGGGAGAACCGATAGAGGTACTCAAGGTACCCTCCGCCACACACCGTCAGGTGGCTTGTGGAGTATGGATGTAGATAGATAGATAGATGGAAATGTGTGTGTCTTGTGCATTTCAAGGTACACTGCAATTACACGTAGGATAACATTCAAGTGTTTAATGAAATGTAATGATTTGACATGGAAAGTTCTGGCAGAATGTAAATAATTCAGCAGTAAGGTAACAACTCACTAAATAGTAGTGGCTTGAAATCATTGACAGGCACATAAATAAGACTGAAAACTGTGCTAGCTTTTGGAGGAAGCCTTTTTCCAGCTAAACAAGGCACCCCCCCCTCGCACCCCTCCCTCCCTTCCATAACACACTAACATATGGCTTTACATTGTGCCATTGTGCCAGCTGCATACACAGTTCTGCAACTGCAGTTCTACGGGGAGACAAGTGATAAGTTGTATCGGATGGAGATGCAGGGGTGGGGGTGGGTGGGGGAGGGGGGTGGGGGGGGGGAGGGAAGCAGCAGGTTGAGAGGACAGGAATGTAGAACACCAGTACCAGCGAATTTGTGCAGCACATGATGATGACAAGGAGAACTGGATTTGGAGAGAGTGACAGAATGTAGGAAGGAGAGACTGTGGGGAAGATGTCGCAGGACGAATGAAGTTAGTGAGCTTGAGCTTTAATACAATTGAACTAAATTGGCAACTATGCTCAGTTCGGATGTGAAAGGATCATGATCACAAACCCAGAGGAAATACAAATACAAAAATATTGCAGATATTTATTTAACAATAAATTACAAATAAATCTGTTACAACAAACAAATGTACCATATCGTAGTTTACAAAATTTATAGCAAATTCAAGTGGAAATTGCATTGCAGAAGCAATGGACAGCATAGCCTTCACAATCAAATTATGCCTATGGCCTTGCTGATAGCTGCGTTCACAAATACATTGGCAAATACGAGGCTCAGGAGAAATATAAAACACACACATAAAATCTTTACAGAACATGGCACTAACAGAGGAAGTGGTCAATAATGCCACAGTTCAAAAACTGAGAAAGTGTTTTAAAAGGAACAAAACTTACTCAGCCAATCTTCCCTTAATTTTTTAAAAAAAATCTACATTTTGTAAAACTTAGCAATGAGTAAATGAACCACATAATACCAACTAAAAGAACTCCAGGCAAAACTGCTGTCACTTTTAAAGAAAAATTAAAATTATTTAAACAGGAAAATCCTATGAAAACAGATCCTAAAATACTAAGCTTAAACTGCTTTGAAACCTATTAGCTCTTATTCTTGGCTCACAATAATCAGCCAATCCAAACCAACCAGAATTTACAGTCTACTTAGAATATTTTGGCAAGACTTACTTCAAAAGCGCAGTCATGAAGAAACCATTTAATTCTCATTGTTACAGGAAAACTAATGATACTAGAATGGGGAAGCCAGCAAATGAACAGTTTAAAACATTACACTAAGCAAACCACATAATGGAACACAAAGTAGTTTTTTTCCATTCTTAAAACATAGAACAAATTCCTAGACATATGTGTCTGTCTTGTGCTCATTCAGTATGCAGAACTTGAAGGAAAAGTCATGGACCACAACATCAAGAAAATAAATGAACCACTTGTCCCAACACAAGCCAATACTCTTTACTTGCAAACATTATCCTCAACATTTCATGCACTGAATTATTGCTTGTTCTCCACCGTAAACTCCATCAGTTACATATCAGGAAACATCCACAGTCTGCAAGTAGCAGAGGCAGTGCCTGGCAGCTCTTTCTGATCTGCCCAGCCATGCACAAATAACACCTCTATTAATGGACCATATTCACCAACTGCACACTATAGCTACCATGATTGGTCCCCTCGAAGGTGCACTGTGTCAACCATCAAATGACAACTATGTGTCCATTAGCTAGAGCAGTGCCGCACAGACCACACCAGCTTTTCCCTCACATGAAGACAACAACAACTGACTACCCAGAGAAGGCAGTGCTCGCAAAGCTCCTCATAGACACGACACTGGCATCCAGAACAGTCCCAGAGACTCCTTCCTCAGGTGGCCCACAAGCAAACATTTATCTCATCTCATGTGGCCCAGCTGCCTACTAGCATGCTGCTGGTGTAGCACAGCCTTGAGTGTGGCTGCAGATCTTTTTCTATAATAGAGGACTGGCTCATTTAGATCCATGGGCCAGGGTGGAGGCAGCTGTCAGTAATCGGGTTCGCAGAGACCAGGAGGATTAGGTGAACAAAAGATGTGTTGCAAGAATAATTCCCATCTATAGAGTTCAGAAAACCTAGTGCTGGGGTATTGGATCCAGACTGCATGATTTGTGAAAGAGCCACTGAAATCAAGTGCTTTGTGCTGAGCAGCATGTTCCACCACTGGGTGGTCAACTCTGCTCTCGACCTCAGTTTGGTGGTGACCATTCATTCAAGTGCACAGCCCATATAATATGTTGTATAGAAACTTCAAGAAGAATATAATAATTCCAATTCCAAAGAAAGCAGGTGTTGACAGATTTGAAAAATACCAAACTATCAGTTTAATAAGTCACAGCTGCAAAATACTAACACGAATTCTTTACAGATGAATGGAAACACTGGTAGAATCCGACCTCGGAGAAGATCAGTTTAGATTCTGTAGAAATATTGGAACACGTGAAGCAATACTGACCTTATGACTTATCTTAGAAGAAAGATTAAGGAAAGGCAAACCTACGTTTCTAGCATTTGTAGACTTAGAGAGAGCTTTTGACAATGTTGACTGGAATACTCTCTTTCAAATTCTAAAGGTGGCAGGGGTAAAATACAGGGAGTGAAAGGCTATTTACAATTTGTACAGAAACCAGATGGCAGTTACAAGAGTCGAGGGGCATGAAAGGGAAGCAGTGGTTGGGAAGGGAGTGAGACAGGGTTGTAGCCTCTCCCCGATGTTATTCAATCTATGTATTGAGCAAGCAGTAAAGGAAACAAAAGAAAAATTCGGAGTAGGTATTAAAATCCATGGAGAAAAAAATAAAAACTTTGAGGTTCACCGATGACATTGTAATTCTGTCAGAGACAGCAAAGGACTTGGAAGAGCAGTTGAACAGAATGGACAGTGTCTTGAAAGGAGGATATAAGATGAACATCAACAAAAGCAAAACGAGGATAATGGAATGTAGTCGAATTAAGTGGGGTGATGCTGAGGGAATTAGATTAAGCAAAACGAGGATAATGGAATGTAGTCGAATTAAGTGGGGTGATGCTGAGGGAATTAGATTAGGAAATGAGATACTTAAAGTAGTAAAGGAGTTTTGCTATTTGGGGAGCAAAATAACTGATGATGGTCGAAGTAGAGAAGATATAAAATGTAGACTGGCAATGGTAAGGAAAGCGTTTCTGAAGAAGAGGAATTTGTTAACATCGAGTATAGATTTAAATGTCAGGAAGTCGTTTGTGAAAGTATTTGTATGGGGTGTAGCCATGTATGGAAGTGAAATGTGGACGGTAAATAGTTTAGACAAAAAGAGAATAGAAGTTATTGAAATGTGGTGCTACAGAAGAATGGGTAGATCACATAACTAATGTGGAGGTATTGAATAGGATTGGGGAGAAGAAGAGTTTGTGGCACAACTTGACAAGCAGAAGGAATCGGTTGGTAGGAGATGTTCTGAGGCATCAAGGGATCATAAATTTAGCATTGGAGGGCAGCGTGGAGGTTAAAAATCGTAGAGGGAGACCAAGAGATGAATACACTAAGCAGATTCAGAAGGATGTAGGTTGCAGTAGGTACTGGGAGATGAAGAAACTTGCACAGGATAGGGTAGCATGGAGAGCTGCATCAGACCAGTCTCAGGACTGAAGACCACAACAACAACATAGAAACTGCAGCAAAATTGGTATATGACATGGCTGCCTTCACTAGTGTTCCAGCCCCAGATAGGACAGGATAAGCCTGTGATGGGTCTGGAGTAGGATGAGTAAGTGGAGGAATCAGACAGGTCTTTCATTTGGGTCTTCCACAGGAATATGAGACATGTAACAAGGGGTTGGGAATGGCTGTGGCAGAGGGATGGACCAGGGTATTGCATAGTCTGGGTAGGTGGTGTGAGCGGGATTTTGTGTGGGATGTTCCTCATTTCCAGACATAACAATAGATAGTTCCAGTGCTTGCAGAGGATATATTCAGTTGCTCCAGCTAGGGATGCTATTTGGTGCAGAAGAGGGTTCCCCTTTGCAGTTATTTGTTTGGAGTGGTAAGAATACTTGGGGTGTGTGAGGATATCACATCGGAAATGCCCAGGGACTAGAACTAATTAACAGTGTCTTTTTGTGAGGGCCTATGTGAGACGTCCAGTATACTGGGCAAGGAAATTCTTGTCAGTGCAGGTGTGCCACCCTCAGGTGCCCTTACAATATGGGAGTGATCTTTTGGTGTGGAAGGAATGATAGCTGTCAAAATGTACATACTATTCATGTTTAGTGTGGCTGATATGGACAGAATCGTGGAGCCATCAGAGATGTGGAGATTCACCTCCAGGAAGGTGGCATGATGGGCTGTGCGAGTGAGGTGGAGGCTGTGGAAGACTGATGATAGAGTGTCTTGGTATAGATCATCAAAATATCATCAGTGAACCTGAACCACACAAGGGCTTTGCTGTTTTGGGAAGCTAGGAAGGTTTCATCTACATGGTTCATAATTAGATTGGCACAGAAGAGAGCCATGTGGTGCCCATGGCTGTGCTGTAGATCTGTTTGCATATCTTCCCTTCAAAGGTGAAGTAGTCATATTTGAGGGTGTAATTAGTTAGATGATAAAGGATTAGGTCATGCGGCTGGAGTCAGAAGAATGTTGGGAGAGAATGTTCAATAGCAGCAAGACCTTGGGCATGGGGGGGACGGGGGGGGTATTGGTATATAGGAAGATAAGATCAACAGTGATGAGTAGGGCTGCAGGAGATAGTGGAGTAGGGATTTTTGAGAATCTGTGAAGGAAGGATTAGTATGGGTCATTGGTATGAGTTTTAAGTGGATCTGAGAGAAAGACTCTGAGATTAGGGTAAGGATTTGAGTAGGCATTGGAGGTCATGCTGGACTATTTGAGAATGGGTTGCTATGGCAGGAGTTGCAGGAGGAAGAGTAATGCATTTGGAGATGTCAGATAATAACTATGATTTATTTTGACAGGCGTATTATAGTATTTGAGAGTGTAGCATCGTGTTTTAGTACCTGAATAGTGTAATTTCGCTTAGTCTCCTTCCGCCGCCGAGCAGTGTCAGCAGTGCGCAAGTAGCAGCATTACTGCATTTACTAGGCAATCTTGTATTTTAATAACCGTTTAAATTTTGTCAATTTGTTTGCGCTCTCTGTAGATTAGTTCAGACGTTCTTAGCAAAACAGTTTTTAGCATGGATAGGGACTGCAACTGCTGTGTTCGGATGCAGGCTGAGTTGGCATCCCTTCGCTCCCAGCTTCAGGCAGTGTTGGCTTCGGTCACACAGCTTGAGGCTGTTGCCAATGGGCATCACTGTGGGGGTCGGGATGGGGGTTTGTCGGGGACGGCCAGTTCGTCCCACGCATCCCCTGATCGGACTACGACTGTGGTTGCCCGGGATACTGCCCGCATTGAGGCTGATCCCTCACCTGTGGTAGAGTGGGAGGTCGTCTCAAGGTGTGGCAGGGGGCGAAAGACATTCCGGAGGGCTGAACGGAAAGCCTCTCCAGTTTGTCTGACGAACCGGTTTCAGGCTCTGTCTCAGGCTGATACTGATCTTCGGCCTGACATGGCTGCTTGTCCTGTTCCAGAGGTTGCCCCTCAGTCTGCAAGATCCGGGCAGTCGCAGAGGGTGGGCTTACTGGTAGTTGGGAGCTCCAACGTCAGGCGCGTAATGGGGCCCCTTAGGGAAATGGCAGCAAGAGAGGGGAAGAAAACCAATGTGCACTCCGTGTGCATACCGGGGGGAGTCATTCCAGATGTGGAAAGGGTCCTTCCGGATGCCATGAAGGGTACAGGGTGCACCCATCTGCAGGTGGTCGCTCATGTCGGCACCAATGATGTGTGTCGCTATGGATCGGAGGAAATCCTCTCTGGCTTCCGGCGGCTATCTGATTTGGTGAAGACTGCCAGTCTCGCTAGCGGGATGAAAGCAGAGCTCACCATCTGCAGCATCGTCGACAGGACTGACTGCGGACCTTTGGTACAGAGCCGAGTGGAGGGTCTGAATCAGAGGCTGAGACGGTTCTGCGACCTTGTGGGCTGCAGATTCCTCGACTTGCGCCACAGGGTGGTGGGGTTTCGGGTTCCGCTGGATAGGTCAGGAGTCCACTACACGCAACAAGCGGCTACACGGGTAGCAGGGGTTGTGTGGCGTGGGCTGGGCGGTTTTTTAGGTTAGATGGCCTTGGGCAAGTACAGAAAGGGCAACAGCCTCAACGGGTGCGGGGCAAAGTCAGGACATGCGGGGACCAAGCAGCAATCGGTATTGTAATTGTCAACTGTCGAAGCTGCGTTGGTAAAGTACCGGAACTTCAAGCGCTGATAGAAAGCACCGAAGCTGAAATCGTTATAGGTACGGAAAGCTGGCTTAAGCCAGAGATAAATTCTGCCGAAATTTTTACAAAGGTACAGACGGTGTTTAGAAAGGATAGATTGCATGCAACCGGTGGTGGAGTGTTCATCGCTGTTAGTAGTAGTTTATCCTGTAGTGAAGTAGAAGTGGATAGTTCCTGTGAATTATTATGGGTGGAGGTTACACTAAACAACCGAACTAGGTTAATAATTGGCTCCTTTTACCGACCTCCCGACTCAGCAGCATTAGTGGCAGAACAACTGAGAGAAAATTTGGAATACATTTCACATAAATTTTCTCAGCATGTTATAGTCTTAGGTGGAGATTTCAATTTACCAGATATAGACTGGGACACTCAGATGTTTAGGACGGGTGGTAGGGACAGAGCATCGAGTGACATTATACTGAGTGCACTATCCGAAAATTACCTCGAGCAATTAAACAGAGAACCGACTCATGGAGATAACATCTTGGACCTACTGATAACAAACAGACCCGAACTTTTCGACTCTGTATGTACAGAACAGGGAATCAGTGATCATAAGGCCGTTGCAGCATCCCTGAATATGGAAGTTAATAGGAATATAAAAAAAGGGAGGAAGGTTTATCTGTTTAGCAAGAGTAATAGAAGGCAGATTTCAGACTACCTAACAGATCAAAACGAAAATTTCTGTTCCGACACTGACAATGTTGAGTGTTTATGGAAAAAGTTCAAGGCAATCGTAAAATGCGTTTTAGACAGGTACGTGCCGAGTAAAACTGTGAGGGACGGGAAAAACCCACCGTGGTACAACAACAAAGTTAGGAAACTACTGCGAAAGCAAAGAGAGCTCCACTCCAAGTTTAAACGCAGCCAAAACCTCTCAGACAAACAGAAGCTAAACGATGTCAAAGTTAGCGTAAGGAGGGCTATGCGTGAAGCGTTCATTGAATTCGAAAGTAAAATTCTATGTACCGACTTGACAGAAAATCCTAGGAAGTTCTGGTCTTACGTTAAATCAGTAAGTGGCTCGAAACAGCATATCCAGACACTACGGGATGATGATGGCATTGAAACAGAGGATGACACGCGTAAAGCTGAAATACTAAACACCTTTTTCCAAAGCTGTTTCACAGAGGAAGACCGCACTGCAGTTCCTTCTCTAAATCCTCGCACAAACGAAAAAATGGCTGACATCGAAATAAGTGTCCAAGGAATAGAAAAGCAACTGGAAACACTCAATAGAGGAAAGTCCACTGGACCTGACGGGATACCAATTCGATTCTACACAGAGTACGCAAAAGAACTTGCCCCCCTTCTAACAGCCGTGTACCGCAAGTCTCTAGAGGAACGGAGGGTTCCAAATGATTGGAAAAGAGCACAGATAGTCCCAGTCTTCAAGAAGGGTCGTCAAGCAGATGCGCAAAACTATAGACCTATATCTCTTACGTCGATCTCTTGTAGAATTTTAGAACATGTTTTTTGCTCGCGTATCATGTCATTTCTGGAAACCCAGAATCTACTATGTAGGAATCAACATGGATTCCGGAAACAGCGATCGTGTGAGACCCAACTCGCCTTATTTGTTCATGAGACCCAGAAAATATTAGATACAGGCTCCCAGGTAGATGCTATTTTTCTTGACTTCCGGAAGGCGTTCGATACAGTTCCGCACTGTCGCCTGATAAACAAAGTAAGAGCCTACGGAATATCAGACCAGCTGTGTGGCTGGATTGAAGAGTTTTTAGCAAACAGAACACAGCATGTTGTTATCAATGGAGAGACGTCTACAGACGTTAAAGTAACCTCTGGCGTGCCACAGGGGAGTGTTATGGGACCATTGCTTTTCACAATATATATAAATGACTTAGTAGATAGTGTCGGAAGTTCCATGCGGCTTTTCGCGGATGATGCTGTAGTATACAGAGAAGTTGCTGCATTAGAAAATTGTAGCGAAATACAGGAAGATCTGCAGCGGATAGGCACTTGGTGCAGGGAGTGGCAACTGACCCTTAACATAGACAAATGTAATGTATTGCGAATACATAGAAAGAAGGATCCCTTATTGTATGATTATATGATAGCGGAACAAACACTGGTAGCAGTTACTTCTGTAAAATATCTGGGAGTATGCGTACGGAATGATTTGAAGTGGAATGATCATATAAAACTAATTGTTGGTAAGGCGGGTACCAGGTTGAGATTCATTGGGAGAGTGCTTAGAAAATGTAGTCCATCAACAAAGGAGGTGGCTTACAAAACACTCGTTCGACCTATACTTGAGTATTGCTCATCAGTGTGGGATCCGTACCAGGTCGGGTTGACGGAGGAGATAGAGAAGATCCAAAGAAGAGCGGCGCGTTTCGTCACTGGGTTATTTGGTAACCGTGATAGCGTTACGGAGATGTTTAATAAACTCAAGTGGCAGACTCTGCAAGAGAGGCGCTCTGCATCGCGGTGTAGCTTGCTGTCCAGGTTTCGAGAGGGTGCGTTTCTGGATGAGGTATCGAATATATTGCTTCCCCCTACTTATACTTCCCGAGGAGATCACGAATGTAAAATTAGAGAGATTAGAGCGCGCACGGAGGCTTTCAGACAGTCGTTCTTCCCGCGAACCATACGCGACTGGAACAGGAAAGGGAGGTAATGACAGTGGCACGTAAAGTGCCCTCCGCCACACACCGTTGGGTGGCTTGCGGAGTATCGATGTAGATGTAGATGGACTTTTGTTTGCATGAAAGTTAATTAAATCTGGGTCTGTCTTGTGGGTGACTGTTCTTTCCTCCACTCAGAGATTTAAGTTCTTGGGAAGGAATCTGGGGAATGATAGTGGGGTCAGGTAGAAGGTAAGGAATTTCTGGAATGCAACCATGTGGTGGTCAAGTGAGAGAGAAGGAGAGTCACAGTTGCATAGTGGTATGTACTAGGAGGGGCAAGGTTCAATGACAGGATTAGGCTGGCTGTGGTTGGAGGCACTGGTAGCAAAAAAGTGTTTTCATTGCAGAGATTATGACAGACCCAGCATGATTGAACTCCAATGTCATGCTGAATGCATGGCCTTTAAATAGTTCTGAACCTTTTGTAGGGTTGAGGTTTTTGGTGTATTGATTGGTCACAGTGCGGTTCACTGGAAGTTTGATATGTGTTGATGGCTAATGGTGCACCATGGTGGGAATAAGATGTCAATAAATTTGATAACTTTTAGAGTTGCTGATGCTGTCTGGATTGTTCTGCCAAGTATTTGAGACTAAGGGTTTTAATTTGTGAAATATTGTGTAGGTAGTAACAGTATCTTATGGAGGGAGCAGAGCTGGTTCAGGGATGCATGCAGCATGAAAATTTGTTTCTATACTTCAGATTAGTCAGGGATAGGGATTGGTAGAATCTGAAAATTTGAGGGTCATTGTGAAAGAAGATGTACTCCCACCAAATAAATCGCTGCTGTTGGCGACCAACAAGTCAATCAATTGCCCACAGCGTAGCCTCACATGTTAAAGAAGTGAACCAATTTCTTTGACTGCTCTAATCCATCCCCACCCCATTACCATCAGGATCCCTACTTGTCACTGTTGATTCCACCTTCCTATGCACCAACATCCTCATGCCTATGGCCTTGCTGCTATCAAATGCTATCTCTCCCAATATCCTATGGGTTCCAAACTCATGACCTCTTCCCTTCTACATCTGATTACATCCAAACATATAACTACTTCATCTTTGAGGGGGAAATACAAAAAAATCTGTGGAATCTCCATTGCTCCTTCCTATGTAAATCTGAGTGTGAACCAATTGGATGAAATTTTCCTTGCCTCCCAAAACTGCAAAGCCCTTTTCTGATTCAGGTTCACTGATGACATCTTCATGATCTGAACACAGGGCCAAGACCCTCTATCCTCATTCCTCCAGAGCCTCGACCCTTTCTTTTCTGTTTGCTTCTCTTTGTCCTCCTCCTCCTCCTTCCTGGATGTGAACTTTCACATCTCTGATGACTCAATCCATACTTCTGCCCATATCAACCCCACAAACCATTAACAATGTGTGTATTTTGGCAGCTGTCATTCCTTCCACACCAAAAAATCACTCCCATGTGGTCTGGCCACCTGTAAGGGATACATCTATAATAACAAGAATTCCCTTGTTCCAGCAATCTGCAAGTCTCATTATGAACTTCACAGAATGGCACAGACTTCCCAATCCAGTCGTAGACAGTTTTTGTACATCATATCCTCATACACCTCTAATCCTCCCACCATCCTACAGAACCTTTAATAAAGGAGCACTCCTCTGAACATTTACGAGGTGCATTCAAGTTCTAAGGCCTCCGATTTTTTTTCTCCAGATTGGAAAGAGATAGAAACATGCGCATTGTTTTAAAATGAGGCCGTGTTCATTGTCAATACGTCCCAGAGATGGCAGCACCGTGTGGCAGATGGAATTTTACCGCCAGCGGCGAGAACGAGAACTGTTTTAAATACTTAAAATGGCGACATTTTCCTTACTTGAACAGCATGCAATCACTCGTTTTCTGAATTTGCGCGGTGTGAAACCAATTGAAATTCATCGACAGCTGAAGGAGACGTGTGGTGATGGAGTTATGGATGTGTCAAAAGTGCGTTCATGGGTGCGACAGTTTAATGAAGGCAGAACATCGTGTGACAACAAACCGAAACAACCTCGGGCTCGCACATGCCGGTCTGACGACATGATCGAGAAAGTGGAGAGAATTGTTTTGGGGGATCGCGGAATGACTGTTGAACAGATCGCCTCCAGAGTTGGCATTTCTGTGGGTTCTGTGCACACTATCCTGCATGATGACCTGAAAATGCAAAAAGTGTCATCCAGGTGGGTGCCACGAATGCTGACGAACGACCACATGGCTGCCCGTGTGGCATGTTGCCAAGCAATGTTGACGCACAATGACAGCATGAATGGGACTTTCTTTTCATCGGTTGTGACAATGGATGAGACGTGGATGTCATTTTTCAATCCAGAAACAAAGCACCAGTCAGCTCAATGGAAGCACACAGATTCACCGTCACCAAAAAAATTTCGGGTAATCGCCAGTGCTGAAAAAATGATGGTGTCCATGTTCTGGGACAGCGAGGGCGTAATCCTTACCCATTGCAATCCAAAGGGCACTATGGTAACAGATGCATCCTACGAAAATGTTTTGAAGAACAAATTCCTTCCTGCACTGCAACAAAAACGTCCGGGAAGGGCTGCGCGTGTGCTGTTTCACCAAGACAATGCACCCGCACATCGAGCTAACGTTACACAACAGTTTCTTCGTGATAACAACTTTGAAGGAATTCCTCATGCTCCCTACTCACCTGACCTGGCTCCTAGTGACTTTCGGCTTTTTCCAACAATGAAAGACACTCTCCGTGGCCGCACATTCACCAGCCGTGCTGCTATTGCCTCAGCGATTTTCCAGTGGTCAAAACAGACTCCTAAAGAAGCCTTTGCTGCTGCCATGGAATCATGGCATCAGCATTGTGAAAAATGCGTACGTCTGCAGGGGGATTACGTCAAGAAGTAACGCCAGTGTCATTGATTTCGGGTGAGTAGTTAATTAGAAAAAAAAAAATCGGAGGCCTTAGAACTTGAATGCACCTTGTAGTATCATCCCATGCAGGAACAACTTAACCAGAACCTCCATAACCCTTGACCCTCAATAGCTGTGCCCAGAAATGAACGACACATACCCATTCTCATACCTCCTAAAATGTTAGTCTGCTGACAAATGAATCTATGCAGTGTCCTGGTCCATCCCTGTGCCACAGCCACTCCCAATCACTTGTAATATGTGTCCTATCCCTGTGGCAGACCCAAGTGAAAGGCCTGCCTGACTCACCAATCCAGCACATCCTACTCCAGTGAGAGAATTACCCTAGTCCATCAGAAGCAGGGCCACTTATGCATGCAGCCATGTTCTATACCAACTCAGATGCAATTTCTGCATACCATATTATGTAGGCATGAGCACCAACCAACTGTGCACTGAAATTAATAGTCACTACCAAACTGTCGCCAAGAGCAGAGTTGACCACCATGTAAGGGAACACATTGCTGAACACAATGTGCTTGATTTCAATAGCTCTTCCATAACCTGTTCCATTTGTCCCCTCAGCACCAGTTTTTCTAAACTACATAGATGAGAAACTTCCTGGCAGATTAAAACTATGTGCCGGACCGAGACTCGAACTCGGGACCTTTGCCTTTCGCGGGCAAGTGCTCTACCGACTGAGCTACCCAAGCACGACTCACGGCCCATCCTCACAGCCTTACTTCTGCCAGATGAGAGTTACCCTTCCAACATATACTTGGTTCCCATAATCCTCCTGGCCTCAATCTCCAGTAACACCATGCCCCTCACCCATCTCCATCCTGCCTCAGGACCCTAACTGCACATCATCTTCCCCAGTCTCCTATTCCTCTGTTCTGTCACTCCCTCCAATTTTGGAACATATATTGTGTTCAAACATTATGAATTACCTCAAAGAAAAATGTCTATTGATACACAGTCAACATGGGTTTAGAAAACGTAGTTCTTGTGAAACAACTAGCTCTTTACTTGCATGAAGTGTTGAGTGCTACTGACAAGGGATTTCAGATTGATTCCGTATTTCTGGAAGGTTTTTGACACTGTACCACACAAGCAGCTTCTAGTGAAATTGCATGCTTATGGTATATCATCTCAGTTATGTGGCTGGATTCTTCATTTCCTGTCAGAGAGGTCACAGTTCATAGTAACAAGTCATCGAGTAAAACAGAAGTGATTTCTGGTATTCCCCAAGGTAATATTATAGGCCCTTTGCTGTTACTTATCTATATAAACAAATTGTGAGACAATCTGAGCAGTCCTCTTAGGTAGTTTGCAGTCATCAGAATATCAAAACAAATTGCAAATAGATTTAGAAAAGATATCTCTTAGGTGTAAAAATTTGCAATTCACCCTAAATAATGAAAAGTGTGAGGTCATCCACATGAGTGCTATAGGAATCCATTAAACTTTGTTTACATGACAAATCAATCAAATTTAAAGGCCATAAATTCAACTAAATACCTAGGAATTAAAATTACGAACAACTTAAATTGGAAGGAACATGTAGAAAATGCTGTGGGGAAGGCTAATCAAAGACTGAGTTTTATTGGCAGGACACTTAGAAAATGTAACAGATCCGCTAAGGAGACTGCCTACAATGTGCTTGTCCATCCTCTTATAGAAAACTGCTGCGTGGTGTGGGATCCTTACCAGATAGGACTGACAGAGTACACCAAAAAAGTTCAAAGAAGGATAGCACGTTTTGTACTATCGTGAAAGGGGAGAGAGTGTCACTGAAATGATACAGGATTTGGTTGGAAATAAAACAAAGGCATTTTTCGTTGCAGCAGAATCTTCTCACGAAATTTGAATCACCAACTTTCTCCTCTGAATGCAAAAATACTTTATTGACACCTATCTACATAGGGAGAAATGATCACCACAATAAAATAAGGGAAATCAGAGCTTGTACGGAAAGATATAGGTGTTTGTTCTTTCTGCGCACAATGTTAGATTGGAATAATAGATAATTGTGAACGTGGTTCAATGAACCCTCTGCCAGGCACTTAAATGTAATTTGTAGGGTATCCATGTAGATGTAGATATAGATGTATTCCATGTTATCATCATCACTGTGTGCTGTATAAGCTCAGTGGTGCTGGTGTCTAGCAATTTATCTTGTGCACCAACGGGCTCTCCCTCCCTCATTTCTATACCATACACCTTCTGCCTCTCCCTCTGTCATTTCTACCCTGTACAATTGCTGCCTCCTTCTGAGCCATCAGCGTACTTCCCCTACTTCAGCTACATTTCTCCTACTACTTGTCTCCTTTCTCTCCTTGCCCACTCCACCCAACAAGATTCCTCAGCCCAGTCTACCTGTAGTGTGTGTGTGTGTGTGTGTGTGTGTGTGTGTGTGTGTGTGTGTGTTTAACAAAAATAGTTTTCATCATTGCAATTATCTCATTATTGGAAACATATATTCAGTTCACTGAGTCTCAGTTGCAACACTGTTGCTTTCAAACAGTGAATTCAAAATACCTATGTTAATTGTACATACCTATGTTAATTATACTTACCTCCACTCTCAGTTGCAACACTGTTGCTTTCAAAAAGTGAATTCAAAATACCTATGTTAATTATTCTTACCTCCACCACTATTATGCACTTCATCAGAACAACTAGATTTTCTAGCTTGTATTATGATGACTCAGTAGACTTTCATAGCTTACAAAAATCCTTAGAATGACACACTCAGCATTAAAGAAAATTTTAAAACTATAATTTAACACTGCAGGATAATTGGCTGCAACTTGGTGTAGAAAAGGATTATCACTAATTTATTCTACCGAGCACTGATTAACAAGTTTGGCATCTAATGGATGTTTCTACAAAAACTGCAAAAAACTGAATTTTGTCTTAAGGAACTTGGTTGCAGATCAAAGATGCTTGTCCAAACATTGCACTGGACACACACAGAAACTGTTTCAGTTATGAGTGCCCAGTTGAGAAATTCTGTGGCATCCACTGTACAGTTCAAGTCTTGTTTCAAGTGACTTTCAACTGTTTCCAGTGTTGAAGAAGTTTTTGATTAAAATGGAATGAATCTAATAAATTACAATGATATTAGATTTTAATGAAAATTGTTGTATAGTATCCAAAGTCCAAGAAGTATTTGAATATCACATAATTATGCGAGAAAGTACTGTAACTAAATGTATGTTGTAAGCCTTCACCCATACAAGAATATAATCCTTCAAAATGTTCTAGATGGCATTGATACATGAGAATTATTTGCGCCAGTGACAGTCACACTAAATGAATTTACTTTAATGATAATAACCTTTATAAGATTACTTACTTGGCTGTAGATTATTCTTTCCTCAGGAGCACCGTTATGTCTGAGTCCTAACAACTAACAGCAGTTTAATTATTACTTAGCCAGTAACTCTTGTGTGATCAGACCATTTTAGTTTTCTTTGTGACAATTTTTCAGGACAATCAAACTAAGTAACCTTACAATTTGCCATTTGTCATAAGTTAGCTGCAAATTATTTAACTAGTTCATTACTAAAGTCTCACCTTAACCACTTGCATGTAATACTCCTCTAGTGTACACTTAGTTACTTGTAACGCTGTCATATACTAATCTGCTAATTGAAGTTCATCTGCCAGTAACAGTAAATATAATTGTTATTCAACCAATAGTTAAAAAGGAATAACAACACTATCAGTAGTTCTTGCATGAATGCAACCCATTATTCACAGTACAGATGTTAATTGTACACTGGCCTAATGTGGGCTGTAATACACTTTACTATATAAAATGAGCAACAGATTTTCATTGAGATGTTAACAGTGTGTCTATTGTGTGCCACCTACTTTATACGTAAGCACCAGTACTGATGCAAACTTACATGTAGATGTTAACTGGTTAATTGCCAAATATGTATTATTACATATGATAACAAGATGAGTGACACAGAGACGTTAGCCAAGTGCTAGCCAGATGGAGACAAAATTTTTGGGTGGTTTGGAGTGTATAAAGACTATTATAATGATATTTTGTGATTTCGGTAATTATGCACAATAGAGGCCCAATTTAACATGGTTATAGAGGGACAAGCTTTACTTCCAAGTTAAGGTGTACCCATGGTATATTAAGAGGGAGCCATATAATGACAAACTACACATGGAAAGTTAGGAAGAACACGTAATGCAATACTGTACATGCTATGCTACACTGTATTTAAATTTATAGAACATTAGAAGTAAAACATTTCATAAACTTACCAAATAGATACAGGAATTAGACAAACTTCACTAAAATGTCAACCAAACAATATCATGAGTTTCATTATAGTATATAAAGCACACTACAAATAAAGTATGATAATTTACTACACTGCCTGCAAGCTGCAGTACATCATTATTATACTGTTTTAAAGAAGTCAGTAAGCTTTCTTTGGCAGGTCATTTCATGCACTGTCTTTTGTGCACATTGTTTTATGCTCATCAGGTCCAACAACTCCATTTGGTTTGGTTCACATTGTCACTTCATCCATGTTAACACTTTATATTACCCAGTATTTCATGTGTACCGGGAACACACTTGCTTATACAGCTTCCCATTTTCAACCGCTTCACTACTTTCACTTCAAACAGCATCAATAATGATCAAGTCATCATTTTTTTGAGTCATCAGTCTTGAATCTTGCTGGATGTTCTACAATCTCTGTCTTCCTCTACAGTTTTTATCTTCTACAGCTTCCTCCAGTACTATGGAAGTTGTTCCCTGATGTCTCAACAAATGTCCTGCCATCCTGTCCCTTCTTCTTGTCATTGTTTTCCCTATATCCTTTTCCTCACCAATTCTGTGGAGAACCTCCTCATTCTTTATCCTTTCAGTCCCCCTAAATTTCAATATTCTTCTGTAGCACTACATCTCAAATGCTTTGTTTCTCTTCTGTTCCAGTTTTCTCACAGTTCATGTTTCACTACCATACAATGCTCTCTCCAAATATACATTCTCAGAAAATTCTTCCTCAATGTATGGTTTATATTTAATACTAGTAGACTTTTCTTTGCTACAAATGCCCTTTCTGCCAGAGATAGTCTGGTTTTTATGTCCTCCTTGCTTCGTCTGTCTTGGGTTAGGTTAGGTTAGGTTGAGCCTTAAATGCTTGTATGATGCCCTGATCCACTGGCCGAATTAATGCCATTGTGTTGTGGTTTTTGGCAAAAGCAAAGTTTTTTATTTTTCCATCTGATTGAAACTCATCAGAAGGTGAATGAGCTGGACAGTGATTGAGGATTAGGAATGCTGCTTCTCTCAGCTTAAATGACCATAGGTGCTTTCTCAATATTGGCAAAATTTCTTTGTGAAATCAATTGGTGAAAAGTCATGTGTCATCCAAACATTCTTTGAATACTTGAGTGAATTGTAGTGTGACCCATTTACATGGTTGAAACATCTCAGGTTTTTACTTTTACCTATACAAAGAGGTGTTAGCTCATGGCTACCTGATCTATTTGTGGCAAACGGGGGGCTATTCTGTCTTTCTTCATTTTCAAACCCATCTTATTGCCCGAATTTTTTGTATTGAGGGTTATGGTTGAAAGTAACTGATAATAAAGCACCATTTCATCATGGTTATACACTAGGTGATCATTTAAATTTTGTTCTACCATTACTTTGTGTAGAATTTCCGGAAATTATGAAGCAGATTCACTGTCACAAGACCTTGCTCCTCCTTCAATGGTCATTTGTCAGAAGCAAGAAATTCTTTGTTGCCATTTAAATGAAAGTGAAATTTTTTTAGCTTGGGGTTTAATAACTGGCCTGGAAAGTGGCATAGCTTCATATCTCTTCATTAAAAACCACCTATAAATGCATTTGTCAAGTTCATTGTCTTCTCCTAGTTCAGTCCTTTTTCTGTCCATTCCCACATCACTTCCAACTGTATTTACAAAACTTGCTTGCAAACACATTTATTTGGACGCAGACTCTTTACCACAATACACCACCATTCTCACCTCAACTTGCACTCAACATAATTACCCCACTAGCCTAGTTCAAAAAGAGATTTCCTGGGCCACACATCCAATCCTGGTATTTTTGATCCCTTCACAAAACAGCTTCAGAGCACACCATTGGTGACTCAATATTATCCTGGTCTGGAATGCGTTGATCAGCTACTTCGACAGGACCATGACTTCCTAAAGTCATGCCCTGAAATGAGATCCATTCTGTCTGAAATTTTTCCCATCACACCTAGAATAGCTTTCCATTGCCCTCCCAATCTAGCCCTGTAACTGGCAAAACATATACTATCAAAAGGAGAGACACCTGCGAAACGACACATGTCATATACTAACTATTATGTAAACCCTGTTCAGCCTTCTACAGCACCATGACTACCACCGAATTATCAAATAGGATGAACAGGCATAGGCAGAGGGTGTATACTAGCAACTCATAATATCCTGTTGCAGAGCATGCTCTACAACGTGACATTCATGACCTCAGCACCTGTTTCACCACAAGCGCCATTTGGATTCTTCCCCCAGTCACCACTTTCTCGAACTCCGCAGGTGGGACTAGCACTTCAGCATGTCCTTGGTTTAGTTATAATGTTCTTCTTGAAGCAAAATTTTTACTTTGCACTTAGTTATAATGTTCTTCAGGTAGCAAAATTTTTAACATGTAAATTGTGGTATAAGCCTACATGACCTACATAAAAAAAAAAATTGGAGACCACAACATTTACACTTAATAATGAACACAAATGATATATTAGTCACTGCATAGGCTTTCTGATCAGATTCAGCAGCTGCTTCTGTCCTGAAGAGGGCAGACAGATAATTCACCAAAATATTGAGTCATTATTTTGGAATTGGGCAGCAAAGCTGAGGACACCACCAATGTTACATATTTGCTAATGAGAGATATTAGTCAAGGACATGGCAATGAAATATTCATAATGATATTTAATAAGGATGGCTTCTAAAAATATAAAACAAACTACTCTATTTAAGGGACAATGAAAGTCACTTCTGTGTGCTGAATAAGTTATTTTCACAATGAACACAAGAAACAGCACACAGACAGTAAACAGTGTGTAAGTCATATCCAACCAAACATGAAGGAGAAATGTTCAAACTAATTAACAAGTTACACTACATATGTAGAAATATGTCAAAAAATGTACAGGGAAACTGAGATTAAAAGTTAAAAATAAGTACCCATTGAAATGTTGCTGTTAAGCATGTGAATGTAAGTAAACACACACATACACAGAGATAAAGAGAGGAGAAAAGAACATTAGAGTGACATAATATGTTTCATTTGCAAGAGAAAATATTGTCCTAGATGTATGGCCAAAAAATTATGGTATATGTCTCCATAATTTTGGCCAGCTAATATTGTATATTTTCCCATTATCCACCACATAAACAAACTCAAACTGAATTGCATGTGGCATTAAAGGACATTAAAAAAAAAAGTTGTACTCCATCACAAATGTATAGATTTCAAGGATATTGCATAGTTGTAATCCCTTATAGAGTATGTTATGAGAATGAATCTTTCATTATGGAGTGGAATCTAACTAAAATTCTTGACAGAAATTATACTAGTGTAGTCAGTTCAGTGTTGTAAAGAAAAGAGAAAACACCCCCTCTTTCTGCTCCCTCCCTCCAGGGTAATCAACCACCATGAATTGTGCCAAGATGAAATCCCAATGTCTGTGCTGAAAAAATGCATACATAGTATCAAAGCTCCACTAACAGAAATCTTAAATGAATCCTTCAAAACTGGTTGCTTCCCTGACTATCTGAAGCATGCCAAAATCTTACCAGTTCACAAGAGAGGTTATGCAGAAAACGTTGACAACTACAGACCAATAGTCCTATTGTCATGCTTTTCCAAAGTGATAGAAACAATAATGAAAAACAGGCTTATGAGCTAAGTAAATTCAACCTCCTCTACAATGGCCAGCATGGTTTCAGGCCTGGTAGAGGTACAGAATCTGGAATTGCACAATTTACAAAAACAGTTTTAGAAGCACTAAATGAGAATAGCTATGTAACTGGCCTTTTCCTAGACCTGTCTAAGGCATTTGATATATTTGACCACCAGAAGCTGTCGCGTAAGTTAGAGGCACTAGGCGTAAGGGAAGTGGTTCTCAAATGGTTTTGTTCATATCTAGAAAACAGAGTACAGTCAGTAGAGATCACACATATCTCCAATGGATCAAAGTACATTGAGAAACATATATCTGATCCACAATATATCAATATTGGGGTCCCTCAAGGAACTGTACTGGGCCCAGTATTGTTTCTGGTATATACAACTGATTTCCCACAGCATATCAGCCATGGAGAGAAGATATAGTTTGCTGATGACAGTAACATAGTAATCACCAGTAAGACACCAGCACAAATGCTGGAAAATTCTACTGAAGTGCTCAGAGATGTTCACAAATTGTCTCAGGAAAACAAAGTAACTCTCAACACAAAGAAAAGAAATACAATATGTTTTAGAATGAACAGAAAACAGAGTCCCTTAAACTTAAAACTAGATAACATCTCCATAGATGATGTACCTACAACAAAATTCTTAGGGTTGCACGTTGACAGCCAAATGAAGTGGAATGAACATGCTATGAAACTCTCGAAAAAGAAATCCACAACATGTTATGCACTTAAGAGTCCTTGTATCTGCATGTAGTAGCGAATGTTCAAGAACTGTATACTTGAGTTATGTTCATTCAGTAATCAGTTATAGTATCATTTTCTTGGGAAACAGTGCTCTGAATTTACAAACAGCATTTAAAATGCAAAAGAGAGCAGTAAGAATTATAACGAAAAGGAGTAAGCGGGCCCACTGCAGAGAACTTTTCAAAATGTTAGAAATTCTAACTGTTCCTTGTGAATTTGTATTCCAAACCATAGTGCACATCAAGAAAAATATAGAAAATTATAGCACAAATAGCAGTTTTCATAACTATAGTACAAGAACAAGTCACTGTCTTCACCTAGACAGGAAGAATAAACATAAGATTCAAAATAGCTTCTTGTATGAAGGTGTAAAAGCATATAATAAACTACTGCACAAAATAAAAGAAACAGATACGTATTGCTTTAGGAAAAATCTTAAATTGTTTTTGCAGGAACACTGCTTTTACACTATATTCCTTAGTACAAAATGATTGTAAATAACTTTTGTTGCACAATATTTAACTATATGTAACATTTTGATAAGGAGCAAAAGTGATTGTAAATAACTTATTTGTCACAATGTTTAATGAGATGTAACAGCAATCTGTATAAATATATGAATGTACACAAACTGACAACATCCATGTATTTTAAAATGTCCACAGATGGCTAAACAAATAAATAAATAAACTTTCAAAAATATTTGATAAACTAATGCTTTTTACTTATAAATCATTTACATCTACTGCTGTAATTCGTGGGCCTGTTTATGAAATGTCGCTCAATACCACTGCCTCTTTTGTAATTTCTGTTCCATTTGAAAATGATGTATGAGATGTAGTTCTATTGATTTCAGTGTCATAGTCATTTTTAGAATCATATCTATGAAGATGGTCCATTTTAGTTTGCTTCGGATGCTTAGGCCTTCTACTTAATATTTTACTGATATTCCTATTTGCAGTGATTGCTTGCTAATATTATAATTCAACAATAATGGCTCTTTTCTGCCTATTTCCCCACAAAATGCTGTTCTGTTTCTGTAGAGGCTATACTGCCAGTCCTTGTACCACATTTCTATACATTTCAAATATTTCTGTTTTGTTAAAGCTGGTGCAGGTACTTTGTAGGTGTCTTTTTTGAAATTGTAAGAATTAGTGATTTCCCTCATTATAGAGCTCACTCTGCCATATGTTATGCTGATGACACAATGCAACTTGCCACATATTAGAACATTTCAACTTTGAATTAGAGAAGAAAATAATCATTTTCATCTACTTTGAACTGGTTTACCACTAATAAACTCCTACATAATCCAAGAAAAATGCAACACCTTCTGCTGTGATTGTCAAAGAGTACAGAAACTAAACAAATAAAACTCTTAAAAATCCATGTTAACTCTCAATTTGAATGTGGGGAAAACATCAGCCATGAATGAAAAACCAAGATGCAAATGTTAATAATATGTTCATAAATATTGTCTCTATTAGACAGTCTTTCAATGTGGGTACATATATTTACAATTTAAGTCCTCTAAGCACAGTAAAAAGGGGACAACAGTGTCCATATAAGCTGAGAGAGGCTGTCAAAATGTGACTGGAATGGCTCAAAATATGATTGTTTTACTCTTTTCATTTGGCCAATATCTGTTTCAGGAATGTTGGAGCATCCTTAACTGTCTTGCATTTGCAGGTTTTTAACATTTGTTATAAATTTTGTTTTTCCTGCAATAGTTCATAAGCCAGTTCTGCTGGCTATTTCTTCCAAAAGATTTATTTATGTTATAGCAGCTCCAACATTTTCAGAAAGTCCACATTTACAGAAAGTATAGCAAAATCATCTGCAAATGGAAGACAGTTAATTTTGATCTTTTTGCTTCCTCTTCCTAACCTTACCAGTGAAATGTTAAGTTCAGTAAGTTTTTAATTTCAAATTCTCACTGTTTTCTCTAACACACTATTAAAAAAAAATTGGGGTAGGCCATCACCTTGTTGTATGCCTTTTTATTTTGAAGGCTGTGAAATTTCTCTAATAAATTTTACTTTACAAACTGTATCTGTAAGTGTTTCACGGATTAGGTTTGCCAGTTTAGACTTTACACTAAATTCCTGAAAATTTTTATCTATAGTTTCTATGTCAACACAATCAAAAACCTTTTTGAAATTCACAAACATAATACAATGTCCTTTGAACTAAGTAATCTGTGGCAGATTACTGACCTGAGATTAAATATTTGTTCAGAACATGACCTTCCCTTCCTAAAACCACCTTGATATTCACCTAAATGAGTGCCTAGAGTTGTTTCTATTCTATTTTAAAAAATCTTGGAAAACACTTTATATGATGCTGGCAGTTGAGAGAGTCCTCTGTAGTTGTTTACATCCTGTTTATTACCTTTTTTGTGGAGTGAATGTATCAAGGCAAGTTACCATTCCTCTGGGATTTTTTTCCATTTTCCAGAGTTGTCAATGAGTAAATTTAGCTCATTTTCTATATTTGACAAGGAACACTTCATAAGTTCAGCTGTCGCAGAATCTTCTCCACTAGCTTTGTTGTATTTGAGATTTTTAATTACCTCTTCAATTTCTTCTATAGTTGGTAGTAAATCTTCTGCCAAATTTTCATCAGTATCTTAGAATTCCAATTTATGACTTTGTTCAGTACAGTTCAGAAGCTAATGAACATATCATGCTAGCAATTCAAAATTTTCAATATTGCGTAACACAATTCTGCCACTTTCATTTTTGAAATAGACATTTAAAGTTTGGAACCACTACAGTTTATTCTTAAAAGTTTGATAAAAGTCGCAGGTATTATTTTTTACAAAGTTTTTGTCTATTTCCAAAAGTTTCTCCTTTCCAAAGGCTTGTTTGGTATTTCTGATTAACCTGGCTATTTCCTTTCATTGTTGTTTAAATTTATCACAATCTTCAATTTTCTCTGAGCATTTCCAATTTCCCCTTTTTTTTAGTCCTCTCTGCTATGGCTTCTTGACTTACTAATTGCTTTGGATATTTCCTGCCAGTTGCCAGTTTTAGCTCTTTTAATTTCATCTCGATAGCTTTTAATTGACTCTTTTGCTATAGTAAGTCTGTCTGAATTATATTTTGTTAACCTTTGTGACTTTCCTTGTTCTTTATTAGGTAGGAGTTTGACTTTAATTTTAGAGATGGTATGATCAGACTCAAATCACCATTTCTTACTGCTTTCACATTCATAATTTCCATTGCACTTTTTTGTAAAATAGCCACTTGATCTAACTGAAATTCTCCTAACATTGGGTGGGAGATATCCATGTTTTAGCTCTTCTTGGGAGTTCCCTAAAGAAGGCTGACATGTTTCACATGGGAACTTTGACTGACACAAACTGGTTAGCCTCATGTCATTTGCAGTGGTTCTTCTATGAGCTGGGTATTGTCCCACTACATTTCTAAATTTCTTTTCTCTGCCTATTTGTGCACTGAAGTTGCCTAATAGTAAAATGGTGTTCATCTTTGGAATTTTGGATATTTCAGTTTCTAAAAGATCCCAGAATTCCTCTGTTTTATGTGGATTTATCCCGTTGCCTTCATTTATTGGCGCATGGCAATTCACCAGTGTGTATTAATTAAATTGATAGGAAAGAAGTGGATTTAAATTGAGTTACATTTCCTAGTATACTTTTATGAACAGAGAAAGCTGTATCCAATAGTAGCATCTGTCTTATAATTTTGACTGCTGGTTTACCTTTGAATATTCTGTAGTTACAAGTATCTACAACATTTTCAGCTAGGAACCTTGTTTTTTGAACTTCAAAAATTTCAATTTTGTTTTTCTCTAAAAGTATTTCTAGTTCTTTTTGTTTTCCAGCCTTGAGTAAGAATTTATATTTAAGGTGCCTAAAAATAATTTCTTTATGAATTTTATTTTAGAAGGATTCCAAGGCTGCTTCTATCCAACCTTCTGACTGCAGTTGTTGGGACTCCCCAGAACCCTTGCTCCCAATGCATTGCGAGACGCAAAATTTTGTGGACTTTTCATACTGCAATTGAAATTGTATTACATACAAAGTAACGAATTAGATTCCAAGATAAGATTGGATTGTTGGTCAGAAATTTGATTTTTTGTTTGTGGATCACTCCTCTAGGCTCTTCTGTTCTCTCCACTATCAGGAATTAAATCAGATTTTGTCTTCCACATTTGTGACTGTTGGTCAGGTTACACATGTAACCCTAGGTAGGGGCTCTCACAGGGTACACCATCTGGAGCCAGATGGACTCAGATTTTTTATCAAGGTTGTACTCATTCCCCATCAGTTGCTAGACGGGGCCCAGATTTTGGCGGTAATAGTGTAGTTGAAATTAGCTTTTAATATTTCCTATTATTATCTGCTGTATTTTATTATGTACAGACATATCATTGTATGGCCATCCTGTATGGAGGACATAGTAATAGGCATTCTTGGCATAGAGAAGCAACTGAAAGAGTTGAAATCAAGTTAAGTCATCAGGTATGGATGAAATTCCAGTTTAGTTTTACAGTCAGTACTCTATGGCACTGCCTCCTACTTAGCTTGCATTTATCATGAATCTCTCATCCAGTGCAAAGTTCCAAGTGACTTGAAAAAGAAAAGGTGACTCCTGTATATAAGAAGGTGAAAGAACAAACCCACGAAATTACAGACGAATATTCTTAATGTCAGTTTGCAACAGAATCCTTGAAGATCTTCTCGATTCAAATGTATTAAATTTCTTCGAGATGGAAATACTTCTGTCTACAGTTTTATAAAGCCTCTTGCCCTTTACGTGTGATATCCTGTGAACCACAGATGAAGGGCAACAGGCAGATTCCATGTTCCTAGATTTTCAAAAAGTGTTTCACATAGTGTCCCACTGCAGACTATTAATGGAAGTACAAGTATATGAAATAGTTTCCCATATTTGTGACTGGCTCTAGGATTTCTTAAGTAATAGAACCCAGTACATTGTCCTCAATGATGAGTGCTCACGAGAGACAATACATTATCAGTAGTGTCCTACTTGACACAGTCATGTAGACTTCGAAAAGCAATATGGGATGGAGCGAGTGTGCAAGGATTGTAGTAGGAAAAGTGAATGGCCGGCCAGCTTCAGTTTATTGGGGAGAATTTTAGAGAACTGTGGTTCATCTGCAAAGTAGACCTCATATTGAACACTAGTACAACCCATTCTTGAGTACTGCTCGAGCATTTGGGATCCCCACCAGGTTAGATTAAAAGAAGACATCAAATCAATTCATAGATGGGCTGCTAGATTTTTTAACAGTAGGTTTGATCAACATTTGAGTATTATGGAAATGCTTTGTGAATCCAGGTGGGAATCCCTGGAGGGAAGACGACATTTTTTTCATGGAAGACATTGAGAAAGTTTAGGGAACTGTTATTTGAAGCAGACTGCAGAATAATTCAACTGCTGGCATCATACATTTTGTGTAAGGAGCATGAAGATAAGGTAAAACAACTTAGGGCTTTTATGAAGTCATACACGTGTTGCAAAAGGAACAGGAAATGATGTGTGTGACTAGTAGTGGTACAAGTCACCCTCCACCACGCACCATATAGTGGCTTGTGGAATATGTATGTAGATGTAGATGGAGATGGAAGCACCATAGCTGTGTAGTTCGCAAGTACTGGCTGGATAGACTGTCACTGTTAAGAGGTTAATATTATACAAGGATTATATACAAGCAAAAATTAGCGTAAGTATGCATTATAATACAAGAGCAGAATAGTGTTAAGTATTGTACAACACTTAATGACATATAGAGTGAGAATTTTATAACTTGATTTCATATAGTAGTGCACTATTTAGACAGTTCAGTTTGCTATTTCACTGTCAAAGAACTCATTCTAACTGTACTGTGATTTTTGGTGTAGACTGCATGAGATCTTTCCTTGTCATTTTACGAATTCTAAGGACATCATTTCAGTACTGAGATGGCTAAATGTTTTAATAGACACTGCTGGAAAACTGTCCTTTCTCATGGAGAGTTGACACTTTGGCATGTCTAAGTTTTCCTTATTGCAAGCACTACAGTTGTGGATATCGCTCCTGTTGCTGAATGATTCATGATTTTCCTTCACATACATACAACAGATGAAGACATATTGACAGAAAATTGTCATCACTCCTAGACCTGCAAAGACACATTTGCTGTGATTCAGTTTTCTGTGTGATGTTATTATTCTTACTGATTTTTTATTTACTTATTAACTTTTTTAAGTAGTAGTACTTCTTGCAGCCTGTAGAGTGATCCCACAATAACAGGACATAGTTGCTATGGCTGCGAAACTGTGAATAACATACCATTAGCAGATACTGTTCAGTTATCATGTTTCATTTTCCTCATGACAGTTTGTCACACCATGTGCAGTGTGTTCTTTCCAAGTGAGTTTGATGTCCACCATGAACCCCAGAAGTTTCACAGCCACTACACAGTTTGTGTATTCTTTATCACTGAGACTACATACCAATTTTTGTGTTTTTCTTTCCTTCATTGATTTGTGAACAACAAACCATTCCTTTGTCACATCAAACATCTGCTTCTTCTTGAGCCTTGCTAGCATTGATACCTTTCAAGTGCAGAGTTGTGTTATCCATACATTACAAGAAAGCTTACAAGAGCTTAAATATTTACAAAAACTAGGAACAGGAGAGGGCCAGTTACTAATCTCTGTGGCACATCGTATTCCAATGTCTGCTCACATTACAGTGCTCCCTTGGCTGATGCAATCTGCTTTCTGCTTTCCAAATAAGATCTGAGGGTCGGCAGAACACTGCCTCCAACTCCATATTGACTGAGCTTATTTAGGAGGGCTTTATGAGGAATGCAGTCAAACACCTTACTAAGATCCCAAAGATTCTTTTTCTTCAAAGGTATGCTTTATCCTAGAAACCAGTTTTAGTGCAACTGTTATAGACTTGCATTTCTGGAAGCCATGCGGAGCATCTGTGAAATTAATTTCAAAGTAATTAGAGATTTGATCTTACATAGCAGTCTCAGTGCTACAGATTCTTTTTCTTCAAAAGTGTGCTTTATCCTAGAAACCAGTTTTAGTGCAACTGTTATAGATTTGCATTTCTGGAAGCCATGCAGAGCATCTGTGAAATTAATTTCAAAGTAATTAGAGATTTGATCTTACATAGCAGTCTCAATGAGTTTGGTGAAGACTGAAATCATTGAGACTGGACTGAAACTCCCCACCTTGCCTGGGTCACCATTTTTATAAACTGTCACTGTCTGTGCAAGTTTCAGAAAGCTCAGAAATGTACCAGCAGAACACAGTTATTATTTACCATAATTAATGGTTCAGCAGTTTCATAGATGATTTTCTTGAGGACATTAGTGGGAATACCATATATATTCTGATTATCAGAGGGCTTATAAGATTTTTACAATTATTATTATTATTATTATTATTAATTCCCTCCAGTTCATCAAGATGTACCTTTTTCATTTCTAACAGTAGTGGCAAGATCCATAGTCAGGACTGGGATTGCACTTTTAGCTTTTCCCAGAATTTTAATAACATAATTGTAAAGATTATCTGGACTACACAACCTTAAGAGGGAAGTGGTTTTCTTCCCATGTTCATTGATTAGGTACCAGGCTGCCTTGCATGGGCTGTGAACTCCTTCAATGAACCTATCATTTCTTTTCCTTTTGGTTGCTTCTACATCCTTTCTATAAGGTCTTTTTGCCTGAAAATATTTGCAGTAAAACATTTCCTTTGCTGTTGGCATAGTGGTACCACTCTCACTTCCACTGGGTTCAGAGCTCTCTAGTTGACTACTGTACTTTATACCAGTTTTTACTGTCTAATTTAGTTAGAAGTGGCCATAACAAAATTCAGGAGCATAATCATAACAAAACCTTAGCATTCATACTGTTGTGTTGGGTAGAATGAATAATCAGCTTTCTATAACTTTCATCTTTTTAGTAAGACAGTAATGGATTTAATTTACTACTACTACTACTACTAACAATAATAATAATAATAATAATGTTGCAGAAGTAATACTCATTTCATACAAGTGGGGCAACAACAAAAGTTGCCGCAAATTTTATTATGCCTACTGTTGGAATTGACCCTCAATGATTTACAGCCAAAACATTTTTGTATTTATTATAGGAAATCAACTGCACATCATAATAAAGGAGTGATGTGTATAATATAATGGAGGGAATTGTGGACATTTGATATTGTTGAACTATAAATAATGTTTATCGTGGAGAAAAATGGAACCTAAAATTGGGCATATTAGAATTTTTATTTTGTACATTTATTTTATTTTTTAATCAATAATTTACTATTAATGAAATTTGTCTCTCTTTCTTTTTCAGTTACAAAGAATACCTTCAGAAAGATTCCTATTTAGTTAGTGTGCATTACAGATATAAATTATAAGTGTTTTCCATTTGCAGAAAACCTTTTGTATTGTCTAGGAATAGATCTACAATAGTGATAGGATCAGTTTCACAAAATATTTGAAGTAAGATTTATTCTTCCCTGAAGCAAATGGTAAACCTGACAAGTTTCATTTCATTGGCTTCAGTTTTACTAAGGACTTTAACTATGGCATAAGTTGCTGATGTCTAGTTTCTTCATTGTTTAGTGCATATACAGCTGAAAACTTAAATAATCACACACATGGTTACTAAGAACAATCTTAAGATCTCACACATTTGACACCCCTTATTTATAACATTGTCTAAGTTATCTATTACTTTAATTGTACCATTAATGTTATGCATTACTGTTCTTTTTGTAACAGAAATACTTCAGACACCTGTAGGTAGAATCTTATAAATTTCATTTCCATGCCGAATGGGAAGATTGGCCCACTGCATAATTCTTGGTGCCTTCAGCCAAATCTTAGAAAACTGGGGCTTTATGCATTTATTATGGTCTTCTTCATTCAGTACTATGCTGTGGAATTATTTTTTGGTATCATTTTACTGAATCAATGAAATTATTTAGACTGAAAAGAAAGCAATTAGAATACTACTGTACAAACAGCAAAGTGAAACCTATAAACCACTCTAAAAAATTAAACATACTACCTCGCCATAGTCAATATACATTTGAACTGTTCTGTTTATTAAACTAAACATTAATTGACTGTACAGGAATCTGGACAGTGACCACCATGACAAACAGTCAAAAAAATTGTCAAGACTAGTTCCTCATTCTATTAAACTGTATAATAATGGTGTTAAAGATATGGGAATCAAACTGTACTACCATCTCCATAAATAAGTAGAAAATATTCTTTACTTTTACAGCACACAAGACTTTCTTGAATATGATCTGTCATAAATTATATTATATATTTTGATTATCTTTCAAAACTGCTGTTTTATTAGAAATAATCTATTATCCATGTCAGTAATGAACTTTTGTGGTTTGATTATGACCAGCATTATTATTGAACTTTTTATTATATTATTATGAATGCATATGTAATATATCTTCAGCGTAAAAAACAATATTGCGTCTTTATATGTTCTCATAGCATCTTTTTAACTTGTCCCATATGTCACTATACCATGATCATCATAAGAAAAAAATGCAATGTAAAGATTACCCCATGTATTCTTCCACATTTGCTGGAATCTCACTGGATTTCATTTCATGTGGAGCCGATACCAAGGTGTCTCGAGTACTATCATGTACAATAAGAAGACATCTCTGACCAGCAAGATGGTCCAGCTAACCTGCAGTTAATACAGTAAAAGAGAGATTAGCTGAGAAACCAATGTAGCTTCATATGTCATCCCACCAGCACTGCACACTTCATAGGGGACAAGACAGGAAAGCACAACATGATCTTGTTCTTAGTTAACATAACAAGAGTGATGAAAATTCCTAACTTAAGAACAGGTTTATTTTTCTGAGTGAGCTATGTATGATGAAAAAATGTATTACAGGGATATCACCATACAGTTAAACATTGAAACTACCAAACTTATTACTTACAGTCAGTCAACAGGTAATCTCCGAACTCCTTCCATATCTGAATTTGGGAAATACATTTCAGTACTGGAACTATCTTGTGCTGTGTTGATAACAAGTTGATCAACACAGAATTCCTGAAGTCATCGAAACACCACATTTTCTCTTCTTTTCACATGCTGTTCTGTATCCCATTAGCGTTTGGCATTGACGTGTGACAAAGGTTCATGCATTAGTTCTAGTACATCTGACAGCTTAAATGTCTTGTTATTTCTTGCAACAAATCCCTTAACTTGGCTACAGATCAGTTCTTTTGCGTTCATATTAAAGTGATATGGTGGCATCTGTTAAAATGCAGCATTTTTATGGTGTGCTAGGTGCTGTGAAATTTATTGTTTCCCATGTTTCTATGAGATTTATCAATCTGTGGTATAAAACATAGTCCAAATAAAGAATACCGGGGTTTGGTTTTGGCCTAAAAATTTAAATTGTTGTGTTTTCTTGATTTAAATAATCTTCATTAACAATATTTTATATAATATCAGTAATTAACAATTTACACACTGCTGTAAAAAAAGTTAGTACATTTGGAAAGATGAAGTCAGTTTTGACCCAATGATGGCATATACCATCAGGGGGAGATTAGATGTACTGATAAGATTTCAACATCATCTACCAACAGATAGTGTATTGGCATAGCTACCAGAGCACTATCTATGCCTACCCTTTGATAGGGAATAAGCCCAGATGTGTCAATGCAAACTACTGCAAACTAGTTATTAGTGGTGGAAATACCAGCATGGACACCTGTAGCCCCTCCTCCACTCACATTACAGCATCAACATGTACGGCTCGAATGATGCTGAGGATCACTTGGAAGATGGAATGGTGCACTGTGGTCTTCAGCAACGAAAGCAGATTCTGCATGCACGTAAGTGATGAATGTTTGTGCATATGTCTGAGATCTGGTGTGCACTGTCTTGTAGAGAGCATTCGTCCGAAACACACAGGCCCCATCCCAGGCATAACTGTCTGGCGTGTGATGAGCTACAATTGTCGTTCACCTTAGGTGTTTCCAGAGGGGACACTAACCAGTGTTCGGTAGAATGTTGTTAGACCTATTCTATTGCCTTTCTTGGAACAGGACGATGATGTGCTGTACCAGCAGGATAATTCTTGCCTACACACTGCACATGAAACTCAACGTGGCTCTGCAAGGCGTGCAGCAACTTCCCTGGCCAGCCTGATCTCTGGACTCATCTCCAATCGAGCACATGTGGGCTACGATGAAACGAGAAGTGACTCGTGCAACTCGTAAGACGACAACTCTTACAGAACTACACGAACGTCTTTGTTGAGTGATTGTAGGGGGATACAAGATGACTTGGACAGGATTTGTGATTGGTGTAAAGAATGGCAGCTAACTCTAAATATAGATAAATGTAAATTAATGCAGATGAATAGGAAAAAGAATCCCGTAATGTTTGAATACTCCATTAGTAGTGTAGCGCTTGACACAGTCACGTCGATTAAATATTTGGGCGTAACATTGCAGAGCGATATGAAGTGGGACAAGCTTGTAATGGCAGTTGTGGGGAAGGCAGATAGTCGTCTTCGGTTCATTGGTAGAATTTTGGAAAGATGTGGTTCATCTGTAAAGGAGACCGTTTATAAAACACTAATATGACCTATCCTTGACTACTACTCGAGCGTTTGGGATCCCTATCAGGTCGGAATGAGTGAGGACATAGAAGCAGTTCAGAGGCGGGCTGCTAGATTTGTTACTGGTAGGTTTGATCATCACGCGAGTGTTACGGAAATGCTTAAAGACCACAAAGATAAGATAAGAGAGATCAGGGCTCGTACAGAGGCATATAGGCAGTCATTTTTCCCTCGTTCTGCTTGAGAGTGGAACAGGGAGAGAAGATGCTAGTTGTGGTACGAGGTACCCTCCGCCACGCGCCGTATGGTGGATTGCGAAGTATGTATGTAGATGTAGAACGGGCCGAGCAGGCGTTGCATAACGTATCCCAGGACAATATTTGCCATCTATACGGCCGACTGGATACCAGAGTTGGTGCTTGCACTGACACCCATAGAGGCTACACCATGTGCCAATATGGTTGTTTCAGCACGATTCGATACCTGGTCCCTCAGAACTGGTTGTGCTATTGATATGTAAATACAATAATTTCATGTACTTCTTGTGCACTGTTGCAACAATAAATCTTAAGCGCATTGGAATCCTCTAAAAGGAAGCACTAATTTTTTTCCAACAGTGTATTTGCAATGAAAACTGGAATTTTGTGTGCGATATGTAATTAGAAACAAGAAGACATGTGAACGGAGAAAGGGAAACCAAAGCGATATTTGAACCATCAGTCCATGGACTGTACCATGTTACCGATTTACAATGCTGCCGATTCAGCTATGCATCATGAGTTACAAAATACCTTACCTTTAGTAAATACAGTTCCTCAGAAAACTTCGAAGTCGAGTTTTCCAGTAAACTTGTGGAAAACATTAAGAACAACATGTTCTTCGCCACTTTTAACGGTGTTCTATGCGCATGTTTCAAACGGAGCAACAAGAAGCGTCAGCCATTTTCCCACTGGATATTAACAGCGCGACAATCAGAACACAACAGCATTAAGGCTGCGACTGCACACTATTTTGAAATAGAAACTGCATAGCTAAAGCATGTCTGTCTTGTGAGTCCTAAAGTTTCATTTATCACAACTTAGTGATAAGATCTCTTAATACATAAGGAGGACCTACTTCCAGGAACGCTAACACCATCAGTGTACCTATGCTACGGCTTCTGATCAGTCGAAGTATAGTTTCAGTAATTGCCCCGCAATACTGGATCTTTTTGTCTACTTACGTACACTATGTTACATTTGTTTATGATGAGGGTAAACTGCCAGTTCATGCACCAAACACTGATCCTACTATTCTGAAGCGTCAAGACTTCTCGTGACACAACAACGTAGCCCGCGAAAATCCTCATGAAACTTCCGAATTTATCCTCTACGTCATTTCTACACGTTGTGAAAAGTAATGGTACTGTAACACTCCTATGGAGTACAACCAAAGTTACTGGTACGTCTGAATATTTTTCTCCGTCGAGTACGACTTGCTGTATTCTGTTCGCTAGAAATTCCTTAGTCCAATCATACTAATCTCATATTCTATAAGCTCATATTTTATTCACTAAGTTGCAGAGTGGAACAAATCAGAACCGTATCAGACGTTTTCTGGAAGTCAATCAACACGGCACCGACTTAAGTTCCGATACCTATTGCTTTCTGGATCTCTTGTACAAACAGAGAGACCTGGATTTCAAACGATTGTTGGTTTCGGAGCCCTTGTATACTCCTACAGTAAAGATTTTCGCTCTCCTGAACTGCTACAACACGTGAGCTTACATGTTCCAAAATTCTACAACAGACCGACGCCAGAGATATAGGCCTATAGTTTTGTGTGTCTGTTCGACGAGCGTTCTTGAAAACCGGAGTGACCCGCTATTTTCTCCAGTCATGAAAACGCTTCACTCATCCAGCGACCTACTGTACACTGCTGCAAAAAGAGGAGCAAGTTCTTTTGCATACTCTGTGTCCATTCACAGGACTTAATTCATTCAACGATTCAGTAACTTCTCTACAGCTATCGTAGGAAAAGATATTCAGGCTGTTATGATCTTCGCTTATGGCCAGTCGTCCTTGGGAGATTTGGAAATTTGTGGTAAGTTACTATGGGACAAAACTGCTGAGGTCATCGGTCCCTAGACTTACACACTACTTAATCTAACATAAACTAACTTGCGCTAGGTACAACACATACACCCATGCCATCGTTTTGGTGGTTCAGGTGTTGTGATGCAGGCAGGCATAATGTTTCTTGGGCGTACTGGTATCCGTGTCTTTGAACACCGTACACTCACCGATCGAATTTATTGTGACACTGGACCCCTTCCCCATGTCCGACTTGTCAGGTGTGCATTAGGTCTGACATCAGTTTTATTAAAGGCAGTGAGGGAGTGCAGCAAACAACGAAGGTGGAGGAGCTGTTGGAATGGGAAGAAATTTGGCGGATGGACTGGCCTGCCCATTCCGAAGTCTTAAATCCCATCGTGAACGTGTGGGAAAAGTTGGAGAGACGTACTGCAGAACATCAAATGGTTCAAAAGGCACTGAGCACTATGGGACTTAACATCTGAGGTCTCAGTCCAGTGATGAATACAGCCAGTTTCCCCCAGGGGGGATATATAGCTTGAGGGGGGTGGGTGTGGGGCGGGGGGGGGGGGGGGGCAGAGGACAAGGTTATAGGCTTAAAATTTAAGTGATAGCGTTCTGAAGACGTAGCAGCGCTATTAATATTTAAAATTTTTCATTATTAGCTAATATATAATTAAATAATATGTAGGTTAAGTACTACGCTGTTAGGCTAAGCCTAAGTTAATTATATTAAATAATTTTATTGCATGCAAAAAAACTCACATTTACATCGAGGCAGCATATCTCTTGATGACGTCATCAATAAAACTTTCTGTTGGCTCGTCGTCCCCTTCAGTTGAAATCTTCACACAAGTTTGGAGCGTTTCCTGACCTATCCAATTCCTTAATTTTGTCATCACCCTGTTCATTGTACTAAATGACCTTTCCACATAGCAAGTCGAAACTGGAATGCACAGTACACATTCAGCGAGTGTCCGTAGTGCTTCGTAGCCGATGTCGGCTCTCAGAATGAAAGACGCAACATCAGAAGACGTATAGTCTAATTTATTACTAACAATGTACCTAAAAGAATGCAAGTCTGCAATAACAGCGTCGACGTTTGTAAGTCCCAAATCACGCACAGTTATTTACAATCATTATCACTAAACTCCAGAAATTTTTTAAAACTCTAAAAATTTGCACTTAGTTCTATCACTTTTATTGCCTTCTCATCAAACCGTTGCTCAATTTCATCAATCATACTTTTAACAAATTTCCTTGCGCTTTTCATAGCTTGAATCTGCTCCTCTACGTTCGTGAATAGCACACCTTTTAACTTCTGTTGCGTCCTCCTGCAGTTTTTTAATTTTATTAAGAGTTTCATTTTCTGCACTATGTCCATCGCAGTCACAAAGACAGTCGATGTGTCTTAAATGTTCCAGAGTTCCAGAAACAAGTAGAGGGATTTGCGAAATTTTAAGTGATTGTCTCTGCAAAACTTTACATAAGTTCGAGACTGCATTTAACGTATCGTATAAAATCACTAAACCTACAATGAAATTGGTATTCATCAGATTCCTCCAGCTACACTTATTAAATCCGCGCCGTCCTTGTGTATATGTTCACATGCCATTATAATGGACTTGTAGGTTAGGAAAATAGCATGAACTGTGCGAGAGGTACTTAACCATCAGATGTCAACAACTTCGGGTATTTTTAAAACAGGTTGCTCCAAAGCACACTGAATTTCATGCAAAACATTTTCTCGTTTGGAAGAACCATGAAAAAGTTTGTAAATGTCTTTAACAACATGTAATGTGCGTCTTATAATGGGGTGTTTATTCCTAGAGTTGGTGGCATCAATTGACAAAACATGTGCTTTACACTGAATGTATGGCAGCTTATGGCCCTTCCTCTCTGACAACCGAGCGCGGACTCCTGAGATAGAACCACTAAAATTGGCAGCACCGTCGAAAGAACAAGATGATAATCTGTCGTAAGAAAGTTTTCTTTTCTTTAGTTCAGTATCAATTGCTATAAATATGGATTCAGCTGAAGTGCTTTTCAGTTCAACGAGACATAAAAACCTTTCCTTCACTTCAAACGACGGAGACAGTGCAACATATCGAACTACTAAAGACAGTTCACTTGGGTTGGAAAAATTTGTAGATTCGTCTTCCATTAATGAAAAATATTTTGTCTTGAAAGTCTAAAGACTCTCCCAATCAAGCAAACAATTCTGACGCAGTATACTTACTAAGATATGTGTACCTTTCGCTCTGAAATTTTAACCACTTTTCAAGATTAATGTCGCTTTTCAGTACTACCTTACGAATTAGAGGTTCATATTTCGTTGTGTGGGGTATTTCTTCCTTACTAAGGAAATACAGACTTCGAATTAACAATGACAATGCTTGCAGGTTTAAAGCTTTTTCATTTTATTTTTTGTTTAAATGTCTGTGTATGAATTGGAGCGTTTAATCCCTGTAATCTACCATTTTCAAGTGCAACGGCTTTTGCATGTTTTTCTGAGTTGGCGCGCTTTTCAAGTTTCCCCGTGCTTCCGGTAGCTTTTCTTAATTTAGTGAAAGGTACAGAAATGAACACTCCTCCTGTTGTCTGTAGAGCTTCGATATCGTTTTTTAAACGCATTTCTCACAATTTGCAGAAACCCCCATCCCGCTCGTGATCAAAGAACGACCAATTGTATTTACACTCCCATTTTTGCTGATACTTAATCTCGCGTCCAATACTTTGTTTAGAATTGCAATTAACGGATGGACAGAAATAGCACATTTATCGTTTGAAAACTGTGGATGGGAAACTGAAGACTTGGTAGACCTACGCAAATCATCGTCACAATCACTAGCACATCTTTCAGTAGACTCACACTCGTCTTTGTCTTTTGCAGTACACTGTCTTTTATTAGAAAAGAAAGAAATTAAAGTTTGTTGTTTCGACATTGTATTTGGGCACTAACACTTCTTTTTATGTTATAAACTGACGAAGACTGCATGTAGTACACTACATAATCACATCACATTTCCATAGCAACCTGTCGACTGACTGTTACAACCTTACAACAGTTTCAACAATGCATTGAGTTTTTATACAACAATGAAAGCTTAGATTATACTAGTAGAGCAGCGTTGCCAAACGTCCCACTCATGGTGGAATGTACCGTTTCTTTAGGCAAAAATTGTGTATCCCCATTGACACTGCGAAAATCATTGTCAAGTGTACACAAATATTTGGTTTGAGCTTTGGACTCATCGATTAGGAAAAATCTATATGGCTATTAAATCTTGGAAATATTCCCAGTAGTGCAATAAAAAATGAAAACAATCTTTTATAACGTCAGATGCTACTTCCAATTCCGTAGCAATACTTGGGGAAGTGTTTTGCGACATCAGGTTTATTCTAAGGGCAAATAGATACGAGTGGCGGATAAGAATAAAGTTCGCAGCGAGGGTGGGCTGTGTAGCTGAAGGATTAGCTTAGACGTTAGGCCGATTGGAGGTGCGGTGAGGGAAGACATGAGAGAGGAAAGGCTGACTTATTCCACAATCGGCGTTGCCAACAAACCTTGCAACGCTTAGCTTGACCGCACACTTATTATACAGCAACTGCTAATTTGTTGGTGTTGGCAATAATAATAATAATAACAGAACAATCGACGCTAAATGTTCCAAACCGAACAGATAAGTAACGGCCGGCCGCCACCTATTGTGTTACACATTCATTTTGCTTGTAAAAACTACATGTCATCACGACTTCTCCATAGTTGACTCCAAACTTCGTTAGCAACAGCAGCTGGCTTAGTTTAAATTTTGTCACAACGGTACAAGTTAACAGACCAGGTGATAATTTTTATGTTTCACCACAATTATAGATATGAATTTCTCGGGAGGGAATTTCCAATTAATCTCCGGGGGGGACTCCACCCCCCCCCCCCCCCGGGCCACCCCCTGAATTCATCACTGCATTAGTTCCCTAGACTTAGAACTAATTAAACCCAACTAACCTAAGGACATCACACACATCCATGCCCGAGGCAGGATTCGAACCTGCGACCGTAGCAGCAGTGCGGTTCCGGACTGAAGCGCCTAGAACCGTTCGGCCACAGCGGCCGGCAGCAGTTACGAACTTCCTCACGCAGCAGGACAGAATGTCCACATGCACCAACGACAATACAGCAGCTGCCAACCGCACTGGTGGCAGAATGGAAAGCCCTATTACAAGAAGTCCTTGCCAACCTTGTGCCCAGCATGGGAACACTTGTCGAGGATACATTGTCGTCTGTGGTGATCACACACCCCATTAAAAGCTATGTCTTACCGTTTGTAATGTCCAATTAACCATCATGAATAGTGATGACTTCCGTGTAGGTACTATCTTTGGATGAAAGTGTAATTTCTGTTCGTCTCATTGCGTATTTTGTCAGTTACCTTCTGTACTAAACTATAGCAGTTCTTCCTTTATGTATGACCAAATTTTTATTTAGTTTTGTTACTTGGCAGACACACATCACGCGAAAGTTTTTCACGCCAGCGTACGTATGATTAAATTCAAAGACAAAAGCATAAACACAACAAGACCAAACAAATTCTACAGCAGACAGCTGATCTCTTCAGTTGTTTGGCTTTGTACATAGTACGAGGGTGGTTTGAAAAGTTCTCGGAATCATCACGAGAGGTCAGCGCTACCACAACGAGTTGTTCACGTGATATTCATTGGATCGTTGCCTATAAACACGTGCCACGTCAGTGCTCTTGGAAGAGAGCTGTGCTGATGACGTGGCTCTGTTGTTGTTCCTACGTAGCGATTTGGGCAGATGGAAAAAATGGAGATTCGAGCAGTGATTAAGTACTCTGTAAAGAAAGGTATGAAAGTAAAGGACATTCATGCCGATTTCCAGAAAACACTGGGGGACTCTGCTCCTTCATATTCAACTGCTGCCAAGTAGACAAATGAATTTAAATTTGGTCGGGGGAGCTTAGATGATGATCCGCGCAGTGGTCGGCCAAGATGTTTCACTACTCCAGAAATCACTGATAAGTGCACAAAATTGTCATAAGGATCGCCAATTGAAAGTGCGTGAAATTGCTCACGCTTGTCAGATGTCATCTGAAAGGGTATATCTCATTTTAACTGAAGAATTAGAAATGAAAAAATTATCTGCGAGGTGGGTGCCGCGACTCTTGATGCTGGATCAAAAACGCATGAGAATGGACCTATTGGAACTATGTTTGGCCTGTTTTAAGAGAAACGAACTAGATTCGGTTTGTAACCACAGATGAAACTGGGGTGCACCCCAGAGACGAAACAACAGTCAAAGCAGTGGAAACATGTTGATTCTCTGCCACCAAAGAAAGCAAAGACAATTCATTCAGCAGGAAAGGTCACGGCATCTGGGATGCGAAGGGGATTCTGTTTGTAGATTATCTCTCCACTGGGCAAACAATTACTGGAGAATACTATTCTAACCTCCTGGACAAATTTAAACAAAAGATACGGCTCCGTCAGACTTCCATCTCTTCCCAAAACAAAAATTTTTCTTGGTGGACGAAGATTCACTTCAAACTAAGAATTGATAGCCAGAGTTAACAACTATTTTGAATTCCTGGAGGAAACTCATTTTCGGCATGGGATCAAGGCACTGGAACATCGTTGGCCCAAGTGCGTTAATCTACAAGGAGACACACTGAAAAATAAAAAAAAGTTTCAGTGATGTAAGTACTTTTTTTCTATTCCGTTCCGAGAACTTTTCAAACCACCCTCGTTTTATCTGTGATATCTTTAATATGCATAGTAATAACGGCGACACTGTCACCTTTCTATCGAAACTCGTTTTGAGTTCTTTTACAGAAGAAAACTCGTTTTCACGCAAAGTCTTAACTGTCAAACAGCTTAAGTAAACGAACTGTTAGAGTTCTGGAATAAAATGGGTGTGTGTAGAGTAAATAATTTCTTCGCAGCTCGTAACTTATCTTCCCAAAGCACTCTTAGCAGGTGGGCAATCGCGGTGGTCCGGTGCGACGGCATTAAAGTTGCAGCCGCGGCGAGGCGGAGTTCTTTGTGCGGCTGGAAGCTCTGCCATAATTAGGAGCCACGAGAGCTTCACTCGTCGCGGCCTCGTTGCATATGCACAGAGACGGAGGTCACGTCACTCCTGTGGAGGAACCAACCGCCCAGGCGTTGCCCCTACAGGCTGCGCCACCCGCGCTCAAGTCTGCTGCCACTGCCATTGCAGTGCCGCCATTACTCCTGCTCATCTCTACAGTAAATATCTTAAAACATTCACATGTAATATTAGTCTTTTTTTTGTTCACATTCTTTAGTGATACCCACAGGTTTGTAACTTGTTCGTGTACCTTTCATATACAACATGTCTTGTTTTATAAAGTATGTTAATATGAATATGCCTAAGCAAACAATTATTTTTCTCCGTTAAAACCAAAACATGTTTCAGCGAAGTCTCACCATCGTCCCTACGGTCGCAGGTACGAATCCTCCCTCGGGCATGGATGTGTGTGATGTCCTTAGGCTAGTTAGGTTTAAGTAGTTCTAAGTTCTAGGGGACTGATGACCTCAGATATTAAGTCCCATAGTGCTCAGAGCCATTTGAACCATTTTCACCATCGCCAATGAGTTAATTTATTTTCTTAGTATCACATTTTATGAATGTCTACCATTTGTAGTACAGCTGACATTTTGCTCCAATTGCCATTCGTAAATGCTTGGCATGGCACGGTGCTGAGACGATCACGTTGTGGTTGAAGCTCGTCTTGACCAGTGGCGAAGCTCTTCAGACGCTTTTCAGGCTTGCCTCTCCAAAAATTTGCAGAAAACTTGCAATTAGAGTTAGAATATAACAATGCATTGAAAACAGTACAAGTTTGTTTTGTATGTTGCTACTGTTTCATTCAAACCGTCCATGAGTTGACAGCTCGCTGCGTTATGCATGCTATCCATTTTAACAGTTCACTGGAGGCTTCTAGAAACAGCCTCTTGCTTCCAAGCAGTAGGCAGCAAGGCGGCAGGCAGTCACGTGTGTCGTAGGAGCGTGGAATTGCGGCTTTCCTCAGCTGTGAAAGTGTGTGTTATTTCGTGCGCTGCTCAGTACTGTACTGGTTTAACAAAACTTGTTTCAGTGCCACAACTCATGAGTGTATGTGATTAATTGATTATATTATGGCTTGTGTAGAGGAAACACTTGTGTCTTTATTTCGCGAATTAGGTGACAAACGATTTTCAAGCTGGACTTACTAAACAAAGTGCGCTTGTAAAGAAAGCCATTCACACTACGCTTAAACACTAATGTAACTGATGGGAAACGGAACAGAAAATTTCGAATTTCTTGGTATAAAAAGTATTCTTGGCATACAGGTTGCTCTGTATCAAATAAATTGAATAGTTACACATGTATTTCATTTTGTGGGTCTGGTATTGAGAAAGAATGGACGTCAGCTCCTTTCGGAGTTGTTGTTATTGTTGTTGTGATCTTCAGACCAGAGACTGGTTTGATGCGCCTCTCCATGCTACTCTATCCTGTGCAAGCTTCTTCATCTCCCAGTACTTACTGCAACCTACATCCTTCTGAATCTGCTTAGTGTATTCATCTCTTGGTCTCCCTCTACGATTTTTACCCTCCACGCTGCCCTCCAATGCTAAATTTGTGATTCCTTGATGCCTCAAAACATGTCCTACCAACCGATCCCGTCTTCTAGTCAAGTTGTGCCACAAACTTCTCTTCTCCCCAATCCTATTCAATACCTCCTCATTAGTTACGTGATCAACCCACCTTATCTTCAGCATTCTTCTGTAGCACTACATTTCGAAAGCTTCTATTCTCTTTTTGTCTAAACTATTTATTGTCCATGTTTCACTTCCATACATGACTACACTCCATACAAATACTTTCAGGAAAGACTTCCTGACACTTAAATCTATACTCGACGTTAACAAATTTCTCTTCTTCAGAAACGCTTTTCTTGCCATAGCCAGTCTACATTTTATATCCTCTCTACTTCGACCATCATCAGTTATTTTGCTCCTCAAATACCAAAACTCCTTTACTACTTTAAGCGTCTCATCACCTAATCTAATTCCCTCAGCATCACCCGATTTAATTCGACTACATTCCATTATCCTCATTTTGCTTTTGTTGATGTTCATCTTATATCCTCCTTTCAAGACTGTCCAATCCGTTCAACTGCTCTTCCAGGTCCTTTGCCATCCCTGACAGAATTACAATGTCATCGGCGAATCTAAGTTTTTATTTCTTCTCCATGGATTTTAATTCCTACTCCGAATTTTTCTTTTGTTTCCTTTACTGCTTGCTCAATATGCTGAGTGAATAACATCGGGAATAGGCTACAACCCTGTCTCACTCCATTCCCAACCACTGCTTCCCTTTCATGCCCCTCGATTGTTATAACTGCCATCTGGTTTCTGTACAAACTGTAAATAGCCTTTTGCTCCCTGTATTTTACCCCTTCCACCTTTAGAATTTGAAAGAGAATATTCCAGCCAACATTGTCAAAAGCTAGAAACATAAGTTTGCCTTTCCTTAATCTATCTTCTAACATAAGTCGTAGGGTCAGCATTGCCTCACGTGTTCCAACATTTCTACGGAATCCAAATTGATCTTCCCCGCGGTCGGCTTCTACCAGTTTTTCCGTTCGTCTGTAAAGAATTCGCGTTAGTATTTTGCAGCCTTGACTTATTAAACTCCTTTCGGAGTATGCGTGACAAAATATTTTGACAGAAAAGCCAAGAAACACCAGAATTCAAGAAGGAACCTTCAAAATCAAGAGAGTTTTCGGTTGTTGGCCCCCGGACGAGTGGAATATAAAATTTCTTTTGGAGCCAAACTGCTAGTCATAAAAAAATAATACCATGGTGACATAAAATGGATTCGTGATCAGGATACTTATTGATATTTGTTTCTCGGGCAAGATAGAGCTTGAATTCACAAGAGACTTTGAAGACGAAACTTCCGACAACAAAGGGGATTATCTTGAATTATTGGAACTTTTGTCTACAAAGGAACAGTTTAATCGTGATAATTTTTAGAGGACTTCTAGGTTCAAAGGAAAATCAAGCACAATTCAAAACGAATTGAATCAGTTACCAATGTCGTTCATGACTGGATTAAAGAAGAGTTAGTCGTGTGAGTTTGTTGAAGTGCAAGCATATGAAACCCCTGGACGTTTCTTGTAAGTCAGAAGTGAGTGTTATTCTCGAGTTTTGAACAAAAGACGGTTCCACAGAAATATTTATTGGTTTTCACAATGTTTCTAGTGACAAAAACTACTAAGGATTTTTCAGAAGTTTTATTAAATGCACTTGATGTTTGGGGAGTTACTGGCAAAATAGTGAAGCAAACACATCAATGCAGCCTCAGAAATGGCAGGTAAACATGGAAGTGTCCAAAATTTTGGTAAAGAAAAATGAATACGAGCTATGTTTTTGTTGTGCTATGGTTATAAACTTAATCTGATGCCGTTAGATTGTTCTAAAAATATGAAAGAAGTTAGGCTCTTCATTTACAATCTTGTAGCATTCAATTAATTTTTAGCAAGTCATCAACGCGAACACAACTCTTAGAGAATCAAGGATTCAAAATGTCTCAAATATGTACTACGCTCTGTAGTTTCAGTTCATGAACTGTTCGGACAATATAGAGGATGACAGTAATTGAATTATATGAGAGAAATGTAAATTAGTTACAAACTGCGACGTGCACACACTTTATTCAGCATGCAAACGTCACTTCAGATATTTGGATTTAGCTTATGAGATGTTCGGTATGCCTGCCATCACTGGCGATGATGTGGCGCAGGCGAATAGCAAAATTCTGCATGACCCGCTGATGTGTCGGGAAATCGATGCTGTCGATGACCTCCTGAGTGGCTGTTTTCAGTTCAGCAATGGTTTTGGGGTTATTGCTGTACACATTGTCTTTAATATAGCCCCACAAAAAGGAGTCGCATGTGTTCAGATCTGGAGAATATGACGGCCAATCGAGGTCCACGCCAGTGGCCTCTGGGTACCCCAGAGCCAATATGCGGTCCCCAAAGTGCTCCCCCAGGACATTAGGACATTAAACACCCTCCTGCTCCGATGGAGTCGAGTTCCGTCTTGCATGAACCACATCTTGTCGAAATCATGGTCACTTTGGACAATGGGGATGAAACCATCTTCCAAAACCTTCATGTACCATTCGGTAGTCACCGTGCCATCAAGGAATATCGCACCGATTATTCCGTGACTGGACATTACACACCACACAATTACCCACTGAGGGTGAAGAGACTTCTCGGTCGCGAAATGCGGATTCTCAGTTCCTCAAATGCACCAATTTGGCTTATTGACGAAAACGTATCCAAATGAAAGTGGGCTTCGTCGCTAAACCAAATCATATTCACATACTAATTCCCATCATGTCCCAGGGACAACTGTGCTATTTGATCGTCCTAACGCAAACTGTTCAGAAATTGTGACGATTTTATTTCATACAGTTCAATAACTGTCAATCTTAAACACCATGAGATGAAACATATTTTCCAAAATATCATCACAGATGATGAAGATTGGTATGAAGAGTCGTCAAACAGTACTTCTGCCTCGCTTAGCATTCTTAATAAAACTCAATTCCTTTTCCTACTTCGCCTTTACAAAAAAGTATTTGTATATGTTGACCTTCTCTATGCACTTCTTCAACACAAATTTGTCTGTGATATTAGTTTGTGTAATGTTGAAGTCGAGAAAACCATCAGTTTGTTAAAGGACGTGAGATCAGAAAACATTGTAACCTCTTGTACTGAAAGCTGTAACAAGAAATTTCATAGTAAAATAAGTCTTAGTGAGCGCGACTTGGGTCCCGTAAGACGTTATTTTATGATATCTTAGATAATATGATAGTGCAAATGGAAATGCGTTTTGGTGATCTTCAGAATATTACGTTTTTAGAGTTGCTCGATAAGAATAATTTCGAAATTATAAATCAAGTTTCGCAAGAATGAACCTCAGCTGCGTTGTCACAACGTACCTATTCTTCAACAAAGAACGACTTGAACATAAGTTAGGAAATATTTGTATTAACAAACATAAATATTTACCACCTGTAGACCTTCTTAAATTCATAATGGACAATGATCTTCAAAATATTTACAACGAAGTAACAAGGCTTATCAAATTCGTTCTTACTTCCTTATCACTACCGCTTCTTCTAAAATAAGCATGAACACCTTCAAAAGCATTAAAAATGCTTTTGCAATTCAATGACAAATGATAGATTGAGTTCTCTCTGCACAATTACCATAGAAAAAATACTGGTTAAACAACCCACAAGTAATCAGAAGTTTAAAGATAACATTATTGAAAACGCTGTTACCAAGAAGAATCGACGCATGGAACTCCTGTCTACTAAGATATAGGCCTAAGGTAAGCCTACCCACCAATAATCCATTAGCTTCGCCACTGCCACTGACGATCGGGAAACTTCACCGAGACATGGTTGAGGATTAAGGAAGAATAACTAGTGTTTGCTCAAGGCACAACAATATTTTGATAATTATTACAAGTGAATTCAATAATAATATTAAATTTCAGCGCCAAGACAGGCATTTCCGAACAAGAAACTGGAGCTAAATATCAGATGTACTGTAAATGACGGACAGAAAAACATAAATGTGTCATATTAAGAAAATAAATTAATCTACTGACGATGGTCAGACTTCAGCGAAACATGTTTGGGTGCTAAAGAAGAAGAATTTGTGTTTGCTTAAGGCACAACCATTTTTCCATAATTGTTCATTTGAACGCATACACGGAAAGTGAGTGCAACCACAAGATGAATGTTTGGTTTTTATTGCTGAAAACGCAGACTTTCACAGCTACGTTAACAACACAATCAGGTTTCATTGTTGTTAAATGTTTGCAGTTTAAGCACAAGTAGACAAAAAAATTAGATGATTCGTTTTCCCGTCGTTTGGCTATTTAATTGGACGGAAGAATGGTTGCTATTTTATTTTTAAATTTCATTCGATGACATGATGCTCAGATTCGGCCCCATACCCACTTTTTTTGCAGCCATATCCCAGCAGTTTATTGTATGTGGGACACAGAAATTCCAATTGGAAATATTTGGGACGGGATGTCCAGCTGCCTTACAACCAAGGGAAACCTCCCTCAAGCTTCAGTTGCAACTGGACGATTGCACCTGTATTTACTTGACTTCTGATACAACATCGTCCAAAGAAATACATGAAGGCCTAGCGCGTGTTTGTATATGCAAAAAAAATGAAATCAATGACTTGCTGTACATGAGAAGTGTACCAATCGGGATAATTTACGGTTTTTTGTTTTGTATTTCATACGTTCCATCGTCTTCTTCAGAACATACAAAGTGGGCTGTTCAAGATCTGGCCCACAATAGCGCCCGGCTTTGCAACCATTTTATTAGTGGAACAGGGTGAGCTGAGACTATTTTGTACAGGATTTTCATTTCCGGCATCTATCTTAACAATAAAAGAGAAATTTTCCGAAAACCTTATTTGGAACCGAGGATTTGAAGCTGTATGCAATTTATCTCTGGGACAATACATCTCAGTCAATATGATGAGGGCCTAGTGACTATTGATGTATGTGTTTGAGAATGTAATTGTGGAATGATCATATCTGCAGTATAATCACTACTCCGTTACAACATTAAATATTTTTTTTCTTCGCCAATGAAAAGGGAGACCTCGTGCATTATAAGACAAACCTCCAGAAAATCTTGGTCGGTACAGGGGGTTTGGAATTATTGTAGATGAATACTAAAATTATGTGAGCATTTGTTAGTGATGCATGCATATATGCACGAGTATGTGAAACTGTGGACCTGTAGTTTATGCGAAGATTAGAATTTGTCAGCCTCGGCTTCAAGAGGTTGTGGAGGCTGTTTGAAATCTGGCTCATTAGAGCGCCAAGGTTCTTTTCAATACCATGCAAGCTGGTTGTGGGGCAGTAGGCTTCCCAATTCGAAATAAATCAGAAGGGATTACTAGTACCGGAATTTGTAACCAAGGGAAATCCTTTAAAAATCTTGATCGGAATCAGAATGTTGCAGCTACTTTTAAATTATATTTGGGACAATGTAGTCCATTGTATCATACAAATGCTATGGCAGTTAGTTGCAGACGGAACTGCACTCTGAAAATGGTAAAGCCGGCAGTGACTGTCAACTAAATACACCTGGAACTATAAACGGGATTCCGGGAAGAAAAGCGTCAATCAGAAGCCTAACATAGTGCATTCAATAAACGGCGTTAATACACATGGCGCGGAGTGTTACAGTAGTTAATTAATTAAAATGTACTGTCGAATACGACAACAGCAAATAGAAATTAAAATGAGGTTAGCAGCACCATTTGTAAGAATGGTAATACATTTTTAACATACCCAATTTCTATTGTCACATTATGTCCAATTAGGGCAATACTTGAATAAATATAGGATTATCAAAGTTTAAAGTTTGAGATGTAACAGTACACAACATACGCTATATGACTATACAACACATACAAGGTGATTCACGTGCCCCTACCGCTGTCGTTTTATGCAATCCGCAATGTTATATGTGGGCTTTATAAACCAAGTGCGTTTCATTTTCTCTCGCTCGCGCTAACTTCTAGTCCCACAGGAAAAACGAGCAGGACGTTTTTATAGAAAATATAATGTAGTTGAATTTTGTACAGGGATCCCCATCCTATAACATGATGCCCAAACTATCAATGACCCATAAATTTAGTTTAAAACAGTGATCACATGGATAATAATACTCAGAACTGATTCGGATAATGAACTTGAGTATTTACAAAGTATTTTTTCAAGTCATTCATGGAAAGTTACCTTCCAACGCACTTCCAACCCATACACATCCCTCACCAGTCAGTCTGTCTGGTATGTTCCTTGTGGCGCTCCGTCCTACCATGGTACAAAAATTTCCGATTATACGAACTATTCCCGATATTCGACCTTTTTTTAGTCTTTACTGATTGGGCTATTACGCCACCGTTAACATTATTAATTCAAACGTGCCCGTGAGGTTTATGAAAAAAAACGACTTTTGTAAACGTTACGCTGAAATTAATTAAGTTGACAATTCGATTCAAACTTAATCTTCCAAGTGAAGTTGACGGAAGGCCTGATGAATACAACGATGTAGTTATTTGCAATTGCTGTTAAAATTTACAAAAGTTTTAGGTAAAATTTTCACAATCGTCAGTTTTACAATTTGTAAGTGCTCGATTAAGCTGGTGGCGTAACAAGACCAGACGGTGAAAACCAAAGGAGGTCGAATGTGGGAAATAATTCGTGCAGTCGTAAATTTTTGTACAGCTGTAGGAGGGAGTGCCATGGATAACATACAAGAAATCCTGACCGGTGGGGGCTGAGTGTGGGAATGTGATGCGTTTGAAGGTCGTTTTTACACTTTTTTCTTAGATAACTCGTGACACAACACACACTCCTTCCTTTCCGAAAATTCTTGTCTGCAAATTGTTAACACACCTTAACCTGTTAAGAGATTCATACAAGTGTAAGAGCTTCTTCCTTTTTTTTTGTAGCTAGTTTAATACTTGGAATGAGGAAAAAACGATAGTATTGCAGTTTTTTGCCTAATGATGTACATAATTTTTTTTTCTTTAGTTATAGACAGTAAAGTGTTTCCCATCAAGTGATTTATTGCCTGGAACTGTGCTAGACCCGTGTGGCAAGATAGCCATGTTAAAAAAATTCTCATGTCAACCCTTTCCTCATTTTGTGTCGCCATACAGTCCAGTCATTCAGGGAAGTAAATCCGAAAAGTGAAAGCAAAAACTCAGTTGTACATAAGTAAGGTTTTTGAGAAGTGTAGTTTGGGAGCATCCTTAGCAGCCATACGAAAATTACAGATGTAAACAGAGCACAATATTTGCGTAATTTATCTTACAGGGAAGGATTAGCAGACAAAGTGTAGTGTCGTTACCGTTTTATGGGTAAATCTATGGGAATATGATGTGATGTATTGCCGCAGCCCCCGGTAGCTGTCGAGCACAGGGTATTATCATTTTGGTTATAGCAACAGAGTTGTTAAATTATTGCAGGTCAGGCCAGGGTCGCTTGGTGAAACCCGCCAGCATAGTGGTAACGCACGTCTCTTGCAGTACAGTTAAGGGGATTTCTCCAACGGGTTCCAATGGTGTTGCCAAGAACACGACTAGAAGTGGCACACGGACACAACAGGTGCACTCTATCTTGTATAAGTAGTTGTCATTTTGGTAGCAGTTTCATTCGCTTCCCAGCAGTTCTACCAGGACGAGGGGACTATGCAGGATGAAAAGACCGCTTGGAACCGCCATCAGCAATCACGAGCTCAGGTCTCCTTTTGCCGGCCGGGTTGGCCGAGCGGTTCTAGGCGCTACAGTCTGGAGCCGCGCGACCGCTACGGTCGCAGGTTCGAATCCTGCCTCAGGCATGGATGTGTGTGATGTCCTTAGGTTAGTTAGGTTTAAGTAGTTCTAAGTTCTAGAGGACTGATGACCTCAGAAGCTAAGTCCCGTAGTGCTCAGAGCCATTTTTTCAGGTCTCCTTTCCTGTACCAACTTTCAGCATTAAGTCCACATTTCTGGCTTAGTGCCACAATCCAGCGGGCTATTCCAAGCTACTCGACAAGCAAGCCAATCTCCTGCCCAGGCGGTAGTGGGTCATATCCCATGTACAGCAGTCACCTTTTGCCATTGTGGACAGCCCGCCACCATACTGCACAGTCTTTCATCACGGAGCTAGCTACCATAGCAAGAATCCTGACTACCTTCTTGCACCACTGACAAGAGGTGCTTATGGCACATTGGCCACAGGAGTCAGCAAATCTGGGTGTGTACATATGCAGCCAGCTGGCTCCACGCTGGTTGTCATCTCCCCACTCACTTGGCTCTCTCTACATGGACTGGGGAAGTGGATGCTACACCACACAAACATAGCAGAGATATATACTGAAGAGCCAAAGAAAGAGGTACACCTGCTTAATATCGTGTAGGGCCCCGCGAGCATTCAGAAGTCCCGCAATATGATGTGGCTGAAGTAGTGCTGGAGGGAACTGACACAATGAATCCTGCAGGGCTGTCCATAAAGCCGTCAGAGTAAGAGGGAGTGGAGATCTCTTCTGAACGGCACGTTGCAAGACATTCAAGATATGCGCAATAATGTTCACGTCTAAGGAGTTTAGTAGCAAGCGGAAGTCTTTCAACTCAGAAGTGTTCCTGGAGCCACCCTGTAGCAATTATGGACGTGTGGGATGTCGCCTTGTCCTGCTGGAATTGCCCAAGTCCGTCGGAACGTGCAGTGGACATGAATGGATGCAGGTGATCGGACAGGGTGCTTACGTAAGTGCCACCTGTCAGAGTCGTATCTAGATGTATCAGGGATCCCATATCACTCCAACTGCACACGCCCCACACCTTACAGAGTCTCCACCAGCTTGAATAGTCCGCTGCTGATATGCGGGGTCCATGGATTCATAAGGTTGTCTCCATACCCGTACACGTCCATCGGCTCTGTACAATGTCAAACGAGATTCGTCCGACCAGGTGTCGTGTCTTCAGTCATCAGCAGTCCAATGTCGGTGTTGACGGGCCCAGACGAGGCGTAAAGCTTTGTGTCGTGCAGTCATCAAGGGTACACGAGTGGGCCTTTGGCTCTAAAAGCCAATATCGATGATGTTTCATTGAATGGTTCGCACGCTGACACATGTTGATGGCCCTGCATTGAAATCTACAGCTATTAACAGAAGAGTTTCACTTCTGTCACGTTGAGCGATCCTCTTCAGTCGTCGTTGGTCCGGTTCTTGTAGGATCTTTTTCCGACCGCAGCGACGTCGGAGATTTGGTGTTTTACCCGATTCCTGATATTGGCGGTACACTCGTGAAATGGTTGTACAGGAAAATCCCCACTTCATCGCTAGCTCGGAGATGCTGTGTCCCATTGATCGTGCTCCGACTATAACATCACGTGCAAACTCACTTAAATTTTGATAACCTGCCATTGTAGCAGCAGTAACTGATCTAACAACTGCGCCAGACACTTGTTGTCTTACGGAGGCGTTGCCGAGCGCAGCTACATATTCTGCCTGTTTACATATCTCGGTATTTGAATACCCATGGCTACATGAATTATTTTTGGTCCTTGGCGTAAAATAAAGTGTTAATTTCGACAGCCAAATCTTTCTGGGACTTCATTGTCTCTCTGGGTCTTCACTGGCCTGCTATCCTGTCTCATCCCTCTGGCCTCTGCCACCCTACATCACAGCCGCCCCTCCATCCCCAGCCCCACCTGCAAAAGTAACATTAACACTCAAAAACAAAATAAATTCAGACAGCATTACATAGTATCCATAAATGATCATTGTATTTCATCTGTATGGTTGAACAATATGACAGTTAACATGACGGCTGCGACGTCAAGTGCCATTATTTTTCTTCGTGTAGTAGTATTTAGTATCGTGCTTACAAGGAGGGCCATTTTGAACACCATTCACACTCAAAAATGGCTCAAATGGCTCTGAGCACTATGGGACTTAACATCTCAGGTCATCAGTCCCCTAGAACTTAGAACTACTTAAACCTAACTAACCTAAGGAGATCACACACATCCATGCCCGAGGCGGTCGCGCGGTACCAGACTGAAGAGCCTAGAACCGCTCGGCCACCAGCGGCCAGCACCATTCACACTCTCACATAACTGTCGGCTGAGAGGTTAGATGTATTTTTCGCTCAGATGTGCAGGATAGCACAGCCACGTCATACGCCTTGACTCAAAAATGTGCTTGTTTCCAGCAAGACAAATACGCACTCGGACACAGTGACGACGCCCCTGGAGGAATGCGTACTGTTAACACAATCTCCATTGTTACAGCTTCACGTGGGAGAAAACCAGAGAGAAATGCACAGACAGTTGTGCGACCTGACACCTGTCACCTCTTCATCAGGGATTTGCCCATCACCCCTGACATGGCGGGGTACAGGCACATTGTACTGTTCCTCTTTAATCTTCATCTTAATGTTTATGGTGATATACTTCATTTTTGGTTACCTTCTCATGTTCGATGTCCCCTCATCGTCAGTAGCGCTTAAGCGTTATGGCGGGCCGAAGTTTTGCCTTTACCACTGCTCGCCGGCGCAGACGTCTTAGGAAGTTGCTGAGTTCGTTGTCCGTGGGGCAGCCGGCGTGGCTGCCTGGGCGCCTGGCATCGTGGCCTCGACGACACTTGGCAGACTGTCAGCATGAAGGGATACTGTATTGAGGAGAGCAGGCAGTGAGGAGACAAGGGCAGCCAGGTCGCCACTGGTGACAGCTGCTGCTGGTGCGCCAAACTGCTGCAGGGCGACTGGCTGCGGCGACGGCGCGGGCAGTAGTCGAAGCGCTTGCACTTATGCCCCGCCCCCTACGCTGTATTGCTTGCTTGTGTGTGGCGGCGAGATTTTCCTCTGGGGATATCAACTCACTGACCCTCTGGCGTACTGTCTCGGCGAGCCACCACGGCCTTAAAACGTGTCAGTACAACGCCAGCTCGTGACGTACGCATCAACGCAGTTTCCACATTTGGGTTTGTGCATCTTCAGGAGTGGGTAGTTTGTGTTCACGTGGTTGCCTGTGCACTTAACGCATGCCCCAGGGAAGGAGCAGCGGCATGTCACATGTACCTCCTGGTATCGAAAGCACTGAGGCGATCCTGTCTGGCGAAGCGGATTGGCGATGACTATGGTGTAGTCACTCTCTTCATGCTGAAACAGCTTCCTATTCTCCTGGTGGTCTGTAGTGATCGCCAGGAGGGACAGAAACAATTTCTGGGCCTGAAGTTCTTTGACATGCGCCACAGTACCAACTGCAAATCCCAGATCCTCTAGTTCTCATTTAAGTAAATCGTGGGTTGCCTAGTGTAGTAAACTTTGAGGACTGACTTGCTTCAGTAATTCTTTTTGGAATGGTGGTGTGCCTGTTGAAGGGCAACGACAGAGCTGCCACCTCGTTCCTCACATTCCAGAAATATTCAGTTTAGCAAGCTGTACTCGCAGAGTGTAGAGCCTTCTAGTCTTCGTGGTGCCAACGACAATGCTGGACACAGAAGTGGTACTATGAAGACTTTCCAGACGAGTCTCGAATTTGTGAACAACATCACGATGGACGTATTAGTGTTTGAAGTCCCTGAACAGAATAACGTTTCTCAAATTGCATTCCCCATCGTCGTACGGAGCTAACACCTGGTTTGGGGGTATGGGATACCATCGAGTTAAAAACAAAACCATCATCTTTCGGCGTATAGCCTCGTAGGTCCGACGTGTTAAGATCGGTGACTGTGCCCTAACTTCAAGGTCTCCATAAGATAATCCTTCAACAAGGTAATGCAAGATCGCATTTGTCTGTGGTGTTACAATCGTCTTTAATATACAGGATATTCTAGTATTGTCCCGGTCAAAATGTTCTTTAGGTATCTCATTTCTGAATATATCTGGTCATAGGTTGCAGAGAGATTAGTACACCACCAGTTATCAGTTTCTTTGATTTATGAACTCTAGAATAAAGTTGAAGTAGTATTTGCATACTGCTTCAACTTTCAAAAATTCACTGTGCTGTATATGATGGTCATGTAACTGAAGGATGTATACCCTCGACTCCAGCGGCAGTCAGTCTGGTCCCTAAAGCCCGCTAGTAGGCTTCCGGCCATCACGATGGGCAATGGACTATGGGAGGCTCTCATAAAATTTTGGCATGAAGTATCTGGTAAATAATTATTGTTATATGCTTTAGCTTGCTGTACCTCTGCATTATACACACATCAAAAAATGTTTTGCATCACCTCGGTTCTGAGACATCCGGAACCTCTACAGAAAACTGGAATAGAGATCAACATAAACATCATTTATGTCCTTTTTATTGTTGTGAAAACCACACATTGCATGTTGTACCACCACACAGTGAGACCTTCAGAGGGGGTGGTCCAGATTTCGGTACACACCGGTACCTCTAATACCCAGTAGCTCGTCCTCTTGCATTGATGCATGCCTGTATTCATCGTGGCATATTATCCACAAGTTCATCAAGGCACTGTTGGTGCAGATTGTCCGTTCCGCAATGTCGATTTACCGTAGATCCCTCAGAGTGGTTGGTGGGTCACGTTGTCCATAAACAGCCGTTTTCAATCTATCCCAGGAATGTTCGATAGGGTTCATGTCTGGAGAACATGCTGGCCACTCTCGTTGAGCGATGCTGTTTTCCTGAAGGAAGTCATTCACAAGATGTGCACGATGGGAGGCCCGAAATGTCGTCCATGTAGACGAATGCCTCACAAATATGCTGCCGATATGGTTGCACTGTCGGTTGGAGGATGGCATTCACGTATCGTACAGCCGTTACGGCGCCTTCTATGACTTCCGGCGGCGGACGTCGGCCTACATAATGCCACCCCAAAACATCAGGGAACCTCCATCTTGCTGCACTCGCTGGACAGTGTGTCTAGGGCATTCAGCCTGACCGGGTTGCCTCCGAACACGTCTCCGACGATTGTCTGGTTGAAGGCACATGCGACACTCATCGATGAAGAGAACTCGATGCCAATCCGGAGCATTCCATTCGGCATGTTGTTGGGCCCATCTGTACCGCGCTGCATGGTGTCGTGGTTGCAAAGATGGACCTCGCCATGGTCGTCGGGAGTGAAGTTGCGCATCATGCAGCCTGTTGCGCACAGTCTGAGTCGTAACACGACGTCCTGTGCTGCACTAAAAGCATTATTCAACATGGTGGCTTCCCTGTCAGGGTTCCCCCGAGCCATAATCCGTAGGTGGCTGTCATTCACTGCAGTAGTAGCCCTTCTGCGGCCTGAGCGTGGCATGTCATCGACAGTTCCTGTCTCTCGGTATGTCCTCCATGTCCGAACAACATCTCTTTGGTTCACTCTGAGAAGCCTGGACACTTCCCTTGTTGAGAGTCCTTCCTGGCACAAAGTTACAATGTAAACGCGATCGAACCGCGGTATTCACGAGCCGTGTACCTCCTTCCTGGTGGAATGACTGGAACTGATCGGTGTCGGACCCCTTCCGTTTAATAGGCGCTGCTCATGCGAGGTTATTTACATACATCTTTGGGCGGGTTTAGTGACATCTCTGAACAGTCAAAGAGACTGTGTCTGTGATACAATATCCACAGTCAACGTCTGTCTTCATGAGTTCTGGGAACTGGGGTGATGCAAAACTTTTTTTGATGTGTGTACATTCGCCAAGCAAGTAAAACAGAATAAATGCTAGTGGACATGGACCACAATATGCCATTGTGCGATTAACCAGGAGATTCCAAGTCATACTTGGTTTTCCAGCTAGATGCTCACGAGGAAAGACATTGTTACTATTGAAGGAATAAGAGTCAATCTCATGAATAGAGACATTGTTAAAATTAATGTCAACTCCAGGCAGTGATTTCTGCCTTATTGACGAGGACACTGTCCATATACTAAGTGAATGTGTTAAATACAGTCATTCAAGAACAGCTACAGTGTCCAGTGCAATTTAAAAAAAATTAAGTATTATTTTACTCTTAAAATAGCTCTTAGTTCCTTGAACACAATGATTGCCTAATGTATTTGCCATTTAATCCATCTTAGATAAGCGGAAACTTCAAATCTGCCACTTTTTTGTGTTTGATTTTATACATATATACACAATTTGTGGCTTTTACTGTAATGGTACACTCTGACTAATGAACACTGTAGATTAATTATCTCCCAGAACTGTTGCTTACGTTTCTATAGGGTCGGCAAATAAAATATTTCCTGCACCTTAAGGTAGGAAACCAACCTTACATAATCCACACCTGTAGCAGATGACGTACGTTGGGTTAACTATCTTACACTAATAGCCATTAAAATTGCCACACCAAGAAGAAATGCAGATGATAAACGGGTATTCATTGGACAAATATATTATAATAGAACTGACATGTGATTACATTTTCACGCAATTTAGGTACTGAGAAATCAATACCCAGAACAATCACCTCTCGCTAATAACGGCATTGATACGCCTGGGCATTGAGTCAAACAGAGATTGGATGGCGCGAACAGGTACAGCTGCCCATGCAGCTTCAACACGATACCACAGTTCATCAAGTGTAATGTCTGGTGTATTGTGAGAAGCCAGTTGCTGGGCCACCATTGCCAGACGTTTTCAGTTAGTGATAGATCTGAAGAATGTGTTGGCCAGGGCAGCAGTCGAACATTTTCTGTATCCAGAAAGGCCTGTACAGGACCTGCAACATGCGGTCGCGCATTATCTTGCTGAAATGTAGGGTTTCGCAGGAATCAAATGAAGGGTAGAGCCACGGGTCGTAACACATCGGAAATGTAGCGTCCACTGTCCAAAGTGCCGTCAATGCGAGCAAGAGGTGACCGAGACGTGTAACCAATGGCGCCCCTTACCATCACGCCGGGTGATACGCCAGTATGGCGATGACGAATACAAGCTTCCAATGTGCGTTCACCGCGATGTCGCCAAACACGGATGCGACCATCATGATGCTGTAAACAGAACCTGGATTCATCCGAAACAATGACGTTTTGCCATTCGTGCACCCAGATTCGTCGTTGAGTACACCATCGCAGGCGCTCCTGTCTGTGATGCAGCGTCAAGGGTAACCGCAGCCATGGTCTCCGAGCTGATAGTCCATGCTGCTGCCAACGTCGTCGAACTTTTCGTCTTGCAAACGTCCCCATCTGTTGACTAGCCGGCCGTGGTGGACGTGCGGTTGTAGGCACTTCAGCCCGGAGCCGCGTGACCGCTACGGTCGCAGGTTCGAATCCTGCCTCGGGCATGGATGTGTGTGACGTCCTTAGGTTAGTTAGGTTTAAGTAGTTCTAAGTTCTAGGGGACTGATGACCTCAGATGTTAAGTCCCATAGTACTCAGAGCCATTTGATGTTCATGCGGTAAACACAGAAACGTGAACAATGACTAAGTTACTAACAAATGCGTCCAAATAAAACCAACGTGTTGTTATTCTTCTCTTGGGTGCCGAAGGACAAACACCGGTAGATATCCATCAGTTTATCGGGCAGCATTTCTGCCAAAAACGACCATTGTGCAAAACAGTGAGTGGGGGTGCTGCTGCTCCATGATAACACATGACCCCATATCGCAAACGTCGTAATACAGAAGTTACACCAGCTCAAGTGGAAAACACTCGAAAACCACCCTATAGCCCTGACTCTCCCCCATACGATTATCACGCCCTCGGCCACTTCAAAAAGGTCTTGAAGGGTCCACAATTTCCGTCGGATCTGGATGTGCAGCAAGCAGTTACGGCTCAAATGGTTCAATGGCTCTAAGCACTATGAGACTTAACATGTGAGGTCATCAGTCCTCTAGATATAGAACTACTTAATCCTAACTAAGGACATCACGCACATCCATGTCCGAGGCAGGATTCGAAGTCGCGACCGTAGCAGCAGCGCGGTTCCATACTGAAGTGCCTAGAACCGCTCGTCCACAGCGGCCGGCAGCAGTTACGAACTTCCTCACGCAGCAGGACAGAATGTTTCACCGAACGGGCGTCTTCAATCTGGTGCGTCAGTGGGATGTTGCCTCAATGCTCACTGCGATTTTGCCTGATTGGCATACCGATTCTCGATTCTAGACTGTACGTTCTTCGAACGGAAACTTTTTGATCGCCCCTTATATAATGACGTTATGACATTATCTGTTAAGCACTCCAAAGCATGACCACGATCCAGTAGTCCAATTTCTGCAATATATTATTTAATAACAAATGCACCCTTGATAAATACCATGTCAACATTGTCCCCGCATTATTGGTGTGTGACATCGCTATAAGAGTACCCATAGTAGACCTGTAAATAACAACGAAATAATCCACACTCACAACAGCTCTGAATTGACACTGTGAACAGTTATCCTCACCACCGGCATGAAACTAACATCTTAGTTTGTTACAAAACAATAATATCATTAACAGGATGGCTGAAAGCAGACGGGCCCTAAAAGAATGTAGTATAGTTGTAAATAACGATGGACAAGCCGAGTAGACGCATTTCTATGCAGAGCTAAACTACGCAGTAAACTATTTCCCCACCATTGGTTAGGAATGGTGGCGTAATACATGTTATTAAGAGGAAACTAAAATGTTGGCCAGATGCAAGTAGCTCTCACGCACTGAGCATTCCACAAATCTTAATTATGTATATAAATGATCATCACATCTGGGAATCAAGAAACTCTACCAATTTTGCCTGTAATCGATACTGACACTGGCAAGATATCAGTTTCAAGGATTCCAAGACGTTCGACAATGTTTTAATTTCAATGATATAACGTGACAAAGTCAGGCAGAGGCATGCGACCATTATTATAATAATCAGTAGTTCTTCATTCAGGCTGACTGGTTCCTGATGGTAAAAGTCAAACATCAGACAAGGAATGACTTTATTGTTCATATGATGCGTTTCGGGATTTATCCATCATGAGATACCCCGGAGCGATTACTGCATGTAGATATGGCGCTTCAAGTTGTATATGAAACAAACATTCACATACTAGTCTAGGATTAGAGAAATATGTAATTAAAAATATCAGGGCGTTTAATACAGTTTTTTTTCTACTCTGCTGTTGGGTGTTTTGACTGTTGGTGTCCTGTCTGCCTTATCAAGCTACTGCTTCCAGCAGTTAGCATCTGTTATGTGATCACAAGGTGTTGCTGCCACATGAATGTTTTTCCTGTCACCCCGGCCTTACTACGTCGTTTTAACGGTCAGAGAGTGAGCTTTCTCTCTCGCCCATTGCTGGTGTCCAAGGCGTGTAACGTCCATGTATCAGGTTCCATTCACTGTCGACACCAGTATGGTGGTGGAGGCTGGCGTCTGAGGCAGTTCTTCTAGCTGTGGTAAGGCAGTGCCAACATGAGGTGTGGCGCAGTCAGCACTGAGCTGGCTGGAAACTCACACGGACACAACTACTCATACGTCTTTGGAGTGTACTACTTCGCACACAACGGTAAGGAAAGGTGGGCTATGGAGTTGTGGGGCAACTGTCGCCGTAGGAAAGCTGGACAGGAGCAAAAATGATTGGTGAACAAGTTATAACAGGTAACAAAATTTTCACTTAACTTAAGATTTACTTAACGCTGACACTTGTTGATGGCCCAGCATTGAAATCTCCAGCAATTTGCTGAAGGACTGCACTTTAATACGCTGAATAATTCTCTTCAGTCGTCATTGGTACCGTTCTTGCAGGATATTTTTTCGGCGGAAACTATGTCGGAGATTTGATGTTTTACCGGATTCCTGATATTCACTGTACACTCGTGAAATGGTCGTACGGGAAAATCACCACTTCATCGCTACCTTGGAGATGGTGTGTCTCATCGCCCGAACCCCGACTATAACACCACGTTCAAACTCACTTAAATCTTGATAACCTGTCATTGTAGCAGCAGTAACCGTTGTAACAACAGCGCCAGACACTTGTCTTATTTAGGCGCTGCCAACCGCAGCGCCGTATTCTGCCTGTTTACATCTCTCCGTATTTGAATACACATGCTTATACCAGTTTCTCCGGCGCTTCAGTGTATATCATACGAGTAGTAGCACCGGGAGAGTGTTAAATATAAAAGCCAATCGCTTGAAGTAATTGCTTGTTATTTCGAGTCCCGAAACACATCTAATTATTCCTTTTGTTGGAATGACAATACGAGTATTTAAGACAAAATACGAATGGTTCGTGTGTAGGGAAGTCGAGTTGTAGTGTTCACTGTGTAAAGATGTGCAGAATATAAGAATCAATAAATGACAGGGAGTGTACTTTTTAAAGAATGGAGTAGTATTTCGGTGGGTTCATTTCGTGAAAGTAAACAAGCTCAGTTAACATCATTGGGACAAAAGATTTATAAACATAGGACGTTCGTAGCCATGTAACTGCACGCAGACAAAGGAGAAAAAGACAACGCAACGTTCTAGAGAACCGTAGAGCTGAACAGCAGAAAGACATTTTTGAAAGTACAAGAAAAATGTTTCGTACTGCATATTTTGTAGCGAAAGATAACAAACCGTATCTATACCGTCACAAGCTTGTGGATTTGTAAATTCAAAATGGTCTCCACATGACCTAAACGCTGCACAGTAAACTCAGTTGTGCCAACATCATAAGAGTGCCTTGCGGACCCTATGAGGACGAAGCTCTGTTCTTTCATAATATCAAATAAATCAAAGATCTCTGTGTTCATTGATGATCCCTGGTTTCACAGTCAGTTTTAATAATGTATTTAAGTTCCGAAATTAGTGATGGTAACGTAAATACGTTATTCTTGGATATCGTTGAACTTCATAAAACAGATAAAGAAATAACACAAGCTGAACTTTTAAAACGTCTCTCGAAGTACGGTTTTTCTGCATGTAATTAGAATGACAATTTGATTGGAGCATGCAGTGATGGTGGTAGTGTCATGCTAGGTAGGAATTCAGGTGTTTCAGAACAACTTAAGAAAAATACAACAAACTATTGAAAAGGCATACTTTGTGCCACCGAAATAAATGTTAGGTTTCTGATGCAACTGAAGAGGTTCCTGGTGTGAATCATACTATAAATTTTTTAAGAAGCTGTGTGCGTTGCGCCACCAATCTCCAGAGAATCAATATGAACTGCAGTGATGGTACTAGCGTCATGCTGGGTAGGAATTCAAGCGTTTTAGGACGACATAGGAAAAAGTACAACAAACTATTCAAATGACGTAGTTTGTGCCACCGAACTAAATTAGATGTTGCTGATGCAATTGAAGAGGTTACTAGTATGAATCATACTATCATTTTTCCAACAAGCTGCTTGAGTTGTGCTACCAATCTCCTAAGAATCAATGTGAACTATCAGCTATTGGACAAGAGTTAGTTGCAGAACTTAAGAAGATATATAATATATTCTCAGGGCATCGGATGGCCCCAAGTCCTATCAGGCTTTGAATGTTTATTCAAATAGATGTTCGAATGACAAAACTAAGAGATCAAATGTAAGGGAAGGGTTCAAGGGAATGCAGAAAACACTATCAAGCCCCGAGTTCAAGTGCATCACATTGCTTTCTGATGTTCTTGAAGAGATTGATACCCTCTCACAGTACCTCCAAAAGGGTAGTGCTAATATTTCCTCATGATATAGGACAAATACGAGGCTAATTAGAGCTACTGAACAACTGAAGGAAATGCTAGTGCTTTCATAAAGGAAGCAGAGGAAGATTTTTCAGAAGGCCACTTCAAAAACGTTTCACTGATTCTCAGAAGAGAACCAAGCAAAATGACTACCAGACTAACAAAAAACAATGCTTTCAGAACCTTAACAAAAATTTGAAGCAAAGGCTAATTTCGAATGACAATGAAGAACTCAGATCCTTCATTAAAGAGACTGATATTTTGGACAGTAAAAATTGATCCTATGAGGGTGGGAGCCGATGCCTAGAAGGGGGAAAAATCTAAGAAAAATGTGTGATTGTTTTCTTCTTTCTCTCCCAAATGTAAGAGAAGGTTTCACAGACTATATAGACAACAGTGGAAAGAACATTCATTAAAAGCTGAACCCAATTTTTGTTTGTGTTGATATGCTCCCTGTGAAACAGGCTTCAGCACAATGAACTTAGTTACGACAAAATTGCGGAATTCGCCTTCTATTTGCCATCGATCGTCTTTAATGTTTATTTCAATTGGGGCACCTGCGCCACATCTATAAAATCCCGATGATTGCAGTAAAGTATGGGTAAAAACACGTAGCCATGCCGAGGACAACCAGTTCAAGAAACCTTATATGCATGTGCAGCAGTCTGAGTGATAGCCAAAGTAATGAGATCTGCTTTATGTGAGTTCCTTCACTATGATTGTTACGAATACAGCAAATGCTCAACACCACCTACAAATATAATTAGCTAATCTTCTTTCTGTACTGTATATGCACACAGAGAAAAAAAGTGAATTTACTATCCTTTCTGATGCTGTTTTAATGTCCTGCAGTGTATTTTAATATTATCGTCACTTTTAATATTTGTGTTAGCTAATTCATACATATTTCACGTCTGTAGAACTTTTGAAGGCTATCTGGTAACATACAAGAAGTAGCCTCATGTCGCTAGTCTTGTTGGTAACGTGCAAGAGATAGCGTCGTGTCCGTAATCTTGTTAGGTATAGTGAACTCATTAGCAAATAAATAAATAAGTAGGCCTACTTGCGTTTGTATAATTGCTGTACACGAACATTTACGCATCAGTTGTTACATCTGATCCTGACAAGAAGTGACAGACTTGTGACGTTTGTTCTTTTGTTTCTAATGCGTTTCATTCTCTATCCTAAAGCGTAGAGTGGGTTGTTGGAGGCCCGAACAGTAGTGAAACCTGTTTTTTTTCTCTCAGTAATATACCAGCCGAGCTAGAAGTGAGTCAGAGAGAGGGATTTTACAGCTTCAAATTTTGCTTTACACCCAAGACAAGCATCCTGATAACAATAGAGATATTTTTAATTTTTTCTGGGATGAAATGAAATGATCGTATGACATTTATTGGTCAGGATATCCCCTTCGGGTTCGGTCGCCGTATCGAAAGTCTTTTTAGTTGACGCCACTTCGGCGACTTGCGTGTCAATGATAATGAAAATGATGATGAAGGACATACAACACTCAGTGCCATGCCGGGACTCGAACTCGGGCCCCCTTGCGTGGTAGGCGGTAACGCTACCGCTGCGGTACGGAGCCGGACTTTTCTCGGATAATATGCCACAGATAAAAACAAATATGAAGATGTAGTGTAAATTTGATATATGTTTATGTATGTACGTGAGAGAGTAAAGGCAATGACATTTTCGTCACGTGTACCGTACCTTCCGACGTTCTACATCTACATGACTGCTCTGTAATTTTTCGAACCACTTTCAGCCTGTTTTTTGACCGCCCAGCTCCCGAATATCACTTGGGAAAACAAAACACCTCACTCTTAATGTGCAAGATTTCATTTCTCTTGTTTTATGACGATGGCCATTTGTCCGTATATAGGTGACAGTTGACAAAATATTTTCGCATTCGGGTGGGAGTTCTCATCTCACCGCAACGGAAACGACTTTGTTTTAATGATTGCCGCCCGAACTCGCTTATCTTATCGATGATACTCTGTTACCCATTTCGCAGTCATACAAAACGAGATGCTCTTCTTTGAAATTTCTTATGCCCTCCGTCAGTCCCGTCCGGTAAGGATCCCATACCGCATAATAATATGGGAGCAAAGGACGGACAAGCGTAGTGTAGGCAGTCTCTCTAGCAGACATGATGCATCTTGCAAGTGTTCTGCCAGTAAAAGGCATTCTTTGGTTCTCCTTCCCCATAACATTTTCTGTACGATGGTTCCGATTAAGTTGCTGGCAATTATTATCCGTAGGTATTTAGTTGAATTACTTGTGTGACTTAATGTGTAACCGAAACTTAACGGATATTTTTAGCACTCATGCGGAAAAACACTTTTTGTTGTCGAAGGTCAACTGATACTTTTTTCACCATTGTTGTTGTTGTGGTCTTCAGTCCTGAGACTGGTTTGATGCAGCTCTCCATGCTACTCTATCCTGTGCAAGCTTCTTCATCTCCCAGTACTTACTGCAACCTACATCCTTCTGAATCTGCTTAGTGTATTCATCTCTTGGTCTTCCTATACGATTTTTACCCTCCACGCTGCCCTCCAATGCTAAATTTGTGATCCCTTGATGCCTCAAAACATGTCCTATCAACCGATCCCTTCTTCTAGTCAAGTTGTCCCACAAACTTCTCTTCTCCCCAATCCTATTCAATACCTCCTAATTAGTTACGCGATCTACCCACCTTATCTTCAGCATTCTTCTGTAGCACCACATTTCGAAAGCTTCTATTCTCTTCTTGTCCAAACTAGGTATCGTCCATGTTTCACTTCCATACATGGCTACACTCCATACAAATACTTTCAGAAATGACTTCCTGACACTTAAATCTATACTCGATGTTAACAAATTTCTCTTCTTCAGAAACGATTTCCTTGCCATTGCCAGTCTACATTTTATATCCTCTCTACTTCGACCATCATCAGTTATTTTGCTCCCTAAATAACAAAACTCCTTTACTACTTTAAGTGTCTCATTTCCTAATCTAATTCCCTCAGTATCACCCGATTTAATTCGACTACATTCCATTACTCTCGTTTTGCTTTTGTTGATGTTCATCTTATATCCTCCTTTCAAGACACTGTCCATTCCGTTCAACAGCTCTTCCAAGTCCTTTGCTGTCTCTGACAGAATTACAATGTCATCGGTGAACCTCAAAGTTTTTACTTCTTCTCCATGAATTTTAATACCTACTCCGAATTTTTCTTTTGTTTCCTTTATTGCTTGCTCAATATACAGATTGAATAACATCGGGGAGAGGCTGCAACCCTGTCTCACTCCTTTCCCAACCACTGCTTCCCTTTCATGCCCCTCGACTCTTATAACTGCCATCTGGTTTCTGTACAAATTGTAAATAGCCTTTCGCTCCCTGTATTTTACCCCTGCCACCTTCAGAATTTGAAAGAGAGTATTCCAGTTAACATTGTCAAAAGCTTTCTCTAAGTCTACAAATGCTAGAAACGTAGGTTTGCCTTTTCTTAATCTTTCTTCTAAGATAAGTCGTAAGGTTAGTATTACCTCCAACATTTCTACGGAATCCAAACTGATCTTCCCCGAGGTCCGCTTCTACCAGTTTTTCCATTCGTCTGTAAACTCTTTTTCACCATACAGATACCTTATCTAAACCATTTACAATTATTTGTGATTTCCTATTGACGTTACTAGACCAAAATAAGTCGTACTTAACTAGACGGTAAACGACATCATCATCATCATCTGTAAACAATCTGAAGCCCCGCACTGCGTACAAGCGTGCGGGGCAGAGCACCGCAGAACTGCACAGAATGGAGCAGATTATTCGTAGGTGCACAGCAACGTTCCACAGTGTGCGCTCGGTCGTCAGTAAAAACGGATAACCAGGAACTCGACCCAAACAAATCTGCGCACAAACGAACCATTTCCTTTGATGTACCGACACTGCCACGAACTTCGTTGCTGCGCAGAGTGGCGCGGTCTGACGCCCACTACGGCACCGCTGCGCCCGACATGTATTCTTGGTTTTGCGCTGCACGGCCGTTGTGAACGCGGCTTAACCCTCGTTATGGCTGTTATGCTCGCCAGATGGTGGTGCTTGTACTAAGAGACAGCGTTACGGCTGCTATGAAACAGTTTTCATCGAATTTTTCGAAAACTATTAGATGAAAAACTTTGATTTTTGCACATCTTACATTCTGACACCTTCACTCGATAAAGAACCGAATTTATTTTCGCTGTCTGTCATACCTACTGCGCTGCATCAAATTAAGTAAAACATTGCAAGAAATTTTAAGGGTTTTGCAGAGGTAAAAATGCATTGCGTATTAAGTTTGCGTATGATGTATTTTAGCTCATACAGTGCAGTGAATGAAATGTAGATCAGATACCAAAATTTTATTTCAAACTGAGATCAGAACGATGTATCATTTCGTTCACGTACTTGCACGTCGCAAATCAGGCAAAATCACGTGGTAATAAAATCGCCATATCTCATAAATGATTCGAGATATGGAAATGCGGTTTTTTGCACATGACGGAAAGCAATGTGGCACACACGTTGTGTGATAAATACTCGAAACTTTTTGATTTAACGAGATATGAAAGTAGCTTCTCCTCAGCAATGAGAGGTCGGTGGCTCAGTGCATACACGTGTCCATAGCTCTGTCACTGCAGAAAAACCCATACACTTCCACAGCACTGAAGAACAGTGTGGCATAATATACATGTCCACAGCAGCGGACGGGCCAGAGGGCTGCACAGAATGTCTCCTAAATCGTTTTAATAGATTAAGGACATCAGGTGGCCTATAATGCTTCCTAGGGGGAATCGAGATATCACTTCCGTTCCACTAGATGACTGCCCATGTATTACTACGAAGTATCACCTTTCTGACAGAAAAAAGCGAATCGACTTGCACCTTTGAGGCGAAACTCAATAGGCACACAATTGGAAGAAGCTTCTGAGGAATAGTGTCAAAAGTCTTCTAGAAATGTAGAAGTAGAAATCAGCATGAAATTGCCCGTCTATACCATTCATTATTTCGTGTAGTGAAAAGGGTGGGAGAGTCTATACGTAGGTCCAGAATTCGTTACCTGATACACAACGCCCTAGCAGATGCTTTGTATAGGTTCTACATCTACATCTACGTGATTACTCTGCTATTCACAATAAAGTGCCTGGCAGAGGGTTCAATGAACCACCTTCAAGCTGTCTCTCTACCGTTCCAATCTCGAAAGGCACGCGGGAAAAACGAGCACATAAATTTTTCTGTACTAGCCCTGGTTGCTCTTATTTTATCATGACGATCATTTCTCCCTGTGAAGGTGGGTGCCAACAGGATGTTTTCGCAATCGGAGGAGAAAACTGGTGATTGAAATTTCATGAGAAGATCCCGTTGCAACGAAAAACGCCTTTGTTTTAATGATTTCCACTTCAATTCACGTATCATGCCTGTGACACTATCTTCCCTATTTCGCGATAATACAAAACGAGCTGCCCTTCTTTATACTTTTTCGATGTCATCCGTCAGTCTCACCTGATGCGTATCCCACACAGCACAGCAATACTCCAGAATAGGGCGGACACGCGTGGTGAAAGTAGTCTCTTTAGTAGATCTGTTGCACCTTCTAAGTGTTCTACCACCAGTTTAGGTTATTTGTAATTGAATTCCTAAGTATTTAGCTGAATTTACAACCTTCAGATTTGTGTGACTTACCGCGTAATCGAAATTTAGCTGATTTGTTTTAGTACTCATGTGAATAACTTCACACTTTCCCTTATTCAGGGTCAATTGCCGCTTTTCGCACCATACAGATATGTTATCTAAATCATTTTGCAAGTCGTTTATCTCATCTGATGACTTTACAAGACAGTAAATGACAGCATCATCTGCAAACAGTCTAAGACGGCTACTCAGATTGTCTCCTATGTCGTTAATATACGTAGGTCAGGCACAATGGAGGTCCTATAACACTTCCCTGCGGAATGCCGCATATTACTTCTGTTTCACTGGATGACTTTCCGTCTATTTCTACGAACTGTGACCTTTCTGACAGGAAATCACGAATCCAGTCGCACAACTGAGGCGATACTCCGTAGGCACGCAGTTTGGTCTGAAGACGCTTGTGAGGAACGGTGTCGAAAGGCTTCTGGAAATCTAAAAATATGGAATCAATTTGACATCCACTGTCGATAGCACTCATTAAAAAAATTGTTCAAATGGCTCTGAGCACTAGGGGACTTAAATTCTGAAGTCATCAGTCCCCTAGAACTTGGAACTACTTAAACCTAACTAACCTAAGGACATCACACACATCCATGCCCGAGGCAGGATTCGAACCTGCGACCGTAGCGGTCGCGCGGTTCCAGACTGTAGCGCCTAAAACCGCTCGGCCACTCCGGCCGGCTCAAGAACAGATTGCTGACCACACTGTCCACCAGATCATTTATGCATACAGAAAATAACAGCAGCCCTATCCCACTTCCTTGGAGGACTCTTGACAATACCCTTGTCTCTGATGAGCACTGATCATCCATGCCCTAGGCAGGATTCGAAACTACGCGAGCACTTATTACTTCATGAGTATAAAGAGCTAGTTGTGTTTCACAAGAACGATATTTTCTGAATCCGTGCTATGTGTCAATAAATCGTTTTCTTCGAGGTACTTCATAATGTTCGAATACAGTATATGTTGTAAAACCCTACTGCAAATCGACGTTAGTGATATAGGCCTGTAATTCAGCGGATTACTCCTACTTCCCTTTTTGGCTATGGGTGTGACTTGAGCAGTTTTCCAGTCTTTAGGTTCGGATCTTTCTGTGAGCGAGTGGTTGTATACAATTGCTAAATATGGAGCTATTTTATCAGCATACTCTGAGAGGAACCTGACTGGTATACAATCTGGACAGGAGGCCTTGCCTTTATTAAGTGATTTAAGCTGCTTTGTTACACCGAGGACATCTACTTCTATGTTTCTCATCTTGGCAGTTGTTCTTGATTGGAATTCAGGAATAATTACTTCGTCTTCTTAGGTGAAGGAGTTTCGGAAAACCGTGTTTAATAACTCTGATTTAGTGTCACTGTCATCAGTGACTTCACCGTTGTTATCGCGCAGTGAAGGTATTGATTGCGACTTGCCATTGGTGTGCTTTTATGTATGACCAGAATCTCTTTGGGTTTTCTGCCAGGTTTGGAGACAGAATTTCGTTGTGGAAGTTATTAAAAGCATCTCGCATTGAAGTACGCGCTATATTTCGAACTTCTGTAAAACTTTGCCAATCTTGGGATTTTGCGTTCTTTTAAATTTGGCATGATTTTTTCTTTGCTTCTGCAACAACGCTCTGACCCGTTTTGTGTACCAAGGGGGATCAGTACCATCACTTATTAATTTATGTGGTCTATATCTCGCAACTGCTGTCGATACTATCTCTTTGAAAACATTCCACAACTTTTCTACACTTACATGATCAGATCGGAAGGAGTGAAGACTGTCTCTTAAAAAAGGTGTTAAGAGAATTTTTATCAGCTTCTTTAAATAGATATACTTTGCGTTTATTTTTGATGGTTGTAGGTGTTACGGTATTCAGTCTAGCATCAACTGCCTTGTGGTCTCTAATCTCTGTATTCGCCACAACACTCACTATTTGTCCAGGTTTATTGGTTGCTAAAAGGTCAAGTATGCTTTCGCAACCATTTTGCTTTTTATGCCTGCTGCTGGCTTTAAAAGTATAATTTTTCCAGCATACCGAGGCTAGATTGAAGTCACCACCGACTATAACTGTATGAAGAGGGTACTTATTTGAAATGAGACTCAATCTTTCTTTGAACTGTTCAGCAACTATATCTTCTGAGTTGGGGGGGGGGGGGGGGGGTTAGTAAAACGATCCAATTAATAGTTTAGTCCTATTGTCAGGAATAACTTCTACCCATGCTATTTCACACGAACTATCTACTTCAATTTCGCTACAAGGCAAACTACCTCTGACAGCAATAAATACTCCACCACCAACTGTATTTAATCTATCCTTTCTGAACACTGTTGGATCGTTTGAAAAAATTTCAGCTGAACTTATTTCCGGCTTTAGCCAGCTCTCTGTACCTACAATTATTTGAGCTTCAGTGCTTTCTATTAGGCCTTGGAGCTCTGGTTCTTTCCCAACACAGCTACGACAATTTACAACTACAATACCAATCGTTTCTACAACTACCTTAATGTGTATTACCTCCCCACTTTTAGACGGACGTCCCTTCTGTGGTTCCCTGAGACCCTCTAACCTAAAAAACCGCCCAGTCCCTTCCACACAGCCCCCGCTACCCGTGTAGCCACCTCCTGTGTGTAGTGGACTCCTGACCTATTAAGTGAAGCCCGGAAACCCACCACCCGATGGCGCAAGTCAAGGAATCTGCAGCCTACACGGTCACAGAACCGCCTGAGCCTCTGATTCAGACTCTCCACTCGGCTCTGCACCAAAGGACCACAGTCGGTTCTATCGACAGGTGTGATGCTCGAGAGGGAGGAGGACTGGGAGCGAAGGCGGATGCGCGGCCTGCGGCTGGTGGTGCGCACGCTGTGGCTGGTGGGCGCCTGGCCGCCGGGGGCGGCAGCTGGGGGCGGCGGGGGCGGAGGACGGCTGTACGCGCTGTACGTGGCGGCCGCCACGGCGCTCATGGCCTCCTACCCCGTGTGCGCGCTCTGCGTCATGGCCGAGGCGCGCCCCGACATACAGGTCACCGCCGTGCTCGTCGGCGTCACCTCCTCCTACGTGGGCGCCGTCTTCAAGATGCTCACCCTCTTCCTCAAGCGCTCACAGGTACGAAAGCAACCAGTTTCTTCGCCTGCATAAATATTCCACAAGCAATTGTGCAGGGCGTGACGGAGGGCACTTCGTGCATATATTAGTGATTTTCTGTCCTATTCCATCCGCATCCTGAGCGAGGAGCGCCCTAATTGACATCTACACCAATACTCTATAAACCATTGTGAAGAGCGTGGCAGAGAGTGCTTCCCATTGCACCACATTATTAGAGTTTCTCCCCGTTCCAGATGAGGACCTTGATGGGCTAGGCGAATAAGTGTCGTTACGCCCTTTTCCATCAGATGCCGATTCAATTCCTCCATCTTTCAATTATCCACCATGAAAATTTCAGCACGATATCTTTCATATATAGCGAGAAATACATTTCAGAAAGCAGTGGATGTCAGTCAACTTTCAACTTCTTTGCCTGCAATTTGTTAGCGATTCTTACGGAGTGCTTGCAGTCAAAGTGTTGCTGCAAATTGTATTAAAAAATGAGCGAAATAATTAAGCAGAGTAAAAAAAATGATTTTAAAGACACTAAGAATAGAAGAAGGTGGCAATAGTTATAGAAATAAGAAAGAGATTATTGTAACACAAAACGTTCAGCCTGTTATTCGTTGCTGTCGAAAGGAGTGTAGTCAGCAGTGACTACTGATGTCGAGGAAACTGTGTTTCATCTGTTTTATACTTAAAATGATAAAGCTCAAGCTTTCGTCAACCGAACGAATGAGACCTGCATTCACGATAATCGGTCGACCGCTTTTCTCTTCATCACAGACACTGATTTGCCCATTTATAGAAAATCGGTTCCACTGTCTTACGTCACCTTCATTCATTACGTTTGGCCCATGAACTTCATACACTTCGTGATGGATTTCACTAGCTTTTCAGTTTCTGCCTCAAGAAACCTTATTACAGAACGTATCTCACAACTGCAGGACTTCTCATTTCGGCATACATTTCGAATGCACGTGGCTCGGAGGCGAACAAAGACACGACCTTCTTTCTCCGTTGTTCGCAGCTTACTGATTCAAGGTGCATTCCATTGTAAGAGCGGCGCCAGTGCCTCTAGTATACACACGCTATATGAAAATGGAAGTTATTATGTTGGTGCTGAAGTTTGTCTTCCCAACCCAACTCATGTGTAGTGTTTTTTGTCACTCTAGCAGAGTGTGGGTGGGCGTTATAGTAGAATAGCATCCCTCCCCGCAGTCTTCCTGGTCGTTGTTCTTGGATTGCGTTCCAAGACGTCTCAGTTGTAGACAATATATGTCAGCAGTGATGGTTACACAGCAGTTCGTAGCACAGTACACCGCCGTTGTTCAACCAGATGCATAACATCATCTTTCACGGATGCACCCAAGTCTTTGTACGGGTAGTTGCTGCTTTGTTTGGGCTTAATCATTCCTTCCTTTTCCTTATGTTAGCATAAAGATATCATTTCTCGTCAGTAGAAACAATAAATGATACGAATTGTCGGTGTCGTTCACGAGTTAATCGATGACAAGCAAGCAGAGATATACATATGACCACCCGCTGATTTTTGTGATTTTGGTTTAGAGCATGCGGTACCCATACATGCGACTTTCGAACCTTCTCCATTGCTTGCAAATGTCGCGAGATGGTGGAATGATCATATCTGCCAGTTCTCGAGTACAATGACGTGGATCATTGTCGATTAATGCTTTTAAACGATCTGCATGGAACCCCAAAGGCCTTCTTGAACGTGAGGAGTTCCTGTTTAAAATGAGAAAACAATTTTCTTGCTGTGCCCTGTCCAATGGCATTTAACCCCATACGGCACAAATGTTTCTCGTCACCTCCGCTGCTGTCACCTCTTTATTGAACTCGAACAGTAGAATACGTCGGAAATGATCCGATTTCTTCACTCGGCACTCCATTTTGTAGCGTCCATAGCTCCATTCACTACCTCAAATGACAAAATGACAATATACAGGCTGTATCAAAAAGAATCATCCAATTAAAAAATTCATAACTATTATGTTATTTGGGATGTGTGAGTGAACAACGCACTGTTGGAAAGAGCAAACTCTAGAGTTTCACATTGTTCCCGCTAGGTAGCAGCAATGTGCGCCCACTTCAGTTTTAGGAAATATGTTGTCGGGACAACAGAAGGCGTTTTGTTTCCCACGTTTTGCGCAGTGTGGGTCATTAATAACTGTTCAGCGTGACTTTCGTACTAAGTATGTTGTGTATCGTCCTACAGCACAGAGCGCCCGCATCTCGTGGTCGTGCGGTAGCGTTCTCGCTTCCCACGCCCGGGTCCCCGGGTTCGATTCCCGGCGGGGTCAGGGATTTTCTCTGCCTCGTGATGGCTGGGTGTTGTATGCTGTCCTTAGGTTAGTTAGGTTTAAGTAGTTCTAAGTTCTAGGGGACTGATGACCGTAGCAGTTAAGTCCCATAGTGCTCAGAGCCATTTGAACCAACCATTTTTACAGCACAGAGCATTAGACGATGGCATGAACAATTCTGAGAAACATATTGTTTGTGTAAAGGGAAATCGCCGGGTCGTTCCCTAGTGTCTAACACAGAAGTCGAACGCATCCGCCATAGTAGGAATCCGTTCGCCGTGCAGCTCAACATGCCCCGATATCCGTCTGCCGTGTGTTGCGTCGACGTTCACACAAGGAACCATACAAAATTCAGCTACTGGAAGCTTTTCATAAAGGTGACAAACGATAATGTGTGTAGTTCTGTGATTTAGTTCTTGGGAAGATGGAGGATGACAGTTTTCTTTGTTAGTGTTTAGCGACGAGGCAGCAGTCCACTTAAGTGGAAAGGTGAACTGTCATAATGTGAGAATATGGGGTACAGAATAACCACATGAAGTTGTACAACATGAACTGGAATCTCCAAAATTTAATCTGTTTTGTGCAGTTTCACGGGAAAAGACATATGGTCCATTTTTCTTTGCCGAGAACAGTTACAGGAAGCACGTATCTCGATATTCTTGAGAATTTTCTTTTCTCACGGGTGGAGACTGATTCGAACGACTTCATTCACCAACAGGATGGGGCACCACCACACTGGCATCTGGATGTGTGGGAATTTTTAAATCAAAGGATTACTGAACGATGGATCAGTCGCATTAGACCCAATGATTCAGCCTTAGATTACCAGACTCCATACAAGACAGGGTGTTTATAAATGAATATCGGGGTTTTAACGCTGTATAATATTTATTACCGGTACATTAAACTTACAGTTATAAATGAATTGTCAAATTAAAGAGCAACTCAAACAGTTTTACCAAGAACCTTATAAATGTTCAATGTGAGCACCAGTTGTCACACGGCACACATCAAGTCTTTAGCCGAGTTCTCCCCAAACGTTGATAAGTGTGTCTTGATACACCTTGATACACAAGAGCAATGGCTCTTCCCTCAGTGGGAAGAAGATGAGCCAAAGAACTTCATTTTCCAGTAAGATGGTGCGCCACCTTACTGGCATACCGAAGTATGCGACTGGTTGAACTTCACTGTACCCACGCGCAGGATAGGCCGCAAAGGGCCCAATGACCGGGCTTGCTTTGCATGGCCTCCACGTTCACCCGACCTAACGCCATGCGGTTTTTCCTTTGGGGCCTCATCGAGGATCGTGCGTACGTGCCTCCGCTACCAGCAGACCCGAATTAAGAAGTCGGATTGAAGCAGCTGTTGCTACAATCACTGAAGACACACTTATCAACGTTTTGGAAGAACTCTACTATAGATTTGATGTGTGCCGTGTGACAAATGGTGCTCACATTGAACATTTATAAGGTTTTTGGTAAAACTGTTTGAGTTGCTCTTTCATTTGACATATCATTTATAAGTGTAAGTTTAATATAATAATAATAATAATAATAATAATATAATAATATAAATAATAGGATAATGACGATGCGCTTACAATGTGCCAACAAAACATACACAATGGTTAATGTTCATGCTCCCACAAACGGAGACAACAAGAAAAACCCCATAGAAACAGAAAAGTTCTGGGAAAATTTGGAGAATATAATGGCCAAGATTCCAAAAGATGATACAAAAGTTCTACTCGGCGATTTTAATGCCCAAATTGGTAGAGAGAAAATCCACCAAAAAACCGTAGGCAAATATCCTGCACATAAATTTACCAATAAAAATGGTACAAGGCTCGTCGAACTATGTAAGCAGAATAACCTGAAGATAATGTCAACATCTCTAAGAAAATGTCCAAGAAAACAAAAGACATGGAGATCTCCTATACAACAAATTGGCGAGTTTCAAATAGATCATGTGGCGATATCATACCCAGTACAAAAAGAAATTTACGACGTCCAAGTACGCAGAGGAGCAAACATTGATTCAGACCATTACCTAACTAGAATTAAAATCAAGTTTACAGCACGAAGAAGTCATCAGAAGAAAACAGAAATACAGAAATATGACACCAAGAAGATTAAAGAATCTAAAGTAAAAGAAGAATGGGAGAAGGAAAAGGCAAACACATGGGAAGAATTTCATTCTAAAATCACGCGAATAGCTAAGGAAACTATTCCCTTGAAAAAGATATTCAAACACCCTTGGTGGGATTCAGACCGTGAAAATGCATTGGAAAGGAGAAAAAAGGCATTTCAAGAATATAACAGTAAAAAATCACAAGAAAGTCTACATTTATTTAACGAGGTTAGAAAACAGGTTTCAAAATCTATTAGGCAAGCAAAAAGGAAGTACACAAAGGCACAACTGGATGCCATAGAAGAAAATTTCCAAAACTATAATACAAGAGACTTCTACAGAACTTTCGCAGATAAAATACGAGGATATATCCCTCAAAATTTATGTTTCAGAAAACCAGATGGTAAATTAGCCCTAACAAACCAGGAAAACTGTCAAGTATTGGCTCAATATTTTTCTAACCTACTAAATTGCCCAGAACCTAGTTTAAGGTTTCCCAAAGAAATCTGTGCCAACGCTCAACCGGATTCATTACCACCAACACAGGAAGAAATCAAATGTCACATTAAAAACTTAAAAAATAATAGAACATCTGGCGAAGATGGCATTGTTGCAGAGCTATTAAAAAACCTAGGACCATAGACGTTGCAAGAGCTCACAAAAATAATAACAAAAATATGGGAAACAGAAAAATTACCAGAGGATTGGAAATGTGCCCTTATTCACCCGTTACATAAAAAAGGAGACAGAACAAATGTCAATAACTACAGGGGAATCTCACTTTTACAAGTCACCTACAAAATTCTCTCAACATGCCTGCTGAAAAGAACACAAGAGCAGCTGGAACGCCAAATTGGTGATTATCAAGCAGGCTTCCGCCCCGGTCGCTCATGCATAGAACAAATATTTAATTTAAAGACAATATTAAAACACAAAGCAATTAGAAATGCCCCCATAATTTGTACATTTGTAGATTTTAAGAAAGCCTATGACTCAATTGACCGGCAATCTTTGTTCAACATTTTAGAGGAACTTGGACTTGACTCCAAAACACTAAGGCTTATCAAAGAATCACTGACAGACACTGTATCTAAAGTTAAATTCAGGGGAGAAATCTCTGAACCTTTTCTCATAAAAACTGGAGTACGTCAAGGTGACGGGCTATCTCCACTTCTGTTTAATATAGTCCTGGATAAAGTCATTAAGGAATGGGGAAAAGAATTAAAAAATCAATCCTACTGGAAACCAATCCATCTTGGTAGAACCAAAGACAACGTGGAGATATCTTGTTTAGCATTCGCGGACGACTTGGCCATACTTGCAGATGATGAAGAAATCGCCACCAAACAAATAGAGATCCTTAAGGAATGCGCGGATAAAGTAGGTTTACAAATTTCGTTTCAAAAGACAGAATTTTTCTGTACGAAATTCCATATACACAGTTTGAACACAAAATATGGAAAAATAAATAGAGTAAAACATTTTAAATACTTAGGTGAAATTTTGGAGCCAACCGGAGGAGAGAAAGTTGCACAGAAGATCAGACAACAGAAAATGAAGAGAGCATATGGTATGACACATGAAATATACAATAAAAAATGCATCTCCTCGAACACAAAAATCAGACGCTACTGCGCAGTAATTAAGCCAGCAGCACTATATGCTAGTGAAACGCTCACACTCCACACAAAATGTGATTTAGAAAAAATACTAAAAGAAGAACGCAAAATTATGAGAAAGATTTTAGGTCCAAAATTAACAGAAGAAGGATACCAGATACAATCAAGAAGAACCACAGAAACTATATCAAACCTGGCAGCAGACATAAGAAGGCGAAGATTAAAATTTTATGGACATGTCACTAGACTTCCCCACACACGACTCACTAACAGAATTCTCACTTACATAGAAAATGTCAAATCAACAACACTATGGATTAGCCAAGTAAAATTAGATTTACAAAAAGCAAATATTGAACTTAAAGATGTCAAAGATAGAAAAACTTTTAGAAATAAGGTGGAAAAGTGGATTGTATTGTCGGAGAAGGAAGCACTAAAGAGACCAGGAACAAAATGGACAGAAGAAAGGAAAAGAAAACATGGAGAACGAATGAAAGAAGTATGGAAGAAACGACGTCAGAAAGCTTTGCGTGATCCTTCTGGGTCCATTCGCGATAAGTAAGTAAGTAAGTAATATTATGAATCGTTAAAACCCCGATATTCACTTATAAACACGCTGTATTTTAATACACTACTGGGCATTAAAATTGCTAGACCACGGAGATGACGTGCTACAGACGCGAAATTTAACCGACAGGAAGAAGATGTTGCGATATGCAAATGATTAACTTTTCAGAGCGTTCACACAAGGTTGGCGCCGGTGGCGACACTTACAACCTTCTGACATGAGGGAAGTTTCCAACCGATTTCTCATACATAAACGGCAGTCGACCGGCGTTGGCTGGTGAAACGTTTTTTTGATGCCTCGTGTAAGGAGGAGAAATGCGTACCATCATGTTTCCGACTTCGATAAAGGTCGGATTTTAGCCTATCGCGATTGCGGTTTATTGCATCGCGACATTGCTGCTCGCATTGGTCGAGATCCAATGACTGTTAGCAGAATATGGAATCGGTTGGTTCAGGAGGGTAATACGGAACGCCGTGCTGGATCCCAACGGCCTCGTATCACTAGCAGTCCAATTGATAGGCATCTTATCCGCATGGCTGTAATGGATCGTGCAGCCACGTCTCGATCCATGAGTCAACAGATGGGGACGTTTGCAAGACAACAACCATCTGCACGAACAGTTCGACGACGTTTGCAGCAGCATGCTATCAGCTCGGAGACCATGGTTGCGGTTACCCTTGACGCTGCATCACAGACACGAGTGAATGCGATGGTGTACTCAACGAAGAACCTGGGTGCACGAATAGCAAAACGTCATTTTTTCGGATGAATCCAGGTTATGTTTACAGCATCATGATGGTCGCATCCGTGTTTGGCGACATTGCGGTGAACGCACATTGGAAGCGTGCATTCGTCATCGCCATACTGGCGTATCACCCGCTGTGATGGTGTGTGGTGCCATTGGTTCCACGTCTCGGTCCCCTCTTGTTCGCATTGACGGCACTTTGCACAGTGGACGTTACATTTAAGATGTGTTACGGCCCGTGGCTCTACCTTTCATTCGATCCCTGCGAAACCCTACATTTCAGCAAGATAATGCACGACCGCATGTTGCAGGTCCTGTACGAGCCTTTCTGGATACAGAAAATGTTCGACTGCTGTCCTGGCCAGCACATTCTCCAGATCTCTCACCAATTGAAAACGTCTGGTCAATGGTGGCCGAGCAACTGGCTCGTCACAATACACCAGTCACTGCTCTTGATGAACTGTGGTATCGTGTTGAAACTGCATGGGCAGGTGTACCTGTACACGCCATCCAAGCTCTGTTTGACTCAATGCCCAGGCGTATCAAGGTCGTTACTATGGCCAGAGGCGGTTGTTCTGGGTACTGATTTCTCAGGATCTATGTACCCAAATTGCGTGAAAATGTAATCACATGCCAGTTCTAGTATAATATATTTGTCCAATGAATACCCGTTTATCATCTAAATTTCTTCTTGGTGTAGCAATTTTAATAGCCAGTAGTGTATAATCACGATATCAGTGGTTAGTACAGTGGCTTTTTCTTTTTCTTTCCCTTGGATCCGTGCCTGCTATGCCGGTTAAATGTTTGCTGGTCGCCGTAGACAGATGTTCTGTGAAGAGTTCGCCTGCCCCCAGGTGTGCCAGTTGGTGCAGTCCGTGGAGCGTGAGTTCCCGCTATCGCCGCTGCTGGCAGGGGAGGAGCAGCGAGCGGTGGCGGCGTCCGCCGGCGACCACGGCGCGCGCCTGACGGCGTCCTTCGTGGCGCTGTGCTGCTTCTCGGTCTTCAACTGGAGCCTCGGCCCCATCGTGATGCGCCTGCTGGGGGCCGAGCGCGCGCTCGCGCTCTGCCTGCCGTGGTTCCCGTCCTACGAGCCGGCCAGCCCCTCCTTCCAGCTGCTCTACGGCTACCAGGTGCTGTCGCTGGTGCTGGTGGCGCTGTGGGTGGGCGCGCTCGACGCCTTCCTGCTCGTGCTGCTCGTCTACGCGGCGGGACAGCTGCGCGTCCTCAACTGCACGCTGCTCCACATGGGCGCCTGGCCAGAGCGCACCACACATCGTGCACTTTCTTACGATCTCGCCTCGAATCTCCCATTTACGAGGTGCGACAATAAAGTAATGAGACTGACTTTCTTTGCAAGATGTGGCAACCCTGCACGCTTGCGTAGGCACAGTATCTTTGACCTTGGTCTATAAGCTGCTTCTAGTCCGAGCGGCACATCGATACAACTGCTCAGTCGTGAGTTGTGCTGTAATAAGGTAGCACATCCAGAATGAGAATTTCACTCTGCAGCGGAGTGTGCGGTGATATGAAACTTCCTGGCAGATTAAAACTGTGTGCCCGACCGAGACTCGAACTCGGGACCTTTGCCTTTCGCGGGCAAGCTCTCTACCAACTGAGCTACCGAAGCACGACTCACGCCCCGTCCTCACAGCTTTACTTCTGCCAGTATCTCGTCTCCTACCTTCCAAACTTTATAGGTTCGCAGGAGAGCTTCTGTAAAGTTTGGAAGGTAGGAGACGAGATACTGGCAGAAGTAAAGCTGTGAGGAGCGGCCGTGAGTCGTGCTTCGGTAGCTCAATTGGTAGAGCGCTTGCCCGCGAAAGACAAAGGTCCCGAGTTTGAGTCTCGGTCGGGCACACAGTTTTAATCTTCCAGGAAGTTTCAAGTTAACACATGTTCGTTCCTCTCGTCACGGAATCGGAACCACATAATATTGCGCAACGGTATGCCATTTCTTTTTGCGTTAAATTGGGTGAAAACGCGGCGACAACTTACGGTAAACTTCAGAAGGCTTTTGGAGAGGAGGTTAGCCGCGCGGGATTAGCCGAGCGGTCCTGGCGCTGCAGTCATGGACTGTGCGGCTGGTCCCGGCGGAGGTTCGAGTCCTCCCTCGGGCATGGGTGTATGTGTGTGTTTGTCCTTAGAATAATTTCGGTTAAGTAGTGTGTAAGCTTAGGGACTGATGACCTTAGCAGTTAAGTCCCATAAGATTTCACACACGTTTGAACATTTTTTTGGAGAGGAGGTTATGTCAAGAGCTCAAGTTTTTCATTGGCATAACATGTTTAGTGAAGGCAGAGCGAATGTTGAAGATAAAGACCGCAGTGGGCGACCATCAACCTCACGGACGGATGGCCAGGTCCAAGGGAATTGTTCATAAAGATTGGATGCCTCCTGGACAAACAGTTAACCAATATTACTACACAGAAATTTTAGAAAGACTTCGTAAAAGAATTCTTCGTGTGCGCGCCAACATTGCTGTTAATTGGATTCTGCATCACGATAATGCCCCATCCCATACTGCTGTCAGTACAGCTATTTTTAACCTCAAAACAAATTTCAATACTTCCACAGCCACCTTATTCACCAGATATGGCTCCGTGCGACATTTTCTGTTTCCAAGAGTCAAAACGGCGGTCAAGGGACACCATTTTCAAACAACACAAGATGTCCAAGGAGCTGTGACGAAGGTCTTGGAGGATACTACAGAAGATGAGTTCCAGAAATGTTACCATGAATGGCAGAAGCGCTGGAAGAAGTGTGTGCAGTCAGAAGGGAACTACTTTGAAGGAGACAACACTAAACTTGACTAAAACGGTAAGGAACGTTTTTTTTCACATCATTCTCCTTACCCTATTGTCGCACCTCGTATGGCCAGTCAGTTCACCAGGAACACCCCCCCACCCCCCACCTAATCCCTCTTCCTCCGATTCTTTAACGAACTGAACTATGTTTAAATGTCTGATCACTTTACAAGTTAAGCTCACCGGACGAAAAACTAGCCCAGTGCACGAACAAGTGAATTGTTAAGCCTTCACGGATGGCGCAGCGATCGAGTCACGTGCTCAACAGTGGGCGCAGTTCACCTCGGCAGTTCCGTGGTCGGTGCGGCGAATTGCTAAGCGAAGGGGCCTGGCTCGATTCCTGGCCATGACGGAGAATTTTTCCCCTCAGCAACCGGTGTTACCGTGTGTAGTTGTCACTTTCCTGTTGTCACGATTAACATTGCAGTAAGGTTTTGGAAAATATACTTTATTCGAACGCTATGAAGTACCTCGAAGAAAACGATTTACTGACACGACAGCACGGTTTCAGAAAATATCGCTCTTGTGAAACACAACTAGCTCTTTATACTCATGGAGTAATAAGTGCTATCGACAGAGGATGTCAAATTGATTCCATATTTTTAGATTTCCAGAAGGCTTTCGACACCGTTACTCACAAGTGTCTTCTAACCAAACTGCGTGCCTACGGAGTATCGCCTCAGTTGTGCGACTGGATTCGTGATTTCCTGTAAGAAAGGTCACCACAGTTCGTAGTAATAGATGAAAAGTCATCGAGTGAAACAGAAGTAATATCCGGCGTTCCTCAAGGCAGTGTTATAGGCCCCCTATTGTTCCTGATCTATATCAACGACATAGCAGACAATCTGAGTAGCCGTCTTAGATTGTTTGTAGATGATGCTGCCATTTACCGTCTTGTAAAGTCATCAGATGATCAAAACGGCTTACAAAGTGATTTAGATAAGATATCTGTATGGTGCGAAAAGTGGCAATTGACCCTGAATAAAGAAAAGTGTGAGGTTATTCGCATGAGCACTAAAAGAAATCAGCTAAATTTCGATTACGCGATAAGTCACACAAATCTGAAGGCTGTAAATTCAACTAAATACTTAGACTAGGGATTACTATTACAAATAACCTAATTGGAACGATAACAGAGATAATGTTGTAATGTGGGCAGAGCAAACCAAAGACTGCGATCCATTGGCAGAACACTTAGAAGGTGCAACAGGTCTACTAAAGAGACTGCTTACACCACGCTTGTCCGCCCTACTCTGGAGTATTGCTGTGCGGTGTGGGATCCGCATCAGGTGGGACTGACGGATGACATCGAAAAAGTACAAAGAAGGGCAGCTCGGTTCGTATTATCGCTACATAGGGGAGATAGTGTCGCAGACATGATACTTGAATTGGAGCGGCAATCATTAAAACAAAGGTGTTTTTCGTTGCGGCGGGATCTTCTCATGAAATTTCAATCACCAGTTTTCTCCTCCGATTGCGAAAACGTTCTGTTGGCACGCACTTACATAGGGAAGAAGGATCATCACGATGAAATAAGAGAAATCAGGGCTCGCACAGAAAAATTTAAGTTCACGTTTTTCCAGCGTACCGTTAGAGAGTGGAACGGTAGAGAGACAGGTTGAAGGTGGTTCATGGAACACTCTGTCAGGCACTTTACTGTGAATAGCAGAGTAATCACGAAGAGATATAGACATTATTATTGATGTTGCTGAATGGGCAAGGCCCGAAAGTCAATAAACTGGAAAAGGAAATAAAGAAATAACCGCGCGCGCTCTGCCTCTGAGTGGGCATAAGGCAGTGGCGATCAATGCGACATTTGTGTTTCAAAGCGGACATTGTGCGTACACATGTGTAAATGTAAGGACGTGACAGAGTGGCAAAGAGGGGCAGTCGTGTTTGACTGTGCCCGTGGTCATAAGGTATGGTGTGTGACGCTGGATATGTTGGTGTTTCACGGTGGACTGTTCAACGCATCTGCGAGCAGTGGCTGCGAATCAAGACGTCAGAGTTGTGGTCGGAAAAGATCCTGACTCAGAGGGAACAGGGATGCGTTACACGGCATTTGAATCAAGATTATTTTCTAAACCCGACAGGGTTTTTTGCAGGCAGTGAATTAAAATCAATCCCAAACTGTTAGCGAGAGTACATTACCACGGGGACAGCATGCAACGAACTTATGGAGTCAGTCCCTGCGCATGAGGCCATTGGTCATCCTACGTTTCAAAGACGACACAGCCTAACTTCATTGGACTGGAATAATATGTGACTGGTTTCTGAACACTCCCCATCCTATTACATCTCGACTGGCCTTCAGAATCACCTGACTTGATACCGACAGAAAATCTGTGGGACATGTTGTGAGAGCTGGTAAAACGCCGACATTAGCGTATCCGAAATCGGATGGTATTGCAAGACGAAATCCTCAGCGAGTGGCTTAACCTGGATGCGACGTACCTGCACAACCATATGGGCTCACTTGCTGACCGAATCCAGGCGGCTGTCAAGTCCAGGTTCGAAAAAACGCGGCATTAAATGATACTTGTAATGTTTCCTAGAGTGGTGACAAATATTTATCCGTTGACCTTATGCTTAAAGATTGTTGGATGTCGCTAAATACTCTAACTACCGAACACTGCATGAGTGTGGTCTGGATAATTCGAGCTTCGTTTTTGTTTTTTCATACATCTCAGTGTTTATGACGCCATATCTCCTAAACTATGAGTCGCACAATAATATAATTTTTCAGATACATTCAATGGTGTATGTAGATACTGCCTACAAAATGAACTAGCACTAAAGAATAAACTGAAGCGTCATGTCTCATCTTGAAAGTTTACTGGGCGAATAGCGAAAATGTTCTCTTTTCGTTATCTTATGGGGGGTGTCAGCAAGAAAAAGTTTCGAAAAGTTTTTGAATTATGTGCGAAGTTTGTTGCAAGTCGCGGAGTGCTCTCATTCTCAAATACTAGATGAATGCAGTCTGCAGTTCGCCTTGCAAGATTGTAATAATCATGTCACATTGCTACTGACTTTCTCACTTACTGCAGATATTATTTTGCGTGTTATAAAAAAATCAGCGCAAAGAAAGCACACGACGAAAAAGAATCGCAACAGTTAACGTTAGCGGCCACAAGTGTCGTCTGCTGAGCGATGTGCCAACTCGGTAGATGCGCGGTCAGCGCAGCGGATGGCTCAGCGGGGGTCCCGGTTTCGATTCCCCTTCGGGTCGGAGTTCTCCTCCGCTCTGGGACTGGATGATGTGTTGTCCTTGCGCTAGTATCGACATAAGTGATATTCCACTGTTGAGATGGCTGAGCAGACACGACCCGGAAACCAATAAATTGAGAAAAAAATAAAAAAATATGAGGCACGGCCAAGCTCTTTCTCTGGTTGGTTGTTGCTGCGTCACCTTCTTTGTAAACGACTATTTGTCAGTCACCTTGTTCTTTTGATTAGGGTGTAATCTCTGAATTCTGTGTAGTATCAATGCGTTTAATGGAAAATAAACGCTCTCCGAACGTTTCTGTGCACTGCGTCATCACTGACTCGAAAGGCACAATGCTGAATGACAGTTATAACTTTACAAAAGAGCTTGTAGAAGCTCTTAGTGACGTAGCTGGGTAGAAAGGGTGTGGACTCACCTGCGTGCTCTTCAGTTAGTAGAGGCTGTCCCTAAGGTGATGACTCATTTTCAGGAAGCACGTTTCATACAGAAAACATATATCTACACAACAATAGCACGAGAGAAGCATTATAATTCATTAAAGTTCACTGTGGGCAACCTGAATGTCAACACAAAGAGAGCAACTTTCTTACGTAGCCTAGTACATGTTCCGTAGCTGATCAGGTGCGATGCTATTAACCGCCTCCACAATGCGATGATGCAGCTGACGCAGGTACTGGTTTTAACCCTGTGTACATGAGTCTTGATTTAACCCCATGCGAAAATGTCTAGGGGGGGGGGGGGGAGGGGGGGGAGATCAGGCGATCTCGGAGCTCACAAAGGGATGAACCTCTACCGATCCCCCGTCCAAGGAACGTGTGATTAAGGTAACCACGATCCACCGTCCAGGGAACACGCGATTAAGATAATCTCGAACAATGAAACGAAATGGGAAGGATCTTTGTCCTGCAGGTAGATGAACGAAATTCAGAATTCTGTCAACCTCCAACTGCGATTGCAGACAAAGCTCAAGCACGTCAAGGTAACTAGCACCTGTTATCGTTTGCTGTGCAAAAAAGAATAGTCCAAAAATCTTAACCTTGCTCACGCGTAGACATACGTTCAGTTTCCGGGGTTTTCCCGCCAATCCTTGAATCTCATGAGGATTGTTGTCGGGCCATATCCGGGAGTTGTGACGCCTCACAAAATCACATGTGTGAAAAGTGGTCTCGTCTGAGCAGAAGAGGCTGTCTAACACGCTTTCATTTTCCACGGCCTCCAAAAGGCGAGCACACATTTCCATACAGCAGCATAATCTTACTCCTCCCGGTAATGCTTTATCTGGATGCGATACTCCGTCACCTTCCGCATAAAACAAAGAGTACACCAGACAGTGGATCGCGGAATGTTCAACCACAGGTTAGTCGACCAACGGAAGCGCGTGGGCTCCTTTCAAGGATCTCCTCAATTCTACGGACTGCGTTATCAGATGCTGGTCGCCTCCCTGGATGTTTCTCATTAAGAAAACTTCTTCGTCTCAATTTGTTGTCAACGAGACTGATATCAGTCCTTCTACATCTGCATTTACATTGTTACTCTGCAATTCACACTTTAATGCCTGGTAGAGGGTTCATCGAATCATTTTCATACTACTTCTCTACCATTCCACTCTCAAATGGCGCGTGGGAAAAAGGAACAACTAAATCTTTCCGTTCGAGCTCTGGTTTCTCTTATTTTATTATGATGATAATTCCTCCTTACGTAGGTGGGTGTCAACAAAATATTTTCGCATTCGGAAGAGAAAATTGGTGATTGAAATTTCGTAAATAGATCTCGCCGCAAAGAAGACCGCCTTTGTTTCAGTGACTGCCACCCCAAATCGCCTATCATATCAGTGACACTCTCACCCCTATTACGCGATAACAAGAAACGAGCTGCCCTTTTTTGCACTTTTTCGATGTCCTCCGTCAATCCTACCTGGTAAGGATCCCACACCGCGCAGCAATATTCCAGCAGAGGACGTACAAGTGTAATGTAGGCTGTCTCTTTAGTGGGTTTAGTGGGTTTGTCGCATCTTCTAAGTGTTCTGCCAACAAAGCGCGGTCTACGTTTCGCCTTCCCCACAATATTATCTATGTGGTCTTTCCAATTTAAGTTGCTCGTAATTGTAATTCCTAGGTATTTAGTCGAATTGACGACCCTTAGATTTGTGCGATTTATCGTATACCCAAAATTTATCGGATTTCTTTTAGTACCCATGTGGATGACCTCGCACTTTTCTTTGTTTAGTGCCAATTGCCACTTTGCGCACCATACAGAAATTCTCTCTGGATCATTTTGTAATTGGAATTGATCGTCTGATGATCTTACTAGACGGTAAATTGCAGCGTCACTTGCAAACAATCTAAGGGGGCTGCTCAGATAATCACCTAGATCATTTATGTAAATCAGGAACAGCAGAGGGCCTATGACACTACCTTGCGGCACGCCAGATATCACTTCTGTTCTACTAGATGATTTACCGTCTATCACTACGAACTGTGACCTCTCTGAGAGGAAATCACGAATCCAGTCACACAACTAAGACGATACGCCATATGCACGCAATTTGATTAATAGTCGCTTGTGAGGAACAGTATCAAATGCCTTCTGGAAATCTAGGAATCTGGAATCGATCTGAGATCCCTTGTCGACAGCACTCATTACTTAATGGGAATAAAGAGCTAGCTGTGTTGCACTAGAACGATATTTTCTGAATCCGTGTTGGTTATGTATCAATAAATCATTTACTTCGAGGTGATTCATAATGTTCGAGTACAGTATGTGCTCCAAAATCCTACTGCAAATTTAGGTCAGTGATATGGATCTGTAATTCAATGGGTTACTCCTATTTCCTTTCTTGAATATTGATGTGACTTGTGCTACTTTCCAGTTGTTGGTGGCTCTTTTCCGTGTCTTATACGGTGCAGCTCACGCACCTCCTAGAATTTTTAACCACCAGATTTCCATGAAACAATGGCTACTCTTTCTTCTGCAGAGAGAATCTCAGAAATTTGTGAAAGAGCAATTGATTACAACAAAGGTCTCATGAAAATGAATCGTTACTTTTGGGACACCCTCTTCTTTGAGGGTGATATGGCCATACCGTTTCCTTTTGTTACTACAATCAGTTTATAAAAAAAATAAGTTTATAGTTCAACATGCAGTCGACATCGGTGTCGTAGGATTTGCAGTACCATATACCATACTTATGAGCATAAAATTCTGGCAAAATTTCGATTTGATGTAATGAATCGCAGCTCTCTTAAACGTGGGAAACTGCAAGATGTTGCTGTAACAGAGAGAAAGAACCCCGAAAGTATCCGACTGCAAGATTAGTGTGAACATCTCGAGCACATAACATCGTGTGTATTTAGAAACGATATGAAATGCAACCATCACATAAAATCGGTATTAGGGAAAGCGAATGGAGAGTTGTGGGGAAATGCAGTGGATCTGTAAAGAAAATTGTGTACGACGTGCTAATGCTAGTAATATTGGGCATTGTATGTGAGAAGTCCCAGTATCACTTGGTGAAAACGGCATATTTCATGAGGCCTGCTGAAAAGTAATCCCTCCGATTTTTTTATGTGGTAACCCTTAAAGTTCTTTAAACACAACAAACTTTATTAACATTATACATATTTATTTTCATGTGTACAGATTTACATCCCTAGGATACTCAAGGGCTCCGACTTGAAATGTGTAGTATGTCGGTGCGTGAGAAACAGGATGCTGTAGTCGAGTTTTGAATTCGAAGAGTTCGTCCATACTCTCCTTCAGCATGATAATGCAAGACCCACACGCGACCGTTGCGACACCTGCAACAATCCGATGCCCCAGGTTCAGGTCATCGATCATCTTCCATACAGTCTCGACTCGACTCCATCCGGTTTCCAACTGTTTATAAAAGCTAAGGAACACCTTCGAGGACTTCACTTTGATAGTGATGAAGCGGTGCAACCAGACGTGAGGTTGCGGTTCCGTCAACAAATTCGATCATTCTACAGTGACACTGTCAACAGACTGGTGTCACATTAGGACACACGTGTTAGTCAACAGGGTGTCTATGTTGAGAAATAAATATGCAGACCTCAAGAATAAAGGTTTAGGTTGTTTTAATAACGTTTGTTTTGTTAAAAAGCTTTAAGATTTTTCGCATAAAAAATTCGGAGGCATTACTTTTCAGCACACGCTCGTATACTGAAGCGCTTACATATAAAAACTATGTACTCAGCGGATCTGCATGTGTACCATCGTTCCTCACACAAAGATCGACGCGTCTGAATGTCCTTGATATCTTGTGAAGCCGTATCACATGCAAAAGACGCTGTATTACACAGTATTACACGACGGCCTATCGGCGTAATGATCTGATCATAACGGCAGGTTCAAATGGTTCAAAGGGCTCTAGGCACTATGGGACTTAACATCTGAGGTCATCAGTCCCCTAGACTTAGAACTATTTAAACCTAACTATCCTAAGGACATCACACATATCCACACCCGAGGCAGGATTCGAACCTGCGACCGTAGCAGCAGCGCGATTCCAGACCGAAGCGGCTAGAACCGCTCGGCCACAGAGGCTGGCATAAAGGCGGGGAAAAGTGTAGTATCAAATGATGAAGCGTGAATTTTGATGGTTTAGGAAGCCTGTCAAGTCAACTTACGCAAGAAATTCCATTGAAATTTGTTAGATGCAAAGTATGTATGCAGAAATGCCAGAAAAGATCCAGTTACTGTGTGCCAAAATGAAAGCTGGTTACGATGCGTTAAAGCAGGACATGAAATCTGAAATGAGTTACTTAAATTTTAAAAATTCATTCCATTAGTGATGAATTACGACAGGAAATGCGTAATGACAGGTAACAAATGGGTAGTGTGAAATCTGAAATGATTTGTTTGAATCAAGTCTTGAATGGAAAACCAGAGTCAACGGTAATCAGTGTAGTTGAATTAAAAACAGAAGTTGGAGAACAGTTAGACAACCTTGAAAGGCATGTGAAGGGTGAAAGCGGCAAATTTCTTAAAAAAATGTAAAATGGACAATGAGGTGTTAGAAAAAAAGTTTGCGAAACAATGGACCACCTGTCCAAAATTTGTTCTCAAACACTCATACCTTGTATAAGTAAACAACTAAGTAGCTACTTGTCAGAAAGAAATTCTGAAGGTAGGAACTAATTGTTCGAACTGTGTGAACAACTAAATAAAAAGATGTCTTATGAAGCAAAAAGTAGAACAAAAGTGGCTGTACAAATAGAACAAATAGATGTGTGGGTCTGTAAAACTGACAGTAAATTGGAGTCAGTAAAAAATCAGATTGTTGATTTGAACAGTGATTTTAATGTTATTGAAGAGAAAGCAGCATTTGGCAGTTCGTCTAACACCACTGAACAGGATTTTCCTCCTATTGATGCTAATTTTATAGTGTGGCGATAGTTTCTCGATCTGATCAGGACAAGCAGATATATCCACTGGATTTTTGGAATGATTTTGAGGATGTGTTGTGGCGTGGGTGGTCTGAAAGTGAAATCCTGTTATTTATTTTATTCGAAGAGATTTGTCAGGTGATGCTTTAGGTGTTGTGATGTTGCAGTGTAAAACGCTCTCTGGGTTTAAAGTAGCATAATAAAGAGAATGACGTACTCAGAGAATTTTGAAATGGAAAAAAGTTTGCTCCAGGTCTCGAATCAGTCAAAGAATTCGCGGGAAGGCGCTTTCACGTCTGTCACATTTGACAGAAAAAATGTAACCGGAAAAGTATTGTATTGTCTTAGAAAGTAAACTGCCATCAAAAGAGTAATCTTTTTACACCAAGGAATAAACAGATAAATTTATTATTTGGAAAAAGTGAAGAGCAAATAAATAACACCAGGCATATCGACAGAACGTCAATAACAGAAGTAATCAAGGTATAAGTGCAAATGCTTGATATTTAGAAACACGCAATACAAACATTAAACATTGTGGCAAGAGAAGCAGAAGTTCAAGTCAGCAGCCACCTCAATTTCCAATTTTTAACGAGGAAAAACAAAGGAATTCTGAGTCTTCATGACAGACAAGGGAGCAATGTGGTATTAGTACGACACCAATTGCGAACGAAGATGTATGTCGAGAGGGAAACTGGTCCCTGTTATGAGGCAACTGGCACTCACAGCATGGATATTAAAAGAGTCTCAAAGATTAATTAGCAAGGGTACACAAACAGAAAACTTTGATTGCATGTTAGTGGCGTCCAGTAATAATAATAATGAGCGTATGGCACTGGTGACCGGGAGACACCTCGCGGGGCGGTTCGGCCGCCGCTCCACAAGTTCTTTAACGCCACTACGGCGACTTGCGAGTGAATGAGGATGAAATGATGATGAAAGATACACAACACCCAGTAATCTCGAGGCAGAGAAAATCCCCGAACTCGCCGGGAATCGAACCCGGGACCCCGTGCGCGGCAAGCGAGAACGCTACCGCAAGACCACGAACCGCGGACTGTAGCGTCCCGTGACACAGAGATTATATTTGACAACACCTATAACTTACTTCACAGTATATTAAGTACTTTATATTGGTGTGATAAACAATAAAATGAAAACATCATGAAAAGTAGGATGAGGGCTCCAGAAATATTGTCCGAAACGTGCCAAGTTGACAATGAGGAGGAGGAGGAGGAAGAAAATGTATTCATGTTTGACAATGTAGGAAAACTCTTGATGGAATAGATTTGCTGATGGGGTCAATGAGACAAGTAATGTTATGAAAACAGTAGGCCGTGATAAGTTGTTGAAGGAGGCAGAACTGGTAGAACACTGGGGAAATACAACCAGTTCAGAAAGGAGATTGCTTACAATCATTCATGTGACCCATTCATTCTAGAATATTGTTCAAGCACGTGGGACCGTTACCCTGCATACAGAGAAGGGCAGCATAAATGGTCACAGGATTGTTTCATCCATGGGAAAATGTCACAGAGATGCTGAAAGAACTGAACTGACAGACTGTTGAGGGTAGATGTTAACTATCCAGAGAAAGCCTACTAACAAAGTCTCAAGAACAGGATTTCAATGATGACTGTCCGCCCCAGTAGCTGAGTGGTCAGCGTGACGGATTGCCGTCCTCTGGGCCCGGGTTCGATTCCCGGCTGGGTCGGAGATTTTCTCCGCTCAGGGACTGGGTGTTGTGTTGTGTTCATCATCATTTCATCCCCATCCGGCGTGCAGGCCGCCCAATGTGGCGCCGAATGTAATAAGACCTGCGATATGGCGGCCGGACCTGCCCCGCGAGGGGCCTCCCGGCCAATGACGCCAAACGCTCATTTCATTTCAATGATGACTCTAGGACTAAACGACAACCTCCTACACATCGATCCCACAGGGATCATGAGGACAATATTAGATTAACTACAGCGCTCCATATATGAATGGAACGGAGAAAACTGTAATAACTAGTTCAGTGGGTCGTATCCTCTATCATGCATTTCACAGTGGTTTACAGAGTATAAAATGGTTCAAATGGCTCTGAGCACTATGGGACTTAACTTCTGTGGTCATGAGTCCCCTAGAACTTAGAACTACTTAAACCTAACTAACCTAAGGACATCACACACATCCATGCCCGAGGCAGGATTCGAACCTGCGACCGTAGCAGTCCCGCGGTTCCGGACTGCGCGCCTAGAACCACTATACAGAGTATAGATGTAAATGTAGATGTCGATGTGGATGTGAGAATAGAATATAAGATTTGTAGTATCGTGACGAAAGAACTTTATTGCACTAAGGTAAGCGGTAATTTTGTGGAAGAATGTGTAACTAATACACAGTATCTGAAAACTGAGAAAATAATTGAGTGTGTTGAGTTAAAGTTAAATGACGGGCACGACAAACGCAGAAGGAATAAAAGTGGAAAATCCTGTTCGTATAAAAGTTATTACGACCGGTAGACGTCATTTTAGCCGAAGGCTGATCGAGCAGAATTTATTTGATACACACGTGTATAATGAAGAAATAATTCATTAGAAAGTGTGCAGTTCTGTGATATAATGTATCAGTAATTAAATTAGATTGCCTTTTAGTAAGTGGAAGCGAGACACAGGTACGAATTCATTTATATTAAAGACCATTCAAAGTAATAGGAAACCCATATTCTAATACCTATCGCTTTGAATATCGCAGAGGGAGACCAAGAGATCAATACACTAAGCAGATTCAGAAGGATGTAGGTTGCAGTAGGTACTGGGAGATGAAGAAGCTTGCACAGGATAGAGTAGCATGGAGAGCTGCATCAAACCAGTCTCAGGACTGAAGACCACAACAACAACAACAACACATCGCTTCGAATATTCAAAGAGAAAAAATGGTTGGGGTTTAAGAATGAATATGCTCATGTTCTACGGCATGAGAATGCAGAAGGCAATGGAAACCACTGCATTAAAGACACGTAACATGTATCCACAGGGTATGTGGCCTGTAACTGAAGGAGTATCATGATGATCTCTCCATTGGCAAAAGATTCCGGAATAGTCCCCCATTCAGATCTCCGGGACGGGACTGCCAAGGTGGAGGTTACCATGAGAAAAAGACTGATTAATCAACGAAAGGAAAACGTTCTACGAGTCGCGGCGTGGAATGTCAGAATCTTGAACGTGATAGGGAAACTAGAAAATCTGCAAAGGGAAATGCAAAGGCTCAATCTGGATATAGTAGGGGTCAGTGAAGTGAAGTGGAAAGAAGACAAGGATTTCTGGTCAGGGTAATATCAACAGCAGCAGAAAATCGTATAACGGGAGTAGGATTTGTTATGAATAGGAAAGTAGAGCAGAGAGTGTGTTACTGTGAACAGTTCAGTGACAGGGTTGTTCTTATCAGAATCAACAGCAAACCAACACCGACAACGATAGTTTAGGCATACATACCGACATCACAAGCTGAAGATGAAGAGACAGAGAAAGTGTATGAGGATATTGAAAGGGTAATGTAAGGGTATGTAAATGGGGATGAAAATCTAATAATCATGGGGGACTGGAATGCAGTTTTAGGGGGTGGAGGGGGAAGGAGTAGAAGAAAAGGTTACAGGAGAGTATGGGCTTGGGACAAGGAATGAGAGAGGAGAAAGACTAATTGAGTTATTTAACAAGTTTCAGCTAGTAATAACGAATACTCTGTTCAAGAATCACAAGAGGAGGAGGTATGCTTGGAAAAGTCAGGGTGATACGGAAAGATTTCAGTTAGATTATGTCATGATCAGACAGAGATTCCAAAATCAGATTCGGATTGTAAGGCGTACCCAGGAGCAGATATAGACTCAGATCACAATGTAGTAGTGACGAACAGTAGGCTGAAGTTTAAGACATTAGTCAGGAAGAATCAATACGCAAAGAAGTGGGATACGGAAGTACTAAGGAATGACGAGGTACGGTTGAAGTTCTCTAAGGTTATAGATACAGCAATAAGGAGTAGCTCAGTAGGCAGTGCAGTTGAAGAGCAATGGACATCTCTAAAAAGGACCATGACAGAATTTGGGAAGGAAAACATAGGTACAAAGAAGGTAACTGCGAAGAAACCATGGGTAATTGAAGAAATACTTCAATTGATCGATGAAAGGAGGAAGTACAAAAATGTTCCGCGAAACTCAGGGATACAGAAATACAAGTCGTTGAGGAACTAAATAAATAGGAAGCGCAGAGAAGCTAAGACGAAATGGCTGCAAGAAAAATGTGAAGACATCGACAAGGAAATGATGGTCGGAAGGACCGACGCAGCATACAGGAAAGTCAAAACAACCTTCAGTGGCATTAAAAGCAAGGGTGATAACATTAAGAATGCAAGGGAATTCCAGTGTTAAATGCAGATGAGAGAGCGGATAGGTGGAAAGAATTCATAGAAAGCCTATATGAAAGGGAAAATTTGTCTGATGTGATAGAAGAAGAAACAGGAGTCGATTTAGAAGAGATAGGGGATTCAGTATTAGAATCAGAATTTAAAAGAGTTTTGGAGGACTTAAGATCAAATAAAGCAGAAGGGATAGATAACACTCCATCAGAATTTCTAAAATCATTGGGAGATGTGACAACAAAACGAGTATTCTTGTTGGTGTGTAGAATGTATGAGTCTGGCGACATTCGACAATGAGCGAAGTATCGGAAATACACCCTGCTGACGGCTGTGGCTCTGGAAATAGAAATATCTGTACCATTCTTATGACTTGATATACTCTTCCCTTTGATATCACAGTATTCCACATCAAATCCATACCTTCCTTACGACTAGACATAGTCATTTCCTTTGCACATGCCAGAACACAAACACATACTTTATAAGCCTGATGCTCAAGGCAAACCTATCATGCATCCCCTACTACTAAGTTTGATACAGCGTCAGTAACTGATTGCTGGTGATACCAAATAATACTGACTAAAAATCTATGATGGGTGGACATGTCTGATAAGTTTTTTCCTGCGAGTGGCACCGTTGTGTCTTAGAAAGAAAAACGTAATCGTCTTACAAAGCGCCAGATGTTAAAAAACACAAGCATATTACTATCACAAGCCGTCCTGGTCCTATCCATGTTAAAAGTTATACTGGCTTTATAAATCGAGGTATGGCATTACCTCCAAATGAATTGGTTTTTCCAGACAAATACCGTGGCACTGAATATAGACGGTGATCGTAGGAGTGTGTATTATTAAGACCAGCAGTGCGGTTACACGTAGCCCATGATGCGACCTCGTGATAAAATCACTGAATTTTGAAAGTGATTCTGCTAAGGAATGCGGTATGAAACTGCTATTTGCAACACCCTCATGTCGCTGCTAGATATTTCTCCAGTATTTGTAACGTATTCTGGCTCGATACCATGTCAGCGGTTCCACGATATATCCACCGGATTATAGGCGATGGTTGATTGAGAAGGATCACATACTGTAGATGGTGTGCTGATTGAGGTCATAAGAAATGTACACGGGCTTCTCAGATCTCCAGTGTTACGCTGTCCACTAGAAATAATGTCTGTGACTTGGAATAAAGTCTTTCTATTCAAACACATACCTGCGTTGGATCCTATGGAGAAGTCCTTTAATGATTACAGCCACTAGTGAATCATATTTCTGGCATTCTCATATCTCGAAACGAGTCACCTTTCACGAACCTGTCTGCTACATCAAAATTCCAATTTGGTTTAGGTAGTCCCTACGCATCTTGCAACTGCTGCCATTTCTGCAGCTTTCTGCATGTGATCGTTCCAATTTAAGTCGGAACTCAGCAGAAATCAGAGAGAGCCATATCCACCACCTTCTGAAGCCCGTGTAGAAACAGAGTGACGCGAGTTAGTGCAACAGGACCGTGTTTTGACAATTCGATGGAAATGGGAACAAGTTGTCGTAGCTCTGCCAACAGTGTACAACGTGTAAGATCAGCGCCAAACGAAGCCTGCTGCTGCAGCACTAGATTGTATAAAAGACAGTATGGGAACTTGGAGAAGGCCGAGGATTTCGCTACTGCATTGTGGTGCATCCCCATGCCACATACAGATACTACAGTCCGAAGCAGATCCGCGTCCCTTAGGGCCAGTTTATGTCTATCAGCCCAACATGTTATCTTTGTTATTCTGTACCATCCAACAGAGAAAAATTACGAACTATAAAAGCTCAACTACCTTCATCCGATAGAGAACACGATAAGATTTTTACCGCATCTCTCTCCTCCCATATATCGAAAAAAAATACTGTCTGCAGGCCAGCATCGAGCACAAAATGGTCCAAATGGCTCGGAGCACTATGGGACTTAACTTCTGAGGTCATCAGTCCCCTAGAACTTAGAACTACTTAAACCTAACTAACCTAAGGACATCACAGACATCCATGCCCGAGTCAGGATTCGAACCTGCGACCGTAGCGGTCGCACCGTTCCAGACTGAAGCGCCTAGAACCACTCGGCCACTTCGGCCGGCAGATACTGCTATAAGACCCACACAGAACATGCAGTTGAATACGAGTCGAACGCAGGCTATGTCACACAACTGATGCATCCTGACAGAACATCAGGAAAAAATGGTCAAATGATATGAAACAACTTCTCTCTCTCTCTCTCTCTCTCTCTCTCTCTCTCTCTCTCTAGAATGCATCATCAGTCTACCGTTAAATCGTACCTCGTTACAACTCCATCTCAACCGACCACTCCATCCACTGTATGTCATCATCTAACGTAGATGCAAGTAAGTTTAGAGGCAGATGGTTCTCTGTCTTCCTGAAAAGCGTCAAATACAGTAGTCAACTCGCGTGTATCACTGTTACCTCAATAGACATACAGTAGAACGCTGCCTCAACTGAAAAAAAAAGTGACTGTTTCCCTGGTTCCCTTCGCTTCCATGCCGACGTTTACTCGGATGCCTCTTGATGTAGAATACTTATTCCCATGTACAAATTGTTCTGCACCAACCAGAAGACACGCAAATACTTCCTCAATTTCCCCGCATTTCAGTGTATACTTCCTCAATTTATACGTATTTTTCGCAATCCTATCGATTTTATGTCAGTTCGCGATCATGACATAACCTCTCGTTCCGTGTTCTAAAATTGCTTGTGAATGTAGTACAGCTGCCAACACCTAGCGCAAATGCACTGATCTGGATGCATAGTACAGCACTGTACTCTGTTATATCCAGTCATCTCCACACCACATATTCGACATTTGCCGAACGTCTGCTCTGTTTTCTGTATGTCTGTGTATGTGCATGCGTCGCGGATGGTTCCCATGAGCAGGTCCTCCCGCTGTTGGACCAAACTTCGAACAAAGAACGCATCTTCCGACGTAACGCGTGGCTGGTACACCCGCGAGCCCTATCCCAAATGCGATGTGTGGTGGATCCGCCTCTGGACATCGGTCTGGATGTATAGTGCGCGGCCGATCCACACTCGAACGGTAACTCGGATGTGGTATATTGCGGATCTGCATCCCAATATCGCTCCATATATTGTGCGTGGCGGATCCACCTTCAAACCCTATCCCGGACGCGGCACATTATGGATCCGCGTCCCAACATCTCTCCAGATATAACGCTCAGCGGATCCACACTCGAACGCTAACTCGGGTCTACTGTGGGTCCCAGTATAGTGCCTGCTGGAGAGCACTGTTTTCCTGCGTTGGCCTATCGCGACGTGCCAGCGATGGTGGAGTGACCAGCGAGCTAAAATCGCCAAGTGACATGAACAGTTGCAGGCATTTCTCAGAGGACTGTATAAGCCTCTGGCATACCCAAGAGAGATCTCCACAAGACCGTCAACACATCAACGAACACCCACGACAACCACACATGTATTTTGCTTCTAACATAATTTCTACACTACTGGCCATTAAAATTGCTACACCGCAAAGATGACGAGCTACAGACACCAAATTTAACCGACAGGAAGAAGATGCTGTGATATGCAAATCACACAAGATTGGCGCCGGTGGCGACACCTACAACGTGCTGACATGAGGAAACTTTCCAACCGATTTATCATACACAAACAGCAGCTGACCGGCGTTTCCTGGTGGAACGTTGTGATGCTCCGTGTAAGGAGGAGAAATGCGTACCATCAAGTTTCCGACTTTGACAAAGGTCGGATTGTAGCCTATCGCGATTGCGGTTTATCGTATCGCGACATTGCTGCTCGCATTGGTTGAGATCCAATAACTGTTGGCAGAATATGGAATCGGTGGGTTCAGGAGGGTAATACGAAATCCCGTGCTTGATCCCAACGGCCTCGTGTCAGTAGCAGTCGAGATAACAGGCATCTTATCCGCATGGCTGTAACGGATCGTGCAGCCACATCTCGATCCGTGAGTCAACAGATGGGGACGTTAGCAAGACAACAACCATCTGCACGAACAGTTCGACGACGTTTGCAGCAGCATGGACTATCAGCTCGGAGACCATGGCTGCGGTTACCCTTGACGCTGTATCACAGACAAGAGCGCCTGCGATGGTGTACTCAACGACGAACCAGGGTGCACAAATGGCAAAACGTCATTTTTTCGGATGAATCCAGGTTCTGTTTACAGCATCATGATGGTCGCATCCGTGTTTGGCGACATGGCGGTGAACGCACATTGGAAGCTTGTATTCGCCATCGCCATACTGGCGTATCACCCGGCGTGATGGTATGGGGTGCCATTGGTTACACGTCTCGGTCACTTCTTGTTCGCATTGACGGCACTTTGAACAGTGAACGTTACATTTCAGATGTGTTACGACCCGTGGCTCTACCCTTCATTCGATCCCTGCGAAACCTTACATATCAGCAGGATAATGGACGACCGCATGTTGCAGGTCCTGTACGGGCCTTTCTGGACATAGAAAATGTTTGACTGCTTCCCTGGCCAGCACATTCTCCAGATCTCTCACCAATTGAAAGCGTATGGTCAATGGTGGCCGAGCAACTGGCTCGTCACAATACGCCAGTCACTACTCTTGATGAACTGTGGTAGCGTGTTGAAGCTGCATGGGTAGGTGTGCCTGTACACGCCATCCAAGCTCTGTTTGACTCAATGCCCAGGCGTATCAAGGCCGTTACTATGGCCAGAGGCGGTTGTTCTGGGTACTGATTTCTCAGGACCTATGCACCCAAATTGCGTGAAAATGTAATCACATGTCAGTTGTAGTATAATATATTAGTCCAATGAATACCTGTTTCCATCTGCATTTCTTCTTGGTGTAGCAATTTTAATGGCCAGTTGTGTATTTTATTCTTATTATTTAATCTTGATGATTTAGCAATGAGGTGCTTTGGTATACCAGTTTACACAAAATTGGGTAAGTTACACTCCTTCCAACAAATTTAGAGAGTAAAATTTTGCAACAGACCGCGTCCTTATTTTAATAAATTTATCGTTGTGAACAGGAAGTAGTTTGTTAAAGCTGCATAATATTAGTCAGTGTCATCTAGAAACAATTTTTCACACTGTAGAATTTGATGAGATTGAGTTGAATCGTGAGAATATTGACCCATATGCATCTGTTCGTTCCCCAGTGAAATTTACCGACCAAAAAAATTCGAAGGCAGTGTACTTATGAAGTAGGAATTACAGTACTGCCACTAACCTGTGAAACTAACAGTCTCTTTCACTCGTGATGTATTCAACTGCCTAACAGCCGCCTCAAAACACCACCAACGACTATCACCTATGGTATGGTTTGTACAAGGTAATCTATGAGGTAGAAAGGGGGGAGGAACTGGTTAGTCCCAGCTGCCTGGGGTGTTGGACAACAGGAACATCTGAGAGGAGACGGCTAAAAGTTATGCACCGTTGCAACGCATGCGGTGAAACCGACGGCTATCACTTTGAACAACTGCTAAGAAATTAAATATTTGTGTTAGCCGTAACATGGTCAAGTCAATTAAAAGTGCATGTTCAGTTCTGACCATCAGTTCGTTACCTCAAAGAAGTCAATTTAGGGCCACTTGTCGCTTGTGTAATGTTTACCCTTAAGATTTGGCATATCCTCTAGTACTAATTTTTGTTGTACAGTAACAAGTGTGAAGAAACCAACACGGCGTCATGAATTTAAGAGTTTTCTGCCTCATATTCCCGCAGCGGCGACGATCCCAGCGGGCACAGACAGGTGAAGACGGTGCGCACGGAGGCGGAGGCCACGGCCATGCTGAGGGAGTGCGCCAGGCACCACCTGCAGGTCTGCAGGTACGCAAGCAAACAACAAGGACCCCTATTTGCAGCGATAAGTGTATCTCACTTGTTCTGTGGAGGTGCTGTATGTGGCAATGTCAATTAAAATTAAAATCGGAACAAATGTTTAATGTATAAATGCATGCAAATGGAGGATTTACGATCCGACAACGACTTCTATTCTGTGGACTCGCTTGATGCTGACCGCCATTTATTAACATTGCAGCTTAGCGCCCCCTGCTTCGCCCGCGTAAGCTCTATGGTCTGCATAGATCTCTTTCTTTGTGTTTCTTTCATAGGCTTTATATCTTGTTCACAAATTGCAACACATTCTATTACATTCACGTATATTAAGACCATAGAAGCACGGTCTTTTTCCGAATTACTTCTGACCAGAAGTCCCAGGTTTTTGTTAATCGTGTCTTTTCCTTTCTTGTGGTGATATTTGCAGAGAAACTCTCATCCCATAACACATATTTCTTTATATCCAACCGAGAAGTGAAATACGAATTTTCATAGACTTCACTTTAAATTATTATAATGTAACGAAATACTTTCTTGAAACATTTCATTCCCTATTTCACCCCATTAAGGGTTGAATTTCCAAAAGCAATGAAACATGTATATTTTTGTGATCTTGTGGAATCGGGTGTATTGCCGGTGGTCTAAGTCTTCCCAACACAGTATTTTCACGACATAACTCGGTGTCTTCATCAGGTATTTCCTGCGACTGTCGCAGAAAAGACTTGATGAAGACGTCTCGTTACGACGTCGAAATAGTGTGTTGGGGAGATGCAGACCACCGGCAGTACAGCTGATTCTATGAGATCACACCGACTCGCCGGGAAAGTACAAGAAATTACACGCATATTTTTATTTCTAACAGCGACGCCAAATACAAATTTTCGTAGATTTAGCTTCAAATTTCCTCGCGTAATGAAATAGTTCAAAAAAATTTTCATACCCAGTTTGGCGCCCTTACGAGTGGAATCTCGTACAATCCCTCCCTAAACGATGCCTACAGTATAAGGTCCACACCCTCTCAGAATTTTAATTTTCTGTCTTTAGTGGTTTGGGTTGGGCGTTGATAAATCAGTGAATCAGTATGGCCCTATTTCACCCCCTTAGGGGCTAAACTTCCAAAAATAGTGAAACACGTATTTTTTCACTTCTAAGTAAGAAGTCAAGTACCAGTTTTCAAAGATTTAGTTTTAAAAATGCTTACACTATGAAATATATTCACAAAACACTTCACCTCTCTTCCACTCACTTAAAGATTCAATTTCCAAAGACAGTGAACTGCGTATTCTTTTAATTTCTAACAGAGAAGCCAAATACAAATTTTCATAGATGTAGCTTTGAAAATGCTTACATAATGAAATATTTCCATAAAAACTTTCATCCCTTGTTTCACCCCCACAGAGCTTGAATATCTAAAAACAGTACAACACTTGTTTCTTTTTCTTTATAATCGAAAAGCCAAATTCAAGTTTCCGTATATTTAGCATTAAGAATCCTTACACAATAAAAGAGTATGTTCATAAAACACTTCATCCCATATTTCGCCCCCTCAGGGGGTTAAATTTCCAAATGCTCTGAAACATGAATTTCTTTTATTTTTAAGTTGGAAGTCAAATACCACTTTCATAGATGTAGCTTTAAAAATACTTTAGTCGTTCTTCAATAATGATTTATTTAAAAAAAATCACCTATTATTTCACACCCATAGCGGTAAAATTTCGAGAAATTCTGAAATAATTACTTTATTTCTGCCCGAGAAACCAAATACCAATTTTCGTAGGTCTATCTATAAAAAAAAAATGACTCTGAGCACTACGGGACTTAACATCTGTGGTCATCAGTCCCCTAGAACTTAGAACTACTTAAACCTAACTAACCTAAGGACATCACACACATCCATGCCCGAGACAGGATTCGAACCTGCGACCGTAGCAGTCGCGCGGTTCCGGACTGAGCGCCTAGAACCGCTACACCACCGCGGCCGGCAGCGTCTATCTTCAAAATAGCCGTAGTAGCGACATATTTTCAAAAAACTTTTCATCCCCATCTTTCACCCCCTTAGAGGTGAAATTTCGAGAGTTCCGTCTTAAACGATGCCTGCAACATAAAATCAACATTCTCTCCGTATTTCAACTTTCCATCCTTAGCGACTTAAGCTGGGCGATGATGAGTCAGTGAGTCGGGACATCGCCTTTTATACATAGTATAGTGATCGTTGTGGTATTTTCAGCTCTATAAGTCTACTGTTCTCAACATCCTCGATGATCAACTTCGTATATTCTGCATTTTAGCTGCCCCGTGATTCACTCTCTCCAATGCTTCTTTACAAGGACTTCATTGATTGGAGCCACTGTACATGACTTACTTATGTCTTCTCTTAGTATGCGGTTTTCGTGGATTTGTTTCTTCTACTAACTATTCTGTTATTGTACCATTTCGTGATTTATCTGTCTGCTTAATTTTTAACTCCCCTCAATATCTCCTCATTTAAAATATGCTTACAGTTTCTTCTTCTCTGCTTGATTTCTCCACGTCTGGTTTTCATATAAAGCAGTTCTCAGAAACTTCTTCCTCAGATCAGTTTAAATGTGTAATGCTGCTCATTCTCTTTTACTGAAGAAAAATTACTTACCTGCTGTCACCTGTTTTTCAGATCTTTTTTGCTTCACCTTGTAACCTCCCGACCGAAATTTTTAAGGATAATATTTTTAAATGCTGATGCTCATTGAGCTATGTGTTTTGAATGTTAACAAGAATACAACCTAACGTAACCTCCCAGCAAATAAATTCAATGACAATGACAACTAAACAAAAATTAGCAATCTGACCCAAGTATAAGTTCCTCACAAAAAAATGAAAGTCAATTCAGTGATAACAAAATCTCAGTGACAATGAAAACACGAACAGATCGAAATGTCGATCTTAGGCCCTGTTCATTAATTAAACTGAAATTCTTACCTTAGTAAAGCTGCATGTCAAATTTCTGCTCTTATTGTTGGCCATGGCTTGGAGGAACTGCATCGCAAGTAATATTTTTTTTTTTTTTTTTTGAAATTTAACTGAAACTTTTCTTTAAAGGAAATGGAAGGAAATCGTTCGTTCAATTAAATAGTTCTTTTGTTAAAAATATTGCTTTGAAATCAAAATTATTATTGGGGCGATTGTTGCACAAATTAGTTACAGTTAATTTACATTATTAGCTGAGCGCATTTAAAAATAATATACCTCATCCTGAATCTTGACCAGAGTGCCATGTCGACGCCCGCCGACTCCTCACACACAACTGCACTGGGCTGCTACTACCGACGTACTGCTCTGCCCTACTGCTACTGACAGACTGCCCACTGACTACTGCTGGCAACTGTACTGCACGACTACTACTGACAGACTACTGCTCGCAACTCTCGCGCGGTCAAGCGCAGACTAGCCACGATAAATGGCTCTCTGGTCAGAGACTCTGCAATGCCTCGCCATCGCCGCCACATAACATACGTGTTTCATAACCCTCCACTGGGGGGGCAAAAATTTGGCAGCGATGGTGAGTCATTTGGACTTGCCAAGCGCGGCAAAATTTTTTCTTTAATTAATCAACTTCTACAATTTACAGAATATTTTGATACATGAATTAAATGTTGTGCACATGCACCGAGTACAAAACATTTCAAACAAAGACAAAATGTGAGTACAAAACATAGTAGCAAATCAGAAAACTGTATATACAAATTATTTGGCAGATAACAAAGTGCACACACACTGAAAAAATTCTGTAGCATTTTCAGAACAAATAAACAGAATGGCAGAAAATCATGTTGACAAGTGACATGAGTGCACATGCACTGCAGTTCAGAACATATCAGCAAATGACGAAATGTATATACAATGAGTAACAAATGACATAAGTGCATACACACTGAAGTATTGAACATACAGAATGAGTACAAATCATATTGAAAAATGAGAAAAGTGCACAGGCACTGAAGTTCAGTAGAAAACATATTAACACATAATATAAGTGCACATGCACTGTAGTTCAGAACATATCATCAAAATAAAAATGTATATACAATATAAAAGACAAGAGTGCACATATACTGTACTTCAGAACAAATCGAAAAAATGTCTTTACCATTTTCACAACAAATAAACATAATGGCAAAAAAAATCATGTCGACAAGTGACATGAGTGTACTCGCACTGGAGTTCAGCAAATCGAAAAAAAAAATGTATATCCCATGAACATAAATGATGTTAGCAAAAAATGATTTTCACTATTAGGATAGGAAAGGGAAGGATTGCATCATGGTTGTAGCACTTTAGATTGCACACCGCTGTTCGGAAAGTCCATATCCTTCCACAGAAGTACAACACCAAGTGACACAATTTGAAGTTTTTTTCCCATCACAATTTATCAGCGTAGCCAAGACACTGAACTGTCGTAGTAATGTTCCATGTTTTCATTTTGGCAGTACATTAGGTACACCAAACAGTGGGACCATAATAACGTCTTCATCGCTCACGGTGGTGGACAGCATGTCGTGTCAACACCACGCTCTTACAAGGCACACCAACGTAGAATTAGTGCAAAAACCAAATATAGTGCTCCATGATCATGAGGATGGACAGGACAAATGGATATTGGAGTAATTCAGGGTAGTTAGCTCATAAGGTGAAGGACATTAAGTCACAGAATAGGCTTTGTTGAGAATTACAGTAGTAGTTTCCGGCATTCATAGCCCAGTTATTGAAAATTTCTGTACCACGTATGTAGTATTACAGAATAATGTTCATAAAATTAAATTATTGGCATCATGGGTAATCGTATTACAATAAACAGTGGCAGTCCTTGGCCAGTTACAAAGCATATTTAGTATGACAGAATAATGTTCATCAGAAGTCTTAATTGGAAAGGAGAGTCAATTATTGGCCTAGCATTAACATAATACATTGAGTGATACAAATTATTGGCACTCATTGGCCATTTACCAAAACATGACAAGTCAACATTGAAAACAAGAGCTTCTTAATGGCATAATTAATAACATAATTCATTTAGTGACATTAATTATTGGCACTCATTGGCCAGTTACCAAAACATGAAAGGTCATAATTCATTTAATTAGATTAATTATTGGCAGTCAGTGGCCAGTAAGTATTGAATAGTATAAAACATTGTTCATCATTCAGTATTATTCAGAATTTTCTTAAATGAGTAGCATTATTTGAAACTGGTGATACACACCATTAAGAAGTCATGATTAAAAATCAGTTAATTACAGTCATAGCATTAATAATCATGGGCATTATAAGTAGTCTCATTACAATAAACAGTGGCAGTTATTTGCCCGTTACAAAGCATTATTTTATATATATATTTTTGTTGTATCATTAAGAAGTCATTACTGAAGTGACATACTATTCAGAGCTGATCAGTATTATTCAGAATTCTCTTAAACTAGTAACATTATTTGGGACTGGTAATACGTTTTTTGTTTGTTTTTTGTTTCTGTGCTAGATAGATAGCAATGCATTGCTTTGGGTAATTATAAGGGAAAGCAAGAAGAAAAAGAAAAAAAAATTGCTTCTAGGTTGTTCCTGTAAATGAAAAATGTGTAACGTCATTCGTCATGAGTCAGCTGTAGCAAGGTTGTGACACAAGTGGGTAAAAAAGATGCAAGTACTAGTATAGGCTTAATAAGTAACACGTTTAGTAACTATCATGAAAGGCTTCTCCTGGAAAAAAAATACAAAATGGATTATTGAGCTGAAAGAAGAAATGCATTTTATGCTGAAAAGTAGTGAACTTCGAATTAACAGATAGTGAAATGTGTATAAAAAATGTGTTCCATAGCTGTCCTTTCCAAAACCTTCAGTCATTATACTGTGCAATATAACACCTGCTGTCAAAACGAACTGCAACAAATACTTAAATAACTACATAGCCTAAATATAACTTCAACATTATCCTCATCTGCAAAGAAAACTTCATTATCCATATCATCAAAAACTCCATTATCATCATCACCTGTAAAGAAAAACTTCATTATTCATAGCAGCATATTCTTCATCATTATTCATCAGCATTCATTATCATCTGCAAAAAAAAAATCACTTCATTACTCATTACACAACTATTCCTTATCTCTAGCATATTTCATCACTAAAACTAAGATGTGTAGTTCTGTCTGACAGCCTGCATCAATCACCTTGCATTCTGAAAGAAAAATTAGTTAAGACTGCTATTCTACGATGAGTATAGTATATTCTTGTTAATGCTTGTTAATCCTAATCCATTTACTCTTCCTCATAAAGTTATTGCATCTTCTTTCGTTTATTCCGTAGGTGAAATTCCCATTTCTGTTGAATTTATTTCTTACACGCATCATTTCTTTCTGAAATTGATGAACAGAGATTAATGTCTTACATTTTAATCATATACTCGTTAAATAATAACTGGTTTATGGTGACATAATTAACCATACAGCATAACATGACAGAAAACGTAATATGTCAAAGGCATAGACAGTGTTCAAAGACAAAATGTACAGAGAATATCACAATGCAGCAGTCACGATGTTGAGATATCATAGGGCAAAAAAAATGTCAAAGTCAACTGGTGTGTGTTATATCTTAACTATTTCACAGTGCATACAAACAAAACTGGAATACAATCATACACACAAAAAAAAAAAAAAAATGGAAAATGTGCACGGTCTGATGTGTAACGACAAGAAGAGCGACCTTCTAACCTTACCTTGCCGGGCACTTGCCAAGAAAAAATACGATAATCATCAGTAATTAGTCATGTGAATATAATTGCATAAGTGGTCATAAAAAATTAGTAAATGGCATCATAGTGTGTTGAATCATAAAGTGTCTTCATTCAATAAAGGGTTTAATATTTGACCAATGGTGGTTGCCTTTCGATTTTCTGGTTCTCAAAGTTTCGACGTTTACCACATTGGGATGAGGAATGCTGCGAATCCGATATGGTCCTGCGTATAGAAGTTCAAATTTACTGCACTTACCTTTTAATTTGCTGGATAAATAGTGTGTACGTACTAATATCTTCTGTCCAACGTGAAAGTCGCGGCGTGTACAAACCTGTTTTTGCTGTCTTCTCCGGCGCTCTGCGGCACGTTTGATGTTGTTCAGCACAATGTCAATTATTTCGTGGTGTCTTAGTCGACGACAGGTAGGGAAGTTTACTAATTCTTTAATTTTGTTTGGTGGTTCAACGTTTTTCAGTGTAACAGACGGAGATAGCATTGTGGATTCATTTGGAATGGAATTAATTACATCTTGGAATGAGAGTATGTGTGTATCCCAATCAATATGTCTTTTGTGGCAGTATATTCGACACAGCTTACCAATTTCTTTCATTAATCTTTCACAGGGGTTCGAAGAAGCATGGTACTTGGATATATAAATCGGAGAAATGTTTCTAGCTCGTAACATACGTGTCCATGTAGCAGAACGAAATTGTGATCCATTGTCAGAAATTACTTTCATCACATGCCCTACATGAAATAGAAAATGTTTTACAAATGCTTTCGAAACAGTTTTAGCAGTAGCTTTGCGTAACGGAGTGAAGGTAACAAATTTTGAAGTGAGCTCAACAGCGACAAATATGTAGCAAAAACCTCTGTTAGTTCTCGGAATTGGGCCAAAAATGTCTACTGCGGCCATGTGTCTTAATTTAACAGGTACAATGGGATATAAAGGAGGAATATGTGAAGTGGTGTCTGACTTAGCTTTCTGGCAAATTTTACAAGACGCTAAAACTCGTCGTATACGTTTCTCCATGTTGGTAAAATAACAGTTCTGTCTCAGTATAGGAAAACATTTTCGTGCTCCGTAATGTGCGTAACTTAAATGAGTGTACCAGATTAATTTGTTAACCAGTTCGTCAGGAATGCATAATAACCAATTGTTGCTGTCAGGATGAGGGCGCCGAAACAGAATGTCATTGCTTACAGTGTAATGGTTTCTAATCGTAACATTAGTCCTATCTTGCGAAAGGTGTTTAATTTCTTTCCACACGTTGTCTTTATTTTGTTCTTGTGCTATGTCCTGTAATGACGACGAAATAAAATTTTCAAATGCAACTTGCTGAATGTACATGACACTGAAATTTGCTTTGCAGAAGTCTTGCTGATTGTTGCTCAGAGAACGCGATAGTGCGTCTGCTATAACATTTTGTGTGCCGGGAATGTGGACAATCGTAAAATTAAATTCTTGTAAATAAAGTTTCCATCTACTTAATCTATCGTGTGTGAATTTAGCCGAAAGTAAAAATTGTATCGCTCTGTGGTCTGTGTAGATGGTAGTATGTTTGCCATAAAGAAAGTGCCGAAATCTCGTGAAAGCCCATACAACACATAATGTTTCCAATTCTGTAACGGAGTAATTTCGTTCAGCAGGTGACAGAATGCGGCTAGCAAATGCGATGTTTTTAATTACTGTAGACCCATCTTCTTCTATTTCCTGAAAAATATGTACGCCTAAAGCGGTGTTACAACTGTCGGTGGCAATGGAAAAATTTCTGGTAAGGTCTGGGTGCGATAAAAGTGGAGCATTCAACAAAGCATGTTTCAGGTTCACAAATTCAGAATGTGCTTGCTTATCCCATGACCAAACACTGTTTTTACCTGTTAATTGGCATAATCTAGGCGTGTCTAAAGCAAAGTGATGAATAAATTTACGAAAAAAGTTAATTAAGCCCAAAAAACTGCGTAATTGCTTTTTTGTCGTAGGAATGGAATAGTAACGTCACGTAGAGCTTGAAGTTTTTCCGGATCAGGCGCAATGCCTTCTGCTGAAATTACGTGTCCAAGAAATTTTATGGAAGTTTTGCCAAAGTGCGATTTACTGAGATTAACTGTGAGTCCTTGAGCATGAAAAGTTTGCAACAGTTGTTCTAAAATCACATTGTGTTCAGACCAGTTAGCTTCTGCAATAAGAATGTCGTCTACGTACGTCGTGATTCTGTCTTTAATGCAAACGTGTGTCGGATGGCGTCAAAATTAATAACATTTTCGTGAACAAGATTCTGCGTGTCTAAATTATTGCTTACGTTACTGGAATATACAACCTGTACTGTGTCTGGTCAAAATCTGTCGTACGTGCTATTATTTACGGGAGGATACTGTGGCATTTCGACTATTTGAACTGCTCTGTTATTTCTTACTGACGTGTTACGCTATATATGACACCTATTGCCTTGTTCATTCATGATTATTTGTTGTTGCTAATGTTCTTGCTGCTGATAAGATAGTCTGTTATTAAATGTACGCTGATAATTGTGCTCATTATTTTTCGTCTGTCGTAATAGTCATTCCTATACGGTGCATTGCGATATGAATTGAAATACTGAGTTTTCTGTACGTAGTTATTTCCTTGCTGCCGTGCGTTACTATTTGTTGGATCTGGGACTATACGTGTACGCGGCGAAACATTGAAGTTTGGTTGACCTTGTAGACTGCATTGTTGGTTAGGTATGCTAAGCGGCTGACTTTCATGCTATTGTAGTGAAAAACATCTATTGTTACAAAAATGTGGTTCCGATTGCTCAAAATTTTATACATACTGATGATTACGATTTTATCTGAAATTAAAATTACGGCGATAGTTGTCATTTCTCGAGTGCCTAATGAAAATTGTCACTTTCGGTAAAAGATTTGTCATATCGGGTTTTCATTACATATTCTTAGTTCTAGATAGAGCAATAGTTAAAGAGCTGTTTTGATAGATATAAAGGATAGTAGAAGAGAAGGCAGCAGTGCAGAAAACTAAAGATGAAACAGCACTACTACAGCTCGGGGCCCTATGCACGCTACGGCACATATTCATTAAAGCGTAATGAATCCCCTGAGGTCATTTATGCACTGCAAATAAATTTTAGCTTTTGCGTTGCAAGCAATAGCGGTAAATTCCAAAAGTAAATCGCTGTATTCTTGCTAATTCCAGTTTCTGCATAATAGGTAATGCTGATGAAAATACAATAGCAAATTGTCGCCTCAGGTTCAAAGCTAGTTTCTCCATTACAGGTAATAGCGGTGAAAGTACAAAAATAAATTGTCATATACAGTGCAAATCGTGTATCTGTGTTCTGCCATTATTAAATTCCTTACATTTTCTTACAAATGCAAATTGCTTATAATCAACGTTCTCCTCACTGAATTTGATAACACGTTCAGGTTTGTGTGTGAATCTGTTCGAATGTGTCATTTCGGATTTCAAGTTGCGTAGCTTTTCAGATTTTAAGTCGCGTGGCTTTTCGGATTTTAAGTCGCGTAGTTGCTGTAAATTGCTCAAATTATACGCACTGCGTAAGTCTGACAAATGTTCGTAAAGTGGCGTCTGCTGTGATGTGTTATGAACTGAAATATTTTTCATATCTGTTACCTCTTGTTGTAAACTCGATAACCTTCTACGTAACGTGTTATTAGACGAATCGATCTCATTAATAGTCTGCTGTAAATTTTGAAATTCAGGTGTTTGATTAAATGAAATCGGTGCAGTATCGTCTGATTTATTATCATTATTACTTTCAATAGCATCAATACGACTGGCTAATTCATCATATTTTTCAGTTAGTATTTTTGCCTGATCATCGGTTTTAGAATCGGACGCATTAATCTATTTTTGCAACTTACGTGTAGTTTCGCTCAGTTTTTTAACATCAGCTTTGATGACATCGCAATCCTGTGTTAGTTCTAATTGTTCGAGTCTGTCGGTCACTGTTTGAAAATCGGTTGTGTATGTGTCTGTTTTCGTTTTAAGATCCGAAATTTCGTCACGTAATTCTGTGTTCGACTGTTTGATGGTATTAATTTCGCCGGACACTGTCGCAATATTATTGTCTACATACGTTTTTGCCTTCGCAAACATTTTACGTTTGTCTTCTTGTCTCTGTGCTGTGATTGTTTCCATTACTTGTCGTTTTACTTTGTTTTGATCCTGAATAAATTTACTGAAACGCGTATCACTGTTTTGTATATGGTGATTAAAGCGTTCGTCAATCTGAGTGTTCTGTTGGTCGAATTTCGCGTCTATTTTTGCGTCCATTGTGCGCGAAAGTTCTACCGTCATTGCTTTAAACTCGTCCCGTAATTGTGTAGCTTTTTCAGAGCATTGTTTAGCGACTGTACTAATTTCCGCTCTAAGTGTTTCTGTTGTGGCTGTTTGCATTTCCCTTAATTCTTGAGCAACAGATCTAATTTCTTCGCTACTTTTTCTTGAACAAGCCTCAATTTCCTCGCGTAACTGTTCCTTAGTGTCTTGACACTGCGCGGCAACGGCTCCAATTTGTTCACTAAGCTGCTTGGAACTGTTGTCTAATTTATCATTTAGCTGTTTGGAACTGTTGTCTAATTTATCATTAAAGTGTTGTTTGAGATTTTCGTTATCTTTTTTGTTCTGTTCACTAAGTTGTTTGAATTTTTCATCAGTATTGTCTAGTTTTTTACTATTTTGTAGCAATATTGCCATAATTTGACCCAATGTAACATTATCTACTCTATTATCTGTGCTGTTTAGTGGTGGATCTGGAATTATCTCACTTTCTGTAACCATTTGGTCATTCTGTAATTTACAAAAAGATTTGTCAGTCGAATGTACACTATCAGTCATTGTTTCGGAATTAAATAGATCCGTCCTACTTTGAGTATCCTGATCACTTTCATTAGAAAAATTTGTCTGTACATCACTTGAATTTTCCGAACCGGGTATGTTAAGCTGGGCAGCGCTCATTACAATAGAGCGTCCCGCGTCATTAATTGTCGTCAAATTAACAGAAGAGACAATTGAGTTCGTTTGTTCATTATTAAGGTAAAAGTCATCATTATTGGTTGGAATGCACTGATTGTCAGTGAACGCAGGATTGTCATCATGACACTGTGTGTCACAAGTCCTATCGGTAAAGTTGTTTGAGTCGGTAATTTCATTCATAATACCTCGCGATACACTATTCACAGTCTTTCACGGCATTTTTGCAATAGTCACAATTATTCACAAAACAAATAAGCACAATGCAAAAGCAACACACAAATACAACAGAGCAACGAATTGCCGTTGACCTGTAGAAAGAAAGTCACAAGACTAGTAAAAGCGTCGCGCCAAATTCTAATTATATCTAAGCAAATAAGAGCAGATATCTGACTGTTTTTCAAAAGATTCTCAATGAAATACGATTCTGGACTGGGTGTCGCCAAGTGTAACCTCCCCACCGAAAATTTTAAGGATAATATTTTTAAATGCTGATGCTCATTGAGCTATGTGTTTTGAATGTTAACAAGAATACAACCTAACGTAACCTCCCAGCAAATAAATTCAATGACAATGACAACTAAACAAAAATTAGCAATCTGACCCAAGTATAAGTTCCTCACAAAAAAATGAAAGTCAATTCAGTGATAACAAAATCTCAGTGACAATGAAAACACGAACAGATCGAAATGTCGATCTTAGGCCCTGTTCATTAATTAAACTGAAATTCTTACCTTAGTAAAGCTGCATGTCAAATTTCTGCTCTTATTGTTGGCCACGGCTTGGAGGAACTGCATCGCAAGTAATATTTTTTTTTTTTTTTTTTGAAATTTAACTGAAACTTTTCTTTAAAGGAAATGGGAGGAAATCGTTCGTTCAATTAAATAGTTCTTTTGTTAAAAATATTGCTTTGAAATCAAAATTATTATTGGGGCGATTGTTGCACAAATTAGTTACAGTTAATTTACATTATTAGCTGAGCGCATTTAAAAATAATATACCTCATCCTGAATCTTGACCAGAGTGCCATGTCGACGCCCGCCGACTCCTCACACACAACTGCACTGGGCTGCTACTACCGACGTACTGCTCTGCCCTACTGCTACTGACAGACTGCCCACTGACTACTGCTGGCAACTGTACTGCACGACTACTACTGACAGACTACTGCTCGCAACTCTCGCGCGGTCAAGCGCAGACTAGCCACGATAAATGGCTCTCTGGTCAGAGACTCTGCAATGCCTCGCCATCGCCGCCACACAACATACGTGTTTCAACCTATCTTCGGCAATCACGCCTCCCAGACTGCGGAATTCTTTCACTTGATCTTCTGGAGCTTCCCCCGTACTGATGTTTAGAAATTCCTACACCTCTTTCTACCACAGTTCTTTGCTTTCCTTTTTATTAACTCTTAACGTAAATTTTGTGGTAAACGCTGTAGACAGCAATCTTTAGTTCATGTATGTCTTCTTTACTTTCGGTCAGACGCTGCTTGCCATTTTTAAAATTAAATAACAGTGACATTAAGCTACAACACTTTCTTCTTCACACCAATTCGCCTCTTTATCTTCAGTTCTTAATACACAAATGAAAATATACTAAATAGTCACACAAATTGTTGGCAAGGTTCGAAGGTTAGATATACTTTTGCGTTAAGCATGAAGATATACCTGTAGTTGCTTATACCAGTACAGAAAGAGGAAACATCTTGAAGCCGGCCGCTGTGGCCGAGCGGTTCTAGGCGCTTCAGTCCGGAACCTCGCTGCTACTACGGTCACAGGTTCGAATCCTGCCTCTAGCATGGATGTGTGTGATGTCCTTAGGTTAGTTAGGTTTAAGCAGTTATAAGTCTAGGGAACTGATCACTTCAGATGTTAAATCTCATAGTGCTTGGAGCCATTGGAACCAAACATCTCAAATGGAGCGCAGAAGACTTTAGAGAGGGCTATTCAGAAGTACATGTGGGTTTTCAGAAGACGAAACCGACAACACATGCAAAAAAAGCACACTTCAATCGATAGAATATCTCTCCAAGATTCTATTCGTAATACGATTCCTTTGTACTCCTGACGAATGATTCCCGCACACACTCCACTTCGTCTGCTGATGGTCCCGACTGGCCTGTTTTCTTCGCACCGCATAAGCTGACAGTTTCACGGAATGTGTTGTACTGAAACGTCCCCTTAGAAAAATTAATGAATTACTGTGCTGATAAACCTCTTACATTATTTGCTTTTCAAACAGCTGAGCAAAACTGAACGTACTCGGACATTACTCTCTTCACTTATTCTGATCAACACTAAACTGACACACAATACTTTTAGCGCAACGCGATCTTACTTTTAATAATCCCTACAGAAGAATGGCCCGGACTAACAATAACCTATACCTTTCATGAATCACTTACCTCACAAAAATCTTCGTTACTCGAACTACTGCAATACAGCGAGCGCCAATACTGTCAGCTAAATAAAATATTCTAACTACTGAAGGCACTAACTACTGATAGGCATAGTTAGCAAATGAAAGATTTTGATAAAGAACAAACAATGTATTTACCATAACAGTGTTCAAAAGTCATAATATATATCAGTTCATGACATCCAGTCTTACAAATTTACTGTCTCTGATGGACACACGTCCAGATCATCTGCTCTCAAAACTCCGCCATCTCTCTCCCCACATCCACCACTGCTGGCGGCTCACCTCCAACTGCGCAACGCTCTGTGTTGCCAACTCTAGAAAACCCGAGTCGCTAGATTCAATATCAAAAGTCGCTAGAAAGTCGCTAAAACTGATTTTACTAGGGGTGTACTGAAAATTTCGTGCTGTGAATGGTGCAATAAGCCAGTTGGGGGGGGGGGGGGGGTGGAATAAAATATTAATAAAAACTCTCATACATAATTGCTATATTGTCTTAATTAAATGACACATCGCTTGCAACAACATATATATAAAATACGCTAACGTTTAATTAAACTAGTTATCATAATTGACACAACACATAAATTGTTGTTTCAATCACAGTAGTCAAATATACTAGAAATATACAACTATATTTGTAACAAAAGAAAGCAAGAAAACAAATTAAGTTACAAAATATATACATACCGGTATGTCAGCTATTCATCGTCGTCACTCAGAAGATCGAATAACTCTTCTGTTTCATGCTCTGACAGAACTGTAGTTGATGTAGAGGGTTGAACTTCGCTCTACAGATGATGCAGTTCGACTGGTTTTGTCGCAAAAGGGTAACTTTTGTTCGTTCCAACAAGCTCCAATACGTCTGACGGTATGTCAAAAGATGCACAATCTTTATTTTGTTTCTTCAGCTGGTCTCTCAATATGATCAAAGCATTAATTGTCTTTAACGATAATCTGTTACGTTGTTTAGTTTTTATGTTCATAGAACTGAATATTCTTTCCATTTCTGCATTTTAATGCAGTAGGCATAGAACAGTCATTGCTAGCTGTGAAATCAAAGAAAAAGGATTCTCCCCTGTGGTATTTTCATACTGCAAAACCTCACTCCAAAATAAAACAGTGTTAGTAGTGTTATTCCACCTAATGAAGTTGATATTATGCCATTCTTGCAACATACAGTCTATGAAATCGCTACTAAAAGCCAGTTCTTTGGCTACATGCGCTACAGCATTATTTTGATTCACTTTTAGTGTTTCTTCAACACTCAGCATTGACATATTTTTCAGGGTCGTAACTTTACTTGGCAGTCTTTGTTGAATTTCTTTGATGAGTTTCAGGCTAAACTGAATGCATCTCTTCTTCAAATAAACTTTATTTTCTTCAGACAAACTTGACTCAGACAATTTCTATAGTTAAAATCTTAGTTTTGTTCATGAAAATACTGGCCCAAAATAGTTTTGAGTCGTCGGTACTCCAAAAGTCGCCAGATAAGTAGCTTAATAATTTTTGTCGCTAAAAAGTATTTTTTGTCGCTAAGACGAAGGCAAAAGTCGCCATTTCTAGCGACAAAGTCGCTAAATTGGCAACACTGGCAACGCTACGCGCTGTTAACAGCCAACTGCCCAACGCTACAATAGCGACTATTGCAACAATGCCGACCAGCCTCAGACTGCACACAGCACAGCCAGTGATTTCATATAGAGCGCTACGTGGCGTTACCAACATAAAAACCTCAACAGTCTACTTACAGTACCACCCACAGATTGTTTTGTTTGTCGGAGCTTTTACCTGATATTTGGTATGAAATCGTCACTGAACCGTCACAATTGACTAACATTTAGCGAATTCAAGTTCACAAAAACCACTCATCACTGCATTATACACAGTGAACATTAATAAAACCGACAATTTGCAGGGACGGATATCTAACTGGAAACGGAGGAAGACAGGTCCTCTAAATATGTGTCCGGAGATGCTTTGTTGCCACGGTAGATGGCGTTGACGAATGGCAGTTCCTCTGACCATGTGCCGTGCGTTCCTTGGTGCTGCAGGCTGTGAGATTGACGCAGCGTACTGCATGCAGCAGAGTGGTCCGGTACTCATGTCGGGAACAAGTCGTGGTGGTGTTTCTGTACGGCCAAGCGGATGGAAACCGTCGTAAGTCAGCACGGTCCTCCAAATCTAGTGTACGTACAGTCCGCCGTCTTCCTGCACTTTCGTCTGTCTGAAAGGGCTCATGATCACGCAAACGCCTAAAAAGGTGCTTGAAATCTTGTGCGATGTGGTTGGTGTCTGTCAGGGTATTTATTTTGGTATAGCCTTGCTACTTCTCGGCCGTTTCCATCCGCTTGGCGGTACACGAACACCATCTCGTTTGTTTTCGACGTGAACACCGGACCATTCTGCTGCTTACAGTACGCTGCATCAATCACACAGCGTGCAACACACGAAGAACACACGGCATGTGGTCAGAGTAACTTTCATTCGTCAGAGCCATCCAACGTGGCAACGATGCATTTCCGGACTCATGTTCATAGGCGCTTTTTTCCTGCGTTTCCAGTCGGTTATCCGTCCCTGCACTTTGTCGGTTTTATTGATATTCACTCTGTATCCTATGTTCTGACAAGCCTGCCCCATGGCGGTGCGTTCCGCAAACACATCACGACGCGTGTTACGTATCGAAACTTGGAGAGATGCGCTATCCACTAAGATGTGTCAGCTTCCTGTATCTCTTGTAATGTTCGTGCATCTTATACCCAAATGTATTGTCGACGTTACTTTCATCGTGATCATATAGAGCCCACAATCTATATACCAGTCACTGGCAGTGAGACTGTTGTAACATGCGCTTGAACAACGAAAAGTATATTCTGATATCCAGCTAAGCTGAGCGATTTTTTTGAAATTTCTGTTTCAGCTCAAATCCGAAAAACCTACTGTTTGTCTGCCTAGTTATTGAACTCTGCTAGTGGCTAATGGCGTACTTAAGGAGATTTCAGGCTGTGTGCACTGTCAGAAACCCAGCTCCCATAACAGAAACTCAGTTGCACTAAAGGACGATCAAAACACGGCTCTTCTTAAAATAGCTCCTTGCGTGAGGTCTCGAACTATTTTTCAACACACAGTATGTATCTTATTTTATATTTTGTCGACTGCCACTAAGTTAATAGTATGCTTTTGGTCTTAGGTGATGTTTGGTGCAAGCGGGATCAGGCTCCATGACAGGCCATTATCATACTGTACGAGGTGTACCAAAAATAATCATCCGATTTAAATTTCATAAGTATTACGTTATTTGAGATATGTGCGTGAACAACGTATTGCTGGAAAGAGCAAACACTCAAGTTTTACATGGTTCCCGCTAGGTAGCAGCAGTGTGCGCCCACTGCAATTCCTAGTAAAAATGATGTCGGGACAAAAGAAAGCGTTTTGTTCAAATGCCTCTGAGCATTATGGGACTTATCATCTGAGGTTATCAGTCCCCTAGAACTTAGACCTACTTAAGCCTAACTAACCGAAGGCCATCACACACATCCATGCCCGAGGCAGGATTCGAACCTGGGACCGTAGCGGTCGCGCGGTTCCAGACCGAAGTGCCTAGAACCGCTCGACCACACCGGCCGGCAAAGCGTTTTGTGTTCTACGTTTTGCGCAGTGCGGGTGAGTAATAACTGATCAGCGTGACTTTCGTACTAGGTACGGTGTAGATCCTCCCACAGCACAGAGCGTTAGACGATGACATGAACAATTCCGTGAAACAGGTTGTTTGTGTAAAGGCAAATCGCCGGGTCGCCCCCGAGCGTCTGACACAGACGTCGAACGCATCCGCCATAGTTTCACAAGGAGTCCGCAGAAATAAGTTCGCCATGCAGATCGACAGCTCAATATGCACCGATGTCCGTCTGGCACGTCTTGCGTCGGCGTTCACACACGAAACCATACAAAATTCAGCTGCTGCAGGCTCTTCGTGAAGGTGACAAACAACAACGTGTGGAGTTCTGTAATTTCGTTCTTGTCAAAATGGAGGATGACAGATTTATCCACACTTAGTGTTTAGTGATGAGGCAACGTTTCATTTAAATGGAGAGGTGAACCGTCATAATGTAAGTATGAGAGGAACTCTCCAAAATACACTCCTGGAAATTGAAATAAGAACACCGTGAATTCATTGTCCCAGGAAGGGGAAACTTTATTGACACATTCCTGGGGTCAGATACATCACATGATCACACTGACAGAACCACAGGCACATAAACACAGGCAACAGAGCATGCACAATGTCGGCACTAGTATAGTGTATATCCACCTTTCGCAGCAATGCAGGCTGCTATTCTCCCATGGAGACGATCGTAGAGATGCTGGATGTAGTCCTGTGGAACGGCTTGCCATGCCATTTCCACCTGGCGCCTCAGTTGGACCAGCGTTCATGCTGGACGTGCAGACCGCGTGAGACGACGCTTCATCCAGTCCCAAACATGCTCAATGGGGGACAGATCCGGAGATCTTGCTGGCCAGGGTAGTTGACTTACACCTTCTAGAGCACGTTGGGTGGCACGGGATACATGCGGACGTGCATTGTCCTGTTGGAACAGCAAGTTCCCTTGCCGGTCTAGGAATGGTAGAACGATGGGTTCGATGACGGTTTGGATGTACCGTGCACTATTCAGTGTCCCCTCGACGATCACCAGTGGTGTACGGCCAGTGTAGGAGATCGCTCCCCACACCATGATGCCGGGTGTTGGCCCTGTGTGCCTCGGTCGTATGCAGTCCTGATTGTGGCGCTCACCTGCACGGCGCCAAACACGCATACGACCATCATTGGCACCAAGGCAGAAGCGACTCTCATCGCTGAAGACGAGACGTCTCCATTCGTCCCTCCATTCACGCCTGTCGCGACACCACTGGAGGCGGGCTGCACGATGTTGGGGCGTGAGCGGAAGACGGCCTAACGGTGTGCGGGACCGTAGCCCAGCTTCATGGAGACGGTTGCGAATGGTCCTCGCCGATACCCCAGGAGCAACAGTGTCCCTAATTTGCTGGGAAGTGGCGGTGCGGTCCCCTACGGCACTGCGTAGGATCCTACGGTCTTGGCGTGCATCCGTGCGTCGCTGCGGTCCGGTCCCAGGTCGACGGGCACGTGCACCTTCCACCGACCACTGGCGACAACATCGATGTACTGTGGAGACCTCACGCCCCACGTGTTGAGCAATTCGGCGGTACGTCCACCCGGCCTCCCGCATGCCCACTATACGCCCTCGCTCAAAGTCCGTCAACTGCACATACGGTTCACGTCCACGCTGTCGCGGCATGCTACCAGTGTTAAAGACTGCGATGGAGCTCCGTATGCCACGGCAAACAGGCTGACACTGACGGCGGCGGTGCACAAATGCTGCGCAGCTAGCGCCATTCGACGGCCAACACTGCGGTTCCTGGTGTGCCCGCTGTGCCGTGCGTGTGATCATTGCTTGTACAGCCCTCTCGCAGTGTCCGGAGCAAGTATGGTGGGTCTGACACACCGGTGTCAATGTGTTCTTTTTTCCATTTCCAGGAGTGTATAATGTGTTTGTGCAGTTTCACAGGAGAAGGTGTATGGTCCATTTTTCTTTGCCAAGAACACTGTCACAGAAAGTACATATGTCGATATGCTTGAGAACTTTCTTTCCCCACAGTTGGAGACTGATCCGATCGACTTCATTTACCAACAGGATGGGGCACTGCCATACTGCTATCTGGAAGTGCGGAATTAAATCATAGGATTACTGAACGATGGATCGGTCGCACTGGACCAAATGATTCAGCCTTACATTACTGGCCTCCAAGGTCACCGGACCTGATTGTATGCGATTACTTCCTGTAGGGGTTGATAAAAGAGTTTATTTATGTGCCTCCGTTACCAACAGCAATGAATGAACAGAGGCATCGCATAACAGCAGCTGTGGAAGCTGCAACTCAAGACATGCCCGCTGCAGTGTGGGAACAATCTGAATACAATACTGGCCATTAAAATTGCTACACCAAGAAGGAATGCAGATGATAAACGGGTATTCATTGGACAAATATATCATACTAGACTTGACATGTGATTACAATTCACGCAATTTGGGTGCATAGATCCTGAGAAATCAGTACCCAGAACAACCACCTCTGGCCGTAGTAACGGTCTTGATACGCCTGGGCATTTAGTCAAACAGAGCTTGGATGGCGTGTACGGATACAGCTGCCCATGCAGCTTCAACAAGATACCACAGTTCATCAAGAGTAGTGACTGGCGTATTGCGACGAGCCAGTTGCTAGGCCACCATTGACCAGACGTTTTCAATTGGTAGGAGATCTGGAGAATGTGCTGGCTAGGGAAGCAGTCGAACATTTTCTGTATCCAGAAAGGCCCGTATAGGACCTGCAACATGTGGTCGTGCATTATCCTGCTTAAATGTAGGGTTTCACAGGGATCGAATGAAAGGTAGAGCCACGGGTCGTGACACATCTGAAATGTAACGTCCACTGTTCAAAGTGCCGTCAGTGCGAACAAGAGGTCACCGGCACGTGTAACCAATGGCACCCCATACCATCACGCCGGGTGATACGCCAGTATGGCGATGACGAATACACACTTCCAATGTGCGTTCACCGAGATGTCGCCAAACACGGATGCGACTATCATGATGCTGTAAACAGAACCTGGATTCATCCGAAAAATGACTTTTCGCCATACGTGCATCCAGGTTCGTCATTGAGTACACCATCGCAGGCGCTCCTGTTGTGATGCAGCGTCAAGGGTACCTGCAGCCATGGTCTCCTAGCTGATAGTCCCTGCTGCTGCAAACGTCGTCGAATTTTTCGTGCAGATGGTTGTTTCCATGCAGATAAGATGCCTGTCATCTCAACTGCTAGTGATACGAGGCTGTTGGGATCCAGCACGGCGTTCCGTATTGCCCTCCTGAACCCACCGATTCCATATTCTGGTAACAGTCATTGGATCTCGACCAACGCGAGCAGCAATGTCGCGATACGATAAACCGAAATCGCGGTAGAGTACAATCCGACCTTTATCAAAGTCGGAAACGTGGTCGTACCCATTTCTCCTCCTTACACGAGGCATCACAACAACATTTCACCAGGCAACGCCGGTCAATTGCTGTTTGTGTATGAGAAATCGGTTGGAAAGTTTCCTCATGTCAGCACGTTGTAGGTGTCGCCGCCGGCGCCAACCTTGTGTGAATGCTATGAAAAGCTAATCATTTGCATATCACAGCATCTTCTTCCTGTCGGTCAAATTTCGCGTCTGTAGCACGTCATCTTCGTGGTGTAGCAATTTTAATGGCCAGTAGTGTATATCGCATTGACATATGTCGTGAATTTCGGGTGGCAGGGGGGGGGGGGGGGGAGGGGAGGGAGGGGGGTGTATTGAACACCCATGAAAAGGTATGAAAAAACTTTTTGAGTTTCCCGTTCATCAAAAACAAAATTCATTGCTTGTGGCTACTAGTTTCAGAAATATTGACCAGCCAAATCGGATGATCCTTTTTGGTACACCCGGTACATCTAATGCGTAATATAAACAATTTGATAGGGTATTTGCGACATATGGGCACAGCAGTTTACCTTCGAAGACCTCAAACTTATCAAAATGTTTGCTGCTGCAACAAATAAGTGAAAGAGTTTATTTAACTAAGAATTATTTTTTAGTTATTCAGTATTGTTGCGTTTAATATTTTAAAAGACAATTGGGGCCGCAGGCGAATGAGAAGAGTGGGCGTATAAAGCTTAGCTGGAAGAACCTATGGTATGAGTGTGTTAGCTAGGGTCAAGGTCGCTCGAGTAGCTCATAATTACTCGGGACGCAGGTCATTCTACAACTGGATACGCGGAAACGACAATATTTTGTACATTAAATATACTTCTTTAGAGTAGGATTACAGCTCCTTAGCCATAAGGTTGGTGGGGAGTATGATGGGTTCCCAGATGCTTTCTCTGCAAGGCTGTGTTCAGTTGGCATTACAGTCGTCCTTCATTTATGACATTCATAAACTGGGCTCCGAATCTTCTCTTCCTGCTCTTCTTCCTTCGCCTTTCCTCTAAGCAAAATTGGTACACCATTGTGAGCGGCGCAGAAGATAATCAATGCTTTCTTTTATTTGCACTTTGCACACTAGTTCTTTTGTCATTTTTTGTTTATGGCTCTGAGCACTATGGGATTTAACATCTGAGGTCATCAGTCCCCTAGAACTTAGAACTACTTAAGCCTAACTAACCTAAGGACATCACACACATCCATGCCCGAGGCAGGATTCGAACCTGCGACCGGAGCAGTCGCACGGTTCCAAACTGTAGCGCCTAGAACCGCTCGGCCACACTGGCCGGCTATTCTTTATGAAACTTGTCTTTATCATGCTCTCGGTACATGGTATTCGTAGTGCACGCCGCCAGAACTACGTTTCAGAATCTTCCAATTTAATTATTTCGCTTTTCCCCATGGTCAGTGTCTCTGAGAAGTAGTTTCCTGCACTCCACAAGGAAGGTCATATAAACAGTTTTAGCAAATCTTACATCTCATTTGCAGCTTCTACTAGAGGAGATAATGCATGAATTCTTTTGCCTGGATAAGTTTTATATCTCCCTTAGTGACTTGCGCTTATTTAAATTCACATACTTTGTGTTCGTCTATGAGACAAGTTTGGGTTCTGTATAACTAATGGATTGAGTACTTATGAACACTGTGAAGCAACTGTACTGGATAAATTACATACATAGTTGCAACATTTAGAGAAACAGATTAACAAGACAGTAAGTGTAAAATCACTGCTGTGAACTGCAGAATGCTACTATAAAACATTTCGAAAAAACGAAGTGTTGTTTCGTTCCTAAGTTCGCAAGTACGTCTTTTTAAAACATGCGTGAAATCAAAGTGGCCAAATTACGGCAGCAGTACAAGGGTAGTAGACGAGCTGGACCGCAAGTACGTTCTCTGTTCATCGTCTGTGTCACTCTCGTCACAAACACGCAATCAGAACACGCGATCCAGACAGGGACTCTGGAAGTCGATCGCGACAGTGTATGGGCGGTGGTGGAAGAGCCGTCGAACTCCAAGCTACTGCAGATCCTGTGCATGTCTTTAGTCGCCGCCGACTCAATACTGAACACCGAAAAATACATCGAAGAGACACAAATTTTCATGTCAGGATGATTACCACAGGAAAGGCAGCTCCACGATCAGGCCTAGAGGGCCGCCAGATTCCAACCGGCCACCGTGTCATCATCTGCCACATGACGTCATGCGGTAGCGGTGTAGAGGGGTACAGGGTCAGCACACCGTTTCCCAGCCGCTGTCGGCTTTACAGCCCTTGGAGCCGCCATTTTCTCACTCAACTAGCTCCTCAGTTGGCATCACTACATTAAGAGAACCCTCTCCAGCCCTCCCACAGCAAAAATTCTCGGCATTACCAACAATTAGACTCAGGTCATCTGCATGGCAAATCAGCCATGCTTACCACTTCTGTTTCTTGCTTTTTTCTTTCTTTTTTATTTTAATTTAATTTCTTTCTTTAGATATATAGACTTGGTTGTATTTCTTTCCCTCTCTCTCTTCATTCTTTCTTTTTCCTTTCAATTCTTTTCTTTTCTTTTTTTTCTTTCACGAGTGCCATCCTTGTACAGGGGCCATGCTGATCTTCTATATATACATCTGCGTCTTCATCTACATCTACATACATACTCCACAAGCCATTGTATGTCGTGTGGCGAAAGAAACCTTAAACTATTACTAGTCATTTCCTTTCCTGTTCCACTCGCAAACGCAGCGAGCGAAAAACAACTCTTTATATGCCTCCATACGAGCCCTAATTTCTCTATCTTCGTGGTTCCTGCGCGAAATGCAATAGAAACGTTCTGCCATCAACTTTAAATTCCGGTTCTCTAATCTTACTCAACAGTGTTCTGGGAAAAGAACGTTTCTTCTCTCTATCGTTCCAATTTTAGCATATGTACCGCCGAAGCGACTATTCCTTAACGGAGGCGGACACCGGGAATATGTTGCAGGAAATAAATATACTGAGACAGAGTTTTAATCATAAGGTACATCATTTGATTTAAGACAATCCGATGTTCAAGTGTTCAGTTGTGAATTAAAACTCTAAGCCTCTGAAGGTATCACATTCAAGTTAATACTGTCATGAATCTCATTAATGAATTGACCTGATTCTGAATGAAAGGTGAATGAATCTCTCAAAGGATACATACTGAAATACCGCGATCTTCTATTAGCCAGAACTCGATAACTCTTCCAGAGGACACCGGAACTGTGCAAGCGTTGTCCGTGGAATTAGACACAGAGTACAGCGTCTCCCATCTGAACTGTAACAACATGATGCTACTCATCCAATAAGGAGGCACTACTGGTTAATATTACGAGTACTAAAAAAGTACACAATTCTTGCCACGGAAAGTATACTCTTCAGAGTTTAATTAATATCACAGACATTGGCGATATTATTGATATACCTGTTTAATTAGGGCTGTCATCAACACACATATGTATGCCCGTGATAGTCTGGTCGAGTAAGTCTGAGTTCCTTTGCCTGCGCGCACGGCGGTTTCGCTAGCAAACAGAAATTTTGCTGTAAACATTTCTCATACCCGCATGGCTCTGTGGTACACTAGGAAAATGTTCAACACTCTGTATTACCCTCCTATAAACAATGCAGCCTACTCGAATCCTTTAAGTTTCGTTGACTAGTGAAGAATGCACATGACCATTGTGTTATCAATTATATCGTTCCGTTACATTTCGAACCTGTTTATTAAGTTGGAGCAGCTCACATTTAAGAGGCCTAATACCACGGGGAATTATTCAAATGTCAATAGATCTGAGAAAAACAAAGTATCAGTAGAAACTGAATGTCTCACACGTATTCAAGGTAATCAGAAAAGGTAATAAACTCCCAAACAATTATTTTTCTGGACGACCCCGAGGGTTGGTTGGTGTCATCCTGGAGGTGCACCCAGCTGGATGACTGTAGTTCAGGTTGTGGCAGCACTAGGTCTCGGAGCGGCCCACAGACCAGCATTTAGGGGAAGCGGTGGCTGGAGTAGTCGAGGCTAGGTGGTCCACGTCGGCCTTTGGGTGGTGTGGAACACATCTCGGTGTCGGTAGCAGCCGAAGTCAACATACTGGTGTGTCTGGGCTGCGATTTACCCGCATTGGTTATGGTCGGATCCTGCCTCTGGTCATACAGGGACTTAGTGTCCCAGCGCAGGACAAGGCATGAGGTAATTCGACTCAAGGCTGTAGCGAATTGAGGTCTGCTCTGCTAAAAATTTGGGACCAAACTGCTAAGGTCATCGGTCCCTAAGCTTACGCACTACTTAATCCAACTTAAACTGCCTTACGCTAACACACACAGCCATGCCCAAGGGAGGACTCGAACCACCAATGTGGGGAGACGCGCAGACTGTCGCAAGACGCCCTACACCGCGCGGATACGCCGCGCTACTTCGGAAATATTCAGGCCCTGGCAGTGGAATTTCATAGCCAGCTAGCTGGTCCACCTGATCATGGGTTGTAAGGTCTGCTCGAAGGGGTGTTGGTAAAACAGATGGCACTCAGAGTCTTGAATAAATGTCTTTATATGGAAGGTGCGATGTACTACTTGCTAACACACATTGACAGAAGGAATTAGGTGGTGGTGGCAAGTTGACCTAACTGCTGAGGCCATCTGCCCCTAGGCTTACATACTACTTATCTAACTTAAACTAAGTGTGATTAAGGACAACACACAAAGCCATGCCAGAAGGAGGACTCGACCCTCTGGCGGGGAGGGAGACTGTGCGGCTGGTCCCGATGGAGGATCGAGTCCTCCCTCGGACATGGGTGTGTGTGTTTGTCCTTAGGATACTTTAGGTTAAGTAGTGTGTAAGCTTAGGGACTGATGACCTTAGCAGTTAAGTCACATAAGATTTCACACACATTTGAACATTTGGGAGGGGGGGGGGGGGGGGCGAACCATACAAAACGCCTAAGACCGCGCGGTTACCCCGCGCGGCGAATTAGCTGGCTGAACAATCCAAAAACTCTTTTTTTAATATATGAGTAGTATAGCTCCTATTGACAGTAGGCCTCTCATATTTCTTTATTGTTATGGTTTCTCGCTAGATAATGTGCTAATCGAACATTGACCTTGAGTGAAGAAAGAGATACTAGCTGAGACCGGCAGGCCCTGCACTGACAATGATAGCTCTTTCTTTCTTTCTTTTTTAAATTCCCGGTGTACGTTGCAGGTTCGTGCAGAGCGTGGAAGAGGTGGCAGCCCCTGCGCTGACGCTGCAGCTGCTGGTCAGCACGTTCCTGCTCTGCATGTCCGCCTTCACCGCCACGCAGGTCAGTCCCCACCCGTCAACCGCCCACATCCTGCAGCCACCTTGTGGTCTGCGACTCCCATGTTGTGTCCACTGTCATAAACCGCGATACACTTACCATCTATACAAGAAAATGAAGTCTTGAGACAATTAATTTGAGACCTACTAATATAAAGACGGCTTTGATGGCCAGTGTTTACTTTCGCTAACAATTCCTGGCTCCGAGGCTGTGAACGATGAATTGAACTATCCACTGACATTTAGTCCCCATGTGCAGGTGATATCCTTAGAGATGAGACATTAGCAGCTGTGTAGAAGCTTCAACATGATGCCAAATGCACACGATTATGTTCCTAACGCAAAATCATTCGCGATTGCTTATGAAGAGAAACAGCAGCGAACAAGAAAAATTTTCCTCTTTTGTACAAACAAAGTTATTGAAAGCATTGTAAAAGTATGGGCAAAGCATAGAGTTTAAACGATTTTTGAGTCTCGGAATATCGCCTTAGACGATCACAAGAAGAACTAATACTTTGGACAGACGGGTAAAACACCCTTTGCAGTGTGGAGATCATCGGATTATCACGTTGGCTTGTATGAAGACGCAATAGAAATTTATAAATATAATATTTTTAACAGCAGGAAAAAAGGAATGAATTAAATAAAAGATTCATGCTCACTTTGCCACAGAATTCTAGCGATCGATTATGTGTCACCCGTCGGCGTTTCTGGCATCACCTTAGGTACTGTGCAGCTCTCTCACCCCCTAACTCTATTATAACTTCGGGCTCCCTCTAGCTTTCTACCCAATTCGCAATGCTTCATCTCTGAGGATGTTCCCATAGAAGATGATAAAACCTTACGGAATAGTTTCATGCATCGACCGCAGCCTCACAACCTGGAGCCGAAAGACTGTACTGAACAGACACGTCTAAGTAAAAGATGCAACTGAAACGCCCTGGCAGATTAAAACTGTGTGCCGGACCGAGACTCGAACTCGGGACCTTTGCCTTTCGCGGGCAAGTGCACTAGAAACATCCCCCAGGCTGTGGCTAAGCCATGTCTCCGCAATATCCTTTCTTCCAGGAGTGCTAGTTCTGCAAGGTTCGCAGGACAGCTTCTGTGAAGTTTGGAAGATAGGAGACGAGGTACTGGCGGAATTAATGCTGTGAGGACGGGGCGTGAGTCGTGCTTGGGTAGCTCAGTGGTAGAGCACTTGCCCGCGAAAGGCAAACGTCCCGAGTTCGAGTCTCGGTCCGGCACACAGTTTTAATCTGCCAGGACGTTTCATATCAGCGCAGACTACGCTGTAGAGTGAAAATTTCATTCCAAAAGCTGCAACTGTATCTACATCCGTAACACAAGCGACTATACCGTGGTCAGCGAAGTGTTACGTACTGCAACAGTATTCCGAACGTGAATCGTTAGAAGAACGAACGACCATACTGGTCCAAATCTGAATTTATTGGCATGGTCAGCAAACAACGTGTATTTTGTAGGAAATATTACGTCTTACCTCGTCTTCGAGCATCTGCACTCTAATCCTGCAGACTAAGTCGCTCTCTGATACACTACGTACTTCTAAATTCTCCACATACTAGAGATCGTGAACTTTTCTGTAAAGATCTTATATCGGCTAAATACACTATAAGACAAAAAAATTAAAAAAGACGCCGTCCCACTAAGGTACTATCTGAATAGGACGGAAATCTCTAAATGTAATGACCATGTTCAGACAAACGAATGATTCCACTTTCAGAAAAACTGAATGATTAGCTTCAGGAACTAAGCAAGTCAATAACGCATTGGTTGACCTCTGACCCTTGTACAAGCAGTTATTCGACTTGGCGTTGATTGATAGGGTTGTTGGATGTCCTTCTGGGGGATTCGTAGTAAATTATGTCGAACTGGAAACTTAAATCGTCAAAATCCGGAGCTAGTTGGAGGGTCCTGCAGAGTGTATATCGGAGCAAACTGGCCTACTTTTCTCTTAATTTTTTCTCCTGCTACCATTAATTCGCTGTTTTAGGAAGACATACAAAAATCTGTAACGGGCAAACATTCAAAACTTGAGAATTAATAGGCTACAATTAATACAATTAATGTTAACTGACAGTGATTAACGTGGACCATACACAATATAATACTGCTAATATCACTCCATGGTGGCATACTAGATGTTAACTTTGCGTCCAGAGGAATATACTGCCTTCCGTCCAGGGGAATATACTGCATTAATTTTCAATCTAGGTACAAATGCATCCAGTAGCGGGTAGTGTACAAAAAACTTGTGAGTTCCTGGTTCTTCTTGTTAATAACGATAATAATCGTGGCTATTGTGCAAAGTTGGCTCATCATACGAGGATCATATCCCCATGATGGATTATATTCTTCATGAGAAAGGCTACAGCCATCATTAAGAACGCGCACACAGCTTTACAACCAATAACAACGCCAAACCAAGGTACACATATTAAAAAGAGTTTTGCTTTTCCAGAACTCCTGTAGATAGACGTTGACTGTGGATGTTGTATCTATTGTATCACATACACAGTCCCTTTGACTGTTCAGAGATGTCACTAAACCCGCCCAACGATGTAAACAACCATGCATGAGCAACGCGCATTAGACGGAGGGGGTCCGACAGACGATCACTTCCCGTCATTCCACCAGGAAGGACGTACACAGCTCGTGTGGTCTGTAGTTCAACCATGCCTAGACCGTCAATACCGCGGTTCGATCGCGTTCGTACTGTTACTTAGTGCCAGGAAGGGCTCTCAACAAGGGAAGTGTCCAGGCATCTCGGAGTGAACCAAAGCAATGTTGTTCGGACATGGAGGAGATACAGAGAGACAGGAACTGTCGATGACATGCCTCGCTCAGGCCGCCAAAGAGCTACTACTGCAGTGGATGACCGCTGCAGTGGATTGTGGCTCGGAGGAACCCTGATAGCAGCGCCACCATGTTGAATAATGCTTTTCGTGCAGCCACAGGACGTCGCAATAGACTGCATGATGCACAACTTCACTCCTGACGTGCATGGCGAGGTTCATTGTTGCAACCACGACACCATGCAGCGCGGTACAGATGGGCCCTACAACATGCCGAATGGACCGCTCAGGATTGGCATTACGTTCCCTTCACCGATGAGTGCCGCATATGCCTTCAACCAGGCAATCGTCGGAGACGGGTCAGGCCGAGCGCCTTAGACACACTGACATATGACACAATGGCGTGGGCTGAGATTACATGGAATGGACGGTGCTCTCATCCAGCTAAACTTATCATTGACTGGAAACGGTTATGTTCGGCTTCTTGGAGACCATTTGCAGCCTCTCGTGGATTTTTATGTTTCGAAACAACGATGGAATTTTTATGGGTGACTCGATTGGTTGACCGTTCTGGACAATTGGAGGTAATTTTTTGGCTGCCCAGATCGCCAGACGTAAATCTCACCGAACCTTTATGGGACATAATCGACAGGTTATTTCATGCATAAAATCCTGCAGCGGCAAGACCTTCGCAGTTATGGGCGGCTATATAGGCAGCATGGCTCAGTATTTCTACAAAGTGCTTCTAACAAGTTGCTGAGATCATGCCACGTAGAGCTACTGCACTACGCAGGGCAAAAGGAGGTCCCACACAATATTAGGATGTATGCCATGAGTTTCGTCACCCTAATGTAACGCTGTGGCTGATCAGTGTTTATTTTCATATACGGCCACCAGTAGCCAGTAGATACTGTTGGTGCCAGTAACCTTTGTCACGTGCAGAATGCGCTGTGCCGCAGATCCCCGTGGGCAGCCCGCTGCTGGCGCGGGTCGTCATCTACATGCTGACCGGCGCCTCGGAGCTGCTCATCTACTGCAAGTACTGCGATGACGTCATCTCAGAGGTGCGTGCAACGCTGCAGCATGCTCTGGCAGCTTCTTCGCAATCGCATATATCTCTGTATTCTGTTTCTCTGAACTAATGGCAGCAATGACTTTCCCAACGCCTTCTAACTACTCCAAACAATGCGAGAATTAGACGATATGGCACACGTACCGAAACACAAGCTTCCAGTTTGCTTTGATATCGCACGCAGTAGGACGGAGTGTTAGAACTTTATAATATATGAGTCGCCCACAATATTACTGCTCTTCGGTATTAGAGCGCTGCAGTCGGCTTACCGTGAGTTAGCGCTTAGTCGGGACTGATAGTATAAGCACAACTGACCTGAAAGCATTGACAGTGCGACGCGCTTTCCTTAGTCACCACTGCACTTGTTTACTGTAACGTCACCGCGTGTTCCCGATAACAACCATGTGAATTAATATCGTCGTTGAGTAGCAGAGGAATATATATATTTTGTCCACAATGTATGTATGAATCATCGTCCCTGCACCATTAAAATTAGTGTAAGAAACCGTAACCAGTCACTTCTAGAGTAATTTGTGTAGGATATAAAGAAGATCTTAAATGTTACCAGCTAGTTTACTCGTCTTTCGGGTGATAGGTAGAGGCAACACACAGATTTCTAAACGAACTTCTGTATGACATCGCGGCGGGGCGGTTTCGACTCTCACTAACCTTTAAGCGATTTCCACATTCCACATACTTGGATAGGTTTCAGGCTGTCCGCCCCTTCTCTCTACGATGATAGATGTTGCTTTAGCCGACAAAATCAGCGCTGACGAAAATTCGACTAAATGCCTACCGTGCAAAGGCCGCATAACTCTAGTCCATGTACAGTAGCTGAAAGTTACTTAAACTATAAACGTGCGGTCTAACGCAGTGCTTTCCGGGCGGGAAAGCGTCGGTCTCCGGCAGGAATCAGCCCGGCTTATTAGTGTCGAGGTCCGGCGTCCCGGCCAGTCTGTGGATGGTTTTTAAGGCGGTTTTCCATCTGCCTCGGTTACCTTTATTCCGCCTGAGTTACACTACGTCGGCGATTGCTACGCAAACACTTTCTCCACGTACGCGTACACCACCATTACTCTACCACGCACACATTGGGGGGTTACACTCATCTGTTGTGAGACGTTCCCCGGGGGTCCACTGGGGCCGAACCGCACAATAGCCCTGGGTTCGGTGCGGGGCGGCGGTGGGGTGGGTGGACTGCTGTAGCCTGTTGTGGGGTTGTGAACCACTGAGGGCTACGGCGGGGACGAAGCCCCCCCGTCGTTTCTAGGTCCCCAGTTCCATACAATACAATACAATACAATACAATGCTTAAACTATACAGTGTTCGGGATGCTTAAATGCCGGCCGGAGTGGCCGAGCGGTTAAAGGCGCTCCGGTCTGGAACCGCACGACCGCTACGGTCGCAGGTTCGAATCCTGCCTCGGGCATGGATGTGTGTGATGTCCTTAGGTTAGTTAGGTTTAAGTAGTTCTAAGTTCTAGTGGACTTATGACCACAGCAGTTGAGTCCCATAGTGCTCAGAACCATTTGAACCATTTTTTTTAATGCTTAAATGAATGGTTTGAATAAATGTCAAAATATCCTTTAAGCTGATTTATTGTCTTTAAAACAAGGAAAATGGCTATTAAGTCCGTATTTAATATCCCTTCATCAATTATTCAATGTTACTGAATGTCTCTGTTACAAGTTAACACTCGAAAGCAGCCAGAAGATATTTAGTCCGACCTGGTATCTTGAACGTCGTAAACAGTCGCTGACCCACGACTACTTGCGAGTTAGCATATTCAGTCGTTCAGTAGGCTTCCTGTAAAAAAGTGCCCGCCATAATGTCTCGTAAACTGGACGAAACTCGCCACGCGGAGTTATGTACGACATTAAATGTCTCCTAAACGAAATCACGCACACAGCTCAAGCTTTCACAAAATACTCAATACTGTAGTCGCTTTTCGTCAACGACACGAGAACCGATCAAACGCGCGAATTTCTTCATTTGACCAGCACGGCTTAACATAGGTGCTTACCAGAAAACAGCTCCCGAGCGACTATCTCGACTCATAGCAAAGCCCTACTCAAACGCGCGGGAAATGCTCAATTCGTATTGGCCAGTATGTTAAGCAGCCAATAGATCATCTCGAGCACTTCTATACTCGCCAATCACATTGGCACAAGTAATTTAGATAGAAATCTCGTAATTCCGAAACTAAATAAAATTTAATGGAAACAAAATACGATTCCTCTCCACAAAAGAAATTATTAATACATTTAATACTTCACGCCCCTTCTGGTCGCCTTTCACAAACTCAATTTCACACACACATACGTCACAAATTCGCCTATTGCACAGCAACTTTCTCACGCATACATTTACATAGTTTTAATGCAATATCACATTCTACTTTACATATGTCCTCCATTAACTCTCTCAGTCTCCCCAAAACACTCACACAACCGAAAACACCATGAGATAATAATTTCCAAAGTACTTTTAATTACGTCCGAAATGTGTGGCAATGAAATTAAAGAAAACTCCAGAAAATTAGATTATATCAAGCTATCCGCCTGATTGTAGTTTCAATTGATGCTATAGATGAATAAATTACAGTCTCTAACTCAGTTTCATAATGCCAGCGCAGTTATTATGTGTTTTACGTAAAATTTATATCTCGGAAAGAATTAAAGTTACTGGTTCGAAATTTTAAAAGAATGGTTGTGTTATCCATGGAATTTGCTACACTAAGTATGAAAAAGATGGATTGATATTTAATAGTACTTCTTCAGATTCATAAAGAGTATGTGTAACGTATTGTTAAGGCCGGTATTACACTATCAAATTTCTTTGTCAAAGATTTGATCAAAGACGTGATCAAATATTCCGTCAAATATATTTGACAAAGATCTTTGACATAGCGCTAAAAGGGGTATTACACTGTCATCATATTTTTCGTCAAAGTTCAAGATGGCTGACAACAACAACTTGTTACCGCAGCAGTTGCATGTACCACAATTGCACTGTGTGCACGTGCGGAAGAGAAGCGGGGGGAAAAAAAAGGAAACATACCTGGGTGAGGCCGTGGGTTTTACGACGACACGATAAAATCATTCAATAAAACTTGTTACGTGAGCTTATAGTGGCGGACGTCAAGTCGTATATCAATTACTTAAGAATGGATGAGCATATATTTCTGTATGTGCTCAATGAAGTATATCCTCATATCCCAAAGAACAATATTCACTTAAGAACTGCTACATCTGCAGAAGACGGACTCACTGTAACACTCCGATTCCTTGCTACAGGAGAGGGTTAGGTTAGGTTAGGTTACGTCAGGTCTCCAATCTTCGTAATCTATTTTTGTATTCAGCGTGCCTCACGTTGTAAAGCGCCTCATCAGCTTCATAAATCTCTATTAATTTTGTAGTTGTCGGCACACACCAATTGTATTTACTGGCAATGTTTATAAAAACACTATAGACGACAGAATCCAGCGACGCTAGCGCTCCATGTGGTAACGTGTCACATTGCAGTGAACAGAAGACAAGCGACTTCTTTGATCAAATCTACGGCGAGGCCCTAGATTTGATCAAATATTGGACGACATTTGACAAAGTTTCCTATTAAACCATCAAATATCTTTGACAAAGATATTGGACAAAGATATTGGACAAAGAAATTTGATAGTGTAATACCGGCCTAAAGAAGTACGCGGTTCGCTCGGCCCAGTGGTCAGCGTCAGCTGTGCTAGCGTGAGAACGAAAATCTGCTCTCTTCCCGGCTCCACGGCAAGCTACGTTTTCAATGCAAAGTGACAACTCGTAATAATTTGCTGCGTTACAACATGCAGCATTACAAAAGAACAGATGCCTCATTCTTCTATTATTCGCTTAGAACGGACAGCATGTCATGTGTCTAAATGTTTTAAAATATTGTTTAGTAGACCCTTCCTCTTTAATTGCAGGTGTTACACAAAAATGGTTCCTTGTTATCAGTCTTTTAGCCCTCGTCCTTCTAGCGCTGATGCGGGTCCTATGTGATTATGATAGATAAAGGACAGTTTTTGTAGCAGTGGAATTGTTCAAAAACGGTCTCATTAATGTGACCATCTGTCAAAAGCCTTAATAACCACCTTTTGCAGCGCATACCGCTGCCAGACGTGCAGCAAGAGAGTCAACGAGGTTCTGGAGGGTGTCGACAAGGATGTGGGGCCATGCTGATTCCAGTGCAGTGACCAACTGCGCTAGCTTTCTCTGTTGAGGATCCATGGCGTGTACAGCCCGATCGAGGTGGTCCCACAGATTCTCGACTGGGATTAAATCCTGGGAGTTTGGTGATCATGGGAGTATGGTAAACTCATCGTTGCGCTTTTCGAATCACGCACGTATACTGTGAACTCTGTGACACGTTGCATTGTCCGTCCTGCTGGTAGATGCCATCGTACTGAGCAAAAACAAACTCCTTGTAAGGGTGGGCATGGTCCCCGAGGAAAGATGCGTACTTATCTTGACCCAGCTAGCCTTCCAGAATTACGACATTACCCATGCCTTGAAGACATTCCCCAGACCATGACGCTCCCTCCTCCTGCCTGGACCCTTACGATGATTGTTGGAGGGCCGTCACGCCAACGGTCTCTGTCCCATGGAGCATAAAACGTGATTATTCTGAAAAAGCCACCCGTTACCACCCAGTGGACGTCCCGTTGTGGTATTGGCGTGCAAATCCAAGCCTTCGTCGCAATAAACAAGTCAGTATGTGTGCGTGAAACAGGCGCCGGCTGCGGAGGCCCATACGCAGCAATGTTCGCTGAACAGCCGTTGAGGAGACACTGTTGGTGGTCCCTTGCTTCATCAGGGCCGACAGTAGCTCGTCTACTCGCCCGCACACATCTCTGCTGCCGTCGTTCACCTCTCTCATCTCTGGCCCGTGGTGCACCACAGTTGCCTGGATCAGGTTTTGGATGGCTTCATTTTGCCATGCGCGGTATACTTTAACCACGGCGGCACGCGAACGGTTGACGAACCTAGCAGTTTCGGAAATGCTTGTACTCTTGACCCGAAAGCCAATGATCTTGCCCTTTTGGACGTCAGATAAATCACTACGATTCCACGTTCCGCCGACCGGCTTTATACAGGGTGAGTCACACGAAACCTAACATCCATTTTATTTCGTGAATGATTCCAGATATCGAAACGCGGTTTGCGTCAAATGGTAGTACGCTAAGGGGCACGTATCTCTCGAACGTCCATTTCAAATGTATTTTCGGTCCATGGTTAACAATTTGAGCACATACTTAAGTAAAGCATAAAACTACGTTTCATTAAGAAAAACATTTATTTTGTGGGTGATATGTCGTCAGTCATTCTGAATAAACTGTTTACTTTATTTAAAGTGTATTCAATGTAATTACGATTTTGAGCGGCATTTATAGACACATTTGTCTCCAAGCAAAGACAGGTTAGCTTTTTTTTTTTTTTTTTTTTTTTTTCAAAGGTAAGGAGCCTATTACAGCACTTCCCTTTTTCTGTTGAAAAAGGGTTTCTATCTTTATGAAATATGGGTGACCGACGTTTCGGTTTTGGCTTTGACAAATAATAACGGTAAGAGTTTAAATGAAAAGTTTGCTGAGGAAAAAGCTGGAAATGTACATACATTTGAAATAGTTTTCCTAAGCCCCGTCTAATACAACAGCAGCTAGCACTTGCCGTACTTACTACACAAAAATCGTAACGGACCCTGTATCAGTGTGGTATAGCATATGAATTCTTATCTTCGTATGCCTGTATTGCTGCATATAAAGATGTAGCCTCCCGCGAGAGCTCTGTTTGGCGGTCTTTATATCGCAGTAGCTGACTCTGGTCACCTTGATTGTCATTTCTCGGATTCTTTTGTGAAGAGTTTCAACCTGAACATCATCAAGCATTACATCACTGTACCTGTCTTTTCAAGCGCTTTCGGATGCCTTTAAAAAAGTATACCATTCTGTTTAAAAAATCACATCTGCTTCAATATCTCGACACATACGACAGTTAAGATACTTTATTACGTACCAAACTAGATGCCCCTTAGCGTACTATAATTTGCTAAAAACTTCGTTTCAATGCCTGGAATCATTCTCTTCGGTGACTCACCCCGTCTATCCTCCAAATGGTTCAAATGGCTCTGAGCACTATGGGACTTAACATCTGAGGTCATCCGTCCCCTAGAACTTAGAACTACTTAAACCTAACTAACCTAAGACATGACACACATCCATGCCCGAGGCAGGATTCGAACCTGCGACCGTAGCGTTCGCCCGATTCCAGACTGTAGCGCCTAGAACCACTCGGCCACAACGGCTGGCTGTCTATCCTCCAATGCTAGTGCTACCACCTACTGTCTGTGAGTGGCTATTACACACTGACGTCAAACATAGGTGGTGGTCAAATTAACGTGACTCGGTCGTGTATTTATACTGTTCCATCAAGTGATAAGTAGTCACCGCAAATGATCGACACTGTTTTGCACATGCATCATACGGGATTCGATGAGATCATTGATGTTTTCCTGCAAGTTACGTTGCCAATATGTATCTTTGGGAAGTCTTTTTTATGCTTGAACCCGCAATTACCATAAATTTCCTGAAATAAGTAATCTTCCTGCATGAAGCTGTTGTTATATTCGAACTAAACATTTATTCCACTTCATTTGCTATTAGTTAATGTTTCTACTTATCAGTCATGTAGCGGTAAGAGTAATAACGAAAATAACGGGTGGCTTCGAACAAAAAATTAATAATAATAATAATAATAAGAGAGAGAGAGAGAGAGAGAGAGAGAGAGAGAGCGAGAAAGAGAAAGATTGAGAGAGAGAGAGAGAGAGAGAGAAAGAGAGAAACAAAATACACTCATCAGCTATTTACATATGATAAAAACTGAATTATTTGCTTACAGCACAACAAGGTCCATACAGACGTATGGGAAGAACAGAAGTAGCGAAATAAGTGCGTTGAGGTCTGAGGGTGACTCACATCTCGTTACTCGACTTACTGACTCACTTGTTGCACATCGTCATAAATTGAGTCTTATGCGCTTGGGTATTGTGGTAAGTACTACAGTATTTCCGCCAACTAGCGACGAGGACATCCTACCAGTGGGCAGAGATATGAGTGTGGACTCGAATTTTCGCCTCCATAAAGGGCTGAACAAGGATACTTGGAAAGTTTAGCCGCCGGGTCACAAGTTTTCAGCTGACGTCACACTGTACAGCTTGCGTGTCAGAATGATGTCAACACAACAGCCAGTCCCCGAGCGGAGAAAATCTCCGACCGGCCGGGAATTGAGCCCGGGCCTGCTGCATGGCAGTTAGATGTGCTGACCACCATGCAAACGAACTAAACGAATTAGTGTCTCATTAAAGAAATAATGTAGTGCTAGTTAATTATTTCCATCGCTACTTTGCGTTATTTTCTTTGCATTTTAAAGCCTGCGCTGTTCAAGTTAAATACAATTACAGGAGAAGCTCTGTTCTTCTACGTAACTGCCTCGAGGAAATTATAAATCGAAAATCATTAACTCCATTTCTGAATAATTCTTCGTTTGCTTAGGTGTATTCGTTTTGATTTCGAGGGGTATACACAGAAGCAGAATTTCAGAATCCTGTGAGAGTCCTGGTTGTCACTGTACGGTATTGCGCACTCGGGCACTACGCAGCTCCAGTGGGGCAACGAGAAGTTTAGCAGCTGTACTTTCACAAGGTCATAACTACGTACTGTCAGAATTAAGACCCAAATTTTCGCGTGCAATCGATTGAAGGGGCTGATGTCTTGCTTGTGTGCTTTTATCCTGCTCAAAATATGATGCCAGATTTCTGGTGTTTCCTTGTTATATGGGCAGAGCCTTTGGTTTCTCGGTGGTTTTAAATAAGCGCACACCGCCGTCGTCAGATCAGTTGGAATACAGTACGGGGTGGACAAGAACTCCTCGTACCCCTTAGTATCGAATGCTAATTGACTTAATCTGTTTCAGCAGAAGTACTTACTAATGTAATAAGTGTCCAGTATACCAGTATGTCCCACATAATGCTGTAAACGCATTTCGATATGTCTCCATATTCTATCTAACGTATTTTTGAGCATGTCCGGTTTATAGTGCGAAATGCATGCTCAACAACATTGCGCAGTTCTTCGTTTGTAGCATAACAACTTACAGATACAGGCGCCATAACGGGTTGTCAGGTGTGTTGAGGTCAGACCTTCTTGGTGGCCATTTCAAGAGAGCTGGTGTTGCTGATGAGCCACGACCTACCCCTGGCCCAGAAAGTGTTCATTTAGGACCTCATACACTGCAAGAGCATAGTGAAGTGGCGCTCCATCTTGCTGCAGTCATATGCGTTCTTTGAGGCTCCTTTCCTCAAACTGAGGTATTCAAATTTTTTGTAACACGTGTAAATAAATTGCGGCATTCACGGGGTGATATCAAGTATCGATACCATCCACTGGCGTCCCACGAACCACACTTGGTAACGCAACGCACGTTTCCGTCAGATACCGATAGAAGTCGTGCGGCGTCCAGCAGATGCAATGGAGCACCCCTGCTGACCCATGCCTCCAGCGACTCCATACGTCGAGCACCCTCTGCCGCAACATCACAGGATGGTCGGCGGCAGCCACGCGGTCCACTCGCAACGGAGTGTAGCCCAGTCGCAATGGAGGGGCCACCGAGACACAGCCCAGTCACTGTCACTCGTGCATTAGTTAAGAGAGCCACCCCCTAACACGCTCTTTTTGCTATTGCTTCAGCCAGACTTTATCGCTTCATGCTCATTTGTAAATAGTCATTGTACTCTTGGTGAAAGATAACTAGCCGTTACTACACTACTGGCCATTAAAATTGCTACACCAAGAAGGAATGCAGATGATAAACGGGTATTCATTGGACAAATATATTATACTAGAACTGACATGTGATTACATTTTCACGCAATTTGGATGCATAGAGCCTGAGAAATCAGTACCCAGAACAACCACTTCTGGCCGTAATAACGGCCTTGATACGCCTGGGCATTGAGTCAAACAGAGCTTGGATGGCGTGTACGGATACAGCTGCCCATGCAGCTTCAACAAGATACCACAGTTCATCAAGCGTAGTGACTGGCGTATTGTGACGAGCCAGTTGATCGGCCACCATTGACCAGACGTTTTCAATTGGTGAGAGATCTGGAGAATGTGCTGGCCAGGGCAGCAGTCGAACATTTTCTGTATCCCGAAAGGCCCGTACGGGACCTGCAACATGCGGTCGTGCATTATCCTGCTGAAATGTAAGGTTTCGCAGAGATCGAATGAAGGGTAGAGCCACGGCTCGTAACACATCTGAAATGTAATGTCCACTGTTCAAAGTGCCGTCAGTCCGAACAAGAGGCGACCGAGACGTGTAACCAATGACACCCCATACCATCACGCCGGATGGTACGCCAGTATGGCGATGACGAATACAAGCTTCCAATGTGCATTCACCGCGATGTCGCCAAACACGGATGCGACCATCATGATGCCTGGATTGATCCGAAAAAATGACGTTTCGCCATTCGTGCACCCAGGTTCGTCGTTGAGTACACCATCGCAGGCGCTCCTGTCTGTGATGCAGCGTCAAGGGTAACCGCAGCCGTGGTCTCCGAGCTGATAGCCAATGCTGCTGCAAACGTCGTCGAACTGTTCGTGCAGATGGTTGTTGTTTTGCAAACGTGCAAACGACCCAATCTGTTGACTCAGGGATCGAGACGTGGCTGCACGATCCGTTACAGCCATGCGGATAAGATGCCTGTCATCTCGACTGCTAGAGATACGAGGCCGTTGGGACCCGGCACGGCGTTCCGTATTACCCTCCTGAACCCACCGATTCCATATTCTGCTAAAAGTCATTGGATCTCGACTAACGCAAGCAGTAATGTCGCGATACGATAAACCGCAATTGCGATAGGCTACAATCTGACATTTATCAAAGTCGGAAACGTGATGGTACGCATTTGTCCTCCTTACACGAGGCATCACAACAACGTTTCACCAGGCAACGCCGGTCAATTGCTCTTTGTGTATGAGAAATCGGTTGGAAAGTTTCCTCATGTCAGCACGTTGTAGGTGTCGCCGCCGGCGCCAACCTTGTGTGAATGCTCTGAAAAGCTAATCATTTGCATATCACAGCATCTTCTTCCTGTCGGTTAAATTTCGCGTCTGTAGCACGTCATCTTCCTGGTGTAGCAATTTTAATGGCCAGTAGTGTATATTTGCTCGTTCGCTAATCATTTGTGCTTCTCTCCATTTTTCGTACCACGACAGCCGTTCTGTACAAAGTAAGCATACTATGATCCAACCAGATGTTGTGATGTCATCGCTGCCTTTTCATTACGTGAGGCGGGTTGCTTTCTAACTCGACAATGTAATGAGGATTCTCTTTGGCCCAAATGACAATATTTGTAGCTTGTGAGCTGTGATAAATGGCACATTTATCTGAACTGTAACCTTTCCAGGGTTAACTTCATTTGGAAACTGAGTTATCAAAGCATGGCATGTTAAAACAATCTCATTCTGGTGAGTATCTGGTAACTTCTTTAAGAACGTCAGTAGAAAAGTGTGGTGTCACCGCCAACACCACACTTGCTAGGTGGTAGCCTTAAAATGGGCCGCGGTCCGTTAGTATACGTCGGACCCGCGTGTCGCCACTATCAGTGATTGCAGACCGAGCGCCGCCACACGGCAGGTCTAGAGAGACTTCCTAGCACTCGCCCAGTTGTACAGCCGACTTTGCTAGCGATAGTTCACTGACTAATTACGCTCTCATTTGCCGAGACGATAGTTAGCATAGCCTTCAGCTACGTCATTTGCTACGACCTAGCAAGGCGCCATTATCATTTGCTATTTATCTTGTGACGCATGTACCGTCAGACCGATGTTCACCAATTATGGATTAAAGTTAAGTATTCCAGAAGCTACGTACCTTTTTTGCTAGTCTCAATTCCTTGTCATTTTGCAGACCTCACGCCAGCCTGCGTGAGCTTAAACGCGTGCCCTTCGGCCTCCCGTCCTAGTGGATTGGCTGTCTTGCCAGTCCACAACAAAAAGATCTGACTTTAAGGTCTTCTTTCATGTGATCTGGCTGTTGTCCTCGGCACACCGGTCCCGAAGCACGCTTTAGGAGATTTTTCAATCTAAGCAGAGACTCCGGCGCATGTTTCTTCTTTCTTCAGCTCTGTGGCCTGTCTTTAAGACTGCCAAAGGCAGAATCACTTCTTTCCCAATGCAGAAGTGTTGCCTTTCACGGTGAAGTCTTATTAATTCTTTCCTGAAATGTTCTCATACTCTGTCTCATTGCCTGCCCCACGCATTTGTCACGAAGCACCTCCCAATAGTGTACCTATGATCACTCACATGTGCCATGGCTACAAATTAAGACTCGACTGCGACTGAGAAAACATGTAAAGATGAATCGCAATAATTGATTCCAAAAACTGATAAGAAGTAACATAGCTACCAACCTGCGTAACAATAACATTTGGCTAAACAGGAGATACAGGGTTACGGGGATTTCTCGCCCACCCAGCACATGAAGCACTCCTTTACGCGCCATTATAGTGTGGCGTTTATTCACTCACTGTGGACTTGATTTCGACGTGAATAGAGCTGGAGTTATTTGTACATTCCTTAAAACAGACTTGTCCCCCCTTCCGGAGTTTATCGGCTCGCGACTTCTTGCGTTAATTCGCGCAGCCGCGTCTTCTGACTTTTATCGTTTGGAAACGTATTCAAATTCAGTTAGAACTTTACTCCGAATTCTCCCCTATTTTACACGTGAAGAACAATTGAATGAAGTGAGACACAAAAAAATGCCCACCAGTAGCCATTCGTACGCCTGATATTAACTGCTTCTCAATTTGGATTTCGTAAAGATCCTCCACAGAGAAACTGACGCAAGACAACGCAGTTATGGCATCCTTCTAGCATGGATGGAGTCATATCTTTATAACGGAAAACAGTGAGTATGACCAATAGCCATGAAACTAGGACCGTAAAGGGGAACATAACATAGGGGATTCCACTGGTGTCGGTGCCGGTCTCATTTTTTCTGTGTTAACTTACACAGATCACCTTCCAATGAATTTAAAGGGCGATCCAAAAACTGGAAGGCTTGTTGATGACGAACATACTAATGAAGAGATCAAACTCAACTTTGACAGGTACAGCTCAAGTGATAGTTGAATAGGTCTACTAGTCGTCCAGAGCTAACAGTTTATGTCGTAATCTCACGATTATTCATATTGTGCGACTTCAAACAAGGTATAATCAGCTGTTAGCACGAGAGGGAGATGTTAATGGTCACAGAGAGCGGAGTTGCGCAGTGGCTAGCTCATAGGACTCGCATTCGGCAGGACGACGGTTCAAATCCGCGTCCGACCGTTCGTGACTTCCCAAAGTCACTCAAGGCAAATGCCGGGATGATTCCTTCGGAAGGACTCAACCGCTTTCCTTCCCCATCCCTCCTTAGTACGAGCTTGTGCTCCGTCTCTAACGACCTCATCGACGGGACGTTAAACGCTAATCCCCCCATCCTCCTCCTCCTTACACTAAGTGACACGTGTTGTGTAATGTTTGATGGAATCCAGGTAAATAACTAGTTAAAATGAAATCAACTGAAGAGAAGCTCAGTTCGGCATGTTTTGCTCTTAGAAGCACATCTCATTATGTTGAAAAGAGCAGTATCTTATTTTGCATGTTTTCATTCCCTGGTGTCTTATGGAATTATCCACAGAGGCAGTGCACCTAAAGTAAATAAATTTTCATTCAACAGTAAGGAGCATTAACACAATACAGTATGTAAAGCAGATAGCCACTCATCTTGCAGAGGCCTTTTCTTATTAGCTTGGAATTCTTACATTTACTTTCCAGTACATTTACTCGTTAACGGTTTCTGTTGTTGACAAAAAATATTAGTTTCAACTGGACTGTGATATGCACAATCACAACAAGAGACACATAAACAAAATTTTCATGCACATTTCACCTCTTTCTCTATGGTTCAGAATGGAATTATTTACTCTGATGCGTAAAATATGTAACAGTTTTCGACGTAAAATACACGATGTGATCTAAAGTGTACGGATATCCCTATGCAACACGGAACTGAGCACCAGATGTAAAGAGCGGCGGACCAGCCGGTATGAGAGCAGGCAGGGAGTATTGTGTTGTCATAGAGAGACAGCAGCAGCAGAATGGGTTGGTCAAGAGAACTCAGTGACTTCGGACGTAGAGTAGCCATTGGATGTCACCTAAGTAGTAAATCCGTCAGGGATATTTCAGCCTTTGTAAAGCTGCCAAAGTCTACTGCTGGTTATGTGACTGTAAAGTGGGAATGCGAAGGAACGACCACAGCTAAACAAAGACCAGTCAGACCTCACCTACTGTCGGAATGAGACCGTCGAGTATTGCAGAGGATGGTTGTCAAAATCACAAGAAATCACCATAATGAATCACTCGCGACAGTTCCAAACTACTCCCACCAGTCCATATAGCGTAATGACTGCGAGTAGGGAGTTAAAAAAGAATAAGGTACAATGGTCTAACAGTTCTTCATAAAGAGCAGATTTCCGTAATCAACGCTAAGCGGTGCTGGAAGTGGTGCAGGCAGCGGCGCTAGAGTCTGGAAACGAGTGATGTGGAGTGGTGACGCACGCTGTACCCTGTGACAATCCGATGGAATGGTTTGTCGAATGCCGGGAGAACATTACCTTCCATCATGTTTGCTGCCAACAATGAAATACGGAGGAGGTGGTGTAACAGCATGGAGATATCGGTCCCGGTTAGTGTGTGGTCTTCTCACTGTGATTAAGAAAACGCAAAATGCGGAAAGATATCAACACATTTTACACTGCTGCGTACTGCGTACCGTAGAGGTACAGATCGGAGATGACTGTATCAGCATGACAGTGCAACTTGTTATAGAACAGCATCTTTGAGGCAACGGTTTGTGGACAACAACGTTGCTAAAAAGGATTGGCCTGCCCACAGTCCCGATATGAATCGGATAGAGCACCTTTAGGATGAGTTAGAACATCGACTTCGGTCCAGACCCCATTGTCCAACATCGCTACCTTGTCTGGTTTCGGCTCTTGACGAAGAATCGTCTACCCTCGACAAATAGCAAAACAAGCTGTGAAACACTTTGTTAACAGCACATTCCAAGAAGAGTTAAAGCAACCAATAAAATTTCATGTGAGCGAAAGTTGTGGAATAATCCGATAGAGGACTCGGTAGTGCCTGATGGACCAAGAAGAGAAGCAGTAGTCGTATCCCACTTGACTTCTCGACATGAATGTTTGACGGCCCCTCTGCTTAAGAACTCCATCTTGTTGTCCCCAGACATGTTCTGTGTCACAAAATTGGTTACACCATGAGCAAGGAACATTTAAAAGAGTATACAAAATTAACTGATTGTATTCAGACCTAATGACATTGTACTGGGAAGGAAAATGGCAAATAATAATAAGTCAAGTACCAGAAAATTAAATTAATTATAACAATAGCATTCAAATGTTATATCTGACTGACCAACACGGTTGATAATCTTCCCTCATACAAAGGATGTAGCTATAGATGCTCTTACAAGCTGTGAGCATTTGTCCTGAAATGTCAATCATTGATAGATACCAGCCGGTGAAAGAAGATACAGCAGTCATTCGCATCTTTTATTTATTGTAGCAAATCTAGATTTTGATGACAGAGAGATCATCTCGAAAGCTAGAGGTAATACAAGAATCAACTAGAATACAATGGTATTCGTGTGAATATCAAACTACAGTTTTATAAATTTCAGTTATAAGTGGATGGTACACAGCAAAAGATAAAGTTAACACATTTGATCCATTATTTGGTGTAGTCTCTATTGGACTAAAAACGTCAAGAGTTGTTATTGCACTGATTCCGCTGTTTACAGTTGTCTCACAACTGGCACAGTGTACGTCATAAATGACAATGGCGCCCTCTATACATGCATCATGTTATAGTATTGCATTATATATAATTAAGTAGTTGGTTAAGCCTTTTTAAGGAAATGTTTTTTTTACTGATGTACACAAGAAGGGGTTTCAACAGTGAGTGATGCTGAAACGGAAAAAAATTCTTTACAATCAAAGTGGTAGTAATGCGAACTACTTTGTGTAGGTGGCAACAGGTAACAGGTAGGTTTTTTAAATTAAAATACAAAACTTAGGTACGTTTGAACATTTTATTTCGGTCGTTCCAATGTGATACATGTACCTTTGTGAACTTATCACTTCTGAGAACGCATGTTGTTACATCTTGATTACCTGTAAATACCACATTAATGCAATAAATGCTCAAAATGACGTCCGTCAACCTCAGTGCATTTGGCAATACGTGTAACGACATTGCTCTCAAGAGCGAGTAGTTCGCCTTCCGTTATGTTCGCACATGCATTGACAATGCGCTGACGCATGTTGTCAGGCGTTGTCGGTGGATCACGATAGCAAATATCCTTCAACTTTCCCCACAGAGAGAAATCCGGGGACGTTAGATACGGTGAACGTGCGGGCCATGGTATGGTGTCTCGACGACCATTCCACCTGTCATGAAATATGCTATTCAATATCGCTTCAACCGCAGCAAGCTATGTGCCGGACATCCATCATGTTGGAAGTACATCGCCATTCTGTCATGCGGTGAAACATCTTGTAGTAATATCGGTAGAACATTACGTAGGAAATCAGCATACAATGCATCATTTAGATTGCCATCGATAAAATGGGGGCCAGTTATCCTTCTTCCCATAATGCCGCATCATAGATTAACCCGCCATGGTCGCTGATGTTCCACTTGTCGTAGCCATCGTGGATTTTCCGTTGCCCAATAGTGCATATTATGCCAGCTTACCTTACCGCCGTTGGTGAATGACGATTCGTCGCTAAATAGAGCGCGTGCAAAAAATCTGTCATCGTCCCGTAATTTCTCTTGCGGAACTGTACACGACGTTCAAAGTCGTCGCCATGCAATTCCTGGTGCATAGAAATATGGTACGGGTGCAATCAATGTTGATGTAGCACGCTCAACACTGACATTTTTGAGATTCCCGATTCTCACGCAGTTTGTCTGCTACTGATGAGCGGATTAGCCGCGGCAGCAGCTAAAGCACCTACTTGGGCATCACCATTTGTTGCAGGTTGACGTTTCACACGTGGCTGAACACTTCCTGTTTCCTTAAATAACGTAACTATCCGGCGAAGGGTCCGGACACTTGGATGATGTCGTCCACGATACCGAGCAGCATACACAGCACACGCCCGTTGGGCATTCTCATCACAATAGCCATACATCAACTCGATATCGACCTTTTCCGCAATTGGTAAACGCTCCATTTTAACACGGGTAATGTATCACGAAGCAAATACCGTCCGCACTGGCGGAATGTTACTTGATACCACGTACTTATACGTTTGTGACTATTACAGCGCCATCTATGACAAAGCGAAAACAGTGGTCCAACTAAAACATTCATATTTCTTTACGTATTACACGAACATGTAATAAAAACGGGGTTTCCGATTTAAAAAAAAAAAACGTAATTGATATCCGTTTGACCTATGGCAGCGCCATCTAGCGGGCCAACCATAACGCCATCTGGTTTTCCCCTTCAAGCTACGCAAGTTTCGTTCTTTGTAGGTTTTTCGTTTGATGCTTATTTCGTGAGATATTTGGCCCGGTCACTATCAATGGACGTCCCTGTATACAATTATACTTTGATGTTGCCACGTATGCGATTGTACTGTAATTTGGTACCTGTAGCATTGAAGATGGTTACTCAGTTACTCAAATGTAGGTCTGCTGCAATAAACACAAGTTGCGAGTGAAATCCGTTCCATCTTTTTACCAACTGAAATAAGTACGGTCGCTGAGCAGTTCCAGGTTGTAATGAAGTCAAATTTTGAAAAATCTATAGATGTATTACATTTCATTTTGAAATTGTTACATGCCGTCTTTACGGTGTTGCAATTTTCATGGGACAGTGTAGTGTTACGTGTTTGTAGATAGGGCGTTGTTTTCTGTGCTGGTGTTGGTGTGTAGCGCAGTGTGCGCAGCTTGTGAGAGCGGCGGTGTGTCTGCAGAGCGGCCGAGTGCAGCAGGCGCTGTACGGCAGCGGGTGGGCGGCGCGGGGCGGCGCCTTCAGCAGCGGCGTGCTCATCATGATGGCCAGGGCGCAGCGGCCGCTCTGCCTGCGGGCCGCCCACGTCCTGCCCGTCTCGCTGCAGACCTTCACCAAGGTCAGCCCATTCTCACTGGCACCTAGCCCAGGCCGCGCCGGGATAACTCGCTCACCCCTGCCCACCGGAGCGCACGAAACTGGACGTCAGCCGATAAGCGGAGCAACTGGCTCTGAGCATTATAGGACTTAACAGCTGAGGTCACCAATCCCCTAGAATCTGCTACTGGACTCCCAGGAAAGTTTCCAACACATACCGTTTGAAGCGTTACTCCCCCCTGGACAGAAGTCGGCATTGTGCCTTTTGTATTCAATCCCGATGCAATTTCTGTGTTTCATCATCAATGTGAAGGTCCATGGGTCACAGTAAACCTACCGTGGTGCATCGGAATATAATACTGGTCTCCCAGGAAGGGTTTAAAACACAGACTGAAGCGTTACTCCCCCTGAACAGAAGTCTGCATTTTGCATTTTGTATTAAATCCCGATGCAATTTCTGTGTTTCGTCGTCAATGTGACAGGGAGGACTCGAAACTGCGCCTCCGACGGGGGGAGCCGCGCGAACCGTGTCGAGGCGCCCCAGACCGCACGGCTACCCCGCGCGGCAAAAAACCTGGTTTGTATCAGGCATACATCAGTACTTTAGAAAACATTGACAAAGAGATTTCATTATGTATTAGTGACTACCTTTACTGTATTGCTTCTCTAGTGCAGACTAACATCATAATCATTCAGCAGAACTAGATCTGAAAATCTTCTCGCAGAGTTCTTCCAACCTCGGTGGACAACGAATGTACCTGTCCCACTGACAAGTTACTTGCCCGGGTACGATACTCAAACGGTTCTTTCACAATGAGTACTCCAAGAATCTAACAATAATATAGATTTTTATCCCATGCCGGAAAAGAAAACTTCTTTCAATTATTTTTTCACCTGGTCATACGTTAGTATACCGGATTTCGATATTGTCGCGAGGACATTTTGGGCCTCAAGAAGAGATTCCTGATACCTCGGTCCAAACTTTCCATCAGTTTCTTTTAAAACTATGAAAGGGGTGGGGTGGGGGTGGGGGGTGGGGGGTGGACAGTGTGAAAAATAGTTTTTTACGCTGTGTCCGAGGACAAGCAACCTGTTCATCTGGTGATCCAAAACACTCGATGGAACAAAAAAAAAAAATGGTTCAAATGGCTCTGAGAACTATGGGACTTAACATCTGTGGTCATCAGTCCCCTAGAACTTAGAACTACTTAAACCTACCTAACCTAAGGACATCACACACATCCATGCCCGAGGCAGGATTCGAACCTGCGACCGTAGCAATCGCGCAGTTCCAGACTGAGCGCCTAGAACCGCTCGGCCACCGAGGCCGGCCTTGATGGAACAGCTAAGGCTCTTGATGTTGGAAGAATTTTGGGAGATTTTCAGGTCTAGTTCTTCCGAATGATTACTATGTAAGTCTCCACTTGAGAAACTACATAATAAAGCTGCAGGCACTACTACCTTATGAGATATCTTCGCCAAGGTTTTCCACTGCCTGAAATATGCCTCATACAAATCAGGATATTTAGAGGATTTCCCGCCACAATTTGAGAATCCTGCTGAATATTGTTTTACATGGTTTCTGTGTATTATGTGAAGAAGTTTCGTTCATTGTACCAGCATGGTGTAGAAAAGACTGTATTTTAAGCATCTCTTACAGCTAAAACAAAAAACGCGGTCGTAAAACGTAAAATAACAATTAAAACATAAAATAAAAACAAGTAAAATATATAATTAGAATAAAAATGAATGTTTACGTATTTCAATTGGGTATGTCGTAAATATTCCGACAGCACATTATGTACAGTTTATTTTCCGAAAATGGCATTTCAGAAAGAAGCTTTATCACACATGGATGTATGTGACGTCATAGCTTCTTTAATTCAAATTGGAACAAAAGTTTTCATTTATCAGAATTACTTAATGGTGTTGGGATATTTTGCAGAATTTCAAATTATTACAAAAGTTGATTATACAGCTTTCAAGAACGTTAATTACATTTTGACTTTGTATGAAACTCATTTTTTATGTATCATGATTTCGAAGATATTCCCGCTAAACCTAATATGCCAAATTATTTTTCGGGGTGTGTTTTACCTCACACTAGTGAAATTGGGAAAAAACGAAAAATAGGTATTCCTTTATTTTGACCCCTTTACATATCCGCCATTTTTTTTTGTGAAGATCGTTTATTTACATTTGAGAATGTTCGCTTGTGAGTGTTGTATTACCTCCCCTATTGTTACTTCGTTGTAACGCACTATTGATTATTGGTCTCCACTTTAGCTAAGTCGTACGTTTTCTGTTTCCGGATTTCTCGTTGCACTTTATCTGTAGCACCGTATTCACCTGAACTTTCCCTTGTTATTTGTCATTTCTTCTCGCAGTCGATGATCCGTTGTTGACGGCTCCAGACCGGTGGCTCCAGTCTCATCTTTTTTTTTCTCTCTCTATCTTTTTTCCATCAACACCGATAATGTGAAAACCAAATCGCGCTCTTCAATCATCATATAATTTGAACCACAGGAACAGGTAACTGAATGAATTCAGTTTCCTAGAGGTACAAATGGCTCTGAGCACTATAGGACTTAACATCTGAGGCCATCAGTCCCCTAGAACTTAGAACTACCTAAACCTAACTAACCTAAGTACATCACACACATCCAAGTCCGAGGCAGGGTTCGAAGCTGCGACCGTAGCGGTCGCGCGTTTCCAGACTGACGCGCCTAGAACCGCTCGGCCACACAGGCCGGCTCAGTTTCCTAGTCTTTCAAACAGCTTCCCGTGTCGCACTGGTACTTAGCAAACCCATACTTATTCGCGAAATGTCCAGACAGATTTAATGCTGAAATGGAGAATTGTTGATTAGTAAAATGTAGCACATAATTTAATATTATCAATTTTGGTGCTGCAAAGTAATATGTTTTACAACCGGATGAAGAGAGCATTGTCTCTCGAACATATTGTTGAACTGTGTGTAGGACAGAAATACGGCTGAATAAAAATTTCACGAAATTTCAATCTCCAAGGTTCTCTTCCAATAGTGAAAATATTTTGTTGAGACCTACCAACATAGGGAGAAATGGTCATTGTAACAAAACATGAGAAATTGGAGCTCACACAGAAATATTTAAGTCTTCGTTTTTCCCGTGTGCATTTACAGGATAATAAAATAGAGAAATAGTGTGATAGTTGTTCGATGAATTCTTTCCAAACACATAATTGCGAATTTCAGAGTAGTCATGCAGATGTAGATGAACGCTACCTGTTTTTATTCTCAATGTAGCATGTTATCCTCTGCAGACACTCAACCAGGGCCACTACCAATTGTGCTGTACGGAATGAACCCGAACCCGTGACAAAATTTCGGAAGCATAGAAGCTGAAGTAATGAATTAACGTTTTTGCCAAGCTCAGTACTTCAAAGCAAGTATCGTACTTATTAGGCAGATATACTATTTACTGCACCACCCTGACAATGTAGCTAACACACTTGCATGTAATATTCTAGTCCAATGCCCTCCCTAACACAAACTTCATTTCACGCTTCAGCCCATCTTGATTTTCCCACCTTCAAATCATCAGTATTCCGTGGAGTTGTGTTGTACATGATGCCAGAGTGGTGTATTGGGTAGCATACCTGTCTAGTTAGCTGGAGACCTGCGTTCAAGCCTCAACCTTACCACAAATTTTAGGTCATTACTTCAGCTTCTACCCTTATCGAAGATGAAGTTAATACTCGGTATGTCTCCAGGAAAATGTAATTACATCAGATAGAAATTACGGAAGCTGTCCACCGGTATTTTCTGAATTGTGTAAGAAACCCTTGATTTTCGGTGGTTCGTTACACAGTATTAATGCAATAAGGGTATATTGCGTTTCATTCCCAATTATTTTTATTTCATGAAACTATTTTCACAATAGTGAAGAAGTTTGTAATATCCAGTCAGCAAGATGTACAGTGTAAAGCAGTGTAATTCAACAACCCTCAGATGCTAAAATATTGTCATTCGGTTGTCGTCACTGCGGTAGCAGCTCAACACAATATCATCGCGCCACTTCTCCATTGCATTCAGTGAAGTCATACACCTATAGGCCAACTCTTCATCAGCAAACCTATCCATACTGGATTGTATCACTAATCGACAGAACCTTCCATTTACTGCTCAGCGGAAGGAAAACAAATTCCGAAGCCTGTAGAACGTCCTTCCCGAGGGCGCCGTCGTGACCCCAATTTTGTTCAGCATCTACACGTTGGGCGTTTCAACCACAATGTACCGAAAGTTCATTTGTGCAGATGATATCGCTATAGCCGCACAAAGCGTGACGTGAGCTTAGCCCAAACAGAGGACACATTCTTTCAAGACCTACAAATGATAAATCAATCTTTTAAAAATCGGGACTTAAATCAAATACGAATAAAACGGAAGTTTCGGCCTGATATAACAGACCGACCAAATAACAGATAGCCCTACTCCGAAGGATTTATCTTAAGGCACAATCCATATCCTAAATTTTTTTTTGTACAAACAACATCATGAAAATGCCTCAGCTAAAGTAAAAACCAGGCCAAACATAATCCAAAAATTAGTAAATAGTCATGGTGAGCTGATACCAACACGTTGAGAACCAGCAGCATCTCTCTGATTTTCTCTTATGCGGAGTATTGTGCCCCTGTTTGGATCAATAGCCAGCCACCACACAACTCTTACTGACCTTCCAGTTCACATAATCAATGAGACTAGTTACGGGTCAACCAGTGGCCACCGTTCTGAGCAACACAGCCCCGCCCCAGACCAAACGTCTTGCTGCTCTAAAATTTCAGCTTCAAAAGTGCTCTGAGCCAGCACTACATATTCACGCAGAGTCTATTCAACTTACTAACGAATATATGGAATTAAGACTGAAATCAAGAAACGCTCCAGAGAGAACTGCAACACACTATAGAAACTTTACTACAGACGAGCACTGGCGATCACAATGGAGACAAGAAGACAAAAACTGTGATCTCATAAAAGACACGACAATCAAAGTCACCAGTTTCGACCATAGTAGAAGGGCATGGTGCAACCTCAGCAGAATCGGGACTGGACAGGGAATATGCAATGAATTACTGTTCCAATGAGGAATGGCCAAAAATCTTTCTTGTGCTAAATGTGAAGCCAAAGAACCAACAATTTTCCACATAGCCTTCGAGTGCCTAAGTATCTGCTTTGAAGAATAGCTGCAAGAAATACTGGACCTTTCGCTTGCAGCACTGGATTGGCAGAAAAAGTGTAATATATGTTTATGATATATTTGGGACCATGTTTTAAATTTTAAATTTCTGTTTTTACACATATTTTTTCCATGTTTGTACAGTTATTGCTTATCTATATGTTACTGACTGGAAACCTGTAACCTGTGTTTGTGATATATTTGTATTCATTTTTATACTTTAAATTTCTCGTTGTACCCATATTTTACCATGTTTGTACAATTCCTGTCCGTTTATATGTAATGTAAGGAACTACCGGTTTCAACTCACTGTAAATCATCTTCGGACCATACCACGTAATTTAGAGTACAATAGAATAGAAGGAAACAAGTAATATAATAAACATTGACTTAACAATAAATTATACGATGTTATACCCCGTGATGCTGTGTGGAGACGCTGGCATTGAATAGGAACTGTCGACACCACCCACTGATGTCAACTGGTGACTATGTCGCGTTGTCACGGAGTTAAATATCAGACGCTCCGCCCCTTGCCTGTCGCCCTATGGTCCGCAGCTCTTGGTCGTGCGGTAGCGTTCTCGCTTCCCACGCCCGGGTTCCTGGGTTCGATTCCCGGCGGGGTCAGGGATTTTCTCTGCCTCGTGATGACTGGGTGTTGTGTGATGTCCTTAGGTTAGTTAGGTTTAAGTAGTTCTAGGGGACTGACGACCACAGATGTTAAGTCCCATAGTGCTCAGAGCCATTTTTTTGTCGCCCTATGCTTTACGTCATCTTAAGCCAATAGGATACAACGTATACAATACATGTCAGACAGCATCATTATAAACTTCAATACTATGATACGTATTATCGTAAGTTGTATTTAAATAGCAAGTTGTGGGTCATTTCCAAGAATGATTGCCTATCGAAGTTGAAACGTTCCAAACGAAGTTGCGACAGTAAATCGATTATGGAGGTCTCATGGCGCGCGTTATGATACATTGCTTGTGATCGCCATTTGTATCAGTTTTGCGTTGTTTCTTCAGTTTCAGTAAATTACGTTCCGGCCATAATTGTTTGTGACATTTTCCCTTCATAGCGACTGTAATGAGTGGTGCTTCTCAAGTTTCGTCTGCGGATTGCGTCACATGGAGGACTCTCATCCCATGCATAAGCAGTGTAAACAAATGTTTGACTTTTTCCGGGAAATATGGACTTCTGCCCGACGAAGTCACGAGAGACTGTATTGACTGTGGTGCTGACAAGTCTGTGAAGCTGCGTAAGAGGAGTGCGGACACAGAGATTCCATTGCAATTTCATTACGGGCTTTGTGGAAAGCGAACCAGCATCAGGAAAAATACGTGGTTCGAGTCCTCTATATTATCGATTGAGACGTGCATAATTCTTGTGTCGTGCTGGATTCGTGATTACACTCTGCAAGCCACAGCATCAGAAACTGAGCTATCGGCGAATACCGTCTGTGATTACTTCGGATTTTGCCGAGAAGTGTGCTACGTCATAGTGGCAAACGACAGTGCCAATTGGTAGACCGCATAAAATAGTGGAATTAGACGAGTCTCACATTGCTAGGCGAAAGAATCAGAGAGGGCGGCCTACTAAAACTGAAGTAGATCATATTTGGGTTTTTGGTGGCATAGAAAGGGAGCCACGCAAGTGCTTCGTTGTCAGGGTATTGTAGCGAGACAAGGTGACTCTAGTGGGTCTTATAAAGCATTTCATACAGCCAGGAACAAAAGTCATCACCGACGGTTTTCAGTCATACCAGAGTCTCAAAGCTGAAGGGTTCGAGCCCGAATTTGTGAACCACTCTGTCGAGTCTGTCTCTTCAGATGACGCCAGTGTCCATACCCAGAACATAGAACGCCTGTGGAAATCTGTCAAGTCAACCATAAAAAGAGAAGACCGTCCAGGATAGAGGGACGAACTCTATTTATTCCAGTACCTATACTTTCACAACTTGCGTCTCCAGGGGAAAGTCGACCCATGCGACACTCTGCCGATATTCCTTCGCGATATTGGCAGAGTACACCCCGGGTATGGCAAAAAAGGACTTGTCCCAGCAGCTTATACATCGAGCGGACTCTCACAAGACGATAACACCGACGGCGACTAAGATAAGTCGTCTCCTTTCAATTTACCAGTGCTTCTCTAACGTTTTTCTTTTGTCGTTCTCTAGTAACAACTTGAAACATACTCGTAACGCGCGCCACGAGACCTCCATAAACGATTCACTATCGCAACTTCGATATGTATCGTTTGGAGCGTTCCAACTTCGATAGGCAATCATTCTTGGTGTAACGTCCCCTTAGAAAAATTAATGAATTACTGTGCTGGTAAGCCCTACGTTATTTGATTTTCAAACAGCTGAGCAGAACTGAAATTACTCAGACATTTCGCATTTCGCTCTTTACCTATTCTGATCAACATTAAAATGACACACAATATTTTTAACGCAACGCAATCTGACTTTCAATAATCCCTACAAAAGAATGGCCCTGACTAACAATAACCTATACCTTTCATGAATCACTTACCTCACAAAAATCTTGGTTACTCAAGCTACTGCAATACCAAACATAATGAGAAGAAATGTACACGTATAAACTACACGGGCAACAAGCCAGACAAAAAAGTAGATTATTCAAAAACACCCATCTCACTGTGGTCTCCACCGTTGACAACATTTCACACTCTTACGGATATAGTGAAGATAACCTCAAAATTTGCACAATGCCCCTGAAGATCTACTGCTAAATACGCTAGAAGAAATTTAAATTTTCATACGGTATAAGAAAGATCGGTCAACATTACTAAATGAACAAACAGATTACAAAGAAAGATATTTTTCAGTCATAATGATGACTTCTGTAAAAAAAATTGCTTGTTCCTTTTATATATTTTGCTATATATTTACGATCACGTATTTAATGAAATATTTTTAGATTTTGGCTATGTATTTTACCCCTAATGTAAAAACTTTTTCAAACACCTGTATGTAATTAAATTCCGAACAGTGACAACACAGCATGGTGTGTTGTTAATGTGTCTACATTACTGATAATGCTGGACGGTGTGTAACACCATGCCATTTTAACGCTCGTCGCTGAAGGACGACTTTCAGCCAACGCAAAAATAATCATACGTGGCCGAACCGAATGCAGAACGGTAGCGCTATAAGATCTTTGATCGCTGTCGATAAGTCGTTCATGTCGCTAGGTGAGCAGCGGCGCCTTGCAGCCTATCTTTGGTATACATCAAATCTCGCAGAGGTGAGTGCAGTAATGTGTTAACTGATGCCATTGGGTGGTCAATTACGATTTGTCACGTTATATTGCGTATTTAACTGTATAATACACAACTTGTTATTTAGATACATCTTACGATAATAGGTATCATAGTACTGCATTTTATATTCATGCTGTCTGACATGTATTGTATACGTTGCATCCTATTGGATAAAGATGACATAAGGCATAGGGCGACAGGCGAGGGGCGGGGCGCCTGCTATTTAACTCCGTCACAACGCGACATAATCAGCAGTCGACATCAGTGGGGGGTGGTACCTACATTTCTTGCTCAGTGCCAGCATCTCCACACAGCATCACTGGGTATAACATTGTATAATTTATTGTTAACTCAATGTTCGTTATATTACTTTTTTCCTTCTATTCTGTTGTATTCTAAATTACGCAGTATGGTCCGAAGATGATCCAGTCGGGATGGAACCGGTCACCGCTTATGGAGAAAAGTATTTTTATGCAATCAAGACTACTGGCCATTAAAGTTGCTACAACACGAAGATGACGTGCTACAGACGCGAAATTTAACCGACAGGGATAAGACGCTGTGACATGCAAAAGATTAGCTTTTCAGAGCATTCACACAAGGTTGGCGCCGGGGGCGACACCTACAACGTGCTGACATGAGGAAACTTTCCAACCGACTTCTCATACACAAACAACAGTTGACCGGCGTTGCCTGGTGAAACGTTGTTGTGATGCCCCGTGTAAGGAGGATAAATGCGTACCATCTCCTTTCTGACTTTGATAAAGGTCGGATTGTAGCCTATTGCGATTTCGGTTTATCGTATCGCGACATTGCTGCTCGCATTGGTCGAGATCCAATGACTGTCAGCAGAATATGCAATCGGTGGGTTCAGGTGGGTAATACGGAACGCCGTGCTGGATCCCAATGGCCTCGTATCACTAGCAGTCGAGATGACAGGCATCTTATCAGCATGGCTGTAACGGATCGCGCAGCCACGTCTCGATCCCTGAGTCAACAGATTGGGACTTTTGCAAGACGACAACCATCTGCACGAACAGCTCAACGATGTTTGCAGCAGCATGGACTATCAGCTCGGAGACCATGGCTACGGTTACCCATGACGATGCATCACAGACAGGAGCGCATGCGATGGTGTACTCAACGACGAACCTGGGTGCATGAACGGCAAAACGTCATTTTTTCAGTTGAATTCAGCCTCTGTTTACAGCATCGTGATGGTCGCATTCGTGTTTGGCGACATCGCGGTGAACGCACATTGGAAGCGTGTATTCGTCATCGCCATACTGGCGTATCACCCGCCGTGATGGTATGGGGTGCCATTGATTACACGTCTCGGTCACCTCGTGTTCGCATTGACGGCACTTTGAACAGTGAACGTTACATTTCAGATATGTTATGACCCGTGGCTCTACCCTTCATTCGAGCCCTGCGAAACCCTACATTTCAGCAGGATAATGCACGACCGCATGTTGCAGGTCCTGTACGGGCCTTTCTGGATACAGAAAATGTTCGACTGCTGCCCTGGCCAGCACATTCTCCAGACCTCTCACCAACTGAAAACGTCTGGTCAATGGTGGCCGGGTAACTGGCTCGTCACAATACGCTACTCACTACTCTTGATGAACTGTGGTATCGTGTTGAAGCTGAATGGGCAGCTGTACCTGTACACGCCATCCAAGCTCTGTTTGACTCAATGCCCAGGCGTATCAAGGTCGTTATTACGGCCAGAGGTGGTTGTTCTGGGTACTGATTTCTCAGGATCTATGCACCCAAATTGCGGTAAAATGTAATCACATGTCAGTTCTAGTATAATACATTTGTCCAATGAATACCCGTTTATTATCTGCATTTCTTCTTGGTGTAGCAATTTTAATGGCCAGTAGTGTAATATTTTACCATTGTTCATTTTGGTCACTGCTATGCTGAATATGTTCGCAAATATTATGTACTATCAAGACTGTTCCATATAACAGTTTATCACTGTTTATTGTGATCGCTGCTGTGCCCCGTTTGTTTACAAAGACTATCTATATGAATTGTCTGCGTGATGCTGAGGTACTCTCGTCTCAGGCGTCACCTGCATCCCAGCGCCAGTGTCCAACATTAAGGACCTGTTACAACGGTTGCGGGCCATCTGACCTCAGGAGACGATACAACGGCCTTATGACACACTTTCGAACAGAACCAGTGCATGCATCCTGTGGTGCTGATTTCACAAAGGACTTGCAGGCTATCGTGCCGACTCCTTCGGCGAACTGCTAGATGTTCTTTGCCAGATGATGGACCTGCTGAGCTCGATGGAATTGGAGCTGCCTGTTAACCGTCGCAACGCAGTGTGGTGACAGGAACCGTGTGCTGGTTGTTCCAGGTGATTGCTGACGGGCAAGATCCCATTATGCTGGCGACCTCTGTAGCACGCGGCTCGAGTTGCTAGTGGCCCCACTCCGCCTGGCGAGTATGCTGCCCCGTGCAACCGGCATTGCTAAGGGAAGGCCAGCTTGCAGTGGAGTTGCGACTTGCGGGTACAACAGTTCCCAATCTGAATTACTTTCACTAACAAGCGCATCCCGCCAGTATATTACTTTCAAGCACCAGAACACCAATATTTGGGTGAAATAAATCCTCATATCCGTGGATTTCAGCAAGCACTTATTATCATGGTATGGGCGGTTATCATCGATGATGATTCGAATAAATCGCCGGCCGGAGTGGCCGAGTGGTTCTACGCGCTACAGTCTGGAACCGCGCGACCGATACGTCACAGGTTCGAATCCTGCCTCGGGCATGGATGTGTGTGATGTCCTTACGTTAGTTAGGTTTAAGTAGTTCTAAGTTCTAGGGGACTGATGACCTCAGAAGTTAAGTCCCATAGTACTCAGAGCCATTTGCACCATTTTTGTATTCGTATAAATCACGCATTCTTCCCCCTCATCTGATGCCATTCCTCTCATAAGCGCTGTATGATCTCTTGAAAGGTGCACCACTGAACATAAGAGAACAAAATTATTTTTAACAAAATGCTGAAGCGGTAAATTTGGCAACTACCATCCGAGGCCATCGTAACGCAATTTATAGAAAGGTTAATCGGTAGACGTGGGCGGAAACCGTTAGGTACTTAATATCTTACTGGAATTAGCACCCGTGGTTTAGGGGTAGCGTTACTGAGTAGCAATCAAAATGTTGTGTGTCCTGGGATTGATACCAGCCACTGCACAAATTTTACATAAAAATTATCAACAATGGCGGCCGAAGACTTTCTATATAAGGAGTCTCCCTCGTACTCCCAAGGGCCTTGTCAAAGAGCGTGGATGAGCGGACAGAGTTTCAGGGTAGCCTCATGCCCTTCGCGGGGGAGATTGTCCCGAAAAGTTGAAAGAATCAGCAGTGATCAGTGGCATGAGGATGCAGAATACAATTGAAACCACTGCATTAATGACACTCAACGTGCATCCACCGGGCATGTTTGTAATTGTTCAAGATGATCTCCGGTGGCAAAATATTCCCCCTTTCGGAAGTCCGAGAGGGAACTACCAAAGAGGAGGAAACAATGAAGAAAGACTGAATAATCAATGAAAGGGTAGCATTCAACAAATCTGAGGACGGAATGTCAGATGTCTGAACGTCGTAGCAAAACTAGAAAATCTGAAATGGGAAATACAAAGGCTCAGTTTAGATCCATAGGAGTCAAAGACGTGAAATGGAGAGAAAACATGAATTTATGGTCAGATGAGTATAGGGTAAAATCAACAGCAGCAGAAAATATTGTAACGAGGGTGATTGGTTATGAACAGGAAAATAGGGCAGAGAGTGAGTTACTGCGAACACTTTGGTGATAGAGTTTTTCTCATCAGAAGGGACAGAATATCAATGCCGACAACAACAGCTCGGGCAGACATGCTGATGTCACAACCATAAGATGGAGAGCAACAGAAATTGTATGGATGTATCAAACGAGTAATTCAGAATGGAAAGGAAGATGATAGTAGGAGTGAGAGAGGAGGAGCACCAGCTGAGATCTGCCGTAAATGACACTAGTAATAAGGAATAAACTGTTCAAAAATTACAAGAGAATGAGCTATACTTGAAAAAGGCCTGAAGATACGGGACCATTTCAGATGGATTACATTATGGTCAGACAAGGAATCCGAAATCAGATACAGGATTCTAAGGCGTACTCAGGAACAGATACAGATTCAAATCACGCGACATTGAGGATTAAGAGTGGACTTGAGTTAAAGAGATCGTCCGGAAGAATCAGTGAGGAAATAAATGGGGTACTGAAGTAGTGAGGAATGATGGCATGCGTTTGAAGTTCTCTAAGCCTCTAAATACTGCGATTATGACTAACACAGTTGACAGGTCAGCTGAAGGGGAGTGGGTATCGCTGAAAAAGAGATTCACAGAAGATGGACCGAGAAACATAGATAGAATAAAGGTAACTGCGAAAAAACACCTTAGGTAACAGAAGAAGTACTTAACTTGATCAGCGAGTACAGGAAGTTCAAAAATGTTCAGGGAAAGATAGGAACAAAGCAATTTAACTGCCTTAGGAATGGAATTAATAGTAAGTGCAGGGAAGCCAAGGCGAAATGGTTGCAGAAAAATGTGAATAAATAGGAAAAGAAATAGCGTTAGAAAAATTGATTCAGTATATACAAAAGTGAAAATAACCTTAAGCGAATTGAAAGCAAGGGCATCAACATTAAGACTCCAATGCGAATGGCACTGTTAAACGCAGAGGAAAAATAATGCACGTTAAGGTTCATACGGAGAGGAGGGTGTGGAGGGAAGAAATTGTAGAAGAAGATATGGGAGAAGTAGTGGAAGCCACAGAGGACCTAGTATTAGAATCAGAATATAAATGAGCTCTGGAAGATAGGAGATCAAATTAGACAGAAGGAACTGATTACATCCCTTCGAAATTTCTAAAATCATTGGGAAAAGTGGCTACCAAGGGACTATTCAAGTTGGTTTATAGAATCTATGAGACTGGAGATATACCATCAAAGCTTCAGAAAGAATCGTCCATACAGTCCTGAAGATAGTGAGGATGGAACTACTGCACAATCAGCTTAACAGCTCATGAATTCTAGTTGTTGACAAGAATAATATACAGGTATAGAAGAACGGAAAAGGAAGTTGAAGATCTGTTAGCTACCTACCACCTTGGCTTTCTGAAAGTACAGGCACCAGAGAGACAGTTATGACGTTGCACCTGACAACGGAAGCAAGGCCTAAGAAAATAAAAAAAATAAAAAAAAATTCATAGGATTTGTCGATCTAGAAATGCGTTCGACATTGAAAAATGGTGGAAGATGTTCAACATTCTCAGAAAGTATGAGTAAGCTACAGTGAAAGACGGGTAAACATACAATATTTACAAGAACGAAGAGGGAATAGTATGACTCAGGATCAAGAACGAAGTTCTGAGATTAGAAGGGATGTAAGACAGGGACGCAGTTTTTCACTCCTGCTGTACTATCTGTAAATCAAAGAAGCGATGACAGAAATCAAAGAAAAAGTAGGGTTAAAATTCAGGGTGCAACACATCAAGGATAATATTCGCTGATAATATTTTACCCTAAGTGACACTGAAGAAGATCTACAAGACCTGTTGAGTGGAATGAACAGTCTAATGAGTACAAAATATGGATTGAAAGTAAACCAAAGAAAGACGAAAGTAATGAGGAGTAGTTGAAATCAGATTACCGATAAAATAAGCATGAAAATGGGTGCCGTCAGAGTTGGGGGGGTGAAGGAATTTTACTACCTTGGGGAAGCAAAATAACACATGAGGACATTTAAAGTAGACTACAATAGGCGAAGAGGGCATTAAGGGCAAAAGAAGTCTGCTTGTGTCAGACATACGCCTTAATTTGAGGAAAAAATATCTGTAACTGTAAGTTTGGAGCACAGCATTGCGTCTTACGAATATGCACCGTGGGAAAACCGGAAAAGAGAATCGAAAAGGGTGAGATGTGATGCTACAAAAAAATGTTCAAAATTAAGTTGTCTGATAACATAATAAATGGGGTGATTCTCCGTAGAATCGACGAAGAAATGAGCACATGGAAAACAAAACAGTAACAAGAATAAAGAACAGGACATAGGACACGTGTTACGACATCAGGGAATAGCTTGTATTATAATACAGGGTGAAAAGCGTAAGGGAAGAAAGAGACTGGAATACATCCAACAAATAATTGAGGATGTAGGATCTTTGGGCTACTCTCAGACGCATCAAACAAAACAGAAGAGTGATGACATTTTGGAAGGCTGCACGAGGAATATTCGTGACGAGGCTTTGGTAATTCTGAAGTAGGATTAGTTACACACCTACATATTTTCGATCGAGTGTCAGATATCACAGTGCAAATACAATTTATGAAATTTGCCATTGCTGCCACCCTGTCGAGAACTTTTAGCATTTATGTCAAGAAACATAAATATTAACACAAGTATTAAATATTTGATTCCTCTTACACTTCCTTTAAACATATAAACGGACGGTTTCTAGACATATCTTCCTAAATAAAATTTTTCATAATAAATCTCCTGTAATATCCCTAGAAGTAGGTAATAAGGATGTCAAGCAACCTGTATGAATATCTAACTAGAACATGTTGGATATGTAATAATCTTGAGAAGCTATACGTTATATTCAACCACATACAACAGCAGACAGAGAAAACTACAGTTTGACTTTCTGTCATGCACCCGAATTTCGTAAACTGCCATGTAATAACGGATACGCAAAAAGGTTAGTCTTTAAGATCTCACGAGGAATGGACAGCAACTAAAGATGACAATCGTGGTTTTCTAGACATCTCCAGGCCTTTGCCAGCTTTCAAAATACGCGAGAGGCAACAGTCCAGGCAACAGTCCAAATACGATAAACTTCAGACGAGTCACGCCAAAACAAATACAGGTCGCACAAATGTATACTTCTCGCCTCCACGAACTGTAACTGTAATGCTGCACCAAGTAAAACGACAAGAAGCAGATTACAGCGGCTCGAAGGGAAAAACAGTGTTGAATATAACTATATTTGTGACCGAGTACACAAATTCTTGCAAAAGTTAGTGTTCTAACTTCTAAAGTTTACAGTCTTTTGCGCCATTGTAGCACTACGTGTGGAAAGAATAAGACTTACCCCGTTAACAAATATAGCACAGTCGTCATTTAAATGTTACATAAATAAAGCAAAGGAGGAAGTAGATAAAAATTTGAATATCAATAAAACTGCCAACAGAATGGCTAACAACGCTGCGGTTCACGCACTACTTACATTTAGAACAATTGTCGGATAAAATGGACATTCTACTTTGCAATTAATCTGGTCTGAACACAAAATAGCTAAGATGAAAGACGTGAATAATTCCAGAAACAACAATAGTGACTTGTTAATATCAAAATTGGAAACATGTAACAGAAGTTACGGAATTAAACTACGCACCTTGGTTACACATGATGATCAAACTAAGATAGGATACTGGCAGAGGCAAAGAATGCTTACTTCAAAAACAGCTTTCCTGCTTCCAAACACGTACGTAGAGTTGAGGAAGGAATACGTGAACTTGTGCGTCCGGATCACAGCACTGTATGAAACTGAATATTGAATCGCTTGGAAACATTAGTGGAAGAAACTGTAAGCATTTGGAATGTCGTGCTGACGAAGCATGTAAAAATTGTACATGTAGACGTACAGAAAGAAGAGAAATTATAACTGATGGGTAGGGACAAAGACAAAGATTAGAGCATGTGAAACATTTTTGTCACTGATGTTGAATGTGGAACGTAGACACGGACCGTGACAGTAGGCGATTGTCAAACCAAGACAAAGATTGACGACTTAGAAAAGAAGGAAACACAGGAACAACCGCATGCGTGGCTCACTCCTGCGCAGTACAAGGCGTGTTCATTTGTAGACATTGTGTGATAACGGTCACCGACGCCTCTTTGTGAGTGTACACGGAATGCTCAGGTCAACAACTGATACCCGTCCATGTTTCAAGGCTTCGAATTAACGTTTAACTGCGTGAAATGCTTATCGGCCAGCTGTTCTCCCCTCTAGTAATCCCACTGAGGTTAATTTGTATCGTAGGCAAGTGATTTTATGTAAAACGACAGTTGCACTTAAATGCAGCTAAATTCCTTATTTGGTGTCGTTTTGCAACAAACGAACAGATGTCACCGTGAACTGGGTCCAGCGTCTTGGGTTTCATTTTTCACAGGAGTGTAGCAAATCAGCTAACTACATACACTGGCATACATTGTTATCGTCATCAAAAACGTCTACATATTGATTATTTCAATGCGGCATACTTCTCAAACCTTTTTTCAAACCTCATTTTGATAACAGTTTAACGTTTGTTACTCTGAACTGTCTCAGTGATACGATAAATAATTGCAACAGCGTAGCCATCTCACGAAGCTTCTTTAGAACGTGTCCAGCTTTATTGGTACCCTGGTAATTATTCCTGAGTATTTAATATTGATTCATTTGCTTTTTGATCTCACATTTATTCGAGATATTTCTCTCTGCTATGATTTGATGACCTTGTCTAGCACAACACTGAAAAGGAGTGGAAATAATAGACCACATTGCCTTAACTTGTTCCTATCTAAAGATTCAGAGACTTCGCAAATGAATTTTACTTTACAGATTAAGTTCGTTAAAATCCATTTGATTTGCTTAGTTGTTCTCTTATCCACATCATATCCATGTGGTGCATTAAATAGGGTGGTGCAGTCAATCGAATCATAGCTTTTTTTAAAACACACAGTCATGGACTGTGCGGCTGGTCCCAGCGGAGGTTCGAGTCCTCCCTCTGGCATGGATGTGTGTGTTTGTCCTTAGAATAATTTAGGTTAAATAGTGTGTAAGCTTAGGGACTGATGACCTCAGCAGTTAAGTCCCGTAAGATTTCACACACATTTGAGCATTCGGAAAAAAAACACACACACACAAACATGGTCTGTGTGCGAATGGAGTAGCGATGCTGTGGCATCTTCTTGAGAATCCAGATTTGTTCTTCAGTCTTTCGAAAGCCTAGGTTTCATTCATCTATTGCTCTAATCAATTAAGGAAAACACGAGAAATTGCTTTGTGGTCGAGTGGCAGAAGGGAAGTGCCCTGGTAATTGTTTGACTCCATCTTGTCACTTTTTTTGTGTTTCCATCATGCTAATACTTGATCTGTTTTCGTTGGTGGGCGTAATACCAGAGGAAATAAATGATTGTCGGTCGATCCACCCTCATCTTATGGCTCGTTACTCTGTTTGAGCAGCTTTTGGGTTGCTGTTGTGGCATAAAATGAAGGCTGTCTATGTGTTTTCTGACCGTAAGCAAGCACGTCGTCCTAATCCAGAAAACACGCTATATGGATTCCAAGCACGCAGATCTAGAATCCCTCATAACGAGACATGGCAACACCTCTCAGTTTAAACACTTCAGATCTTTAGGTGAAATTATTGCTAGCATTGGCAAAGACAAAGAGATTAAAAAACGTGCAAAAAACTGTGTATAGCTTGCCCAATGATCTGGAATGTCTATGACTAGAAAAGCCTTCCCTCCAAAGCCAAACTTCGCCATTACCAGCTGTTATTGCAGAAGCCTTCTACTAAAGACTGACATTTAGTTTCAATGTCACCGAGAAAACCGAACGACAACATTGGAAAAAAAATGCAGACTCAAGACAGTATCCAGATGCACAAAAGCTCAGAACAAATGCTTTATCTGACAAGACGATTTGCTTCTATCCATGGAAAAGAGTTCCGAGGTATGACGTATCGTACGAATGGACGTCTCTCTATTAAACAAAAGCATCTTCGACATCTGAAACAGGGCCCGAAGAAACAAAGAACGACAGCTAGCCGACAGCTGAAAGTATGTGACAAATGTCGCTGTTTATTCAATGGTAACTACACGAACTCCAGTCAGGTGGAAGATCGGTTCCCGCAAATTTATGTCTAAATAAGTGACACAAATGGACACTAGAAAGACGACAGGCACGTAGTGAGAGCATGAAGAAGTCTTGGAAAGATAAGAACGAGACGACTAAAGCTTATTAATGGTTCTGCGTGCTTTTTAAAGACGCAAGACCAAAACTGAATCACTAATTAACTAATAATAATCACATTAGTGTAACTGCGCTACAGGTAAGTTACAAACAAGTCGGAATCGTCGAATAGGGTATTTGGATAGGACAACTGTGCTTCATCAGCAGGCTGCAATGGAGGCCATCTACCCTCCAACTTTATTCAAACAAACCGCAAGGCATAGCAATGGACCATCGCCTCACAATAGGTACCGTTTAGGTGAACAGTGCAGGGTAATAAGCACCGTCTTACGATTTTCGATTTGCGATTAAATACCCTGTATTACACACCTCACATCCCCAACCTCAGTCTTGGTGATGCGAGACCATTCTTCTCTAACGTATACGTACACGACAATATATCGCGCGTCATCAGTCTGCACGATCTCTTTCCTCTCTTCTTATAGAGTTGTGTGACTCATGTTCTTCGTGTCCGCTTGTTTCTTTCCCGTTTGAGATACGTGTAGCAGTCTTGTAAGACAGTAACTTCTGCTCCGAAAGCAGCAAAATGGCTCTGTATTGTGAGCTTTGTCAGCTGCAGTGCTGTGCTGAATTAGCGGGATAATCTCTGCCATGGCGCCCGACGGTCCACCGATACGAAGCGAAAAGGCGATAACGATCCGTAATACTCACAGATCTGAAATGTTCACAGCTGACTGTTCCCATAATGTCCGTGAAAATCTTAGTGTCTGTACGACATCGGAGAGAGGTTTCTGCATCTCTCTGGTCTCGACGATTCAGTCGTGTCTGAACGCACCGACACTGCGTACGAGGTTAACGCCCATCCATTATGTGCGTCCCTATATCTTCAGGTCTTATTGGTGTTTTTCGTATAGTCTGACGTAGCAGTTATATAGTATCTACTATACCCGCCGTTCATTCCACTCTGAAACTGTTACGTGAAAGAGTCGCTGTATCCTTTGCAGTTCTCATTCACATTTTTATTATATTCTTTACTAGCTCACAGCCCATTGCTTCGCATAGAGTGTATGGTCTGCACAGGTTATTTTTTTTTTATCAAATAAAATAATTAAAATATATATGATACCACAGCTAGTCTGGAATGCCTCAAGGCAATAGTAAATAGAACAAACATATGCAAGGTCGAATACAAGCGGCTGAGAGCCTCAATTAAATTCGAAAATTTTAAAATATACTACCATAATCTTTTAATCTTAATGTTTTTGCTTAAAGGGTAATTTCAATAATAAAGTTTTAAGCGGCTTAAGGCCCATAATTGATTTTTAAAAATTCAAAATACATAAAGTCCAGTAAAAACCCCAATTTTTAAATCTTTGGCTATGATAGATTATACACAGACAGTAAACACCGGTGAGAAGGACAATAAAGAAACGCCACTCAGAAGCCTCGAGGGAGGTCGGTCTGCCCTCTTTCACTTAGGTGAGACAGATGGTGAGCCCACCTACACATGATCTGTCGGAACCGAACCAGGGGACAGCCACGGACCGACTGACGACTTGCTTGCCACCAATCAGTACACGAAAACTCAAACACAAAAGGTTACAAACGTGATTATCCACAATAAAATATGTATTAGCTGTCAAAACTACACACCATGTTGGACAGCGACAACAGGTGAGGAAAGGACACTGCCTGAAATTACGTTAGTGGCCAGAGCAGATAACCGGAGCACTAAACGGCCACAAGGCAGAAAATTCTGCAGGTACACTTGAATTTGAAATACGGTAATATAGTTAACTTCACCAAAAAGGAACACTATCTGAATTCACGTCAGTGGCTAGGGTAGGTAACCAGAACACTAATAGCCACAAGGCAGAAAATTCTGCTGGTACACCTGAATTTGAAATACGGTAATATAGTGAACTTCACCAAAAAGAAACACTGCCTGAATTTACGTCAGTGGCCAGGGCAGGTAATCAGAACACTAACGGCCACAAGGCAGAAAATTCCGCTGGTGCACTTGAATTGTAGTCAACCAATATAGTTAATTGCAAACGCGTGGCGGCTAAATTTCAGCAATAGAAATAATCGGTGTTGCTCACAGGAAAACCTCCCAAACAGCGAACCACCGAAACGAACCACACAACATGAATGGGTATTGGAACCACCACTAAACTTTGACGTCCTGGGTCGGTGAACCACGAAGCTCGTAGCGATCGGACAGCCCCACACACCCTCCGGCACGCGCAGGGACCGCCAGCGGACCCAGCCGACTGCACCGCGTGGAGATAACTCCTCTGGTCTGCAGCAATCGACCGACTCCTCTCAGAATGCCGACAACATCTAAAATAGTCGTCAGTGAAAATAACGCCAACTACACACAAACCTGACAAACACGGCACGAAGACCTGAACGATATCCAACAGTAACTAAGCACGCACGAAGACAAAGTCGATGCACACACACACACACACACACACACACACACACACACACATACACACACACACACAGCCGACTCATGATCATCGGCGAGCCAAAAGCGTCGTCCGGTAGGACGAGCGACCGACGATCCATCAAGACCGTGGCCCGGCTCAAGTGATGCGTGGCGGCAATGGTCGGGCGAGCCATGTGACGCAGACCTCTCTGCTCCAACCCGACTGCACGAGTGCCGCACTGCAACTCCCCGACTGGCAGGTCCGGACTGCGCTCCAGACGCGTTCCAACTGACTGGCAGCCCGAACTCGCGATCCGAACTCTCTTACGACCAGTGATCTATATACTAGCTGGATGTTGAACTTCAGCTGTCTGATCGTGCCAGCCATAGATGCTCATATTTCGTTTCTTGCCAAACTACAACATGGTTGCTTAGATGTGTCACTAGAACACGAAAGGAAAATACTTTCCGATTCCGCCCCACCTGAGCCTATTACATCACATGTTGACGTAAAGATCAAGACAAGAAATAAGTCTCCAATTCTTTGTCACGTACAGCCCGATGCAAATTCGTTTGCCAAAATACAACATGGCGGTCGGTGCGGAGCATACGAATCTGCAGACACGCTGCAGTTCTATACTCTGAGATCAGACTTCTACATGCAGGTTGTATAGAGATCATTGCTTACGACAGACAACGACCGGGAAGTAATAGCAGTCCAGCAAAGATAATACGAGAGGGGATATATCGATACGCGCTGCTAACGCCGTTCACGGTCAGGCCAAGCAGCAACTCAGTGACAGTAGTAATCTAAATTAACGTAGTGAGGTGGAAGTACGTTAAAAACGGGGTGTATAACACGTGATGGCGGGAACACGAGCCACGTACGGCTCGTATATGCCGAGGAAAACAAGATATCGAAACAATACTTCTAAAAGGTGACATTAATCAAAGGGATGATTATTTTTATATGTAACCAATGCTCGTAATTTTTATATCAGCCAGGTCGCTGAAACAACTGAATTTCTTAACGGAACTACTAACTTCTTATCAAAATTCGAAGGCTATGAAAACAGGACTATGAAGTCGTGACGTATCTTATGATTTGCTGCGAAAATTTTGCAGAAAGCGAGGAAAAAAGTGTGCTTAATGTGAATGCCAAGAATACCGGCGCAGCACAGATTCCTCCCAGTTAGGCGACATTTACATATCGAAGTAGCGGAAACTACACTGTGCTGACACACATTACTTTCACCTTCAACACAGTCCCCAGGAACTCTTGTGAAAACCGTCACTACTAGTACCGCTACACTCCAATTTTCAAGGGCTCGAGGGTACCATTTAACAACGTATTGTTTAATTAAAAATTATAGTTGTTTCAGTACCTTGCTTTGGTCGTAAAAGGAAAAGTTACGAGCATCTACCACGAAGGAAACTGATCAAGCAGCTCCGTACTGATATTTGCTGGAAACCTTGTACAAATATATGGAATGGTTCATGAAATATCTCTTTGTTTACTAGCTACTCGATGTGTTCTATGCTCCGTGTTCATTAAATGGCTGAAATCTCGAAAATTTTAGAGTTAGTAACGAACGCAAGTGATTCACGGAATTCGAGCTTTCGATAGCTGTTTCCGCCATCACCATCGGGAAAGAAAGCAGAGACGGGGTCTTTCGCGGTGGCATGCTTCAGTAAAGTCTCTTCGGCTTACAAGCAGCGTCAGTTCGAATTAAACACTCAACCTTTCGATAACTCGACATAAAATTTTTCTAGGTATGGTACCGCGTCATAATGCATAAAACTACTGCTGCTGGAGAAAAACCAACGTTTCGAGCACGGTTGCAGCGGCAGTAGTTTTATGCATTATGAGTCGGTACCATACCTAGAAAAATTTTATGTATACTGACTCTGGCCGCGGAAGCCTACGCAACTTTCGATAGCTGACTACCACGCACTGGCAGGGTGTTCTGCAGATATAGATGGAGTGGCAGCATCTGGAACGTTCCAAAGAGTGCCGGAGTGACATGTGCGGGAGGCAAGTTGGGCAGCTCCTAGCAGCTCCGTCCCGTCGCGGGAGCAAATGTCAGACGGCGTGAAGGTTCAAATGATTCAAATGGCTCTCAGCACTATGGGGCTTAACTGCTGAGGTCATGAGTACCCTAGAACTTAGAACTACTTAAACCTAACTAACCTAAGGACATCACACACATCCATGCCCGAGGCAGGATTCCAACCTGCGACCGTAGCGGTCGCACGGTTCCAGACTGAAGCGCCTAGAACCGCTCGGCCACACCGGCCGGCAGGCGTGAAGGGCCGGCGCCACGTTTGAAACGGCCGCTCTCGCGTCTCTCGAAGCGTTAAGCTTCCGTCTTTGCTTTCACTCCTGACGACGATGGCGGAAACAGCTATCGAACGCTAGAGTGTTTTATTCTAAGTGACGCTGTTTGTAAACCGAGAAGACTGTATTGCTGAGTTCATAGCCTTAGGAATTAATTGTTATGTCTCGTTTACATTGAGGTTGAGGATTAGCACAAGTCTTACAGTTTATACGTCGTATGTGAAAGAATTTTGAAGTCCTGAAATCTAAAAATGCTTTTACTATATGTGTGAAGGATAGAAAGGTTACAACCTGTATTGTATAGTAATGCTTCACCAACGGTGTTTTAACTATTGAAATAAGGCGCGATTTCACTGCTGCCCCTTTCACATTAAACAAAGCGGCTCTTCCTGTTTCAGGTGCTGAATGCCTCCTACACGGTCTTCACGCTCATGCGCCAGATCAAGGACTGAGGATCGCACATGTGGCGTGCTGTGCTGGCTGCATCCTTCTCTGTGCATGTGTAGTACAGAAATGCGTAATGGAGATGTTAGTAGAAGCCAACACACTGATATGAGTGCACAAGAATGAACCAATCTAATAAAATATTGTACATGTATATAGCCTATTGCGATGTCATCCCGACCTCTTTCCTTTCCTCTTTCTTTTCAACTTCATTTTGCCACTCGAATGATATAATACTCCAACGGAGAAAAGTCTTTCAGAACAAATAATTTCTATGGAAAAACTCGCAGAATGAGGGCATTTTGCGCGAAGAAGCAGTGTAGAAAGTCTAAAATATTCATCGGTTTTGTTACAGTTGACAGCGGTTCTATCCTGCTACGCCCGTGGATGCATGTGCGTTGCATTTCAGCTTCGCTATATAGTTCTTTACTCATTACCTCTTACTTTCACATCTTTGGGCATCCTCCTTTGAGGATTAAACCATTTGTTAAAGGCGCTCAGTCCCTCTCCATAGAAGAATGGTGAGCGCAGAAGAAAGTTCACAAGTATCTTCAGGTATGTCGTATCGAGGTGAATCTACTCATTCATGATTATACCCCACAGAGCTACCCTATTCGAAGTATGTTCTTTGCCATGTTTAACAAGCTACTCCAAACAGTCCTAGACATTTTCTATGGACTAAAGATAGTCATAGGTATGATAGAACGTCTGAGTAATCGTCAAATAAGGACTGAATGCAGCCAGCCCTGAGAACAAGGAAGACAGGAGTGTCCACAGCAAACTTGTCACAAACATGTAGAAGAATGGGTAACATGTTGTCACCGACTGAAACTTTTGGAACAAACATTCTGGTTTATGTTCACGATAAATATATGAATAAGCCTGTGGTATGTTGTAGTAACTAGTGGTCTAGCAGATACTGAATCTCACATACAAATAATTACTAATTTATTACAACTTGAAAGTGGTAAATACTTAACTCTTGAAACAATTAGTGTCCACGCAGATGACATGTACCTGATGCTGTGGCTGACGTTTATAACATATAACACAGCGTTAATTGCAGAATTATAGTTTCATATCAGGGCACAATTGCCTTTAACTGGAAGTAAAGTTCAGAATAACGGTTCTATTCGCATGCACCCCGATCTGTGGTGAAACAATATTGTCGTCTTTAGCGATGTCCGTTGATTGCGTAGAAGTTGGGCTATTACATACAGGGTGACAATTATTGAACTATAAAAAAAAACGTAAGTTACAAACTACAGCGTGCGCACACTTTATTGAAAGGTAAACGTCGCTACAGATATTAGGATTTATGTTATGACATGTTCGATTTGCCTTCCATCATTGGCGATGACGTGGCGTAGACGAATAGCGAAATTTTGCGTGACCCGCTGAAGAGTCGGACGTCGATGCCCTCGATGACCTCCTGAATAGCTGTTTTCAGCTCAGCAGTGGTTTTGGGGTTATTGCTGTACACTTTGTCTTTAATATAGCCCTACAAAAAGGACTCGCATAACTTCAGATCCGGAAAATATGGCGGCCAATCGAGGCCCATGTCAGTTGTGTCTGGGTACCCCAGAGCCAGAATTCGGTCCCCAAAGTGCTGTTCCAGGACATCAAACACTCTCGTGCTTCGATAGAGTCGAGCTCCGTCTTGCGTGGACCACATCTTGTCGAAATCAGGGTCACTTTGGATAACGGGGATGAAATCATCTTTCAAAGCCTTCACGTACTGTCCGTGACTGGACAATTCACACCACACACTCAACCGTTGAGGGTGGAGGAATTGTCGATCGCGAAACACGTATGCTCAGTCCCCCAAACGCTCCAATTTTGCTTATTGACGGACCCATCCAAATGAAAGTGGGCTTCGTCGCTAAACCAAGCCATAATAAGCATACTAATTCCCATCATAACCCGCGGCCAAACGTGCAATTTGAACGTCCTTACGCAAACCGTTCAGAAGTTCTGGCGATTTTATTTCAAATATTTCAGTAATTGTCGCTCCTACATACACACTGGGCTTAGCGGCACTGCGCTCGGACATACATAACTTTCCGAATGTGGTGGCGTAAGGAAATATTTGGAGCCAAGTCCACGCTGACGTCTCCGATTCGTTGATGCGTCGCGCAGCGACTGTCTTTACTTGTGGTGCCGTCGTGAGGTATCAACTTTTCGTTCTGTGGACGAAACCACAGAGTCAGAGTCATGGTACGAAAAACACTATGGAAACATCAAAGAACCATCTCTGGCCTGAATAGCACCCTGCAGGTTAAACATCCCACTGAGATATCGATGTACTTACTGTCTTACGTCATTTGATAAGAAGCAAAATCACATCTTATCGGACCAAACTGCACGTCTACAGTGTGTTGCTGTGCTGTTTCTGTGTTGACCGACCCGTTGACGATGTGTATCCTTTCGTGCTGCTGCTAGCACTGGTCTACTGCGAGGTAGACGACTCCACATGACCACTGCGTGCAATTTCCTAAACAAAATTCACTGCGAAAATGATTTAGATAGTCCTGCATTTACTACCCACATCAATTTCTCTCTTGTGTGAAACAGGTTGTCATTGACAAGGAATTAGACTCGCCCCTGATTTTTGTCGATTACGATCTTTCTATGACCTCTATTCTTACACGGCTGCGACTGTAACACCATTCCTCGAAGATACGTTGTACAGTCCGCGTAGATATAGCAACAAATTGGGCACCTTCATTTACGATGTGGTCGTCGGCGTGTCTAAACACGACAGCTCGTTCCTGCCATTCATTTACATCTTATTAATTCACATCTTATACAATCTACAGCACTCCAAAGCGACCCATGTGCTTTTTTAAAGGGGTTACTTACAATTTGTCCGGCGAGCTTAACTGTGCGTAAGTTGCTGACACGTTGCAAGGAGTGTAAGTTGCATGGGATATCTCTTCGAAACAAAACAAAGAATAGGTTCGTTGTTCCTACATGACTTTATTCAGAGTAACTGTTTCAAGCACCGGCGTCTCTTGCAGAACCTTTCCATAACGACTGCCTAGTGCCAGACTGTGCCCGAACAAATCACTTCCGCCGACTCCCGTCTGCCGCTGTGTCAGATCACAATGTTTTGCTGAATATTGTCCGCCGATAGTAGATAACAGCAGTAGTTTAAGACGTTGCTTCCAGACGTATATCTGTATAGTGAAGTGAGTAATGGACCACGTCCCAAAAGCGTTCAGGCGTGTCGTAGTTACGCTGGATGTCATGTCATGCTGTGTACAAATCTATTAGAAGCAGTCAAATGAAAATCGAACACCCAGTGCAACGGGCCCACGGAAGGGTTCCGTTCAAGAGCAATCACAACATGCGTTGAGACATTTACCCCACTGGAGATCAGATGATCAATTCCTATTCGTAGAACGTGGTCCGACGCTGAAGGATCAACTACCGTACCCACTCTTGCACTTCCTCGTCCGACTGAAGCCGGTGCTCACGCTTGTCTTTCTTCAGGCCGCCAAAGATGTGGAAATCACACGGTGGAAGATCTGAGCTATAAAGAGTACGTTGCAATGGTTCCCAATCAAATCGCTGAAGTTTAACCTTCGTCCGATCGGCAGTGTGAGGACGGACGTTATGGTGTAACATGATAATTCCATCCGACAACATTCCTGGACGATTCGACTTGATGCAGCGTCTCAGTTTCTCCAAAGTGTCTTCATAGAGTGAACATTGATTGTGTTTTCACGCTCGATGAACTCGACGAGCAAAGGGTCCTGCATTCGAAGAAGAAGGTCATCAGGACCGTACCGGAACTTGTATGAACAGCTTTGGGGAGATGTGATATATTTCCACAGCTGGCTTTGCCATTTGCTCTCGGGATGTCGCAATGCTGTCGGACGGAATCATCCTGTTGAACGACAACGCCCACCCCCACACCGCCAACCGGATGAAGGTTACGGTTCAGCGATTTGGTTGGGAAACACTGCAACATCTTCCGTACGGCACGGATCTTTCACCGTATGATTTTCACATTTTTGGCGACCTGAAGAAAGACATGCTTGGACTTCGGTTTCAGTCGGACGAGGAAGTGCAAGAATGGGTGAGGTTGAGGATCCGTCAGCGGCCGATCGCATTCAACGAAACAGGAATTGGTCGTATGGTCTCCCAGAGGGATAAATGTCTTAACATGTTTGATGGTTATTTTTGAATGGAACCATTCGATGGTCCTGTTGTGGGGGTAGTTCGGTTTTCATTTTACTGCCCCTTATAAAAGAACACGGTTAATATCTGTCCAGCAATTCAGCCAGAAAGTAGGGATCGGTAACTTGATAGTTCACATAGGTGTTCGACATTTGGCTGGTCTCCATTTTCACAGTCGGCGGCCCCTGTTCCCACTGAAGACCCCGTGCTGCAGATAGAAGTTGTGCGAGCGTATTGGCATGCAGTACTGGATTTACAACCCATCTGAATTACGCAAAACGATCTTGAATGTCATGAGAAGCAGAGAATGTGGTCACCTCGCGCCTTTCGGAAACCGCGCAGCACCTTGAAGGAAGACTGGAAAGATGTTCAAGTAGAGCTTCGCTTGAGCTTCTTGGATAAGGTCACGGACGAATGAAGGTCGTATATTGGCGTCAGTGGCTGGCTCCCAACTTTCGTATCTGTTGGAATATACAGAGTGCAGTTTTCTGTTCTTCTTGATTCATGCACATCGACTGAGGTGAATTCATTCCGTTTCGTTTAAAAAAAGCTTGATTTCAGAGTCTGTGTCAAGAAATACAAAAAAATAGATGAAATGATAATTAAATCGACACTCTTGAGTGGCGACAGGTCTTGTTGATTTACATCAATGGGGACAGATGAAAATGTGTGCCCCGAACGGTACTCTAACCCGGCATCTCCTGCTTACATGGCAGACGCTGAAAGGTGGCTACACTGAGCCACAGCGCCAGAGATTGCGACAAAGAGTATTATTCAGCCGCCTCCACTGGCAGTGCTTGTCGAGAAGTCGTCGTGGAGAGTGCTTATTGAGAAGTAGCAGTAGGCAGTGCTTGTTGAGATGTAGCAGTAGCGAGTCGTAGTTGAGAAGTTGCGGTAGTAAGTGCTTGTTCAGAACTTGTAGTATTGTTTTGATGGGCTAGACACCAGATGTTGTTAGATTGGGGATGCTGTAATGATCAGAGTGTGCTTTTCGTCAATACATATGAAGGTAAAAAATTCCTTTTTTTTTATTATTTCAATGTCTTAAACAATAATGTCTCTTGGTCACAGGTTCAGTCAACAAAGCATCTGGCTCGTGTTCTTGCATTAGACTGTATTTCTGGTTACTATGTGCAATTATAGTATATCTGTTTATTTTTTTTTAATTACTTCAGTATAAATGGTATTTAAAATATCTTGTCGTATTGAGGAAGAACCGTGCCAGATGTGTACGTTGAATCACACTTCCACACACAGAACAGCTACACTTGTGTTTTGTTGTTTCCTAGGTTTTATAGTTTCTGGGGACTTAATTAATTAATTGTGTTACCGGAAATTTCGTTTCATTCTTTGTTGTTGTTCTATGCAGTCAGATTGCGTACAAATACCAGTCAGGGCCAACCGGTTACGAGACAGCGTAACCGGACAGACAGCTACTAAATCAAAAAATTAAAATTATTTGCATACTAAATAATTAAGCCCCCATGCACGTGGCGACCGCTGCTTCGGATCGTCCCTTGGAATTCTTCTGATTGTAAAAATAGCAGACAGTAGTATTGTTGTAGTAATTTGTAGTTTAGTAATTGTAGTCTATATTGCATGTGTAGATTTGGTAATTGTTATTCTTCTAATGGTTTTTTTTTTTTTGCAGAATTTAATTTTTGTTGTCTTGTATACGCGTTTGACAATTTTCTGCAATTATGAAGATTTCAATTGTTCGTTAATCGTGTTTGAGGGAAGCATTTCGTGTGAATGGTATTGTGTGTAATTTTCGTATAGTGACGAGTTTTGTATGTTTTGTAAATGATTACGCGATCGATGATAAAGGCAAAAATGATGAATAGTGAGAATGACGAAGTTGTTAACATGGCGAACTCGCCGACACAGGAGAACAGTATGATGAATAATGAAGTAGAAAATAATTTAATAAGCAGGGAAAATAGTCCGGAACCAATTCAAAATTTTTCACAATCAAAACATTTTCAGAATACGAGATTAACGACAGAAGACTCTGGAATAGTATCGAACACAGATAGCTTTATGGCTATGCCGAAAGAAGTTGGTTTTGCGGGAAATGTTAGGAGCGAAAAGAAGTTTGAACCAGTTAATATGGAGCAGTTGATGGGTGCTATATTAAATTTGGGATCACAGGTGGGAACAACGGAATCACAGTTAAGATCTGAATTAAAAACAGTGGAATCACAAATAGGAACAATTAAAACAGATATAGGAACAATTAAAACCAACATGAAAGCAATGACAACACGGTTAGACTCACGAATAGGGACATGTTTCAAAAACATGAAAGATGAATCAAAGAAAGAAATTAGAGAAGAAGTACAACCGATTTTGAATGCTCACAATAATAGTTTAATTTCAATAGAAATTAGACAAGAGGAACAGGACAGAGAACAGGAAGAAAGAGATCGCGCGATAGTACAAAAATTTTCAGAGTTAAACTTACAACGTACACACGCTAAGGAAGAAACATTTGGGAGAATCGAGGAATCCGTACCAAATGACAGAATCATTAACCTAATACTACAATATGAACAGTTAACTACTAAATGTGTCAATACCGAAACCCGAGTCGCGACACTTACGTCCTCAGGGGATTCGCTACACTAAGTGAATATGTGCCGTAGCGTGCACAGGGCCCCGAGCTGTAGTAGTGTTATTTCCCTTTTAGTTTTCTGCACTGCTGCCTACTCTTTTATTATTCTTTGCATCTATCAAAACAACTCTTCGACTATCAATCTATCTAGAGAGACGGTAAATAATAACCGGATATGACTATTTTACCCAAAAGTGATTTTGAAAACTACCATCTGGACTTACTGTATCTTCAGCAGCATTCATTCGTAGTTTAAACGAAATTTTACCTGTTTACCTTCGTGACAATATTACTTCTTATGTTGACGATATTCTTATTGCTAAACGTTCTTGGAGTGAGCATAACAAAATTTTGGATTCATTATTACGTATTTTTGCAAGAGTTGGCATTACAGTGAACTTGGAAAAATCTGAATTTGGTCGTTCTCAGGTGAAATTTCTTGGTCATATTATTTCTACAGAAGGTATTTTTCCTGATCCAGAGAAACTAGACGCTATTCGTAATTATACTGTTCCTACCACAAAACGTGATGTTCGTAGTTTCCTTGGTGTCTGTAATTTTCTTAGACGCTTTGTTAGATTGGACGATTTGCCCACACCTCGTTTATGTGAACTATCTGGAAAGAATTCTAATTGGTGTTGGGATGAGGAAGCTCAATCAGAATTTGAACAACTTTTTGATGCTTTAGTTGCTGCTCCACTTCTTTCACATCCGGATTTATCTAAAGATTTTTGTTTGGCGACGGACTCATCACACAAAGGCCTAGGTGCACATTTATTTCAAGAGATAGAAGAAAACGGCGTTGCAGTACAGAAGACTATTGCATTTGGAAGTCGTGTTCTCTCTAAATCAGAAAAGAATTATTCGATTACGGAACTTGAGGCTTTGGCTGTTGTATGGGCTTTCACAAAATTTCGGACATTTTTGTTTGGCAGACATACTAGGGTTTACACCGATCACCGAGCTCTGGAATTTCTTATGTCAACAAAATTAACTCTTGGAAGATTGTCACGATGGGCGCTGTATCTACAGGAATTTGACTTTAGTATTGTTTACATACAGGGTTCTTCAAATATTATTGCTGATACTTAATCACGTGCACCGATGGGTTTGAAACAAAGTGCTGAGGAGGACTGCAAAGAAAACAATTATTGTTTGATGTATATTCAAGGTGTTGCGTTTGAAAATTTTATTTCGTCTTCGCTCCAGGACATCGCTAACGAGCGAAATAAGGATCCAATCTGGAAGGACATTAAGGAGAAGTGGAGGAGAAAGGAAAGAGTAGCAATTAGACAGTATTACTTAGTTCGCAATGATATTCTTTTTAAACGAAAATCGGTTGACAACTCTGTTTGGTTAGTTTGTATTCCTGATGAGTGGGTTAATAAATCGATTTGGTATACACATTTCAGTTATGCACACTTTGGTCCCAGAAAATGCTTTCATAAATTACGAGAAAATTGCTACTTCAGTAATATGGAAAAACGTATTCGATCTGTTCTTGCCAAATGCAAATTATGTCAAAAGGCTAAGCCGCCAACTATTTCTCACAGAGCACCGTTGTTTCCTATCAAACCAGCGAAATTAAAGGAGATGGCTGCAGTCGATTTGTTCGGTCCAGTGGTTCGTTCTACTAATGGTTTTGCGTAAATTTTGGTAGCAGTGGAATTGCCATCAAAATATGTGTGTTTTACACCTTTACGCAAAGCAACAGCTCGTTCAGTACCTAATGCTTTCATCAAACATTTTCTTAAAGAAGTGGGTCATGTTGATAGAGTTATATCAGATAATGGATCACAGTTTCGCTCTAAAATTTGGCTTCGTACTCTAAGGCGTCGTAAGATTAAACCAATCTTCATTTCGCTTTTTCACCCTCAATCTAACGCTTCAGAGAGATGGATGAAGGAAATCAATAAATTGTGTCGTCTTTATTGTCATCACAATCACAGAACGAGGAATCAGTATCTTCATATTTTTCAAAACATTCTGAATGAACCCCCTAATGATTCAACTTCTTTACCGCCAATATTGATATTAAAAAATAAAGCACCGACAAATCGCATTTCTGAAATCGTTCCTTTTCCACCTTCACGGAAACTGCAGCATTCTGAAGTTGTCAACATGGCTCTACAAAATATTGCCTTTGCGGCTGCTAGAAGAGAGAAATCAGCTAAGCGTCCTGGTCGTTTAAAAATCTTGTCAGTTGGTCAAAAGGTGTTTGTTAAGTCCCATCGTTTGTCTCGCAAAGGAAAAGGCTTGTGTCGCAAATTTTTTCTGCTTTACAACGGTCCATATCGAGTTCGCAAAATTATTCATGATAACACTGTCCAAGTAGAAACTCTCAAATCTCGACGCTCTAAGGGAATACATCATATATCGAACGTTAAAATTTTTGTGGAATGACATACGTTTGAGAAACTAACAGTTACATGTAAACATGCAGAGAATGCAAGGATACCGCGCCGTGTTCCGGCGGCGGCACATACTCAAAGCAACAGTCAAGTCTGCGCGCCACACAAGGCAGTCGTTGACCGCAAACAATTACTTCCTACGTCACGCGTGCCTACAGCTGATCGAGCGCTCAGTGCGAATGCACTGACAGCCGTAAACAAATACACAGTCTAATTTCTCTGATTCAATTCAGTATAAAGCTATAGTGACTTGATAAATTATGTTATTAACGTTCAGTATTTTTCAGGATACGGTTGTATAAAATATTTAAGAACTTCAGGTAAATTCTGTGTGTGTCCGACGTTAAGAGGACTTGCTATCGAGAAATTTTCAGGAAGAATGTAATTTCCAAGAAGAAACTAATAAACTAAAAAGGTAACTGTTAATTGAGTTTATTTTTCAGGTAATATACACGCCTGGAAATTGAAATAAGAACACCGTGAATTCATTGTCCCAGGAAGGGGAAACTTTATTGACACATTCCTGGGGTCAGATACATCACATGATCACACTGACAGAACCACAGGCACATAGACACAGGCAACAGAGCATGCACAATGTCGGCACTAGTACAGTGTATATCCACCTTTCGCAGCAATGCAGGCTGCTATTCTCCCATGGAGGCGATCGTAGAGATGCTGGATGTAGTCCTGTGGAACAGCAAGTTCCCTTGCCGGTCTAGGAATGGTAGAACGATGGGTTCGATGACGGTTTGGATGTACCGTGCACTATTCAGTGTCCCCTCGACGATCACCAGTGGTGTACGGCCAGTGTAGGAGATCGCTCCCCACACCATGATGCCGGGTGTTGGCCCTGTGTGCCTCGGTCGTATGCAGTCCTGATTGTGGCGCTCACCTGCACGGCGCCAAACACGCATACGACCATCATTGGCACCAAGGCAGAAGCGACTCTCATCGCTGAAGACGACACGTCTCCATTCGTCCCTCCATTCACGCCTGTCGCGACACCACTGGAGGCGGGCTGCACGATGTTGGGGCGTGAGCGGAAGACGGCCTAACGGTGTGCGGGACCGTAGCCTAGCTTCATGGAGAGGGTTGCGAATGGTCCTCGCCGATACCCCAGGAGCAACAGTGTCCCTAATTTGCTGGGAAGTGGCGGTGCGGTCCCCTACGGCACTGCGTAGGATCCTACGGTCTTGGCGTGCATTCGTGCGTCGCTGCGGTCTGGTCCCAGGTCGACGGGCACGTGCACCTTCCGCCGACCACTGGCGACAACATCGATGTACTGTGGAGACCTCACGCCCCACGTGTTGAGCAATTCGGCGGTACGTCCACCCGGCCTCCCGCATGCCCACTATACGCCCTCGCTCAAAGTCCGCCAACTGCACATACGGTTCACGTCCACGCTGTCGCGGCATGCTACCAGTGTTAAAGACTGCGATGGAGCTCCGTATGCCACGGCAAACTGGCTGACACTGACGGCGGCGGTGCACAAATGCTGCGCAGCTAGCGCCATTCGATGGCCAACACCGCGGTTCCTGGTGTGTCCGCTGTGCCGTGCGTGTGATCATTGCTTGTACAGCCCTCTCGCAGTGTCCGGAGCAAGTATGGTGGGTCTGACACACCGGTGTCAATGTGTTCTTTTTTCCATTTCCAGGAGTGTATTTCCACTTAGGTACGTACTTTAGACGTAATTTGCTGCTCGCGATTACGTGGTTTATACTTTGTGCTAAATTTTATGTTCTATGAATTTACTTGTGAAGCGACGTGCTTGCGTACATTTGCTGATTTTGACAATGTTTTATTAATCAACAGGGTTGCTACTTGTGTATATTATGCATAGCTTGGCTGCTATGCTTTTTCACTGACGTCATATTTTTTTTATTATGTGCCTGCTGTGCTTATTTATTTAAATTATAATTGTCACCTGATTAGTTGTGCTGATATGGTTATGTATGTAGGTTACACTTTGTGATTTATCTGCTTGCGCCTTCATGTTTACTTATTAAGATTACATGTGAACATTTATTTGCTTATGCTGATATGATGCTAATGACCTGTTTATTAAGTAAGATATATATTTGCTGCTTTACGTATGGACTGCATATTTATACATTTCTGTTTGTTGTCATAACTACTCTTTAATTTGGTATATAGAAATGCTGATATGCGGTGTACGAACATGGAGTTTAGGCCACAATATGGTGTTAATTACAGATTGTTTGCTTGGCAGAGCATCGTTGTAGGGATTGTGCTGCATCCACTCGTTGACATTCTGTTCTCTACTGGTATATTTACTCGCTATTGCATGTTTTGCTTAAGCTCAGTGCCTTATATTTTAAGATAAGAAAATGAACTGCTATAATTCGACGAACGACATTAGTACATGAAACTTCATAGAAGTCACATGAGCTGGAGGTTTTATGGAAGCTGTATAAATTTATGCTAATAGGAAGGAAGCTAACGACATGACATACCAACACTAGGATTAGACCATTAACAATTATTACACTGCATTCTTCATGAGCAATTGAAATAGGAAGTGACACTTGACACAAAAAATACTCCACATGTTTGCTTCTGCCATGATTCTTGAAGTGGTGTACACACTGTGAAATATTATGATCATTCACACTCCGTAATCGTACTTAATTACTGAGAGTTATTCGAACTAAAGTCTGTTAGAGGTCATGTATGCATTTCTTTTATTTAATGGTGGACAAGGTAACCAAAATGTATTTTATAATTCATAATGAGTAGAAGATTTGGGTCAGATGGATTACACAGAGGTTGTGTGTCGACATTGTGTCTTCGAATTGCGTGGGATGATAAATTGAAGTTTGCACTAGGATTTTATCTGTACTTGTTCGAGGAGACTGACTAGAGGGAAGAGTTGTTATGGAAGTGAAATGATATTGGTAATAAGGTTTATATGTGTCGACGTATTGAACAGGTATTATTGAGGTACTGAGATTGTGTGAAATTGATGATTATTGGAGTTTTGGTGGACAAGAGGTAAGGTAAATGATATTGATGATAAGGTTTATATGTATCGACGTAAGAGGTGTTGTTGAAGTATTAAGTTTATGTGATGACGATGATTATTGGAGTTTTGGTGCATAAGAGGTGAAGTAAGTGAGGAGCATTTTTTTTGTTGGTTTATATGGAAGAAGGAGGATGAAGATAGCAGACTAGAACACTCAAGTGGAAGAAAGATTGTCTACACACAAACACTTTGTTAAATCAATAAGCAGTATATACTTTTGTTTTTGGAGAGGGGAAGTATTTGCGTATCTTGGCACACTGACAGTTGTTCAGCAACCGTACATTTTGATCTGGCTTGGCAAACATTGGTCTTGACATGATGACTACGACGTTGACTAACTATTATTGACTGTTATACATTGCTGCCACTACTACTTGATACACAAGTTGAACATAAAATTTTGTAAGGAATTGCATTTACACAGTTAACACTATTCAGTTACATGGTAGTACTTAATGTGGATGAAAGATGAGTGAGTGTGTTTTGTGTATTTTCCTTTCCTAATCACAAATAATTGGTACCGACCTATCTCCTAAATATTATTTTACTTGTTTGTTGTGGCCTGCACTGACACCCATAAATATTATAGGTTTACTGATATTTGTGTGTTTGTAATATTTAATATGACAATTATCTGATATCATTTGGGCATTTATTATAATTTGTATGTTTAGTGTAAGAGCATTGATAATAATTTTGTAAAAGCAATTGTGTGTGCCTTCAAACTGTTGTTCGTGCTTGCACTTGTTCAACATTACTGGGTGCCACTGATAGACTGCTTCTACTGAAATGATGTCACTTGTTGGTGTCTGCACCTGCTCAACATTACTGGGTGCCACTGCTGGAACTGTTTCTACTGAAATAATGTCACTTGATGGTGTCTGCACCTGCTCAACGTTGCTGGGTGCCACTGATGGAACTGTTTCTACTGACATAATGTCACTTGTTGGTGTCTGCACCTGTTCAACATTGCTGGGTGCAACTGATGGAACTGTTTCTACTGAATTGATGTTACTTCCTGCTGTCTGCACCTGCTCAACATTGCTGGGTGCCACTGATGGAACTGCTTCTATTGAAATGATGTCACTTGTTGGTGTCTGCACCTGCCAACATTGCTGGATGCCACTGATGGAACTGCTTCTACTGAAGTGACGTCACTTGTTGCTGTCTGCACCTGTTAACATTACTGGGTGCCACTGATGGAACTGCTTCTACTGAAATGATGTCACTTGTTGCTGTTTTCACCTGCTCAACATTGCTGGGTGCCACTGTTGGAACTGCTCAACCAGTCATGAGATGTCACTTGTTGCTGTCTGCACCTGCTCAACATTGCTGGGTGCAACTGATGGAACTGCTTCTACTTAAATGGTGTCGCATGTTGCTGTCTTCACCTGCTCAACATTGCTGGGTGCCACTGATGGAACTGCTACTACTGAAGATGTCACTTGTTGGTGTCTGCACCTGCTCAACATTGCTGGGTGCCACTGTTGGACTGCTTCTGCTGAAATGATGTCACTTCTTGGTGTCTGCACCTGTTCAACATTACTGGGTGCCACTAATGGAATGCTTCTACTGTGATAATGGCACTTGTTGGTGTCTGCGCCTGCTCGCCATGTTTGGGTGCCACTGTTGAAGGTGTTTAAATACTGTTGATGAAATGTTATGAGACTGCTATTTGCACCTGTTGATCATTGCTGGGTGCTACTGCTGGAACTGTCAACTACTTGTTTATTGAACTATGGAAAGCATTTTATGTGAATATTTGTATAAACTGATTTTTTTTGGTGTATTTACTGTTTGTGAAATGTTATGAGACTCTTACCTATACCTATTCGTCATTCCTGGTGCCATTGATTGAATGATACTTGTGTAAACCATTATGTAAACTCACATGTATGAAACCATTTGTATTCCTTACTGTATTTTATATATTAGGTTATGGAATGGTCAGTGCAAAGCCAAAATTTATTTAGTTATGTGATATTTACTTATTAATATTATCTTTTATTTTTGTCTGTATTTTTTTGGACGAATTTGGTGGTATTTTCACCACCAATGCTGGCAAAAATACCATCAAATTCTAGCCCGTGGAGGAGGGGCATATGAAAGGTGGCTACACTGAGCCACAGCGCCAGAGATTGCGCCAAAGAGTATTATTCAGCCGCCTCCACTGGCAGTTCTTGTCGAGAAGTCGTCATGGAGAGTGCTTATTGAGAAGTAGCAGTAGGGAGTAAGCACTGTCCACCACGACTTCTCGACAAGAACTGCCAGTGGAGGCGGATGAATAATACTCTTTGGCGCAATCTCTGGCGCTTTGGATGATGTTTCGTTCATGGGGGCTTAATTATATAATGAATGAAAATACTTTTTAATTTTCGTAGCTGACTGTCCGGTTACGCGGTCTCGTAACCGGTTGGCCCTGACTAGTATTAGTACGCAATCTGACTGCATAGAATAACAACAAAGAACGAAAGAAAACTTCCGTTAACACAATTAATTAATTAAGTCCCCAGCAACTATAAAACCTACGAAACAACAAAACACAAGTGTAGCTGTTCTGTGTGTGGAAGTGTGATTCAACGTACACATCTGGCACGGTTCTTCCTCAATAAGACCAGATATTTTAAACACCATTTATACTGAAGTAATTAAAAAAACCAGAAATACTATAATTGCACATAGAAACCAGAGATGCAGTCTAAAACAATAATACGAGCCAGATGCTTTGTTGACTGAACCTGTGACCAAGAGGCATTATTGTTTAAGACATTGAAATAATACAAAAAAAGGAATTTTTTTACCTTCATATATATTGACGAAAAGCACACTCTGATCATTACAGCATCCCCAATCCAACAACATCTGGTGTCTAGCCCATCAAAACAATATGACAACATCTGTACAAGCACTCTCTACTGCAACAACTGAACTACGACTCGCTACTGCAACATCTCAACAAGCACTCTCCACCACGACTTCTCGATAAGAACTGCCAGTGGAGGCGGCTGAATAATACTCTTTGGCGCAATCTCTGGCGCTGTGGCTCAGTGTAGCCTCCTTTCATATGCCCCTCATCCACGGGCCAGAATTTGATGGTATTTTTGCCAGGATTGGTGGTGAAAATACCACCAAATTCGTCCAAAAAAAAAAAAAAAAATACAGACAAAAATAAAAGATAATATTAATAAGTAAATATCACATAACTAAATAAATTTTGGCTTTACACTGGCCCTTCAATAACCTAAGATATAAAATACAGTAAGGAATACAAATGCTTGCATACATGTGATTTTACATAATAGTTTACACAAGTATCATTAAATCAATGGCACCAGCAATGTCAAATAGGTGTAGGTAAGAGTCTCATAACATTTCACAAACAGTAAATACACAAAAAAAATCAGTTTATACAAATATTCACATAAAATGCTTTCCATAGTTCAATAAACAAGTAGTTGACAGTTCCAGCAGTAGCACCCAGCAATGGTCAACAGGTGCAGACATCAACGAGTGACATTATTTCAGTAGAAACAGTTCTATCAGTGGCACCCAGCAATGTTAAACAGGTGCAGACAGCAAGAAGTAACATCATTTCAGTAGAAACAGTTCTAACAGTGGCACACAGTGATGTTGAATAGGTGCAAACACCAACAAGTGACATTATGTCAGTAGAAACAGTTCCATCAGTGGCACCCAGCAATGTTGAGCAGGTGCAGACACCAACAAGTGACATCATTTCAGTAGAAGCAGTCCATCAGTGGCACCCAGTAATGTTGAGCAGGTGCAGACACCAAGAAGTGACATCATTTCAGTAGAAGCAGTTCCATTAGTGGCACCCAGCAATGTTGAACAGGTTCGGACAGCAACAAGTGACATCATTTCAGTAGAAGCAGTTCCATTAGTGACACCCAGTAATGTTGACAGGTGCAGACAGCAACAAGTGACATCTCATCACTGGTTGAGCAGTTCCAACAGTGGCACCCAGCAATGCTGAGCAGGTGCAGACAGCAACAAGTGACATTATTTCAGCAGAAGCAGTTCCATCAGTGGCACCCAGTAATGTTGAACAGGAGCAGACCCCAACAAGTGACATCATTTCAGTAGAAGCAGTTCCATCAGTGGCATCCAGTAATGTTGAACAGGTGCAGACACCAACAACAGTTTGAATGCACACACAATTGTTTTTACAAAATTATTATCAATGCTCTTACACTAAACATACAAATTATAATAAAAACACAAATGATATCAGATAATTGTCATATTAAATATTACAAATACACAAATATCAGTAAACCTATTATATTTATGGGTGTCAGTGCAAGCCACAACAAACAAGTAAAATAATATTTAGGAGATAGGTCGGTACCAATTATTTGGGATTAGGAAGGGGAAACACACAAAACACACTCACTCATCTTTCATCCACATTAAGTACTATCATGTAACTGAATAGTGTTAACTCTGTAAATGCAATTCTGTCCAAAATTTTATGTTCAACTTGTGTATCAAGTAGTAGTGGCAGCAGTGTATAACAGTCAATAATAGGTAGTCAACGTCGTAGTCATCATGTCAAGACCAATGTTTGCCAAGCCAAATCAAATGTACAGTTCCTGAACAACTGTCAGTGTGCCAAGATATGCAAATACTTCCCCTCTCCAAAAAAAAGGTATATACTGCTTATTGATTTAACAAAGTGTGTGTGTAGACAATCTTTTTTCCACTTGAGTGTTCTAGTCTGCTAGCTTCATCCTCCTTGTTCCATATAAACCAACAAACAAACAAAAAAAATGCTCCTCACTTACTTCACCTCTTATCTACCAAAACTCCAACAATTATCAGCATCACATAAACTTAATACTTCAACAACACCTCTTACGTCGATACATATAAACCTTATCATCAATATCATTTACCTTACCTCTTGTCCACCAAAACTCCAATAATCATCAACTTCACACAATCTCAGTACCTCAATAATACCTCTTCAATACGTCGACACATATAAACCTTATCGCCAATATCATTTCACTTCCATAACAACTCTTTCCTCTAGTCAGTCTCCTCGAACAAGTATAGATAAAATTATAGTGCAAACTTCAATACATAATCCCATACAATCCGAAGACACAATGTCCACACACAACCTCTGTGTAATCCATCTGACCCAAATCTTCTACTCATTATGAATTATAAAATACATTTTGGTTACTTTGTCCATCATAAAATAAAAGAAATGCATACATGACCTCTAACAGCCTTCAGTTTGAATAACTTTCAGTAAGTAGGTGCGAGTACGTAGTATGAAAGATCACATAAGACTTTGAGTGAATAAATCGTAATATTTCACAGCGTGTACACCACTTCAAGAATCATGGCAAAACAGAAGCAAACATGTGGAGTATTTCTTGTGTCAAGTGTCACTTGCTATTTCAATTGCTCACGAAGAATGCAGTGTAATAATTGTCAATGGTCTAAACCTAGTGTTGGTATGTCATGTCGTTAGCTTCCTTTCTACTAGCACAAATTTATAGAGCTTCCATAAAACCTCCAGTTCATGTGACTACAATGAAGTTTCTTGTACTAATGTCGTTCGTAGCATTATAGTAGTTCATTTTCTTATCTTAAAATATAAGGCACTGAGCGTAAGCAAAACATGCAACGGCGAGTAAATATACCAGTAGAGAACAGAATGTCAACAAGTGGATGCAGCACAATTCCTACAACGAGGCTCTGCCAAGCAAACAATCTATAATTAATACAATAGTGTGACTTAAACTCCATGTTCGTACACTGTATATCAGCATTTCCATATACCAAATTAAAGAATAGTTATGACAACAAAACAGAAATGTGTAAATATGGAATCCATACGCAATGCAGCAAATATATATCTCACATAATAAACAGGTCATTAGCATCATAACAGCATAAGCATATAAATGTTCCGTTCAGTATTTTTCAGGATACGGTTGTATAAAATATTTAAGAACTTCAGGTAAATTCTGTGTGTGTCCGACGTTTAGAGGACTTGCTATCGAGAAAATTTTTAGGAAGAATGTAATTTCGAAGAAGAAACTAATAAATTAAAAAGGTAACTATTAATTGAGTTTATTTTTCAGTTAACGTATTTCCACTTAGGTACGTACTTTAGACATAATTTCCTGCTCGCGATTACGTGATTCATACTTTGTGCTAAATTTCATGTTCCATGAATTTACTTGTGAAGCGACGTGCTTGCGTACATTAACTGATTTTGGAAATGATTGATTAATGAACAGGGTTGTTACTTATGTATATTATGCATCGCTTGGCTGCACTGCTTTTTCACTGATGTCACATTTTTTTTATATGCCTGCTGTGCTTATTTATTTAAGTTATAATTGTCACCTGATTAGTTGTGCTGATATGGTTATGTATGTAGGTTACACTTTGTGATTTATCTGCTTGCGCCTTCATGGTTACTTATTAAGATTGCATATGAACGTTTATTTGCTTATGCTGATATGATGCTAATGACCTGTTTATTATGTAAGATACATGTTTGCTGCTTTGCGTATGGATTGCATATTTATACATTTCTGTTTGTTGTCATAACTAATCTTTAATTTGGTATATAGAAATGCTGATATGCGGTGTACGAAGATGGAGTTTAGGTGACACTATGGTATTAATTATAGATTGTTTGCTTGGCAGAGCCTCGTTGTAGGGATTGTGCTTGACATTCTGTTCTCTACTGGTATATTTACTCGCTATTGCATGTTTTGCTTACGCTCAGTGCCTTATATTTTAAGATAAGAAAATGAGCTGCTATAATTCGACGAACGACATTAGTACAAGAAACTTCATAGAAGTCACATGAGCTGGAGGTTTTATGGAAGCTGTATAAATTTATGCTAATAGGAAGGAAGCTAACGACATGACATGTGCATGGGGGCTTAATTATTTAGTATGCAAATAATTTTAATTTTTTGATTTAGTAGCTGTCTGTCCGGTTACGCTGTCTCGTAACCGGTTGGCCCTGGTTGGTATTTGTACGCAATCTGACTGCATAGAACAACAACAAAGAATGAAACGAAATTTCCGGTAACACAATTAATTAATTAAGTCCCCAGAAACTATAAAACCTAGGAAACAACAAAACACAAGTGTAGCTGTTCTGTGTGTGGAAGTGTGATTCAACGTACACATCTGGCACGGTTCTTCCTCAATACGACAAGATATTTTAAATGCCATTTATACTGAAGTAATTAAAAAAAATAAACAGAAATACTATAATAGCACATAGTAACCAGAAATACAGTCTAATGCAAGAACACGAGCCAGATGCTTTGTTGACTGAACCTGTGACCTAGAGGCATTATTGTTTAAGACATTGAAATAATGAAAAAAAAGGAATTTTTTACCTTCATATATATTGACGAAAAGCACACTGTGATCATTACAGCATCCCCAATCCAACAACATCTGGTGTCTAGCCCATCAAAACAATACTACACGTTCTGAACTAGCACTCACTACCGCAACTTCTCAACTACGACTCGGTACTGCTACATCTCAACAAGCACTGCCTAGTGCTACTTCTCAATAAGCACTCTCCACGACGACTTCTCGACAAGAACTGCCAGTGGAGGCGGCTGAATAATACTCTTTGGCGCAATCTCTGGCGCTGTGGCTCAGTGTAGCCACCTTTCAACGCTCTATCCATCTTTTTTTTCAGATCTCATTTTGTTCGGTATTGTTCGTTGAATTTGTTCGTGGTGGACGTCCGATGACACTCGTTCAAGTTGTTCGTTGATCTGTTCACTCAGTTTTTTTATTACAGATGGTAGCTAAACTCTGTCCATCTGAGCCACCGAGCCGGCCGCGGTGGTCTCGCGGTTAAGGCGCTCAGTCCGGAACCGCGCGACTGCTACGGTCGCAGGTTCGAATCCTGCCTCGGGCATGGATGTGTGTGATGTCCTTAGGTTAGTTAGATTTAAGTAGTTCTAAGTTCTAGGGGACTGATGACCACAGATGTTAAGTCCCATAGTGCTCAGAGCCATTTGAGCCATTTTTTTGAGCCACCGAGGGACACAGGGGATAGTGCGACTGCAGGGATTTATCCCTTGCACGCTTCCCGTAAGATCCACATTCCCAACTGTCAACAACCTACATTCGTAGTGCTCCTAATAGATATTTGCTCATTCACTCATTACTCGCGCGACACTAAACTGACGAGTACCGTAAGAGTTCGGGAAAAGCGTGTGCATTCGCACAGAAGAAGGTGAATGGCCGGGTAGCTCTTAACTGTATGACGATGGTATCTGGTTTCGATTTAATTATCATTTCATTCTAGAGAAGCTGCACAGTCATCAATGGTATCTGTTCTTTCGGGCCAGCTTATGTGGCCGAGCAGTTCTAGGCGCTTCAGTCTGGAACCGCGCGACCGCTACGGTCGCAGGTTCGAATCCTGCCTCGGGCATGGATGTGTGTGATGTCCTTAGGTTGGTTAGGTTTAAGTAGTTCTAAGTACTAGGGGTCTGATGACCTCTGATATTAAGTCCCATAGTGCTCAGAGCCATTTTTTTGTTCTTTCGGGAACACATAACTTCTTCATATACAAAAATAGATGGTTGTCCGATAACAATGTAGAAAAGTGTATTAAAACTACTAACAATTTGAGCGTTTTTCCTACACACAAACGCCTTGCCAGACATCTACATCTACATTTATACTCCGCAAGCCACCCTACGGTGTGTGGCGGAGGGCACTTTACGTGCCACTGTCATTACCTCCCTTTCCTGTTCCAGTCGCGTATGGTTCGCGGGAAGAACGACTGTCTGAAAGCCTTCGTGCGCGCTCTAATCTCTCTAATTTTACATTCGTGATCTCCTCTGGAGGTATAAGTAGGGGGAAGCAATATATTCGATACCTCATCCAGAAACGCACCCTCTCGAAACCTGGACAACAAGCTACACCGCGATGCAGAGCGCCTCTCCTGCAGAGTCTGCCACTCGAGCTTGTTAAACATCTCCGTAACGCTATCACGGTTACCAAATAACCCTGTGACGAAACGCGCCGCTCTTCTCTGGATCTTCTCTATCTCCTCCGTCAACCCGATCTGGTACGGATCCCACACTGATGAGCAATACTCAAGTATAGGTCGAACGAGTGTTTTGTAAGCCACCTCCTTTGTTGGTGGACTACATTTTCTAAGGACTCTCCTAATGAATCTCAACCTGGAACCCGCCTTACCAACAATTAATTTTATATGATCATTCCACTTCAAATCGTTCCGCACGCATACTCCCAGATATTTTACAGAAGTAACTGTTACCAGTGTTTGTTCCGCTATCATATAATCATACAATAAAGGATCCTTCTTTCTGTATATTCGCAATACATTACATTTGTCTATGTTAAGGGTCAGTTGCCACTCCCTGCACCAAGTGCAGGGAGACCTGCTCTTAACATTGCTCTCTTGACTTGTATCTAACAACTTCGTAAAAAAAGTGAAGAGTTACCACAGTATAAGTTTTCTAATGAAGTCCTTGGACACTTTTGTGCATGAACAAAGAGCTTTAGATGAGTAGTAAGCATTAAGCAAGTGAGGAAACGTAACTAAGTCTGCCGCTGGAGGGAAGTCTTCCGACGCTGCAATTACACTGAGGCGACAGAAGTCATGAGATACCTCCTAATATCTTGTCGGACATCCTTTTACCCGGTGTAGTGCAGCTAGTCGACGTGGCATGGACTCAACAAGTCAGTGGAAGTTTCCTGTAGAAATCTTGAGCCACGTTGTCTCTATAGCCGTCCATAATTCGAAAGAGAGAGTGCAGGATTTTCTGCACAAACTGACCTCTCCATGATGTCCCATAAACGTTCGATTCATGTTGGGCGATCTGGGTGGCCAAATCATTCGCTCGAATTGTCCAGAATGTTCCTCAAAACATTCTCGAACAATTGTGGCCCGGTGACATGGCGCATTGTCGTCCGTAAGAACTCCATCATTGTTTGGGAACATGAAGTCCATGAATGGCTACAAACGGTCTCCAAGTAGCCGAACACAACTATTTACAATCAATGATCGGTTCAGCTGGACAAGAGGACCCAGTCCATTCCATGTAAACACAGCCCACACCGTTATGGAGCCGCCGCCAGCTTCCACAGTGTCTTGTTCACAACTTGGGTCCATGGCTTCGTGGGTTTGCGCTGCAATCGGACTTACCATCAGCTCTTAACAACTGAAATCGGGACTCATATGACCAGGGCACGGTTTTCCAGCCGTCCAGGGTCCACCCGATATCGTCAGGAGCCCAGGAGAGGCACTGCAGGCGATGTCGTGCTGTTAGCAAAGGTGCTCGCTTCGGTCGTCTGCTGCCACAGCCCACTAACGCCAAATTTTGCCGCTCTGTCCTAACTGCATGTTGTTCATACGTCCCATATTGTTTTCTGCAGTTATTTCACGCAGTGTTGCTTGTCTGTTAGCACTGACAACTCCATCAAACGCTGCTGCTCTCTGGCGGTTACTGAAGGGCCCCGGCAACTGCGCTGTGCGTGGTGAGCGGCAATGCCTGAAAATTGGTATCTCGGCACACTCTTGACATTGTGGATCTAGAAATACTGAAAAGCCTAACGATTTCAGAAATCGAATCTAGCTCTAACTGCCATTCCGCCTTAAAAGTGTGTTTATTACCGTCCTGCGAGTGTAATCATGTCAGAAACCTCTTTCGGTCAATGCACTGCCCTTGTATACCTTGTGTAGCAATACTGCCGCCTTCTCCTATATGTGCTTATCGCTATCCTACGACTTTTGTCATCTCAGTATATAACGGCGCCACGAAAAGGGGCGGCTGAGCGAGGCCCGACGACGTCCCGTTGTCCCCGCTGTGTTTGAAGGGGCCGTCTGATTAGGCTGGTGTGCAAGCAGCGCTATTTGCTCGCTGGACTGGACAGTAACGTCTTGGTAAATAGTTGCTGTCTGGTTATCTGCGCCGACACATTAGAGCGCCTGCTCCTTCAAGCATCTTCTGTGAAAATGAATAGCAAAATCGAAAGTATCCAATTTTTTTAGAGGTAGGGGTATATGAAAGCTGCGATTCTGTGAAAAATACTGCGTTGGAAATTGGAAATTTGTGGTAAGAACTAGGGGATCAAATTGTTGAGGTCATCGGTCCCTAGGCTTACGCACTACTTAATCTAACATAAACTAACTTACGCTAAGGACAACACACACTTCCACGCCCGAGGGAGGGCTCAAACCTCCGACGGGGAGCGCCGCGCGAACCGTGACAAGACGCCCCTAGACCGCAAGGCTACCCCGCGCGGCAATACTGCGTTGAACGTGAATCGTTAACTATGTCTCATGTAGGACATCAGACAGCAAACAGTTGCCAGTCTTCAAATTTTTCTGATATGAATGACAGTAAACAGTTACCTGTTCGGGTTAATTTTCGTTTTGACACGTAACCAGTGTAGTTGGAGCCACTAGATTCAGCACTTCTGAGGTTCAGGTGTAAACCTGTAGCACAAGTGTAGAATTGGAACTTTGTGGTAAGGACTAGGGGATCAAATTGCTGAGGTCATCGGTCCCTAGGCTTACGCACTACTTAATCTGTAGCACAAGGGTAGAATTCGAAATATTGTTTGTCAAATATGAAGCAATTACCCAGGCTAGATGCACTGAAAATTGTGTAACTGCCATGATTTTATCAAAATAAACTGCATTCTCCACAACGTACAAACATCTATTGAAGCATGTGGAAGACCCAAAGGAAAAATTCGAAAATCCAATGAAATGCCAGGCTCAATCATTGACAGCTATCTTCCTGGAACCAAGAGCGATCAGACGCAGTATCATAATTCCCCGCTGTCGATGACTCGTCGATATGAACCAGGAAGGGCGGCAGATTAGGGCTTAACGAGCTGGCGATGGCGACGTAAATAGAAACAGAACACACGTACAGCTGGGGAAAAGTGGGGAACGAAACCGAAAGTATACTTCCTTGAGGAGCAATTTAGAGATACCATTTAAAATCTGAATTCAGATGGCTGGATGAGGATTTGAACCGCAGTCCCGCCATATGGGAGTCCAGTTTCTTAAATACTGTGCCCCCCCCCCTCTCTCTCTCTCTCTCTCTCTCTCTCTCTCTCTTTCTCTCTCGTCGATATTATACGAGTAGGTCATTCTCGCGACGGTTGGCTCAAGTCTTGGAAATTTCTAAAAATGTTTCCATCTCGTTTTCCGAGTACAAGCTGAGAACAAACAATTTCACCACATTATTTGTGGTTGCGTATACAGTTCCGAGCTAATCAGTATTTTTTTGTGAGTCCTGATGAATCTGCACAGCTTCGTGCCAGTCTCCATATAAACGCTATCACTAAGAGGGAATCAGGATGTTAATCTGTTCTCTCATGTTCTTGATACAGGTACACTTAACTATTAAAGCGCAAACCAGATGTTAAAAAGGCATCAACTGTGTAACGTTAGACCGAACTGGAATTATCACAAACGCAAAATCATGTGTTAAGTTTGAAAGGAAATATTACTGAGTGAGGTCGCATCTGTGTGTGTGTGTGTGTGTGTGTGTGTGTGTGTGTGTGTGTGTGATAATGGTGTGTTTTCTTTTACTGGCTTTGATTTTTACAATCTTACAGTCATCTGCATATGAAGAAGCTCTTTTTATTGACGCAATCACATATTCAAGTCACACGCATCGTTCCATACACAAATCCACATGGCGAGTTTGCAATGACGTACTTGCAAAACACTGGTTTGGTTCATGACATTGTACACAAATATGATAAGACAAACAACTTACAACAACATAAATAACACATACAGAATCAACAACCTAATAAACTAAGGTTCCTTCAAGTTCTTGTTTGCGATGTGAAAGAGCTAGCGGTTGTTAAAGTTCTACTTTCACGACCAGAAGATAATTTAGCAAAAGTTTGTAAACTTCGATATCTGATGTTGGCGGGAGCGTTTCTACATGCAAAGGTGCGCTGTTTCCACTCATTCCTTAACTGAGGGCTTAGGACATCCATTCGTTGACACCCAAGTATCTAATGATGTTGCTCATCTATCATAGGAAAACTTTAGGTTTAATTTATCTAACAGGTTTTGTCTTACGTTTATTGGTATTCAATCCACAACACATGGCCGACAGTACCGGCTTCAGCATAAATGTCACTAAAATAACACGAATAGCTCTCTGTAAGAGATGGTCGTCCACGCTCTTTCATAACAGAAGAGCTTTGAAAAATTTTGAAAACAGAACTAAGTCAAAGATATAATTGTGTTTACAGGATATACGTAGAAACTAGACTATACAGGAATGGTAGTACGGAGTTATAATGGACAATTGGAAGATTGTCGATGGGTCGTACTGGGAGCTCTAGGGGACCGCTTTGAACCACTGTCTACTGAATTAGATTCTGATCCTGCATAAAAATGGTTTCGAAGATCGAACTAAATCGTTCAGTCTAGAATTAAACAAGTGAAGGCCTTGCACCTGGTCACCAGCAAGATTAGAAATAACTCAACAGGTGCGAAAGTACAACGTCTGACTAAAGCGGTTCACCCCAGACAACGCTTTCTGAGGATGTGCTGAAGGAGGCAGAAGAAATTACTTCAGGTCAATGACAGGATAGTTCCTTGGAAGAGATCATGATCAATTTCCTTCATCCATTTGTCCAAGAGGATTAGTTGTCTATTTGCAATGAGTTCAATGTAGCGCTTGAAGATTTCTTTCATCCGCCATTTAACTCTCAGTTAATTTTAGGTCTCTCACATGAATGTAGCTGGTGACTCTTGTCTGATACCGCTGAAATGGAAGAAGCTTTACTTTCTCCTGAAACCAGATTATCAGCTGTGTTTGCACTGGTTGACCGACAGTCCCTAAATACTGTTTCATGTATTTTTGAATACTACCCTCTTTTTGATCTCTTTGCTGTGTTTGAAGAAAAGTCGACAGCTGTCTCTCTTACTAATCTGCACCAAGGACTCTACGTTGCCAACCTGCCACAGATAGCTAAGCTACATGCTAATTCCGTCAATGGTAATAATGGTCGCATATAACAGACGGAATGACGTGAAGCTAGAAAATATTCAAAATTATAGCCTACAGTTCAACATCCTCCGGAGTGCATACATCGCGAGCAGGGAGATCGAATATTATTTTTAGGCCTGACTGAGATTATGAGTGGTACCTCATCTGTGAATACAATGTGAGAGTCCTAGATTAGGAGCCTCAAAATAGACTTGGAAGAGAGATATTTAAAAAAGTTTTGAAACGTTCCAATTGCCTTCCGGCAGAGTATCTGAGATAATGTGCAGAATCCGCAAGCAATCGAAACAGCAAAAGAGCATTTTTTTAAAATTTATTCTTCGGATTGACATCATTACCATTTCATAACCGTGCCAATAAAAAAATGAAGGCGTATCGTGGACGGAATACCGTGGGAGCTACGGAAGTGAACGGGTGCGAGCTGGCCGCGAGCAGTGTCGCAGGGAGCACAAAGTAAATTATTGTTAGGAGGGAAATTAAAAGCGAAACTATGTCGATGTTATTTCAGTAAAGTCAATTCTCATAAGAATTTTTAAAACTGGTTTTGATTCTGAGCTTCAACAAAAAATAACCATTATGAAGATTGTTAACGTGATTTCTAAAAGGTTGTCTTTGTTGCAGTCTTCAGCCCGAAGACTCGTTTCACGCAGGTCTCCACGGTAGTTAGTTACTTCGTTACTTCTTCCATAGATCTTATTCATGATACAAGTTATGATTTGAAAATGAAAAAAAAATATTTATACGGCAACATCATGGCCGTTTGCAGTTTTTTTCTGTAAAAAACGATTATTTTATTCAAGTATTTCTCAACGGTACTGAAGAAGTTGTTAAGAAGAAACATTTTTAATCTACGTTTAAAAATCTTTCTGCTATCTGAGAGACGTTGTATTCCTATGGCTACACTGTCGAAGAGTTTTATAGATGCATATTTCACCCCTATATGTGTCTAAGTCAGACTTATTAAAGGGCAATGAAGATCATTTTTCTTCTGTTGTTGTAGTTGTGACTCTGTTCTCGAATTCAGATGGACTGTTGATAACAAATTTCACAAGGGAATAAACTTACTATGAAGGAGTGGTTAATATTCCCAGCTACCTGCAAGATGTACACCTGTGAACCCCACACATAATTCTAATTAATTTCTTTTCTGTGGTGAATACTTTTTGTCTAAGTGACGAGCTACCCCAGAACGTTGTCCCATAATACATCGCAGAATGAAAGTATGCAAAATGAGTTAACGTACTGACTTCTGTATCATCTAAGTTCACAATAACGCTTATGGTAAAAGTAGTCGAACTCACGCGTTTTTGTAGGTTCAGTACACGACATTTCCAAGTCATGTCTATATCCTAAGCACGACTAAGAACTTAAAACTTTTTTACTTTGTTAATTATTTCTCGTTTGTGTACTATGTTAATAGGAGGTGGGACATTTTTAACATCATAAAACTGAATATACTGCATTTTTCCGAAGTTTGAAGTTAGCCCATTTCTTCTAAACCTGTCAGTAACTTCCAAGACAAGAACACTTTCATTCATTGTGTCCTATGGGATAACGTTCTGGGCTAACTCGTCGCTGTTGATGCTTCTTTTCTCGGCTTGATAAAAGATATCTTGTACCATCTGCAGACAGGACTAATTCTGACTCTTGATCCGAATAAAGTGGCAAACCATTAATAAGAGCAAGAACAGTGGTGGCACCGGGACAACGAGCGTGGGAGGAACTAGTGTCCCTACGCAACGACGTGTTTTCAGCTGAAATCTGGAAATAACGGCTTCCTAGTTTACTGCTTGTTGGACATGAAGAATGATCCGCCTCCAGTATTCAGTGGTTTTCTACTTAGGCAACCCATAGTTGCTTTCCGTTGGTTGGGGAAAATCGATATTAATGACTAAGTTGATTGGTTAATTGTATCGATAATCATGCAATATGTCCGCGCTTGATACCGTTGAATTTGTGCGATTGAGAACATGATTATTATATTATTAATCTCTCTATTGCTGCAGGAAACTGGAATGGACAGCTGCTAGAGTTCTCTAAGTGGTTTATACGTCTCAGCAAACCCAAGGCGTACATGCCCAGGACAACTTTCTGCTTTCTGTTTCTTAAATAAGCACTAAACTAGGAGACATATTCCATCATTACTTAACCCGAACAGAATATAATGAGTGACACAATCGCACGCTTGCGATAAATGACAGAAGATTCTGTCTGTTGATATTTTGCTGCTTTAAGTTTTTATTACGTGCTTAGTAAATTTATAAATAGATGATTCAGTAGAATGGCCCTGTGAAATCCATACTATCCTATTAGTATACCATTACCACATAGGTTGGTGACAGACCTGGAGTAAATTACCTTCTCAAACATTTTAGATAATGATGAAAGAAATGACAATGGGTGGTAGTTACTAACATCTCTGGAGTCACTCATTGTTGTGGCTTGGCAAGACCAAGCCACTACGAGGAAACCGAAAGGCACGCGTTTTAGCTCACGCAGGCTGACGTGAGGTCTGGAACAGGACAAGGTAATTATAATAGCCAATAACGTACGCAGCTGCTGGAATACTTAACTTTAATCGATAATTGGTGAACATCGCTCTTGACGGTACATGTTTTACAGCATCAATAGTAACTGGTAATGGCGCCTTGCTAGGTCGTAGCAAATGACGTAGCTGAAGGCTATGCTAACTATCGTCTCCGCAAATGAGAGCGTAATTTGTCAGTGAACCATCGCTAGCAAAGTCGGCTGTACAGCTGGGACGAGTGCTAGGAAGTCTCTCTAGACCTGCCGTGTGGCGGCGCTCGGTCTGCAATCACTGATAATGGCGACACGCGGGTCCGACGTATACTAACGGACCGCGGCCGATTTAAAGGCTACCACCTAGCAAGTGTGGTGTCTGGTGGTGACACCACACTCTTCTTGTAGAGATGCCCAATAATGACGCATTTCAGTATGTCTGGGAAAAGACCCTAAACTGATGATACGTTATTTTTTAAGTACATTACATATTACAGGGAAACGACTTTTTAGTGACTTATTGGAGATATTTTCCACCCTGTTTCAAATTTTACTTCTTAGTCGTGATCTTCCTCATTTCAAAAGAGTACATGAGATTAAATTTTATCACGCTAAATGTCCGCTGCAGGACTTATTTACTGTAATGTTCTGCTCTGTTCTGAACTATTTGCACAAACTGTCTCACTTATTTTTAAAGAGTAATTAATGAGAATATCTGCTACACGTAAACTGTCATTTACAACACTCCCGTTCTCTTTAATACAAATAGTATCTTCTACGGCTTTTCTCTCTTTCGCCATTGTAATATTCCAGAATGGCTCTGAGCACTATGGGACTTAACTTCTGAGGTCATCAGTCCCCTAGAACTTAGAACTACTTAAACCTAACTAACCTATGGACATCACACACATCCATGCCCGAGGCAGGATTCGAACCTGCGACCGTAGCGGTCGCGTGGTTCCAGACTTTAGCGCCTAGAACCGCTCTGCCACTCTGGCCGGGTGTAATATTCCATACAGATTTTATTTTATTTTATAATTTGTCAATTTCATAGAAGATGTCCTGGATTTTTACACAACTATTCTTAATATATTACATTAGAATTTATCATATGAAACTATTTCTCGATCATTACATGTTCTGGCTACTTTGTACGAGTCCTCTATGTGTTGTGAAGTCTCTGATACGTGTCCATTCCAGTTTCCTGAAGCGATAGAGAGATTAATAATGTAATAGTCATGTTCCCAATCGCACAAATTCAACAATATCAAGCACGGACGTATTGCTTGATTATCGATACAATTAACTAAAGGTTTGTTTAATGGTATCTTATTATCACATATAATTACCTTTTCAGGAAAACTATTTTTTTTAAATGGATACCAACTCATTAAGAAACATTTTTTGAGTTTCGTCTAGAATATTCAGTAATTTTGTAATTAATTAGCTCGCTCTTTTCTTAGAGCGTTTCTGAAGTGTACATGGAGTTGAGTCATGTGATGTGTATAACAGTGTGCTATGATCTGAGAATCCGTTTACTTGCGGATAGACATGTGTCTCTCTTCACCACAAACTCCTTTCCTTCTGCCTGACAGAGCACGCAATAACCGATCATAACATTCCTTGGAAATTTCCTGATTATCAAGGCTGTCCTCTGCAATTCTTATTTACGAATACTTCCGCTACTACTTAGTAGTAAAACTACTTCAATTTTTATCCTTCGCACTTCCTTGCCTGACGGAACTGATGCCTCAGTATGTATCTTGTCAAGCGATCCAGTCTTTTAGTCAAGCTGTGCCATAAACTGCTTTACTTCCCATTTCGGTACAACACCTCCTCATTAGTTATATACTATGTACCCCCTCCCAATCTTCAGCGTTCTTCCGTAGCACCGCCATTTCAAAATTCCTATGCTCTTCTTGTCTAAACTGTTAAGCGTCCACGTTTCACTTCAGCACAATGGTTCACTTCAAGTAAATACCTTAAGAAGGACTTTCTAACATTTGTTTCTATATTCAGTGTTATCAAATACTTTTTCTTCGGAAATTTTTCTTGCTATCGCGGCCTGTATTTTATATCCTCTCTACTTCAGTTACGTGGACGTATTGAAAAGTAATGCCTCCGTATATTTATGTGAACACTCTTAATGCTTTTTAAATAAAATAACATTATTAACATTCTATATTGTTATTCTTCATATCTACATATTTATTTCTCAATATGACCACCCTGCGACAAACACATTTCTCCCAGCTGTTTGTTGACCCCGTCGTTCTAAAATGTTTGACTTGGTTGATGTAACCACAACCTCATCTCGGCTTACACCTCTCCATCACTGTCAAAATTAAGTCCTCAAAGATATTATTTAAGGGGAGACAGAACGGACAATTTTTTTCATATTTTCGGATTTTTATCTCATTATAAAATTTGAAATTTTCCGAATAAAATGATGTATACAGGGTGGTCCATTGATCGTGACCGGGTCAAATATCTCACGAAATAAGCAACAAACGAAAAAACTACAAAGAACGAAACTCGTCTATCTTGAAGTAGGAAACCAGATGGCCCTATGGTTGGCCCGCTAGATGGGGTTGCCATAGGTCAAACTGATATCAACTGCGTTTTTTTAAATATGAAACCCCATTTTTTTATTACATATTCGTGTAGTACGTAAAGAAATATGAATGTTTTAGTTGGACAACTTTTTTCGCTTTGTGATACATGGCGCTGTAATAGTCACAAACATATGGCTCACAATTTTAGACGAACAGTTGGTAACAGGTAGGTTTTTCAAATTAAAATACAGAACGTAGGTACGTTTGAACATCGTGGATTTTCCGTTGCCCAGTAGTGCATATTATGCCGGTTTATGTTACCGCTGTTGGTGAATGACGCTTCGTCGCTAAAGAGAACGCGTGCAAAAAATCTGTCATCGTCCCAAAATTTCTCTTGTGCCCAGTGGCAGAACTGTAAACGACGTTCAAAGTCGTCGCCATGCAATTCCTGGTGCATAGAAATATGGTACGAGTGCAGCCGATGTTGATGTAGCATTCTCAACACCGACGTTTTGGAGATTCCCGATTCTCGCGCAATTTGTCTTCTACTGATGTGCGGATTAGCCGCGACAGCAAGTAAAACACCTACTTGGGCTTCATCATTTGTTGCAGGCCGTGGTTGACGTTTCACATGTGGCTGAACACTTCCTGTTTCCTTAAATAACGTAACTATCCGTCGAACGGTCCGGACACTGGATGATGTCGTCCAGGAAACCAAGCGGCATACATAGCACACGCCCGTTGTGCATTTTGATCACAATAGCCATACATCAACACGGTATCGACCTTTTCCGCAATTGGTAAACGGTCAATTTTAACACGGGTAATGTAACACGAAGCAAATACCGGCCGCAATGGCGGAATGTTACGTGACAAGACGTACTTATACGTTTGTGACTATTACAACGCCATCTATCACAAAGCGAAAAAAGTGGTTCAACTAAAACATTCATATTTCTTTACGTACTACACGAATATGTAATAAAAAATGGGGGTTCCTATTTTAAAAAACGCATTTGATATCCGTTTGACCTATGGCAACGCCATCTAGCGGGCCAATCATAGCGCCATCTGGTTTCCCCCTTCAAGCTAGACGAGTTTCGTTTTTTGTACGAGGGCTATCCACAAAGTACATTACGTTTTGGAATTAAAAATAAATTAAGTATTGGAAATTTTTTTTATTATATACAGATGAAAGCCACACTTAAATACTACTTTTCTACATAGTTGCCATTTAAATAAAGGCACTTATCGTAGCGATGGACGAGCTTGGAAATTCCTTCGTCGTAAAATTCGGCCGCCTGCACCTTCAACCACGTAATGACTGTCTTTTGGGACAGAAAAGGGGTGATTTTTGTGGATTTCCTGGAAAGAGGCACTACAATAAACTCTCAAAGGTATTTCCAAACTCTGCACAACCCCAGAAGAACAATAAAAAACAAGCGCAGGGGAAAGTTGGGTTCAAAGATCTTGCTGATTCACGACAACGCCCGGGCCCACACGGCAAATGTCACTCGTGAAGTTCTCGAATCTTTTAAGTGGGAGTTGTTTCCTCATACGCCGTACAGTCCCGACCTGGCACCGAGCGACTTCCACTTATTCCCAGCAATGAAGAAGTGGTTGGCTATGCAGCGTTTTGATGAAGACGCACAGCTTCAAGAAGAGGTAACCACGTGGTTGAAGGCGCAGGTGGCCGAATTTTACGACGAAGGAATTTCCAAGCTCGTCCATCGCTACGATAAGTGCCTTAATTTAAATGGCAACTATGTAGAAAAGTAGTATTTAAGTGTGGCTTTCATCTGTATATAATAAAAAAAATTTCCAATACTTTATTTATTTTTAATTACAAAACGTAATGTACTTTATGGGTAGCCCTCGTAGTTTTTTTCGTTTGATGCTTATTTCGTGAGATATTTGGCCCGGTCTCTACCAATGGACCACCCTATATATCACTTATAAACTCACATGGGAAGTATTTTATTTAATTTTTTTAAAAAATAATCTACACCGGTAGAAAATGTTAAAATTTTTACGTGAATTACTTCAAGATCTAATATAATCGTTAATTTTTAACAGAAGGCTGTATATTGCCGTGTTATGATGGTTAAATTACGTGTTTGTGTAGGTAGCACTGTCAAAAACAGTATCATATCGTTTCACAGTATAAACACGCATTGTATGTCGAAGTGCTGACGTTTTTCCGAAGAAAAGTGACGAACAGATTGGTAAATCTCTCAAAAAGTAAAGTATGACGCCAAAACGATGCGTTTTTAAGAAACTTGGGTTTCATGGTAATAGATTTTCGAATAAAGGGAAACATTGTGTTCAACATGTGGTGTGTAAAGTTACAGACAATGAAGTACAGGCAAACTCATCAGTATCTAGAGAAACACCCATTAGTGCTCCGAAGATGAAAATAAAACATTGTGATACATAGTTTTCTCAAAACGAAACTGGTGTAAATGGTAGGTTCGGTTATATTGTGATAGATTTACACGTCCTAACAAGAGTGTTAGGTGAATGTGTGTGTTGTAAAATATGTGGAGGGACAGTTAGTTTACATGAAGACAGTGAGGTATCAAATGGACTAGCCAGGAAACTTATCATTACTTGTGCCAGCTGTAAATATACTCATTCATTTTGTAATTCTGATAAGTGTAAAGATAATTACTTTGAAGTACGTGGTAGGTGGGTTTATGGATTGAGAGCTGTTGGCAAAGGATACACTGCAGCAGAAACAATGTGTGCCGTGATGAATATGCCACGTCCACCTGGTAAAATCGACAAGTATGCAGGATTTATTGGAGCTGCTGTGGAATCTGTTGCATGTGACCCAATGAAGGGTGCTGCAAACGAAGCTGTTGAAATAAATGATGGTATGACTGACATACCAGTAGCATCTAATGGCTCTTGGGAGAAGTACGGCTACAGTTCTAAGAATTCTGTTGCTACGGTGATCAGAATGGATACTGGAAAGGTAATAGATTTCCAGATTTTAACCAAACATTGTTATAAGTGTAAATCAGGGAATGAAGAAGGGCATATCTGTGACAGAAATTATGAAGGAACAAGTGGTGATATGGAGGCCTCTGCAGCTATTGAAACGATCTGTGAAAGAAAGGGGAGTGTGTTACACTAAGATCTTAGGTGATAGAGACCCAAAAGCATATCCCGTTACACTAAGTTCTTAGGTGATGGAGACTCAAAAGCATATGCGTTTTATATGCTTTCGTTCACAGATCGACTAAAAATTTCAGTAGCTGCAGAGGCATCCATATCACCATTTGCACAGTGTAGTAGCCGCTCAGCCTTATGGTGAGAAGCTTATCACAAAACTGGAATGTATTGTTCATGTCCAGAAGAGGATAGGCACCAGGTTGAGGAAGTTGAAACAAAGTCTGAGAGACAAGATACTTTCTGATGGTAAAACCATATGAGGCAGGTTGACAGACAAAATGATTGATTAACTACAGCAGTATTATGGGATGGCCATTAGAAATAATACTGAGGATTTGTTGAAAATGAAGCAGGCAGTATGGACTACCTTCTTCCACAGACTGTCAACTGATGAAAAACCAGTACACCACCTTTACCCTCCTGGACCTGATTCATGGTGCAATTACCGCAATGCCCAGTACTCAAACAGTTCATACAGCCATAAAAATTCCATCCCAGGAGCGGTTATGGATATCATAAAACCTGTTTACAGAGACCTGGAAAATCCTGAATTACTGGAGAATTGTCTGCATGGTCAGACTCAAAATCCCGATGAGTCGTTCAATAATCTTATATG